>NW_027507787.1:144775533-145998033 GCF_037356315.1 Lithobates pipiens | reverse complement strand
TCATCCAGTGTCCTGTCCGAAAGGACGTTCAGCGCAGCAGGGGGGATTGTGACCGATAAGCGTACTCGCCTAGCTCACGACAGTGTTAACTACCTCACATTTCTAAAAATGAATGAGGCATGGATCTCGGAGGAATTCAACACATGTGATCAGTAGACCATGTATATGTCTATAAACAATTTTTGGAATCAAGCACACAGACCTTCTTAATTCATTTGGCTCACTTCCCTGACCCAAAAAAGCACACCGTACTATATGCCCCTACCCTCCTCTTTGAAGAGGTTGAGCGGTGTCATATTTCTACTGGGGCTGCTTATTATGAGGGGTTCCCACCATCCCTGTGCTGTGCTGACTTCCTCCTGGGTGTTCTTATTATGAGGGGCTCCCACCATCCCTGTGCTGTGCTGACTTCCTCCTGGGGGTTCTTATTATGAGGGGCTCCCACCATCCCTGTGCTGTGCTGACTTCCTCCTGGGGGTTCTTATTATGAGGGGATCACACCATCCCTGTGCTGTGCTGACTTCCTCCTGGGGCTGCTTACGGTGCTGCTGTCAGCGCTGTATGTCACGGAGCTGCTGTCAGCGCTGTATGTCACGGAGCTGCTGTCAGCGCTGTATGTCACGGAGCTGCTGTCAGCGCTGTATGTCACGGAGCTGCTGTCAGCGCTGTATGTCACGGAGCTGCTGTCAGCGCTGTATGTCACGGAGCTGCTGTCAGCGCTGTATGTCACGGAGCTGCTGTCAGCGCTGTATGTCACGGTGCTGCTGTCAGCGCTGTATGTCACGGAGCTGCTGTCAGCGCTGTATGTCACGGAGCTGCTGTCAGTGCTGTATGTCACGGAGCTGCTGTCAGCGCTGTATGTCACGGAGCTGCTGTCAGCGCTGTATGTCACGGAGCTGCTGTCAGCGCTGTATGTCACGGTGCTGCTGTCAGCGCTGTATGTCACGGAGCTGCTGTCAGCGCTGTATGTCACGGAGCTGCTGTCAGTGCTGTATGTCACGGAGCTGCTGTCAGCGCTGTATGTCACGGAGCTGCTGTCAAGCTGCTGTCAGCGCTGTATGTCACGGAGCTGCTGTCAGCGCTGTATGTCACGGTGCTGCTGTCAGCGCTGTATGTCACGGAGCTGCTGTCAGCGCTGTATGTCACGGAGCTGCTGTCAGCGCTGTATGTCACGGAGCTGCTGTCAGCGCTGTATGTCACGGAGCTGCTGTCAGCGCTGTATGTCACGGAGCTGCTGTCAGCGCTGTATGTCACGGTGCTGATGTCAGTGCTCTGTATTACGGTGCTGCTGTCAGTGCTCTGTATCTCCTGCACCCTCTTGTTTGCCTACCCTGGTCCCTGACCTTCCCTCTCCTCCATTGCCTTCATTAGCTCCATAGTCCTGAATTGTCAGAACAATTTCCCAAATAAAAAAAAAATGCTTGTAGTTATCGATCCCAAATTCACCTCATACATGTATTATGCTATTGTCCAGGTGGTGGGACTACGTGCTACCCCCTAATAATTACCCCGTGGCCGCAAATTCGACCTAAAGGTTTGCGAAATTCGCCTCCCATTGAAGTCAATGGAGCCCGCGGCGAACGGTCGTTTTCGCGAACGTTTGTGCCCGTTCGCGTTTCGCGTTCGCGAAACGTCCCGTCGGAAGTTCGTCCATCACTATAGATGTATATATAATGCACTTTTTATCATTCAAAAAGTGTTTCCCAGTGCTAAACGTTTCATCCAAATTCTACATTTCTGCATTTGTAAATTTCAAAAGCCAATATAATGGAATAATATTGGTTAAAAAGCACTTGTGGGTTTAACCTAATCATTTTTTTTGTATAATTCTCCTTTAAGGGGGTGTGTCCTATGCCTATATACGTTTGCTAATGGTGTCCCTCGTTCCCATCTCGAAAGGTTGGGAGGTATGTGGATGGTTTCAAACAGAAACAAAAAGGGGTAGATTTTATGACCTCTATGAGATATGTGTCTGGTTAAAGCTTGTAGGAGGAGTTTTTATCCCCTTCTGACTGTCCTATGAGGTTGCATGACCCCCGACCCTCTGTCTGGACAGTGCTGAATTGCCCTGTGCTGATCACATGCAGACCCCCCCCCCCCCAAAAAAAAAATCTCTAGCAATACACACCAAACTGAGCATGTTCAGAGTTCCCCAAGGCTCTGTATGATCAACAGATGGAGTGGGGACTGTAAAAGAAGGGGGAGGGGGAATCAAAGAAGACAGGATTAAACAGCCTTTTTACACAATGCATAGGATTAACCGTTTAGGTTCCACAGTCAGTAAAACAGGCATGCTTTCCTGCATATAGACACTGGTTTTATCATTGTGTTAATAAAACTTTAAAGACAACATTTATTTAGATGTGGTTAGAATGGAGAGGGATTAGAACACCTGTCAGGTTTTCATTGCTTTACACCTCCAGTTGGGTTTATTTTGCATTTGCGGATGGGGATTTGTAAAAGATTGGTTGACCTGCACTTACACTGCCACTACTTAAAGTGGTTGTAAACCCTTACAAACCACTTTGACCTACAGGTAAGCCTAGATTAAGGCTTACCTGTAGGTCCAAGAAATATCTCCTAAACCTACAGCTGTCAACGGCGATATGCCACGAGTGGCGGCTCCTGTGCGCATGCGCGGGAGTGACGTCATCGCGGATTCGTTGAATGACAGCGGCGGAGCAGCGAGACCCACTGAGAAGATGGATGCTCCGAACTACAGGGGACAGCGGTGACTTTGCTGGCTCCTGTGTCAGGTAAGTGACACATAATGGACTACTATGCGATGCATAGTAGTCCATTATGCTTTACCTTTGCAGGGAATCAAAGAGGAAGTAAACTCATCAGGGTTTACTTCCTCTTTAAAGTGGTGTTAACCCCAAAACCAAAAATGTAAGTTATCACAACTTACAAATCATTAGATGTGGTGACTGTATTAATTTTCCTTTCTAAGGCCGCGTACACACGGGCGGATTGTCTGGCCAACTAAGTTCGTCAGACAATCCGACAGACAGTCCGTCCTACTTTTGAATGAACGGACTTGACCACACACGATGAACAGACAGTCCGCTGAAAGCTTGCGCGATGACGTGTACAGCACGTACGACGGGACTAGAAATACGACGTCCAATACACTGCAATGCAACCTTTGGCTGTGTAAATCGTTTCTGAGCATGCGCCATACTTAGTCCGTCCAACTTGCCTACTCACGAGCGGACTGTCCGCTGAAACCAAGTTTGGACGGACTGTATTACGGAAATTCCGAAAGACTTAGTCCGCCAGACTGTCCGCTGAAAAAGTCAGCTGAAGCCCACACACGAGCAGATTGTCCGCTGAAACACGTTTCAGTGGACTAAGTTGGACGGACAATCCTCTCGTGTGTACGCGGCCTTAGGCTTTTTTCCCTCTGTTTTCACTTGGTGATCTGGCCAGTTACACACCTCCTGTATTAGAGTGCCTCCCCCAACCCACTCTGGATGCAGGAGCACAGGAGACACATCAGCATTGTCAGTCGGGGGGGGGGGGGTGTTAAATGTACAGTGATGCCTTGGTTAACGAATGCTTCTATTCATGAACAACTCAGTTCGCGAATAGAATCGTTCACAAAAAATTGCTTCGGTTCACGACCACGAGCCACAGCCATCTTCCCTGCTCTGACACGCGGTCGACTCTGTAAGTGTACTGTGAAGACACTTACATTATTGAGAAGCCTTTTGGTGTGCTTTTTAGCACATACTGTATAGTACTGAACATTCCTGTGCACACTTGCTGTAAAGCTTTTTTGTGCGCTTTTTATCCCATATTGTACTGTATTGGACATCCAGTATGGCTCCAAAGAAAATTCAGAGCAAGCATAGTGGTAAGAAGAAAGTGCGGAGCAGTAATGCAGGTGACAAGAATGTGCAGAGCTGTAATGCAGGTGACAAGAATGGGCAGAGCGGTAATGCAGGTAACAATGTGCAGAGCGTTAATACAGGTAACAATGTGCAGAGCGGTAATGCAGGTGACAATGTGCAGAGTGGTAATGCAGGTGACAAGAATGTGCAGAGCGGTAATGCAGGTGACAAGAATGTGCAGAGCGTTAATGCAGGTGACAAGAATGTGCAGAGCAGTAATGCAGGTGACAAGAATGTGAAGAGCGGTAATGCAGGTGACAAGAATGTGCAGAGCAGTAATGCAGGTGACAAGAATGTACAGAGCGGTAATGCAGGTGACAAGAATATGCAGAGCATTAATGCATGTGACAAGAATGTGCAGAGCGGTAATGCAGGTGACAAGAATGTGCAGAGCGGTAATGCAGGTGACAAGAATGTGCAGAGCAGTAATGCAGGTGACAAGAATGTACAGAGCGGTAATGCAGGTGACAAGAATGTGAAGAGCGGTAATGCAGGTGACAAGAATGTGCAGAGCAGTAATGCAGGTTACAAGAATGTGCAGAGCAGTAATGCAGGTGACAAGAATATGCAGAGCATTAATGCATGTGACAAGAATGTGCAGAGCGGTAATGCAGGTGACAAGAATGTGCAGAGCAGTAATGCAGGTGACAAGAATGTACAGAGCGGTAATGCAGGTGACAAGAATGTGCAGAGCGGTAATGCAGGTGACAAAGTGCAGAGTGGTAATGCAGGTGACAAAGTGCAGAGTGGTAATGCAGGTGACAAAGTGCAGAGTGGTAATGCAGGTGACAAGAATGTGTTACTTAGTGTTCTCTCTCTTCATACTGTACTTTCATATTTTTTTGGTTCAAAAACAAAAAAAAATTCAGAATGGATTAACCTGATCTACATTGAACCTTATGGGAAAATTTGCCAATTAGTGGAAGAAAATTAAGTTTGTGACCCAAGGTATCACTGTATCATTAGATTTAGATAAACTTACAAATTAAAACCAAACTTCAGTTCACACTTTATAATCAGTTACAGCAAACAGCTTTTTTTCCTTTTGGGATAAAGGTTTTGCATGAATAAATGCAAGCTGATCATTGTAAGCGCCCCTGGCAGTGGTAAATGGTTCGTCTCATCCATGAAAACTGATACATTGTGCTGAAGATCTTGTGCTTGGAAAAACAGACTCACTGGCTGGATCACCAGATGAAGAAAGAGGAAAGAAAGCCTTAAACGGGAAACTACTGCAGCCATCACATCTAAGAATTGGTAAACTGTAATCTAAAAAATGTTTGCTTTTGGGTTTAATACTGTTTTAATATCTTTGGAGAGTGGGAGGTAACTGGAGTACCTGGAAGTAAACCACCCAACGTGCAAACTCCATGCAGTGTTCTGGTTGGAATTCATACCAAAGACCTCCGTGTGGCAAGACAGGAGTGCTAATCACTAAGTCCCTCTGCTGCCCTAATCTTAGGGATATGCATTCCATTTTGGGACATTGGGGGTCTATTTATAAAGTGGAGAATATGACTCACAAACATTCACTAGTGGAGAATCAACCACTCCAATTTAAAACACCTAGACCTGGATGGTTCTCCACTAAAGAATGTATATGGACATCACATTCCCCACTTTATATATAGAGCCCTATGAGGGTGATATACTGTACTAAAGGCAAATGGACTGTGCACTTTGCATGTAATTGTGTATTCTTTGTAAAGTGTTGTGTCATTTACTAAGCTGTGGAGCAACTGCACAATTTATTTGGCCTTTAATAAGTCCAACCCCTATATGTCATGATGGGGTTGATTTACTAAAGGTAAATAGACTGTGTAAGGGAATTTGCTCCAGAGCTTAGTAAATAAGGGAGAAGCTTCACTTTGGAAAGAATACCCAATCACATGCAAGTAAAACAAAAAAAACAAAACAAACAAACATGTTTTATTTCTTCTGCTCAATAAAATCTTTTTTTTTTTAGATAAAAATAAATATATAGACATTTTTGCTTGCACATGGTTGGATGATGAAAGTAAGCAGAGCGCCTCATTTACTAAGCTCTGGAGCAAATTCCCTTGTGGAATGTAAACAGTCTTTTTGCCGTTAGTAAATCACCCCCTATGCAATTTTTGTGCAGAAATCTCTTTAGACGCTCTCGCAGTCGGAGATAAATATGAACCGTATATATAATTTTATTGGATGTGGGATGCGGAGCGGACTTACATTTTAATGGGATGTTAACAAATCCTGCTGTTTTAATTGTGTTTTCTATAATAAAGATCTGAATGGGGGCACAGCTCTTGTAGATTCATTTTATTTTATTTATTTTTTACATTACAGACATTTATATAGCACTGACAATTTACACAGCACATTATACATTGCACGTTTACAACAGTCCCTGTCCTCAAGGAGCATTATCTAATATCCCTATCTCACATACACTCACTCTATTGTCAAAAGTATTGCCTGCCTTTACATGAACTTTAATGACATCCCAGTCTTAGTCTGTAGGGATCAATATGGAGTTGGCCCACCCTTTGCAGCTATAACAGCTTCAACTCTTCTGGGAAGGCTGTCCACAAGGTTTAGGAGTGTCTATGGGAATGTTTGACCATTCTTCCAGAAGAGTATTTGTGAGATCAGGCATTGATGTTGGACAAGAAGGTCTGGCTTGCAGTCTCCACTCTAATTCATCCCAAAGGTCTTCACGTTGAGGTCAGGACTCTGTGCAGGCCAGTCAAGTTCCTCCACCCGAAACTCGTTCATCCATGTCTTTATGGACCTTGCTTTGTGCACTTGTGCTTAGTCATGTTGGAACAAGAAGGAGCCATCCCCAAACTGTTCCCACAAAGTTGGGAGCATGAAATTGTCCAAAATGTCTTGGTATGCTGACGCCTTAAGAGTTCCCTTCACTGGAACTAAGGGACCAAGCCCAACCCCTGAACACCAACCCCCACACCATAATCCATCCTCCACCAAATGATTTGGACCAGTGAACAAAGCAAGGTCCATAAAGACATGGATAAGCGAGTTTGGGGTGGAGGAACTTGACTGGCCTGCACAGTGTCCTGACCTCAACCTGATAGAACACCTTTGGGATGAATTAGAGCGGCGACTGCGAGCCAGGCCTTCTCGTCCAACATCAGTGCCTGGCCTCACAAATGCGCTTCTGGAAGAATGGTCAAACATTCCCATAGACACATTCCTAAACCTTGTGGACAGCCTTCCCAGAAGAGGTGAAGCTGTTATAGTTGCAAAGGGTGGGCCAACTCAATATTGAACCCTAAGGACTAAGACTGGAATACCATTACAGTTCATGTGCCTGTAAAGTCAGGTGTCCCAATACTATTGGTAATATAGTATACATACTAGGGCAAATTTAAACTGGAGCCAAATAACACCAGCATGTCTTTGGAGTATGGGGGAAATCTATAGTCCCCAGTAAAAACCCACACAAGCACAAGGAGAGAATGCAAACTACATGAAAGTATTGCCCTAGCTGTAATTGGAAGGACCCCAGGGCTGTAAGCACTTTATATAGATTTGGGGAGAATTTATATTCATTGATGTAGCCTGTTGCAATTATGTGTTCTTTTTTGGCATCTATAAGGGCCTGTTCACATGGGCAGCCGGGGGCGGTAAAAGCAGACTGCAGTCTTTTTCTCATTTTTACAATTTTTCTCAAAATGACTGTTTTCATTTTAATACACAAACATAAGTGAATTATTTAATTCAAATGTATTTATATACTTTTAACCAACAACAGCAAGTTTTCATTTTTATGGGTGTGTTGAGCCATAGTTTCCCACCCCCTGATCACCCACCTGAACAAGTAGATGCCACCGCTCAGAGCTGTAGATATTTTGTGGCTAAAAATGAAACGGCATGTATCATTTAGTGGGTGGTACCACTGCTGAAGGTGACCCAAGTGGATGGGTCCAGGGCACAACCTTCAATGTGCAATGTGTTATTTTCATTTATTTTTTGTTTTGTTTTTTGTTTTGTTTTAAATAGGGATCGACCGATATTGTTTTTTCGGTGCCGATAGGATACCGATATTTCGGCCACCTCTCAGGCTGATAGCTGATATTTTGTGCTAATATTTTGTACATTTGAATAAAAAATTGGAGGGATTGGATCTAAACCCCCCAAACCCCATACCCCTCCTCTGTACTTGAAAGTATTCAAAACATCAAGAGCAACAGTTTTTTTATTCTTTATATATATTTTTTTTAAACTGGCGCCTTTAAATTGCCAGTAATCCGATGTCATGACATCGCTTACGGGTTACTAGATCAGAGACAAACGAAGCATCGGCTTTGTTCGGGTCTTCGGCCAGCCGGTGGCCTTCCCGGCTGGTTGCTTGGGCCTCCTGATGGGGCGGGAGAGCCTGGGCGAGTGGCCAAAGGCGGCGTCTTCTCCCGCTGCTTGCAATAACAGCAGAGCCGCTGCTGAGCCGCATTGGTTGTTATAACAATAAAGCCGACCATCCGCTTTAACCACTTGCTGAACACTGCACGCCGATTTACATTGGCACAATGGCAGTGGTGGGCATATGGGCGTGCCTGTACGTTCCCTATAATTGGTGGGGCTAGCGGACGCGCGTGCCCGCTGCGTACAGTGTGACCGTGCTCGCGGGACCGGCGGACTTGATGTCTGCTGGTCTCCTGGCGATCGTGTCACGGAGCCGCAGAACGGGGAAATATAAACAAGGCATTTCCCCGTTCTGCCTTGTGATATGACAGAGATGACTACTCCCTGTCATCGGGAGCAGTGACCGCTGTCATGTGAGTTGAAGCCCATCCCCCCCAAAGTTAGAATCACTCCCTAGGACACACTTAATCCCTTGATCGCCCCCTAGTGTTTAACCCCTTCCCTGCCAGTGTCACAGTAATCAGTGCATTTTTTATAGCACTGATCGCAAAAAATTGTGTCAAAAGTGTCCGATGTGTCCGCCATAATGTCGCAGTCACGATAAAAATTGCAGATTGCTGCCATTACTAGTAAAAAAAAAAAAGTTAAAGTTTTGTAGACACTATAACTTTTGTGCAAACAATTCAATATACGCTTAGAGCAATTTTTTTTTACCAAAAATGTGTCGTTAAATACATAGCGGCCTAAACTGTGGAAAATTATTATTTATATATATATATATATATATATATATATATATATTTTTTTTTTTTTTTTATTTTTTTTTTTTGGAGGATATTTATTATAGCAAAAAGTAAAAAATATTGCTTTTTTTTCAAAATTGACGCTCTTTTTTTGTTTATAGTCCAAAAAATAAAAACCACAGAGGTGATCAAATAACACCAAAAGAAAGCTCTATTTGTGGGGGAAAAAGGCTTCAATTTTATTTGTGTACAACGTTGCACGACCGCGCAATTGTCAGTTAAAGTGACACAGTGCTGAATTGCAAAAAGTGCTCTGGTCAGGAAGGGGGTAAAATCTTCTGGGGCTGAAGTGGTTAAAAAATGGTACCGGATTGCGGCTGCAGGCATCGCCACGGTAAAACCCATTGAAGCAATATCGGTAATATCAGGTACATTTGTTACCAATACTTCCAAAAAAGTGAATATCGGCCACTAATAATCGGCCTCACCGATAACTGGTCGATCCCTAGTTTTACCTATTGTGTTTTCCAACCAAAGCCAGAAAAAATGCACAAATACAACCCAACTTGCCACGTCAATAAAAGAACATCTCTGAGACAGAGAGGGTGATTTACTAAAGCTGGATAATGCAAACTCTGGTGCAGCTCTTTGTAGAAACCAATCAGCTTCCAGGTTTTATTGTCAAAGTGAAATTGAACAAAATTAAGTTAAAAGCTGATTGGCTGCCATGCACAGCTGCAACAGATTCTGAGTGCTCCAGTTTTAGTAAATCTCCCCCATAGACTTTAAAGCTGAGCTTCAGTAAAACAGTGAAATAAATAAATACATACTTGGGGACTAGTCTGTCTGGAAAAAACAACAACTCTGTTTATCAACTTCTATGATCCCCCCCTCCTTCCCCATCACATTGCACAAACAGTACTCTATCACAATCAAAGAATTCAGCCTGCTCCCAATGAAGGGGAATGCAGCATGATGATGAGGTCATGTTCTCTCTCCTCCTGTAAGCAAGTTTACAGTGTTAGCTGCTTAGTCTAGTTGGCTCAGAGTGCTACCACTCCCCCCCCCCCCCCCAGGTCCAGAGTTAGACCTTGTGGGGGCCCGAGTCACATGAGGTTAAGGGGGACCCCCTCATAAAGAGACTTAGTTTACATTCTCAATGACAGTCACACATTTTCAAAATGCATGACACAAGGTCCTTCTGAGGTCACATGTGCATACACACACACACACACACAGATGCAGTCATAGGCCGACTTCTTTAAAGTGGCCGTAAAATCTGAAAGTTTATTTTTTTTATCTTCATGCATTCTATATGCAAGAAGATAAAAATCCTTCTGTGTGCAACAGCCCCCCTAACACTTATCTGGGTCCCATCTCGATCCAGCGATGTTGCACAAGAGACCTCGGCTGTCCCGGACTCCTCCTCCTCCTCATTGGCTGAGACAGCAACAAAGCGCCATTGGCTCCCGTGGCTGTCAATCAAAGTCAGTGAGCCAATGAGGAGAGAGAGGGGATGGGGCTGAGCTGCACCTTCATGTCAGAATGAACACGCAGAGCTGCGGCTCAGATCGGGTGCCCCCATGCCAAACTGCTTGTTGTAGAGGCACTCAGCAGGAGGGAGGGGCCAGGAGCGCTGGCGAGGGACCCGAGAAGAGGAGGATCGGGGCTGCTCTGTACAAAACCAACTGTACAGGGCAGGTAAGTATAACATGTTTGTTATTTTGAAACAATAAAATATAGAGACTTTAGTATCACTTTAGGAGCACAAGGCTGCTTTCACACCTGTGCAATTTGAATCGCAAACAAAATCGCTATGATTCTGCCCTCAATTTCAAAACACTTGTTAAAATGACAAATTGCACAAATTGCATTCATTTTAACTGTGCCTAAAAACGTGGTGTGGTTCTGCCATGGCTGTCGCAAGATAAATCTTTCTGCAGTCGCAGCAAACTGCACTGCGTGAAGCTTGTCGTCCGAAAAAAAGGATCAGGAGCTCGTTTCGGGTGACAAGCTTCGCGCAATGCGGTTTGTTGCAATTGCAGCGCGGTTCTTCGCGCGGCAGAACCGCACTGTATTTTTAGCTGCCATTAAAATAAATGGCTTCTGAAATTCGCATTGTGAGATTTGTCACTTTGGCAGAGCGCTTTGATTTAAAACGCCCAGGTGTTTTCCGAGTGCTCTATGAGATGACAAAATTTGTTTTTAAAAACAATAAAATATACAGATTCAGAGCGAAACCTTTTACAGAGGATGGCAGGCAAACTATTATTATTATATTGTTATTCCCAACATACATTTAATAATGTAAAGGATTTTTTTTATTATTATAAAATTTATATTATTATTATTTTTTCTTTATTTTATATATTTGTTTAATATTATTTTTGTATAGAGGGGGCCCCCCTTCTGTCAGGGGCAATTGACCCTTTTGCCCCCTTATAAATCCAGCACTGCTCCCCCCCTTCATGCACGCTGGGTGTTTTGCCATCTCTACTACATGCCTTTCTTCCTGGCAGCAGTTTTTCAGCAGAAAAAAAACACACACACATTTAATCGCTCAAGCAGTGAAGACAAGTGAGTGATCGGCCCTGGACGCAGACTGCTTGCTGCCAGGGCCAATCATTTACATGCGATTGCTGCATGAGCCCCACACACAGTCCCAAAGCCTATGATGGGAAGGCACTCTCCTGATCCCTCCCCTTCTCCAAACTAAAAGACTGGCTGGAGACTGCACTGTCCACTGTTAACTCTTTCATGTGAAGACTGGAAGTTTGGGGAAGCAGGACTGAGAAAACAGGAGCCAACAGCATTGAAACTTGTAAACTGCCAAGTGAAAAAGTTTACCAGTTTACTGGGGAATGTTTATTTTATTAAAAAAATAAATGCTGACAGTTTAATACTACTTTAAGGAATTTCATTATGAACATTTTCAGCAAAGCTTAGTAAAGGCAGTACTGAGTTTCTATAGTCAAAGGTTCACTTTAAAGGAAAGCTTCCAGCAGCATTACATTATCCCTCTATAAGTGCTGGAGAATGGATCTGTATGATGAATGGGGACAGCCAGGCCTTTAAAGGAAAGCTTCCAGCAACATTGCATTCAGAATTGAAACACTCCACATATAGGAAAATAATAGATCTATACAGAAGTATGCTATTGGTTCCCTAGACAGATCCATCGCTGAGTCCGCACAATGCCTGACCTGTATACTACGTACCTCTGCGATTTTCCCTGGCTGTGGATGGCAGAGGCTGTAGTGCCCTCTAGCTGATGGATCAGAAACACCTTTTATACATGTGTCACCTGGATTATATAGAACAACTCTGCAATCTGTACAATCTAATAATACAAAGTCTGCAAATTATAGAAGAGAAGGGGCATATATTTGTCATCACAAAATAGCTGATATTAGTAATAAAAATTATTAAAAGGGGTGATAATATGTCAGAAAAGTAATTTAATGTCTTAGGGGTTATTTTGGCACTCCATACTATCAGTTCTGGGACAAGGTCATCCAGTGCCCAGGGCAAAAATGCCAAACTGCCCAGCCTTGTAACAAAAGGAAGGTGCCCCCCCCCCCTCCCCCATCCCTACAGTGAATCAAATAGCTCAAGGCAGCTGCCCCTCCAGCCCTCTCCTTGTCCCGGCCCTGCATACTAGAACCATCATTTTTGTTGTGGTTTTATTATTTTCGGTTGAGTCTCAATATTTATGAAAGCAAAACTGCAGCTGAGCTAAACCTCTTGATCATAAATTTGTTTCAGGGGGTCACTATAATCAAAATATTGTATTCTGGTAGCTGTATGAGGCTAATACACACTGTTTATAATATATATATATATATATATATATATATATATATATATATATATATATATTTTTTTTTTTTATTCAGCATATTTAATTATTATGATATTTAAATATTTTATTATATTTTTTCGCATTATTTAATATTTTTCCCTACATTTACATGCAGGCCAAGCTGTCTGGAAAAAAATTAAAATTATGCCGCCTACATACAACCGGACTTTCCAGCAGATTAGGTCCGATGGAATCAGTCCATCAGACAATCCGATCGTGTGTGGGCTAATCCGATTGTTTTTCACATAAAAAATCAGACGGACCTAGAAATAGAACATGCTTAAAATCTGCCCGATGGACTCAATTCCTATCGGGAAAACCATTCGTCTGTATGCTGGTCCAACGGACCAAATACAACGCAAGGGAAGCTTTTGGCTACTGGCTATTGAACTTCCCTTTTTTTAGTCCCTTCTTATGTCATCACGTTCAAAAGGAATGGACTTTCGAACGGACTTAGTCAATTCATGTGGGGGCAAGTCCGTTCGCTCAGAAAGTCCATCGGAACTCTGCCGAAAGTCAGTCGGGAAGGCCGTCGGACCTAGTTTGTCGGAAAGTCCGGTCGTGTGTACGTGGCATTACAGGGGTTGGGACAAACTATTGTTCTCATCCTTCTCCAAATCCTCCAAATTCCTTTTTTTTGCTGCTCTGATCTGACTTCCTGTTAGCGGGTGGCTACGTTCCTTCCCCATGGTCCACTCTAGGTAGGAACATGACTGAGATGGACTAGGCACTATGGGATTTGTAGTGTGCATAGAGCAATGTACATGACCAAAACTGCTTGTTCCAAACAAATGAACGCAAGTGGGAAAAGGAAAGGTTTGAGGGCTCACTGAGATTGTTACATGAAGAAAACAAACACAATAAGAATAGATTATAGGGCCATTAAGTAATTGATGTGTATGGATTATTATTAGAGAATAAGAATATTGTTTAACTTCTTGCCCAAGGTACGTCCAGGGATGTCCTTGACTTTGCGGGGGTATATCTGAATGATACCTGCAGCTACAGACATCAGATATCTTATTTTAGTGCCGGCGATTCCCTACACCATAACGATGATCATAGCGGCTGTTCTGCCCTTGATCGGTCTTACAGGTGGCAGGAGGGGACCACCCTCTGGTGCTTCTACCGACTCACAGCTTCCATCCGTGAGTAGGAGTCAGGATCCGCCGGCCCTGGATGGTGATCATAGAGATTTCCGGCGGACCAGATGGTCGCCGGAATCTCTATGATTGGGCCGGGGGCAATGTTATGAGGTCACGCCAGGCCTCTGCATTCAAATGAATGGCGGCGCCTCAGCTGGGAAGCCAAGATCATTAATTTTTTTATTTTTTATTTCAGGCTTCCCAGCCTAGAGGTGAGATGTGGGGTCTTATTGACCCCATATCTCACTGTAAAGAGGTCCGATCATGCCATATTCCTATTACAAGGGATATTTGCATTTCTTGTAATAGGAATAAAAGTGATAAAAAAAGAAAATATTTTGTCAAAATTAAAAAAATAAAAATAAAATTAACAATAAAAAAATAAATGAAAAGAGCCTCTGTCTCCGTGTGCTCACACACAGAAGCGAACACATACGTAAGTCCTGCCCACATATGAAAATGGTGTTTAAACCACACATTTGAGGTATCGCTGAGAACGTTAGAGCAATAATTCCAGACCTAGATCTCCTCTGCAACTCAAAATATGTAACCAGTAAAAGAAATTGAAAGCGTTCCCTATGGGGATTTTTACGTACCGAAGTTTGGCGCCATTCCACGAGCGTGTGCAATTTTGAAGAGTGACATGTTGGGTATCTATTTACTCAGCGCAAAAAAATGGGCTACCTTTAATGTTTTTTTTTTTTTTTAAAGCATGAAACTGTTTTTTTTTTTTATGTGTTCGAAAAATTGCTGCGCAAATATATAAATATATAGATAAAAAGTTGCAATGACCGCCATTGTATTCTCTAGGGTCTTTGCTAAAAAAACATATATAATGTTTGGGGGTTCTATGTCATTTTCTAGCAAAAAAATAAAAAGATACATTTTACATGTAGGAGAGAAATGTCTGAATTGGCCTAGATGTGAAGTGGTTAATGTTACTTTAAAGTAGTCTACCTAAAACTTTGAGTCCACGGGTGACAACTCTGCAGGAATTTTACTGTAGAAGGAGAAGCATTGTCACCAGGGCAGGACTTACCATTGGGCTTGACTGGGCTCAAGCCCATGGGCCCCCGCCAAATAGGGGGCCCCCCCGCCGAGATACATAGCCGAGTGTACTCGGCTCGGCTCCACTCACAGTCACGCCCTATGATGGACTTAACACAGGCACTGGGTGTGACCGTGAGCCAAGCTGAGTACACTCGGCTACTCTCTGCTCCGTTTAGGACTGCGACAGGACCCGAGAGCCAAAGAGAGGACCCGAGAGCCACCAAGATAAACAGGACTCTGTATTTCGGCGGCGCCATTTTTAAACTTCAAGACTGCAATGACAAGGCTACAAATGACAAGGCTGCAAATGACAAGGCTGCAAATGACACTGGGGCAAGGCTGCAAATGACAAGGCTACACTGACAAGGCTGCAATGACACTGGACAAGGGTGCAGATGGACACTGATAAGGGTGCATTGATGGGCATTTAAGTTTTTTTCCTTAAACTTCCCTCCTAAAAGTTTTTTTCCTTAAAATCCCTTCCTAAACTTCGAGTGCGTGTTATACGCCGGTGCGTACGCTGATAAATCCGATAATGTATAGAAGGTAGTGCCAGAAAGTGACTCAAGCCCAGGGGCCCCCACCACCCTAGGTCCAGCCCTGATTGTCACCCTGCTGAGGATGGGTCATAATCATTGGATCTACTGGCAGAATCTACAGTAATAAGGACACAAATCATAAATTGCAATGACTGCCACTACTGCCTGTCCTGGATCGGGATTACTACATTTTAGATTTGGTAAATAATTCATCATTGCGATCCTTCCCTCCGGCACTTCTCAGTCCAATGCTGAACACGCAGCGCCTGGCCTGACCGACTTCCTCACATAAAAAGATAAATGTGCCTTCTAGGATAACTATTAAACTGTACACTGAGAAGATGAATATTTATCAGGTAATTTCGGTTCAGATTCTGCCCATTGGGAATGTTCTCTGCGTCCTGATTATAATATCATTCCCTCAGATTCACTATGGACTTTCCACAAACATCCCCTTCACTGTCCAGAGAATTGGAGGGACCCGGCCATGTTCAGGGATTGTGTCATCCTCTCCACATCCATCCAGTTTACCGACACATACACAGGAGAGGAATACTGTGATTTGATGGACAAGATCAGTTTTGTTCAATTCACCATTTCATGTGATGCTCTCATCTCTACCAGAAATATGTACAGAGTTCAGGAACCAGTCAGGCCCTTTTTTTGTGAGGACAGGAGCTTAATTCAAATAAAGTCAGGTATTATCTGTAACTAATTAGGTCCGATGACCCCTGTCATCTGTCCATTTCTGCAAAGAGGTCAGTATGCCAAAATCTTTTCATCTATCACTCCCTTTATATCAGAGGTTTGTTCACCTGTCACCCCGTGTAAGTCAGAGGATGGTTCACCTGTCACCCCCTTGTATGTCAGAGGATCATTCACCTGTCACCCCTGTGTATGTCAGAGGATGGCTCACCTGTCACCCCTTGTATGTCAGAGGATCTTTCACCTGTCACCCCTGTGTATGTCAGAGGATCATTCACCTGTCACCCCGTGTTTGTCGGAGGATCGTTCACCTGTCACCCCCGTGTATGTCAGAGGATCGTTCACCTGTCACCCCGTGTATGTCGGAGGATCGTTCACCTGTCACCACTTGTATATCAGAAGATGGTTCACCTGTCAACCCCTGTATGTCAGAGGATGGTTCACCTACTACCCCATTATATGTCAGAGGATAGTTCACCTGTCACCCCCTTGTATGTCAGAGGATCATTACCCTGTCGCCCCCCTATGCCAGAGGATGGTTCACCTGTCATCCCCTGTATGTCAGAATTTAGTTCACCTATCACCTCCTTATATGTCAGAGGATCGTTCACCTGTCACCCCCTTATATGTCACAGAATTGTTCAACTGTCACCCCTTATATGTCATAGGATTGTTCACCTGTCACCCCCTTGTATGTCAGAGGATGGTTCAACTGTCGCCCCCTTGTATGTCAGAGGATCATTCACCTGTCACCCCTGTGTATGTCAGAGGATGGCTCACCTGTCACCCCTTGTATGTCAGAGGATCTTTCACCTGTCACTCCTGTGTATGTCAGAGGATCATTCACCTGTCACCCCTTGTATGTCAGAGGATCATTCACCTGTCACCCCTTGTATGTCAGAGGATTGTTCACCTGTCACCCCGTGTATGTCGGAGGATCGTTCACCTGTTACCCCGTGTTTGTCGGAGGATCGTTCACCTGTCACCCCGTGTATGTCAGAGGATCGTTCACCTGTCACCCCGTGTATGTCGGAGGATCGTTCACCTGTCACACCTTGTATATCAGAAGATGGTTCACCTGTCAACCCCTGTATGTCAGAGGATGGTTCACCTACTACCCCATTATATGTCAGAGGATAGTTCACCTGTCACCCCCTTGTATGTCAGAGGATCATTACCCTGTCGCCCCCCTATGCCAGAGGATGGTTCACCTGTCATCCCCTGTATGTCAGAATTTAGTTCACCTATCACCTCCTTATACGTCAGAGGATTGTTCACCTGTCACCCCATTATATGTCACAGAATTGTTCAACTGTCACCCCTTATATGTCATAGGATTGTTCACCTGTCACCCCCTTGTATGTCAGAGGATGGTTCAACTGTCGCCCCCTTGTATGTCAGAGGATCATTCACCTGTCACCCCTGTGTATGTCAGAGGATGGCTCACCTGTCACCCCTTGTATGTCAGAGGATCTTTCACCTGTCACCCCTGTGTATGTCAGAGGATCATTCACCTGTCACCCCTTGTATGTCAGAGGATCATTCACCTGTCACCCCTTGTATGTCAGAGGATTGTTCATCTGTCACCCCTGTGTATGTCAGAGGATCATTCACCTGTCACCCCTTGTATGTCAGAGGATCATTCACCTGTCACCCCTTGTATGTCAGAGGATTGTTCACCTGTCACCCCGTGTATGTCGGAGGATCGTTCACCTGTCACCCCGTGTTTGTCGGAGGATCGTTCACCTGTCACCCGTGTATGTCAGAGGATCGTTCACCTGTCACCCCGTGTATGTCGGAGGATCGTTCACCTGTCACCCCGTGTTTGTCGGAGGATCGTTCACCTGTCACCCCCTGTATGTCAGAGGATCGTTCCCCTGTCACCCCGTGTATGTCGGAGGATCGTTCACCTGTCACCCCTTGTATATCAGAAGATGGTTCACCTGTCAACCCCTGTATGTCAGAGGATCTTTCACCTGTCACCCCTGTGTATGTCAGAGGATCATTCACCTGTCACACCTTGTATGTCAGAGGATCATTCACCTGTCACCCCTTGTATGTCAGAGGATTGTTCACCTGTCACCCCGTGTATGTCAGAGGATCGTTCACCTGTCACCCCGTGTTTGTCGGAGGATCGTTCACCTGTCACCCCGTGTATGTCGGAGGATCATTCACCTGTCACCCCGTGTATGTCGGAGGATCATTCACCTGTCACCCCTTGTATATCAGAAGATGGTTCACCTGTCAACCCCTGTATGTCAGAGGATGGTTCACCTACTACCCCATTATATGTCAGAGGATAGTTCACCTGTCACCCCCTTGTATGTCGGAGGATCATTACCCTGTCGCCCCCCTATGCCAGAGGATGGTTCACCTGTCATCCCCTGTATGTCAGAATTTAGTTCACCTATCACCTCCTTATACGTCAGAGGATCGTTCACCTGTCACCCCCTTATATGTCACAGAATTGTTCAACTGTCACCCCTTATATGTCACAGGATTGTTCACCTGTCACCCCCTTGTATGTCAGAGGATGGTTTAACTGTCGCCCCCTTGTATGTCAGAGGATCATTCACCTGTCATCCCCTGTATGCTAAAGGATAATTCACCTGTCATCCCCTGTATGTCAGACAAATGTTCACCTGTCACCCCCTGTATGTTAGAGGATCATTCACCTGCCACCCCCTTATATGTCAGAGGATCATTCACCTGTCACCCCCTTATATGTCAGAGGATCGTTCACCTGTCACGCCCTGTATGACAGAGGATTGTTCTCCTATCATCCCCTGTATGTCAAAGGATTGTTCACCTGCACCCCCCCCCTTGTATGTCAGAGAATTGGTTCACCCCCTTACTCCCCTGTATGTCAAAGACTCACTCAACTGTCACTACCCCCCCCCCCCCCATGTGTCAGAGGATTGTTCACCTGTCACCCCCTTATATGTCAGAGACTTAGTTCACCTGTCACCTCAAAATCACACATCAGTATTGTTTTTGACTCAAGTCCTGTGTGGATGGACTATGACTGCATGCTTTTAGGAGTGGATGATTTGCATTTGAGATAAGTTTGGGATCATTCACAGGTACCCCTGATCTCCTATAGCACTATAGGCTGCATTTGTCTAATGCCCTGTATACACGGTCGGAACTTTCGGACAGAAAATGTATGATCGGATCGTGTTGTCGGAAAATCCGATCGTGTGTGGGCTCCATCGGAGCTGGATCTAAAATTTTCCGACAACAAAATCCGTTCGTTTAAATTCCGATCGCGTGTTGACAATTCCGACGGACAAAGTGCCACGCATGCTCAAAATAAATTAAGAGACCACAGCTATTGGCTACTGGCCCGTTTATAGTGCCGACGTCCGTTTTGTAGGTCACCTCATTAAGAACAATCAGATTTTCCGACAACTTTGTCCACCATGTGTATGCAAGACAAGTTTGGCACAAAATCCGTCGGAAAAAATCAGATGGATTTTGTTGTCGGAATGTCTGACCGTGTGTACAGGGCATTACTCTTGAATAGGGATAAAATCAGTTCTGATACAGACACATGCCATGCACACAGGTCCATGCTCTGTCCTATGTCCATACCAGGCATTTCATATCCTGGGGCATTGCTATGGATTATAGTGACCCCTGGTGATCACTGGCCATATTACAGCAGAATGTTATTGTCAAGGAAATCTCAAAAGGAAGATGCGTGTATCCACACTTCACAGTAAGAGCTCATAAGGCTTAAAGACCCACAAAGTCCATAGAAATTTAACAATTAGTAAGTCATGTCATTTGGGCATACCACGTCCTGTAAAATATACTGTAGCTGTATAAAGCCTACAGCCATATGGCACTTAACTAGTAAGATTTAATAGTATACGACTGTTCTTACTGCTCTAGACTCCCCACAAAACCATCAATCCTACCCCTAGTAATTCCTCTGACAAGGGATGAACCAAGGGTTAGGAAGAGGAGGAGGCCACCTTGGGTGCTTCAGCAGGAGGCCTTACCTGAAATCCCTTTGCTGCTGAAGTAGTTCACATCTAATGAATGGGGAGGTGGATCTTGTCCCTGTAATGCTGTGTACACAAGACCGGACTTTGACGGACTGAATTTCGTCGGACTTTGATGGACTTGTCTACACACAAGCAAACCAAAGTCCGACAGATTTGACCGTGATGACGTACGACCGGACTAGAATAAGGAAGTTCATAGCCAGTAGCCAATAGCTGCCCTAGCGTCAGTTTTCATCCGTTGGACTAGCATACAGACATACTGATTTTTCGACCGGACTCGAGTCCTTTCGGAAATATTTGAAACATGTTCTAAATCTAAATTCTGTCTGATGTTTCGACAGCAAAAAGGTCTGATGAAGCCCACACACGGTCGAATTGCCAGACGGATTCACGCCGTCTGACCTTTTCTGTCGAAAAGTCCAGCTGTGTGTACATGGCATTATACTCATGAATGTGTTTCCCATATTGCTCCTAAGGAAAGGCTTTGTGATTTTGGGTACTTGAGTCAATATGTTTGGTCACACTTGGTCCAAAACAAGCCAAACAACTTTTAGGGTCTGGAAGTCATCAGACCAAAGTGGAAATTCCAAATGGTGCTGGGGATATAGTGTGGTCTTCTTCCACACAGCGTCCAACCCCCTTTGTGGGGTAGGAAATTTACAGACCCTCACCTCCTATTCTTTTGTCACTTCTCAGTAGCCTTTCCCTGAGAGAGTACACAATTATATTGCTGCCCCCCATACTGAGAGCTGGATAATCCTCTTCAGAACTCATCTATAGCCCAGCAGCTCTTCCATTGAGCGCTACCTAACACTGTGCAGTGTGGCTGTATAAGAATTCCACCCTCTGTGCCTGACTCCAAGCACCTAGATTCCCTTCCACAGTCACCAACTAGGTGGAGTATGAGATAGTGGGAGCATAAGGGGGTGTGCAGGACATGACATTTTCTGCAGGTCCTAAAGGTGATTTTCCAGCTGTAGGAAAGTGCACAATGCAGAGCTACACTCTGTCTATGTATGTCAGTACGTATTGTACACTGTGAAAGCTCTACATACTGACTCCTCAATAAACACTATATTCCACCATAGTGTCTTACAGTAATACCCCACCCTCTGACCACTAAGGTCTGATTACTGTCTCCAACAACAGTGTAATGCTCTAAGCTGATTCCAGTATACCCCAGTAATTTCACCAACTATGGTACTGGTATCCAGTGCTACAACACTCCCCCAGTAATGTACCATGACTACATACCGACTACATCAATAACCTAGAACCCACCTCTAATAGTACCCCAGTACTGCTCACCAACTATGGGATTGGTATTCAGCCCTTAACATGTATCCCAGAACATCCCCAATAATGCTTTATTACTACCAATAATACTCTATAAACTGGTTCCTGTAGACCCCCCAGTACCACTCTCCAGCTATGGTATTCAGCACTCAGCATGTATTGCAGAGCATCATCAATAATGGTGCAGTATTACTTATAATACTCTATAAACTGGTTCCAGTAGACCCCGAGTATCATTCACCAACTACTGTAACGGTGCAGTATTACTGATAATACCTTCTAAAATGGTTCCAGAAGCCCCCAGTACCATTCGCTGACTATGGTATTTAGCACTTAACATGTATTCCAGAACATCCCCAGTAATGCTCCATTACTACCAATAATACCCTCTTAACTGGTTCCAGTAGACCCCCAGTATCATTCACCAGATACTGTATTCAGCACATAACATGTATTCATCAACTATAGCATTCAACAATGCACTTGCACTTAGCATGTGTTTCAAAACATTTCCAGAAATGCTGCATTACTACCAATAGCACCCTATAAAGTGTACCCCAGTACAATTCAACAAATATGGTATTCGGCACTCAGCATGCATTTAAGAACATCCCCAATAGTGCTCCGGTACAACCAATCATACCCTATAAACTGGTTCTAGTAATACCCCAGCACCCTGGACCACCACTGCTTGGGTTGCTGTTTTGGTGTCAGTAACTCTTTGTGCGAGGCTGTTACTTTTTTGGGCAATAAGGCAAGTATATTTTATTTTTGGGGTCAATTTGTTAAAGTGCTAAGGGTATGGGGGTTTATTTTAAGTTGTAGTTTAAGTCAGGTAAAGATCTAAGGGTTAAGTTTAGGCCTGGATTGTGAATTGGGTGCAAATGTTTGGCGGTGGGATTAAGTGTTATTGTCAGGGATAAGTGATACGTGGTGTTGATAAGCATACATGAAAATTTATGCTTTTCATTGTAATGTACCAACTACCAACATTACCATATACACAGCTGCAGACACGATATACTGAGCCTGGGCCCCTCCCAGACTCAGACCCCCAGGCGGTAATATTATACTAGCTAGCACTATACACTAACATTACATGCCCATCATCACTCTGTATACATTGTATGCCGGCTCTGCATCCATTCACTGCATTTCCATGCATGTATCATATCCAG
Organism: Lithobates pipiens; assembly: GCF_037356315.1. NCBI lineage: Eukaryota > Metazoa > Chordata > Amphibia > Anura > Ranidae > Lithobates > Lithobates pipiens. The sequence goes on along the minus strand of NW_027507787.1, from coordinate 145,975,244 downwards.
TTTCTTCTGTTTGCTTTTCTAGCCGATTAATGTAGATGTAAACCCAATAATAAAATCTTATAGAAAAGTTTAACATGTTAATGTCATTTCAGAAGTCATATTCAAAGCTTTCTTTAAAATATTCTGACAAAAAAGTCCTTGTTCAGACACTTTCTGTTACAGGATGACAATGCTCTGTCCCTATCTCCCAGTTGTGACCTTGCATTGTCACCCTGAATTGGCTCCAACAAGGCTGTGGGAGATCTGCGGCCTTTATATATATATATATATATATATATATATATATATATATATATATATATATATATATATATATATATGATAAATGCACCAAAATCAAAGTTTACATCTACTTTAATCTTGAGAATGCATTGTATCCAGGTGCTTTGATTCACCCAGGGATCTGCTGTATCCATTCTGTTTACACAGCAGTTATCATTTATCCACTTCCAGGCTCTGTGTACAGGATGCTTCAGATGTAGATCTCAATACATCTCAGTGTACACTATGTCTGACATAGCAAATCTTCACCTTTCACATGTCTGCTTGTAAGAGGCAATGGTAACTAAGAGAAGGTGAAAGGGTCCTCCGATTTTTTTTAACTTTATATTCTGTTTAAAATTATGACACATTGTAGCTGCTTGCATTTTTAAGGGTATTATGATGCACGAACTAGTGTATATATATATATATATATATATATATATATATATATATATAGATAGATATATATATAGATATATATATCCCCTTCCTGCAAATCCATCCTGATCTCATACATAAAATCCCAAATTTCTTTCTCATCTATTCCATACACAGTGCGGCGTATCCTCAGAATATGAATACATAATATCCAGTGGCAGTTCTGCTTTGTTCTGTAGAAGGAATAGCGAGTTTTAGGTCTATAATGCGGTCTATTTTTGGAGAGTTTGCCAAGTCTACAAGTGGTTTATCAAGAGATACTCTGCATCCAATCACTACATACACTGATATCCTATGTCTTGATCACTATACAGTATATACATACAGTACACTGTATGCACCATCCACAGTCTGTACTGAGTGTATCATCAGTCAGCATATGGTGCTAATCTATACATAGTCAGTATATACTGTATACTCCTTATACACTCTATGCAGTCAGTATATATACGCCTTACACCCTCACTGTACAGTAAGTATATACACTCCTTACATCCTCTATACAGGCAGTATATACACTCTTTACGGTCTTTATACAGGTGGCATATCCATACAATGTGAAGAAAGGTAGAATATAACTTTGTATTGAGTAACTGCATATTTATCATTATACAGTAGATTCAGAAATGTGTAATTCTGCTCATAGTATACAAGGATAAAGGGGACAGCAGAGTAATAGGTGACTGAATACGTTGCAATGTATCACATCACAGCATAGAAAGTGTACAGAGAGTATATATTGACTACATAGAGAGTGTAAGAATTGTATAGACTGACTATACAGAGAGAGCGAAAGAAGTGTATATATTGACTGTATAGGGAGTATGTGTGTATATACTGACTGTATAAGGAGTGTATATACTGTCTATAAAAAGAGTAAGGAGTGTATATACTGTATGTATAAAGAGTAAGGAGTGTATATACTTTCTGCATAGAGAGTGTAAAGAGTGTTTCTATATTATAACTATACCCAGGCACTATTTACAGTGATACATTGTATTTAGGTTTAGCCCCTTTATACAGCATTGTGTTGTATATATCATAATATACAGTTATGTAATACATATATGACCGGCCACTCTACATAGTGACAGACTGCATCTATATTCAGTCACTATATATATATATATATATATATATATATATATATATATATATATTTCTTTACATAGATTTTATGCAGAGATGCATCATATCCATGATCAGTTTCCTCTCTACAGAAACATGTTCTCTATATGTAGCGTATCCTCCCCATACAGATCACTGTGAGATCCCCCATCTCCATCCAACCACAATGTACAAAGTATTTTCCCTGTCCTGTTTGTCCCCTGACTCTGTACAATGCTACCTCCTATGCAACTCCATCCAACCACAATGTTTAAAGTAAGTTCTTTGTTCTGCCAGTTACCCAACTTTGTACAATGCTACATCCTATGGATCTCTATCCAATGTACAAAGTATTTTCTCTGTCCTGCTTGTCCCCTGAGTTTGTACAATGCTACATCCTATGCATCTCCATCCAACCACAATATACAAAGTTCTTTCTCTGTCACTCCTATCCCCTGATTTTGTACAACACTGTGTTGCCAACACAACATCATATGGATCTCCATCCAACCACAATCTGCAAAGTATTTTTTCTGTCCTGCTTGTCCCCTGACTCTGTACAAAGCTACATCCTATGCAGCTCTATCCAACCACAATTTCCAAAGTCCTTTCTTTGTTCTACCAGTTCCCTGACTTTGTACAATGCTACATCATATGGATCTCCATTTAACCACAAGGCACAAAGTCTTTTCTCTGTCTTGCCTGTCCCCTGACTTTGAACAGTGCTACATCCTATGCAACTCCATCCATCCATAGTGTACAAAGTCCTTTCTCTGTCCTGCCAACTCTACATCCTATGCGACTCCATCCAACCACAATATACAAAGTCCTTTCTCTGTCACTGCCATCTCCTGATTTTGTACAACACTACATCCTATGCATCTCCATCCAACCCCAATGTACAAAGTCCTTTCCCTGCCCTGCTTTTCCTCTGACTCAGTGAGAATACTCTTCACAATGTATCCCATTTAGGGTTGACAAAATATCTGTTTCCAGGGACTTAATTATACAACTATGCCTTGTGTCTGTATCCAGAGACTTTATCTGCTGATTCATTAGATCTACAGTACTGTATATCAACAGCTTTATACACTAATACATTATATGTGGCTTGATACTTTATACACTATAAAACTGTGTCTGTATCCAGAGCGACATAGCTATGTTTACAAATTTAGAGACTTTATTTTATTCACTAATACATTGTGTCTGTATCCAGAGACGTTATTATTATTTTATACAATGGATCCATATCTAGAAATGTTTTATATACAGTAGGCTATATATCCTACTACTTTGTGTGCTGATACCCTTTATCAATGTCAATGTCCTAATACAATGTACTATAATACATTGTATGTCTATCCTGAGACCACCAATACCCTGTATTTATATCCTCCAGAGATTATACATTATGTAAACTGTAGTCATATAAAAGGACTTGTAAATTAATACATTGTATCTGTTACAGGAGACTTTGTACATTGTATCTATACCCTGAGACATTGTATATGTATGCAGAGGAGGCTTTATATACTGATCCATTATATCTGCATTTATATAATGATTAACAATCAAGAGACTTTATATATTGTATCTGTATTCGTATATTTTGTATATTGATAGATATTGTATCTTCTACTGTATACATTGTGTCTGTATCCAAAGACTTTATACATTGTATCCAACAGTCCTGGGTCCTCTTGGTATGGAAAGTGTTTATGTACACACAGCCCAGTAATGGAGGGACTGGTACCAGTCTGGTGCCCTGGCACAGCTCTATAGTGATACACATCAGCAGATGACAGTACATACAGTACCCACACACAGCCTGCCCCTGGCACAGTGTATATCCCCTTCTATAGATATGTACAGTGATATGTGGTGTATACACAGACATCTTCCCTGGTACATTCACCCAGCCTGTCCCTGGCACTGTGTAGAACAGGGTTACATTGTATCAGTGGCAGTCTGCTCTCTCCTGGCACTGTACCCCTACCCTTCCTCTCTTTTCTCCCTGGCATAGTCTGTATTACTGCCAGATATCTCTACATATAAGGTGTATTGATGCCAAGGATCGCTGCCAGTCTTTATGGTATTGGTACCAGTCCTCCCTCCCCTGACACATGGTGGGTACTGAAACCTTTCTTTTCTCCTCTCTGTGCCACAGACCTCTCTACATAGGGATGTATAACGTGTATTGGTGCCAAGTCTGTATGGTACTAATCCTCCCTGCCCTGGCACATGGGGGGTACTGCTACAAGTCCTCTCTCCCCTGGCACAGTCGGTATGGTGCCGGTACCGGTCCCCTCTCCCCGGCACAATCTATATGGTCCCAGTACTGGTTCCCTTCTCCCCTGGCACAGTCTGCATGGTACCAATACTGATCAAATCTCCCCTGGCACAGGCTGTATGGTCCCCTTTTTCCCTGGCAGTCTGTATGCTCCCAGTACTGGTCATCTCTCCCCTAGTACTGTATGTATGGTACCAGTACCGGTCCCCTCTATCCTGGTACAGTCGGTAAGACACTAGTACTAGTCCCCTTTCCCCTGGCACAGTCTGTATGGCCCCAGTACTGCTCTCCTCTCCCCTGGCATATGGTCTGTATGGTGCTAGTACTGGTTCCCTTCTCCATGGCACAGTCGGTATGGTCCAAGTACCAGTCCCCTCTTCCCTGACACAGTCTATATGGTATAGCAGTACCGGTCCCCTCTCCCCTGATACAGTCTGTATGGTATACCAGTATCGGTCCCCCTCCCCTGGCACAGTTTGTATGGTACCAGTACCGGTCCCCTCCCCTAGCACAGTCTGTATGGTCCCAGTACCGGTCCCCTCCACAGCACAGTCTGTATGAAATACCAGTACCGTTCCCCTCCCCTAGCACAGTCTGTAAGGTCCCAGTACCGGTCCCCTCTCCCCTGGCACAGTCTGTATGGTCCCAGTACTGGTCCCCTTTCCCCTGGCACAGTCTGTATGGTTCCAGTACTGGTCCCCTCTCCCCCAGCACAGTCTGTATGATCCCAGTACCGGTCCCCTTTCCCCTGGCACAGTCTGTATGGTCCCAGTACCGGTTCCCTTTCCCCTGGCACAGTCTGTATGGTCCTAGTACGGGTCCCCTCTCCCCTGGTACAGTCTGTACGGTCCCAGTACTGGTTACCTCTCATTGGCACAGTTTCTATGGTCCCAGTGGAGTTGTCCTTTCCCTGGCACATGGTGGGTACCACTCCCCCTCCCCGGGTACTCACCCATTAGAGGCAGCAGAAAGTAGAGGGTGGCATAGAACATGGTTACAGCTCAGCTGGTCGGTGTTGGTAATAATATTCCCGGGTGACAACATCCACATCCATCCAGAGATCGGGCACATCCAGGGGACACAGCTCCAGATCTGTACTCCACACGGGGCAATTATCCACAACAATCCAGGGGGAGATAATCCAACACTCCGCTCCGACCGACCGACCTCCTCCGATCCCGGCCAGGTACACTGTGCGAGCTGAGCACCCAGTCCCGGAGTCCGGAGAGTGCGGGGGGGGCGGGGTCGGGGGCGGGGCAACTGCAGGGGAGGGGGTGAAGACTGGCATCAAGAGGGTGAGAAGGGTGGCAGTCTGGTAGAGGAGGGTACAGACTAACATCAGAAGGGGGAAAAGAGGGGTACAGACTGGCATCAGAGGGGGGCACAGGCTGGCATCAGAAGGGAGCAGAGAGGGGTACAGACTGGCACCAGAAGGGTAAAGAGATGGGCACAGACTGGCAATAGAAGGCGGCAGAGAGGGGTACAGATTGGCATCAGAAGGAACAGAGGGGGTACAGATTAGCACCAGATGGGGACAGAGAGGGGTACAGACTGGCATTACAAGGGACAGAGAGGGGTACAGGCTGACATCAGAGGGGGCAAAGAGGGCTACAGATTGGCATCAGAAGGGGGCAGAGAGGGGTGCAGACTGGCATCAGAAGGGACAGAGAGGGGTACAGACTGGAATCAGAGGGGGAAAAGAGGGGTACAGATTGGCATCTGAAGGAGGCAGAGAGGGGTACAGACTGGCATCAAAAGGGGCAGAGTGGGGTACAGACTGGCATCAGAAGAGGCAGAGAGGGGTACCGACTGGCATCAGAAGGGGCAGAGAGGGGTACAGACTGGAATCAGAGGAGGCAAAGAGGGTTACAGATTGGCATCAGAAGGGGGCAGAGAGGGGTACAGATTGGCATCAAAAGGGGCAGAGAGGGGTATAGACTGGCATCAGAAGGGGCAGAGAGGGGTACAGACTGACATCATAAATGGGGGAAGAGGGGACATAGGCTGATATCAGAAGGGGGCAGAGCAGGGTAAAGACTTGCATCAGAAGAGGGCAGAGGGGGGTACAGACTGATATCGTAAATGGGGGGAGAGGTGTACAGGCTGACATCAGAAGGGGTACAGACTGGCATCGGAAGGGGACATGGAGGGATACAAACTGGCATCAGAAGGTGGCAGAGAGGGTTACAGACTGGCATCAGAAGGGGGCAGTGGGGGTACAGGATGACATCAGAAGGGGCTGAGAGGGGTACAGACTGGCATAAGAAAGAGGGGAAAAAGGGGGTACAGACTGACATCAGAGGGGTACAGACTGGCATCAGAAGGGGCAGAGAGGGGTACAGAATGACATCATAAATGGGGGAAGAGGGGGTACATGTATCTTACATATCAGAAATGGAAGCTCCCATGTCCATTAAATCTGGACGCATAAACTACTGGCATATACGGAATATATATTTATTAAAGTAATTGTAAATTCTGACCGGATAACATTTCTTTTGCTATTTGTGTTATGAATAATTGCATTTTTTTAAAATAAAATCTCTGCTATGACAGTTTCTTCATCCTTTGTTACATCTCAGCGCTGCTGATCTCCTGTACCCTCTTGGCAGTCAGTTCCGGTCTATGGCATTTCTGGGGAGGAGGGGCTTCCTAATAGTAACAGCAGTGGACCCCCCAGTGTCATGTGTGTTGGAGCGGACATTTGTAGTCTCCTTCAGAAATTTGTGTGACAAGGTGATGCATAGAAGCATTATTAGTACCAGCACAGACCATTACCCTGCATGAAGCACTACTAGTACCGGTGCAGCCCAGTGCCCTGTATGAAGCACTACTAGTACCAGCACAACCCAGTACCCTGCATGAAGAATTAAGGGTACCAGAGCAACCCAGTACCCTGCATGAAGCAATACTAGTACCAGCACAACCCATTACCCTGTAACAAGCACTACTAGTACCAGCACAACCCAGTAGCTTGCATGAAACACTACTAGTACCAGCACAGCCCAGTGCCCTGCATGAAGCACTAATAGTACCAGCACAGCCCAGTGCCCTGCATGAAGTACTACTAGTACCAGAGCAACCCAGTACACTGCATGAAGCACTACTAGTACCAGCACAGCCCAGTGCTTTACATGAAGCACTACTAGTACCAGCGCAGCCCAGTGCCCTGCATGAAGCGCTACTAGTACCAGCGCAGCCCAGTGCTTTACACGAATCACTACTAGTACCAGTGCAGCCCAGTTCCCTGTATGAAGCGCTACTAGTACCACCGCAGCCCAGTGTCCTACATGAAGCATTACTAGTACCAGCGCAGCCCAGTGCCCTGCATGAAGCAATACTAGTACCAGCGCAGCCAAGTGCCCTACATGAAGCACTACTAGTACCAGCGCAATCCAGTGCCCTACATAAAGCACTACTAGTACCAGTGCAGCCCAGTGCCCTGCATGAAGCACTACTAGTATCAGCGCAGACCAGCGCCCTGCATGAAGCACTACTAGTACCAGCGCAGACCAGTGCCCTGCATGAAGCACTACTAGTACCAGCACAGCCGAGTGCCCTGCACAACGCACTAATGAAAAATGCCTGTAAACGAAAAATGCAGCTAAACGCAAGTAACCATGTTTACATGCGTTTACAAGCTGTTACAGGCGTTTGGCGTTCCAAATGCCTCTGAACATCCGTGCTTTCCAAAAAATGCTTCTAAATTCAACTGCCTAGAAACGGCTATAAACGACCCTGTGTACATGTAGTGATAAGATAACATAGAGGAGAAAAAAACGCCCAACTGCTCCTAAACGTCAGTTTACCAGCAGCAATGTACATGAGGCCTTCGGTCCCTTTCACAAGGGGAGGATCCGCTCAGCTGGGGATCGCTCCATTGATCTCCGCTGAACTGGGGGATGACAGGTCCGTCTCTGCTCACTGATCGGGGAGGGGCCTGTCAGAGCGCCGCTGATTACTTTGGAGAGATCAGACGGAAACGAACAGCATGTCCGCTTTCATCAAAACTCATCCGACGCGATCCGCCAGATAAATGGCTGAACGTATCTCCATACGTCTGTCCTAAAAGGTTTGGATGGCAGGCGGGTATCAGCGGGCACATCTCCACTGACATCCGCTTGCCAATGAGGGTTGCCACCTCATCCCTTCAAAACCCGAACACATATGAATTACAAAGGTTCCGTGGCTGATTAAGGTGGTAATTAAACCTACTTGGTGCCTTACCTGCAATAAATTAGCCTCAGAACCCATGTAATACATATGTGTTTGGGTTTAAAGGGATGAGGTGGCAACCCTACTGCCCATAGGAGTCCATTGGTGGCACGCTTGGATACACCTGCAAAACGGACACGCGGATCTGATCGGGCTTGTCGTATGAAAGGGGCCGAGTGGACATTTACTATTCATATTGTAATTAGAATTATTATTGCATTGTGCAGTGACAGCGATAAGGTGATCAGGCTCCTCTAATAAGCGCTTACACTTTATCTGGAGGCACTAGAAGTCCCAGCATGCCTTGGCAGCACACAGGTGTGGTAGGAGGATAATACAAGGCAGGGCTAGGAGGGGTCTTTGATCTGAGATCTGTCATTTTATTGAGCAGCAGAACAAATAGTCTGTCCTCAGTAGTTGAGTTGACTCTGGAAGAGTTCCCAGCACAGGATACAATGTGTCACATTGACAATGCCATCAGCCTGTACAAAGGCCTTCTGTTCGGGAGGTCCAGAGGTCAACCATCGCCACCAGGAAATCGGTTGATCTAACTTCTAATACAAGTGGATCTATGGATCACACTGGATGGGGGTAAAGGTCTCTGGGGGGCTCCAGCCAAGTGGACAGAAAGTGGTGAATTTCCTGTAGGGGGTGGAGCTGGGAAATTAGATGATCTCCATTATTCAATGGCTTAAAGTAGAACGCCAGCTGTAACACAAAATAAATATACACTATTTTGTCAAAAGTATTGGGACACGTGCCTTTACACGCACATGAACTTTAATGGCAATCCAGTCTTAGTCTGTAGGGTTCAATATTGAGTTGGCCCACCCTTTGCAGCTATAACAGCTTCAACTCTTCTGGGAAGGCTGTCCACAAGATTTAATAGGGTGTCTATGGGAATGTTTGACCATTCTCCCAGAAACGCATTTGTGAGGTCAGACACTGATGTTGGACGAGAAGGCCTGGCTCGCAGTCTCCACTCAAATTCATCCCAAAGGTGTTCTATCGGGTTGAGGTCAGGACTTTGTGCAGGCCAGTCAAGTTCCTCCACCTTGCTCATCCATATCTTTATGGACCCTTATGGACCTTGTTTTACCGATTTACTTCTGTACATCCACCCTGTCTGGTAAATGGCACTCAATTAGCATAGCTGTTAGCGCTGATCAGTGTGTTCTCATGATGGGAAGTCTCCCTGCTGTCAGAACTCAATAGCTCAGCGGGAGTGATTCCCCCATCCACCATCAATGTAGGGGAGTGAGGCTGCCCTGGGCACAGAGAAGCAAAGGGGCAAAAAATGGACACCTATTCATGTATTAATAGTGGGGGAAGGGAGCGTAATTTTGGATCCTTGCCCTGGGCACTGGACGACCCTGTTTTGGTACTGGATGAGTCAGGTAAGTTTTTTTTTTTTAACAAGAAAGTTAGGCAAGTTTTTTGTTTGTTTAAAAAAAAAATGATCCATCTATGACCAACTTTACAGTATATACCTTATTTTATTTCCTCAGTCTCCCCTCCCTCAGTGAACAAGTCACAACGTGGGAGGCTGCAGCTCAGGCAGTGGCAGCTGGTGGGATTTTTTTTGGGGGGGTGGCAAACAGTATGCCAATCCCCCCCCCATTGGTCGGTCGGTCAGTAGAACTTACCCCATCACTGGCGGCTTCCCCCTGCGCAGCGGCGCCGGCCTCCCGTCCTGCTCTCCATCACCGACAGCTTACTATTCTCCTACTCTCCACAGTGGCGGCTTCTGTTTTCTCCCTCCTCCTCGGCGGCCAATCGGGAGTCTTCTCTTTTTGGCCAATTGGGAAACAGGTTTCAACCCGCTTCTGATTGGCTAGATTGAGGATCAATGTATCTCCACTTCAAATATTCATTCACTGTTGTAACACACCTTTGTGGGCAATGCTCTGCGACCTGAGCCCACCCTATTTTGAAGCCTATTAGAGCCTATGGCTTTAATCGGGTGCTTCAAAAAAATTCCCTGCCGCTGTATTTCATGTGCCTGGTGCCCCAAAAGGGGCCGGACACGTGAATAGGGTGTGGCCACGACTGCTATATATAGATTCATGCTATGCATGAATCTATCATTATGCATATGGGGGTGGCTGCTCTGTGTCAGCCATTTGTGAATACAGCCATGGGCACCAGGCTGTGTGATCTCTGAGCCAGTAGCTCAGTCCTGGAAAGAGATGGTGATGATGCCTAAACAAAGATGGCGCCTTCTGGAGAAAAAATCAGATGGAAGTATTGTCAGGGGGAGTCCAGGTAATAAATACCGATAGAGAAAATTTTACTCTTTTCCAGATTGATCTTGGAGCCTGATGCTTCAGAATACCATGATGTCAGAGAGACCACCTCCTCTGCTTCATCCGCCCCAATGACAATCACCGACACATTGTCCGCATGGGCAGCAATCCTCAAAGGCGACTCCCCCAGGAGCCACACTGGCACCCCACACAACATGCTGCTCTCTAGCCTCCTGATGAAGGGGTCAATTTCAAACACATAGAGCAGGGGACTCAGGGGACAACTCTGGCGCACCCCGGAGCCAACCTCAAAGGACTGCCCAACCCAACCATTAACAAGAGGAAAGCTTTCTTCCCCCTTATACAAGACTTTTAACCATTAGTAATGGTTAATCATTAGTCAGAATAATTGTGATCTTTTTCACTGTTGACCTCTGGGAAACTGCAACTGGGACCAGATCTTCCCATTCGGGTCTTGACCTGCACCGAGCCTTATATCGCTCCCAGAACAGGTCAAGACCCTCTGGCCTGGTGAAGCTAATCATATAATCCCATGTCCCAGCTACATGTATCAGGGCATACAGGTCGTTTGCCCCAAAACTCAGCTGGAGGGATTGCACCACCTTCCCATTTGAGAATTACCACATTTCTTCTTGGACCCCCAGCAGAAGCCAGAGACCCAAGACCAGATCCCGGGGTGCCCTTGGGAGCAGAGCCACCAGGACCACAGCGTACCACCTGAGCAAATGTAGGTTTATCAGGGCCAAGGCCCCACACTGATGTCATAGTAGTCTGTACATTATTATTTGCTTGGACTGAGCTGGGACGATTGTCCATCACACTTGCACAATTGCTATCAGTTACACACACATTCAATTTCCCATCAGGAAAAGTCACAGTTGCTGCAATACCAGCTGTCTCCTGATGCTGCACTGTAGAGTCTTCAGCAGCTGTGGGGCAAACAGCTTTGGACTCAGCAAAGGAGAGTTAATAGGCTGAGCTGAGACTTGCAGTTCCTCAGCAGGAATGACATTTTTTAAATGCAAACTTTGCTGTACTGCAGCATCAGCATTGCTGCACATAGGATTAGCAGCCTGATTGTCATTGCGCACATTCAGTATCAGTCATGGTGTTGAAATGCACATAAACAGTTGTATCCACCATATGGAACGTGACAGGCTTTACCTTGTCAGGAACACTATCAGTAATGTCCTCATCATGAAACACCAGCTGATCCTCCCTCATAGGAGACTCATAGGAGACTCCACTGCCTGAATCACTCTCTGCATGCCTCCGGAGTGAGGGGTCAGGGGGTCTGAACTGGGGGTCTCCTCCTCCACCTCCACTTTTGTCATCTTCCCAAACCTTCTGTCATTACAACATTTTTCCTTGCAGGGCCTATCTCTGCCCTCCATCATGGACACAGTGGTCTCCTGGTGTTCCACCCGGACCTTGGCCAGTTGGATTTCTGAATCCATGGATCCACGTTTCTGGCTGTGCAGGTCCCACCTGTTTGTACACCTCTATGTTAAAGGGGCAACGAAGCAGAAAATGGTCCATAGTCCATAATGGTCCTCATCTGCACACTCCTCCCGAGGACAGCTATGATCCACCCCACTGCAGAACTTCAAATTGCCCCAAACATAGAGCCTCCCATGGAAGCACAACCAGGCCAAATCCCTAAATTTAGGGGGTACTCTGTCCGGATTAATCAATTTTAACCCCACCCTCAAAACTGGGCCTGGGCAATCCCTTAAGGCCAGTGGGTCATGAAAGACTTCGCTCAAGACTTGACTCAGAAGGACTTTCCTTGGAACAGATATGAGATCTTCAGCCGACAATCACCACTGCCGCAGTAACTTCAGGGACGGAGCAACATAGGTTGGTAGCTGACTACGATGACCCCTGAGATTCTTCACTTGGCCACCTTCTTCCCAAAGTCGTAGAAAAGGCCTAAACCAGGATCTAAATATGCCTACCCATACAGGAGGTTTCACTGCAAGTGGAACCTCCTGTTTTCTTTGTTTTTTATTTTTTACATTTTTACATCATATCTTTTTTTCTTATCTAAATTAAAGTCTTGTGCACACATTTTTAATTAAAATTTTTGTACATTTGATTAACTAGTCTATATATATATATAATTACTGCTTGTATAAAATTTTCTATATATTTGTTTGGTGCCATGATTCATCTTATAATTGCCGATGAAGGTCCGGTGCCGCCGGGGGGGAACACGTTTGTATGTGAAGAGCAGTTGCATACTGTCAGATAGAGCAATTCCCATTCACGGGCGGCATCGGATTATTTGATCATTTGATTATTTAATTATTTCAATATGGCAGAGTTTTCGAATATAGGACGCAATGTTCATCTCCCCCTGAGGCGACTCACACTCGCTACGTAGCTGGGGACTGCCCACTTTCTGATAGAAATGGCATTCCCTTAGACAAAATGGCGGCATTGCACCCTATATAAATGAAAAGGTGCACTAAGATGGCCGCTCCAGATGACGTCCGTGTGACGAAACGCGTAGGGAATGGCCACACAGCTTGCACCTTCCATACAGACGGCAGCGACCGGCTGTAGTTTCAAACAGTGTTTTTAAGAGTGATGTATACCTATTTGTGATGTAAGTAGAATTCTTCTTAATAAATTTAATATCAAAACGTACTACACCATGGATATATTCTTTTCTTCACTATAAATAACAACACGGATGTAACATCATTGAATGAGCAAGCATCTCCCAGAGCAACACCAGCTGATGCCAGAGAGCAGCACAGTGGCTTATACTGTGGAGGCTTACCCGCCCCAACAGGGGTAAGATTTCTGGTGAGGGTAATCACATAACTACTTCACTGAAAAGCGCACCGGCAGAAGTTTTGGTTTTGGTCTTTTGAAGAAAAATATAAAATAAAATTCTGCACCAATCACGATTTTTCACTTTTACTGGAACTTTTTTACTATACAATTTGATTGCTATATTCAGTTTTTTTATTTATCTTTTTTCCACATATATTTATTGTTTAAGTATTGGTCAAAGCAAATTTTGTATGAATTATATATATTGATTTAGATATTGATTTAGGTTTTTTTTTTCCTTTGGTTTGGTATGGCACAATTGAATATTAGGTTATAATTTATAATTTTTACATTTTTTAATTTTTTTCACTTTGCTATTACTGGCATTTCAATTAAATTTATACTATTGTGATATTATATATTTGTCGCCCTTTTTTCATATAAGGCCGTATATACTGTACATAAGGGATTCACTTTTATAGGTGTTTGATAATTCACCGGTACCATATTAGTTTTTTAACACAGTGACAACATCTATCTTCATTAATTTATTAATTAATTTATTAATACATTTATTATTTTTTTGACAACATTTTTGTAATTTTTATAATAAGTTCTGAGTATAACGCCACATCTACTCTTTCTTTTCTCCACTGCAAGCATATTACCAATGTTAAATTTGAGAAATAGCAGTTAAAAGAAAAGAACTGGGTTGCAGCGGCTCCATGCTAGCGGGTGCGCGGTCCAGGAAGGGGCTCCAGGCTAGTGGGGTCAGGGCAGCGGCTCCAGGTTGCCCCTTTGGTTTGGTATGGCACAATTGAATATTAGGTTATAATTTATAATTTTTACATTTTTTAATTTTTTTCACTTTGCTATTACTGGCATTTCAATTAAATTTATACTATAGTGATATTATATATTTGTCGCCCTTTTTTCATATAAGGCCGTATATACTGTACATAAGGGATTCACTTTTATAGGTGTTTGATAATTCACCGGTACCATATTAGTTTTTTAACACAGTGACAACATCTATCTTCATTAATTTATTAATTTATTAATTAATTTATTAATACATTTATTATTTTTTTGACAACATTTTTGTAATTTTTATAATAAGTTCTGAGTATAACGCCACATCTACTCTTTCTTTTCTCCACTGCAAGCATATTACCAATGTTAAATTTGAGAAATAGCAGTTAAAAGAAAAGAACTGGGTTGCAGCGGCTCCAGGCTAGCGGGTGCGCGGTCCAGGAAGGGGCTCCAGGCTAGTGGGGTCAGGGCAGCGGCTCCAGGCTAGCGGGTACAGGGTCCAGGAAGAGGCTACAGGCTAGTGGGTGCGGGGGCGGGGCAGCGGCTCCAGGCTAGTGGGTGCGGGGTTGTGGCAGCGGTTCCAGGCTAGTAGGTGAGGGGCCCGGGCAGCAACCCCAGGCTGGCGGGCTTCCTCTCTGGCTCCAGCGGCTTCCTCCCTGGCTCCATGTCAGATGTCCAATAGGATCGCCTGAAGTTTTAGGCTAGGCTAGCGGGTGCGGGGTCTGGGCAGTGGCTCCAGGCTAGCGGGTGCGGGGTCCGGGCAGCGGCTCCAGGCTAGTAGGTGCGGAGTAGGGACATCATCTCCAGGCTAGCGGGTGTGGGTACTGGGCAGCGGCTCCGGGCTAGCAGGTGCGGGGTCTGGGTAGTGGCTCCAGACTAGTGGGTGTGGGGTCAGGCCAGAGGCTCCAGGCTAGCGGATATGGGAACCGGGCAGAGGCTCCAGGCTAGTGGGTGTGGGGTCTGGGCAGTGGCTCCAGGCTAGCGGATGCGGGGTCTGGGCAGTGGCTCCAGGCTAGTGGGTGTGGGGTCTGGGCAGTGGCTCCAGGCTAGTGGGTGCGAGGTCCAGGCAGCGGCTCCAGGCTAGTGGGTGCGGGGTCTGGGCAGTGGCTCCAGGCTAGTGGGTGTGGGGTCCAGGCAGCGGTTCCAGGTTAGCGGGTGCAGGGTCTGGGCAGCAGCTCCAGGCTGGGGGGTGCGGGGTCTTGGTAGTGGCTCCAGGATAGTGGGAGCGGGGTCCGGGCAGCAGTCTGGGCAGCGGCTCCAGGCTAGCGGGGTCTGGGTAGTGGCTCCAGGCTAGAGGGTGTGGGGTCGGGCCAGAGGCTCCAGGCTAGCGGGTGCGGGAAATGGGCAGCGGCTCCAGGCTAGTGGGTGCAGGGTCTGGGCAGTGGCTACAGGCTAGTGGGTGCGGAGTCTGGGCAGTGGCTCCAGGCTAGTGGGTGCGGGGTCTGGGCAGTGGCTCCAGGCTAGTGGGTGTGGGGTCCGGGCAGCAGCTCCAGGTTAGCAGGTGCAGGGTCTGGGCAGCGGTTCCAGGCTGGCAGGTGCGGGGTCTGGGTAGTGGCTCCAGGATAGTGGGTGCGGGGTCTGGGTAGCGGCTCCAGCCTAGCAGGCTTCCTCTCTGGCTCCAAATCATGCATCAAATAGGATCACCTGACGTTTTGGGCAATCGGAAAACAGGTCTCACACCTGCTTCCTGATTGGCGGGGAGAAGATTTAGTGTGAAAATAGCAAAAATTCATTCACTATCTTTGCCCAACTGGGTGGGATCGGGATGCAGTGATTTGTTCCCTGAGCCCACCCCTTTTTGAAGCTTATTAGAGCCTTGGGCTCTAATCGTGTGCTTCAAACACCCATCCGCGCTGTAAGAATTAATGTGCCCGGCATCCTGAAAGGGGCTGGGCACATGAATAGGGAGGGAGGCAGCGGTGTTAGGATCAGTGGTGCCCATGTGCCCTTAATGCATGGGCCGCCAATGCCCTCATTGGGTCTAATTTAATGATTGTGAAATGATGCAAATACGGTTAATGTATCATGAAAAAAGACGCCATTATTTATAGATGGTATGAGAATTATCACCCTCCATACAGATGAGGTCACTAGGGGGCGTGGAGTAACACCAGCAGCGTCGCCCATCACAGTCTGAACACAGGAACAAGGCAAGTTGCCGTATCTCCTACGGCTTTGTTCACACCAATGCAGTGCAATGAAAAAAAAAAATAGGACATGTTGCATTGTTGCGTGGAGCATTCGGATGCGCTGTAACTCAAAGTCACATAGCAAGTAAGCACTGTGCACATTATCACACCACATTTCTGCGCACAGCCGTGCGTTATGCGTTGAGAATGACAACCTTTGTCCTCACCTTCTTATCTCCTGCAGGCAAATGACACCGAGGACCGCAGCCAAGTTCGAGGGCCGCTCCCTGCATACAATGGCCGCTGTTTGTACGGCACACGTGCGTCTTATTGATTTTTGTATCATTTTACAATGGCTCCTAGATAAACAGAGAAAACATATGCTGGACAGATGGCTGGAGAAATGGTCATTGTTATTATTTTCCCACACATCAAAACTGTGAGCGCAACTCCCCAGCGCTTTCCTCCTTGTTGTTTAGTATAATCCCACCGATACGAGTGTCACGGAAAAGACTGACGCTGTACAGCTCCGGTGATGTCAGGGACAGCTGCACATTGTTAGGGAAGGAGGAGGCTCGGGGGTGTCTCACGGAAATGAAAGAACAAAAGGACAGAATTGACCAGCATGCTGGGAAATCTCTGCACATCAGAAACACACTGATATCATGTGTCCTCGCTCTTGAATTATCTGAAAGGAATGCAACATGCAAAAAACAGGGTATTAAATCCTGAAAGGAAAATGTTATATATATATACACAATGTATACACTATATTACCAAAAGTATTGGGACACCTGCCTTTACACTCACATGAACTTTAATGGCATCCAAGTCTTAGTCTGTAGGGTTTAATATTGAGTTGGTCCACCCTTTGCAGCTATAACAACTTCAACTCTTCTGGGAAGGTTGTCCACAAGGTTTAGGAGTGTGTCTATGGCAATATTTGACCATTCTTCCAGAAGCGCATTTGTGAGGTCAGGCACTGATCTTGGACGAGAAGGCCTGGCTCGCAGTCTCCGCTCTAATTCATCCCAAAGGTGTTCTATTGGGTTGAGGTCAGGACTCAGTGCAGGACAGTCAAGTTCCTCCACCCCAAACTCGCTCATCCATGTCTTTATGGACCTTACTTTACTGATTGATTTTGTACACTGGTCCAAATCATTTGGTGGAAGGGGTATTATGGTGTGGGTTTTTTTTTTTTTCAGGAATAGGGGCTTGGTCCCTTATTTCCAGTGAAGGGAACCCTAATGCCATGTATACACGGTCGGACTCTCTGGCAGAAAAAGTCAGATGGAATCTTTTCATTGGATATTCCAATCATGTGTATGCCTCATCAGACTTTTTTTTCTTTTTTAGAAATAGAACATGTTTTTAATATTTCCGACTGAACCAATTCCTGTCGGGAAAACTGCTCATCTGAATGCTGTAGCGACGGACCAAAAACGACGCATGCTCTGAAGTAAGTACGAGATGGAAGCTATTGGCTACTGGCAATTGAACTTCCTTTTTCTAGTCCCATCATATATGTTGTATGTCACCACGTTCTTAACGATCACACTTTGGTGTGACCGTGTGTACGCAAGACTGTTTCAGCAGAACTCTGTCGGAACTTCGTCGGAAAAACCTTCAGAGTTTATTCAGACGGGAAAACCGGTGGTGTGTACGTGGCATTAACCACTTCAGCCCCAGACCAATTAACAGCCTAAGGACCAGAGGTCTTTTTACAATTTCGCACTGCACTGCTTTAACTGGTAATTGCGCGGTCATGCAATGTTGTACCCAAACAAAATTTGCGTCCTTTTCTTCCCACAAATAGAGCTTTCTTTTGATGGTATTTGATTGCCTCTGCGATTTTAATTTTTTGCGATATAAATGGAAAAAGACCGAAAATTTTGAGAAAAAATTATATTTTCTACTTTTTGTTATAAGAAAAATCGAATAAACTCAATTTTAGTCATACATTTAGGGCAAAATTTATTCAGCCACATGTCTTTAGTAAAAAAAATGTCAATAAGCGTATATTTATTGGTTTGCGCAAAAGTTATAGCGTCTACAAACTAGAGTACATTTTCTGGAATTTACACAGCTTTTAATTTACGACTGCCTATCTAATTTCTTGAGGTGCTAAAATGGCAGGGCAGTACAAACCCCCCCCCCAAATGACCCCATTTTGGAAAGTAGACACCCCAAGGAAGTTGTGGAGAGGCATGTTGAGCCCATTGAATATATTTTTTTGTCCCAAGTGATTGAAAAATGACACAAAAAAAAAAGGGGTTAACAAAAAGTTGTCACTAAATGATATATTGCTCACAAATGCCATAGTTATATGTGGAATTGCACCCCAAAATATATTCTGCTGCTTCTCCTGAGTAGGGGGATACCACATATGTGGGACTTTTTGGGAGTCTAGCCGCGTACGGCATCCCGAAAACCAATCACTGCCTTCAGGGTTTCTAAGGGTGCAAATTTTTGATTTCACTCCTCACTACCTATCACAGTTTCGAAGGCCATAAAATGCCAAACTAGCACAAAACCCCCCCAAATGACACCATTTTGGAAAGTAGACACCCCAAGCTATTTACTGAGAGGCATGTTGAGTCCATGAAATATTTTATATTTTGCCACAAGTTGCAGGAATTTTTCCATTTATTTTTTTTTTTGCACAAAGTTGTCACTAAATGATATATTGCTCACACATGCTATGGGCATAAGTCAAATTACACCCCAAAATAAATTCTGCTGCTTCTCCCGAGTACGGGGATACCACATGTGGGGGACTTTTTGGGAGCCTAACCACGTACGGGACCCCGAAAACCAAGCACTGCCTTCCGGATTTAAATATAAAATGCTACCAAAAAAAACTGTTAGCGATCGCAGGGATCAGGCCTGACTCTGCGATTGCTGCCGTTATGTGTTTAGTGTTTTGTAAGTGACAGTGATCGATCGATACTGCACTTGGGTGGGCTGGGCAGAGGGGCAAAACGCAGGTGCCAGCAGGTATCTGGGCTGATCCCGCTAACAATGCGTTTTTTTGGAACCCTAAACTGCTGGGGATGCTAGTATAGATCTGATCAGATCAGATATTGATCTGTTCAGATTCTATACCACTACGGGAGGTTTATGCTTTGCGTGTGGGTGTTAGCGGTACTGGCACTAACCTAACGCTGCCTGGGGCGACGCAGACCTTGACCCTAAAACCTAATTGATATCACCCGCCGGGTGATCAGGGGGTTAAACCTTTGTTGGGTAATAAATGGTGGGTGCCCTGATGCTATAAAAAGCAAACCAACCAGAGTCACCCGTAACACTTATACTGTGATCACTGGTGAAAGGGTTAACTAGGGGCAATCAGGGGGTTCAAATTTTTATTACGTAGTATATGGGGGTCCCTGGCGCTATATAAAAACCTGACAGGGAACCTAAATAACTAACTGGCTAACCAGCGTCACCACTGACACTTATACAGTGATCGCTGGTGAAAGGGTTAACTAGGGGCATTCAGGGGGTTAAAACCATTATTGGCTAGTATATGGGGGTACCTAGCGCTATAAAAACCTGGCGGTGAACCTAAAAAAATAACTAGCTACCTAGCAACACTAGTGACACTAATGCAGCGATCAGAAAAATGATCGCTTAGTAACACTGGCAAAAGGGGGTGAAAGGGTTAACCAGGGGCAATCAGGGGGTTAAAACCATGATCGGGGGGGGGGGGGGGGGGTTTGTGTGCCTGTGTGTGCCTACATGTCAGTGTAGTGTTGGTGCACACTTACTTTCTGTCTTCTCCTCGTAGTCCGGTCAAAAAGACCGCCCCGAGGAGAATGACATCACTTCCTCCCTGCCTGTGTTTACTATACACAGAGGGAGGAAGCTTCTCATTCGCCAGGAGCGATCGAGAGGGGATGGCCAGAAACCAACGGCCATCCCCTCATCTCGGATTGCTCCTGAAGCGAACCGGACCGCCGTATCCAGCGGGAGGGGGTCCGATCGGACCCCCCACCCGCTGGAAGGCAAGCACGTACATGTACGTGCTTGTGCCTGCCTGTGCCATTGCGATGACGTACAATGGCAATACGGCGGTCCTTAAGTGGTTAAGGTGTCAGTATACCAACACATTTTGGACAATTTCATGCTCCCAACTTTGTGGGAATAGTTTGGGGATGGCCAGTTCTTCTTTCAACATACCAGTGCACAAAGCAAGGTCCATAAAGACATGGATGAGTGAGTTTGATAGATCCCCTTTGGGATGAATTAGAGTGGAGACTGCGAGCCAGCCCTCCTTGTCCATCATCAGTGCCTGACCTCACCAATGCGCTTCTGGAAGAATGGTCAAACATTCCCATAGGAATGCCTAAACCTTGTGGACAGCCTTCCCAGAAGAGTTGAAGCTGCAAAGGGTGGGCCAACTCAATATTGAACCCTACGGAGGAAGCAGTGGCGTAACTAGAACTTTCAGGGCCCCGATGCAAGAAACCACGAAGGGCCCCCCTGAACCCCAGCCCTGTAGTTCCACCACTGGTATCAGTAGTTTTTTTATTTTTATTTTTTTAGGTGCCCCATTGGGGGACTGTCCCTAGGCAGGATGGGGTCCCCGTCCCCAGAAGAGATGAGGTCCTTTTCTCCAGGGCAGATGAAGTTACTGCCCCCAGGTGAGAAGGGGTCCCTGTCCCCAGGGGAAGATGGAGGGGGTATGTAATGGTGTTTGGGGGATGGGGTTCTCTCACTCACCATGACCAAGCTGCAGGCGGAGCACTCATCCATGTTGGCCTGGGCTCCATCCAGTGTGCTGGACGGGTGATCAGCATATCTCCCAGAAAGACCTTTCATCATCTGTGTATGACGGGGGAGGAGGGGGGCTGGCAGACAAGCCTGCAGTGTCCTCCGGGGGGCTCTCATAGGGCTGCACTGCATCTGTGTGCTTAAAGTTTGTTTACCCGGGAGAAGTATGCAGTGCAATGTGGGCTGGACTTGGGGGGGGGGGGGGGGCAGGACTCTGGCTGGGGAGAACAGACATCGAACTGAGCGGCAATGCATGGAGCAGGAGAGGGGTACTCTGAGGAGCCGGCCGAGGACACGGGTCATGCGGGGAATGCACAACTAAAGAGCAGTCAGTGCGATAGTCGAGCATGGAGCTCTGCTAGTCACTCTCCACCTCCAGCCACCCGTGTGCATGGTGCACTGGTACCCCTAGCTGCCTATGCTGCTGCCGGCCATATGTAGAGGGGGCTGCATGGGCCCCCTGCATCACAGGGCCCGGTTGCGGTCGCAACTGCTGCACCCCCTATAGTTACGCCCCTGGGAGGAAGACTGGGATGCCATTAAAGGTCATGTGCGTGTAAAGGCATGTGTCCCAAGACTTTTGACCACACACACACACCACACACACACATACACACACACACACACATTTCTGATTAATGGAACTTTCATATATAAGATCAGCAATGTCAGTGCACTGACTCTCCTGTGTGGGGTAGCCATGGCCCAGTTTTCATTGGCTTAAGCCGCGTACACACGGGCGGATTGTATGGCCTACTTAGTCCGTCATACAATCCGACGGACAGTCCGTCATACTTTCGAATGAACGGACTTGACCACACACGGATGCACAAACAGTCCGTCGAAAGCTTGCGCGATGACGTGTACAGCCCGTACGACGGGACTAGAAATAGGAAGTCCAATACACAGCAATGCAACCTTCCGCCGTGTAAATCCTTTCTGAGCAAGCGCCATTCTTAGTCCGTCGAACTAGCCTACTGACGAGCGGATTGTCCGCTGAAACCAAAGTATGATGGACAGAATTACGGAAATTCCGAAATACTTAGTACGCCAGACTGCACGCTGAAAAAGTCAGCTGAAGCCCACACACGAGCGGACTGTCCGCTGAAATGTGTTTCGACGGACTAAGTAGGCCATACAGTCCGCCTGTGTGTACGCGGCCTTAGAGTTGCCAATATATCATTCAATGTTGTCCCACGCTGATTCGGAACAGGAAATCCTATGTGGATGAGATATCATAAGAAACAAAGCTGCAATTAATCTCATCCGTCTTTACTGATGATTTATAATGAGTTGAAGTACGATTTGTAATGAAGAGATTGTATTTTACATTTTTTTAATTACAGAAATATTTCCCATAGAACAAAGACCTGGGGGGGGGCGGGATCGACAGAAACCATCGCTGCTGTGATAATCACCGATATGAGAAAAACCCATCTCCTGCCAAAATAGTTTTTTATTTTAGAATTCATACAATGCCGACATATACCGTATTGCTGTTTAGAGAACACCAATCCAGTTACATCAGTCTCTATACCAGAGGACACTATAATGCCCCCCACAGTCATGATCTATTAATATTATTATACATCCCTGGTTCCAAAACTGTGGGCTAGGGGCCACATGTGGCCTTTAGGCACTTTTATGGCATCCTTCTGCCCCCTGCATACATTAATCTACATTTCCCTATAGCTCTGTTATAGCAGTGATTTCTAGCAGTCTCATATAACATGTCTCCAGTCTATGACTATATTCTGAGGCATGTCCCCAGTCGCTAGCAGCCCCTGTAGCAAAATCACAGTCTTTGAATATCTCCTGCAGCTTGGCTGCAGTCTCTGACCATCTCCTGTATCATGTCTGTAGTTGCTGACCATCTCCTGTATTATGTCTGCAGTTTCTGACCATCTCCTGTATCATGTCTTTAGTTAGTTACTGACCATCTCCTGTATTATGTCTGCAGTCTCTGACCTTGCTTGATGAAGGAGCGCGGCTGTCAAACGATCTCAGCCTGTACTCTCACGAAACTGGTCTCACCCACCTCATGATGTCATCTCTCTCCGCCGGCGCTCCATACTTCGTTCTGCTTTGAACTGCGCTCCACGGCCGGCGTCTGTGCCACTTCCTGGCCGCTAGCGACTACAGCGCCTCAGCTTGACGGACTATCAGTTGACCACATCCATGCTCAGCTTTTAAAGTGACTGAATTCTCATTGATCACATCCAAAATATGAGTTGCCCGTATTAAATATGTTTTTATAATTAAAGTGTATGTTATCTCTACACCCAGAGGCGGCTCTTCCTTTGCTTTTTTTATCTCCTGTATCATGTCTGTAGTTGCTGACCATCTCCTGTATTATGTATGCAGTTTCTGACCATCTCCTGTATCATGTCTGTAGTTGCTGACCATCTCCTGTATTATGTATGCAGTCTCTGACCATCTCCTGTAGCATGTCTGCAGTCTCTGACCATCTCCTGTATCATGTCTGTAGTCTCTGACCATCTTCTGTATCATGTCTGTAGTCTTTTACCATCTCCTGTATTATGTCTGCAGTCTATGACTATCTCCTGTATCATGTCTGTAGTCTCTGACTATCTCTTGTATCATGTCTGCAGTCTCTGACCATCTCCTGTATCATGTCTGCAGTCTCTGACCATCTCCTGTATCATGTCTGCAGTCTTTGACCATGTCCTGTAATATGTCTGAAGTCTCTGACCATCCCTTGTATCACTCCCATTGTCTTTCACTATATCCTATTGTGTGTTTGCTATCTCTGATAACGAATATTCAGTGAATTTTATGTGCAGTATTTTGGTGATGTCCTCACTCCCCCCTACCCAACCTTTACATGGGTTAGTGGGACCCGCATCTTTGGAATGGAGAACGCCTTTAGGTCCTCCATTAAATTATTTTTTAGGTTCATAGATGACATGATATTTATTATGGAGGATGGGACACACAACTTGACTCCATTCTTGGAATATCTTAACTGCAACGACAAGAATCTTACTTTCATTGGCGAGGCAAATGATAGAGAGATTCACTTTTTGGATGTCCTCCTGACAGGTGCCGAAAGGAGGGTTAATACCACCCTATAAAGAAAACCACTATCTGGCAATTCCCTCCTGTTGGCACAGTCAGGACATCCAAGGCATACCATCAAAGGTATACCTGTGGGACAGTTCATAGGGGTAAGACGAATATGTGGGATGATTCCCATTTTGAGTGTGAGGCAGCTGCCCTATATGGTTGTTTCCTTCAGAGAGGGTACCCAAGGTGGATGATTAACAGAGCCTGGGCAATTGCACAAAGCAAAGATAGGAAAACTCTTGTAGGTAAAAGGGTACAAGACAAAGGCAGTCCTCAGATAAACAAAATGACCCTACCGACTCCATTTAGCATTGCATTTGGAGACATTAATCACCTCAATACCAGGCATTTACACCCCCTTCCTGCCCAAGCCAATTTTCAGCTTTCAGCACTGTTTAAATGACAATTGCGCGGTTGTGTTACACTGTACCCAAACAGAATTTTTTATCATGTTGTTCCCACAAATAGAGCTTTCTTTTTGTGGTATTTGATCACCTCTGCATTTTTTATTTTTTGGTAAACAAATAAAAAAAGACATAACATTTTGTAAATAAGTAAGTTTTCTCCTTCACTGATGGGCACTGATAAGGCGGCACCAATGAGGTGGCACCAATAAGGTGGCACTGATGAGGGGCACTGATATGCAGCACTGATGGGTACCCATGGGTGGCAATGGTGGGCACAGATGGGCACCGATATGCAACACTGATGGGCAATGAAAGGCTGCACTGATGGGAAATTATGGTTGGCACTGATAGGCGGTACTGCTGGGCCCTGATACGTGGCACTGATGGGCATTGATATGTGGTACTGATAGATGACATTGATAGGCATCACTGGTGGCACTGGCACTGACAGGCATTGGGAATGGGCATTGATTGGCAGCTGCCTGGGCACTGATTGGCTTTTCCCTGGTGGTCTAGGGTGGCATACCTGGTGGTCCAGTGTGGCGGCATCCCTGGTGGTCCTGGGCGGGCATCTGAGGGGGGCTGTGCTGATAAACAAACCTGTCAGGAGAGCAGACAATCAGCTCTCCTCTGCTCGCGTCTGTAAGACACGAGTGGGGAAAAGCTGAACATCTTCCTGTTTACATCATGATCAGCCGTGATTGGACACAGCTGATCACGTGGTAAAGAGCAAACGCCAGAGGCTCTTTACTGAGATTGGTGTAACAGTGTGTCAGACTGAAACACCCCAAAACCGGTCGCCGTGATGCGCGCCCCTGAGAGCACGAGTGCCGTCCTACTGGGAGGCCGTCACATGACGTCCACCCAGAATGAGAGCCGCGCTGCCCAGTCGTCATTTGATGGCCGGCGAGTGGAAAGCGGTTAAGGATATCATTAATAGACATCTCCCTGTTTTTTTGCGGATGATGTATGTGCAAATATACTGCAGGGAGGTATCAATATAGTACCCCGGAGGGCCCCCACATTAGGCCGCTCCTTATCTCCCAGTTTCTTTGCCAGTAAGACCATGAAATCAGTTACTTGGCTACACTTTAAGGGCAACTTTAATTCTCCGTACACACGAACAGAAATTCCGCCAGCAAAAGTCCGATGAGAGCTTTTGGTCGGAAAATGTGATCGTGTGTATGCTCCATTGGACTTTTGCTGGCGGAATTTCGGCCAGCAAAAGATTGAGAGCATGTTCTAAATTTTTCGGTCGGAAAAAGTATCCAATTGGAAATTCTGATCATCTGTACAAATTCCGACGTGCAAAATTCCTACGCATGCTCGGAAACAATTAGACGCATGCTTGGAAGCATTGAACTTCATTTTCTCGGCTCATCATAGTGTTGTATGTCACCACGTTCTTGATGGTCGTAAGTTCAGAGAACTTTTGTGTGACTGTGTGTATTCAAAACAGCTTGAGCAGAATCCTGTTGGAAAAACCACCAGAGCTTTTTCTGACCAAAATTCCGATCGTGTGTACGCGGCATAAGTGTGGAGCCACAGGATATCCATGCTGTGGACATATCGAGGGTGGCAACAAATTCTACTCATCAGTTACACAGAATGAATATGACATAAATTCTTTCCATAATTTTAATACCAATTATGTTGTGTACCTGCTCACTTGTGACATATGCCATATTCAATATGTAGGCAGGACGACGAGACGTCTCTGGGATCGTTTTAATGAGCATATATACAGTGTGGCTAAAAAGCAATCAACTAATGTGGCTAAACATTTCAATTTTTGCCACAATGGAAATGTTTCAGCTATGCGTGTACAGGTCATCGAAAAAGTGAGGGCCTCTAATAGAGGTGGTGATATGTTTGGTTTGCTCTACTGGAAGGAGGTATTCTGGATTTTTGAGCTCCAGACTCAAATCCCGCAGGGGTTAAACTTCGAATGGGATGTGAGCCACTTTTATGAGTAGTATCGTTTTTTCCTCCCTCTAGCAGCAATTGATACACATCGATATGGTTAGTTCTTTATTTGTGTAGAGGATGTTTATTGATACGCTATATTCACATATTTGATATTGTAATTTTTATCATTATCCTTCATCTGTTACAATTGTACCAAACACTGTGAGGTGTTACACAACCATCCGTTGTTTTTGTACATGGTAGCAATGTCCAGGCATGCATTTTGATACACATCCTTCTTCCATTTATTTCTGACCCATTTGGACATTTACTAGCCACTGGGTTATATATGAAGGGACAGATGGATGGGCGGTAATATTGCAATTCGCTGTTTGTTTTTTTTTACCCAAATTTGTGCCGCCCATTTCCATTGCCCATTTCTGGTTGTCTAAACACTGTGATGTGCGACACAACCATCTGCTGCTTCTGTGTATAGAAGCAATGTCCAGGCATGCATTTCAATACACATACTCCTTCCATTTATTTCTGACCCATTTGGACATTCACTAGCCACAGGGTTATAAATAAAGGGATAGATGGATGGGCAGTAATATTGCAGTTCACTGGGGGTTTTCTACCCAAATTTGTGCCCCCATCCCCATTGACCATTCTTGGTTGTCTGTCCTACCAACCTTACGGTGTGCTATATGCGATGGTGCCCCATCTGTCTTTCACAAAGGCAAGCCACATTGTACATGAATGGGTTTGCAATATACGTTATATTTGTGTGTCATTTGTCTTTTCTGTCTCTTTGTGTCTTGTGCTGTTTGTTTTTTCCCATTCCTATGTTAGGAGATCCCCCCCCCCCCCATCCATTGATATGTATGTGCTTATATGTATCGATTGTTGTTTATATCAGGGTGGGAGAGGATACTGTTGTCTATTGGTTAATTGTTTTAGAATATAAGGACACGGGTGACACAAGACTATATGGTGTTTTATGACAATGTTTTTATATATCTTTTATATTTAGTCCTTATAGAACAACACTTTGGGGGTTATTTACTAAAGGAAAATTCACTTTGCACTAAAAGTGCACTTGGAAGTAAAGTGGCTGTAGATCCTAGGAGGACATCCCAACCATGACTCTACCTGCCTGGAGTTTGCATGTTCTCCCTGTGCATGCGTGGGTTTCCGCCGGGTACTCCGGTTTCCTCCCACAAACCAAAGACATGCAAGTAGGTTAATTGGCTTCTGTCCAAAATTGGCCTTAGTATATGAATAGGGACCTTGGCTTGTGGGCTCCTTGAGGGTAGGGACCGATGTGAGTGTGTAATGTACAGGGATAGGGACAATTGTAGACACTCGGGTTGAACTGGATGGACTGGTGTCTTTATTCAACCTTACTAACTATGAAACTATGACATTCAAGGAAAATAAAAAACAGCATTTTAGCTTGCACATGATTGGATGATAAAATCAGCAGAACTTCCACTCATTTCAGATCTACCCCTTAGATTTAGGGCAACTGCACTTCCAAATGCACTTGCAGTTCAAAGTGGATTTGCCTTTTGTAAATGCAATAGAGGGGGGCTATCAGTGGGTCAGAAAGGTCTGGTGAGGTGGTCCCATCCCTGGTAAACTTCAGAAAGAAAAGAGAGGTCCCCCTATTAAAATGAGATTTTAACCACTTTCAGACCGGACCATTTTGCTGGTAAATGACCAGAGGTCTTTTTACACTTTGGCACTGCGCTGCTTTAACTGGTAATTGCGCGGTCATGCAATGTTGTACCCAAACAAAATTTGCGTCCTTTTCTTCCCACAAATAGAGCTTTCTTTTGATGGTATTTGATTGCCTCTGCGATTTTTATTTTTTGCGATATAAACGTAAAAAGACCGCAAATTTTGAAAAAAAATGATATTTTCTACTTTTTGTTATTAGAAAAATCCAATAAACTCAATTTTAGTCATACATTTAGGCCAAAATGTATTCAGCCACATGTCTTTGGTAAAAAAAAAGTCAATAATTGTATATTTATTGGTTTGCGCAAAAGTTGTCACATCTACAAACTAAGGTACGTTTTCTGGAATTTACGCAGCTTTTAGTTTACGACTGCCTATCTCATTTCTTGAGGTGCTAAAATGGCAGGGCAGTACAAAACCCCCCCAAATGACCCCATTTTGGAAAGTAGACCCCCTAAGGAAATTGATAAGAGGCATGTTGAGCCCATTGAATATTTTATTTTTTTGCCTCAAGCGATTGAATAATGACAAAAAAAAAATTTTTTTTTTTTTTTTTTTACACAAAGTTGTCACTAAATGATATATTGCTCACACATGCTATGGGCGTATGTGAAATGACACCCCAAAATAAATTCCGCTGCTTCTCCTGAGTACGGGGATACCACATATGTGGGACTTTTTGGGAGCCTAGCCGCGTACGGGGCCCCGAAAACCAAGCACCGCCTTCAGGCTTTCTAAGGGCGTAAATTTTTGAGTTCACTTCTCACTACCTATTACAGTTTTGAAGGCCATAAAATGCCAAGATGGCACAAAACCCCCACAAATGACCCCATTTTAGAAAGTAGACACCCCAAGCTATTTGCTGAGAGGCATGTTGAGTTCATGGAATATTTTATATTTTGCCACAAGTTGCGGGAAAATTACAAACTTTTTTTTTTTTTTTTTTTTTTTCACAAATTGTCACTAAATGATATATTGCTCACACATGCCATGGGCATATGTGAAATGACACCCCAAAATAAATTCTGCTGCTTCTCCTGAGTACGGGGATACCACATATGTGGGACTTTTTGGGAGCCTAGCCGCGTACGGGGCCCCGAAAACCAAGCACCGCCTTCAGGCTTTCTAAGGGCGTAAATTTTTGAGTTCACTTCTCACTACCTATTACAGTTTTGAAGGCCATAAAATGCCAAGATGGCACAAAACACCCACAAATGACCCCATTTTAGAAAGTAGACACCCCAAGCTATTTGCTGAGAGGCATGTTGAGTCCATGGAATATTTTATATTTTGCCACAAGTTGCGGGAAAATTACAAACTTTTTTTTTTTTTTTTTTTTTTTCACAAAGTTGTCACTAAATGATATATTGCTCACGCATGCCATGGGCATATGTGAAATGACACCCCAAAATAAATTCTGCTGCTTCTCCTGAGTACGGGGATACCACATATGTGGGACTTTTTGGGAGCCTAGCCGCGTACGGGGCCCCGAAAACCAAGCACCGCCTTCAGGCTTTCTAAGGGCGTCACAGTTTTGAAGGCCATAAAATGCCAAGATGGCACAAACCCCCCCCCCAAATGACCCCATTTTGGAAAGTAGACACCCCTAAATTTAGGGGTACACTAGTGAGACTAGGTAATAAATGGCGGGTGCCCTGAAACTATAAAAAAATAACTAACCAACCAGCGTCACCTGTAACAGTTATTTGGTGATCACTGGTGAAAGGGTTAACTAGGGGGCAATCAGGGGGCTTTATGCGGTAGTATATGGGGGTCCCTGGCGCTATAAAAAGCTGCGGCGAACCTGAATACCTACCTGCCTAACTAGCGTCACCTGTGACACTAATACAGCGATCAGAAAAACGATCGCTTATTAGGCTGGGTTCACACTGGAGCGATGCGGGAACGCCACAAATGCGCGGCGGGTTCCCGCATCGCATGCCTCCCGGCGGCAGTTCACACTGCCCTATGCGAACTGCTGGGAGTGTCAGTGAAATGTTACTGACACCCCCAGATCAGTTCGCATATCGCAGTGCGATCTGCAAACTCGGATCGCATGGTGTGAACACCCATGCGATCCGATTCTGCTGCGGGCCAAAAAAAGGGTCCCGTGCGAATTTGCGGCGGGTGCGGCGGGTGCGGCGGGTGCGGCGAATGGCTGAACTCGAATCGCACAGAGATCGGATGTGATTTGCACTGCAGTGCGGTGCGAATCACATCCGTTCTCAAACCGCTGCAATGTGAACCCAGCCTTAGTGACACTGGCGACGGGGGGTGATCACGGGGTTAAACCTTTATTGGGGGGGTTAGGGGGGTACCTTAGAACTAAAGGGGGCTAACCCTAACTGCCCTAACAGTTATTAGTCACAAATGACACCCGCCGGGTGATCAGGGGGTTAAACCTTTATTAGGTAATAAATGGCGGGTGCCCTGAAACTATAAAAAAATAACTAACCAACCAGCGTCACCTGTAACAGTTATATGGTGATCACAGGTGAAAGGGTTAACTAGGGGGCAATCAGGGGGCTTTATGCGGTAGTATATGGGGGTCCCTGGCGCTATAAAAAGCTGCGGCGAACCTAAATACCTACCTGCCTAACTAGCGTCACCTGTGACACTAATACGGCGATCAGAAAAATGATCGCTTATTAGGCTGGGTTCACACTGGAGCGATGCGGAAACGCCGCGAATCCGCGGCGGGTTCCCGCATCGCATGCCTCCCGGCGGCAGTTCACACTGCCCTATGCGAACTGCTGGGAGTGTCAGTGAAATGTTACTGACACCCCCAGATCAGTTCGCATATCGCAGTGCGATCTGCAAACTCGGATCGCATGGTGTGAACACCCATGCGATCCGATTCTGCTGCGGACCAAAAAAAGGGTCCCGTGCGAATTTGCGGCGGGTGCGGCGGGTGTGGCGGGTGCGGCGGGTGCGGCGAATGGCTGAACTCGAATCGCACAGAGATCGGATGTGATTTGCACTGCAGTGCGGTGCGAATCACATTCGTTCTC
Source organism: Lithobates pipiens (assembly GCF_037356315.1). Taxonomy (NCBI): domain Eukaryota; kingdom Metazoa; phylum Chordata; class Amphibia; order Anura; family Ranidae; genus Lithobates; species Lithobates pipiens. The sequence continues at coordinate 145,944,002 of NW_027507787.1, read as the reverse complement.
ATAAACCGCTGCAATGTGAACCCAGCCTTAGTGACACTGGCGACGGGGGGTGATCACGGGGTTAAACCTTTATTGGGGGGGGTTAGGGGGGCACATTAGAACTAAAGGGGGCTAACTCTAACTGCCCTAACAGTTATTACAGTCACAAATGACACCAATGCAAAAAAAAAAAAAAAAAAATGACATTGGTGTCACCGTGACTGGGGGGCAGGGGTAATTGGGGGGGTGATCGGGGGGTAAAGGGGGGGTGTGAGTGTGCCTGGCATGTTCTACTGTGTGTGTAGAGTGTTGGTGCAACTCACCGATCCGCTCTCCTCCGTGTCGGAACGAAAAATACCGACACGGAGGAGAGAATACATCACTTCCTCTCCTGTGTTTACATTACAGGAGAGGAAGTGATGTCACCGGGGATTTCCATTCGTCGAGAGCGATCGCGAGGGGGTGGCCATGAATGAATGGCCGCCCCCTCATCCCGGATCGCTCTCGAAGGAATGCCGACCGCCGCAGGCACCGGGGGGGGGCCCGATCGGGCCCCCCACCCGCGGGCAGGCAGGGACTTATATATACGCCCATATGCCTGCCCGTGCCATTCTGCCGACGTATATCGTCGTGCGGCGGTCGGCAAGTGGTTAAATGACCACCAACACCAAACAACAATATAAAACATATAAATACTGTATTAATAATTACAGAACAAATACAAAATGAAGCCAAAGAGACCAGACATAGAGACAAACGAAGCAACATTCATACACCCCGCATGACGGAATGCCTGTCCACCTGTGAGTACATACATGATATATCTGCTACGTAGGTTGAGGTTTTTCAATGGAGGACACATTTTTGGCTAATTTTCTGTAGGAGATCAGGTTCACGGGCTTTAACCTCAGCCCCCCGTTTGGTCTATTCTCTGAGGAGGGATGAGAAAACTCTGGGTCCAGTGAGGATATTTGTTATTGTAACTACAATCTGTCACAAAGAGAACAGAGACAAATGTATATACATGAAGTAATCCTCCCTCCATAGGTACCACTGGGTAAGCAGCCTATGATGGTCCGTTCGCCTCCACTTTTTTCCACACACCCCTATTTCTTTTCAACATTTCTCTTACTTAGCCAACTGGTTTGTCTGATACTCACTCTCTTCCTGAGAATGGTGTGGCGTTTTCTTTTAGGGCTATGGTTGATTGGTTTCTATCGAAGTTCACAGTGGCTAGTTATAAGCACTCTAATGCCGCGTACACACGACCAAACTTTTTGACAGCAAAGGTCCGACGGAACGAGTCCCTCGGACAATTCGATCTTTTGTGGGCTCCATCGGACCTTTGCTTGCCAAAAATCCGGCGGACTTTAGAAATAGAACTTTTAACGTTTTAAATTTTTCCACCGGAACTCCGCCAGACCAAGAAATCCGTTCATGTGTATGCTAGTCCGACTGACAAAAACCGACGCTAGGGCAGCTATTGGCTATTTGAGCACATCTAAGGACAAAAAACATGTCTCTTTCCCTCTACCCCCCCCCCCTTTCCCTTTTTTAAAAAAAAAATGTTTTTTTTATGTTGTAGAAACAGCCGGAGATATAAATAGCGTTTATAATGGAGATATCACGTACGTCTTGTACACCACAAAATTCGTAATTGTTGACCAACATTTGTGTGAATGTGTGTATGCAAGACAAGTTGGAGCCAACATCCTTCGAACAAAAATCCACAGTTTTGTTGTCGGGGCATAAGAGGGAAGTGTGTACGGGGCATAAGAGGGAAGTCTCCAAGCTGAAGTCTCTGGAAGAGGCACTGAAAAAGCAGGAGATGTTGGTCGCCTATCTGAAGGAAAGCAGCGGTGTGTTCAGAGTAAAAAATGAAAATGAGGAGAAATTCCAACAGATGAAGGAAAGTGCCTGTGCCAGTAACAACCAGAGGGTGGATACCAGAGCAATGGTGACAGTATGGGTAGGGGGTAAGCAAGTGGCTTCACATGGTGGACCCAGTACTACCCCTGTCTCAGGATCTGTCGTTTCTGAGTAAGTATCTGCCCCCCTCCCTCCCCAGCAGCCTGGGCCATCTCAGGAGGAGGTTGAGGAAAATGACGGATTGCTGCAAGCCATTACAGAAATGAAATCTCCCTTGAGAGGCATCGACTCATCAGATGAGGATCATGGTAAAGGAGTGCTTTCTAAAAATCTCTCTCAGTGTGTGGAGGACTTTCCTGAGATTGCACCTGCCAACAGATCCTTGCAATCAGCAGGGAATGCAGGAGGAGATGGCGTGTATCCAGACAGAGAAGTTTCTGCTGGCTTCAAGGAGTCCCACATGGACACTAACAGTTCAGAGCAGGAATGTTACATTAACATTGAAATTGCAGAGCAGGAATGTCGCGTGAACATTGAAACCGGAGAGCAGGAGGGCCATATGAACGCTGAAACAGCTGGTGCCTTTTCTAAACTGAAGTATTTTCTTGATGAAGGGACTTCTGGTAACTGTGGTACTTCTGGGACAATGGTGAGCGGGACTGTTGTGCTGAAGGGATCAAGTGGTGGGTAATTTACCAAACCAGATTTCAGAGGTTCAGGAATAGCCAGTTAATGTGTCATCTGTCCCAGTTAGGAGTTAAGCTAAGGCAGTGTTGGGACAAAGTCATGCTGCTAGTGGAAGGGAGCCAGTTGTGTGACTGCCATCTAACGCAACTTCTATTAAACGCAGGAATGTGGTACAGCTCAGGTTGGAAGGAGGAGGTATTCCACCTATCAGGAGGGTGATTGTCGATAAGATCCTAGCCATGGGATTTAAAGCGGAGGATATTTATGCTCTTATCATTCTGGCTGGTTACTATGATATTATTTGTCATTTGTGCATCCAGAATTGCTGGATCTGTTTTTGGGAGCAGTTTGAACATGTATATAGGGGCCAGTTGGACTTGAAGAGGCTTTTCTCCAAAGTTGTTTCACGACAGCCCTTGATTAAGAATGTGACTATCCTTATAAGGAATGAGTCTATACCCCCCGAGGATTTATGGGTCTGGTTGAGGAGGTTTAGTGAAACTGTGTGCACGCTAAAAAAGATCGTGGATGATAGAGGAATCTGGACTTTTGGGTGGTCGGTGTCAATGAGGATGCGTGTGTGTGGGAATGTGGTCCAGCATTTGCCCTCCTCTGCCTTTAATGGTAGAGATAGGATTACTGTCTTCTACCCTGCCAACCTAAGCTGTGCCATAAATGTGGAGCCAAGGGACATTACTCCTCTTCCTGTCCAGAACAGAAATGCTCCTTGTGCCAGGAACTGGGGCATCTGGCAAGGGACTGTAACATCATTAAATGTAACCTATGTAATAAAGTTGGTCACCCTTATACACAATAACAATAAGCCAGAGCTAGTGGAGGAATTATTCAGTCTGGATAGAGAAGAGACTGGGTTATCAGAGGTTGTACCGGGGAATCCTAGTGTCTCTGTCCTGTCAGAATCTTTGTCTGTGAGGCCGTCTGTGGTGTCAGTGTCCCCCCAGTCTGTGGTTCCCCAGTCAGTGTCAGAAAGTGTGGTTGTCAAGTCTGTGTCTGCACCTATTGTTTCTCCTAGTGTAGTGAAGGCAGTGGATGGTGCTGGACCAGCATGTATGGTGGTGCCAACCCCTCCTCCCCGGTGTGGCCGAAGGGAGGCTGGAGGTCAGCAGACACCAAGGGGTGGAGTGAGGTATGGATTGTTTGATGGTGCGGGGAAGGTGGGAAGTGAATGAGAGTGACTGGTGCAAAATGCAAGGTGAATGATGTGGAAGTCGGGGTGAATGATGTGGGTGGGGGGGGGGTGAATGATGTGGGTGGGGGGGGTTAATGGGGGGGGGGGTTTGGAATAACATCCTGATGGCGTTTAGATCTCAAAAGGTTTCTTAGCCTGGATTGTGTTTAAGTTGAGGTTCAGGGTTTGTAGTTTCTTTTTTGTTGTCATTAAAATATATTTCTTTCTGTTATCTTGTCAGGAAACATTTTTCTTTACTTGCTGATGTAGTCATGCTTGTTTTTGTTTAGTTGTTGTTTATTTTTATGTAAATATGTTTTTTTAATAAGCTGTATGTTTGTGTGATTTTTTTAATAAAAAAAATTCACACTCTAATGCCCCCACCACAATTACACACTATTATAACTATTATTATTAATAATATACATAGATATAGCTCTGACATATACTGCAGTGCTGCACAGAGAACACTGAGCAATTCACAGCAGTCTCTCACACAGTCACACATTATTATTATTACACATTTATATAGCTCTGACATATTCTGCAGTGCTGTACAGAGAGGACTGAGCTATTCACATGTCTCTGGGCAAGGTGAACTTACACTCTAATGCCCCCCCCCACAGTCACACACTATTGTTCTAGATTGTAAACTCTAATGAGCAGGGCTCTCTTATCTAATTGTATTGTAATTGTACTGTCTGCCCTAATGTTGTAAAGCGATGCGTAAACTGACGACGCTATATAAATTCTGTATAATAATAATACATTTATATAGCTCTGATACATTCTGTGGTGCTGTACAGAGAACACTGAGCCATTCACATCAGTCTCTGCACCAGAGAAGCTTACACTCTAATGTCCCCCATGTCTGCAGCCTGTGCAGTAGCGTGGTACAATGCAGACATGCTGTTCTAGGTGCGTAGCATCAGATAAAGCAGAGAAATGTAATTGAAGAGTGGCTATCTTCTTCTCACTCTGGTTAATCCTTGCCTTAGGGTGACACGGAGCGGGTTGTCCCCCCTCCAGATGGCGGTTTGACTAATTTGTGCCGTGCTGGCTGCTCCCAGAGGCCTCTCCTCTCTTCCAGATTATTAGATCTATAGCTGCAATATGGTGCCGTTATTGGCCGAGTCAGCAGGGTTAAATAAACAGATGCAGTGTGCCACGCAGAGCTGAAAACGCATGAAAACTACTCTTCCGAAGGTCCGGCAATCGGGTTAGAAATGATTGTGAACGGAAGAAAAGCAGCACAAGGCACATTTCTCCGGTGAAGAGCAGCTGTGGTGACGGAACTCGGCATGATGGCCTGGGCTGGCAGATGTCTGCGTCCGCGGAAGGTCAACACAACATTCTGGAACTTCTTCATCTCAGTCTTACTCAGAGAAATGCCCATACAAGGGATTCACTCATAAAGCAGATGAAAAAGTTTTGATGCTGGGCAAACCACAGCAACTTCTACCATTCAATTCAAATTTACTGTTCGATAGTTTCTGAAGATTGGTGGCGGGAGTTTTGAAAATGGGTGGACAGGAGTAGAATTTTTTTCAACATTCGTTTGTTTTTGTAATCATTAGTTGGGTAGAATCGATGGACGTTTTCGACTGCAGTGATAATAAAGTTCATAAAGTTCAAAGGAGCAGGATGGAATTTTTTTTCTCCAGCGTATAAATCTCTAAGCCCACACGGTCCACACGGTCGGAGATTCCGACGGAATGTTTCCTATCGGACCTTTTGCCCGGATATTCCGACTGTGTGTGGTCTGCATCGGACCAACTTTTCCAACTTGCCGGTAAAATTTTCCAACAAAATGCTCCGATCGGACATACTCCGATCATGTGTAGCCTACTCCGACGGACAAGGTGCCACGCATGCTCACAATCAAATTCGGACACGGAAGCACTCGCTCAGGTAAAACTACTGCTCGTAAGCGATATAGCACATTCGTCACACTGCCATGTTAAAAATTCTTTCATGAAGCGCATTCTCTTGTTCTTTACAATGCTGCAAGAATGAACTTCTTTTGATGCTCATAGTCACACACACTTCTCCTGAATGTATTTCTTCAGTCTTTTTTACTCATTTCAGCAATACAATATTTTAAATCGTCACATCTACACATTTTTTTTTTGTTTTTTTGGGGGGAATTTTGTGGGTTTTTTTTTTCATAAACATCTCCTTCTTTGATAGTTTGCTCATCTTTGCATTTTTTGGAGTGTGTTTTGTGTGTCAACTTACCACAACAACATTATTATGTTTTTTGTATTTTCTTTTTTAATCTACAGGAGGTTGTTTAGTGTTGGTACCCCTTGTTATTCATGTCACTGTATTTTTGAAATGTACCTGCCTGCTCACAAATAAACTGGCCTTTTTGAAGTATAACACATACGCAAGTATTTCTTCAAACGAACAAAACCTTTATTTAGGTGTCAGTAACAGATAAAGAGGGAGGCAGCAATGGAGAAACTGGGGAGATTAGCGAAGCCTTTGGCCCCCAGGGCACACCAACTATTTAAACGCAAAAATTGGTGGCCTGAGGAGTATATGTCTGAGGGAGAGAAGTCTGGTCCTGAAGTCCAAGAAACCCGGAACAGCAGCAGATGACATCTATGTTCCCAGGCTGTGGTACTACAAGAGGCTGCATCTTCTGTCAGACCAGACTGAACCCAGGTAATCATACTCTGGTCTTCCTTCCACGCTTCCTTCCAGGCTGTGGCTGTGCTGCTGTAGGTGTGGCAGAAGGAGGAGGAGGAGGGGCCAAATCACACAAGTGTGTTGCCTGTGTGATTTGGCCCAACAGACCCTTGTTGAGGGTGTGTATAATTATCTCCTCACACAAGAGCTGTTGCCCCGCCTCCATTTTCTCCAGTTTGCACGCAGCCAAGGCGGCAAAGGCCTCTTGATAGGTGGGGGTGGCTTGGAGGGCCGCTGAAGCCTCCCTGATCAGCCTCAGAGCCGACTCCTCCACATTCCCCCCCTTTCTCGCCCTTTTGTGTGGAAGGCGGAGGGGAGGGACCTAACATTCTGTCAGGCTCCTCCGCCCGCCCACCGCCTGGCTGCCGCTTACCCCTGCCTCCTCCTGGCTGCCACTTTCCACAGCCACCTCCTGGCTGCTGCATTCCACACCCTCCCCCTGGCTGATGTCTTCCTGTGTATGAAAAAGGGACATAGTTTTAGTTTTTGGTTCATCAAACACACACACAATTTTCACATCAAGACTGTTGCAAACTGTTAACCAATAGAAAAGGCTATCATTCTGAGCCCAGCATTTTTCATTCTTGTCCCAAAGGTTTTGGCCACTACTGTCTATTGATATGTGAAACACTTTCTAAAATCAGCAATTAGTGAGCAAAAATCAAGTTAACATCATTAATTTTTACTCCCAAAATATGTACAACAATACTATACCTGGCTCAAGCTGGGCTCCCCCAGTTCTTCCTGAGTGGAAGGCCCAGGTTGGGTGTCGGAAGACTCAGCGGGTGTGGAATGTAGCATAGGACGCATGGAAGGAAGAGTAGAGAGTGATTGTCTGGCCTCAGCCTGGTCTGACAGAAAATGCATCCTGTTATAATACCACAGCCTGGGGACATAAACGTCATCTGCTGAAGCTCCAGATTGCATGGACTTCAGCACCTTCTTCCTCTCCTTCAGATATGTACTCCTCAGGCCACCGATTTTAACTTTTAAATAGTGGATGTCTGCCCTGGGGACCACCGGTTTCACAACCTCAACCAGTTTCTCCATCGCTGCCTGCCTCTTTAGTTTGTTACTGTAATGAGGGTGCGTCGATTGCCACAGGCAGGGCAGCTCCCTGTATTTATCGATGAACAGAGGGAGGAAACTGTGATCATTGAAACCGTCCATAATGTCTGCAAGACACAACACAAGACAAACCCTAATGTCAGGCTAAACTCCACTAATGCAGGCCTCAATCTAGAAGCATTATAGGCTAGTGATGTACCAAGTTCGAAATTTTACCTTCGTTTGCACGATCGTCGCGTCAGCTTCTCCCTCTGTTTACAGATCATACGTACGACACACACGTGTTGCGTTTTATATACAGTGCACATGCGTGAAACTCTGCCCGCCCTTGATGTTCTTTCTAGGCTATTCCCCACCCCTTTGCTTTCTGTGCAGTGGGGAGAGCACATGGCGGAGAGAACGCAGGTGCGCAATCAGAGTTCCACTAACGAGAAGGAAGGTGAGGAAAGCCCGGAGCCTGAAACGTCCCGATCCAGGAAGACAAGATTTAAGGCCTCAAATATGTCTTTTGTAGAGATGTTGGAGATGGTGGACATATTGAAGAGGACCGACTATGATGGGAAGTACCCAAACCCAAATATCCGAAAGGCCAAGATCATGACTAAAGTTGTGAAGAGTCTTCTGCAGAATTTTGGAGTACGCCGATCCAAGGATCAACTGAGAAAACGCTGGTCAGACCTGAAACTGAGGGAGCACGATCAGTACAGAAGGATCAAGCGTATTCTTCAAAAAAGTAAGTAGTTGTCGTTTGTTCATATGATTATTCTTGCTTGCATACATGCTCCATGTGCTTTGATTTCATGTTGTGCAGTTTAAAATGGCCACTTTCAAGTTCATGGTTTCATTCGTTCGTAAGAAACATCGTTCTGCAGGTAAGTATTCCATCTTTAGAAAGTGTCCACAATAATGTTCTCACCTTTGAACTCGGCCAAAAAACACAATTGTACAACACTTCCAAGCAATGTTTCATATTCTGATTTCTGCCCTCTGTGTGCTAAGTATTCCTTTTTTACATTCTCATAGGGGAGAGAAGACTTGGGAAGTCTGAGGACACCAGGGACCCCACTCCTCCCAAAAAAGGCGAAATTCCAACACCAGAAGCAGAGGAGCAGTAGAAGGAGGAAGGAGAGATCGTTGAAGTTGGACAAATTGTCACCACAACAGGTGAGTGTCGGAGACCACAGCTTCCGGTAAGCTAATCAATGTATGTTGGCATATTTATAATACATGGTGTGTTTTTTTGCTTTTTTTTGTAGGTGATGTGGAAGAAGAATCACATTTTACCAGTGAAAGTGCCCAGATCCAGATTGGGGAGATAATGGGGTGCAATCGGGATTTAGAAAATATACAGCAAAACATCAATGATGTTAAAAATAAAATGAAGAACATCATTGATGTTTTGGGGAGAGTGTGAAACACCCCAAACTAGCTAGGGTTTTATTATTTTGTTTTTAACCACTTCAATACCGGGCACTTAAACACCTTCCTGCCCAGACCAATTTTGAGCTTTCAGCGCTGTCGCACTTTGAATGACAATTGCGCGGTCGTGCTACACTGTACCCAAATGAAATTTTTATCATTTTTTCCCCACAAATAGAGCTTTCTTTTGGTGGTATTTGATCACCTCTACGGTTTTTATTTTTTGCGCTACAAATAAAAAAAATACCGAAAATTTTGAAAACTTTTTTTTTTTGTTTCAGTTTCAAAACTTTGTAAATAAGTAAGTTTTCTCCTTCACTGATGGGCACTGATGGGGCTACACCGATGGGCACTGATAAGGCGGTACTGATGGGCACCAATGATGTGACACCAATGAAGTGGCACTGATAGGTGGCACTGATGGGCACTGATAGGTGACACGGATGGGCACTGATAGGTGGCACAAATTGGCACTGATAGCTGGCACGGATTGGCATGGATTGGCGGCACAGATGGGCATGGATAGGCGGCACAGATGGGCATGGATAGGCGGCACAGATGGGCATGGGTGGGCAGATAGGCGGCACGAATGGGCACTGATAGGCGGCACAGGTGGGCACTCATAGGCGGCACAGGTGGGCACTCATAGGCGGCATTGTATTATGTTATACTGAACTAATGGATGCCAATCAGTGCCAAACAATAATGCATGCCAATCAGTGATGCCCATTGTGGGCACTGATTGGCATCCATTATGGGCACTGATTGGCATCCATTGTGGCACTGACTGGCATCCCTGGTGGTCTAGGGAGGATTACCTTTTGCTGGGCATCCCTGGTGGTCTGGTGGCGTTCCTGGTGGTCCAGTGTGGGCATCCTCGTGGGGGGGGGGGGGGGGGGCTGTGCTGATAATCGATCAGCACAGACCCCCCCTATCAGAGGAGCAGCCGATCAGGATCAGGATTATGCAACCACTTTGCCACCGTCAATTGCCTATAGGGCGGATGACAAGTGGTTAAACAACAACTTTTGTCTTTTAAAAAAAGCCAAATTTGTAAGATGCACAGAGTGTGTCAACATCTCCCATCATGTACGTGTTTTGTGGAAAGTGGCTGAGTTGAAGGGGTTGCAGCCCCAAAACATGTACAATGATCCCCCATGATTGGAGATAGCACATGTTGACACACTGTGTGCATCTTCCAATTTTGTCAGCTCCCTCGGCGTGGATCGGGCCAGATGTCGGGGCCTCGTTCTAAGGTAAGTATTTCATAATGAGCTAGTATGCGGTGCATACTAGCTCATTATGCCTTTTGCTTTGCAGGTTTAAAAAAAAAAAAAAAAAAGTGCGGGTTTACTACCGCTTTAAAGCCTAAAGTATAAGGTCCCCTTATCAGAGTCATCACCCCCCCCCCATCCCTCCCCCCCCATCTGATGGGCCCTTGCTAAAAATGAGGGGGGGGGATGTTTTGGACAGGTAACCCTCTCCACTTGATTGAGAGCTGAATGCCTAAATAATGTGTGATACTTTGGGCAGCCCCTCCTTACTTACACTATTGGCAGCCCACCGGACAGGTAAGAAGTGTCATAATACCAAAAATAAAACAAAATGGAAGCACATTTTGACATTCTGCTATTACTTATCAAGATAATAATAGGGGGAAAAAAATGATAGCATTTGAAAGTATTGAGGCAGGCCCTTGCACTACATGCTTTGGTGAACTCGTCCATATATGTGACCATCAAAAAGGTAGGTAGAGTGTGTATTGGGTTTGGTAAAGTCAGCAGATAGAGGATTGCTAGCAGCTGACCTAGCAGTTGGGGGGAGGGGGATTCCTAATGAGTTTGGCACAACCAAAAAAAAAAAGTCACTCTGCATGAATTGAAGCACACACATAACATTTGTAGGCATTTTAGGGGGTGTTTAGGGGAAAGCAATACTATGGAGCTGACAAAAGACATTGGTAAGTGACTAGACTATAGTTTTATGGGCCAAGAAGAGCATGGTGGGGAAGTTAGTGAGGCAAATATGCATGAGGACAAAGGGGCACAGCATATGAATTAGAGCATATTGCAATGATGGCAATTAGGGAATGAGGGAAGAAATGCAAGACATTAGCAATCATTAAATACATAGAATGTGATGATAAAGGAGAAAACTTACCTTCATATAGTCCTTCTGCAGGACCTGAATGATGGCATGAACAGGTCTCTGGAATAATGATCCCCAGAGCCTGGGGGGAGATGCCTGTGGAGAACTTGAGGTCCTGAAGGCTTCTCCCTGTCGCCAAGTAGCGCAACGTGGCGATGAGCCTCTGCTCCGGAGTGTTGGCTTGCCGCATGCAGGTATCCTGCTTGGTGATATAAGGGGACAGCAAAGCCAGCAGACGGTGAAAAACGGGGTCCGTCATCCGGAGATAATTCCTGAAATCATCAGGATTATTCTCGCGGATCTCATGGAGCAAAGGCATGTGTGAGAACTGGTCACACTGGCGCAACCAATTCTTGGTCCACAAACGCCTCCCCTCCCTGTTCATGGACCGGGCTTGTGTCAAAGTAAGAACCCCAACACGAAGCCCCTGCACAGCACAAACTCTACGACGAGTACGTAGACGAAACATGGTTTGAAAACGGTCGGCTGGTCAGAACGAACACCAGAAAGCACTGATAAACAGCAAGGCCTGAAAGAACGACCTGAATAGCAGAAGCAAGCAGACAATAAGCAATGCAAATCAAAGCGTACTATAGCAAGATATAGCCCACAATGAGAAACGAATGCTTACTGACTACACGCACCGATTATCAGATACGCAAAGACAAGCAGAAACTGAAGAGCAGTAGCGAACTAAATCACAAATCTGAAAAGCGCGAATCGTCTTTCACCAAACTTCTACTAACACACGATAGACACGAGATCAGCAGAAGGAGCCCAAAGGGTGCCGGACGTGGTGCTGAACTTCCTTTTTCTAGTGCCGCCGTACGCGGCTTACGTCACCGCGTTCTTGGCAACCGGAAATTCCGACAACTTGGTCAACCGTGTGTATGCAACATCACTTCCGGACCTCTTCCGTAATTAATCCGTCAGAATCTCCGACCGTGTGTACAAGGGCTAAGAGTGAATGTGGTTTTTGTTCCGCAAAGTACATTCAATTCCAAAACCAAATGCTAAAAGCAAACGAGATCAACATTCGAATGTACTGAGAATTTGCGTACAAATTTTTGCTATAAATTTTTGTTCAAAATTCTACCACTGTATACTCAACTTTAAAAACTCATACGTTTGTCATCACTTTGGTCAAAAATGAACATCGATTGGACCCCACTGATTCAAAAATTTGTGAAATTTCTTACAATGCTTTTGCAACAAAAAATGTTGAATGAAATTATACTAGTATATTCCCAGCACATATTACATGTGTCTTGTTAACATCAATTTATTGATTCAGATGGATGAAAAGTTGCTTAAGCTAAAATACGTGACCAACCATATACATATACACCAGGGCTGTCTCCCCATTGTGGGAGGGGCAGAGACACAAACTACTGCAGGGAAATGTCATCATTGCGGGAGGGGCAGAGACACAAACTACTGCAGAGAAATCTCACCAATGTGGGAGGGGCAGAGACACAAACTACTGCAGGAAATCTCCCCATTGTGGGAGGGGCAGAGACACAAACTACTGCAGGAAACCTCACCAATGTGGGAGGGGCAGAGACACAAACTACTGCAGAGACATTTCACATGGGGGGGGGGGGGGCAGAGACATAAACGACTCCAGAGAAATCTCACCATTGTGGGAGGGGCAGAGATACAAACTACTGCAGGGAAATCTCACATTGTGGGAGGAGCAGAGACACAAACTACTGCATAAGTATCCTGTGTATCACACCCTCTAAGCAGCTGCAAGTAGAAAGAGATCTCCCACCCTGCACAGCCAGACACACTCCATTTTCAGAGCACACTTGAGGCAAGGAAAGGTCCAGTGCTTTGTTTTGTATTTTTATTAGAGGGTTCAACTTGGATAGGGAGAAGTGAAATACAGGATGGCCACTTGACTGTAGAAGAACTTTTAGAAGCACTGTAGTAGAATTTTTCAGGGACCGACTTCCGCTTCTCAACTTCCTCCAACTCTTGCTTGAAGCACTGTAACTTCCAGGACAAGCTGGCACTGTTGGATAGGTAGCAAATGCCCTTTACAGGCAAAGACCGCAGGCCCCTTGTTTGTGTAGCAAAGTACTAGTGCCCAGCTGTATTTCTGTCGCTACTGATCCCAGCACCATCTCTTCAGGCTCTGCCAGCCCACCTAGCTGTGGCTGTAGCTGCCCCTTTCTCCAGCTCTCTTGGCTAAACTTCCACATTCCTCCCAGACTGACTCTGTATCCATCACAGACTGTTCACCCAGTCCTCTCAGTCCTCCTTGACTGTATCACTCACCAACCCACCTGGCTGTCCATCTGGAGATTCACCTGGCAGTGTTCTCATCCTGCTGTCCTTCTCCTGCTCCCGAGCCTCTAGTCAGGACACCCATGTGTGTTGTGAAGAGGAGTACCTTCTGCACCTGAGCCCAGGCTTGAGCCCCCCCCCCCCCCCCCAGACTAGGGGGTTACCTTTAAGGGCTGCCACACTCCATCTTTAATGGTAACAATAACTGTAAGCGCAAAATACATTAGTCCTTAGTCATTAGTCCACGAACAAATCATTAGTCCAAAAGTTGAAAAGTACATGATGGGATGGCAAGGGCGGCTGCTGTCCTCAGAGAGCTGACTCTATACACAAAAGGATAAAAAGGGAGAACAGCAGAAGCACCACCTAAGTGCAATATTAAAATCAGGGCTTTAATGGCAATGTACAAATGCACACTTACAAGAAATAAGAAAAACGTAAGCTCATCGGTATTGGTGGTCCCAGTGGTTCCTTGTATCCGGAGAAGGTTCTAGTGTGCGGCTGTGTTGATTGTTGGTCCTCAGCACGTCCTGTGGCCACCAGGAAAGAGACCGGAACCAGCGTGGAACGCATGGAAGTGACGTCAGGGACGGTGGGATCACATCCGGGGGAGCTGTCACAAGGAGAGAGGATGGGCTTGCAGGCTATGCACTCAGGACATCAGCTTCTTCTATTGGCCACCTTCAGCTTCCACCCAAACTGCCTCAGCTGGGCTGACCCTGAGTAGTAGAGGGGGGCCTGGCCCCTGTCAACCTATCTGTAGGGGATTAGTCAGGGCCTCATGAATAATCCAGGCAGCTCCTTCTCCCCTCCACTCCCATTCTTCTGGAATTTTCTAGCAAGTTCCAGAAGTAGGGGGAGGTCTCAGAAGTGCTGATGTGAGGAACTCATTGGACCCAGAAAAAAAACCCACAGGCCTGACTGACAGCCAAGCCTAAACCATTTTCTTACACTAAGGGCTCGTACATACTATAAGAAAATTGGGCAAAAAATTTTGCATAGCATGTACACAACTTTCGACAGCCGATTCTGACTTTTCATACAAAAAATTCCCAAAAGAACAAACTCCAAAATGTTTCTCGTATGGGAACAGAATGAACAATTTTCTTATTATGTGTACCGATTTCGAACGATTTTCGATCAAGAAAAATCTGAAAAGAAAAACTGCGCATGATCATAAACAATAAATAACAAAAATAAAGCCTTTGTCACATGAGAATTTTCATAACAATTTTCCTTCAACAGTTCTGATTTGCTGTGAAACAACGAGGAATACCGGACGATCGTTCACCCGATTTTCCTATAGTGTGTACCCTACTCAACAAAACCTATTCTACTTCTAGCACACTAGAGCAACATAAAAGTACAGATGGGGATGTATACAGGTAGCGTTGATTCATATCATACATTTTTTAGAAGGTTGTAAAAAATATATTACATTTGGAATTATGTTTTTGTTGTTTTTTTGTTTCAATATTAAGCACATTTTTTGGTTCGATGTCTTAAAAGACAAAGAAGTCAAAACAAAATCATAAAATAATTTCACATTCACACTTTTTTTGACCCCCCCTGACCCTTGGAAACTGATTAAATGTTTTAATCTCTTCTTCAAACCATCAAATCTGTAAATTTTTAAAATTTGATTTCGTTATTCTATAGTATAGATTTTGTTGGCCCTAAATTATGAATGAGGTCCTGTCCGGGGCCGGCTGCCCATCATTCGGCGAACTGCGGGATAAATTAGGGGGGCGGAACAGCTCAGTCAGCAGAAACGCTGAGAAATTGACTCCATTGATCTTCTGCTGCCCCTGGAGGATAGCTATCTATTCCCTTATTAAGTATCTCTGTTTGTTTATATATCGCCTGCATGTTCTGGAGTGCAGTACACAAAGGCCCAATGTACACAGGACTGAGCAATGTGCAATGTACACAGGGCTGAAATTGCTAACAGTTTTATAAGCTCTCATTCAGCTTTCTCATAGACTTTAAATGGAAGGTATAAATGTTTTATGTGCTGTATTTTCTTTCTTTATGGAATCGTTATTTCATATAATCTTCATAAAATGTTTAAACTAGTTTTAGTTCTTTTTAGTTAGGTGAATGTGAAATATATCATATCAGTTTGTTAGTTACTTCTAGGCAGCAGGTGATGTGGTGGAAAATGTTGATCAGAAATGTCATGGGAGCATCTTGAATTTTATTTTGTATAACTAACATGTTTTTATAGTGACCTGATCCCTGCACTTTGTACATTACACCCCTGATCCCTGCACTTTTTAAATTACACCCCTGATCCCTGCACTGTGTACATTACACATCTGACCCCTGTACAATGTACATTACACATCTGAGCCCTACACTATGTACGTTACAGCCCTGATCCCTGTACTATGTGCGTTACACACCAGACACCTACACTACATACATTACACCCCTAACCCCTGCACTGTGTGTATTACACCCCTGATCCCTGCACTGTGTGCATTACACCCCTGATCCCTGCACTATTTACATTAAATCTCTGCCCCTAAACTGTGTACATCACACATCTGACCCCCTGCACTATGTACATTACACATCTGACCCCCTGTAATATGTACATTACACATCTGACCCCTACACTATGTACATTACACTCCTGACCCCTTTACTGTGTATATTACACTCCCAACCCCTGCACTGTGTGTATTACACCCCTGATCCCTGTACTGTGTGCATTACACCCCTGATCCCTGCACTATTTACATTAAATCTCTGCCCCTAAACTGTGTACATCACACATCTGACCCCCTGCACTATGTACATCACACATCTGACCCCCTGTACAATGTACATTACACATCTGAGCCCTACACTATGTACGTTACAGCCCTGATCCCTGTACTATGTGCGTTACACACCAGACACCTACACTACATACATTATACCCCTAACACCTGCACTGTGTTCATTACACATCTGACCCCTGCACTATGTACATTACACATCTGACCCCCTGTACGATGTACATTACACATCTGACTCCTGCACTGTGTACATTACACACCTAACCCCTGTATGTGTTCATTACACATCTGACCCCTGCACTATGTACATTACACATCTGACCCCCTGTACGATGTACATCACACACCAGACACCTACACTACATACATTACACCCCTAACCCCTGCACTGTGTTCATTACACATCTGACCCCTGCACTATGTACATTACACATCTGACCCCTACACTATGTACATTACAGCCCTGATCCCTGAACTATGTACATTATGCACCAGACCCTTTTACTGTGTACATTACACCCCTGACCCCTGCACTATGTAAAAAACACACTTGACCCCTACAGTAAGTGCATTAAATCCCTGACCCTCGCAACATTGTACATTATCCACCTGACCTCTGCGCTATGCACTGTTGCCAATTCTCTCTCTGCACCAACAATAGTTTATGGAGCCCATAGTCTGAATGGGCCCTTAGAAGATAACTGGTGCTCTGCTAGGCACAAGGCTTCAAAAGATGGGGTGTCATGTCTTTAGCCCCCTGTTCCTAAAATTGGGGCTATAGTATACATTTAGTTTTTGGCTGAGCTGTAAACAGCTCAGATTGATTGTACATAGTTTATTGGTTCTGTTCTAAACTTGGCTGTGTTGTTAATTTCCCACTGTTGCCAGTAGGTGTCACTGGTACCACAGGACAGTGTGAGAATAACAACTAGGTTGAGCTGTAATGAGCATTTTTCCAGAAACAGCCCAGTAGGAGGTTCCTAGCCGCTGTGCATTCTGGGAAGGGGTATTTATAGAACAGAGCCCATGTGCTCTAGTCAGTCCTCACCTGTGGCCTTCTGGCCTGAGGCTATGTTTCTGAAAGCTCTGCAAGTAGGCCCAGAAGCCTTTCTGGGGCCTACTACTCCTGAGGTGGTCCTTAGGCTGTCTTGCCTGAATGGAAGAAGCCGAGCCAAGCTGAGAAGATCCAGAAGAGGACCCTTGATGGAGAGAGACAGGATGAAGGGCCGTCTCTCAGAAGGGCCTGGTAACTCACTTGAAGGATGCACCTGTATCTGACTACCCTTACAGTACCGCTGGGTCAGCTTAAAGGTTCTGGTACTGTCAAGCGTCTCTACAATCTAATCAAGGTAATACGCTCCTGGCTGCTAAGTCTGTGAGAGAGACTTATCCAGACATCTTACTGGTTGCTAGGTCTGTGTGAGAGACCTACCCAGGTATTCAAGATCTGCTGAAAGAAAGTTGTTTGTCCTTTGATTCAAGGAGTCTGCAAGTGAGCTGCTAAAAAGGGTGTCTGAAACCTCCCCTCAACCTCTTTTATACAACCTTTCTCAAGTTATACCATAGCCATGAATTACCTCAGTATCCCCCAGTAAAGTGACGGACTATCTTGATACCAAGTTATATAAAAACGTATAAATTTATTATTAAATGCAATTTAAAAGATTATTTAAAGAAAAAAGAAAACATATACATAAAGGGTTTCAATTAATACATAGTATGATTATAACATAGATATGTGTGTTACGGCGATATTATGTGTCCAATTCGGTCTTTATTTTCTACTAGTTTCGCGACTTTTCTGTCGCTTCTTCAGGAGACCTTGTTTGTCTGAAATTGAACATACCATGTCAGAGAATTTATTATTATACATCAATTAACATAATTCAAAAAACATTTGGTGTATTGCTTTACAAAAAATGTGTTGGAGAGTAGGCAGCTCACCACTATGGACACATCAAGTCGCAGAAAGCACTTGGAGTTAGGGCAGTCCCCGCCAACCAGGCTTTGACCACCCTTGGGGCGGACACGGGAGGTATTAAGAGTCAGCTAGAAAATAATCAAAAATGAAGGATATTTCATTAGTAAGTTACCGAAAAGGTAATTAAATGTGTAATTTCTTTTTTAGCTGGAAAAATATCTAGTATGCATGTGCGGAGAGATAGTATTTGTATCCCAATATCCAGTACCCAAGGTCAACATACCAGTACATCCAAAAGTTTTTCAAGCAACGCTGCATAGGTGAAGGTACCCCGGATCGGCAGGAATGGAGATGGAATAAGGGTAGTAAGATACAAGGGGGAATCCTGTCCTCCGATCGGTTCAAGATGGAGACTGCATTAATGTCACCCAAGTTAATCCTGACAGAAATATATATATAGGTAATGTTGCATATCGCTATATAGAAGTGATTTGAGTCAGACTATATAAGAAAAAATGGCCAGAGGAATTGAGTAAAGGACGTTACCGGTTGATCTACTCCCTTCGTTCCGGATCTCTCCTATGCATATTTCGTAAGTGTTGTTGAATGGACGATTCCGGCGGGGAAGCCGCTGGTCGTTCGTTCTGCCGCTCAATTGGGACGCCGTTATGGCGCACCTTTTACCTCCAACCCTGCGGCGTCAGAGGATCGGCGCGGGCACCAGACTCTGACGTCACAGGGTCCGCCGCTCCAAAAGCGCATGCGTCACGATGCGCACCAGCTTCGAGTCACTATGGAAACCATTTCGTGACTCATTGCTCACGGACCCGGCACCTCCCACAAGTGGGAGCCGTCCAGGGCCGCTGGAGAGGCACGTGCCCGCCCCTAGGAGTTTCCTCCCACACTCCATCGTCTGCGCAAGTGTTCCACAGTCCTATGTGCTGATTACTCAATTATACAAGACAAAAGTCAAATACAAGAGATAAAAGAAAATAATAGACAAAAATAGACATTTAAGTTGATCAATTGGCAAATGTTTTAAATATTGTTGTTATTCTCACCATATTGACGAACTTGTAATATTTCCCTATGATACGAGTTATGACTCCAATATATGGACAACCGTCCAGTTTGTCATAACTACTTTGCTACATTTTGATTATAATTTAACCTAGTCCTAACTTGTCTACATATCTTCTTTCAGACAAGTTCGTCAATATGGTGAGAATAACAACAATATTTAAAACATTTGCCAATTGATCAACTTAAATGTCTATTTTTGTCTATTATTTTCTTTTATCTCTTGTATTTGACTTTTGTCTTGTATAATTGAGTAATCAGCACATAGGACTGTGGAACACTTGCGCAGACGATGGAGTGTGGGAGGAAACTCCTAGGTGCGGGCACGCGCCTCTCCAGCGGCCCTGGACGGCTCCCACTTGTGGGAGGTGCCGGGTCCGTGAGCAATGAGTCACGAAATGGTTTCCATAGTGACTCGAAGCTGGTGCGCGTCGTCACGTCGTGACGCATGCGCATTTGGAGCGGCGGACCCTGTGACGTCAGAGTCTGGCGCCCCGCGCCGATCCTCTGACGCCGCAGGGTTGGAGGTAAAAGGTGCGCCATAACGGCGTCCCAATTGAGCGGCAGAACGAACGACCAGCGGCTTCCCCGCCGGAATCGTCCATTCAACAACACTTACGAAATATGCATAGGAGAGATCCGGAACGAAGGGAGTAGATCAACCGGTAACGTCCTTTACTCAATTCCTCTGGCCATTTTTTCTTATATAGTCTGACTCAAATCACTTCTATATAGCAATATGCAACATTACCTATATATATATTTCTGTCAGGATTAACTTGGGTGACATTAATGCAGTCTCCATCTTGAACCGATCGGAGGACAGGATTCCCCCTTGTATCTTACTACCCTTATTCCATCTCCATTCCTGCCAATCCGGGGTACCTTCACCTATGTAGCGTTGCTTGAAAAACTTTTGGATGTACCGGTATGTTGACCTTGGGTACTGGATATTGGGATACAAAAACTATCTCTCCGCACATGCATACTGGATATTTTTCCAGCTAAAAAAGAAATTACACATTTAATTACCTTTTCGGTAACTTACTAATGAAATATCCTTCATTTTTGATTATTTTCTAGCTGACTCTTAATACCTCCCGTGTCCGCCCCAAGGGTGGTCAAAGCCTGGTTGGCGGGGACTGCCCTAACTCCAAGTGCTTTCTGCGACTTGATGTGTCCATAGTGGTGAGCTGCCTACTCTCCAACACATTTTTTGTAAAGCAATACACCAAATGTTTTTTGAATTATGTTAATTGATGTATAATAATAAATTCTCTGACATGGTATGTTCAATTTCAGACAAACAAGGTCTCCTGAAGAAGCGACAGAAAAGTCGCGAAACTAGTAGAAAATAAAGACCGAATTGGACACATAATATCGCCGTAACACACATATCTATGTTATAATCATACTATGTATTAATTGAAACCCTTTATGTATATGTTTTCTTTTTTTCTTTAAATAATCTTTTAAATTGCATTTAATAATAAATGTATACGTTTTTATATAACTTGGTATCAAGATAGTCCGTCACTTTACTGGGGGATACTGAGGTAATTCATGGCTATGGTGTTCCATGTTTTGACCCCTTTTTTCCTCCCAAAATTTCCCTTTTCTGTATTTAATGTATAAGGATGAGGATACCGCATATCTGGATATACTCCTCTTATAATACTTAAGGCACAACAATACAATCACTTTCTCAAGTTATAATTAAACCATTGAAAAATACCTAAAGTGACTGGCGCCCACATTTGTTCTAACCTCCCATTATAGCCATGGACTCAGCCCTGGGGTGAATGTAAGCTCGCTTCCTGTATCTAGAGGTACCCTTCCTGCTCCCAGTAGACCCAGGGGGCACTACATGTCTATCAATTTTTGAGCAGTGCGGGAGCCTGGGAGGAGTATTGTGGACTTCTATCAGTCGCTCTGGGAACGCTCTGAAAAACGCACCCACCTGTGTGCAGCTTGGAAGTACGTTTTATTATATTCATCATAGGTTGGGTGGATGGCAAAGGGTTAAGCTCCCAGATGTCAGATTTCCGAGGGAAAGTGTGTAATCCCGCCCACTTATATCCCGCGTCTCCCGTGTAATCCAGGGGGAGCCATGTTTGATTTGTAATGTCATTTCCCATCCATTGAAATCAGCCAGATATCTTTTCTATTGCACTCGTGTTACTCCACAGAAGATTTATGGCTCTAATAAGAGCAAATTTCTATTTTCTGCATCTCTCGCCATCCGCCAGGCGGAAACCGCAGCTCTGAGCACAAGGCGAGGGTCCTGCAGTGATATCGGGTCCTTCCAGAGGGTGAGGACTGACTGCAGCCAGTAAAGTGTACCTGTCACTAAGGTGCAGAATAAGAACAGATACTGAGAATTACACCCAGTGTACATGATAAGAGAAGTAGTTCTGTGCAGAGTCCACACATACAGAATAAGAACAAATACTGAGAATTACACCCAGCATTCAGGACAAGAGAAGTAGTACTGTACAGAGTCCATACATACAGAATAAGAGCAGATACTGAGAATTACACCCTGCATACAGGACAAGAGAAATGGTACTGTACAGAGTCAATACATACAGAATAAGAACAGATACAGAGAATTACACTCAGCATACAGGACAAGAGAAGTGGTACTGTGCAGAGCCCATACATACAGAATAGGAGCAGATACTGAGAATTACACCCAAAATACAGGACAAGAGAAGAAGTAGTACTGTGCAGAGTCAATACATACAGAATAAGATCAGATACTGAGAATTACACCCAGCATACAGAACAAGAGAAGTAGTACTGTGCAGGGTCAATATATACAGAATAAGAACAGATACTGAGAATTACACCCAACATAAAGGACAAGAGAAGTAGTACTGTGCAGAGTCCATACATACAGAATAAGATCAGATACTGAGAATTACACCCAGCATACAGGACAAGAGAAGTGGTACTGTGCAGAGTCCATACATACAGAATAAGAACAGGTACTGAGAATTACACCCAGAATACAGGACAATAGAAGTAGAACTGTGTAGAGTCCTACAGAGGAGCAGCTGTTCAATGCGGCAGTATTTCAGACTCCTCCATTGATAAATCTCAGTTAAAAAGCAGATTAGCGGGGTTGGGGAATTGGCGTGGTCCCGGAACATACGGACACGTTGGGTTGTGTGTGGATGAATGTTGCAGCGATGAGCCCTGGGACGGCACGGCTCACATTTACACCGGTGTCTTTAAGCCTCATTACCGGCGATGACAGGGACTTGTGTTGACACACACCTTTCCAGAAATATTCCCCTTCTTCACAACTCCACTCCGTGCCAAAATCAATGTAATTGGTGAGAGAACACAGATGGAGGAGAAGATGCTGAGCGTGTGGAAAAGAAATTTAAGGAGAACAAACAACTTCCCCTCCAACATCGCCCTAGACCACCATCACTGCACCCGATGGTGAATAAGATACAGACAGGGAGGAATGTCCTCATCATCAGCAGGTGTCAGAAATGCATTAAGCACTAAAAGCAGATCTCCAGCATTTATTTAATGTACATAATGCAAGGGTCAGAGGTATGTACATGCATGGGTCAGGGGTATGTAATGTACACAGTGCAGGGCATGGGTATGTAATGTTCAAAGTACAGGGGTCAGGTGTATGTAATGTACACACTTCAGGGGTCAGGGGCATGTAATATACATAGTGCAGGGGTATGTAATGTACATGGTGCAGGGGTCATAGGTATGTAATGTGCACAGTACAGGGGTAATGGGTATGTAATGTACACAATGCAGGGGTGTAATCATGTATATTGTGCTGGTGTCTGGTGTGTAAAGCCCATAGTGCAGGGGTCACGGTGTAATATACTTAGTGCATGGGGCAGCTATGTACATAGTGCAGGGGTTAGGTGTGTAATGTATAGTGCAGAAGTCAGGGGGAATAGCGAGGGGAATATCTCCTAAACTGTACAGGTTTAGGAGATTTTTTTTTTTACTTTTTTTTAAACTACAGGTAAGCCTTATTATAGGCTTACCTGTAGGTCAAAATTAAAAAAATGACTATACAACCACTTTAACCGGTTTAATGCCGCCCTGCCATCGTGAGTGCGCCGCCGCCGGCGCGCTCACGTGCTGGTCGGGACCCCCGTGAGTCCGGTCGCAGGTCCCACGGACTCGATCGCCGCGGGCATACCCGTGATCGTCTCACGGGGCGGCTGAACGGAGAGATGCCGTTGTAAGCAGCATCTCCCCATTCTGCCTAGCAACAAGTGGCACTGATCTCTGCTCCATGTGATTGGAGCAGAGATCAGTGTTCACTAAATGAAAGCCCAGCCCCCAACAGTTATTAACACACCCCTAGGAACACTTAACCCCTACACTGCCACCCACTGGTTAACCCCTTCTCTGCCAGTGTTATTTACACAGGAATCACTGCATTTGTATAGCAGTGATTGCTGTATAAATGACAATGGTCCCAAAAATGTGTCAAAAATGTCCGATGTGTCCGCCATAATGTCGCAGTCACAATAAAAATTGCTGATCGCCGCCATTACTAGTAAAAAAAATTATTAATAAAAATGCCATAAAACCAATCAATAATCGCTTATTGCAATTTTTTTTACCAAAAATATGTAGAAGACTACGTATCGGCCTAAACTGTGGGAAAAAAATGTTTTTTTATATATTTTTAGGGGGATATTTATTATAACAAAAAGTAAAAAATAATGTTTTTTTTTCAAAATTGTAGCTCTATCTTTGTTTATAGCGCAAAAAATAAAAACCGCAGGGGTGATCAAATGCCACCAAAAGAAAGCTCTATTTGTGGGGAAAAAAGGACGTCAATTTTGTTTGGGAGCCACGTCACATGACGAGCAATTGTCAGTTAAATTGACGCAGTGCCGAATCGCAAAAAGTGGTCTGGTCTTTGGCCAGCAAAATGGTCCGGGCTGAAGTGGTTAAAGGGACAATGGAATTTGACCTATTACCCATTGGTCATAATAGGAGGTGAGCGGCCAATGATGGTGGTTACACATGGTGTGAAGAAAATGTAAGAATAGGCATGCACAAGAGGATTTTAATTGTTGGTGGTGAAGCACATTCACATGGACTATTTTCAATTTTTATTTTCATATTTTTATATATTTTTTTTTCTTTTTTGGAATTGTGGAATTGTATAAAGATTCTATTATATTCTTGATAGACTTGTGAATTCAAATATATGTATTCATTTGTATAATTGTATGCAATTGTGGCCCTGAATCACTGTTTTTGTGTAATGCATATTGCAGGGTCAGATGCGTAAATTTACTAAGTGCAGGTGTATGTAATGTACACGGTGTAGGGGTGAGGTGTGTAATGTATATAGAGCAGGTGTCAGGTGTATGTAATGTAGGCAGTGTATTGGGCAGGTGTGTAATGTATATAGTGCAGGTGTCAGGTGTGTGTAATGTACACAGTGTACGGGTCAGGTGTGTAATGTATACAGTGCAGGTGTCAGGTGTATGGAATGTGAACAGTATAGGGGTCAGGTATGTAATGTATATAGTGCAGGTGTCAGGTGCATGTAATGTAGGCAGTGAAGGGGTCAGGTGTACCATGTCTGCAGCCTCTCCTGTACCACTTCTGCAGCCCATGGCATCTCCTGTATCATGTCCGCAGTCTCTGACATCTCCTTACCATGTCCGCAGCCTCTGACTTCTCTTGTACCATGTCTGCAGCCTCTGACATCTCCTGTACCATGTCTGCAACCCATGACATCTCCTGTACCATGTCTGCAGACTCTGACATCACCTGTACCATGTCTGCAGCCTCTGACATCTCCTGTATCATGTCTGCAGCCTCTGAAGTCTCCTGTACCATGTCCGCAGCCCAGTGGTGTCACTAGGGTTGGTGTCACCTGGTGCGGTAAAACATTGTGCTGAGTGCCAGCCTCCACCTCGATGCTGACACAATCATCCTCCTCCTCCTCCTCCTCCTCCTCTTCCTGTGTGATGGGTGGGACAGCAGGAACACTGTCTGGATAAAGGAGGCCTTGAGAGGCAAGGAAGTCCTCCTCTTCCTGCCTCTGTTCTGCCTCAAGTGCCCTGTCCATTATTCCACGCAGCGTATCCTCCAACAGGTGGACAAGAGGTACAGTCTCACTGATGCATGCGCTGTCACTGCTCACCATCCTTGTGGCCTCCTCAAACGGTGACAGGACAGTGCATGCATCCCTGATCATGCCCCACTGGCGTGGTGAGAAAAAACCGAGCTCCCCTGACCCTGTCCTGGTGCCGTAGTCGCACAGGTACTCGTTGAGTTCCACCTGGTGGGCATGTCACATATAAGGCAGTTCTTGGGCAGGTTCAACTCCTTTTGGAGCTCAGCCAGCCGAGCACAGGCATTAAATGATCGGCGGAAATGCACACAGACTTTCCTGGCCTGCTTCAGGACATCCTGTAAGCCGGGGTACCTGCCCAAGAACCGCTGCACCACCAGGTTAAGGACGTGAGCTACACAGGGCACATGGGTCAGTTGTCCCTGTCGGAGGGCGGAGAGGAGGTTGGTGCGATTGTCGCAAACCACAATTCCTGGCTTAAGCTGGCGTGGCGTCAACCACCTCTCGGCCTGCCCCTGCAGAGCTGACAAAATATCTGTCCCAGTGTGGCTCCTGTCCCCCAAACAAACCAGCGCAAGCATGGCATCGTTTTGCCTGCGTACTTGCGTAGCCCCTTGAACGCCTATGGAGCACCACTGGTTCTGAGGCCAGAGCACTGGAAGAGGCCATGGAGGAAGAAGAAGAGGAGGGGGCGGAGGAGAGAGCTGTGTCACAACCAGTAGTAGCATTTTGGAGGCGTGGTGGCGGAACAACCTCCAACACTACTGCACCTTGTCCTGCATCCTTCCCAGCTGCCAGAAGAGTGACCCAATGGGCCGTGAAAGACAGGTAACATCCCTGTCCATGCCTGCTGGACCATGAGTCAGTGGTAATATGCACCTTACCGCTGACCGCCCTGTCCAGCGAGGCAAGGACATTGCCTTCCACATGCCGGTAGAGAGCCGGAATCGCCTTCCGTGAGAAAAAGTGGCGTTTGGGGACCTGCCACTGAAGAACCGCACATTGTACAAATCCACGGAAGGGGGCCGAGTCTACCAACTGAAAAGGCAGCAGTTGAAGTGCTAGCAATTTAGCCAAGCTAGCATTCAACCGCTGGGCATGTGGATGGCTGGGAGTGAACTTCTTTCGGCGGTCCAGCAGCTGGGGCAGGGAAATTTGCCTGCTATAATCGGACATGAGTGTACTGCTAGCAGAGTGCCCGGAAGCACTTGGCTGTGACACACGTAATTCTACACCTTCATTCCTCTCAGAGCAGGTTTCAGAGAGGACTGAAGGTCTAGTGGGGTTGGAGATCCCAGCTGATGAGGAGCAAGGAGAGGTCCGCTTTGTTCTTTGGTGTGGGTCTTTGAGGTACGCTTGCCAACGAGCTGCATGGCAGGTCAACATATGTCTGGTCAAGCATGTGGTGCCCAAGCGGCTGATGTTTTGGCCACGCGAGATAAGCTTGAAACATATGTTGCAAATAGCAGCGGTGCGATCTGATGCACTCGTCTCAAAAAAGACCCACACCAAAGAACTTTTAGAATAACATGCAGAGGCAGCACCCTGCACAGGCGGAGCTCTGCGGTGTGATTCAGTCGGTGTGCTGCCCCTAAGCTGGCCCCCGGAGGGCATCCTGCCTTATTGGACATTTGCCTCCTTCTCCTCCTCCTCCTCTCTCCTACCAGGCACCTACGTGGAGTCAGTGCCCTCATCATCCCTTCCCTCTTCATCGCTGGAGCAAACCTGGCAGTATGCTGAAGCTTGTGGAACATGACTGCCAGATTACTGTCCTTCTTGAGCATCCCCTCTCTCTGCGCTCACGCTACTGCCTTCCTCTAGCTGAGTATTATCATCAGAGCCTACAAAACACTGGGCATCCTCCTGGAGCATGTACCCAACACTGTGCTCAAAGAGTTCAGGGGACTCCTCAGGAGGACGTGGTGGGTCTAGGGAAGGAGTCATTGATGATAACATTGAGACGAGGGAAGACGATGCGTTGGCAGCTGCTTTGCTAGTACCCTGAGCCTGGGTGAGAGAGGATGAGGAGGATGAAGAGGGCTTGGTCATCCACTCTACCAAGTCTTCGGCATGATGCAGCTCAACACGTCCAGCTGCCGAAAAGAAGGACAAGCGTGTCCCATGGCCACGTGCTGATGATGACGATGCACCGCGTCCACGACCAGCACTGTTGTCTCTAGACACAGAGCCTGCTTGCCCTATTTAATCGGCTCACGCCTGTCTGCCTCTCCTTGTTGGCCTTTCAGACATGGTAATGGTCTGAAGGGAGATGGGAAAACCAGCAATTGGGTAGTGTATATTGTGCTGGAAGCACACAACACCCACTAACTCCTGCAGATGGCAGATGGCTCAATTAGAGAAGAGCTATATAGGTGGATATAATGGTGTATAGTGCGGTCAGACAACACGTACAATCTCCTACAACTGACTGCAAGCTCTATTACAGAAGAACAATATAGCTAGTTATATAGGTGGATATAATGGTGTATAGTGCGGTCAGGGCACGCAAACAACACGCACAATCTCCTACAACTGACTGCAAGCTCTATTACAGAAGAGCAATATAGCTAGCTATATAGGTGGATATAATGGTGAATACTGTGGTCAGGGCACTCAGACAACACCCACAAACTCCTGCAGATTGCTAACAGCTCAATTACAGAAGAGCAAGAATGCAAAATCGGCCGATAACGAACGGTGTATACTGTGTTGAAGGTACACAGAGAACACCCACTAACTCCTACAGACGCCAACACACTACACAAGGCCGCCGCGCTGGCGGCCTTATATAGTGTGGGGCATGTACTACAGGATGCTTGTGGCCAATCATGGCTCTCCTCGCTGCCGGTGCTGTGATTGGCCAAGCATGCGGGGTCACAGTGCATGCTTGAATCATGAGCCAGCAATGCACTGCGATGGCACAGTGCATTGTGGGGCGTGAGCCCCACACGAATTTGGCGCGAACGGCCCATAACATTCGGTATTCGCCGAGCATGCGAACAGCGTTCTAACACGAAGCTCAATCCCTAGTTGTCGGATAAGCCGACTGTGTGTGGGCGCCATCGGACTGTTTCCGTCTGAATATCCGACTGACAAAGTTTTAGAGCTGGGCTATAAAACTTTCTGACAACATGATCCGATCGGACTTTGTCCGTTTGTGTGTAGAGAATTCCGATCGGACAAAGTGCCACGCATGCTCAGATCAAATTCCTAGACCACAGCTATTGGCTACTAGCCTGAACGTAGTCCCGTCCTAACGAAATAACGTCATCACGTTACGTACGATCGGATTTTCCGACAACTTTGTCCAACCGTGTGTATGCAACACAAGTTTCGGACAAAATCCGTTGGACAAAATCCGACGGATTTTGTTGTTGGAATGTCCGACCGTGTGTACAAGGGCTTAAAGTGAGAGTACACTTTTTTCAATCTATTTTGCACTTAATCTTCCAAGGATTTTATTAACATACTCTGTCACATAGGTAACACTTAACAGTGCCAATCTTACCCATATAGAAATGTTTTAAAGAAAATAATGACGTATGCTGTTGGGCTGGTGTAATATTGTGCTATGGGGCTGGTATGAAATTATTTCCAGGGCTGTTTTGTTATTCCCAGTCTGGCCCTGGTGTAATGTACCCAATACAGGACTCAGTATCTGTCAGGGCTTGGCTCAGCCCTTCCTTCTCTGAGCTAGCCGCTCAGCTGTCGGCTAATTGCCAGCTTCCATCTCTCCCCACGGTTACTCAGATGCAGGGCCATCTTTAATATTGATTGGACCCTGGGCAACAAAATTTTTTGCCCCCCCCCCTGCAGTTTCGCTCGCCACCTGCTTTGAGACATATAATAAAAAACAGCAAGACTTAAAATTAGTTTACTGAATCAGATCAGACAGCGATTGCATTTGGTTGCCAGAGGTTACAGTGTATCAATAGCACTCACTGACTGGTTGCTAGAGGTTACAGCACATCATTTCTGCTTGTTGATTGGTTGCTAGAGATTACCGTACATCAATACTGATCATTGATTGGTTGCTATAGGTTACTGCACATCATTACTGCTTACTGATTGTTGCTAGAGGTTACAGCACATCATCTCCTCACTCCCTGCACACCATGGACTGGGGAGATGAGGGGGCCCATTAATAGACATTAAACTCCTAGGGATCTTAGGACTCTGTGGCTCAGTGGCAGTGCAGACTTTCAAGCATGCCCATTCACCTCCCCAGTGGGCAGCATTCAGTATAGGTGATGGTGGCTATGACCTCTGGGGGGCATGATATACATATGAATACCGCCTCTATTTACATATGAATCCTGCCGGTCTACCTCTATTTACATATGAATGCCGTCACTATTTACATGTCAATGTCGGTATTTACATATAAGCACAGGGTCTGCAGGTGAGTCATCTGTACACAACAATAGGGCAGAGCTGAACAGCATTAATACCAGCACTTCACACTGAGATATCAGGACACAGCATGAGTCTAAAACCTCAATGAACAATGGAATTTAAACTGGGATAGTTGCCAAATATGAAGTAGCTGCTTTGGCCCCACAACAATGACAGGGCCCAGGGCAGCTGCCCCTTTTGCCCTGCCTTAAAAACAGCCCGGCTTAGATGTTGATGATATCCTGCTCGTCAGTCCTGCCTACTTAAGCCATATCTCCTGCGATCCTGTTCAAGACTTGCTTTGCTGACATCCCTTCTGGCTCCAGATCCTGCTCGCTGTTCCACTACCCTGACTTCTGACTTGGCTGACTATCCGGTCGGTTACTGAACTTTAGCTATGTTTTGACTACGTTTGTTCTTTTTACTTTTAAATAAGCTTACTGAACATGACAATGTGGGATAGTTTAAATTTTAGATAAAAAGACACGCTGAGTGTTTTTTCTTACTTTCACACAGCTGCAGTGTTTCCTGGACAGTGTTAGTCAATAATTAAATTTATTCTTGGCAAATGAATCATGCAGACGCATGTACACAGTTGGGTTTGTAAGGAAGGTAACCAGTGAAGGTGTGTTGGGTTGTGGGTAGAAGCTGAAGCACCAAAATAAATGTATATAAACACAGAGAGAGTGTACAAACCTCACAGAGAGCTGGCCCTGTCAGCACATGGTCCAAGCTCTAAAAGCAGTAGTATTAAACACTGAGCCATTAGACCCAGCTATAGAAATGCCCCCGCTTGCAGATTTTTGATGCTGAGACTTGTAGTCTTCAACAAACTTAGCGCCCTCATTTCATGTGGCTTTATGATTTGCATTTCTCTGCATGACGAAGCGCACACGCTGTGTCCCTGTGATATCTCACTAATCACACAACATCCTTCGTTTAATAAATGTCACTTTTCAGATGGCAGATTTATGTCACTAAGGTGTGCGTGAATCTTTGCGGCGGGCATAGCGAAGCGCGACGCGCACACCCGACTGTTGCCTTTGCATAATAATCAATTAATTCCGCAGACAGCGAATGACAAAAAACACCATTTATTCCCGCGACCTTTTCCCTCTGCAGATTTACACCCCGCCGTATGAATTTATGGAATCGCGGCTAATAAAGTTTTATGTTAGCAGAATAGGAATCTGCTGTCTCTTTCACCAAGTGCCGCCAGCACTGCGAGGGATCTCAGACCGCTCAGCGTGGCTCCAGAAACGCTGATCACTATAAAGAGGAGACACACAATGCAGTGCTAATAAGACTGTTCACAGCAAATAAAATGCTACAGAACTCTGGGCCGGAGGAACTCCTTCTAACCGATTTTCCAGGTTTGGGTTCCACACTGGGCGGCAGTGGCAGCCCGTGGATTAGGGGCACATGAGCACCGCCCCCTCTCTCCTGCCACCCCTCTATCACCAATAGATAGATTCATGCATTGCATTGCATCTATGGCGGCCGCTGCCACCCCCTATTCAGGCGCCTGCCCCCTTTTCGGGCACAGGGTGCCTGAATTACAGTGACTGGCGCCCATGCTGGGCGCTCACAGGTCACTCAGCTGTGTTAGAAAAGCGAATGACTATTCGCTTTCCTAACACTAAGCCGCCTCTCCACCAATCAGGTGATTGGGTCTTTTACCTGTCACCTGATTGGCTGAAACGACAGGCGCCACTATTGCACGTCTATCAGGACAGGCGATGAGGATGGCAGGAGACGCATGGAGGACCCCGCTTGTTGCCGTCACCCTCTACCCCACCAAGACAGGGTAAGTGCCGGGCAGACGGCGAGCAGGCGGGGGTCACACTAGGGGCATTTGATGGGCACACTGTCACCATATGATGGGCACACTGGCAGCATTTGATGGGCATACTGGCAGCGTTTGCCACAGTGTCAGCTTTTGATTGGCAGAGTGGCAGCCTTTGGCAAAGTGGCTGCTTTTGATGGGCACAGTGGCAGCATTTAATGGGCACAGTGGCTGCAATTGATGGCACAGTGGCAGCGTTTGATGGGCATAGTGGCAGCGTTTGACACAGTGGCTGCAATTCATGTTTTTGGTTTTTTTTATTTATTTGCGCCCCCCCCCAAAAAAAATTTTTTTTAGAGCACCAGCCGCCACTGGTTTGGATGGAATGGGTTAGATCCCCTGTCTAATTTTTATTGCTTCTGGGGAGATGTTCCGCACTCTTATATCCAACAGGAAGTAAAAGTAAACCTCTTTACAAAAAATAGTAAATACAGCTGACTAATTTCAGGGGGCTTGGGGCCCCTACGTCAGGGCTACAAATAGAAATTAAATCATATTTTTTTGTTTTGACCAGAAAAGAGGGAAACCCCCTCTTAGGGCCACTTCACACCAGCAATTTCACAGGAACTTGATTTGAATGCAGTGGATTTTCAGCCCATTTATTTGAATGGGCTGAAATTTCACTGGACCACACCAAAAGTAGTGCATGCTATACTTTAAAAAACACACTTCAACCAGATTGCATGGTACTTCTGTACCACTGCATTTGGGGTATCGTTAGCAAGTGCAGTACGTTTTGAATGCAGTGCAGAAAATGCACACGGGAATGCACAATCTCGTGTCAATCTTGGCTGCCTGTTTGGATTTGCTTGTTTGCCGCCTGCCCTGACTGCTGGCTTGTATTCTGGTTCACCCTCATCTCCATCATGTTCCCTCCTACTCCAGTGTGGTCCACAGTTCAGTTTGTAGTTAATTCAATACCCTCCTGTGTTGGGGTTCACAGTCCTACTGCCTGGTCCAGTCTGCAGTTTATCCATTACTCTTCTGCAGGGATTGGCTTTATGTTCGAGTCGAACTCATGTTTGAGTCAAACTCATGTTCGACTCGAACATTGGCTGTTCGCCAGTTCGCCGAACAGCGAACAATTTTGGGTGTTCGCGGCAAATTTGAAAGCCACGGAACAACCTTTAAAAGTCTATGGGAGAAATCAAAGTGCTAATTTTAAAGGCTTATATGCATGGTATTAACATAAAAAAATTTTGGGGACCTGGGTCCTGCCCCAGGGGACATGTATCAATGCAAAAAAAAGTTTTAAAAATGTAAGTTTTTTTCGGGAGCAGTGATTTTAATAATGCTTAAAGTGAAACAATAAAAGTGTAATATTCCTTTAAATTTCGTACCTGGGGGGTGTATATAGTATGCCTGTAAAGGGGCGCATGTTTCCAGTGTTTAGAACAGTCTGACAGCAAAATGAAATTTCTAAAGGAAAAAAAGTAATTTAAAACTACTCGCGGCTACAATGAATGGCCGGTCCGCAATACACATAAAAGTTCATTGATAAAAACGGCATGGGGATTTCCACACAAGGGAACCCCGAACCAAAAAAAAAATTGGTGCCAAATTAATAAAAAAATGGCATGGGGGTCCCCCTCAAAATCCATACCTGACCCTTCAGGTCTGGTATTGATTTTAAGGCGAACTCCACACCAAAATTTAAAAAAATAATGGCGTTGGGTCCCCCCAAAAATCCATACCAGACCCTTATCCGAGCACGAAACCTGGCAGGCCGCAGGAAAAGAGGGGGAGCAAGAGAGCGCCCCCCCCTGAACCATACCAGGCCACATGCCCTCAACATTGGGAGGGTGCTTTGAGGTAGCCCCTCAAAGCACCTTGTCCCCATGTTGATGGGGAGAAGGGCCTCATCTCCACAACCCTTGCCTGGTGGTTGTGGGGGTCTGTGGTCCGGGGGCTTATCAGAATCTGGAAGCCCCCTTTAACAAGGGAACCCCCAGATCCCGCCCCCCTGTTTTAATTGTTAATGGGGTACAAATGTACCCCTACCATTTCACAAAAAAGTGACAAAAAGGTTAAAAAAAGATAACAGACAGTTTTTGACAAGTCCTTTATTAAACTCTTCTTCTTTCATCTTCTTTCTTCTGGTCTTCCTTCCGTGTTCTTCTTGTTTCTCCAACTTCTTCTTCTCCATCTGCTTCTTCATCTTCTTCTTCCTCCGCTCTTCTTGTCCCGCATCTTGCTCCGGCTTCTTCTCCATGCCTTCCGCACGATCCGCCTCTGTGGGAGTTTTCAGCTGTGTGACACTTAGATTTTTCTGACACTTCTTAAATAACGGAGGGCGGGGCCACCCGGTGACTTCCCTATGGCTTTGCCCGTGATGTCAGAGGGGGCGGGGTCACGTTTATGACAATACCATGCATGTAAGCCTTTAAAATTAGCACTTTTGATTATTCATGTTCGTGTCCCATAGACTTTAACGATGTTTGCGTGTTCGAATGTTCCGGTGCGAACCGAACAGGGGGGGGGGGGGGGTGTTCGGCTCATCCCTACTCTTCTACTGGGGTCTACAGTCCTTATGCCTGGTCTGGGAAGATTCCCTGGGCGGTACAATTTATTGGGGGTGGGAGGTGCAGTGAAGTCTCCTTCTAAAAGGTGGCTGGACTGGAGTGATTGCTCGGAGACTCCAGCCACTATAGCCTGCACTTGTAACAATGTGCTGAGTGCGCACACCCGACATGCGGTTCTTTCGCATTAAAATTGAATTTGTATTGTATTAAGTATAATCTTGTTTTGAAATGACATTGATCTTTTCTCAAAAACGGGGGGTGGAGTAGTTTGCCATCTTGACCTTCTGTCTAGTCCAGTCTGTAGTTCATCTAATACGCTCCTGTGTTGGGGTCCATAGTTCTGCTGCCTGGTCCGGACTGCTATTCATCCAGTATGCTCCTTTGTTGAGGTCCACAGTTCCTCTGCCTGGTCTGCAGTTTATCCAGTACTCTCCTGTGTTGGGGTCAACAGTCCTGCTACCTGGTCAGGTGCAGTTCATCCAGGATGTTCCTGTGCTGGAGTCCACAGTCCTGCTAATTGGTCAGGTGCAGTTCATCCAGTACACTCCTGTGTTGGGATCCACAGTCCCGTTGCCTGGTCTGGGCTGCAGTTCATTCAGTACGCTTCTGTGTTGGAGTCCACAGTCTTGCTACCTGGTTTGGTGCAGTTCATCCAGTACGCTCCTGTGTTGGAGTCCACAGTCCTGCTACCTGGTCCAGTCTGCAGTTCATCCAGTACTCTCCTGTGCTGGAGTTCTGCTACCTGGTTTGGTGCAGTTCATCCAGTACACTTCTGCGTTGGGGTCCACAGTCCTGCTGCCTGGTCTGGTCTGCAGTTCATCCAGTATGCTCCTGTGTTGGGGTCCACAGTCCTGCTGCCTGGTCCAGCCTGCAGTTCATCCAGTATACTCCTGTGTTGGGGTTCACAGTCCTGCTGCCTTCTCCAGCCTGCAGTTCATCCAGTATACTCCTGTGTTGGGGTCCATGGTCCTGCTGCTTGGTCCAGTCTGCAGTTCATCCAGTACTCTCCTGTGTTTGGGTCCACAGTCCTGCTGCCTGGTCCTGTCTGAAGTTCATCCAGTAGGCTCCTGTGTTGGGGTCCACAGTCCTGCTGCCTTGTCCAGTCTGCAGTTCATCCAGTACTCTCCTGTGCTGGAGTCCACAGTCCTGCTACCTGGTTTGGTGCAGTTCATCCAGTACGCTCCTGCGTTTGGGTCTACAGTCCTGCTGCCTGGTCTGGTCTGCAGTTCATCCAGTACGCTCTTGTGTTGGGGTCCACAGTCCTGCTGCCTGGTCTGGCCTGAAGTTCATCCAGTATACTCCTGTGTTGGGGTCCACAGTCCTGCTGCCTGGTCTGATCTGCAGTTCATCCAGTACTCTCCTTTGTTGGAGTCCGCAGTTCTGCTACCTGGTCAGGTGCAGTTCATCCAGGATGTTCCTGTGCTGGATTCCACAGTCCCGCTGCCTGGTCCGGTCTGCACTTCATCCAGTATGCTCCTGTGTTGGGGTACACAGTGCCAATGTCTGGTCCGGTCTGTAGTTCATCTAGTACACACCTGTGTTGGGGTCCACAGTCCTGCTGCCTGGTCTGGTCTGCAGTTCATCCAGTACTCTCCTGCTCTGGGGTACACAGTTTTGCTACCTGGCCTGGTTCGCTATTCCTCAAATCCATTTCTGAGCTGCGGTCCACAGTTCTACTACCTGGTCTGCTCCACTGTCTCCCGACCCAGATTCCAGCCATCTCTGATGTAGTTTGCAGTTCTAAGTTCCTCTGTGCACCATGGTTCCTACCTTCACTGTTCCCACTGAAATGTTTCTGCACTCATCACCAAGCATAGGTCAGTCTTCACAGGTTACAGCATGGTGAACCTAGGGGTCGCAACCTAACATCATATTTAAAATATTACATTTTCCTGTGCTTATTCCTGCAAATTTATAAACTGGTGACAGGTTCTCTTCAAATTGTTCTCAGTCCCTGGCATCCAGGTAACATCTATAACAGGCCCAGTGTGAATAATAGGAGAGCTGCACTTGTAATCTCAGCCCCATCAGAGCCCAGTATGGATTTCAGGGTAATTGATAGGGAACAAGTTGTTAATTCAAGTTAATGATTCGTGTGCTCCCTCGTGTTCACTTGTTGTGTGTCAGTCAGTGTTGGAGAGCCCCCTAGTGGACACTCTGCTCAGGGACAGCTTATTTCACGTGAAGCAAAGGAATTTTTGTGATTCAGGACATTTTTGGTTTCCATTTTGTTGTACTTTGTTATGTTGATAAAGTTGGTCTGATTTTCTGGTCATCCCCGGCATGGCGCTTTCAGGGCTTAAAACAAAATATGGCTCTAATTCCTAAACCTAAAGTGGACCTGTCATCAGATATATGTTTCCATGGTAAATGCACCATGCTTAGTAAGTTACTGCATTAACGTGTCAGTGTAACAAGGTATGTATTACTTCTTACAGAGATCACAGTAACCCCCCCTGCTGATTTGCTCTCCAGATGTGTGGCACCATCTATGTTTGGGTATCATCTAGGACGGGGTCTCTAAACTTTCTAAGGAAACGGTGCTCAATAAGTCAGTGGGGAAACAACCCCCCCCCATGGGAGACAAAGCCGCCCCCCCCCAAAACACACATGAATGCGGAGAACACTGGGAACAACCCCCCTCTCCCGCAGGGCACGGGAAGCCTCCTTACCTTAGGAGGCATATGTCCTGTTTGGGATGACTCCGATCTCCCATCCTCCTTGCTCCCCTGTCTAACCCGGGAGTGCTGGATGGCTGGTTGGCTGTGGGAGAGTCATTAGTGGTGGCTGGTGGATCAGTTGGTCTTCCCCTGCTTCTCCGGCCGTGCATCTCCTCCCTCCTCCCCCTTGGCCAACAAGATCACTTTTTTTGGCCAATTGGGAAACTGGTCTCACGACCCCCCCTTCCGGATTGGCTACACAACTGTGTGGGCCTCAGGCGCAGTGCTCTGCGCCCCAAGCCTACTCTTTTTTGAAGCCTCTAATCACGTGCTTCAAACCCCCCCCCCCCCCCATTAGAATCCATGCATTCCTAAAATTAACATTAGTGTATTTTTTAATGAAATTTCACGTTTCATAAACCATTGCACTAATTTCTTGTTACATAAAAATTCAGAACTGCCATTATTTTATTCTCTGGGGTGTCTGCTTTCAGAAAAAATAGAATGTTTGTTCATTGCATGGGATTACAAGGCATTTGTGGAGCTTCCCTTTTCATTTGAGTGGGTTGTGTTCAACAGTCTTGTCGCTCGCCGATTGCAAAAAGTTGAATCATTTTTGCCGCAGCATGTGAACACTCATGTCTGCAGAAATTGCAGCTTAAGAGGGATGGATGGGGGCGCCAAAAACATCCGCACATCTAAAATTAAAGTTCACTTGTTCTTCTTTTGTTTTTACCTCTTTGCCTTTTTTGTTCTGGAATATGAAAAGTTAATTAGGAAGAGGAGAAAAATAACAAAAAAGCCTCAAAATAAACATGCCAGCACGCAATACTCAACCTTTTATAGATTGCCACCTGACAATTACTCACCTCTCAAAACAAAGCGTAAATATATAATAACTGCTCGGCTGTCCACTCTAAATTGCAGGGTTCAACTCTTTCCAGCTTTTTTAAGAGCCTCTAAAAACGTTAAATGAGGGCTCCAATTACAGCCCGAGCCAGACGCGCCGCATCGGCAAAAGATTTTTTAGCGCCGAGCACTTCAGGCTCAACCATAATGGCTGCTAAACTCCACGCTGTAATCAAATAACAGTGTTCTGTTACGGACACGGAGAGCCATCTGAGCTCTCAGAAGGGGAGAGCGATGCTTATCTCAATGAATTAACCGCCGCTTTAAGATCTGCTTCAAGATGACACCTTGCAGATGGGATTGAAAGCGCTTTATTTAACGCAGCGCGTTTCAGAAAGCGAGGACAGCGGAGTATTACATAGCCAGACATCATGATAAACTTCTGCCCTTTGCCTAATAAAAGCGAAACAAGAAACTAAGGAATGAAAAAAGAATCTAATTATCTCCTCTCCCTCCATAACTAATGTAAACTGTATCAGTCCCATCGCTGGTGTCCTTTGTGGCTGGCAAAAATGCAGTTGTCACTTCGGGCTCAAAAAACAATTTCTGTTCTATCAAGCATGAGCGGGTTGGACAAAAGCTTAGAAGCGCCACAGAGTTGTAACCCTAACCTAGTCCTATCCCTCTAACCCTATTGCCCTAGCCACCTATTTCTAAACCTCTAATCCTAACCCAGCTCTAACAATAACCCTAACCTAACTATAGCTCTTAACACTAACTCTAACCTTAAGAACCTAATTTTAACTCTATCCCCAATCCTCTAATCCTAACCCAACTCTATCTCTAACCCCTAACGCCTTAACCCTAACTCTAACCCAAATTCTATCCCTGACCCTCTAACTCTAATGCCCCGTACACATGGCCGGATTTTGCGAAGGAAAAGGTCAGATTGGATTATGTTATCAGAAAATCCGATCGTGTGTGGGCTCTATCAGACTTTTTCCGCGGAAATCCAGACGGAAAAAGTTTTGAGAGCTGGATCTAAAATTTTCCGGCAACAAAATCTGATCAGACTTTTTCCAATCGTTTGTAGAGAATTCCGATGTACAAAGTGCCACGCATGCTCAGATTAAATTACGAGACCAAAGCAATTGGCTACTAGCCTCTGCGTAGTTCCGTCATACGCAATGAACGTCACCTCGTTCCGAATGTTCGGATTTTCTGCCAACTTTGTCCGACCATGTGTATGCAAGACAAGTTTGGCACAAAATCCGTCGGAAATTAGATTGATTTTGTTGTTGGAATGTCCGACCGTGTGTACAGGGCATAACCCTCTAACCCAACCCTAACTCTACCCCCTAGAACTCAAATACTAACTCTCTTACCCTAACCACCTATTCCTAACCCTCTACTCCTAACCCAACTCTAACCCTAAACCTCTAACCCTATCTCTACTTTCCAATGCTAACCCTAACCTAACTATAGCCCCTAACCCTAATTATAACCCTAACCCAACCCTCACCCTAATCCTTTTACCCTAGCCACCTATCCATAACCCTCTAATCTTAACCCAGCTCTAACCCTAACCTAACTATAGGCCTTAACCCTAACTCTAACCTTAAGCCCATGAATCTAACTCTACCCCTAAACACTCTAATTCTAACCCAACTCTAACCCTAACCCTCAACCCTACTTAACTGTGACCCCTAACACTAACCCTAAGCCCCTAACCCCCCTATCCCTAACCCCTTAACTTTAACTGTAACCCAACCCTTACCAAACCCTAACATTAACCCTAACCCTCAGACCTTATCCCTAACTCTCTTACTCTAACCATGTATCCTCAACCTTTTAATCTTAACCCAACTCTAACCCTAACCATCACCCTAATCTAACTATAAACCCTAACTAACCCTAATCCCCTAACCCTAATTCTAACCCAAACCCTATCCCTCTAACTCTAACCCCCAAACCCTAACCCCTAACCTTCAAACTCTATCCCTAACTCTCTAACTCTAACCCATTAATTCTAACCCAAGGCTAACCCTAATCCTCACCCTACCCCAACAATAACCCCTAACTCTAATCCTTAGCCACTAACCCTAGTTCTAACCCTAACTCCCTAATTTTAACTCTAACTCAACCCTCACCCTAACCTAACCCAAACTCTAACCCCAATCCTCTAACCTTGACCTTCTTAGCTTTCAATTATTTTTTGAAGACCGACCCTTGAGCTTGAGCGTTCATGTCGAGAGGCAGTTTTTCTGCCTGGCACCATTTTGATACCAAATGTCATCTACCAGCTTCTGGGTGCACAAAACAGCATCAACCATGCTTGGCAGCTTTTATAATTAAGTGAGCCTGGGCTCATAGGCTCCACTGAGGATGTCATGGTGAAGTGTGGGGTTAATTGAGGTACACATTAAACTGTTAAGCTAATACTGAATTGGAAGGGTGAAGCCTAAATTTTGCAATTTTAAGGGTTATGGTGCAGTATATTCTATTTGTCCCATTTACCATTATTATTGAAAGTGAAAGTAAAAGAAAATCCCTAATTTTGGGCTGTCCCCAGAAAATTAATAGAGGGGAAATCTTTCAATGGGGACACTAGTTCTGATGGACTTCCTCTCACTTCTTGTTTGGCAACGGGACAGGAATTGAAGGAAAATCTCCACAATGGAACACAGATGGCAAAAAAAAAAGTCTGACAGGAGTTATAACTGTCCCTTCCTTTATCCAAAATGATTAAAAAAAACATTTTTGCTTATAAGTCTACTTTAAAATAAACATGAAACAGGAAGTTTCAAAACTAGGCAAAGGGTGAAAATTTGAGCTGATTCTGAAATTTTGTATGAGAGCAGCGACGTAAACCTGGGAGAACAGTTTACAGGGGGATGAGGAAGTGGCAGCAGATACTGGGCATGGCTCAATTATGTGGGAGGTGGGGCCTACAAGTGGTACAGTGTCATCTTTACATATAAAGAACAAAAGAGAGAGAATTATATCCAATGTGTATACCAAAAGACTATGAATGCCCATATACTGTATAAATGGTGAACCGGAAAACAAAACTGTTAAATTATTTTACACAATGAAACATACTAGGAACTTGTTCCAAAATATGGCACATCTGACAACGATACAGGGAGGAGGATCGTGTCATGCAAATGAGAGGGATCTAGGGAGATTTTTATATCTTGTAGAGTTACAGGAAGGGGTCATTAAACAACACGGTAACTCCTAATTATAGGGATGCTTGACTTGGTTGCGCTAGATTCAGACCGAATTTCCTGAATTTAGAGATTACAAGGCAAACTTTCATTTCAGTGTTATTTTCGCCAGGTCAGTTGCCCTGCCAATCTCAAACTCTGAGTAATATCTTAGAATTTCTGGCACAATTTTTGGAACGAGTGGCTCATGCTATTTCTTTCTCTTCTGGAAATATCCTGATAAGGAAAACCTCAACCCAGGGATGAACAGTTTTGAAAGTTTATTTAGAAGAAGAGTTACAAAGTAAAAGAGAAGATTAGAAAGTAGAGACTTGACTTTGTAGGTTGGACGTAGTAAGTGTGCCAAAACCTTCCATCTTTGCAGAAATTATCGATTTAAGTTCCTACATTTGCCATGTAGGACATCCCTAAACCATCTTCTATGTTAATTCATTAAGAATTTGCACACATCAACAATTTCAGGAAACATTTCTGTTATTTTTGAACACCTAATTAGCGTAACTGAAAGCCGTTTAGAATTTGAAAGCCGAACTTTACTTTCTCAATCTACATTGACTTTTTAATCCTTATGCTGCTAGCATTAGTAAATAGATAGGAAAGTGTATCATATTTGCTGGTTTTAAAAAATTTTTTTTACATTTCTTCAGTTACTTCCTGGGTTCCAAGCCTAGGCAAATGGTGTCATACATCCCAGGAGTGTTCATTAGAGGAGGGAGGGTGAAGTAAATGACACATAAATCATCTGCCTTTACTCAAGCATGAAGGGGTGTTTTTAAGTGATTTCTCAGAAAAATAAAACATGGAGATATGGATGGATGGGGGAGTTTGCTTTTAACCACTAGCCAACTAGTTGCTGCAGTTATACTGCGGCAGGTAGGCACGGCTGCGCAAATTGCCATAGCTGTATGTCACTCCTTTAAGATGTCACAGCAGGTGCACGCACGCGCCTGCCACAAGTCCCCAGAGCGCGATGACCACCGGACACCCGCGACCGCTCGTGACAGAGCAAGAACCGGGATCTGTGTGTGTAAACACACAAATCCCGGTTCTCTCAGGGCAGAGGAGACAGATCGCGTGTTCATACTAAGTATGAACACTGATCGGTCTCCTCCCCTAGTCAGTCCCATCCCCCCTACAGTTAGAACACACCTAGGGAACACACTTAACCCCTTGTTTGCCCCCTTCCCTGCCAATGACAAATATACAGTGGTGTGAAAAAGTGTTTGCCCCCTTCCTCATTTCCTGTTCCTTTGCATGTTTGTCACACTTAAGTGTTTCGGAACATCAAACCAATTTAAACAATAGTCAAGGACAACACAAGTAAACACAAAATGCAATTTGTAAATGAAGGTGTTTATTATTAAAGGTGAAAAAAAATCCAAACCATCATGGCCCTGTGTGAAAAAGTGATTGCCCCCTAAACCTAATAACTGGTTGGGCCACCCTTAGCAGCAACAACTGCAACCAAGCATTTGCGATAACGTGCAATGAGGCTTTTACAGCGTCCTGGAGGAATTTTGGCCCACTCATCTTTGCAGAATTCTCCTAATTCAGTTACATTAGAGGGTTTTCGAGCATGAACGGCCTTTTTAAGGTCATACCACAACATCTCAATAGGATTCAGGTCAGGACTTTGGCTAGGCCACTCCAAAGTCTTCATTTTGTTTTTCTTCAGCCATTCGGTGGTGGACTTGCTGGTGTGTTTAGGATCATTGTCCTGCTGCAGAACCCAAGTTCGTTTCAGCTTGAGTACACGAACAGATGGTCGGACATTCTCCTTCAGGATCTCTTGGTAGACAGCAGAATTCATAGTTCCTTTTATCACGGCAAGTCTTCCAAGTCCTGAAGCAGCAAAACAGCCCCAGACCATCACACTACCACCACCATATTTTACTGTTGGTATAATGTTCTTTTTATGAAATGCAGTGTTACTTCTACGCCAGATATACTTGGACACACACCTTCCAAAGAGTTCCACTTTTGTCTCATCGGTCCACAGAATGTTGTCCCAAAAGTCTTGGGGATCATCAAGATGTGTTGTGGAGAAATTGAGACAAGCTTTGATGTTCTTTTTGCTCAGCAGTGGTTTTCTCCTTGGAACTCTGCCATGCAGGCCATTTTTGCCCAGTCTTTTCCTGATGGTGGAGGCATGAACGCTGACCTTAACTGAGGCAAGTGAGGCCTGCAGTTCCTTGGATGTTGTTGTGGGGTCTTTTGTGACCTCTTGGATGAGTCGTTGCTGCGCTCTTGGGGTCATTTTGGGCGGCCGGCCACTCCTGGGAAGGTTCACCACTGTTCCATGTCTTCGCCATTTGTGGATAATGGCTCTCACTGTGGTTCGCTGGATTCCCAAAGCTTTGGAAATGGCTTTATAACCCTTTCCAGACTGATAGATCTCAATTACTTTCTTTCTCAATTGTTCCTGAATTTCTTTGGGTCTCGGCATGATGTGTAGCTTTTAAGGATCTTCTGGTGGACCTTACTGTGTCAAGCAGCTCCTATTTAAGTGATGCCTTGATTGTGAACAGGTGTGGCAATAATCAGGCCTGGGTGTGGCTAGAGAAATTGAACTCAGGTGTGGACAACCACAGTTAGGCCCCTTTCACACTGACGTCCCGTTCAGGCCCGCCTGTCAGTTTTTCAGGCGGACCTGAACGGGTGCTCCATAGAGCTCTATGGAGCGTCGGATGTCAGCGGTGACATGTCCGCTGACATCCGACCCGCTCTGATCCGAAAAAGTGTAACGGAGGAAAAAGCTATTTTTCCATCCGTCTGCGGATCGGATCGGGTGACGACGGGCACTGCGGTCCGTCGTCATCCGATCTCCCATAGGGGAGAGCGGCGCTGTGACAGGTCCGTCCCTGCGCAGTGTGCAGAGACAGACCTGTCATCTCCCTGCTCAGCGGGGATCGGCGGAGTGATCCCCGCTGAGCAAACGGATATCCACGGGGCGGATCAGAACTGACTTGCCCCGTGTGAAAGGACCCTTATAGTATGTTTTAACAAGGGGGGCAATCACTTTTTCACACAGGGCCATGATGGTTTGGATTTTCTTTCACCTTTAATAATAAACACCTTCATTTACAAATTGCATTTTGTGTTTACTTGTGTTGTCCTTGACTATTGTTTAAATTGGTTTGATGTTCCGAAACACTTAAGTGTGACAAACATGCAAAGGAACAGGAAATGAGGAAGGGGGCAAACACTTTTTCACACCACTGTACAGTAATGGCTATTTTTAGCTCTGATCACTGTATAAATGTCAATGGTCCCAAAATAGTGTCAAAAGTGTCCGATCTGTCTGCTGCAATGTCACAGTCATGATAAAAAAAATTATGATAATAAAATTACATAAATCTATCCCCTATTTTGTAGACGCTATAAATTTTGATAGTAAAACTTTTTTTTTCTGCCAGTAAAAACCATACCATGTTTCTTGTATGGTCATTAGCCTAGGCTTATGACATCATACACAGCTCTCTCTCCCACCCTCGTGAGAGTTTGCCAGGAAGGGAGGGGGGGGGGGGTCAGTCATAAGAGGGCCAATAAGAGCTGCAGGGCTGCAAAGCTGGAGGTGTACCTCTGTGTGTCTGTGTAAATCCAGGAAGTGAACAGGCAGCAGCTTCAACTGCCCACAGTAAAAAAGGGTGGAAGCAGGACTCAGTGGAGGGAGATTTCTGCAGCATATTTGGCAAGAACAGAATCACAGTATATATAAAATGCAAAGTGGTTGGAGGGAAGCTTTAAAATGGCAAAGATGTTTTTATTAAAAATTATGTGAGCAGACTGCAGTCCGTCTTTAAATATTAAAAATGAATTAAATTGTGTTTTTGGTTTGTGGTGCTTAGATGCAGTATAGTGCATCCTTCTGCCAACAAAAGACATTCAAGCAAACCTGTCATTATATAAAGAACCTAACATTCGCATACAGACACATAATGATGTCTCTAATTCATTAGTAAAACATATAGGGGGTTATTTACCAAAGGCAAATCCACTTTGCAAATGCAAGTGCACTTGGAAGTAAAGTCGCTGCAGATCCGAGGGGGACATGCAAG
Organism: Lithobates pipiens; assembly: GCF_037356315.1. NCBI lineage: Eukaryota > Metazoa > Chordata > Amphibia > Anura > Ranidae > Lithobates > Lithobates pipiens. The sequence goes on along the minus strand of NW_027507787.1, from coordinate 145,899,216 downwards.
GAAAATAAAAAACAGCATTTTAGCTTGCACATGATTGGATGATAAAATCAGCAGAGTTTCCCTTCATTTCAGATCTACCCCTTAGATTTACAGAGACTGCACTTCCTAGTGCACTTTCAGCGCAAAGTGGATTTGCCTTTCGTAAATAACCCCCATAGTAATAATAATTTTTCTTTATCATTCATAGTGTTGCTCTTTAGGAATGCCAAAGCTGCCCTTTCTCCCAACTCGACACCAAAGAGAATGCATTTTTCTCCTCAGAAACGTTAAACGCATAAGCGCTTCCAGGGCTGATAGGATCTGCTAGTGAATTTTCTGATTTCTGAGACTGTGTTCCAATTTTTCTATTATGGGTCCCACGCTTTCATCAGTCAGAGTTGCCAGGGGCTTCCCAAACCATTTTGCACAATCTTGTATCATTTGCTGCTCTTTAACCCTTTCACTGCTACAGTCATTAGCACTATACTGTGGCAATATTGGGATTTATATGAGTTTGTGGTGGTAAGCTTTTTTACTTTATGTTCAGGCTATAAAGCTGCCTGATCATTTCTACATCTCAGAGATGGTGTGGCATCTCTAAGCCCACTAAAGTTTGGTAAAGAATATGCAAAAATGGTTTTAAAAAATTAAAATATATTAAAAAAAATGTTAAAGCCTCCCAGGCCCGCACATACCAACGTTAGGGCATGGCACAAAAGGGTACATACAATGAAGTTGTACAACACATTCTGTATTTGTTTATCAGCATGCACTAAATCTGAGAAGTAATTCTAGGGCAATCATTCTTGGTTAAGACTAAATTGATGAGCTGCAGAGATTTGTAAAACGTGGAAAATTGTCACATTTCAGAGCTGCACACAATTTTAAGTCCTGACATATTTGGTATCTATTTACTCAACTCATCTTTTATAATTGACAGCATTTTTGAAGTCGTTATTGTGTTTGTGCGCACTAAGATTTATTTCAATGTATTTTTTGCTTTAAGGTATAGACTTGATAAACAGTTGCGCTTATATGGCGCAGCATAGAAATTGCAACTACCATGGTTTTTATGCATTTTAGCATATGTACAGAAAAACCAAACCAAAACAAAAAAAGGCTCCGGCAGCAAAAGGGTTAACGTGCACCTTTGGAACCTGGTTCGGATTTCTATTAATTTCAAGGGGACTTACAATTTAGGACTACATTTTAGAAGCCTGTAAGTTTTTAAAAAGTTAGACACAGCAACTGATGGAACTTTTCTGAAGTTTGGTCATTTCCAGAGAAAAAACAAAACATAAAAATGTGCAGATTTGGTATTGCTGCACAACATGGTAAGGGAAATAATTCTAGGGCCATCACTAATGGTTAAAGGAGTTGTAGAGGCAGAAGGTTTTTTTATCTTAATGCATTTTATGCATTAAGATAAAAAAAAAAAAAACTGTGTGTAGCAGCCTCCCCAGTACCCCCTAATACTTACCTGAGCCCCTTCTCTCTCCAGCAATGTCCACAAGTGTCTTAGCCATCCGGGACACTCCTCCTGATTGGCTGAGACACAGCAGCGGCGCCACTGGCTCCTATGGCTGTCAAAGTCAGTCAGCCAATCAGGGGAGAGAGGGGGTGGGGTCAGGTCGGGGGTTCCACATCGGAAATGGACACACAGAGCTGAGACTCTGCTCCCATAGAGAGCTGCTGGCTGAGGGGGCACTCGATAGGAAGGAGGGGCCAGGAGCAGCAAAGGGGGACCCGAGAAGAGGAGGATCCCGGCTGCTCTGTGCAAAACCAACTGCACAGAGGAGGTAAGTATAACATGTTTTTTATTTTTAATTTTTTTTAAAACAAGCCTTTACAATCACTTTAACTCTAAATTGACGAGCTGTAGAGGTTGACAATATTTAGCATATGGAAAATTTGGGGAATTTTCAATGCACAGATTTGGTATTGTCATGCATGGTAAAATAAATAATTCTAAGGCCATCATTAATGGTTAAAGTAGTAGTTCATCTTTACAGAAAAAATTAAAGGTTGAATTAACATCGGACATCCTCCCCCCTCTCCCAGTACCTGCTGTACTTACCTCTGGAAATGCTGAGTTGTCAGTGCCCATGCAGCTGCTGCACCAGTCCAGAAATTTGAAGTCCCTGTTTTTCTCAGTGCAGTGCATCAGGAATGGACCAGAGCGATTCAGATTGGTCAGCCCCATCACAAAGCATTGATCTGATCCATCCTGGATCAGAGAAGGAGAAGAGCAGGGATTTTAAAAAGCTGGACTGGCTATGTGGGCTGACAGCATTCCCGGGGGTAAGTACAGAAGGGATCGGGGGGAACTGGTGTTGAAGGTTGTATGGTATTAGTTTACCTCTGCAATTTTTTTATTTTTTCTGTAAGCGTGAACTAACACTTTAACTCTAAACTGACGAACTGTAGAGGTTGGAAAAGTATCGCCAATGGAAAATTTTGGGATCTACAGTCTGAGGATTTGGTATAGCCACACACGCCATGTTCAGAAAAACATTTCTATCGTCATCATCACCAATTAACTCTAAATTTACGAGCTGTAAAGGATGGTAAAACTTTGCCTATGGGACATTTGGGGAGTTTTCTGATCTAAAATGTACAGATATGGTATAGCCACGCACACCATGGTAACAAATATACTTCTAGGGTCATCATTAACAATTAACTCTAAATTGATGAGCTGTAGTGATTGGCAAAGCATTGCCTATGTAATATTTTGCCAATTTTCTGATCTACAATGTACAGATTTGGTATCACTACGCACGCCTTACTAAGAGAAATACTTTTAGGGTCATCATTAACAATTGACGGGTTATAGAGGTTGGCAAAACTTTGCCTATGAAAGATTTGGGAAATTTGCTGATCTACAATGTGCATTTAATGTATTGCCATGCAAGCCATGGCAAGTGAGATGTAATTCTAGGGCCATTATTAAAAGGTAACTTTAAATTGATGAGCTGTAGAGGTTGGCAAAGCGTCATCTATAGAAAACATTGGGAATTGGTAGATTTAAAACGTACAGATTTGGTATCACCACACACACCATGGTAAGAAGATTACTTCTAGGGCCATCCTTAACGGTTAAGTCTAAATTGATGAGCTGTAATGGTTAGCAAAGCATTGCCTATGGAAAATTTGGGGAATTCGCTGATCTACAATGTAGATATTTGGTATCGCTATGCACGCCATGGTAAGAGAAATACCATAGGGTCATCATTGACAATTAACTCTAAATTGATAAGTTGTAGAGGTTGGCAAAACTATTGGAAAATATGGGAATTTGCTGATCCACAATGTGCATTTTTGGTATCACCATGCAAGCCATGACAAGAGATGTAATTCCAGGGCCATCATTAAAAGGTAACTCTAAATTGATGAGCTGTAGGGATTGGCAAAGCGTCATCTATAGAAAATGTTGGGAATTTGCTGATCTACAATGTACAGATTTGGTATCACCACGTACACCATGGTAAGAAGAATATTTCTAGGGCCATTATTAGCAATTAACTCTAAATTGAGGCGTTGTAAAGGTTGGCAAAACTTTGCCTTTGGAAAATTTTGGGAATTTGTTGATCTACAATGTCTAGATTTGGTATGAACACACACACCATGGTAAGAAGAATCCTTGTAGGGCCATCAATAAAGGTTAACTCTAAACTGATGAGCTGTAGTGGTTGGTAAAGCATCGCCTATGGAAAATTTAGGGAATTTGCTGATCTACAATGCACAGATTTGGTATCGCTATGCACGCCATGGTAAGATAAATACTTCTAGGGACAATTTATAATTAACTTTAAATTTACGAGTTGTTAAAGGTTGGCAAAACTTTGCGTATGGAAAATTTGGGAAATTTACTGATCTACAATGTCCAAATTTGGAAGTTTGAATGGAAATACCGGGTAGTCGCTCACACCAACCCCATAAGTAGTTCCATTCAGCCATATAATGAATTGGACTATACCGGTACTTGATAATGGACAAAAACTAATGAAATTTAAATACAATATAATTTTAATAAAGATATAAAACAAAACAATAATAGAATATCACTTGAAAAGTACAGTATTATGCACATCACAGTTAGAGTATTTTTCTTTATATAAAGGTAAACTTTTTATTTGTTTTTGTAATTTATTATAACCTTATTTACTAGAGCTGGCTTTTACCAATCCCCCATGTTCACCGTGGGGGGACTTTATGGATCTCCCTGCCTGCAGCCTGTTCCTTGAATTGGAGTGAGCTGATCTCCTTTTTAAATACATAAGGAATTTATTTGTGTGAAATTAATAACTTTATGACAACTAATTTGCTCATGTGTCCCTTTATGTATGTATTATCTAATGTCTACGATATTTTTGTATAGATATATTCCTGAAGAAGCGGGCCTTTTCCCGCAAAATTAGTCGAGGAAATTTTGTGCACCTTTATGTTTGAATGCTTCCTGTGGAGAACCCGTCAGGAATACTCTAACTGTGATGTGCATAATACTGTACTTTTCAAGTGATATTCTATTATTGTTTTGTTTTATATCTTTATTAAAATTATATTGATTTTAAATTTCATTCGTTTTTGTCCATTATCAAGTACCGGTATAGTCCAATTCATTATATGGCTGAATGGAACTACTTATGGGGTTGGTGTGAGCGACTACCCGGTATTTCCATTCAAGCTTCCTCCTTTAAAATTACAACTTCTGGATGATGGTACTCTATATGGTATTATAACGATATAGATCAGAGGCGATACTCATAGTATGTAATGTCCAAATTTGGTATCGCCATGCAAGTCGTGGCAAGTGAGATGCAATTCTAGGGCCATCATTAACAAGTAACTCTAAATTGATGAGCTGTAGAGGTTGGCAAAACATCATCTATGGGAAACATTAGGAATTTGCTGTTCTACAATGTACAGATTTGGTATCACCATGCACACCATTGTAAGAAGAATACTTCTAGGGTCATCTTTAATGGTTAACTCTAAATTTATGAGCTGTAGAGGTTGGCAAAGTATCACCTATGGAAAATTTGAGGAATTTACTGATCTTTATAAATAGACTTCTAATATTTTATTTTCATATCAAATCTCAAAGTCTGTACACAATAATAAGAGACGGAGCGAGGCTGCGAGACGATGCAGCAAGTTCTAAGCTCTGCAAAGTCTTCAGCGTTCAGTGTCTTGAAAAGCAGCCAGAGGCACAGCACACAGGATAACCGCATGAGGTATGAGACAGACAATCGTAATCTCTTCTTTACTCCATCCATCTGTTCCTCTTCCTCCTTCTCCATCTCCCGCTTCATCCGCCACTCACTAACAGGGAGTCACTCCGCCAAGCACGTCTGGAGAAACCTGGCAGGCATCTCAGCTTTAGATTGTCAGCTCCCAGCATCCGGGCTGAATTGAAACATCTGCACAAGTCAGGTGTTTATGTTGAATGCAAAATATTATAGAGAGGGAGACGACTGATGTGGCGTTAAATGTAACGGCGCGTCACGCAGAGAAGTGATCTATTTAAGAGTGAAAACGCAGCTCGGATCTGATCTTTTCCATCTGTTCCGTGTTGTGTGCCAGAGTGTTTGTGACAACAAAACAGTCGTATTTCTCCAAACGCACTCAATGTTCTGCACACAGGGCTTGTGCTGTTTGCGGTTCACTGATCCTCTCTTTAAAAGATGCGTATAAGGGGGGATATGATCACCATGCATAAATACATAAGTGGTCCATATAATGAACTTGGAGTTGTGTTATTCATCTTCATTAAAAAGGACAAAGGGCACTCTTTACATCTAGAGGGAAACAGATTTAACCTCCACATATGGAAAGGCTTCTTCACAGTAAGTAGAGAGAGAACACAAGCGCCAAACTAAGTGCAGCAAGTTTAGTAGTCTTAAGAAGGATGAAGAACTGGTACTATCTACAGAGTGTCAGGGTGACCTCTGTGGCGATAGTCTGAAGGATGGCACCGGTGGATTCAGGCACTTCCTGGAGCCATAAAACACACAGGGAACCAGAGATTACATCACTTCCCGGATGTGATTTAATACCATAGGCAACGTGTTTGCAGAGCATGCACTTCTTCTTCAGGCCTTTTTCCACAAACGCTCGTCAAACTCTCTTCTCATAGGATTACCTTTACATAGGCTATCCCCCCTTCGGTCCATCATGAATGCTGCTGCCAGGCTCATCCATCTTACCAACCATTCAGTGTCTGCCATCCCTCTCTGACAATCCCTCCATTGGCTTCCGCTTACCCAACAAATTAAATTCAAAATACTAACAACAACTTACAAAGCCCTCAACTACATCACTAGCCTAGTCTCAAAATACTAACCTACTTGTTCTCTTTGTTCCTCCCAAGACCTCCTGCTCTCTAGCTCCCTTGTTACCTCTTACCATATTCGCCTCCAAGACTTTTCCCAAGCCTCTCTCATCCTATGGAACTCCCTACCCCAATCTGTCTAATTATCTCCTACTCTGTTTGCTTTTAGATGATCCCTAAAACCCTCCTCTTCAGAGAGACCTATTCTATTCTGTTCCACCAATCAACTGTACTTTTATTTTCTCCATCAGCTCATCCTGCACAGTTATTACCCTTTGTATCACTTGACCCTCCCTCCTAGATTGCAAGCTCTAACAAGCAGGGCCCTCTGGGTCATCCTGTATTCAATTATATTGTAACTGTACTGCCTCATGTTGTAAAGCGGTGCACAAGCTGCTGGCGCTAGAGGTGGACTGAGTGGAAATTTGGTGTCAAAACCGAAAATTCAGGATGCACTTGGCCGAAAACTGAAAATGACCATTTAAAAAAAAAAAGTATATTTTTTATATAATTGTATTATGTTCAACTTTTTAATTAATATCATGAGTTTAAATTAACGGTAATATGAATTTATTGTCGGCCATTATTGTCACCTTTAGCGCAAGAAAATCTAAAAAATAAATAAATAAAAAAAATAAAAAAACGTATCCCTAAAAATTCTATGTATGTCTTCACACTGGTCCATTGTGCTTCTGTTGTGGTGTTAAAAATCCTGCTTGCTGCATTTTTGGTGAGCTAAAAAAACTGCACCAAAAAGGAACCTCACTGTTGAAATGCATTGAAAAACACAACAAAAATGCATCAATAATGCACCTGTGTTAAGTGTTATATGTGGTTTTTCAGTCACATGACCTGTGGTAAAGTCATATCAAAGTCGCAGTAAAGTCGTATGCATTTTCGTTGCCATGATTGGCACCTTTTCCTCTTATCAGCAAAATGTCAATAACACAATTTTCACCCGATATGTTTCAGCTGCCAAAATTTCGGTGCATCTCTAGAACTTAGCACTATATAAATCCTGTATAATAATAATAACAATAACAATAATAAATAATACTATATATATATATATATATATATATATATATATATATATATATATATATATATATATATATATATATATATATATATACATACAGAACTGCATTACATTGTGTCTTTCAATCTTTCATACGTGCCTGGAGTTTAGCTTTAAAAAACTCTGGGTAGATATATATATAGAACTCTACTATTTAGCTGGTTCTACAGTGGTCATGAAATAATTTTACCATGAAGGAGGGTAACAACTGAAAATATGTCTTTATATTGCTTTGCCACACACAGGCTGAAAGTTGAAATCAGCCTTGCAGTGGTTGCACAAGCCAATGCTGTCACTCCCTAAGGTCACACAGGCTAGAGGGGGCCAAAAGATCACACAAAAAAAAAGTTAAAAGCTTGCTGTGTGTGCGTTTCATCTGAGAAATAAGTGGTGTGACGGGGTCGCTCTAATAACACACCTGAAACTTGAATTCACTGCCCCTGGTAATGGGGATTAAAAACCGCGAGGTGATTTCATGGACAGTTACAGACCACAAAGCCCATCTGGAGACTCGACTCTGAAAGGCAGTGAATCTAAAATAAATTGGCCTGCTCTTAATGTATACGTCAATAGTATATTACAAAGCCATAAATCACCAGCAAAATGAATGGTCAGTTAAATCACATTCCTTCAAACATGTCAATACGGACAATTAGGAATTCTGTGTAGATGACATATTGCAGTGATTCATTGCTCGGCATTTAGACTCAGGCCTGTCAGTAAACGTGAAACCATCTGATATGACGAGCCGCATTAACTTACCGTCAGCCAGGGAGATGAACTTTGTTGGGTCTATTTAAAGGGAAACGATATTGGTTTTAAGTCAATTTTAATTTTTTTTAATGTTTATTTTTATAAAGCTATTAGATTGTAAGCTCTTCTCGGGGCCCTCTTAATCCCCTTGTATTTTATTGTATTATAACTGTATTGTCTCCCTTTTATATTGCAAAGCGCTGCTTAAACTGTTGGCGCTATATAAATCCTGTGTAATAATAATAATAATAATAAAGCATTTGCAAAGGTTTGACTCCTTCCCAATTGTAATATAGGTAAGCACAGAAAATGTAACTTAAAAAAAAAACACATTTTAAATAAATTTTTGCCAATTTTACAGCATTCACGTGACTACTATCAGGCCCGCTTATCGGCAGTGCTCAGGGTGGAGGGAGATACCAGGGTACATAGTAAGTGTGTTTGTGATGTCCCTAATCCTTGGTCTTAAAGCGGAAGTCCCACACATTTTTATTTTTTAAAAGTCAGCAGCTACAAACACTGCAGCTGCTGACTTTTAAAATAAGGACACTTACCTGTCCAAGGCGCCCACGATGTTGGCACCCGAGGCCGAACCGTCCCTCGGTCCTCGGATGCCGCCGCTGCCATCTTCGGTAAGGGAATCAGAAAATGAAGCCTTGTGGCGTCACTTCCCGGTTCCCTACTGCGCATTCGCCAGTTGCGCTGCGCAATCCGAATGGTCCCTGCTGTCTCCGGGACCCGTGTGTGTCCCAGCAGACAGCGTGGTGGGACGGGAAGAGGCGTATACTCCCGTGGGAGTCTATGCCCGGAAGTGGGTGCAAATACTTGTCTTAGACAGAGTGTTCCGAAAAGCGGAGATTCAATTTTTGTGTGAACCTCCGTTTTAAATGCAGATGCAATCACATTGTTCATTTTTTCTCCTGTTAGAGATTTCTTTCAAGGAAATAACACCTAGCTTTGATAAGTATCCTTAAATTCCTGAGCCTAGGCACTCCCATTCTGTAGCTTAGTAGTTTTACATTTATGGTATTAGATCATCTTAGGCACTACTTCTTCTGGCTGCTAGTTTTATCATATTTGGAGTGAGATTTGGTCATGCCACTACTGTGTTGCTTACTGTTCTTTTTGCTGGAGAGGAAGCTGTACCTGAGGATCCGCAGGGCTAGAATCTCTCTGCCTCTGCTACATCTATTTTGTTGCTCTGTGTTTGTTGCACCTCTATCATTAGCCCATCATGAGGCTAGCTCTGAAATGGGAAATCAAAGCCCTGCCTCTTCCAAGATGGCCACCTGAACACAGAAAAATTTGGTAGAACAAGGCTATCCAGGTCCACTAATCTGCAGTTCTCAGGACAAAGGAGAGTATGCATGCATTTGCAGTGGTGTATTTAGGTTTTGTGCTGCCCTAGGCAAGACTAAAATCGGGCGCCCCCCTCATCTAAATTTTTCCCACCCCTTACTGTTCATTGACACCTGCCGCCATCCGATCCTGTCTGCCCAAAAACAGACGTATGGGCGATTTATTCCCCATCTGTCTGGTGAATCGGATAGCAGTCTGAGGGAAATAGACAGGAGGCATGTTTCAAACAAAACGCCTCACAGAGGAGAGCGGCTGTGTTTGTGTTCACGCTGCATAGCGGAAAGATCCCCCGTTGAGCAGGCAGATCGCTTTACAGAACCTGCCCGTGTGAAAGGGCTCTTACTATGTTTTATATTTAATATATTTTTTTACAACATATATATTTTTTGTACAGGTACAATTCATTTTTTCAAATTTTTATTATTTAATTTTTTTTTTCCGGGGGGCGGGGGGCTTTGGAGAGACATCAGTGTTTCCTAGTGTTCACCAGTTCACCAGTGTTTGCCCCTGTGTGTTTGTGATGTCCCTATTACTTGGCCATAGGTTTTGTTAGAGATTTTTGTCCAGGAGGGAATATCTCAATGTATTATTTATACTTTAGTTACCTAGTAAAAATCTACCTTTTGTCTTTAATTCCTTCTGAGTGCTAGCAATGCACTTCCTGTGCCTAGGAACTCCTATTCTGTAACCTTATAACTTAATATTTACAGTGTGAGATCACCTATGACAATGCTTCCTCTGCCAGCTAGTCTTGGAGTAAGATTTGGTGATGTCACTACTGTACTGCTCACGTTCTGTTTGCTGGAGAGGAATTTGTACCTGAAGATCTGCACTACAAGGATCTACCTGCTTCTGCTTCATTCATTCTGTGAATCTGTGCTTCCTCCACCTCTTAACATCAAAAGACATCAGATCACCAGTCATCAGGGTCAGCTCTGACATGAGGAAGCAAAGCCTTGCCTCTACCAAGACAGTCACCTTCACACAGAGATACAGGGCAGTACAAGGCATGCTAAGTCTATAATGGGGGAAAAATCAGCTGTGGGAGACCTCAGGCAGTACTATAGGCTTTGCTCTCTGCTTGTCCCATATTTGAATACAGCTTCCAGATTTCCAGTCTGGGTGTTTAGGTGCTGTGACCTCATAGCTTCATATACAGTGTGAGATCACCTAAGGCACTGCTTTATTTGACTGCCAGCCCCACCAGATTTGGAGTAACATTTGGTGATGTCACTACTATGCTGCTCACTGTTCTTGCCGGAGAGGAAGCTGTACCCGAGGACCTGCAATGCAAGGATCTCCCTGTCTCTGCTTTATCCATTCTGTGGATCTGTGTTTTCTTCTCCTCTGTCAATACCCCACCAGTCATCAGATTATGAGTCATCAGGGAGGCAGTTCTGACATGAGGAAGGAAAGCCCTATCTCTACCTAGATAGCCACCTACACACAGAGACATGGAGCAAAACAGGGCTATTCAGGCCCACTAATCTGTGGTGCTTGGGGCAGTGAGGGGTACTAAGCCCCAGCACGTCACATCTGTTTGGCCTAACACTTGGCTGCAGATACAGTTGCAATCACAATGTTCATTTTGTCTCCTGTTATAAAGATTTCTGTCCAGGAGTTTTCGTTTTGAGACCAATAGACATTTCTGCTACATCATCCAAGCTCTGGTGAAGGGGTGATTTTTAGCCCCTGAAATACCTTGATTACCTTTTTTGTCTTCCTGTTGTTATGTGTGATAATAACAAAGAAAGATTTTAGACTTTTGAGATGATTTCTCAGTGCTCTGTTTGTCAGCCAGCATTACTACATACAGTGTACTGCTGAATGCTGTGTAACAGAATGAGAGCGAGGCTCTTTGGAGCCACCCAGAAGACCTTCTTTATGAAGGGAGATACCTAGCGCCACCTTGCTGTCTCAATATATAAAATACATTACTAGGAGCTGATTGGTTGAAGTGAACTGATAATTACAGTAAAATAAATTCAAATGTACTGATTTTGTTGGTTTAATATTTTATTTAAAATCGTTTTAAATGTAGCATCATATTTAAGCAGCTTGGCAACCAATATGAGAATATTTGGTGGATATTCTCTTTTTCTCACATCTTTCATAAGTTCCACTGTGCTCACATTTCTTTTTTTTTCCCGTTCTTTATATTTTGTGAGTACAAAAGGTATTCCAACAGTAAATCTGGCTATTGATGGGTCAGTTTTTCTCCTTCAACCAGCGGATTGAATGAAGAAAACTGACCCGATTCCCCCTGCACACATTCAAGGTGGATGGAGGAATCCGTCCTGCTGAGCTATTGCTTTCTGATTGGGAGACTTTCCCATGATCAGAATAAAAAGAGTCAGTGCTGCACTGAGCGGCAAGAAAAACACCAGGGCCTTTGTACAGAAGTCTGCCCATACATGGATCAAAATGTGGCCAGTCCCTGCTGAACGGGTCATGTATGGGCAGCTTAAAGTGGAGGGCCACCCTGAAAAAAAAAATACATAAAAAATAAAAAATAAATGATTTTTTTTTAAAACTTACCAGAAATGCCTGTTGCTAGGCACATCATCCTAATCTGCCTCTTCCACCTCCGCGGAGATCTTCTGTCTTCTCTCCTCCGTGCGGCGTCTTCTGGGTAATGTGTCATGCTGTGTTCTGAGAACTGTGTGTCCCAGAACACAGCGCGCCCCATTCACAAAGCGCTGCACAACTCACGCATGCGCAGTAGGAAACAGGCAGTGAAGCCACAAGGCTCTACTGCCTGTTTCCCTTAGCCAAAATGGCGGCGCCGGGACCCGAGAGCCGAGGGACGGGTCAGCCTCGGGTGGCCGACATCGCGGGCGCCCTGGACAGGCAAGTGTGCTTATTAAAAGTCAGCAGCTACAGTGTTTGCAGCTGCTGACTTTTACATTTTTTTTTTTTAAACCGGCCCTCCTCTTTAAGTATATACCATGATGTACAAACCATTGTACATAGCAATGTGATATCATATATAATATTTAACAAATGAAAAAGTCACCATAATCTCATACATATGCAGAATAAATACCAATCTTTAGAGGCTCACCTGCCCCCTAACTGGGGCTTTGGTTCTGTCACTATTGTGATAGGAAAAGAAAATGCCGCTCCATGTGAGTGATGGAACCAGGTAGGCTGGGGAATGGACTCCTCCCAGGGGTCCTAGTCTCGGCCCGCCAGCCGTACAATATGGATTAAAGGAATGGATGGCTGCACACCGAGGTAGTGATGAATCTCTTTATTGTAAAATCTGTAGCATGAATAACACCACAGGACAGGCAAACAGGTACAGATAGACGCGTTTCACACAGCAACGCTGCGCTTATTCATTACCAAATGAATAAGTACAGCGTCGCTGTATGAAACACATCTATCTGTACCTGTTTGCCTGTCCTGTGGTGTTATTCATGTTATGGATTTTACAATAAATTCATTACTACCTGGGTTTGCAGCCATCCATTCCTTTTATCTGTCACTACTGTGATTCTGACTATTCTCCTTGCTGAGAATAGTACCTGAAGATCTGCAGTGCATGCATCTCCCTGCTAATTCTTTTTCATCTATTCTGTGGATCTGTGCTTCCCCCACCTCTAACATTGACCTACCAGCCATCAGATTACAAGGCAGGTAGCTCTGCCACCAGGAAGCAAAGCCCTGTCTCCATCAAGATGGCAACATCTACACAGAGACAAAGTGCAAACAAGGCATTGTAAGTCTGTAATGGAGAAAATATCAGCTACCTGGAGACCTCAGGTAATACTGGACTTTTCCCTTTTTGCTTGTCCTTTATTTGGGCACAGCTTCCAGAGTTCAGTTCCCCTTTAAGGTTCCAACCACAACCACCCTGTCCAATGACACATCTCAGTAAGGCGTAAGGACACGGTCAATGGACAGTAGAATGGTAGAGCCGTGAGAACACATTCAGAAGTGCAGAGCATCGAAGGAAGGTGTAATATATTACACTTGTTATACAAAGCTATTTTCTCTTTTCATATTTAGTTTTTGTTATTTATTATCCACTATAATAGTGCGATTTGGAAGCAGAAGATGGTGTGCTGGATTGAGCCGCGATTCTGTCTTGTGTTACATTTGCGCAGCTCATTCACAACATACATCCTCCGACTTGTAACATTTACTGAGTGACTCATCCGCACAGACTCCAGCCAAGGGCTGCGTTATTGTTACAAGAAAAAAGAAAAAAAGGTGTTTAATAGATTGTATAAATATATCTACAGTGGGAAGCTTTATCCACGGTGTATATTAAAGGGCCGCGAAGCACAAATATCAGAGCGGTGTAGTGTAGGTCAAAGTGATGTTCAATAGCATTTATGGATCAACATGTAGACATTTCAGAGGAATATTAGAAAATAATGCATTTAAAGGAAACCCAGACTATATTCTCTGTAATGTTTTTGCTGTACCGTATTTCTATTATCTTAACACACATGTAGACTCCTTCTAGCACATGTCTTTATGTCTGTGCAATTGCTCTTTGAGTGACTGGTCCAGCTCCATCATAGGTCCCAAGTCTTCAACCACATGTAAAATCTATGTCATTCGTCTTTTCAGTACTAGAGGGGCATGCTGGAGAATGTAAGGGGACACTCTGGTGATACTAAAGGTGTGCTCTGGAGGTACTAAGGGGCACTCTGGAAGAATATAAGGGGGCACTCTGGAGGATGTGCGAGGCACTCTGAAAGTACTAAAGGTGTGCTCTGGAGGTACTAAGGGGCACTCTGGAAGAATATAAGGGGCCACTCTGGAGGCACTAAGGGGGCACTCTGGAGGATGTAAGGGGCACTCTGGAGACACTGATGTAAGCTGGCACTGGGGGGCACTCTGGAAGCACTGATTTAAGGGGGCACTCTGGAGGCACTCTTCTTGATGTAAGGGGGCACTGTTGGAGGATGTAAGGGGGAACTTAGGAGGCACTGATGTTTGGGGGCACTCTGGAGGTAATAAAGGTATTTTCTGGAGGTACTAAGAAACACTCTGTAAGAATATAAGGTGGCACTCTGAAGGCACTAGGGGAGCACTCTGAAGGCACTGATTTAAGGAACAATTTTCGGGGGTGTAATTGGGAACTCTGGAGGATTTAAAGGGGAACTTTGGAGGCACTGATGTTTGAGGGCACTCTGGAAGATGTGAGGGGATGTAAGGGGGAACTCTGGAGGCACTGATGTTTGAGGGCACTCTGGAGGCACTAAGAGGGCACTCTGGAGGATGTGAGGGGGCTCTGATGTAAGGTGGCATTCTACAGGCTCTGATGTAAGGAGGCATACACTCTGGAGGTACTAAAAGCGTGCTCTGGAGGTACCACTTTGATGAAGATAAACCCAAATCTGTGAATATGATTTAGTCTGTAGGAAAGTTATACAGTTCACAAACTTCATTTTGGGCCAGTTCAAATACCCCCAAAAGACCCCTTTTTGGAATGTAGACCGTCCAAGGTATTTTTTTTTACACAAAGTTGTCCGTTTATAAGATATTTCCAACGCATAGCATTTACATAGCAAAAATAGCACCCCAAAATACATTCTCCTACTTCTCCTGAGTATAACAATACCACATGTGTGAGACTTTTACACAGCCTGACCACATACAGAGGCCTAATTTTGAAGTAGCACCTTTAGGCATTCTAGGAGCATAAATTACACATTTCATTTCTCAACCACCTATTACAGTTTTGAAGGCCCTGGAACACCAGGGCAATGGAAACGTCCAGAAAATGACCCCATTTTGGAAAGCTAACACCCCAACGTATAATCTATGAGGCATAATGAGTCTTTTCAATGGTTCATTTTTTTCCAGAAGTTTTCGGAAAATGTGGAAAAAAATGAAAACGCATTTTTTTTTACACAAAGTTGTCCGTTTATAAGATATTTCCAACACATAGCATTTACATAGCAAAAATAGCACCCCAAAATACATTCTCCTACTCCTCCTGAGTATAACGATACCACATGTGTGAGACTTTTACACAGCCTGACCACATACAGAGGCCTAATTTTGAAGTAGCACCTTCAGGCATTCTAGGAGCATAATTTACACATTTCATTTCTCAACCACCTATTACAGTTTTGAAGGCCCTGGAACACCAGGGCAATGGAAACGTCCAGAAAATGACCCCATTTTGGAAAGCTAACACCCCAACGTATAATCTATGAGGCATAATGAGTCTTTTCAATGGTTCATTTTTTTCCAGAAGTTTTCGGAAAATGTGGAAAAAAATGAAAACGCATTTTTTTTTACACAAAGTTGTCCGTTTATAAGATATTTCCAACACATAGCGTTTACATAGCAAAAATAGCACCCCAAAATACATTCTCCTACTCCTCCTGAGTATAACGATACCACATGTGTGAGACTTTTACACAGCCTGACCACATACAGAGGCCTAATTTTGAAGTAGCACCTTCAGGCATTCTAGGAGCATAATTTACACATTTCATTTCTCAACCACCTATTACAGTTTTGAAGGCCCTGGAACACCAGGGCAATGGAAACGTCCAGAAAATGACCCCATTTTGGAAAGCTAACACCCCAACGTATAATCTATGAGGCATAATGAGTCTTTTCAATGGTTCATTTTTTTCCAGAAGTTTTCGGAAAATGTGGAAAAAAATGAAAACGCATTTTTTTTTACACAAAGTTGTCCGTTTATAAGATATTTCCAACGCATAGCATCTACATAGCAAAAATAACACCCCAAAATACATTCTACTACTCCTCCTGAGTATGGCAATACCACATGTGTGAGACGTTTACACAGCCTGGCCACATACAGAGGCGCAACATGCAAGAAACACCGTCGGCGTTCCAGGGACACATAGCCTGCACATACCAAGAATTACACCCCCAAATACATTATGCTGAGCAAAGGGTAAAGAAAAGATTACCTGTGGTTTTAGAAGCGCAGTTGTCCACTGGAGGATATCACTGGTCCAAGCAGCAGGCAGGGACTTGGTCAGCAACAGCGAACACAGTTTTTCAGGCAGCAGGCAGGGATACTGTCCATATTGCAGTCCAGGGTCAGTGCAGAGATGTCAGCAGTGCCAAAAATATTGGTCCTGGTAGTAGGCAGGTCCTTGTGGTGTGGTCAGTGCGGCATGATGGCAGTAAGTCCTACAGGCAGCAGACAGAAGTAGAGCCTCGTTCAGGACAGAATGGGGATAGGGGTAGAGGCTTCTCCCTCCCAAATCTCTTTGAAGCCTGCGAGTCTCCAGACCCTAATCTAGGAATAAGAAAACAAAGAAAATAGTTTTCTTCTTCCAGAAAAACTATACTGGAGCCCCTCACATATGTGAGACCCCGTGTTGAATCCCACTAGCCCAGTTGCAGAATACAAGATCAGTCCAAGAGGCAGGCAAATATCGTGGTCAAACAGTCCAAGGTCAGTTCCAGATCAGGCAGAGATATGTACAGAATCGTTAGACAGAAGCATGGTCGAATAACAGTCCAGGGTCAGTTCCAGATCAGGCAGAGGTATGTACAGAATCGTTAGGCAGAAGCATGGTCGAATAACAGTCCAGGGTCAGTTCCAGATCAGGCAGCGGTATGTACAGAATCGGCAGGCATAAGAGTGGTCAAATAACAAGCCAGGGTCAGTTACAGAGCAGGCAGTGGCATAAGGGGTGTGAAGGCAGGAACTGAGGATTATGTTTACCACACTTCACTAAAAATTTATTGAAGTATGGTAACGCCGAAAACAGTCGCCTATGCAGAGGCCTGGTTGGGAAGGACATTGTGCACAATAATAAGATGTGTCTCTTCTGACTCCTGCTCTGGTACACACCTTACATCTTTTTGGACGTCTTTGGCCTATTGGTTTGGGGGGGATTTTATCGGGAAAGTGGCGCTCGGAGAGTCGACTAACAACGTCTGATCGGATATTTTCTGGTGGGCCGTTTGGGAAAATAAGGGCAGTGAAAACTTCCTCCTGGTAGCCAAAGAAACGTTTGGGGTTTTGGGTGGCGTTGCGGTAAATGACATAGGAATTATAAATGGCCAATTGAAAAAAATAAATTGCTACTTTTTTGTACCAATGGTATGTCCGTCTTGTGACAAGATATGGTTCCATCATTTGGTCGTTGAAGTCGACTCCTCCCATGAACAAATTGTATTCGGAAATGCATTTGGGTTTCTTTACGGGGCCATTCCTTCTGGGGATTTCCGCGAAGGTATCGTTGTGGATAGAAGATAACATATACACATCCCTTCTGTCCCTCCACTTCACTGCCAGAACCTCCTTGTTTCTCAGACTTGCGGTTTCTCCTTTTCGCAGCTTCTTGTTCACAAGACTTTGAGGAAAGCCCTTCCGATTCTTTTTTACGGTGCCACATGCTGGCGTCTTCTTCCGGTGAAGGTTGTGGAACACGGGCAGAGATGTGTAGAAGTTATCTACATACAGGTGGTAGCCTTTATCCAGTAGGGGGTATATGAGGTCCCAAACAATTTTTCCGCTGGATCCCAAGTAGTCCGGACAATTAGGGGGCTGCAGCTGGGTGTCCTTCCCTTCGTACACCATGAATGAATATGTGTACCCTATGGCTCGGTCGCATAATTTGTAGACCTTCACCCCATAGCGGGCCCTTTTGCTGGGCATAAATTGCTTCATTCTAAGCCTGCCACTAAATTTAATAAGGGACTCATCCACACATATGTGTTGGTCCGGGGTAAACAAGTTGGGGTAATATTTCTGAAAAATAATTCAGTATTGGTCTCATTTTGTAAAGCCGGTCATAATTTGGATCATTTCGTGGAAGGCACTGGGAATTGTCGCTGAAATGTAAGAACCTCAGGATGATCTGATACCTGCTTCTGGGCATTACTGGAGAAGAGCGGTGAGTGGTGGAGGGGGTGGGTTGACCAGTAGGTACGTAATTGATTCCCATATTAAATGTGAGGCCTAAAAAAACCTTGAACTCCTCCACCGTTAGGTCTCTCCATTCGTAGGGACGGGCATAATAAGAGGTCGGATTTTGAAAAATAAATTGTTGTGCATACAGGTTGCACTGGGCCACAATTGACGACAACATATCCTCCGTAAAAATTCAATTAAAAAAATCTATTGGGGTAAAATTCTCCGTGTCCACCTGGACTCCTGGCTGGGCGGTGAAAGGGGGAACATTGGCCTCTCCTGAATTAGGAGGAAGCCACAAGGGGTTCTGAAGGGCATAGGGAAGGCCAGCATGGCTCCTAACCCTTTGGGGCTGAGATGATACCCCACTGGTACTTGGCCTTTCTTACTGGGGCACTGCGGTGCTGGTGGACGGCACTGCGGTGCTGGTGGACGGCACTGCAGTGCTGGTGGACGGTACTTCGGTGCTGGTGGACGGCACTGCCTCACTAGAACGCCTTCGTTTGATGGGCCGGATATCTTCCTCCTCGGATTCAGTCAGTGTTTCACTGCTGAGGACTGGCTCATAATTTACGTCGGCTTCAGAATCCGAATCTGAAAAGGAATCTGAAGAGGAGAGCTCCCCGTTGCTCTCGTTGGCCGTGGAAATAATTTGGTACGCCTCCTCAGCGGAAAAGACACGTTTAGCCATGGTAGCACTGATGGGCACTGATGAGGTGGCACAGATGTGCACTGATGAGGTGGCACAGATGTGCACTGATTATACAGATGGGCACTTTTGAGGTGGCACAGATGGTCGCTTTTGAGGTGGCACAGATGGGCGCTTTTGAGGTGGCACAAATGGGCACTGATGGGTCGGCACAGATGTGCACTGATTTATTGCACAGATGTGCAGATTTATTGCACGGATGTGCACTGCTGAGGCGGCAGATGGGCACTGCTGAGGCGCAGATGGGCACTGCTGAGTCGGCACAGATGGGCACTGCTGAGTCGGCAGATGGGCACTGATGGGTCGGCACAGATGTGCACTGATTTATTGCACAGATGTGCAGATTTATTGCACGGATGTGCATTGATGAGGCAGCAGATGGGCACAGATGGGCACTGCTGAGGCGGCACAGATGGGCACTGCTGAGGTGGCACAGATGGGCACTGCTGAGGCGGCACAGATGGGCACCGATTGGTACAGATGGGCACCGATTGGCACTGGCAGGCACTGGCGGTGCACAGATGAGCACTGGCAGGCACTGGCGGTGCACAGATGGGGCACTGGCGGTGCACAGGTGGGCACAGGTGGGCACAGGTGGGGTAGAGATGGGCACTGGCAGGGTAGATCTGGGCACTGGCAGGGTATATCTGGCAACAGATGGCACAAAACAGTCAACTTTTTTGAACTCACACTATCTCTCTCCTCACACGCTATCGCTGTGTGAGGAGACAGATTCGGCAATGGGTGATGATCTCATTTGTTTACATTTGAGATCATCACCCATTGGAGGCGGCGATCGCGCTGTAAACGGCCGCTGTGATTGGCCGTTTACAGCGATCTGTGATTGGCTGTGTCCAGGGGACACGGCCAACACAGATTTTCCCCGATGCGCGCTCCCGGGAGCGCGCGGGGAGCTCTTAAAGGGGACGACGTCAATAGACGTAGTCCCGGAAATTGAGATCCGCGCTGTAGCCGTCATTTGACTATAGCGCGGATCTCAAGTGGTTAAATATCGTGCCTGGGGGTGTCCTTAGTATGCCTGTAAAGTAGCACATCTTTCCCATGATTATAACAGTGCGCCAGCAAAACAAAAACATAATTTAAAACTGCTTGTGGCTGTAATGCATTGTCGGATCCCGGCAATATAGATAAAAATACCAAAATAAAATAGCGTGGATGTCACAAAATCCATAATATTAAGGGGAACCCTGTACCCCAATTTTAAAAAAATGCTGTGGGGGTCCCCCAGGCCCCCAGACACTATATACTCTGAACAGCAGTATATATACTATATGACCTGCCCTATACACTCTGCAGAAAATTGGGCCTTAGGTGTTGGTGGTACCAGAACACTGTAAGTCTCCACAGTTTCTCTTGTCGGGTGCAGGAACAGGCCCTGCTGTGAAATATTGGATCAAAAATTGTAATTACATGCTCCTGTTACACAGGGGCAGAAAAATTGGGCCTTGGGTGGTGGTGTCATAACACTGTAAGCCCTCACAATTACTCTTGTTGGGCGCAGGAATGGGCCCTGCATATAAATATTATATTAAAAAAATTATAATTACATGCCCCTGTTAAACAGGGGCAGAAAAATTGGGCCTTGGGTGGTGGTGGTGCCCTAAACCAAAAATATTGTTGGAAGCTAGCATCATCAAGATTAAGGATGAGCCGAACACCCCCCGCACCAGAGCCTGGGAACAGACCTAAAATTTGCATGAACTTTAGAACTTTAGAAAAGTGCTAATTTCAAAGGCTAATATGCAAGTTATTGTCCTAAAAAGTCTTTGAGGACCTGGGTCCTGCCCCAGGGGGCATGTATCAATGCAAAAAAAAGTTTTAAAAACGTCTGTTTTTTTCAGGAGCAGTGATTTTAACAATGCTTAAAGTGAAACAATAAAAATGTAATATTCCTTTAAATTTCGTACCTGGGGGGCGTGTATAGTATGCCTGTAAAGGGGTGCATGTTTCCCGTGCTTAGAACTGTCCCTGCACAAAGTGTTATTTCTGCAGGAAAAAAAAGTCATTTAAAAGCACTCGTGGCTATAATGAATTGTCGGCTCCCCGTAATACAGAGAACAGTCATTGAAAGTCATTGAAAGTAATTGATAAAAAAAAAGCGTGGGATTCCTCCAAATTCAATTACCAGGCCCTTCAGGTCTGGCATGGATTTTAAGGGGAACCCCACGTCAAATTAAAAAAAAAATGACGTGGGGTTCCCCCCAAATATCCATACCAGACCCTTCAGGGCTGGTATGGATTTTAAGGGGAACGCCACACCAAATTATTTTTTTTTTAAATGGCACAGAGTTCCCCCCAAAAATCCATACCAGACCCTTTATCTGAGCACCCCTCAAAGCACCATGTCCCCATGTTGAGGGGAACAAGAGCCTCATCCCCACAACCCTGGCCGTTGGATCCATCCTATCTCCACCGGAGACACTGCAGGAATCCCGGCAGCCTGACACATCTTAGCTGAGGAGGACAGGGCCACCCATCACCTGACCCCACCCCCCTCTGACGCAAGGGGAAAGCCAGGCTTCCCCAGTGATGTACGGGTGATCCCACCCCCTCTGATGTAACGCTGGTTTCTGTTACATCAGGTTACGCAGGTTTCCATTACATCAAAGGGGGGCAGGGTCAGGTGACGGGTTGCCCCGAGCTCCTCAGCTAAGACATGTCAGGCTGGATTCCCGCAGTGTCTCCGATGGAGACAGGATGGATGCGCTGTGATGGACCATCAGGAGAGATCACCCATCGCTGGACCCCGGAGAAGAGATCAGCCATTGCTGGATAGCAAGAGTGGATTACCACCGCTGGAATCTTTTTTTTTTTAATAAAGGACTTTTCCCAATGGTGTGTGTGTGTGTGTTTTTTAAACAAATTTACACTTTCTTTGTACCCCCTTACCATTTCAGACGGGGGGGGCCAGATCTGGGGGTCCCCTTGTTAAAGGGGGCTTCCAGATTCTGATAATCCCCCGCCCGCAGACCCCCACAACCACCGGCCAGGGTTGTGGGGATGAGGCCCTTGTCCCCATCAACATGGGGACATGGTGCTTTGAGGGGTCACAGACCCCCAAAGCATCCTCCCAATGTTGAGGGCATGGGGCCTGGTACGGTTCAGGAGGGGGGGTGCTCTCTCCTCCCCCCCTTTTTTCCTGCGGCCTGCCAGGTTGCGTGCTCGGATAAAGGGTCTTGTATGGATTTTTGGGGGGAACTCCACGCCATTTTTTTAAAATTTGGCGCGGAGTTCCCCTTAAAATCCTCGGGTCTGGTATGGCTATTTGGGGGAACCCCACGTCATTTTTTTTTAAATTTGATGTTGGGTTCCCCTTAATATCCATGCCAGACCTGAAGGGCCTGGTAATTGAATTTGGAGGAATCCCACGCTTTTTTTTTTTTTATCAATGACTTTCAATGACTGTTCTCTGTATTACGGGGAGCCGACAATTCATTATAGCCGTGAGTGCTTTTAAATGACTTTTTCTCCTGCAGAAATTACACTTTGTGCAGGGACAGTTCTAAGCACGGGAAACATGCACCCCTTTACAGGCATACTATACACACCCCCCAGGTATGAAATTTAAAGGAATATTACACTTTTATTGTTTCACTTTAAGCATTATTAAAATCACTACTCCTGAAAAAACTGCCGTTTTTAAAACTTTTTTTTGCATTGATACATGTCCCCTGGGACAGGACCCAGGTCCCCAAACACTTTTTAGGACAATAACTTGCATATTAGCCTTTAAAATCAGCACTTTAGATTTCTCCCATAGACTTTTACAAGGTGTTCCGCAGCTTTTCGTATTTGCCATGAACACCCCAAATTGTTCGCTGTTCGGCCAACGGGCGAACAGGCAATGTTCGAGTCGAACACGAGTTTGACTCGAACTTGAAGCTCATCCCTAATCAAGATTGAGGAGGAGTAGGATAGTCAGCATAGGCAGTCTTCAAGGGTTCCCACATCCATAGAAAATTCAAATCAGTTGCATCAGCATCAGGTGCTTGATAGCTGCTGATCCAAGACTGATTCATTTTTATGAATGTGAGCATATCAACGGAGTCCGTGGACAGGCGCACTCTTATATCCATTAAAAACCCTCCAGCAGCACTGAATGTGTGTCCAGAAAGCACTCTGGATGCAGGACAGGCCAGTAGCTCAATTGCATATTGAGCACGTTCTGGCCAGTGGTCCATCCTCAAGACCCAGTAACCCAGTGGATTGTCATGGTTATGCAGTGATCTTCCTGGTTGCTTACATCCCCTCATGTGTTCAGACTAAGAGGCCAGCCACTTCCACCTAGTGGTTTTTATAACCTCTCCTCTAAGCATGGCTCCCCCCCAGGCCCTATCAGGGAACCTTTATTAACCTGTGCACTGCAAGCCAACAGTGCTGATCAACCATTGTGTATTCCTTTGTGGGTTCAGCTTCCTGTTTCCTGCCGTGTACTCTTCTGTTGTTCCGTTACCGACTTTGGCGTGTCTTTGACTATCCTTGTTTGCCTGTGATCCTGACCTTTTGGCGTGTCCCTGTCTATTTCTGTCTGCTTGTGGCCCTGACCTTGGCTTTGTCCCTCACCATCCTTACCCTCCTGTTGCCTACTGTGGGTGTGAGCTGGGGGAACCTGGGGTTCGCGACCTGGAGCCAGTTGCAGCCAAGTCCATCCTCACCACTCGAGGCTCTGGTGAACACCTGCTGGCTCTTAGACTCTGCGCCCCAGGGAATCTTACGCTCTAACCCCGGTGGGACCTGTCTCCCGTCCGCAGCAGTCAGCCGTAGGGTCCACAACCTTGTGGTGCACTCCTGATCCCTACGGTGTGCATCTGTCACTTCGCCTCAAGGTGACCTGACATGGATGCTCTATTGGAAAGGTCTCCAAGTCTGCTCTTGCCCCTAGATATTCCTGCACCATGTAATGCAGAAGCTGGTGATGGTTGCTTGAACCAATCAGACTTTGATGCTGAGGACTGAAAAATTGTAAAAGGCATTGGTCAGCCAGCAACCTTCTCCACCGCTCTTCCTCTGACTGAATGAAGTCTCAGCAACACGTTGTCCAGCACCAGGAAATTTTAACCTCCCAGGGTCTGGAAATACATTGCACAAACCTTTCTTCAAGGCCTCCTGAAGATGTTTCATCCTCTGTTGTGAAGGCAGGATGAGTTCTGCAACCTTACCTTTGTAACGTGGATCAAGACGGGTTGCCAGCCAGTAATGATTCCTTTCCTTGATACCACAAATCCTAGGGTCCTTTTGCAGGCTTTGCAGAATCAGGGAGGCCATGTAGCGTAAGTTTGCAGAGGCATTCGATCCTGAGTCCACTGGGTCACTAAGGTTCACATGATCCGTAACTACCTCCTCCCAGCCATGTACAACTCCTTGGGTTTCTGGGGACTGATAACCATCCCTTGAAGACTGCTGCTGAGTGTTATCCTCTACATCCATGCTGACACAATCCTCCTCCTCCTCTTCTTCCTGTGTGTTTGGTGGGCCCGCAGGAATGCTATCTGGATAAAGGGGGCCTTGAGAGGTAAAGAAGTTCTCCTCTTCCTCCCGCTGTTCTGCCTCAAGTGCCCTTTCAATGATTCCATGAAGTTTGCGCTCCATCAGGAAGACTAGAGGGATAGTGTCACTGATGCATGCATTGTCAATGCTCACCATCCTTGTGGCCTCCTCAAATGGTGACAGGACAGTGCATGCATCCTTTATCAGTAGCCACTGTTGTGGCAAAAAGAAGCCAATCTCACCTGACCCTGTCTTGGTGCCATACTCTCACAGGTACTCATTGATGGCAAGGGATGTTTACATTCCTTGTTGTAGCAGCCATAACCCTTGGCAGGGCGGCCTTAACTTTTGGGCTTACAGGTTACCTCCGCTTCGCTGGTTCTTCCACGTCTAGGGGTTCCCAGGGTTAGTGCCCAACAACCTTGGATGCTGGCACCATAAAAGTCCTATAGAAAAGGTTTTTATTTGCAGGGGTAACATCCAACAAACACAGTCTTGTATGGCAACAGAGGGCAAGGGTGAAGAAACTCAGGCACCTTGAACTGCTAATATCAGAAAGTCTCTAATATCACCCAGAGAGTAGCCACTCGCAGCTGGGCGCTTCAAAACTGAACAAATCTCTAGCCAGAGATTATGGCAGTCAGCACTTTGATTCAGAACTTGTAAAATCTTTGACCTTGAGTAACTTGTAACAGAAGTGAACAGGAACCTTTTTCCTCAGTACCTGGAACGTTCTCTGTCTCCTTGGTAGTATTGGAAAAAGCGTGGATTCGTCAGTGTCCTTCACAACCCAGCAACCAGGCACTTATCAGGATGCCAGCTTGTTGGCCCTCCTCTGAAGAGTCCTCCCCGGTCACTTACACGAGCTGCGGTGCCCCTCCAAGCCAAGCGCACACCCGGACACCTTCAATCCTCCCTCAGTTACTGCACCTCGGACCAGTTACGAGACTCGGGAACAGATGGATCCCTACCCCAGACCAGGCGGGTCTATTGGGGGTAACCAACAGAAGCATGTTGCAGAGCGTTGAACGCTCCCATGACTGGGACCCCTTGTGGGGCTACCCCGGCCAAGAATCATGAACAGGCAGCTATGGCCTCACGAACAAATTAGAACACGTGACTTCAACATCTTAAATACTCTTCCCCAGGCTCCTCAGCGGGGCCCCTGCGCACCCACTGATTGGCTTCGGGAAAGCTGATACCTAAAACGTCCAAATGTACACATGACCAGGCAGTTTTTTTTTTTAATCGACAGTGTAAAAAAATAAAAAATTTTTTAAAAAAAAGTTAAATAAATAAGAGTTTTTTTAAAAAAGCGCCTAGTCCCCCTGAGCTCACGCGCAGAAGCCAACACATACATGGTCGGTTAAAAAGGTTAAATGGAGAGAGGTGTGGCGCTGTTCTAGGGTGCAATAATTGCATGCCCCTGTGTAACAAGCTGTGTGTCCCTATATTATACTCCCAATGTAATTTATGTAAATAAAAAACATCAAATTGCTAAACATGTTTAAAGTGTCAAGTGCTTGGTGCTTACACGCCGCTGTGCCATCAAACGCTGCCACTGTGCCCATCAAACTCTGCCACTGTGCCAAACGCTGCCACTGTGCCATCATTTGCAGCCACTGTGTCCTCAAATGTTGCCACTGTGCCATCAATTGCAGCCACTGTACCAAATGCTACCACTGTGCCCATTAAACGCTGCCACTGTGCCCATTAAACGCTGCCACTGTGACAAACACTGCCACTGTGCCCATCAAACTTTGCCACTGTGCCATCAAACGCTGCCACTGTGCCCTCAAATGCTGCCACTGTGCCATCAATGGCAGACACTGTGCCAAACGCTGCCACTGTGCCATCAAACGCAGCCACTGTGCCATCAAACGCAGCCACTGTGCTAAAACGTCCAAATGTACACATGACCAGGCAGAACTCTAACACAGCCCAGCTAAACTGATGTCAAAGTTAAACCTACATAATTAACCCTCAGAACCCCTTTACTGTTCTGAGGCAAAAACTAAATTTGTACATGACAGTAATAGGAGTTTTTTTTAAAAAGCGCCTAGTCCCCCTGAGCTCACGCGCAGAAGCCAACACATACATAAGTCATACCCGCTTTTGAAAACGGTGTTCAAACCACACATGTAAGGTATCGCCGCAATCGTTAGAGTGAGAGCAATAATTCTAGCAAAAGATTTCCTCTGTAGCTCAAAACTGGTAACCTGTAGAATTTTTAAAATGTCGCCTAAGGAGATTTTTAAGGGTCAATGTTGGTCGCCATTCCACGAGCGGGCACAATTTTGAAGCATGGCATGTTGGGTATTGATTTACTCGGTGTAACATTATCTTTCACAATTTAAAAAAAAATTGGGCTACCTTTATTGTTTTCTTATTTTGAAAGTCAAAAAAAAAATTTTTCTCCCCAAAAAATTGCGTTTGTAAGACCGCTGCGCAAATATGGTTTCACATAAAGTATTGCAACAATCGCCATTTTATTCTCTATGGTGTCTAAAAAAAATATATAATGTTTGGGGTTCTAAGTAATTTTCTAGCAACAAAAACTTGATTTTAACTTGTAAACAGCAGATCTCAAAAAGAGGCTCAATCCTTAAGTAATTTTTAATGGTGGAGAAAATGATAAACAAAGTTAAATTAAAATAGGAATATTCATATACTGAATATTATCATTACATGGATTACCCTCATACACATTGCAGAATACAATATTTTTTGTTGCCCTTTAATACAATTCTAATTAGGGTGCATGGCAGAGGCGCATGTTGGCTATTTTTACCTCTATTGAATTGTACAGCTGTGTTTCTGGACTCTGTTAAAGTGAGTACCCCTTCATGAAATGAATGTTCACTGAGAATCTCCTGGTGTAGGTCATCTCAGGTCAAGTGGTGCTCATCTTTGTGTCAATTTATTGGCAGTAGGATGAGGTGAGAGCCCTCTCTAACTACAAAATAATGCTATAACGATGAACAAAAATAGCTATACACAATAAACAGTCTCTAGCAGAGTATTATAAGATCAATGGAACAAACTAATAGGGTCAATGTGCCTCTTGTATGTGAGTCATGAACGCAGGTTTAAAGTATAGGTAAACCCTCACCTTGTAAAACAAACCATTCAGTTTAAAATAGAAATGAAAGAAAAACATTTGCGTATACATTCAAAAACATTACAAATACCTTTTTTTACCTCATCACATTCCCTCTGTTCTCAGCTGCATAACGATCTTGAAGAATATAGGTGTGCGCACAAGGTGTGTCAGGTGTGCTTGGGCATACCCTAATCACCCTGTGTGGCCCAGGGTTCCTCCGTTTAAACCCTTGATATTTCACCAAAGCTCCCTAACAGGGCTCCTAAAAAAATTGTAAACAAATAAATAAAAATAATAATAAAATTGTAAAAAATAATAAAAAAATAAAATAATACAAATAAAAACTACTGACACCATCCACTGCCCTACTGACACCGTACTGCCCTACTGACACCAAGCTCTGCTCTACTGACACCATCCACTGCCCTACTGACACCAAGCTCTCCTCTACTGACATTGTCCACTGCCCTACTGATACCAAGATCTGCTCTACTGACACCGTCCACTGCCCTACTGACACCAAAGCTAGTGAGGGGTGTGCTGTGACCTACACCTCTTTTGATGCAGCGGTATTCTGGGTGTGCCGTTATGGCCATGGTGTGATCATGGCTAAAGCGGATATTGAATTTGCTTTCTGTCTGCTGCCGGTCCACCCGGAAAGCTTTTGTTTGCTTGGCTGTGTTTGGCAAGGGGCGTACTATGTTGATTGTTGCCTGCCTATGGGCTGGTCGATCTCCTGTGCCTTGTTCGAAACCTTCAGCTCTTTTCTTGAATGGGTTGTGTGGGACATCTCCAGGATCAACTTGTCATTCATTATTTGGATGACTTCTTGAGTGTGGGCCCACCTGCTTCCAGTGTTTGCTCCGTTCTGTTGAAAATGTTGCAATATATAGCTGATCGTTTGGGGTCCTGTTGGTCACTGAGAAAATGGAGGCCCCTACGTTGTCCATTACTTTTCTGGGCATTGTTTTGGATTTGCAGATTATGGATTGTTGCTCGCCTGCTGATATGCTCAAAGCCCTTAAGTCTGAAGTTTGCAGGACCTTTGGCAAGTGCAAGATTCAGCTACGCCAGTTGTAGTCGCTGTTGGGTAAGGTGAATTTCGCTTGCTGCATCATGCCTATGGGCAGGGTGTTTTGCCACTTTGCGTCAGCGTCTATGGCTGGGGTTAAAGTGCCCACTCATTTTGTGTATTTGACCAGGGAACACAGGGAGGACTTGCTGGTGTGGCTTGGCTTCCTTGAATCATTCAATGGATTCCCTTTATGGATGTCTAGGCTTATCAGCAATATCAATTTGGAGCTGTTTACGGACGCAGCGGGTTCTGTGGAGTATGGGGGTTTCTTTCGCGTTAGATGGAGTGCTGCACCTTGGCCTCTGGAATGGAGAGAGGCTAGGTTCTTGAAGAAATCTGGTACTCCTTGAACTTTTTCTGATTGTGTTGGCGATTGAACTCTGGGGTGACTCCTTCCGCAATCTAGAGGTGTGCTTCAACTGTGATTCTGTTGGTGCAAGAAGTGTCTTGTTTGTGGGATTTGGTTAGTTTATGGATATAGCAGTCTAAAACTGACCAGAGAGTCCTTGTTTCAGTAAGCCGGGCTTTGCGGGGTTCTTGCATTGTGCACTTAGATGGTTCCGCTTTATCTCATTTTTAGTTCATTGCAGTATTCAGGAAGTTTTCTAATGGCTGTTGGGCATGACCCTAAGTGCTATGCCTCCCATTTCTTTCTCAACGGGGCGGCCATGGAGGCAGCCAAGGTGGGTTTGGATGAAGAGGCTGTCAAGCGCATTGGTCGGTGGGATTCTGACAGGTTTAAGCTCTGTAATCATTTGCATTTGTTGCTGGATTAGGGCTTAGTCAGGGATTTATGTTCATCTGCATGGATGGGAACCAGGGGGATTATGCTTTTAAGTGTTTTGTTTCCTCTTTTACAGATAGCGAGGTCGGCCTCGTTTGGACTCTGGGTCATTCCTACGTGTTGGGGGCCCAGATGAGCAGATGTCCGGCCTAATGGAAGGCAGCTCGGCATCCCCAAGCAGGAGGCTCAGGTTTGTTGGATCGGGGTGCCTGGCATGCTGTGGAGCAGGGTGGTACCTGAGGTGCATACGTGATTTAAAATGTGATTTCTTGCGTCTACGCATGGCATTTCCTGGGATGCTGATAGTGTGGTCAGACATGGTAAGGTCTTGGTGTTTTGCCTGGTCGGTTAAAAAGGTTAAATGGAGAGAGGTGTGGCGCTGTTCTAGGGTGCAATAATTGCATGCCCCTGTGTAACAAGCTGTGTGTCCCTATATTATACTCCCAATGTAATTTATGTAAATAAAAAACATCAAATTGCTAAACATGTTTAAAGTGTCAAGTGCTTGGTGCTTACACGCTGCTGTGCCATCAAACGCTGCCACTGTGCCCATCAAACTCTGCCACTGTGCCAAACGCTGCCACTGTGCCATCATTTGCAGCCACTGTGTCCTCAAATGTTGCCACTGTGCCATCAATTGCAGCCACTGTGCCAAATGCTACCACTGTGCCCATTAAACGCTGCCACTGTGCCCATTAAACGCTGCCACTGTGACAAACACTGCCACTGTGCCCATCAAACTTTGCCACTGTGCCATCAAACGCTGCCACTGTGCCCTCAAATGCTGCCACTGTGCCATCAATGGCAGACACTGTGCCAAACGCTGCCACTGTGCCATCAAACGCAGCCACTGTGCCAAACGCTGCCACTGTGCCCTTCAAACGCTGCCACTGTGCCATCAAATGCTGCCAGTGTGCCCATCAAATGCTGCCAGTGTGCCCATCATATGCTGCCAGTGTGCCAATTAAATGCTGGCAGTGTGCCCATTAAATGCTGCCAGTGTGCCCTTGAATGCCCCCAGTGTGACCCCTGCTGCTCGCCATCTGCCTGGCATTTACCCTTTCTAGGTGGGGCAGCGGGTGACGGCGATGAGCGGGGTCCTCCATGTGTCTCCTGCTGTCCTCATCTCCAATTCTCTCCTCCTGATAGGCGTCCAATAGCGGCGCCTGATGTTTCAGCCAGTCAGGTGACAGGTAACAGACCCAAGCACCTTATTGGTGGAGAGGCGGTTTAGTGTTAAGAAAGCGAATAGTAATTTGCTTTTCTAACAAAGTTGAATGACCTGCGAGCGCCCAGCATGGTGCTCACAGGTCACTTTTTTTGAAGCCTATTAGAGCAGGGGTCTCCAACCCCCGGGCCGCAGCCCACTACCGGGCCGTAGCCCGTTTGCAGGCAGGCCGCAAAGTGTGCACTGAGATGCGGCGGTGGTGAGCAGAGCAATCACCGCACTTCTGCCCACACAGCCCTGCCGCTACACTGCTGGGGGTGAAGCAGGCGAGCAGAGAGATGACATCATCTCCTACCGCCCGCCCACATCCCCGCTGTTCTGCCCACATCACCGCTGTTCCGCCCACACAGCCCGCCCAGTATACTGTTGGAGGTGAAGCGGGGGAGCAGAGAGATTACATCATCTCTCACAGCCCGCCCCGCATCACCTCTGTTCTCTCTCGCGCGGAACCCACCAATCCACTGCACTGCCTCTGTGCTTAGTGACAATTTGCATTTAAGATGCTGCATCTAGTGGCATGTGTCTGTGGCAATCTGAATCTGGTGGCATGTGGCAAGTTACTGTGGCAATCTGCATCTGGTGGCATGTGTCTGTGGCAATCTGCATCTGGTGGCATGTGTCTGTGGCAATCCGCATCTGGTGGCATGTGGCAAGTGACTGTGGCAATCTGTTTCTGGTGACATGTGGCAATCTGCATCTGGTGGCTGTGGCAAGTGACTGTGGCAATCTGCATCTGGTGACATGTGGCAATCTGCATCTGGTGGCATGTGTCTGTGGCAATGCGCATCTGGTGGCATGTGGCAAGTGACTGTGGCAATCTGCATCTGGTGGCATGTGTCTGTGGCAATGCGCATCTGGTGGCAAGTGACTGTGGCAATCTGCATCTGGTGACATGTGGCAATCTGCATCTGGTGGCATGTGGCTGGTGACATGTGGCAATCTGCATCTGGTGGCACGTGGCAAGTGACTGTGGCAATCTGCATCTGGTGGCATGTGGCAAGTGACTGTGGCAATCTGCATCTGGTGGCATGTGTCTGTGGCAATCTGCACCTGGTGACGTGGC
The DNA here is from genome assembly GCF_037356315.1 of Lithobates pipiens. Taxonomy (NCBI): domain Eukaryota; kingdom Metazoa; phylum Chordata; class Amphibia; order Anura; family Ranidae; genus Lithobates; species Lithobates pipiens. The sequence goes on along the minus strand of NW_027507787.1, from coordinate 145,867,365 downwards.
AATCTGGTGGCATTGAACTGTGGCAATCTGCATCTGGTGGCATGTGACTGTGGCAATGCACATCTGGTGGCATGTGGCAAGTGACTGTGGCAATCTGCATCTGGTGGCATGTGTCTGCGATAATGCGCATCTGGTGGCAAGTGACTGTGGCAATCTGTATCTGGTGACATGTGGCAATCTGCATCTGGTAGCTGGTGACATGGGGCAATCTGCACCTGGTGGCACGTGGCAAGTGACTGTGGCAATCTGCATCTGGTGGCATGTGGCAAGTGACTGTGGCAATCTGCATCTGGTGGCATGTGGCAAGTGACTGTGGCAATCTGCATCTGGTGGCATGTGGCAAGTGACTGTGGCAATCTGCATCTGGTGGCATGTGGCATGTGTCTGTGGCAATCTGCATCTGGTGACGTGGCAATCTGGAGGCATTGAACTGTAGCAATCTGCATCTGGTGACATGTGACTGTGGTATGTGTCAATCTGCATCTGATGGCATGTGGCAGTCTGCATCTGGTGGCATGTGGAAATCTGGTGATAGGCAACGTGGCAAGCTGGTAGCAAGTGACAAGCTGCATCTAGTGACAGATTCTGCATTATGGTGAGTTGAACTATTTCATTTTATATTACAATATAATAATAAAAATGATGCACTTCAATCATCCTGACACCATATTAACCATGGTGTTGTGATGAAGTGCTAACACCAGCCATTTCCTGACAAATTGGCCGCGAAAAGCCATCGTCCCCCCATGCGCCCACCCCCCTGGGCCTTGCCACAATTTTCATCCACAATGCCGGTCCCCAGTGCCAAAAAGGTTGGGGACCACTGTATTAGAGCATGCGGCTCTAATCAGGTACTTCAAAAACACCCCCACCGCTGTAATTCAGGCGTCCTTTGTCAAAAAGGGTCTGGGCGCTTGAATAGGGGGTGGCAGCGGCGGCCATAGGTAGATTCATGCAATGTATGAATCTATCTATTGGTGATAGAGGGGATGGCAGGAGAGAGGGGACGGCGCCCCTTAGCCCTTAATGCAGGGGCTGCTACTGTCCACAAACTTGGCCTAAACATATTCTAATGTCAGTTCATCATCTGGACGTGCATCAAGTGCTGTGACAAGCCTTTCATAACTTTCTGTTTAGCCGCTAAGTAATAGTGCTGTGACGTGAAACTCTTTTATTTCTTCTCTCGGGCGTTCAACCATTTCCAAGGTGTGCCTTACAGTGTGTAATCCTGCATATCCTGGCCTTTCATCAGCTTGGTTTGGTATAGCTTTCTAATCAAATACAGTTTATTGCTGAGATTAGCTCTTTCATGCACCTTTTGTAATCCTTCCCACAGTTTCACACAGTTTCATCATATGTATGATTTGACCATCTTCTGTGCTAAGAGATTTTGCTCTGAGATTTTTAGCCTTTGTCTATCCACTCATCTGAAGGGCATTCTGGCCTGACTTCATTTATACATTTCCACGTACCTTCTCTTATTAGGAGCATTTAGGTCTTGAATTTCCAAGACTGGCAGTTCTGCTTTGTCAGATTTGCAAATGAGAGCTTTGTTTCAACTGTGTTACTGGCCATTTCCTTTTATAGTCTGTTGCAGTGTTCTTTCTGTTGCTGTATCTTGCACTTGCTGTAGCAGGTTATGACTGGGTGTCTGGGCTATGCCTGGGCCCATAACCTGTTAGAAATTCTGTATATAGCCTTACAGAACAGACATTGCACTACTACACATGGACTTTGCTGTTTAACTACAGACAGGAAGCAGGAACTTTTTATTATAGAGAAAAGACATAGAGTTTAGGAATAGGTGGAGCTAAAAACATATAAACACTGCCATCTACTGTCTGAAGAATATATCTGTAGTTGTTGTACAAAAATACATTTGTGGTAGCTACATCACAGTAGAATGGATTTATTCTTGCGGATGCCTCTTAGCAGACTTTTCTTCAAACCGCCTTCCAGATAGGTCCCTCAAATCCAGGACCTCATGCTGGACAGAGCATCCAACTCTGTGTGCCTCTCTCTGCCATGGACAGGACTTAGCTTGACCGAAGGTTCATCAACACTTCACTAGTACAAACAGGAGGTTGTCTGTCTCTCCCACTAGGCCATCTGGGGGAAGGTGGGGGGAAACTAACATTTCCAAAATCTCTATCAGTACATCAAATCAGGTCAGCACCTCATGTTCTCTAGCCCTTGTCGCTCCTTTACTGATTCCAACCAAATATGCATTTTCAATTTCTCTGTAGACAGTGTCAACCTCCTCCTCTCTTAAGCATAGGCGTGCGCAGGGAGTGTTCCGGGTGTGCCTAAGCACACACTAATCACCACGTGCGGCGCAGATTCTCCCTGCTGATATTTCAGCAAAGCCACCAAATGGAGCTCCTAAATTTTTTTTTATTTTTTAATAATAAAAAACTACTGATACCTACCTCTGCCCTACTGACAGGTCCACTGCTCTACCAACACTGTCCATGTTTTAATACATTTTAAAATATTTTTTACATTTATTTATAAGAGTGTGTGTGTACAGTATATATTACAGATTACATACATGCACGTACACACACACGCATGTTTAAGCTTTGGGGTGCACACCCTAATGCAATAGGCTGTGCACACCTATGCTCTTAAGTACTCCCAACAGACGTCAAAAACTGTCTGCCTTTGGTTCATTTAAAGAGGGAGCACAGCCAGTGGTGGTATATTGCCTCGAAATGGAGAAAGCCCAAAAATGGACTGCACGGACACTTTTTATTTATCGATTCCCTGGGAAGAATAAAAACATGACCTCTCACCAAGCAGGGCACTACAAGGCCATGACAACCCATTGTCAGGGCTGGCTTAGCCCTTCCTCCTCTGGGCTGGCTGCTCAGCTGTCGGCTAATTGCCAGCTCTCTTCTCTTTCCACAGTTACCAGCTGTTCCCGATGATGCTCGTCTGACCTGCCTATTTAAAGCCTTCCATCTCACTCTTTCCTTTGCCTTCACGTTGGTCACATCACAAGTAACCATCTCCTGCTGTTTGTTTCAACACTGGCTTGCTGACATCCCTCCTGGCTTCTTATCCTGCTTGCAGGTGCTCTCCTTGGATCCCTGACTTCAGGTCTGGCTGATTGCCCGTGCTTGTTAATGAACTTTGGACTGGCTGACTACCCGATCTGGCTACTGGACTCTGGCTATGCTTGACTACGCTTTTTCCTATTTACCTTTTTATTTTTATTAATAAACAAGTGTGATTTGATTGTACTTCTGTCTCAGTCTGTTTCATGGTTTCTGACACCCATGCTATGCACATTCACATGCTCATTTTAAAATGGAGTAATCCACCAGAGAGAGCAGGTTGCACTGGGAAAGCCTTAAAAGGGGAACAAAGTCTAAAACAAAACAATTTGTAATCAGAGTTTTTGGGTAGAAGATGCTAAGAGTGGAGCTAGGTAACAAGACAATGTAACTCCAGTGAGCATGCACAGGAAGACTTTAAGTTTTGTTCTCAGTTTTAAAATGTTATGCCAACCTTGTGACAAGGCTTTCACAACTTTGATAATATGTTGCCGGGAAAGCCTACATAAAGCACTTAGCATTAGCAACAGTGGAGCCATTTTGTTTTATTAGAAGCCATTATGAGTAGATATATAATATTGTTCAGTTACATTAATCGCTATAAGTGCTTTAGATTCTCTCACCAAGGATTTCATTCCAGCTCCTCATTAAAAGGAAAAGATTAAAAGTCATTTTGCTGCTATACACTGGAATGCAATAATAATTTCTCCACCTCATATATCTGTCGGTCGGTTGTCTTGATGGATTTCATATACAACTTTTCATGAAACATTGAGCGAGATCCATAACGGATGGATTGTGGCATGAGACAATGCAAGCTTGTAGGTAACGCTTGAAATCCTATAAAATCACCTAAACTGGTACTAGAGATGGACGAACTTCCGATGGGACGTTTCGCGAACGCGGCCGAAAGTTCGCGAACCGCAAAGTTTGCGGCGGGCCCCATTGACTTCAATGGCAGGTGAACTTTAAAAACCTACAGGTCATATTTCCAGCCACAAAATAATTACTAGCTGTGCACACATAGTCCCACCACATGGCCACTGACATAACACATGTATGAAGTGAATCTGGGATCGACAACTACAAGCATTCTTTTTTTATATGTGAAATTCTGACAATTCAGGACTCAGGAGCGCATGAGGGCAATGGAGGAGAGGGAAGGTCAAGGTAGGCTAAGAAGAGGGTGCAGGAGATGATCAGCAGCACCGTGATATAGAGCACTGACACCAGCACCGTGATAGAGTGATCTGACACCAGCACCGTGATAGAGAGTACTGACATCAGCACCGTGATAGAGAGCACTAACATCAGCACCGTGACATAAAGCACTGACACCAGCACCGTGATATAGAGCACTGACACCAGCACCGTGATAGAGTGCACTGACACCAGCACCGTGATAGAGAGCACTGACATCAGCACCGTGACATAAAGCACTGACACCAGCACCGTGATATAGAGCACTGACACCAGCACCGTGATAGAGTGCACTGACACCAGCACCGTGATAGAGTGCACTGACACCTGCACCGTGATAGAGTGTACTGACACCAGCACTGTGATAGAGTGCACTGACACCAGCACCGTGATAGAGAGCACTGACATCAGCACCGTCATATAAAGCACTGACACCATGACCGTGATATAGAGCACTGACACCAGCACCGTGATATAGTGCACTGTCACCTGCACCGTACTAGAGTTCACTGACACCAGCACCGTGATAGTGAGAACTGACAGCACCGTGATATAAAGCACTGGCACAGCACCGTGATAGAGTGCACTGACACCAGCACCGTGATAGAGTGCACTGACACCTGCACCGTGATTGAGTGCACTGACACCAGCACCGTGATAGAGAAAACTGACATCAGCACCGTGATATAAAGCACTGACACCAGCACCGTGATATAGAGCACTGACACCAGCACCGTGATAGAGTGCACTGACACCAGCACCGTGATATAGAGCACTGACACCAGCACTGTGATAGAGTGCACTGACACCAGCACCGTGATAGAGTGCACTGACACCTGCACCGTGATAGAGTGCACTGACACCAGCACGTGATATAGAGCACTGACACCAGCACCGTGATAGAGTGCACTGACACCAGCACTGTGATATAGAGCACTGACATCAGCACCGTGATATAAAGCACTGACACCAGCACCGTGATATAGAGCACTGACACCAGCACCGTGATATAAAGCACTGACACAGCACCGTGATAGAGTGCACTGACACCAGCACCGTGATAGAGTGCACTGACACCTGCACCATGATTGAGTGCACTGACACCAGCACCGTGATAGAGAAAACTGACACCAGCACTGTGATAGAGAGAACTGACATCAGCACCGTGATATAAAGCACTGACACCAGCCCCGTAATATAAAGCACTGACACCAGCACCGTGATAGAGTGCACTGACACGAGCACCGTGATAGAGTGCACTGACACCAGCACCGTGATATAGAACACTGACACCAGCACCGTGATAGAGTGCACTGACACCAGCACTGTGATATAGAGCACTGACACCAGCACCGTGATTGAGTGCACTGACACCAGCACCGTGATTGAGTGCACTGACACCAGCACCGTGATAGAGAAAACTGACACCAGCACTGTGATAGAGAGAACTGACATCAGCACCGTGATATAAAGCACTGACACCAGCACCGTGATATAAAGCACTGACACGAGCACCGTGATAGAGTGCACTGACACGAGCACCGTGATAGAGTGCACTGACACCAGCACCGTGATATAGAGCACTGACACCAGCACTGTGACAGAGTGCACTGACACCAGCACCGTGATAGAGTGCACTGACACCAGCACCGTGATAGAGAGCACTGACACCAGCACCGAGATAGAGAGCACTAACAGCAGCACTGATACCAGCAACTTGCTGCTGGGCCCCAAAAATATGACACCGCTCAACCTCTTCAAACAGGAGGGTACGGGCATATAGTACGGTGTGCTTTTTTTGTACAAGGAAGTGAACCAAATGTAGAAAGAAGGTCTGTGTGCTCGATTAAATAAATCGTTTATAGAGATATACATGGTCTACAGGTCACATGTGTTGAATTCCTCCGAGATCCATGCCTCATTCATTTTTATAAATGTGAGGTAGTTAACACTGTCGTGAGCTAGGCGAGTACGCTTATCGGTCACGATCCCCCCTGCTGCGCTGAGCGTCCTTTCGGACAGGACACTGGACGAGGGGCAAGCCAACAGTTCCATTGCAAATTGGGCAAGCTCTGGCCAGAGGTCAAGCCTGCCCACCCAGTAGTCCAGGGGTTTATCACTCCTCAGAGCGTCCACATCGGCCGTTAACCCGATGTAGTCGGACACCTGTCGGTCTAGGCGTTCCCTGATGCTAGATCCGGATGACACCTGTCGATGGGTCGGCTGAAAGAATGACCTCATATCAGAAGTCACCAACACATCTTCAAACCGGCCTCTTCTTGCAGGCGCTGTTGGATTGGTACCCGCAACTCCTTCTCTGGGAGTGGGAATTGCTCCTCTGCCAGCGCACGCAAAAGCAGAATGCAGCATTTCTCGAAGCAAGGCCTGGAAGTGCTCCATTCTGACAGCCCTCTGTGACGGCGGTAACATTTCCGCCATTTTGTGTTTGTACCGGGGGTCTAAGTACGTTGCCACCCAGTACTGGTCCTTGACCCTTATGCTTTTTATACGGGGGTCCCTGTTAAAACACTGGAGCATGAAGGACCCCATTTGCACTAAACTGGAAGCGGTGTGGTGGCCTGGCTCCTGCTTATCATCCAGGATAATGTTGTCCTCTTCATTCTCCTCTCCCCATCCACGCACAACAACAGGGATCCCAGAAAGGTTTAAAGCATGCTCTTCTTGCTCCTCCTCATCCGCCCCGGCACTCTGACTCCTCTTCAGACTCCTGTTGTTCACTTGTCTCAGATAGAGTAGCCCCCCCCGGGAATTCATCCAGCATTGCGACTTCCTCATCTTCCCGCTCCTGCTCCTCCACAGCTTGATCAATGACACGACGCAATGCACGCTCCATAAAGAAGGCATAAGGTACCATGTCACTGATGGCGCCATGGCTGCGACTGACCAGTTTGGTGATCTCATCAAATGGCCGCAGAAGTCTGCATGCGTCGCACATGAGCAGCCACTGGCGCGGTGCAAAGAAAAAACCCCAGTTCCCCAGAACCTGTTCTGCCGCAGAGTTCATACAGGTAGACGTTAACTGCACGTTTCTGCTGGAGCAGCCTATCAAGCATATAGAAGGTTGAGTTCCATCGCGTCGGGCAATCGCAAATAAGAAGTCTGACCGGCAGATTGTGTCGCAGCTGAATGTCAGCAAGGCGAGCCATGGCCGTGTAAGATCTTCTGAAATGGGCCGTGATTTTCCTTGCATTTTCAGATGTCCTGAACCCCAGGGTATTGGACAACGAATTGCTGCACGACCAAGTTTAAGACGTGTGCCATGCATGGCACATGCGTAATTTTGCCCTGTTTAAATGCGCTAAGCAGATTGGCACCATTGTCACACACCACTTTACCAACTGTCAAATTGAGCGGTGTTAGCCACTGATCTGCCTGTGAACGCAAAGCTGAAAGGAGTGCGGCTCTTGGCTTCCAGGCACAACAGACGCAGAACAGCATGGCAACATCTCACCTGGCATGTCGAATAGGTTCTGGGGAGCTTGGGCGGTGCAGCGGAAGAGATGCTAGCAGCGGAAAAGGAGGAGTCAGTCGAGGAGGAGAGGGAGGAGGATGGAGTAGGAGGAGGAGGAGAAGAAGAGCCAGGCCTGCATGCAATCCATGGTGGTAAAACCAAATCTACACGGGTGCCACGGGTTACATGCTTGACGGCCGTCAGAAGGTTCACCCAGTGGGCAGTAAAAGTGATATACCTTCCCTGCCCGTGTTTGCTAGACCACGTGTCTGTGGTCAGATGTATCTTGGCACCAACACTGTGTGCCAGAGATACATTCACTTGCCGCTGAACATGGCCATATAGCTCTGGGATGCCCTTCTGTGAGAAATACTTCCTTCCTGGGACCTTCCATTGTGGTGTTCCAATGGCCACAAATTTTCGAAAGGCCTCCGAGTCCACCAGTTTATATGGCAGTAGTTGGTGGGCTATCAGTTCTGACAAGCCAGCCGTCAACCGTTGGGCAAGAGGGTTATTCGGCGTCATCATTTTTATACGCTCGAACATTTGGTCCACGGAAGCCTGCCTTTTTGCAGAAAAACATGAGCTTGGCGTGATGGAAGGTGGAGTGGAGGACAATTGTGAGGAGAGAGGAGAAGAAGTAGAAGACGAGGCTGGACGGTGAGAGCCTGGGGTGTGACTTTGTGTGTTCCGTTGCTCCCACTGGGCTTGGTGATGGCAGCTCATGTGCCTTCTTAAGGCGGTAGTCCCTAGGTGAGTGTTGGGCTTACCGCGACTTATGCGTTGACTGCAAAGATTGCAGATGGCAACACTATTGTCAGCAGCGGGCACGTTAAAAAAAGCCCACACTGCGGAGCCATGTGCCGGCTTCCTGGGAGCACCAGATGTGACCGTACATGGTCGATGCCTCGCTCCTGATACATTAGCAGTCTGCTTTGTCCCTCCTGTGCAATGTAAGTTCTTTCTGCTTCTCCTCCCTATCTGCTGGTCCATATCTCCCTCTGAACTCCCCTCCCCTTCCTCTCTTGTGGGCACCCACGTGACATCACTAGACACGTCATCATTGACGTCACCTTCCCCACCGCTATAATTAGAGATCTCGGAGTAGGCAGCAACACCGGGGACCAACCTCCTCCTTGGGCTGATCTGGGTACTGTCGTCAGACTGCTGATTGGCAGTTGTTGCTACCTCCTCTTCCTGATCCAATGCCAAGAGTGGCTGCGCATCAGAAATGTCTTGATATGGATCGGAAAATAATTCCTGTGACTCAAGCGGAAGGTATGTGGTGGTGGTGGTGTTGGTGGTAGTGTCTTTGGGGGTGCACATAGCAGAGAGTGAAGAAGAGGGTGCAGATTGAGAGGATGAGGAGGGTGCAGAAGAGTAAGGCTGAGTGAGCCACTCAACCAAGTTTGGTGCTTCCTTTGACGTAACCTTCTGCAATTTCCCACTTTGGCTCAAGCCTGTTGCTCCTGCCCTACCCCTACCACCCCTGCGGAAGGGCCTGCCTCTTCCTCCGCCTGTCATTTTTTAAATGATCCTATGACAAAAGTCTCTAGAGAAGTGCAGTATGTATGTGGAAGAAGGCATATAACACCCCGCTTCAATCTGTTGTTTTTGGGGGCCACTGGTCTATCACACCAGTTACAATACTTTTTTTTTATTGCGTTTGTCACTCTTTGTAGTATCGCTGCAGAACCACTCAGCAGTCACAATGCTGCACAGTGGAAACACACTATACTATGCTTTCTATATGTGCAAGTATTTTATACGTGTATTACACAACTATATACTGCACACCAAATAGTACACCTATACCAGTCCTTAAGGGCCTTTGTGGAGCTAGTAGCTAGGGATTAGCAGACTGTACCTCAGTCTCTATACTGATAAAAGACTGCTGCAGAATAGGGCAGCAATCTGCAGCAGTGCACCACAACCCTATATATTGTGGACCTATACCAGTCCTTAAAGACCTTTGTAGAACTAGTAGCTAGGGATTAGCAGACTGTACCTCAGTCCCTATACTGATAAAGGACTGCTGCAGAATAGGGCAGCAATCTGCAGCAGTGCACCACAACCCTATATATTGTGGACCTATACCAGTCCTTAAGGACCTTTGTGGAACTAGTAGCTAGGCATTAGCAGACTGTACCTCAGTCCCTATACTGATAAAGGACTGCTGCAGAATAGGGCAGCAATCTGCAGCAGTACACCACAAACCTATATATTGTTGACCTATACCAGTCCTTAAGGACCTTTGTGGAACTAGTAGCTAGTGATTAGCAGACTGTATCTCAGTCCCTACACTGATAAAGGACTGCTGCAGAATAGGGCAGCAGTCAGCAGTAGTGCACCACAACCCTATATATTGTGGACCTATACCAGTCCTTAAGGACCTTTGTGGAACTAGTAGCTAGGGATTAGCAGACTGTACCTCAGTCCCTATACTGATAAAGGACTGCTGCAGAATAGGGCAGCAGTCAAGTATAATATTCTTTCTATATTTGGAAGAAAGACTATTATATGTGTACAACCCTATATACTGTACTACTCCTATACCATACCAGTCCTTAAAAGGACCTTTGTGGACCTAATAGTAACAGCTAATGATTAAACTGACTGTTCCTGCTACACACAGCGTCCTGTCCCTCCCTGCACTCACTAAAGACAGGCTTCTGGATTTACAAGCACAGCAGTTCACTCAACCCTATATACTGTACTACTCCTATACCATACCAGGCTTAAAAGGACTTTTGTGGACCTAATAGCTAGCGATTTGTGTCACTGCAGTCTCTCCCTGCTCCACACAGCAACCTCTCCCTATAGTGACAGAAGAAAGAATGTAAAATGGCCGCCGGATCGTGTATATTTATAAGTTAGGGGGAAATTCCAATTGTCCATGTGCTGAAATGTCTCAATTGGCTGTCCTGGATGTGTCATCATGGTTCAAAGTTCTTTCACACTGTAAACACATAAGTCCGCCGGGCGAACAGCGGCAATAGTCCGCCATGAACCGACGGCCGGATGAACCGTTCGGCCATCCCTAACTGGTACCACGAATGAAACGTGGTGTAATAAAGGCGTGCAAAAACCAGCACTCGTAACAGCCATTATTGGTGGACTTTGGGCTTGTATTGATGGCATCAGTTTGACATCAGTATGAGATGCTTCTGAGTTCATTCAGAATTCATTGACAGGTGCATTTGACTTGCAGCTAACCTACTTCTGACCTGCAGTTGACCTGAATCAGGTGGAACTTGCATTGGTAATGCAAAACCCCCTTGAAGCAAACAACAGCAAGTCAACAAAAGGATAAAGGTTGAAAGCTTGCAGTGTATGATGTTATGTGTTCATGGGGGTCTCCAAACTGATACACTGATAGGCGGCACTGATGAGGAGGCACTGATAGGTGGCACTGATAGGCTCTGGGGGCCAGCACTGATGGGGCTGCACTGATAATCAGGGCACTGATTATCAGTGTACAAGACCCCTGTGTGAATTGCTAGTTACTGGCTCTCCTCTCCTCATGCTGTGACAGCGTGTGAGGAAAGAACTGCTGATAACTGGCAAGTCTGTTTACATTGTAATCAGGTGTGATTGGACACAGCTGATCATATGACAAAGGGCTACTTTGATTGGTCCTTTACTGCGATCTGTGATCAGCTTAGTCCGAAGGAGCATGCCCGATGCATGCCCCAGGGGGCACGTGGGGGGTGTGACTGGGAGGGCGTATTTTGTGTATAGCACAGCCAGCTTATTGGTATGAAAACTTTTTTTTTTTTTTTTTTTTTAGCAAATTTTACCAAAGCATGAATTATGTAAGGCTTGAAATAGACTTCCTGCAGAAATAGTGAGTGAGCCAACATTAAGTGGATTAGAACATTCTTGGGACAACCACAGACTATACTCAACCAAAAAAATTATAAAAACATATACAAAAAAAATAGAGCAGACTCAATGGACCCCTTGGTTATTTTTCTGCCATAACTTTTCGATGTTTCTATGATGTCACATGAGGAGCAGAGTAGTAACTAACAATGGAGGTGATCAAATTTTGAAAAGTTTGATCAGTTGTATGGTTAAACTTTTTAGAAATGAGCAAACCTCCAAAATTCAGAAGTTACTTTAAAGTCAATGGTCACTAGTTTTTAAAAAGTGTGCATTACAGAGCAACAAATTATAAAATATTGTGCAAAATGGTTTGGGAAGCTCCTGGCTGCCCTGCTTCCTGACCAAACTATGTGTTCAAAAAAACGTCCTGAGATACTGCCTTTAAAAATATTACCGGGGATTCTGAGATAGGAGGTTAGGACCCAGCGCTGGCAGTCAAGCTAAGGGTGTTCAGGGAAAAGTAGAACCAGGTATAGTTTAACTTCCATAGTTGGGAAGATACTTGTGGGAAAAAAATATTTTAAAGCGGTGTCCACCCAAAAGTGGAACTCCTGCTCATTGTACTCCTTCCCCCCTTTCATAGGTATCCTGTTCCCACTTCCGGGAGCCTCAGCCACGGCTATTGACGTCACCGCCTGGGCTCCCTCCTCCCACCCCGGCCGTGGGGCCAGTAGGAGAGAGGAACGGTGCCTCGCGCATGCACAGTAGGGTTCCTGGCGTGAAGCCACAAGGCTTCACTGCCGGGTTTTCTTACTCACAATGGAGACGGCATGCACCCGACAGCTGATGGAAACATCAGCTGCGGTGCGGACATTGCTGGATTCCAGGACAGATAAGTGTCCGATTATTAAAAGTTAGCATGTGCAGCTGCTGGCTTTTAATTTTTGCAGCGGTGAGTGGACCTCCGCTTTAAGCAACAGACAGCATGGTTTCATGAAAGGTAGAAGTTGTCAGACAAATCTGATTTCTTTTTATGAGGAGGTAAGTAAAACTTTGGACAGAGGAGTGGCTGTGGATGTGGTATACTTGCACAAGCGTTTGACACAGTTCCCCACACACAGCTAATGTGTAAGATAAAGTCTAGAGGCTTGAAAAAGTTTGTAAATGGATAGAAAATTGGCTAAAAAAAATAATTCTGAGAATAGTGGTTAATGATTCTTACTCTGAATGGTCTAAGGCTATCAGTGGGTCCCTTAGTTTTTAATATCTTAATAAATGATATTGGGGCTAGAATTAAAAGTACCATTTCAGTGTTTGCATATGACACCAAGCTATGCAGTGGGAAAACGTCCTTACAGGATGCCTCCAATGTACAAGCCGACCTCAATGCACTGTTTAGTTGGGCAACTATATGGCAAATTAGGTTTATTGTTGATAAATGTAAAGTTATGCCCTCGGGGGCTAAGAATATGCATGCATCATACATTCTAGGGGAAGTACAACTGGGGGAATCCATAGTGGAGAAGGATCTGGGGGTTTTGGCAGATCATAAGCTCAATAATAGCATGCAATGACAAGCTGCGGTTTCCAAAACAAGCAAAATCCTTTCTTGTATTACGTATGGACTCCAGAGAAAAATATATAATTTTGCCCCATACAAATCATTAGTAAGACCTCATCTGGAATATGCAGTTCAGTTTTGGACACCAGTTAAAAATAAGGATATTGGGGAACTGGAGAAAGTGCAGAGAAAAGCAACTAAACAGATAAGAGGCATGGGGGAGCTCAGCTATTAGAAGAACTGAATTTATTCTCTCTTGAGACAAGGAGATTAAGGGGGGTATGATCAACGTGTATAAATACATAAGGGATCCATATAGTGAACTTGGGTTTGAGTTATTCACTTTAATGTCATCACAGAGTACATGGGGACATTGCTAACGTCTGAAGGAAAGGAGATTTAATCTCCAAATATGGAAAGGCTTTTTCACAATAAGAACTGAAGAAGTCAATGCCCTGACAACGCGTATCTAGGGGGTGGAGCTTGCGTAGTGACGTCACATCGGGCGATCTTGAGACCTATTGTGTCTGAATGTGTATCCAGCTTGCATGGCTTATAGTCCGACCCTTGTGAGTCGTATTCTTAACCTTTTTCCATAGAAATAATTATGTTAAACTGAGAGCACTAGATTTTGCCTTCCTTCTCTTGCATACCCATTCTATCTGGTGAGACGATTGGGGTTCCTGTCCCATAGAAGTAGGTATTTTGGAGGAATGAGATGATTACCAGTAGAAATGCGTGAATGGTTCGGCCCGAGCATAAGTTCGGGCTGAACTTTAGCTGTTCGGACATTCAACGAACAGCCAAGAAACGGGTCGTTTGTTCGGGCCCCCCGAATCGACCACAATGCATTGCGGTGCTGAACAGTGCATTGCAAGCCCTGATTGGCTAAAGCAGTGAAAGCTTCAGCCAACCAGGGCACAGAGTACTGTCAGAGTCATGATTGGACACTGTCATCATGATTTTATCCAATCATGGCTCATGGCTCATTCCCGCCCCACAGTATAAAAGTATTCTTTCAATGGTAGCCATTTTCAGTATGATTTCAGCGTGGAGAGAGATAGAACAGGGCTCTGAGTTAGTTAGTGTGCTATACTGTACTCTTTTGCTTCAATTGTCAGTGTAGAATATTAGCTTAGTGTCAGTCTAGGGATAGTTTAGAGGAGGACCATCATTCAGCTTTGCATAGTGTGAAGCTAGAGTAGGGACAGCTCAGATAGTTTCACTGTAGTGTAGTGAGACCGTGTCATTCATACATACATTAGTGTGTAGTAGGGACAGCTCATATAGTTTTAGAGTAGTGTAGTAAGACTGTGTCAGTAATCTTGACATTAGTGTATAGCTAGCGCAAGGACAGTTCAGATAGCGTCAGTGTAGTGACGGTTGAACACCGTCTATTTGATTGCGTCACTGCCAGTGTAACGCCATTTACTTCTGTGTGTGTTACTGTCAGTTTAACTCCTTTTACTTATGTGTGCATTACTGCCAGTTTAATGCCATATAGTTTTGCGTGCGTTACTGCCAGTTTAACTCCATATAGTTTTGTGTGCGTTACTGCCAATTTATTGCCATATAGTTCTGTGTGTGTTGCTGCCAGTTTATCGCCATTTACCTCTGTGTGTGTTACTACCAGTTTAAAGTGGTTGTAAACCGGGAGGGGAGTGGCCGGATGGAGGTGGGAGTGAGCGAGTGAGAGAGTGTGAGTAATGCCCGGGCTCCCTGCCTCCGCCTCGAGATCCGAAGAATGCGAGCTATTTCTCCCTGACAAGGCTGCGCTTTGAGCGTTTGGGAGATTGTATGTCGTCTTCGCTCTCCCCCTGCTTGCTGAAGACCGTCGGAAAAGTGCAGTGAGCTGCCGAGATTGTCCGAGCAGAGATTTCGTGGAGGCTCGGGTTATCGCGAGATTCCGAGACCCGAAGCCGAACGTTCTCATTTAACGCTGTATGGGGACACATAGAGGAGGCTCCGTGACCGGCCCGGACCGGGATACCACTGCCGACGGAATCCGGTAGAGTGCCTCACCAGGGTTCGACCAGCGGAAATCCCTTCCCCAGAGGCCTGAGGTACTGAGGTACTGAGGTACTGTCTATATTGAATAGCCCAGTAAGGCTGGCTGGTAGCCAGCAGGAAAATCGGATGGAATCCGCACGCTTAGAGCACTGAGGACGGTGATTGCAGGCTTGTTCAAACTTACTAGCACAGCAGCATATTGGTACCCCCCGCTCTGATGGAATGCCTGTTCCCCCCCTTTTGCTTTTTTTCTCTTTTGAACTGCCAGTCGGTGAGAGTTTAGCTCCATAAAATAATTGGTGTATGTTCTTGGCATTGTGGGACTTATAGACTAATAGCTTTTTTTTTCCCTTTCCAAGTGCTTTTAGCTAAAAGTGGACCCTTCTTGCTGGAAAGTTTTGGGGGGATACACTACTCTATAAAAACTCCCTACTGGCTTATTGTTCTTCCCCCCTTTTTTTCTTTTTCTTTTTTTTAGCAAATACTACTATGCTTAGTAAAAGAGCCGTGGAGGATATGTTACATGGGGAGGGGAACCAAAAAACACGTGCTGCCAAGGAAAAACTAAATCAAGCCTCAGCGGCCTCAAAACTTGAGCGTTTTGCACATGCGACTTCTCCTGGCAGGAAAACACAGCACCATCCACCTGGCCAATTAAAAACCCAGGGGACGCTGGGGGATAGGAGAAGTGCGGGCTACCTGGCAGCAGACTCTGGTACTCTACCTCCTGGGGGGGGGGGGGGGTGGGTGAGTCATCCCAAGAGGAGAATAAGATGTCCCAAAAATCCGTAGGGGGCGGTGAACCTACCCTACGAGAGATTCTGTCAGCGATCAATGAGTGTAAAACTTCTATTTCTGGTTTTGACAGCCAATTAAGAAATATTCAAAATGAATTGCAATCCATGAGCCAACTATTAAGCAATACCATCGATAGAACAAATGCCCTAGAGGGAAGATTAAGTATGGTGGAAGATGAACTATCCCCCTTACAGGGAAAAATTGTTATACTCCAGAAACAAATTATCGCACAAGCATCTAAAATCGACGACATGGACAACAAGAAATAATGTGCGATTAATTGGCCTTCCTGAGGGAAGCGAGGGTTCTAACCCTATAATTTTTTTGGAGAACTGGTTCAAGGAAATATTGGGAGATGTCTCCTTCTCCTCGCTCTCTTGCATTGAAAAAGCCCACAGAGTTCCTGTTAGGTTGCATCTAGCAGAGGGACGCTGCAGGCCAATGATACTGAAATTTATCAATTATAACGATCGAATGATCTTGATGCAGAGAGTTAGGGGATTGGGAGACATCTTCTATAGAGGGACTAGAGTGTCATTCTATCCAGATTTCTCATCAGATCTGCAGAAACAGAGAGCGGAGTTTGTACCTGTTAAGCGTACTCTGCAAAAGCACAAGATAGCCTACGCTTTATTGTATCCGGCCCGACTTCGTGTTTCTGCTTTGGGCTCAACATTTTTTTCAGCTCTCCATTGGAGGTTATGAACTGGCTGGAGGAACATAAGGGGACTCTTTAGCGGCATTTAGAGTCGCCGTGTACCACCTTTTGTACTAGTTCTTGGGGGGGGGGGGGCAGGGGTGGGTTAGCCCTTTTTTCCTTTTGTTTTTTTTTTTTTTTGTGTGGGTTTTGGTTGTCCTGTTTTTATCTTGCTCTGTATTGTCTCATGTTACTAATGGTTAATGGGGTGGGGTGGGGAGGGGGATGAGCAGGTGGATATAATGCATTAATTAGGGATGGGGGCCAATGCACTACGGGTTATTGTGCACTATATGGTGAATCACATTGTGCATAAAGTTTATGTAAGGAATAGCCACAGCTGTGGTGGGAGGGGGGGGGGGGGGGTGAGGGAGAAGAATATAAAAACGCATATAAATACCACTAGTAATACCTCACTTATGAATTTATGTTAATGATTATATGGTGAATTACATTGTGTACAAAGTTTACGTAAGGTGTAGCCACAGCTGCGGTGAGAGGGTGGGGGGGGGGGGGGGTGTGAGGGAGAAGAGTATAAAACTGTGTATAAATATCACTAGCAAT
Source organism: Lithobates pipiens (assembly GCF_037356315.1). Lineage (NCBI taxonomy): Eukaryota > Metazoa > Chordata > Amphibia > Anura > Ranidae > Lithobates > Lithobates pipiens. The sequence continues at coordinate 145,850,176 of NW_027507787.1, read as the reverse complement.
ATTTTATTTATGAATTTGTCAATGAACGGATGGGAAGGTAGAATGTCACAGTTTGTCACCTGAGAGAAGAGGGATAAAGATATAATAAACTGATTAGGGAATGGGTAAGCATTATGGGTTATAGAACACTACGATATTGTAAGGAAAATTAAATATTATACTATTCCATACTAGCTGATGCAAATGAGGCCCTATAGCTGAGTTGGGAGGGGGAGATCTGAGGGGGTGGGGGTGGGGGTGGGGGTAGTGGGGATATATCTATAGTCTAAGGGTATATAATATTATAACCACTGTGCTTTTGAAGCCATAACGGCACCTCTCTCCTTTTTTTTTTTTTTTTTGTGGGACACAACTAGTGTTATGGAGGGATTATGACCCCACCTGGAACTTGTGTCAAACGGGTATGGCAGGATCATTTTGGGGGGGCGGGGAGCAGGGGTATGTTTGAATGGGGTATGATCATACCGGCTACAATCGAGACCCCTAGGGGTTGCTCTAATGGGCAGGGTTGGGGAGGAGGGGGGAGGGGGGTGAGTCTTCGAACACGTGCTGTTGGCATTGGGATGGTGACGGGGAGTAGGCTGAGATGGGGGGTGGTGCTGGGGGGAGGAAGCGGCTCCCTCCCCCCTCGCCCCCCCCCATCCCTGGGCATATCAGCCATTGGAGTCGATGGGTAGGTGGAATATAATCTCATGGAATGTGAGGGGCCTGGGAGATCCTAAGAAAAGGGGGTCCGTGATGTTGGAGATGGAGAGGAGGGTACCTGGTCTGTTTTTTTTTACAGGAAACCCATCTAACCCCAACTACGGCCCCCCATCTACACAACCGGAATTTCCAGGCATACTATCACTCTTTCTATTCATCGTACTCCCGCGGTGTGAGTGTGCTAGTTTGGAGGGGTACAGATTTTCTATGTAAAGAGTCCCAGGTTGATGGGGAGGGGAGATTTATTTTTTTACACTGTTTGATTGATGGGCAAGAATATGTCTTGGCTAATATCTATATACCTCCTCCTTTTAAACTGGAGGTTATGCATAAATTCCTCATGTTTAGCCTGGGTAAACTAGGGGTCCCATGGATAATAGCTGGAGATTTTAATGAAACTATGGATAAGAGCTTGGACAGATTTCCTTGCCCAGTGGGGAACAGAACCGGCCGATTACACAAATTCCTGCTAGAAGTCGGACTAAAGGATATTTGGCGTATACGACATCCCCAGGATAGGCAGTACTCTTGCTTCTCTAGCACCCACCAGACGTTATCGAGAATAGATATGGGTTTGGGGAATAGGGAGGCATCAGGGCTGGTGGCAGATATAGTATATGAGGCACGCGGGATTTCAGATCATTCCCCCCTAGTTGAACTATGAACACGGGAGGGAGTGCCCCACTGGGAGAGTGGAGAATAAACCCCGCTTGGCTGGAATTAATTGATAGCTCTAACCTTCTAGGGGCACAGATAGGGGATTTTCTTCAAATTAATAGAGGGACAGCGGCACCCGGAATTGTTTGGGACTCCTTAAAAGCCTTTCTTAGAGGAATACTTATACAGAAAATTGCAATAACTAAAAAAGAAGCTCGCGAGCAAGAGAAAGAAATCAGAAATAATGTTATCCAGGCTGAGAGAGCGTTTGTGGAGGACCCATCGCCAGGGAAACAACAGGCCTGGGTGGACTGCCAACAGATATATAAAATGGCCCTCTTAAAGAAGGCAGAAAACCAGCGTATCTTCCAACGCCAATATTATTTTGGCAAAGGAGAGAGGGTGGGTCGAGTTCTTTCTCTATTAGTTCAATCTAATGGTCCCTCTACTGTAATACAAGCAATTAAAACACAGAATGGAGACCTTGTCTCCAGACCCCCTGAGATTATGAAGGCACTTAGTGATTATTATATAAATTTATATAAATCGACCATACAGGAACATAGACATCTGGCCACTAACTTCCTACATCAAACAGCTATTCCTATGCTCTCAGACCAGGATAAATTGAATCTTGATCTGCCACTAACGCTGGAAGAGCTAAAAAGTGCAATGACTAGTATGCCCAACCATAAATCCCCTGGCCCTGATGGGCTCCCAGTAGAAGTCTATAAACGCTACAGCGAACAGCTGATGCCGGCACTACTGGAAACATTAAACCATGCATTAGAAGCGGGAGAGCTCCCTGCTTCAATGCTAGAGGCCAATATCACTTTAATTCTAAAGGAGGGGAAGGACCAACAAGAGGTCTCGTCATATCGGCCGATATCCCTGTTATGCTCAGACGTAAAAATTTTAGCTAAGGCCCTAGCAACTCGATTAAATAACTATATCCATAAATTAATACATCCAGATCAGTCCGGGTTTATCCCGGGTAGAACAACTGGTACTAACATTAGGAGGGTTTTTTTTAAATCTACAAATACCTAGAGACAATGAAGGCCCAGGCGCCATACTGGCTTTAGACGCTACTAAAGCCTTTGACAGCCTGGAGTGGGGTTACCTCTGAGGTGTACTGGAACGCTTTGGCTTCGGCCCCTTATTTATCAAATGGGTAAAGTTACTCTATGGGGGACCGAGGGCAAAGATTAAAATGGGGACCCTATTTTCCGATACATTTCATTTAGAAAGAGGAACGAGACAGGGGTGTCCGTTGTCCCCCCTCCTGTTCGTACTGGCTATGGAACCCCTGGCTGTGCTGGCGAGATCGCGCCCGGACATCCAGGGATTCCGGCGCGGACCAGAGGAGGAGAAAATGGACCTATTTGCAGATGATGTCCTGTTTTTTATTGGGGATATGGGTTCTACTCTGAACAATGTCGTGCAGTTGATGGAGGAATTCGGACAACAATCAGGTCTGGTTATTAACTGGAGTAAATCAGCCCTTATGCCATTGTCGGGGCCTGGAGACCCAATACTACCTACGGTTTTGGGATTAGAAGTGGTGCCCAAGCTAAAATACCTGGGTATCTGGATCTCTAGAGATATAAACCAGTATGTCGAGGAGAATCTAGGACCATTACTGGCGAAGCTGAAGCAAAAGGTTGACAACTGGTGTCACCTCCCCCTGTCTGTGGCAGGCCGCTGCAACTTAGTAAAAATTATTTGGCAGCCACAGATTCTATATATTCTTCATAATTCCCCAATCTGGATTAACCAGAAGTGGTTTAACAAATTGGAGGTGCTGATCCGTGAGTTAATATGGAGGAAGAGACAGCCTCGCATTCGTTTGCAGACGCTGCAGCTTTCTGCAGAAAAGGGAGGAGTAGCGATACCACATCCAAGAACATACTTTCTGTCAGCCCAGCTCCAGCATTTTACTGGAGCTGGGCTTGAAGGAGGTGGTTGCCCAAATCATAAATTGATGATCGACAAAGCATACCATAAAACATTAGCTGAAGTTTTGGAGGCCAACTCATTTGCTTGTAAATGTCCTACTAATGTATTGGCGAGGAAAGTATGGCAGACAGCCAAGCAACTCCTGGACTATGAGGGAGTAACTGAGTATACACCCTTATGGAACAACGGAGACCTGGCCGAATTAAACAGTATAGGTAGGCCACTAGAGTGGGAGAGAAGGGGGATCACTAGGTTAGTGCATCTTTACCAGGGGAGCCTTATGAAATCCTTTGAAGCCCTTCGGCAGGAATTTGGTATTTCTAATAGAACGTTCTACATATACTTGCAAGTGAGACATGGGATACAAGCACAGTATCGTACACTTACCATTGAGAGGATAAAGACCCCCCTACTTCAGGAATTTCTTGATCGAAGGCAAACAAAGGGCCAGATTTCTAGGCTATATACAAAACTCAAGGATAAAGTGTTGAAAGGAGAGGGCCCTGACAAGAGTAGAAGGGGATGGGTGGCAGATTTGGGACCACTTAAGTATGAACAATGGGATGAGACCCTAGCACAGGGGAACCTGGTATCTATTTCCCCATCACAGCGTATGTCCCATAAGCTCTTTATATACAGGGCATACTATACCCCTAAAAAAATGTGGAAAATAAGCAGAAAATCTAATGGTAATTGCCCCAGATGTGGGGCATTAGGGGATCTCCTCCATATGGTATGGAAGTGCCCAAAATTGTATCAGTATTGGATAGAAATTGTACACAGAATTAATAGGACTTTTAACACCACCTTGAAACCAGAAGCTAAGACTTGTCTATTAGGGATTATGGAAGGGGGTAGAATATCTGCTGTAACAAAGACATCTATACTGAGGTGCTTATACCAGGCCAGACGCCTAATTGCTCTGAACTGGCAGGCAAAGAGTCCCCCAGTACTACAAGCATGGGTAAACGCCATAAATTCCACAATTTGGTGTGAACGAGCAATGTTTATTAGACAAAATAATATAAAAAAATTTAGGGCGTTATGGAATCCATGGTTGAGAGATATTGGTTACCCCCTGGATGAGATAGTGGATGACAAGACTTAGCGAGTATTCACTCGTTCTGGGCTTGGTGTGGCTCGAGAACCTGTTGATGTTCTCCATTCCTGTCCCCGAAGGGATCTGCCATTTTCCTAGCCGGCCAGCCCGAATTGGTCTGGCCGGAGCCGGTAGCACGTGCTCGAAGAATAGGGCTTTGGGGGGGGGGGGGGGGGGGAAGCCTAGCAGGCGGGTCAGGGATAATTAGCATGGGGTGTACGATTACGCCTGTGTTTTTTTGGTAAATTTTATGATGGAAGAATTTGTATTGTTTGTTGTCTTATATGATAATTTTCCACAATTATGTCTCATGTAAAAAAAAAACTTTTTCAATAAAGAGTATTTAAATAAAAAAAAAAAAAGTGGTTGTAAACCCTTACAACACACTTTGACCTACAGGTAAGCCTAGATTAAGGCTTACCTGTAGGTCCAAGAAATATCTCCTAAACCTACACGGTTTAGGAGATATTAGCCGAAAGACAGGCACCGCTGTCTACGGCGCATACGCTGTAGACAGCGGCGCGCAGGCGCACTGAGCGCGGCACCCGTCAACGCCGATATGCCACGCATGGCGGCTCCCGTGCGCATGCGCGGGAGTGACGTCATCGCAGCTTCGCCGAATGACAGCGGCGGAGCAGCGAGACCCACCGAGAAGATGGATGCGCCGGACTACAGGGGACAGCGGTGACATCGCTGGCTCCTGTGTCAGGTAAGTGACACATAATGGACTACTATGCGATGCATAGTAGTCCATTATGCTTTACCTTTGCAGGGAATGAAAGAGGAAGTAAACTCATCAGAGTTTACTTCCTCTTTAACACCATTTACTTCTGTGTGCGTTACTGCCAGTATAACGCAATATAGTTTTGTGTGCATTACTGCCAGTTTAATGCCATATAGTTCTGTTTGCGTTACTGCAAGTTTAACACAATATAGTTCTGTGTGCATTACTGCCAATTCAATGCCATATAGTTCTGTGTGTGTTACTGCCAATTTAACGTAGTTCTGTGCATCACTGTACGTTTAGCGCATTATATTGCAGTATATTATAGTGTATCCCTTGAGTTTGTCTGTGTAGTGTGAGTACTCAAATTAAAATGCACCAAACACCACTTTACAATGATTACAGTGCATCTACATACAGTTTTCCACTTCTTCTTTACATTTGCTTATAAGCACCGCCCCCTCCCTCCCAATAATGTCTGGGTGGACAACAAGGAGAGACAGATGTTCCCTTGGCACTGTAAGGGGGTCAGTAATAAATGTGTCCACAGACAAAGGTGGACGTGGTGGTCAGTCCTCAGGCAGGGCATCATTTCCTTTGTTTAGTGAGTTTACCCATGCTATCCAGCCACAGCATGCAGAGGAGGTGGTGGACTGGCTTACTAAACCTTCCTCATCCTCCTCATCCTCTGTCATGCAAGCAGAGACAAGTGCAGTTGCCAGAGTGGATAAACCTGCCTCCTTGTCCATATCTATTCCTGCCATAGCCCCAACATCAGCCTTTGAGGAGTCAGTTGAGTTATTTGACCACAGCATCAGCCACTTGCTCCTTGATGATGCCCAGCCATTACTGGATTCAGATGATGGTTCTGATGTTGAGGATGACAGGAACATGAGCCTAGAGCGAGGGAGGAACACTGGAAGACAAACTGGCATTCATGTTCCCAAAGTATTGCCAAGTTGTCTCCAGTGGTAGTGATGAAGATGGAGGAGATGGAGATTATGATGATGATGACAAGGTCACTGATGCAACTTGGGTGTCAGATAGAGCAGAGGAGGAAACTGAAGGTGAGAGATCAAGAAAGAGTAGAGAGCAGCCACCCTATTCCATCACATTCTGCAGCTGTTATCTCCCAGCCCACTCCCCAAAGCTCAGCTGTCTGGGCATTTTTTAGCACATCTGCAACAGATCGCACTGTTGCTATCTGCAAACTGTGTCTCAGGCACATCAAAAGTGGCAAAAACACTAACCATATGCATATTATTGCAATTTTTTTTGCCTTCATCAAGAGCACCTCTATAGGGTTATGGTGGGAAGGCTCCCCCAACACCCAAAGAGTAATCTTTCTGCACCTGTTTGAAAGGTGCATATCATTGCATTTTTTTACAGCAGGCCAATTCTCACTTTCATCAAGATTACCTCTATAGAGTTACAGTGGGAAGGCACCACCGACACCCAAAGACAAGTTTTTACATACTTGTTACTTCTATCCAAAGTTAAAGTGACACCAGAATGTATCCAAAAAATCTCTAATTTTGTTCCCAGTGCACTACATTGTGGCCTCATCATACACACTGGCTCCCCAGCTGTTGCTGAGCAAAATAAAGGCAGCTTGCAGGGAAAATGTCTTTTTTTTTTGGCTTTATAAATGCAATTATTGCTGCAGCAGCTTCTATACATGGTACAGATCTGCCACTTTACAGGTAGATTAAGGGGACCCCCAGGCACTATATTGGAAGGAATTTTTTGTTTTTGTGCTTTCACTTTAAAAATCATAAAATCACTGCCCATTTAAAAATGACGTTTTCACAAGCTTTTTTTTATTGATACATGTCCCACGGGGCAAGGCCTGGACCCCAATAACCATTGTATGCCCAATTACTTGCATATACGCCTTCAAAATGGACACTTTTGATTTCTGATGTTCGGGTCCCATTGACTTTAATGGGGTTCGTTATTCAGGTCCAAACTTTCGTGGTGTTCAAAAAAGTTCTGGTGCGACCAAACAGGGGTCCATTCAGCCCATTCCTAATTACCAGCAACATGCCAGCCTTCTCTATTATCCCCAGAGGGAAACACTGCTGATTTTACTCAGATGTGAGGTGAGCAGCCCGTGAGACTGGTGGAAGAGAGCACAAGCACTTTGGATTTTTTTTGCCCCACTCAATTATTGATGTTTTTTTAAATCACTGCAGTCACTGGATTTAATATATAAGCTTACAGCACTTAATTCTTCCTATAGATTAATAAATACGTTATTGATTATTGGTTATTTGGATGTAAGTCAGGGCTGGGCAGCCCTTTCTTCTCAAAGCTGGCTTCTCATCTGTCGGCTAATTGCCAGCTCTTTTCTCTCCACATTGACTCACCTGTTGAAGATATCCTGCTCGTCAGTCCTGCCTACTTAAGTCGTCCAGCCCAGATGATCTCTGGCTTTGCCTTGGTCACATCTCTAGAGACGCTCTCCTGTGTGCCTGTTAAAGATGTGCTTGGCTGACATTCCTTCTGGCTCCAGATCCTGCTTGCTGTTCTACTACGATCATCTCAGCTCCCCGATGTTTTGGCTTGTCTGATTATCCGTTACTGTTCCTGAACTCTGGCTATGTTTACTCTGTTTACCTTTTTATTAATATTATTATTATTATTATTATTATTAATAATAATAAGAAGAAAGTGTGATTTAACTGTACTTCTGTCTCAGTCTGATTTCATGGTTTCTGACAATGTATCACCATTGATTATTTTTATTAATAGCGCAGCACTGTTTTTTATTATTTATATTTTCACCTAAGTGGACTGAGAACACTTGTTATAGCAGCTATTAATATAATTTATTTATCTATTTATTTTACACTATTATATGGTATTTGATTGGGCAGATTGATATTTGATTTGTTTTGTTTTTTCACAGTAAGAGCTGTGAAAATGTTGAATAGACTCCCTCAAAAGCTGGTTCTGGCCAGCTCAGCAAATTACTTAAAAAAAGACCTGGATTCTTTCCTAAATGTACATAATACAACTGGGTGCTGACATTTATTGGTAAAGTTTTTCCAGGGAACATATTATTTCTTCTTGGGGGATCAGGAAGGAATTTTTTCCCCTTCTGGAGTAAATTGGAGCATGCTTTGCTGGTTTTTTTTCCCTTCATCTGGACATCTGGATCAACAGTGGGTATGGAATTGTATATATAGGATTGTAATTTTTTTTTTGTTTCACCCCTTTTTTTGGTTGAACTGGATGAACTTGTGTCTTTTTTTCAAACAGATTAAACTGTAACTAACTATGCATACGGCAGAAACAAACTTTGGAGCACTTTTGGTCTCTTCCTCCTAGTATGCTTCTGGAAATCCAGATTCAAATTCCTGAAAACCCCAAATTTTTGCGTAATATAAAATTCTGAATGAACTCCAGTAATCACTGATAATGTATTGGTTGATACACAGTAGAGTTTGCTGTAGAGACAAATTGCTTACAAAAAACAGCAGTTGATCTTTGCCATTGTGTCCCGCTGTGATGTTATCTCAGCCAACAATTGGATGTGGTCCATGACTCCGCAATGGTACCAGTGGAGATTTTCCAACCCCATCGAGACTCTGCATATGGTCAGAAATGTTTATTATCCTTCTTCTGAACGCTGCAGAGAGGAGATGGAGAGCTTCATGAAGATGAAATATAGGAAACAATGTTACTGCAAGGGAAATATATATTTACTAAGATGCTGTCTCAATAGACAGCCAGTATATTGTCACTGTGTGTGTGACAGGTCTGTTCAATGTTAAACATACTATCAGTCCCCAGATATTGGTGTCATCTGCTGCTCCAGCAGACGTGTGAATTGTAATCCGAATGCCATACTTATTGTTTTACACTCCAACTTCCCCAGCAATCAAATTCTCAGAAAGGGAGAATTTTCATCTAAATTCTTTTCAGCTGCAAAAATCAGATACCCAGAGGGGGAGAGAGATGGAAAAAAAAACAACGATATCAAAAGGTAAATCGGTGAGCAATATTTCACCCCAGATTCAGTTGTGGAGTCCAATGTTTGCACCCCAGTACAATACAAGCATTCCTCAACATTAGAGATAAGACAGACATATTGGGGTTTGGTTCAAGGTGGGTTTGGTGAACATTAACCACTTCACCTCTGGAAGATTTACCCCCCATGACCCAGCCCATTATTATTTTTTTTTTGATACGGCACTGCGTTACTTTAACTGACAATTGCACAGTCGTGCAATGCTGTACCCAAATAAAATCTGTCCTTTTTCCTCACAAATAGAGCTTTCTTTTGGAGGTATTTGTTCACCTCTGTGGTCGCCTTCCCTGGCACCCCAGTGTGAAAGCCCGAGTGCTTGTAGAACGGGAAAAAAAGTCCTGCAACAGCATCATTGGGGCATTGTGGGAGCGTTGAAAACACCTACACTGCTCCTAAAATGCCCCTGCCATTGAAATCAATGGCTGGTGCTGCCCAAGCATCTGCAAAACGCCTAGGCGGGGCACTTTACGGGCGCTTTTAACCCTTTTTCAGCCGCCAGCGGGGGCTAAAAGTGCCGCGCTAGCAGCTGAAAAGTGCTGCTGAAATGACGGTAAAGCACCAATAAAACTGTCTGTGGCTGAGTGACAGGCAGATGTAAGGTGCTGTGAGCTGAGGCAGAGGGTTGACAATCCATACTGCTGTTCCCAGTCTGCTTTGGCTGCTGCATGGGCAATTCAGCAGGGAAGGAGGGAGGTGGGCGGAGGCATTGGCATTGTTATGAAGGGGCGGGTGGTGCGGGCCGCATTCGGGTGACACCTGTGGGCAGCAGCATTGCACGATCCGCACACCCCACTGATCTGTGTCTCTCCCTGGCTCTTGGCTCAGATCGGTACCCCGCCCCTCCAGCCTCTGCACTGCAGCTCCTCCCACACTACTGTACACAGGATGGATGAGGGGGCTTTTTACTGAGGGGGCTTTTTACTGAGGGGGAGGTGTCTATACTGTGGGAGGGGGGTCTGCACTGAGGGAGTGGGGTCTGTACTGTGGGAGGGGGGTCTGTACTGTGGGAAAGGGGTCTGTACTGAGGGAGAGGGGTTTCTACTGCGGGAGGGGGGTCTGTAATGAGGGAGGGGGGTCTGTACTTAGGGAGAGGGGTCTGTTCTGTGGGAGGGGGGTCTGTACTGAGGGAGGGGGGTCTGTACTGCGGGAGGGGGGTCTGTACTGTGGGAGGGAGGTCTGTAAAGAGGGAGAGGAGTCTGTACTGCAGGAGAGGGGTCAGCACTGCGGGAGGGGGGGTCTGTACTGAATTTGCTGACTGGGATGCCTCACCAGCCCCACTGCAGCCAGACCCCAGGCTGCAGGACCAGCAGCCAGACCCTTGGCCCTAGCAGTCAGACCCCAGGACCAGCAGCCCAGCTCCAGCTGCTGGATCCTTGGCCCCAGCAGCTGGAACTTTGGCCCCAGCAGCCAGACCCCAAGACTAGCAGTCCAGCTCCAGTAGCCAGACCCCAGGTCCACCAGCCCAGCCCCTGTGTGATCAGGCTGCATTTCATGGGCACTGTTGTAGCTGCATTTAATTGGCACTGGTAAGGCTGCATTTTATTGGTGGGGGTCGGCACTGGCACAAAGCGTCACCTCCCTAAAATGAGTTTAAAACCTCCCTGAAATTAGTTTTTGCAGGTTGGGATGTCTTCTTCTTCCTCCTCCATGCCCACTAACCAGCTAAACACAATGAGAGGCGGGATATTGCATGTAGACCAATGGAGGCTTCAACCTCCCTTTTATTCTAAGACACAGGCTGGAGGGGTGTGACACAGTCTGTGACTGGCAGAAATCCACCCACACCATGTTATTGCCAAAAAATAATAAAGCTTTGATTTCAAATATATATGTCTCACAGTATCCACTCGAATTCATCCCATATATGTTTTATCAGGTTGAGGACTCTGTGCAGGCCAGTTAAGTTCCTTCACCCCCAAACCCGCTCATCTGTGTCTTTATGGACCTTGTTTTGTGCACTGGACTTAATCAGAGAAGAGGAGGCTGCAGCTGACGGAGTGACACGCAAACAGACCACGATGTCAGAGGTTCAGAAGCCATGATTATCCTGGTTTGTTTGCATAGGGTAGAAACTGGCAGGATCAGCCATGTTTTTAAGGTGTTGCAGGGGTTCAAATTATACAGCACAAGCGCTGTGCTGTATAAAATGCTTTAAAGAAACAGAATCTGTGTTTTTTTTTGGTTAACAAACACTTTAAAGTGGTTGTACACACTGTACAAGCACTTTTATCTACATGTAAGGCTATATTAAGGCTTACCTGTAGGTGCTAGAAATATCTCCTAAACCTCCACGATTTAGGAGATATTTACTAAAAAGCTAAGCGCCAGTGACTATGGTGCATGTGCACTTTATGAAGGACAAATCGTGCCGTTTCTAATAGGGGTCATGCTGTGACTGGCGGCTCCCATGCACATACGCAAAAGTGATGTCACGAGACTCCGGCCAGTCACAGAGCCGGAGTTCTCGGCCCTGGAAGGAAGAGGGGTGAAGTTGGACACTCCCTGCTAGTGGAGACAACGGAGACATTGCGGACTGGAGGCATAGTAGTCCATTATGCTTTACCTTTGCAGGGAAGTAAAGAGGAAATAAAACCCACCAGTCTTCAGCATACCAAGACATTTTGGACAATTTCATGCTCCCAAATTTGAGGGATTCGTTTGGGGATGGTCCCTTCCTGTTCCAACATGACTGCGCACCAATGCACAATGCAAGGTCCATAAAGACATGGATGAGCGAGTTTGGGGTAGAGGAACTTGTCTGGCCTGCACAAAGTCCTAACCTCATCCCAATAGAACACCTTTGAGATTAATTAGAGTTGGGCCTGCGAGCCAGGCCTTCTTGTCCACATCAGTGCATGACCTCACAAATGCCCTTCTGGAAAAATGGTGAAACATTCCCATAGACACACTCCTAAACCTTGTGAACAGCCTTCCCAGAAGATTTGAAGCTGTTATAGCTGCAAAGGTTGGGCCAACTCAAAATGTAAACCTATGGACTAAGATTGGGATGCCATTAAAATCATGTGCATGTAAAAGGCAGGGGGTGTGCCAATACTTTTGGTAATATAGTGTATCTATGAGAAGGCTAATTGTACCTAAATTGATCCACCGGTTGACTTGGGTACAACCAGCATGTCGAATTTTTAGCATGCCATTATTGCCAGTGGCCATATCTGTAATCACTGTGTTCTCCCGGCAGGGATGGGAGAACACCCCTCCCCTACTAGGAGAACACAATAGCTCCTGCAACCCGTGGAAAGAAAATTGCAAAATCTATCTAATCAAATCTATTGTCTTTCACACCGTGGCCCCTCTGACGCCAGGACAATGTTATTATTGTTATTATTGCTGCTGTGTCCCCATTAGTGAGATTTTTCTCCCTGAGACACCATTTACCAGGACAAGAAGAGAGACTCAATCTTCCCAGTGGGGACATAGACACAGAATGAAGAACCTGACAGCGGTAGATTAACATAAAGATTTAGGTTTAAAGGATGATCGATGCGAGATTTGTAGCAAACTGTTCCTCCAAGCTTGACCCGATGCTGGCACTTCCCTGTGTGCCCTTCCCATTGCCCGCTGCGCTTCCTACAAAGTCACACGTATCACCTTGCACTTTATTCTGTTACTTGAACCTCCAAAAGCAAGTTAATTCTAAATTTGTCAGCGACAGACATTTTATATCCTCTGATGGAGCTCTTCATAATTCAATATAATTTATTTTGGATTACTCCAGAGTTTGCAGAGTTGCCGTGCCCCGCGCGGTCTTTAGTGCATATCATTTTACATAATATTCAATTTGTCAGTGGATCTCCGGCTCCCATGTGTCACCAGCTGGATTTCAGCTTGGAGCATTTCCAAGTCAATTCTCCATCAGCTCATTATTATCTCAGCAAATCCGTCTCCCGGACTCATTCCGTGACAACTTCCATTTACTTTATACTCTGAGAAATGAGTTTCACTTTCCTCTGTTTGCGCAGAGAAGGCCACCGCTATTTTCCTGCCCTGCTCTGTATTTAATTGTAATATTTACATTTTAATCAAAGCGAGACCATTTTAAAAAAAACGAGCCACCGCGTGCGCTTGACATTTGGCTTAAATCAGTTTGTCCCCAGCCTGAGAATGACTTGCGGCCAGGGGAGGGCGGTCGTTTTTCGCGCACCACTGAAGGTTAAGTCTCTACAGGTGGATGTGGACATGAAGTATATTTGGGGCATGAACATCAAGAATTCCTGTAATCGGGAATTTGTTTATCCCCCCCCCCACCCCCCAGGATTCCCCGATCCCAAAGAACAATTTGTCATTGTGGTGATGAAAGAGTGAAATGCATATAAACCATATCATGAACCAGGCCCAACAGAGCTGAACCAATGTTTTATATTAGCCATGGAGCGCCTTAAGGTCAGTTCCAGCGGTTTTGAGGAATATTTGCAATTTAATTTTGTGTTAAGTTTTAGAAGCAGAAAATATTAATCTTCTGAACGGAATATTTCATGGCAAACGAGTTTCTATAATATCAATCTGCTTGCAGGCTTTTTTTTTTTTTTTTTTACTGTATCGTACCAGCTAAGCTCCAGGGTGTCACAAGATCAGAGGCTTTGGCTTTATCTCTTTCCTATAAGGCCGCTCTAATATCTTTGTATGCCATGTGTAAAATATTTCATTTCTTATTTACCCCAAAGGAGCCGCAGCCATTTAAGAAATAACTGAATGGATTTGTTCTGCCAATAAGTGAGACTGGCAACATTGTGTCACCGTAGAAATCGTAGGGTCAAAATAATCAAAGTAGCTGGTGGCAATATTGTACAGAAAAAATCCACTTTCACCAAAGAAAATTTTAACATGCAGTATTGCCTTTGCTAAACAAGCCACCTAGTAGTTAAAGTGGATCTTCACTGTCTAAGGCCTGATTCACACCTATGCAGGTTGCAGTTTGCATATTGCAGGTGCATTTTGCATTGTTCAATACAGGCTTTTGATCCTTTGAAGTCAATGGAACCCAAAACCAGAAAAAAAATCCCTGGCCCCTTTCCATTTGTAGCGCCCTGCTTCTAATGAGCAGACGTTATTGTTTTTGTAAATTTAAATTTGTCTGAAGCTGCAGTTTGGCCCAGACTAATTATGTCAAAGTTCTGGTTTCTGTACCAGTTCAGTTGGGTTGTGCTAGTTTCCACTTGGCCATGGGTGTCGCTGTCACCACCGGTAAGTGTTGAAAATGCAAAAGGCTGAATGCATTGGGTACCCCTTTTACTCAGAAACAGCCCGGTGGGAGTGGTTCATCTGCTGTGCATTCTGGGTAAGGGTACTTAAGGTACAGGCGCCATATTTATGGGGTTCGTTATCCCGACCTCATGGCCCTTCTGACCTGAGGTGTGTGCTGCCTGACACTATGTCTCGGTCCGGCTGGCCCGAGGCTTTGAAACTGAAAGGGTGGGCCCAAAAGTCTTGGGGCCTACCGATCCAGGGGTGGTCCTGTGCTGTCTTGCCTGCGGGGAGAAGCCAAGCAACTGGAGAATCCAGGGGAGGACTTTTTCAGGAGAGAACCGAGCAACAAGGTTGGTTTCTCTGGAAGAGCCTTGAGACCCAGTTGGAGGACGCATCCCGGGTCACCTACCACACAGTACCGCGAGACTGGCTGTAAGAAACTGGTACTGTGTGACTTTGTTCGAGGATCTCACCGGCTGCTAGGTCAGTAAGAGAGGCCTATCTGGTGGTTGCTAGATCCAGCCTGTGGAAGCTGTTTGTCCTCCGGATCAAGGAAATACCTCTAAACCCGCAATTACAAGGTATCTGAACTCCCCTTAACCCTCTATCCCTCTATTGCAAAACTTCATGTTCTTTCAAATAAATCTTTGGAAAAAGGACTAAGTGTCGGAGCTAACATTCTTTAATCCACTCTACAACGGGACCCCTAAGACGGACACAGTGCGCAAGTGAGGTAAGGGTAAGCCCAAAGAAAACCAGCAGCTCCTTCGGGGGTTAGTGCTACACATAAAATGCACAGATGTGAAGGTGACCCATAGGAAACTATGTTAACCACTTAAGGACTGAACCTCTTTCTGATATGTTGTTTAAAAGTTAAAAACTTTTGTTTTGCTAGAAAATTACTTAGAACCCCCAAACATTATAATTTTTTTTCTCTAACACCCTAGAAAATAAAATGGCAGTCATGGTGGTCATTGCAATACTTTTTGTCATTTATATGCGCAGCGGTCTTACAAGTGCACTTTTTTGGGAAAAAAATACTTTTACACTTAAAAAATAAGACAACAATAAAGTTTGTCCATTTTTTTATATTGTGAAAGATAATGTTACGTCGAGTAAATTGCTACCCAACATGTCACATGTCACCCAACATGTCACAGTTCAAAATTGCTCCCATTTTTTTTATGTTACGCAGAGGAGTAAATTGATACACAACATGTCATGCTTCAAAATTGCGCCGGTTTGCGGAATGGCAACAAGCTTTTACCCTTAAAAATCTCCATAGGTGACATTTAAAAAATTCTGCAGGTTGCATGTTTTGAGTTACAGAGGAGGTCTAGGGCTAGAATTATTGCTCTTGCTCTACCAATCGCAGCAATACCTCACATGTGATGTGTGTTTTGAACACCGTTTTCATATTCTGCATGTGAGCTCGGCGGGACGGGACACGTTTACATTTTTTTTCTTATTTATTTTACCTTTTATTTTTTATTTTTACACTGTTCGTTGTGTCACTTTTATTCCTATTACAAGGAATGTAAACATCCATTGTAATAGAAAACAATGGCATGACAGGGCCTCTTAATATGAGATCTGGGGTCAAAAAGACCCTCAGATCTCATATTTACACTAAAATGCAATAAAAAAAATAAAAAAAATTAAGAGCCCTTTAAGAGCTATGAGCGGAAGTGATGTTTTGACGTCACTTCCGCCCTGCAATGGTATGAAGATGGCCATCTTCCCCTCACTCGTCTCCATACCCAAGAAGGACAAGCATCCGATCGCCTCCGCTGCGACCGACGGCTCCAGTAAGCGGCAGAGGACAGCGGAGCACGGCCGGGGGCACTGATAAAAGTGATCTTGCAGCGAATCCGCCACAGAGACCACTATTATCGGAAACCGGGAAGAGGATATCAGGGTTATGCCATAGCAAAAATATCCCTCTTCAAAGTTAGGACGTATATCAGCGTGCGGTGGTCCAGAAGTGGTTAACCAGTTCCCGACCACCTGCCACAAATAATGCGCTCGCCATCGGAGGAGCGATCGCATGCTGATTGGCCACAGGGGAACGTGATATCCGCTGGCCACTCGCGCTCACTCCCTGCAGAGGTAGAACGGCAGTCTGCTGATGTAAACATGCAGACCGCCATGATGTCAGGCATGGACACTCTGATCTAGTGTTCCTGCTAATCAGGAACACGGATCACAGTGTCCAGGCAGTGAGCCCACCCCCCACAGTAAGAAAGCAAAATTAGGGAATACGTTTAACCCTTTGATCGCCCCTGATGTTAACCCCTTCCCTGCCAGTGTCAGTGCATATTTTTTGCTCTGATCACTGTAATAACGTCACTCAACTCACTCTGATCACTGTAATAACGTCACTCAAAAGTGTCAAAAGTGTCAGCTAGGTGTCCGATCTGTCCACCGCAATATCACAGTCTCGCTAAAAATCACTGATCACCGCCATTACAAGTAAAAAAAAAAAAAAAAAAAATGCTATAAATATATCCCCTATTTTGTAGATGCTATAACTTTTGCGCAAACTAATCCTAACACGCTTCTTGGGATTTTTTTTACCAAAAATATGTAGCAGAATACGTATTGGCCTAAATTGATGAAGAAATTAGATTTTTTACATTTTTTTTAATGAATACGTTTCTTAGCAGAAAGTAAAAAATATTGTTTATATTTCAAAATTGTCTATCTTTTTTTGTTCATAGCGCAAAATACAAAAACCACAGAGGTGATCAAATACCACCAAAAGAAAGCTCTATTTGTGAGAAAAAAGGGGCATCAATTTTTAGTACAGCTTCGCCCAACCGCGCAATTGTCAGTTACAATAATACAGTGCTGTATCATAAAAAATGGCCAGGTCATTAAGGGGGTTAAACCTTCCGGGACTGAAGTGGTTAAATTGACTGTAGTGTGTTTCTGCAAAACTGAAAATGCACTAAAAAATGCATAACTGTGAACCAGGCCTCAACCAGTGGTCTCTAAACTCTGGCCTGGGGGCCAGACGCAGTTCTTTACTTGCCTTTATGCGGCCCTTGAGACAATATTCCTCCCTCTGACACCAATGATGGGGCACAATTTTGCTCACCTATACCAGCAATAGGAGACTATTCCTGTCACTAAAATCAATGATGGGGAACAATTCCTCCAATGACACCAATGATTTGGCACCATTCCTCCCACTGACACCAATTATGGGACACTATTCCTCCCACTGACATCAATAATCAGATACTATTTCTCTAACTGACACCAATGATGGGGCACAATTTTGCTGACCGATACCAACAATAGGCTACAGTCTGGCTCCCCTAAAGCCAGAAGTACGTAAAACTGGACGTTTGTTTAAAAGGTTTGGAGACCTCCTCTAAAGCATGATTCCTCCTCTCTATGCCTCCTCCAGTCACCTGCACAGATTGTGCTTATTTTGAAAGAAAAGTACCTATTTTTGAAAATAAATTGTCTGCCCCATCCCTCTTTGCATGCCATTCGCCTAGGTGAATGACATGCACTGTCCTCCCAAAGCCTTTTATTTAGTAAAGATGAAGGTGGGTGGGTCTAGCTGGGCATTATCAGGACACCCGGCTAGGACTGAAACAGAAAGCAGCCTGTTGATGATGTCACACCAAAACATGGCAGCATGGGACCAAGCACTGCCGAGAGAGAAGAAGATCTCGGATGAATAACTATGGATCCGCTGGGTGGGTGAATAACTGAAATGTGCATGACTCACCACTAGGTAAGTAGTTGTTTTATAAAAAAAAAAAGGGGAGAAGGGTGAAGATCTGCTTTAAAAGTTCCAAAAATGAAGGCGTTTTTTTTTCAAGGGTATAATAGATAATAATAATAATTGCTGTAACTGATATCAACAGTGGGGCATTATTCTTTCCACTGACACCAATGACCGGGGCACAATTCTTCCCATAGACACCAACATTGGGGCACTATTCTTCCCACTGACACCAGAGATAGGACACTATTCCTCCTATGGGCACCAGCAGCAGGGCCCTATTCTTCCCACTGACTAGGGATGAGCTTCGTGTTCGAGTCAAACATACGTTCGCCGTGAACATCGGCTGTTCGCCCGTTCGGCGAATTCCGAACGTTATGGGCCGTTCGTGCCAAATTCACGTGGCGCTCACGGCCCACAATGCACTGCGTCATCGCCGTGCATTGCTGGCTCATGATTGGCCAAGCATGCACTGTGATCCCGTATGCTTGGCCAATCACAGCGCCAGCAGCGAGGAGAGCCATGATTGACCACAGGCAGGATACCTGTGGCCAATCATAGCTCAGGCTGTGTAGTACACGCCCCACACTATATAAGGCCGCCAGCGCGGCGGCCTAGTGTAGTGTGTTGGCGTCTGAAGCAGTTAGTGGGTGTTCTGTGTACCTTCAACACAGTACACACCGATCGTTATTGGCCGATTTTCGATCTTGCTCTTCTGTAGTGGTTGTTGTCTGCTTGCCCTGACCGCAGTATACACCGCTATATTCACCTCACCTATATAGCTAGTGATCTATCTTTTATAAAAGAGCTTGCAGTCAGTAGTGTTAGGAGCTTGTGCGTGCTGTCTGCGTGCTCTGTGCCCAGTACACACCGCTATATCCACCTACATAGCTCTTCTCTATTTGAGCCCACTTGCCATCTGCAGGAGTTATTGGAAGTTGTGTGTGCCTCCAGCAGGGCCGCTGATAGAAATCATGGTGTGTTAGCGTCTGAAGCAGTGGGTGTTCTGTGTACCTTCAACACAGTACACACCGATCGTTTTCGGCCGATTTTCTATCTTGCTGTTGTGTAGTGGTTATTGTCTGCGTGCCCTGACCGCAGTATACACCACTATATTCTCCTCACCTATATAGCTAGTGATCTATCTTTTATAATAGAGCTTGCAGTCAGTAGTGTTAGGAGATAGTGCGTGCTGTCTGCGTGCTCTGTACCCAGTACATACCGCTATATCCACCTACATAGCTGTTCTCTATTTGAGCCCACTTGCCATCTGCAGGAGTTATTGGAAGTTGTGTGTGCCTCCAGCACAGCACAGTATACATCTGTATATACCCCTTTATCTCTGGTGTTCTCTGGTTATTGTCTGCGTGCCCTGACCGCAGTATACACCGCTATATTCACCTCACCTATATAGCTAGTAGTAGTGATCTATCTTTTATAATAGAGCTTGCAGTCAGTAGTGTTAGGAGATAGTGCGTGCTGTCTGCGTGCTCTGTACCCAGTAGTGTTAGGAGATAGTGCGTGCTGTCTGCGTGCTCTGTACCCAGTACATACCGCTATATCCACCTACATAGCTGTTCTCTATTTGAGCCCACTTGCCATCTGCAGGAGTTATTGGAAGTTGTGTGTGCCTCCAGCACAGCACAGTATACATCTGTATATACCCCTTTATCTCTGGTGTTCTATAATAAAGGCATCTGCAGGAGTTAGTGGGTGTTGTGTGCCTCCAGCACAATATACACTACCCAACTGCTGTTTTACCCAACTCCCTTCAGGCCATTACCATGTCTGGAAGGCCAGCAAGGAGAGGCAGACAGGCGCGAGCCGATAAAAGAGGGCAAGCAGGCTCTGTGTCTAGAGACAACAGTGCTGGTCGTGGACGCGGTGCATTGTCATCAGCACGTGGCCACGGGACATGCTTGTCCTTCTTTTCGGCAGCTGGACATGTTGAACCGCAACATGCCAATGACTTGGTAGAGTGGATGACCAAGCCCTCTTCATCCTCCTCATCCTCTCTCACCCAGTCTCAGGGTAGTAGCAAAGCAGCTGCCAAGGCATCGTCTTCCCTCCTCTCAATGTCATCATCAGTGACTCCTTCCCTAGACCCACCACGTCCTCCTGAGGAGTCTCCTGAACTCTTTGAGCACAGTGTTGGGTACATGCTCCAGGAGGATGCCCAGTGTTTTGTGGGCTCTGATGATGACACTCAGCTAGAGGAAGGCAGTAGCGTGAACGCAGAGAGAGGGGATGCTCAAGAAGGACAGCAATCTGGCAGTCATGTTCCACAAGCTGCAGCATACTGCCAGGTTTGCTACAGCGATGAAGAGGGAGGGGATGATGAGGGCACTGACTCCATGTGGGTGCCTGGAAGGAGGGAGGAGGAGGAGGAGGAGGAGGAGGAGGCACATGTCCAACGAGGCAGGATGCCCTCCGGGGGCCAGCTTAGGGGCAGCACACCGACTGAATCACACCGCAGAGCTCCGCCTGTGCAGAGCGCTGCCTCTGCGCGTTATTCTAAAAGTTCTTTGGTGTGGGCCTTTTTTGAGACGAGTGCATCAGATCGCACCGCTGCTATTTGCAACATATATCTCAAGCGTATCTCACGTGGCCAAAACATCAGCCGCTTGGGCACCACATGCTTGACCAGACATATGTTGACCTGCCATGCAGCTCGTTGGCAAGCGTACCTCAAAGACCCACACCAAAGAACAAAGCGGACCTCTCCTTGCTCCTCATCAGCTGGCATCTCCAACCCCACTAGACCTTCAGTCCTCTCTGAAACCTGCTCTGAGAGGAATGAAGGTGTAGAATTAGGTGTGTCACAGCCAAGTGCTTCCGGGAACTCTGCTAGCGGTACACCCACGTCCGATTATAGCAGGCAAATGTCCCTGCCCCAGCTGCTGGACCGGCAGAAGAAGTTCACTCCCAGCCATCCACATGCCCAGCGGTTGAATGCTAGCTTGGCTAAATTGCTAGCACTTCAACTGCTGCCTTTTCAGTTGGTAGACTAGGCCCCCTTCCGTGAGTTTTTACAATGTGCGGTTCCTCAGTGGCAGGTCCCCAAACGCCACTTTTTCTCACGGATGGCGATTCCGGCTCTCTACCGGCATGTGGAAGGCAATGTCCTTGCCTCGCTGGACAGGGCGGTCAGCGGTAAGGTGCATATTACCGCTGACTCATGGTCCAGCAGGCATGGACAGGGACGTTACCTGTCTTTCACGGCCCATTGGGTCACTCTTCTGGCAGCTGGGAAGGATGCAGGACAAGGTGCAGTAGTGTTGGAGGTTGTTCCGCCACCACGCCTCCAAAATGCTACTATTGGTTGTGACACACCTCTCTCCTCCACCCCCTCCTCTTCTTTTTCCTCCATGGCCTCTTCCAGTGCTCTGTCCTCAGAACCAGCGGTGCTCCGTAGGCGTTCCAGGGGCTACGCAAGTATGCAGGCAAAACGATACCATGCCGTGCTTGCGCTGGTTTGTTTGGGGGACAGGAGCCACTCTGGGGCGGATGTTTTGTCAGCTCTGCAGGGGCAGGCCGAGAGGTGGTTGACGCCACGCCAGCTTAAGCCAGGAATGGTGGTTTGCGACAATGGCACCAACCTCCTCTCCGCCCTCCGACAGGGACAACTGACCCATGTGCCCTGTGTAGCTCACGTCCTTAACCTGGTGGTGCAGCGGTTCTTGGGCAGGTACCCCGGCTTACAGGATGTCCTGAAGTAGGCCAGGAAAGTCTGTGTGCATTTCCGCCGATCATTTAATGCCTGTGCTCGGCTGGCTGAGCTCCAAAAGGAGTTGAACCTGCCCAAGAACCCCCTTATATGTGACATGCCCACCAGATGGAACTCAACATTGGCCATGCTGCAGCGGCTGCACACGCAGCAGAGGGCCATCAATGAGTACCTGTGCGACTACGGCACCAGGACAGGGTCAGGGAGCTTGGTTTTTTCTCACCACGCCAGTGGGGCATGATCAGGGATGCATGCACTGTCCTGTCACCGTTTGAGGAGGCCACAAGGATGGTGAGCAGTGACAGTGCATGCATCAGTGACACTGTACCTCTTGTCCACCTCTTTGAGCATACGCTGCGTGGAATAATGGACAGGGCACTTGAGGCAGAACAGAGGCAGGAAGAGGAGGACTTCCTTGCCTCTCAAGGCCCCCTTTATCCAGACAGTGTTCCTGCTGTGCCACCCATCACACAGGAAGAGGATGAGGAGGAGGAAGAGGAGGAGGAGGATGAGTGTGTCAGCATGGAGGTGGAGGCTGGCACTCAGCATCAGCATCAGCAGCAGCAGCAGTCTTGTAGGGATGATTTACAGTCCCAAGAAACACGTGGACTTGTACGTGGCTGGGAGGAGGTAGCTGCGGATCATGTTGTCCTTAGTGACCCAGAGGACTCCGGACCGAATGCCTCAGCTAACCTACGCTGCATGGCCTCCCTGATCCTGCAAAGCCTGCGGAAGGATCCTCGTATTCTTCGGATCAAGGAGAGGGACCATTACTGGCTGGCCACTCTCCTTGATCCACGGTACAAGGGTAAGGTTGCCGACCTTATCTTGCCATCGCAGAGGGAGCAGAGGATGAGACATCTCCGGGAGGAATTGCAGAAAGGTCTGTGCAACGCGTTCCCAGAGACTGGGAGGTTACAAACTCCTGGTCCTGGACAACGTGTTGCTGAGGCATCGGTCAGAAGGAGCGGTGGAGAAGGTGGCCGTCTGACTGATGCTTTCAGACAATTTTTTAGTCCGCAGCCCCAAGGTATGATCGGTTCCAGCACCCATCGCCAGCGTCTGATTTACATGGTGCAGGAATACCTAGGGGCAAGGTCAGACTTGGACACCTTTCCCACCGAAAATCCTCTGGCTTACTGGGTCTTGAGGATGGATCACTGGCCAGAGCTTGCACAGTATGCAATTGAGCTACTGGCCTGTCCTGCATCCAGCGTTCTTTCGGAACGCACCTTCAGTGCTGCTGGTGGCTTTGTTACTGATCACAGGGTGCGCCTGTCCACCGAATCAGTTGATCGACTGACCTTCATCAAGATGAATCAGTCTTGGATCACCCACAGCTACCAAGCACCTGAAGCTGATGTAACCGAATAATTTTTTTTGAAATACCACATCCCTTCAAGACTGCCTATGCTGATGCTGAGTGACTGTCCTGTTATGTTGATTGTCTATCCTCTTCCTCCTCCGCTGATATGTTGGAAGAACATTTCTGGTTCTGGTTGATGCCATCAGCCCAATTTTTCTGCCCCTGTTTAACAGGGGCGTTTAAGTACAATTTTTGATGCAATGCTTTGCAGCAGGGCTAATTCCTGCAATCAAACAAGAGTATATGGGAGAGGTTGCAGTGTGGTGGCACCAGCACCAGTGCCTAAGGCCCAATTTTTCTGCCCCTGTTTAACAGGTTCATTTAAGTACAATTTTTGTTGCAATGCTTTGCAGCAGGGCTAATTCCTGCAATAAAACTAGAGTATATGGCAGAGGTTGCAGTGTGGTGGCACCAGCACCAGTGCCTAAGGCCCAATTTTTCTGCCCCTGTTTAACAGGGGCGTTTAAGTACAATTTTTGATGCAATGCTTTGCAGCAGGGCTAATTCCTGCAATAAAACTAGAGTATATGGCAGAGGTTGCAGTGTGGTGGCACCAGCACCAGTGCCTAAGGCCCAATTTTTCTGCCCCTGTTTAACAGGGGCGTTTAAGTACAATTTTTGATGCAATGCTTTGCAGCAGGGCTAATTCCTGCAATAAAACTAGAGTATATGGCAGAGGTTGCAGTGTGGTGGCACCAGCACCAGTGCCTAAGGCCCAATTTTTCTGCCCCTGTTTAACAGGGGCGTTTAAGTACAATTTTTGATGCAATGCTTTGCAGCAGGGCTAATTCCTGCAATAAAACTAGAGTATTTGGAAGAGGTTGCAGTGTGGTGGCACCAGCACCAGTGCCTAAGGCCCAATTTTTCTGCCCCTGTTTAACAGGGGCGTTTAAGTACAATTTTTGATGCAATGCTTTGCAGCAGGGCTAATTCCTGCAATAAAACTAGAGTATATGGCAGAGGTTGCAGTGTGGTGGCACCAGCACCAGTGCCTAAGGCCCAATTTTTCTGCCCCTGTTTAACAGGGGCGTTTAAGTACAATTTTTGATGCAATGCTTTGCAGCAGGGCTAATTCCTGCAATAAAACTAGAGTATATGGAAGAGGTTGCAGTGTGGTGGCACCAGCAGCAGTGCCTAAGGCCAAATTTTTCTGCCCCTGTTTAACAGGGACATGTAATTACAATTCTTGATATAATATTTCACAGGAGGGCCCCTTCCTGTGCCCACCCAGAGTAACTGTGAGGACTTATAGTGTTGTGGCACCAGCACCACAACCACCAAAGGTCAATTTTTCTACCACTGTTCAACAATGGCATGTAATTACAATTCTTGATATAATCGTTCACAGCAGGGCGCTCCAGCGCCCACCAAGAGTCACTTTGAGGGCTTACAATGTTGTGGCAAAACCAACACCTTGTTCTGCCATTTCTGCAGAGCATATAGGGCAGGCCCCTACTTTCAAACATCCAACTTACAAACATCTCCTACTTGCAAACGGAAGGAGACATCAGCAAGTGAGATGAAAAAAGATGGACGACAAAACTAATTATACAGGGGTGATAACCCTTCCCTATGTTTTCCAAAAAGCTTAAAAATAGTTTTTTGACTGGAGCTACACTTTAAAAATGTACCAGTTGAAAATTACAAACAGATTCAACTTAACACAACAAACCTACACAGTCCCTGTCTTGTTTGCACCGCCTGTATACTGCTGTTCTGAGTATATAGGGCCTGGGGGCCACACGCATTTCCTTTTTTTAATATGGGTACAGGGTTCCCCTTAATATGCGTACAAGACCCAAATAGGCTGGTAATGGGCAGGGAGGGCTACCCATGCCATTTTTCTCAATGATTTTCAACCATATTGCAGGAACCAGATATAACATTAAAACCGCAAGCAGTTTTAAATGGTGTTATTTCCGTTTAATGTCATTTTGTGCAGGGACTGTTCTAAACACTGGAAACACGTGGCACTTCACAGGCATACTACAGACACCCCCCAGGCACCATATTTAAAGGAATATTTCACTTTTTTTTTTCACTTTAATCGTCATTAAAATCAGTGCTCCCGCCAAAACGGCCATTTTTAAAAACATTTTAGGCATTGACCCATGTCCCCTGGGGCAGGAGCCAGGTCCCCAAACCCTTTTTAGGACAGTATCTTGCATATTAGCCGTTAAAATTAGCACTTTTCATTTCGAACGTTCGAGTCCCATAGACTTCAATGGGGTTCTAACGTTCGTTCAAATTTGGGGTCCGTTCGAAAGTTCTGGTGCGAAGCGAACCGGGGGGTGTTCGGCTCATCCCTACTCTTTAACATCTATATGTAATACAAACCATTAATGAATAAATACAATTGTATTTTTGGTATTATTGCAGAGTATTGTCAGGGTATTTATTACAGAGTATTGTCAGGGTAAGTATTGCAGAGTGTTGTCAGGGTAAGTATTGCAGAGTATTGTCAGGGTAAGTATTGCAGAGTATTGTCAGAGTATGTATTGCAGAGTATTGTCAGGGTATGTATTGCAGAGTATTGTCAGGGTATGTATTGCAGAGTATTGTCAGGGTAAGTATTGGGATAGGGTATGGGATGATCGGTGGCTGGAGAATAATTATTTTTTTTTTACATGAAAATTTACTTTGCTGTTCGGGTTGCCCAGGCCCCCCTGCTGGTCAGGCCCGGTACAGCAGGGACAGTTGTACTGGCCTATCAGTGGCCCTGGCCTCCAGCACAGCACAGTATACATCTGTATATACCCCTTTATCTCTGGTGTTCTATAATAAAGGCATCTGCAGGAGTTAGTGGGTTTTTTGTGCCTCCAGCACAATATACACCTGTATCTACCCTTTTTTTGCTGTTCTCTAATAGAGGCATCTGCAGGGCTTAGTGGGTGTTGTGTGACTCAATTACAGTATACCCCCTTATCTCTGGTGTTCTATAATAAAGGCATCTGCAGGAGTTAGTGGGTGTTGTGTGATTCCAGCACAATATACACCTGTATCTACCGTTTATTGCTGTTCTCTAATAGAGCCATCTGCAGGGCTTAGTGGGTGTTGTGTGACTCCATTACACTGCTGTTTTACCCAACTCCCTTCAGGCCATTACCATGTCTGGAAGGCCAGCAAGGAGAGGCAGACAGGCGCGAGCCGATAAAAGAGGGCAAGCAGGCTCTGTGTCTAGAGACAACAGTGCTGGTCGTGGACGCGGTGCATTGTCATCAGCACGTGGCCATGGGACACGCTTGTCCTTCTTTTCGGCCGCTGGACATGTTGAACAGCAACATGCCAACGACTTGGTAGAGCGGATGACCAAGCCCTCTTCATCCTCCTCATCCTCTCTCACCCAGTCTCAGGGTACTAGCAAAGCAGCTGCCAACGCATCGTCTTCCCTCCTCTCAATGTCATCATCAGTGACTCCTTCCCTAGACCCACCACGTCCTCCTGAGGAGTCTCCTGAACTCTTTGAGCACAGTGTTGGGTACATGCTCCAGGAGGATGCCCAGTGTTTTGTAGGCTCTGATGATGACACTCAGCTAGAGGAAGGCAGTAGCGTGAGTGCAGGGAGAGGGGATGCTCAAGAAGGACAGCAATCTGGCAGTCATGTTCCACAAGCTGCAGCATACTGCCAGGTTTGCTACAGCGATGAAGAGGGAGGGGATGATGAGGGCACTGACTCCACGTGGGTGTCTGGTAGGAGAGAGGAGGAGGAGGAGGAGGAGGAGGCACATGTCCAACGAGGCAGGATGCCCTCCGGGGGCCAGCTTAGGGGAAGCACACCGACTGAATCACACTGCAGAGCTCCGCCTGTGCAGGGCGCTGCCTCTGCGCGTTATTCTAAAAGTTCTTTGGTGTGGGCCTTTTTTGAGACGAGTGCATCAGATCGCACCGCTGCTATTTGCAACATATGTCTCAAGCGTATCTCGCGTGGCCAAAACATCAGCCGCTTGGGCACCACATGCTTGACCAGACATATGTTGACCTGCCATGCAGCTCGTTGGCAAGCATACCTCAAAGACCCACACCAAAGAACAAAGCAGACCTCTCCTTGCTCCTCATCAGCTGGAATCTCCAACCCCACTAGACCTTCAGTCCTCTCTGAAACCTGCTCTGAGAGGAATGAAGGTGTAGAATTAGGTGTGTCACAGCCAAGTGCTTCCGGGCACTCTGCTAGCAGTACACCCATGTCCGATTATAGCAGGCAAATGTCCCTGCCCCAGCTGCTGGACCAGCGAAAGAAGTTCACTCCCAGCCATCCACATGCCCAGCGGTTGAATGCTAGCTTGGCTAAATTGCTAGCACTTCAACTGCTGCCTTTTCAGTTGGTAGACTCGGCCCCCTTCCGTGAGTTTGCACAATGTGCGGTTCCTCAGTGGCAGGTCCCCAAACGCCACTTTTTCTCATGGAAGGCGATTCCGGCTCTCTACCGGCATGTGGAAGGCAATGTCCTTGCCTCGCTGGACAGGGCGGTCAGCGGTAAGGTGCATATTACCGCTGACTCATGGTCCAGCAGGCATGGACAGGGATGTTACCTGTCTTTCACGGCCCATTGGGTCACTCTTCTGGCAGCTGGGAAGGATGCAGGACAAGGTGCAGTAGTGTTGGAGGTTGTTCCGCCACCACGCCTCCAAAATGCTACTATTGGTTGTGACACACCTCTCTCCTCCACCCCCTCCTCTTCTTCTTCCTCCATGGCCTCTTCCAGTGCTCTGTCCTCAGAACGAGCAATGCTCCGTAGGTGTTCCAGGGGCTACGCATGTACGCAGGCAAAACGATGCCATGCCGTGCTTGCGCTGGTTTGTTTGGGGGACAGGAGCCACACTGGGGCGGATGTTTTGTCAGCTCTGCAGGGGCAGGCCGAGAGGTGGTTGACGCCATGCCAGCTTAAGCCAGGAATGGTGGTTTGTGACAATGGCACCAACCTCCTCTCCGCCCTCCGACAGGGACAACTGACCCATGTGCCCTGTGTAGCTCACGTCCTTAACCTGGTGGTGCAGCGGTTCTTGGGCAGGTACCCCGGCTTACAGGATGTCCTGAAGCAGTCCAGGAAAGTCTGTGTGCATTTCCGCCGATCATTTAATGCCTGTGCTCGGCTGGCTGAGCTCCAAAAGGAGTTGAACCTGCCCAAGAACCGCCTTATTGTGTCAGCATGGAGGTGGAGGCTGGCACTCAGCATCAGCAGCAGCAGTCTTGTAGGGATGATTTACAGTCCCAAGAAACACGTGGACTTGTACGTGGCTGGGAGGAGGTAGCTGTGGATCATGTTGCCCTTAGTGACCCAGAGGACTCTGGACCGAATGCCTCAGCTAACCTACGCTGCATGGCCTCCCTGATCCTGCAAAGCCTGCGGAAGGATCCTCGTATTCTTCGGATCAAGGAGAGGGACCATTACTGGCTGGCCACTCTCCTTGACCCACGGTACAAGGGTAAGGTTGCCGACCTTATCTTGCCATCGCAGAGGGAGCAGAGGATGAGACATCTCCGGGAGGCCTTGCAGAAAGGTCTGTGCAACGCGTTCCCAGAGACTGGGAGGTTACAAACTCCTGGTCCTGGACAACGTGTTGCTGAGGCATCGGTCAGAAGGAGCGGTGGAGAAGGTGGCCGTCTGACTGATGCTTTCAGACAATTTTTTAGTCCGCAGCCCCAAGGTATGATCGGTTCCAGCAACCATCCCCAGCGTCTGATTTACATGGTGCAGGAATACCTAGGGGCAAGGTCAGACTTGGACATCATTCCCACCGAAAATCCTCTGGCTTACTGGGTCTTCAGGATGGATCACTGGCCAGAGCTTGCACATTATGCAATTGAGCTACTGGCCTGTCCTGCATCCAGCGTTCTTTCGGAACGCACCTTCAGTGCTGCTGGTGGCTTTGTTACCGATCACAGGGTGCGCCTGTCCACCGAATCAGTTGATCGACTGACCTTCATCAAGATGAATCAGTCTTGGATCACCCACAGCTACCAAGCACCTGAAGCTGATGTAACCGAATAATTTTTTTTGAAATATCACATCCCTTCAAGACTGCCTATGCTGATGCTGAGTGACTGTCCTGTTATGTTGATTGTCTATCCTCTTCCTCCTCCGCTGATATGTTGGAAGAACATTTCTGGTTCTGGGTGATGCCATCAGCCCAATTTTTCTGCCCCTGTTTAACAGGGGCGTTTAAGTACAATTTTTGATGCAATGCTTTGCAGCAGGGCTAATTCCTGCAATAAAACTAGAGTATATGGGAGAGGTTGCAGTGTGGTGGCACCAGCACCAGTGCCTAAGGCCCAATTTTTCTGCCCCTGTTTAACAGGGGCGTTTAAGTACAATTTTTGATGCAATGCTTTGCAGCAGGGCTAATTCCTGCAATAAAACTAGAGTATATGGGAGAGGTTGCAGTGTGGTGGCACCAGCACCAGTGCCTAAGGCCCAATTTTTCTGCCCCTGTTTAACAGGGGCGTTTAAGTACAATTTTTGATGCAATGCTTTGCAGCAGGGCTAATTCCTGCAATAAAACTAGAGTATATGGGAGAGGTTGCAGTGTGGTGGCACCAGCACCAGTGCCTAAGGCCCAATTTTTCTGCCCCTGTTTAACAGGGACATGTAATTACAATTTTTGATATAATTTTTCACAGGAGGCCCGTTCCTGTGCCCACCCAGAGTAACTGTGAGGACTTATAGTGTTGTGGCACCAGCACCACAACCACCAAAGGTCAATTTTTCTACCACTGTTCAACAATGGCATGTAATTACAATTCTTGATATAATCGTTCACAGCAGGGCGCTCCAGCGCCCAGCAAGAGTCACTTTGAGGGCTTACAATGTTGTGGCAAAGCCAACACCTTGTTCCGCTATTTCTGCAGAGCATATAGGGCAGGCCCCTACTTTCAAACATCCAACATACAAACATCTCCTACTTGCAAACGGAAGGAGACAACAGCAAGTGAGATGAAAAAAGATGTACGACAAAACAAATTATACAGAGGTGATAACCCTTCCCTATGTTTTCCAAAAAGCTTAAAAATAGTTTTTTTGACTGGAGCTACACTTTAAAAATGTACCAGTTGAAAATTACAAACAGATTCAACTTAACACAACAAACCTACACAGTCCCTGTCTTGTTTGCGCCGCCTGTATACTGCTGTTCTGAGTATATAGGGCCTGGGGGCCACACGCATTTCCTTTTTCAACCCCCCTGGTGGTATTCCCGAGTCTGAATTTTCATACCAAAAGTGGTATCCCCGAGCCAGAGTCGGGACCACATCGCTGGATCCAGGAGGAGGTTTACTTACCTTCTCCCTCGGATCCAGCGTTGTCTCCCCGCTGTACGAGCGAGCCGTGTCTCGCTCGATCTATCACATCGCCGATCTCCGTGCCCTGCGAGCGTTGCGACGCACGGGGACGGAGATCGGCGCTAAATTCAAAAAGTGAAACAAACAGTAAACATACAGTATAATGTAATCTTACAGATTACATTGCTGTATGTAAATATTTCACATCCCCGTTGTCCCTAGTTGTCTGCCCAGTGTCCTGCATGCAGTTTTATGTAATAAAAACTGTTCTTTATGCCTGGAAACTGGAGATTGTCCATAGCAACCAAACTGTCATTTTACATCAAAAATGGTTTTAGACCAGCTAGAAAACAGCGATAATAAATTGGAATCACTCGCAGAATTGAGCGATAGCGATTTGTGGGGAGATCTGTCATCAAATACTGAAAAGTAATGGCAGTGACAATTCTGCAACTGAGCAAAATTTCAGTGTTTTTGATTTGATTACATTATTGAATAATTTTTATTATTGTTATATTATTATTTGGTACAATTATTTATTATATTATAATTTATGATTTCATTTTTCAAACTTTATTATACCCGGGATGTCTGCTAGACTCTGGTTTGGACAGATGTTAGTGAGTTTTTCCTAAGGCCGCGTACACACGGGCGGATTGTCTGTCCAACTTAGTCCGCTGAACTGTGTTTCAGCGGACAATCCGCTCGTGTGTGGGCTTCAGCGGACTTTTTCAGCGGACAATCTGACGAACAAAGTCTTACGGAATTTCCGTAAGACAGTCCGTTCAAACTTGGTTTTGTCCGTCCAAACTTGGTTTCAGCGGACAGTCCGCTCGTGTGTAGGCAAGTTGGACGGACTAAGTATGGCGCATGCTCAGAAAGGATTTACACGGCCGAAGGTTGCATTGCAGTGTATAGGACGTCGTTTTTCTAGTCCCGTCGTACGTGCTGTACACGTCATCACGCACGCTTTCAGCGGACTGTCTGCTCATCCTGTGTGGTCAAGTCCGTTCATGCAAATTTTGAACGGACTGTCTGTCGGATTGTCTGACGAACTTAGTTGGGCAGACAATCCGCCCGTGTGTACGCGGCCTAAGAATTGCAGGACTACAATATAAAACGCCAAATTTTCATGCAAAATAATGGTACCGCTTTTAGCACCTAAAATCCGAAATAATCGTACCGCCAGGGAGGTTAATATGGATACGGGGTTCCCCTTAATATGCGTACAAGATGCCATTTTTCTCAATGATTTTCAACCATATTGCAGGAACCAGATATAACATTAAAACCGCAAGCAGTTTTCAATGATGTTATTTCTGTTTAATGTCATTTTGTGCAGGGACTGTTCTAAACACGGGAAACACGTGGCACTTCACAGGCATACTACAGACACCCCCCAGGCACCATATTTAAAGGAATATTTCACTTTTTTTTCACTTTAATCGTCATTAAAATCAGTGCTCCCGCCAAAACGGCCATTTTTAAAAACATTTTAGGCATTGACCCATGTCCCCTGGGCAGGCCTGTACTGGCCATCGGGACTACCGGGAGTTTCCCGGTGGGCCGATTGGCTCAGTGGGCCGGTTGTCAGTGTGTCACTACACTTCTCTCTCCGTGTCTGCATTGTGTTATAATAACTCTTGCTGGCTCCGCTCCTGCACCCGGCGGCGGCGGCGGCACACAAACACCATCATCGTGATGCTGCCACTCATTTGTAACTCCCCCTAACATTATGGCCTCCTTGTCCTGGCGCCGTGATGTCACTCACGGCCGGGGAGGGGGAGGCGGGCCGGAGATATAGGAGGAGCGTATCGAGCGGCTGCCCAAGCTCAGCTGCCTGCAAGACTGCAACCAAGGAGCCAGCTCCGCTGAGGAGGAGGAACCTGAAAATTCCTTGCAGCAAGTCCAGACAGCATCAGATGCTATACGGGATGCAGGCTGCATGATTAATAATAAGCTGAGTCTATTACTGTCATTGTCTGATTTCTGTAATATGCAACATGGGGGGTAGGGGTAAATGTACTGCCACTGGTCATGGTAACTGATAAATAATTTAATGCCACTGGTCATGGTAACTGATTATTAAGCAGTTACTGTGACCAGTGGTATTAAATTATTCATCAGTTACCATGACCAGTGGCATTAAATTAATAATTGACCAGCGGCATTCAATTATTAATCAGTTAGCGTAACCAGTGGCATTAATATTAATTTAATGCCACTGGCCACGGTAACTGATGAATAATTGAATGCCACTGGTCATGGTAACTGATTAATAATTTAATGCCACTGATCACGGTAACTGATGAATGATTTAATGCCACTGGCCACGGTAACTGATGAATGATTTAATGCCACTGGCCACGGTAACTGATGAATAATTTAATGCCACTGGCCACGGTAACTGGTGAATAATTGAATGCCACTGGTCACGGTAACTGATGAATAATTGAATGCCACTGGCCACGGTAACTGATGAATAATTGAATGCCACTGGCCACGGTAACTGATGAATAATTGAATGCCACTGGTCACGGTAACTGATGAATGATTTAATGCCACTGGCCACGGTAACTGATGAATGATTTAATGCCACTGGCCACGGTAACTGATGAATAATTTAATGCCACTGGCCACGGTAACTGGTGAATAATTGAATGCCACTGGTCACGGTAACTGATGAATAATTGAATGCCACTGGCCACGGTAACTGATGAATGATTTAATGCCACTGGCCACGGTAACTGATGAATGATTTAATGCCACTGGCCACGGTAACTGATGAATAATTTAATGCCACTGGCCACGGTAACTGATGAATAATTGAATGCCACTCGCCACGGTAACTGATGAATGATTTAATGCCACTGGCCACGGTAACTGGTGAATAATTTTTTTTTATACTTAATAAATTTTTATTAATGATTTTCCAAATATATATAACAATATTGTAGGTTATACATAGCAGCTTACAAAGCAGACTGAATATTACAAAAATAAAAGTGTAGCCCACCTACTCATTATTATCAACCTCAATATGCATTTTACCGCCCTCCCTCACCCCCAACCTCTCCCACCCCACTCCCCAGCCTACCTCGAGCGCGCAATGCCGGCACCGGTCGCCTGGAGCATGATCACATAGCTATATTCAGGTGGGCAAGAAAAGAGAAAAAAGGGGAAAAGGCTACTCCACTCCCCCCGCGGTCCCCCCATATGGGAGTCCACCCGGGAGGGGGGGGGGAAGCAACTCCCCCCCCCCCAAACCGGGCGGGCCCCAGTCCACCTCAGAAATAAACTCACTCCGGAGGGAAACCCATGTCTATCAGCCAGGGGTTCCATAATATCCCGAATTTCCCCAGATTCTTTAATTTTATGAACATTGCTCTCTCACACCATACCATGGAGTTAATTGCGTTGACCCACTGTTCAATTTCCGGGGGACTTTTAGTTTGCCAATTTAGTGCTATCAGCCGCCTGGCCTGATATAAGCACCTCAAAATAGATGGCTTAATCAGCGGAGGAATTCTAACCTCTTCAAATATCCCCAGCAAACAAGCCCTGGCCGTGGGTTTCAGGGCGGTCTTAAAAACCTTATTTATTTTAAGCACTATTTCTAGCCAATAGCTATATAGTTTTGGGCATTTCCATACCATATGGAAAAGATCTCCCGGAGCCCCACATCTAGGGCATTCATCACTAGGTTTCCTACCCATTTTCCACAGTTTTTGGGGGGTATAATATACCCTATATATAAGGAACAAGTGGGACACACGTTGGGATGGAGATATAGAGGCCAAATGCCCCTGTTCGAGCGTCTTGGCCCATTGTTCTTGGGATATCGGACCTACATCACCTATCCAGCCCTGCCTACTTTTAGCTGGGCCTTCACCTTTCAGGACTCTACTTCTGAGCTTTATATATAACCGCGAGATCTGGCCTTTTACTTGGCTTCGGTCCAAGAGACCTTGGAGCTGGGGGATTTCGGTACGCTCAATATCGAGTGTCCCGTATTGAGCTTGAATTCCGTGTCTCAGCTGTAAGTATTTATAAAACGTCCTGTTAGAGACATTGAATTCCTGCCTAATCGCTTCAAAGGGCTTCATTGTGTTCCCATCGTAAAGATGAACCAATCTATTAATCCCCTGACTATCCCATTCCAGAGATCTGTCTATCTTGTTTAATTCGCACAGATGGCGATTCTGCCATAGGGGGGTGTAGGTAGTTACTCCCACATAACCCAGCTTTTGCTTTGCTTGCCGCCATACTTTCTTCATCAGAGCAATAGTAGGGCAGCTATAGATGAATGAATTAGCCTCTAGAGCTTCAGGTACTAATTTATGGGGTGTTCCCAGCAACAACAACTTATGGTTTATAGACCCCCCTTCTTGGAGCCCCGCCCCTACCAAATGCTGGAGTTGAGCAGCCAGGAAGTATGTCCCCGGGTGGGGTATGGCTAACCCTCCCTCCATAATGGGGAGCTGCAGCGTGTGTAGCCCTATCCGGGCGTGCCTCTTTTTCCAAATTAAGTCCCGGATAAGCGAATCTATGGCTTGGAACCATTTCTGGTTAATCCAGGTTGGGGAGTTATGTAGAATATAGAGTATTTGAGGCTGCCAAAGCATTTTTATTAGGCTGCAGCGTCCCGCCACTGAGAGAGGGAGGCCACACCATCTATTAAGTTTCGTCTTCATTTTCAGCAGTAGTGGTGCTAAATTTTCGTTGGAATATTGGTTTACATCACCAGATATCCAGATACCCAGGTATTTCAGCTTAGTCACCGTCTCCAGACCTACAATCCTTGGCAGCCCCTCCTGATCTCCGGGTCTAGGCAATGGCAAAAGGGCTGATTTGCCCCAGTTAATCTCTAGACCAGATTGTTGACCAAACTCGCCCATCAGCTGGACCACTCTATTCAGGGTAGAGTCAACATTACCAATAAAAAACAGGACATCGTCCGCGAATAGAGCAATTTTTTCTTCTACCCTACCCCGACGGAATCCCTGAATATCAGGGCAAGATCTTGCTAGGATCGCCAGGGGCTCCATGGCCAGTACAAATAGGAGAGGCGACAGCGGACACCCCTGTCTTGTACCTCTCTCCAGCTGGAATGTTTCAGAGAATTCGATACCCATCTTGATTTTGGCCCTAGGCCCATTGTACAATAGTTTTATCCACTGGATGAACAAGGGGCCAAAACCAAACCTCTCTAACACTTTCCACAGATAACCCCATTCCAGGCTGTCAAAGGCCTTAGTGGCATCTAATGCCAGAATAGCTCCCAGTCCCTCATTATCTCTGGGTATTTGAATATTAAGGAAGACTCTTCTGATGTTAACGCTAGTTGACCTACCTGGGATAAATCCCGATTGGTCTGGGTGTATTAATTTGTGGATATACATGTTTAACCGAGTTGCTAGCGCCTTGGCTAGTATTTTAATATCCGAGCATAGCAGGGATATCGGCCGGTATGATGGGACTTCCTGGGGGTCCTTACCCTCCTTCAGAGTTAAAATGATATTGGCCTCTAACATCGAGACAGGAAGTTCCCCCATCTCTAATGCATAGTTCAGTGTCGCCAAAAGTTCCGGCAGTAGCACCTCCCCATACCGTTTGTAGATTTCTACTGGTAAGCCATCTGGCCCTGGAGATTTATCATTAGGCATTGCAGCTACAGCATTTTTTAACTCCTCCAGAGTAAGCGGTGACTCAAGGGATAGTTTGTCCTCTATTGATAATGTTGGAATTGCTGTCTGAAGTAGAAAGTCAGTGGCTAGATTATCTCGTCCCTGACTGGTGGATTTATATAGATTTTTATAATAATCTTGAAGTACCCTCATGATCGCAGGGGGGCTAGAAACTAGATCACCTTTTGGGGTCTTAATTACCTGGGCTACTGTTGGCGCGCCATTAGTTTGGACCAAAAGGGAGAGGGCTCTACCCACCCTCTCTCCTTCGCCAAAGTAGTGCTGGCGCTGGAATAACCGCCTATTCTCTGCTTTTTTCAAAAGAGCCATTTTATAGACTTGTTGACTAGCCAGCCATTCCTGCTGGCTTGCAGTCGATGGGGCTACTATGTATGCTTGCTCCGCCTGGATAACTTTATTTCTTATTGCTAGATCCTGTTCACGGGCTTTCTTCTTGATTATTGCAATTTGTTGTATTAATGTACCCCTGATGTAGGCTTTTAGGGCATCCCAGACTATATCAAGAGAGGCTGAGCCCCTATTTATTTGCAAAAATTCCCCTATCTTATCCTGAGAGGGACTTAAGCCACCCATTAGTACCAACCAACCCGGATTTATCCTCCACTCC
Organism: Lithobates pipiens; assembly: GCF_037356315.1. Taxonomy (NCBI): domain Eukaryota; kingdom Metazoa; phylum Chordata; class Amphibia; order Anura; family Ranidae; genus Lithobates; species Lithobates pipiens. Next base: position 145,813,366 of record NW_027507787.1, on the reverse strand, counting down.
CTAACACCTGTTCTAGCACCCAAACGCACTGTCATGGACAGGGGGGAATGGTCTGAGACCCCTCTTGCCCCACATTCTATATCCTGTACTACCTCCGCAGCTTCTCTATTCCCCAGCACCATATCAATTCTTGATAATGTGCAATAGGTACTGGAGAAGCAAGAATACTGTCTTGCTTGAGGATGACCTATTCGCCATAGGTCGCTTAGTCCTATTTCGGAGACAAACCCCTGCAAACGCCCTATTCTAGCCCCCACTGGTACAGGAAATCTGTCCATATGCCAGTCCATCGTTTCATTGAAGTCGCCTGCTACTATCCATGGAACACCCGGCTTATCTAGGCAAAACGCCAATAATTTAAACATTACCTCCAACTTGAAAGGAGGGGGTATATATATATTGGCTAAAATATATTGTTGCCCGCACAGCAGGCCATATAGGAAAACAAATCTCCCCTCTTTGTCGATAGAGGACTCCTTACACAAAAAGTGCGTACCCTTCTTAACCAAAACACTCACCCCTCTGGAGTATGATGTATGGAAAGAGTGATAGTATGCCGAAAACCTGTGATTGTTTAGCAGTGGGGCTGTATTAGGGGTTAAATGCGTCTCTTGAAGAAAAAGCAACCCCGGGCCCCCCCTCGCTGTTTCCAGCATGACTGCTGCCCTCTTTTTTGGATCACCCAACCCCCTCACATTCCATGAAATAATATGTACACTACCCATACATGTTAATAATTTCTAGCCCAAGCGGGGGGAGGGGGGGGGGGAGGAGGGGGCCCGCCCTCCCACGACGGGGCCTCCCCCCCACCCCCCCCCCCAATACCGTTGTACCAGCAATGCGCGCCCGAGATGCCCCCCACAACCCCCCTACCCACCCTCACCACCCCCCCCTCCCCGAACCCCACCCCCCACCCGCCCAACAGGGCCACCCCTAGGGGTCACTATTGTGATCCGATTTTCCATACACTCAAACCCTGGACGCCCACTCCCGCCCCCCCCCCCTCTCGCCCAATTTACCTGGAAACATCTGGACTCCCCAAGTTCCCACCTCTCAACCTCACTCAACCCCGACACTTAGGATAATACCCAGATAGCATAGGCACAACTAGGTTACCATTGGATCCAACTTTACAGAGAAAAAAAGCACTAAAAAAAAAAAAAAGAAAAAAAAAAAAGAGCAAGAACCACACCACTCTTCACTCTACATAATAACTTAACAATGGATTTACATATTATAAACTGTGCTTTATCTGTGCGCCTATTTCATCTTTTCACTGCCACCTTCCCCCAGTAAATATTCAACTCATGTGCTGTGCTCATAAAAAGGATGGCTATAGCTACCACTCCCTCCAGAAGTGTTAGCTACTTTAATCCTTTGCGCTTCTATTTTAATTTCCCCTTTGCTACACCCCATTTTCCCCCCTTACCCTCCTTCCTTGGGAAAAGAAAAAGAAAAAACTGGTGAATAATTTAATGCCACTGGCCACGGTAACTGATGAATAATTGAATGCCACTGGCCACGGTAACCGATGAATGATTTAATGCCACTGGCCACAGTAACTGGTGAATAATTGAATACCACTGGTCACGGTAACTGATGAATAATTGAATGCCACTGGCCACAGTAACTGATGAATGATTTAATGCCACTGGCCATGGTAACTGGTGAATAATTGAATGCCACTGGTCACGGTAACTGATGAATGATTTAATGCCACTGGCCACGGTAACTTATGAATGATTTAATGCCACTGGCCACGGTAACTGATGAATAATTTAATGCCACTGGTCACGGTAACTGATGAATAATTTAATGCCACTGGCCACGGTAACTGACTAATAATTTAATGCCACTGGCCACCATAATTGATTAATAATTTAATGCCACTGGTCACGGTAACTGATGAATAATTTAATGCCATTGGCCACGGTAACTGATCAATAATTTAATGCCACTGGTCACAGTCACTGATATATGAATTTGCTAGTGCCACTGTTGGTCATGGTCACTGATGAATGAATTTATGGCCACTGGTCATGGTCACTGATGAATGAATGTACTGCCACTGGTAGTCATGGTCACTGATGAATTAATGTACTGTCTCTGCTGGTCATGATCACTGATGATGAATGAATGTACTGCCACTGGTCACTGATGCATTAATGACTGACCACTGGTATAACTGTTTTCCTTATTTATGACACCTGCCATTGAACGGAGTGTAACTTACACATTTAATGCTAAAGGCGTCTGTTATGTTGAAATGCATATTTTTCTCTAAATAATAAAAAAAAAGCTGTTTATACTTACAGTGAAATGATTTAACTTTTTTTTTTTTTTCCACCATTGCGTATAGTTTATATACTGTTTTTGTGTGTGTTTGCAAAATGAAAGTGGGCCGGTCTGGATGAAGTCCAGGGCCAAATTTTTGTCCCAGTCCAGCCCTGCCCCTGGGGCAGGAGCCAGGTCCCCAAACCCTTTTTAGGACAGTATCTTGCATATTAGCCGTTAAAATTAGCACTTTTAATTTCGAACGTTCGAGTCCCATAGACTTCAATGGGGTTCTAAAGTTCGTTTGAATTTGGGGTCCGTTCGAAAGTTCTGGTGCGAACCGAACCGGGGGGGTGTTCGGCTCATCCCTACCACTGACACCATGATGGGGCACCATTCCTTCCCCTGGTACCAACAATAGGGCACTATTTATCCCAAAGACAACAATGATGGGGCACCATTTCTTCATCTAATATCAACAACGGGCACTATTCCTCCCACTAGTACCAATCATCAGGCATCCTTTTCTCCCATTGATGCCAGGGCATTTTCTACTCCCATTGACCACAGTCCGCCCCCCTTAAGTCCGAAGGACAGTAAACTGGCCCTTTGTTTAGAACGTTTGCATACCCCAGGTATAGAAACTTTTTTTGGTGATCCTTAGGGTAGGTCAGTTGCCGACTGTTGTATTTAACATCTTTGAGATTGCATTTTTTCTGGTTATACTTGCCCCCTCTCACCCTGTAGGCTGGTAGGGATCCAATGCCTAGATTGGGGGGTGGGTTTTGGGTAGAATGTTTTTTTTTTCTTCTTGCTCTCCTGCAAGTTTTCCAAATATAGTGGATAGCTTCCTTTGTGGGGATGTACTATGTTGTTTTCTTTGATAATCTATATTTGATTATTTTGTATTTATCTTTATAACTTGTCTAAGGTGGACCATCACTGATACAGACTCAGATGGTGGTATGGATCCTGAGAACACCACTTAATCATGAAACACGCTGCTCAAAAAACACCATATAACAAGTGTATAGTCTGTGGACTGATCAATGATGTCACAATACATTTGTGTATATTGATCTTTAACTTTTGTATACATGTGCAGTTTGTTTCGTTCTGAATTTAAATTCGGACAAACTTTATGAAAATTCGGATGTCTCTGAATTTTCGAATTACAATAGTACCAAATTTAAATGAATCCGAAATAACAACAAAAATGGAATTTCGAATTTGAATCGATTAGAATAGTTTTCAAATGAATTCCGAAAGAGAATAAAATAGAAAATAAGGGAATAGAATAGAAAAAATAGAATAGAAAATAATAGAATAATAATAAAAAAAAAATAGTAAGAATATAACCACCTTCTTAAAATGTGAATTTAAAATAGAATAAATTCAAATACATAAGAATAGAATTGAGTAGAAAAAAAGAATAGGATAGAATAGACCATATTGGAATAGAAACTAGAATTAAAAAAACAAAAGAATAGAATTTATAAATTTTGGTTCTAGCTGTCAGAAAACACCCATATACAATAGGCACCTCATCCCATTTACAAAATTAATTTATAAGTAAAGAGAACAAAGGATGGGATTTTTGCGGTGCTTATATGCAATTGATACAGAAAAGAATATATGAAAAATGTATTTAATAAAAACATTTAAGTTTATTGAATACAATTAAAAAAACACAAAGAATATAACCATTTCCCAAAATTGGATTAGAATATAATAGAAAAGAATAGATTAAACAAATAGATGAATAATAGAATTAAATAAAACAATAGAATAGAAAGAATATAACCATTTCCCAAAATTCAAATAGAATCAATTCAAATTTGAATAGAAAACAAAAGAATAGATTAGAATATGAAGATGCTTATATTTTATTTTATTCTGTTGTTTTTTTCTGTACTATTCTGTTATTTTCTATTCTAATCTGTTCTTTTCTATTCCAATTTTAATTCATTCTATTTGAATTTAGGAAAATGATTACTGTATATTCTATTATATTCTATTGTTTTTTTTATTCTATTATTTTGTATTCTATTCAAATTTCAGCAGATGGTTATATTTTATTTTATTTTATTCTTCTATTTTCTATTCCGGTTTTTTTTCTGCTTTACTCTATTTTAGTTTATTCTTTTATTTTCTGTTATATTCTTTTCTATTCCTTTATCTTCTTTTATATTTTATTCTCTTTAAAAATGGCATCCTTCTCCTTTGTTACATTCAGCTGATGTGCAGGGAATCTCCCATCTGTAGCCCATTGGGCCAGTGCTCGGGCAAACTGGACTAAGATCAAATCCAAAGTCAGCTCAATAAAGAGTTGGTGTACTGCCTGGCACTGTCTCTTGGTGTGTACCTCCCGGATGTAGCCATCTTACTGTTATTCCCGCCATGTTCAGGGCTTACGAATGTTTCCAAGCGATTGTGTTTACTGTATAATGAGGAAAAATTCACTCATAGTAAACAATCTTTCCTGTGTTAGCGTACCCCATTATTTCACCTATCACACATTCATCAACTTTTATGTGCTGCCATTTAGGCTCAAAGAAGAGCCGGAATCGTACAAAGATGATGATTTGAAAGATGTTTACGAGTCTCTTTGCTGAGATGGACTTCCTGCACCCGGTACATCCTCCATATTGATCTGCAAAATGAAAGCTCCTTCTCGCAGAACGAACACTCACCCGGGATTAAGCTGCACATTGATTCCAGTCTTATTCCGTCTCCAGTTTGTTCTTTGGAAAGCTAATTATAGGTGTGCGGCCATTCGCCTCCTCTGATTGTATTCAGCCACCAAAGGTGTCATTATGTATACGTGTAGAATGCTGTGGATGGTGAGTGGGATGAAAACAAAATGAATTGAGACACGTCATCTCTCCACATCTGATCTGAATAAGGCGTAGCGAGGCCAGTTTGTGAAGGTAGTGCACCTTGGTTTCATGAGAAACCTCAATTTTGTCTATTTGTCTGCTTTATTTCCCTGCTAATTTTATATTTCAGGACAGAAATATAGGAACATTTTATTTTATGCATTCAGTCCATTAAAAAAGTCTCATCTGTCTCATTTAAAACTTTGCAAGTGATTATACATGACCATTAATCTATAGTATGCACACCTAAGTGCCTCCATCCCTGTGTATAACTGAAAATATTTTTTACTGTCTGTTCTTTCTTCTTGCTGCTAGGACTATTTGCACTTTGGATAATGGCTACACCATGCACTTTGCAGTATGAGAATTCCCTGGGATTGCTAGTGACGTCACTATCAATCATTTAATGGAGATACGCAATCTTCTTGAGGTCCTCTTATGTATGCTCCGGCAGTCACAGCAGTACTCCCACAGTTCCCGGTGCAGATGCCCCCAGACAACCCTCATTTTACATTACCACGTGTTGAATCTTGAGCTGTTTTGTAGGTAAATTAGGATCTGCATCTTCTCCTGAGGAAGTGGAAAATACACCATGAAACGCGTCGAGCCATATGGATGCAATTCCTTTATTACATCATGTGTTTTAATGTTTCACCTTATATATCAATTTTTGCCAGTCATGAACCAATGTCATAATTGTATATTGAGATCTTTTAATACAATCCACTCTCAACCCAATATCTAAATACAGTATATTTAGTGTGTTATGATCCAGCCAAATCATGATGAGAATGTTTTTATTACTTGAATGAATTACTGAAATCATGGATATACTTTTTAATATATATGTTAATGAGGCTCTTCAATAATAAATGTAGCTCTCAACACTATTGTGTATTGTTGTACTATGCTATAATCCCGATTATTATTATATTTATTGATTATCAATCTGTTTTTATGTATTTACTAAATTACTGACTGTACACTGTGCACCTCATTTAAAGTCCTAAACTCTTTTATTTTCATTGTCAAAGCTTAAAGTAGAAGTCCACCCTAAAACTAAAATCCCTGCATCTACAGACATCCACGATCTAACACTAACCTTTCTAGCCCAGTAAAAAATAAATCAGTATACATACCTTTTTCCCACGCTGAGTTGTCAGTTGTGGCTTTGCTGTGGAGGCGGGTGCAGAGGACACAGCCGACAAAGGAAGCCCCATAATAACTCTATGAGTGACATCACTTCCCACTCATTTCACAGCCAATGTTGGCTGTGTCCTCTGCAGAGCATCCAATGCTTGAGATTGGGTCAAATTGGCTTAAAAAAGGTATGTATACTGTTTTTATTTCTTTACAGGTTTAGATAGGTTAGTGTTAAATCGTGGATGTCTGTAGATTCAGGGATTTTAGTTATAGGGTAGACTTACGCTTTAACTGGTTGCTGACCGCCGGCTGTCAAATGACGGCCAGGCAGCGCAGCTATTGTGGAGGGAGGCCGTCATATGACGGCCTCCCGTTTAAACAGGGAATGCGCGCGATCGTGCGCGTGCATCCCTGTTTCTTCGGTGGCGGCGTGTCACGGAGACACTGCTCGCCACCGAAGGGGTGAACAGCCATTGGCTATGGCTGTTTACCACGTGATCGGCCATGATGAAGTCACGGCCGATCATAGATGGCCCCCCCCGACTGTGCACGGCGCATGCGCGCGATCGTGAGCGCGCTGCGCATGCACGTCGGTTGGCGGCGTGTTCCCCGGGAACACTGCTCGTCACCGACGCTGATAAACAGCCATTGGCCGGCTGTTTACCCACGTGATCGGCTGTGATCCTTTCACAGCCGATCACTAAAATGTAAACAAACCGCGGTAACGAGATGTTACCGGGTTCTCCTCCTCACACACCGATCGTGTGTGAGGAAGAGATTGCGGTAACATCTCGTTACCGCCTACAGTACACATCAAGCACACTGATTGCCCCCCCACCACAATAAAGAGGACCTGTCACCACCCCTCATAGTACCTGTCAATCACAGTCCATCAGAGTACCTGTCACAGTCCATCAGAGTATTTGAGTACCTGTCACAGCCCATCAGAGTACCCGAGTACCTGTCACAGTTCATCAGAGTACCCGAGTACCTGTCACGGCCCATCAGAGTACCCGAGTACCTGTCACGGCCCATCCAAGTACCTGTCAGGGCCCATCAGAGTACCCGAGTACTTGTCACGGCCCATCAGGGTACCCGAATACCTGTCACGGCCCATCAGGGTACCCGAGTACCTGTCATGGTCCATCAGGGTACCCGAGTACCTGTCACGGTCCATCAGGGTACAGAGTACCTGTCACGGTCCATCAGGGTACCCGAGTACCTGTCACGGTCCATCAGGGTACCCGAGTACCTGTCACGGTCCATCAGAGTACCCGAGTACCTGTCACGGTCCATCAGGGTACCCGAGTACCTGTCACTAGGGATGAGCTTCGTGTTCGAGTCGAACATACGTTCGACTCGGACATCGGCTGTTCGCCCGTTCGGCGAATTCCGAACTTTATGGGCCGTTCGCGCCAAATTCGTGTGGCGCTCACGGCCCACAATGCACTGCGATGGCGCAGTGCATTGCTGGCTCATGATTGGCCAAGCATGCACTGTGACCCCGCATGCTTGGCCAATCAAAGCGCCGGCAGCGAGGAGAGCCATGATTGGCCACAGGCAGGATGCCTGCGGCCAATCATAGCTCAGGCTGTGTAGTACACGCCCCACACTATATAAGGCCGCCAGTGTGGCGGCCTTGTGTAGTGTGTTGGCGTCTGAAGCAGTTAGTGGGTGTTCTGTGTACCTTCAACACAGTATACACCGATCGTTATCGGCCGATTTTTCGATCTTGCTCTTCTGTAGTGGTTGTTGTCTGCGTGCCCTGACCGCAGTATACACCGCTATATTCACCTATATAGCTAGCGATATATCTACCTTTTTTAATAGAGCTTACAGTCAGTGTTAGGAGCTTGTGCGTGCTGTCTGCGTGCTCTGTACCCAGTACACACCGCTATATCCACCTACATAGCTCTTCTCTATTTGAGCCATCTGCCATCTGCAGGAGTTATTGGAAGTTGTGTGTGCCTCCAGTACAGTATACATCTGTATTTACCCTTTATTGCTGGTGTTCTATAATAAAGGCATCTGCAGGAGTTAGTGGGTGTTGTGTGTCTCCAGCACAATATACACCTGTATCTACCCTTTATTGCTGTTCTCTAATAGAGCCATCTGCAGGGCTTAGTGGGTGTTGTGTGCCTCCAGTACAGTATACCCCTTTATTGCTGGTGTTCTATAATAAAGGCATCTGCAGGAGTTAGTGGGTGTTGTGTGCCTCCAGCACAATATACACTACCCAATTGCTGTTTTACCCAACTCCCTTCAGGCCATTACCATGTCTGGAAGGCCAGCAAGGAGAGGCAGACAGGTGCGAGCCGATAAAAGAGGGCAAGCAGGCTCTGTGTCTAGAGACAACAGTGCTGGTCGTGGACGCGGTGCATCGTCATCATCAGCACGTGGCCATGGGACGCGCTTGTCCTTCTTTTCTGCAGCTGGACATGTTGAGCCGCAACATGCCAACGACTTGGTAGAGTGGATGACCAAGCCCTCTTCATCCTCCTCATCCTCTCTCACCCAGTCTCAGGGTACTACCAAAGCAGCTGCCAACGCATCGTCTTCTCTCGTCTCAATGTCATCATCAGTGACTCCTTCCCTAGACCCACCACATCCTCCTGAGGAGTCTCCTGAACTCTTTGAGCACAGTGTTGGGTACATGCTCCAGGAGGATGCCCAGTGTTTTGTAGGCTCTGATGATGATACTCAGCTAGAGGAAGGCAGTAGCGTGAATGCAGAGAGAGGGGATGCTCAAGAAGGACAGCAATCTGGCAGTCATGTTCCACAAGCTGCAGCATACTGCCAGGTTTGCTACAGCGATGAAGAGGGAGGGGATGATGAGGGCACTGACTCCACATGAGTGCCTGATAGGAGAGAGGAGGAGGAGGAGGAGGAGGAGGAGGCACATGTCCAACGAGACAGGATGCCCTCCGGGGGCCAGCTTAGGGGCAACACACCGACTGAATCACACCGCAGAGCTCCGTCTGTGCAGGGCGCTGCCTCTGCGCGTTATTCTAAAAGTTCTTTGGTGTGGGCCTTTTTTGAGACGAGTGCATCAGATTGCACCGCTGCTATTTGCAACATATGTCTCAAGCGTATCTCGCGTGGCCAAAACATCAGCCGCTTGGGCACCACATGCTTGACCAGACATATGTTGACCTGCCATGCAGCTCGTTGGCAAGCGTACCTCAAAGACCCACACCAAAGAACAAAGCGGACCTCTCCTTGCTCCTCATCAGCTGGCATCTCCAACCCCACTAGACCTTCAATCAAACCAAATGTCCCTGCCCCAGCTGCTGGACCGGCGAAAGAAGTTCACTCCCAGCCATCCACATGCCCAGCGGTTGAATGCTAGCTTGGCTAAATTGCTAGCACTTCAACTGCTGCCTTTTCAGTTGGTAGACTCGGCCCCCTTCTGTGAGTTTGTACAATGTGCGGTTCCTCAGTGGCAGGTCCCCAAACGCCACTTTTTCTCACGGAAGGCGATTCCGGCTCTCTACCGGCATGTGGAAGGCAATGTCCTTGCCTCGCTGGACAAGGCGGTCAGCGGTAAGGTGCAAATTACTGCTGACTCATGGTCCAGCAGGCATGGACAGGGACGTTACCTGTCTTTCACGGCCCATTGGGTCACTCTTCTGGCAGCTGGGAAGGATACAGGACAAGGTGCAGTAGTGTTGGAGGTTGTTCCGCCACCACGCCTCCAAAATGCTACTATTGGTTGTGACACACCTCTCTCCTCCACCCCCTCCTCTTCTTTTTCCTCCATGGCCTCTTCCAGTGCTCTGTCCTCAGAACCAGCGGTGCTCTGTAGGTGTTCCAGGGGCTACGCAAGTATGCAGGCAAAACAATGCCATGCTGTGCTTGCGCTGGTTTGTTTGGGGGACAGGAGCCACACTGGGGCGGATGTTTTTTCAGCTCTGCAGGGGCAGGCCGAGAGGTGGTTGACGCCACGCCAGCTTAAGCCAGGAATGGTGGTTTGCGACAATGGCACCAACCTCCTCTCCGGCCTCCGACAGGGACAACTGACCTATGTGCCCTGTGTAGCTCACGTCCTTAACCTGGTGGTGCAGCGGGTTCTTGGGCAGGTACCCGGGCTTACAGGATGTCCTGAAGCAGGCCAGGAAAGTCTGTGTGCATTTCCACCAATCATTTAATGCCTGTGCTCGGCTGGCTGAGCTCCAAAAGGAGTTGAACCTGCCCAAGAACTGCCTTATATGTGATATGCCCACCAGGTGGAACTCAACGAGTACCTGTGCGACTACGGCACCAGGACAGGGTCAGGGGAGCTCGGTTTTTTCTCACCATGCCAGTGGGGCATGATCAGGGATGCATGCACTGTCCTGTCACCGTTTGAGGAGGCCACAAGGATGGTGAGCAGTGACAGTGCATGCATCAGTGACACTGTACCTCTTGTCCACCTCTTGGAGCATACGCTGCGTGGAATAATGGACAGGGCACTTAAGGCAGAACAGAGGCAGGAAGAGGAGGACTTCCTTGCCTCTCAAGGCCCCCTTTATCCAGACAGTGTTCCCGCTGTGCCAACCATCACACAGGAAGAGGATGAGGAGGAGAAAGAGGAGGAGGATGATGATTGTGTCAGCATGGAGGTGGAGGCTGGCACTCAGCATCAGCAGCAGCAGCAGTCTTGTAGGGATGATTTACTGTCCCAAGAAACCCGTGGACTTGTACGTGGCTGGGAGGAGGTAGCTGCGGATCATGTTGTCCTTAGTGACCCAGAGGACTCCGGACCGAATGCCTCAGCTAACCTACGCTGCATGGCCTCCCTGATCCTGCAAAGCCTGCGGAAGGATCCTCGTATTCTTCAGATCAATGAGAGGGACCATTACTGGCTGGCCACTCTCCTTGATCCATGGTACAAAGGGTAAGGTTGCCGACCTTATCTTGCCATTGCAGAGGGAGCAGAGGATGAGACTTCTCCGGGAGACCTTGCAGAAAGGTCTGTGCACCGTGTTCCCAGAGACTGGGAGGTTACAAACTCCTGGTCCTGGACAACGTGTTGCTGAGGCATCGGTCAGAAGGAGCGGTGGAGAAGGTGGCCGTCTGACTGATGCTTTCAGACAATTTTTTAGTCCGCAGCCCCAAGGTATGATCGGTTCCAGCAACCATCGCCAGCGTCTGATTTACATGGTGCAGAAGTACCTAGGGTCAAGGTCAGACTTGGACACCTTTCCTACCGAAAATCCTCTGGCTTACTGGGTCTTGAGGATGGATCACTGGCCAGAGCTTGCACAGTATGCAATTGAGCTACTGGCCTGTCCTGCATCCAGCGTTCTTTCGGAACGCACCTTCAGTGCTGCTGGTGGCTTCGTTACCGATCACAGGGTGCGCCTGTCCACCAAATCATTTGATCGACTGACCTTCATCAAGATGAATCAGTCTTGGATAACCCACAGCTACCAAGCACCTGAAGCTGAAGTAACCGAATACTTTTTTTTGAAATATCACATCCCTTCAAGACTGCCTATGCTGATGCTGAGTGACTGTCCTGTTATGTTGATTGTCTATCCTCTTCCTCTTCCGCTGATATGTTGGAAGAACATTTCTGGTTCTGGGTGATGCCATCAGCCCAATTTTTCTGCCCCTGTTTAACAGGGGCGTTTAATTACAATTTTTGATGCAATGCTTTGCAGCAGGGCTAATTTCTGCAATAAAACTAGAGTATATGGGAGAGGTTGCAGTGTGGTGGCACCAGCACCAGTGCCTAAGGCCCAATTATTCTGCCCCTGTTTAACAGGGACATGTAATTACAATTCTTGATATAATATTTCACAGGAGGGCCCGTTCCTGTGCCCACCCAGAGTAATTGTGAGGACTTATAGTGTTGTGGCACCAGCACCGCAACCACCAAAGGTCAATTTTTCTACCACTGTTCAACAATGGCATATAATTACAATTCTTGATATAATCGTTCACAGCAGGGAGCTCCAGCGCCCACCAAGAGTCACTTTGAGGGTGAAAGGTTATGTTAAGCATCCATCTTGTTTCTGTCAGCCATCTTAATATTCACAAACTTCCATTTACAATATGTACAGTTTGAACACCCCTTTAACTTCTCAGATAACTGTGTCAACATGAGATTCTCCTAACGCATTTGTTCTCACACACTTATCTATAACTTTCACACATTTTCTCAGCATTGCTTTAGCTACAAAAGAAATCATGTACTGTCTCTTATCTTTTTCTCATATTAATTTAGCTAGCTTAGAACAAAGAACAATAGCGTTTTGTCTTGACCAGCTGTAATCGTCTTCATGTCTACTGCGCATGTCTTATTCTGTGTGACGTGAAATTTACTATATCAATCGCTTTGTAATAACTCAATACAATTAGTTCTCGAAGGACGCCATGGTGTGTGTGTGGTTTTATTTGTCCTTTGAGAATTGATTCCAGAGCGCTCTGAATTTATACAATACATTGGATCTAAGGTCTGAGAGGTTGAAGGGACCACCCTAGACACATGATTAACACTTTCAGCACTGGGGGCTTGTCCTGGGATGGATGTTTATTTACCCTTAACGGACGTGGAAAGCTACTTTTAACGGCTCGGTATGTGAATTCTATTCTTATTGAGTGAAATTGACTTGCCGGGGTCGAGGTGTCAGGTGTGTGACTTGGCTTCCATCCCACAGAGATTGCTGCTGGGTTATAGAACCTCTCATAAGTATAGATAAGTTGACCGGTCATGACCTTAGGGGTCATATAGTGTTTTGGGGACACTTGTAAAGGTCTCGGTGACCTTAGAAGAATAGGTTTTGGTGACCTAGGAAAATTTACAGAGTACTCTAGAGTTTTAGTTCTGTTCGGGACAGAACTGGTGACTGATGATCAATGTATTGTGTAAACTTTGTGTATGATTGTATAACTGCTTTGCTTTAAAAGTATCACGCTGAATGAATTGCGCTGAGTGTGTATATGTGGACTGCTATTTTGTTTCCAGAACCAAAAGGCATACTTGGTGAGTAGTATTCCCGGAGGTTATAAAGTTACAATTTGGATAAAGCTATATTGGGAAAGGTAAACAGATTAATGTACATTGCAAGTTAAATTCATCTGTGGTTTAAATTTGTCTGAAACAAAACAGCAGCTCCATGAGCAAGATTGTGCGTTTATTGTATGTCTGAAATACTCTTGAACTTGTTCCAAATTTATTCTGTTACAGTCTTGAAGTGATTGTAGCTGTATTAGTATAAAAAAGTATCACGGACAGTACTGAATTTTTTTTGTTAAAGGAATCTAAGTTGAGGTATTGTCTGATTGTCTGATTCACACTGTTGTCTGATTGCACCGTTAGGTGGCAGTCAAGCATGATAAATTGTTTTGTTTTCATAGGAAAATGAAATGAAATGGAGCAATACCTAGTTAACCCTTGGGTGGATCATATGGCAGGATGGACAGAAAGCCGGTTTAGGTATGTTGACAATTTTGGATCCATTATTAATCCAGACTTTCCTGAGTAATCTCAAACCTCATTTAGTGGTCCCAGTCAAACAAATGATTACTGAATGGTCAACACTTTCTAGAACTGACTTTGGCAAAGCTCTTTCACAGAAAGATGCAGCAGGTTGTTTTGATATACCAAAGCCGTCGCCTGTCTCCACACAACATTTCCAAGGGAATACGAAGGGGAACTTTAGAGGCAGAGGAAATTTTAGAGGCAGATTTAAAGGCAGAAATGGAAGAGGAACGAGTCGTTTTAGAAACAATGGATGTTTCAATTGTGGTGCTGAGGATCACTGGGTGAGTCAGTGTCCTCACCCCACCCCTCCTCAGACTCCCGATTCCAGCTCTGTCCCTAACCAGACACAACAACCACAGGCATCCATCCAACAAGGTCCAACATTTCCAATCAAATGGGGAAATCAACAACAATGATGGGGCCCAGAGGGTAGTGTCCCAGCTTTTCCTTTTGTCTCAGATGATTTCACTGACAGTCCAATGGTTGCTATTTCAATAAATGGGAGACTCCTCCCCTATCTCGTTGATAGCGGGGCCACTAGGAGTACTATTTGTGAAGATCATTTCAGAGGCAAGTGGGAACCAGCGGAACCCTCTTTGGGAATTAATGGGATACTGACAAAAACATATAGGACTCCACCCCTACCAATAGAAGATGATTGTAAGGAGATTCCATAATACATTGCATTATTGATTGTTGATTCTGATTATTGCTTTTATCCTGCTTATCTGCTTAAGTGATTCAAAGAAACTTTTCTTGATACAATTTAGAGAATCTAATTCAAACTCATGACAGTATTGCTTAATAACTGAATTATCTCATGGTCATGTCTATCTATTTCTGTTAAATGTCTTCATTTCAGGAAGCATCTGTTTGTGGTTTTCCTCTCAGTACACTGTTACTGGGTATGAAAGGGCTAGATTTGGTTTTTAGGAAGTTGTGGCTGGTCAGCAGACGGTAACAGAGAGTAAGGAATTATTGAACTGGAATAAGCTTTGAAATACAGAGGTTAAGGTTAAGGTCACAAGACATTACAGAATAATGAGCTAATGAACAATGTGAGCTAATGTGTATAATTTTGATTGGTCCCCAAAATTGGGGCAGAGTCTTGTAAAAATAATATAAAACGGCAAAACCAGTATTAAAGAATTGTAACCATTTCAGCATACCAATTGTGTCTGTATGATGAGTCATTGGTTATCCGCCGGCGAGGACCTCCACTGAGCCATCTCTAAGAGCCTAGGCCATAAGGAGAAGACGGGCGACCTAACAGTTTTGGTACCAGGAGAGTGGGGTCTGGCGTTTGTTTGAACAGGTAAGACACATTCTGCTCCTTTTTACCTATTTTTGGTGAACTGGTGTTGGTGCTTGCCTTGTTCAAATAACCTTGTATATCCACCCACTTACATAACTGTGCCTTCGCAACGGGCTAGGCTGGCCCCTTGGAAGGTTAGAGGGGCTCGCAGGTATTTTGGTTTTTTTTAGAGTAGTCTGACTAGGCTGGTCTGACTGTATTGAGTATGTTAGGTAGAGGTAGAGGTATATATAATAAGTGTGTTTAAAACTCGGGAAGTATAGGATACGCCCGCAGTATAAGGAGTGGCTGAGTGGACGCCCAATCTTTTTGGGGGAAATATAGTGCACTTATAATAACATGTTGATATAATGTAAATTTGTTTGGCCATTGTATATATATATATAAGATTTTTTTGCTTGTTTTTCTTTTAGGTACCACCGTAAGTATTTAGGGTGTATAGAGAATTAGAGATAAGTGTATGGTATATATATGTATGACAACTGAATGTAAAGTATTGTATTGATTTGAAGGGTTTTATTAAGGCATTACACATATATGCACTAAATGAACAACATAAATCAGGAACCCGATTGTAGTGAGATAGCGCCCGCCTGCCCACGTTGCACCTTTGGTTTACTGTTCCTTAGTGTTGACAGGACGTGGATCCTGCTAACTACTAGACCAACTGGGTTCTCATACCGACTTGGTGCAAGGGGAGTATATCCTACCACGAGGAGGGGTTTCCTATACCGAGTACTGAGGGTTAACCTTCATAGCTATATCAGCCCCACAGCAATAACAGACGAGGGGACATATTCACAAGTCAGGGAACAAATTATAGCCCAAACAGGTTGCTTTCATCTCTGTCCCTGTACTAGACACACCCTACCAAGGTTATTAGATGGGGAATTCTGCAGCAACCCAGACCACGGCCAACCCATCCCCCTATGAGTATGTTAAAAACACACTACCGGGGCCACAGGTAGAACCTTTTTGGACACAGGTCAGAGAACGGTGCCAACAGCTGGGAATACATGACCCAGGACCACTAGGTCCCTGTTCAGAGGATGAATGGAAAGAGGTGAGCAAGGTGTGTCAGGTGCACAAGCACTCTTATCCACCTGGGAAATGGGAAGACACCCAGTACATGAAAGATTGTTACAAAACATGGAATAAATGCTTAGCCAAGTACAAAACAAAGTATGTAACTAAAGTCCCCACAGTAAAGCCTGTAAACTCACCCGCCCTATCTCAGCAACCTGAGGCACCACCACCCCCCCCTTATGTGATGGTTAAACAGGAAGATGGAACATTGGGTCCATGTCTTCAGCTGTATCCATCTTTAGACTCAGCAGTGTTGGCCACCATAGTGTATGGGGCAGCTGATCAGGCACAAGTTACACGATGGGAAAACGAAAGTAGAAGCAGGAAAGAGAAAGTCCGGGCAGAAGGTATACAAAGTAGGGAAGAAGAGAGGATTAGAAAAATGGAAAGGGAATTAGAAGAAAAGTTAAAAGAGCTTAGAGAAAGAAAGGAGGAAATAGAGCAGAAAATGTCTAGAAGGGAGGAAGAGCTAGAAGAGTACAAAAGAGAGCTGGATAAGAGGGAAGGTGAGATGAGAGAATATTCTGCGATAACTAAGGAAGAAAGGGATGGAAAGACCCTGAAAGAGGGGGAAGAGGAAGGAGTCGGGAAGTTGAGCCCCAGGGAAAAGGAATGGGAAGAGAAAGAATTTAATAAGAGACAGCAGGTAGAGGAAGAAAGGATACAGAGGAAAAGGGAAGATTTAGAGGCATACGAAAGGATACTAGATCACGAGAAACATCAGGGGTATTTGAGCAGAAGGGTGGCATTTTTCCCTCCCTGACACCAACCCAGACTCCGCCCACCCACATAATGACAATGCAACCTTATCCACCAATGCAATCTTATCCCCCAGATCAGGCTTACCCACCAGACAAGGGATGCTTTAACTGTGGGGAACTGGGACACTGGAAGTCCCAATGTCCCTACAGAATTGGAACAAACGCTCAGAGAGGAAGAGGTAGGAATCTAAACACCACCCCACATCGCCTTCAGGATATCAGGTATCCTCACCCACCACAACCCCAATACCAGCCTCAGCCTCATAGACCACCCCCACGCATCCCGATGCAGTGGCCATCCGCTCGGCGGACCCCACAATAGGGATGCCAAGAGAATGTCCCGTCCCTCAGCCTTGTGTGTTATAATCCATCGTGGAAAAGTCTTCCGCAGGTACTATTGCGGGTAGACAATCACCTGATATGTCTATTATTAGATTCAGGGGCTACATTCAGTAGTTTGAATGATGCCATATATGACACACCGCACTGTACTGAGGGAAACTCTATTGGTATAAATGGGACATCAATTACCCACCCCATCACTCCACCATTGCCCGTGGCTACTCCAGAAGGGCAGGAACTATGTACCCAGAGTTTTGCTGTCCTTGTGGATTGTCCAGTATCTTTAATGGGGAGGGACCTACTCTCAAAACTGAATATCACCATTAAATTTGACAGAGGGGGCTCCCTCACTGCCAGCTCACCATTTTGCGATTTACATGCTCCAAAGAGACACACTTACAGGGGACTCTTTGCATCATTACCACCCACTCTAGAAACACATGCCATATGGGCAGAAAACAAAGGGAGTGTGGGTTTTATTAACTGTACACCTTACACACCACAAATGCGTCCAGACGCCAAAGTACAATATCATAAGCAATACCCCCTGCCACTCGAAAAAATTGAAGGCATCACACCATTAATCGATGATTACATAGTAAAAGGGATTCTGAAACACATTATAAGCCCCTGGAATACACCAATCTACCCTGTGAAAAAGGCGAATGGGGAGTGGAGGCTTGTACAGGACCTAAGGGCCGTCAACAAGCAGGTTATACCTCTGCCACCTTTGGTGGCAGATATTTCTTTCATCTTTTTGAAAATACCTGCTGATTCCCTTTGCTACACAGTAGTGGACCTGGCAAATGCATTTTTTAGCATCCCGATCGATGAAGGGGTATTGCCCATGTTCTCATTTTCATGGGGGAAAAAGCAGTTGACCTGGTCAAGATTACCGCAGGGGTATGTGGACAGTCCGGCAGCCTTCTCCATGGTCCTTAATGAGACAGTTAAGTCATGGACTGCTGAGCGCGGGTCGGTACTAATACAGTATGTGGACGACTTGCTCCTGTGCAGTCGATCTGCTGAAGATTGTGCGGTCGATTCCACATCTCTGTTACATCACCTGGCCAGGTCTGGCCACCTAGCATCGCGGAAGAAGATACAATGGTGTCAAAGTCAGGTAGAATACCTGGGATGCATTTTGAAGGAGGGAACCAGGCTAGTATCCCCCAAACGTGCCGCAGCCCTGCAGGCTCTCAGTCCTCCGAGAGACAAAGCAACCTTGCTGTCATTCTTGGGCGCAATCGTATATTGCCGCCAATGGATCCCAGATTGTTCATATTATGATGGCATTCTGAGGGAGGCTACCTTGTCCACCGCCCCAAAGACAATAGATTGGACAACAGAAAGGCTCCATGCTTTTCAGGCCTTGTTAAAAAGTCTGACTCAGGCCCCCGCCCTGGGATTGGTAGAATATGGCAAACCTTTTCAATTATACTGTGTGGTGTCGAGAAATTCTTTTGCTGCGGTTTTGACACAGCAACATGGAACCGGGTACCGGCCAGTCTCCTATCTCTCAAAAAAGTTGCCTACCCAAGTACAAGGGATGCCATCTTGTTTACAAAACCTTGCTGCTTGTGCAATGGCAGTTCAAGAAGCTAACAAATCAGTATTAGGCCATGAGCTGACTCTCTACACTACTCATTCAGTGACTCACCTCCTGCAAAACATGAACACGCAGCATATGACAGCACAAAGGCTTAGTGGGTATGAGATCACACTTCTGAATACTGATAACCTCACCCTCAAACACGCACCACCAAGTAATCCCACTGTCCGCCTTTTGCATTCTTTGCTCAGACTGCCACGAGACCCTGATCAGAAACACAATTGTGTTGAACAGGTTGCAGCAATAACCAGCCCTCGCCCAGATCTCACTGATATTCCCCTACCAGGAGTACAGGACGTTTTCATAGATGGCAGCTGCTCCCGCCCCTCTGATGCAACATTCCTGACAGGGTACGCCATTGTCCAACTCCCTGATGTGGTGTTGGAAGCAAAAGCTTTACCACCCTCCTCGGCACAGGTAGCAGAATTGGAGGCGCTCACAAGAGCTTGCATACTTTTCTCAGATCAGGAGGTAAACATCTACACAGATAGCAGGTACGCTTTTGGGGTCACGCATGACTATGGTGTAATATGGGCAAATAGAGGATTTAAAACTGCTGACAACAAGCCAATTGCTAACTCTACGCAAATTAAAGCACTCTTGCAAGCGATTCTTCTCCCAAAGCGGATAGCGGTCATCAAGGTAAAGGCACATTCATCAAATAACAGCAGAATTTCCAAAGGAAACGCGCTGGCAGACAGAGAAGCAAAAAAGGCCGCTGCCCTATACATTGGTCAGCCAGCCCCCACAACAATGTTCTTCAAAGAACATTTTACATCACCCAACTTTAAAACCATTGTGGCACAAATACAGGGATTAGCTACAAAGGAGGATGTTTCTTTTTGGGTCAAGGATGGCTTGACCAAGGACCAAGAAGGTCTTTGGTCAAAAGAGGGGAAGATATTGGGCATACCAGAATCAAGCAGTGTTCTCATACTTTCCTATCTCCATGGTCCAGGACATATAGGTACCACCGCCCTAACAAACATATACACAAAGTCTTTCTGTACAAACAACTTAAATAAACAGGCAAAACTCCTCACCAGCAGTTGTATGACCTGTGCATCAGAACAACACCACATGCCAGAACAAAACTCTCGCCCTTTGAGATTTTGATGGGAGTTCCTGCAAACATAGAGCTGCCCCTCTTAGATCAAAACACTGACATTAACATCTATTCCCAACAGGAAATGTACGTGAAAAATCTGGTAAGTATGCTACAGGAAATGAACGAACATGTCTCTGTCACTTTTTCTCCTCTTTCCACAGAGCCGACACACCCCTTCATCCCAGGAGATCAAGTGCTAGTCAAGCAACTGGCCCACAAAAAGAGGATCGGACCAATCTACTCTGGACCTTGGAAGATAGAGAAGGTTTCCAGAACTGCTGTACTGACCGATCTAGGAAACACCTGGATCCACGCCAGCCGGCTAAAGAAGTGTCCACAGCAACCCCAGACCCCAGACCCGCCTCCAGCACCCCAGGACTCCTCTGACCAGGAACAGCAACCAGATTTGAAGGACGTTCAAGAAGGCATAAAGCAAATCTCTCTGAACAAAGAGACAAATCCCTCACCCACAGGAAGAAACGAGTAGCAGAACTTTGTACACAATACCTGACAAAAATGATTTCCACTTTTGTGTCAGGAAAAACATTATGCTTCTGGACATGTCTGATTCTGATAGTATTCATACCTGTTTGGTTAATAGCAAATTGTGTGTACCATCCAGAAGATTCAGGGCTACTAGAAGGCGTATGTGGGAAAGCACAGACAGCCAATGCACCACCTAGTTTAAAATATAAAAGAAGTATACACCCCACTGAACCCCCTTCAGGTTTCACCGACAGGATGTTGTTGTTAAAGTTTAAGTACAGTTATGCACAAAAGTCTGGTTTTGAGAAATGTTGGATATGCAGCAAACTCCACCCTAGTACAGCCAGAATCCCATTAATGGCCATTCCCTTAAACATCACTCCTTTCCTGAATGGAACACCCCCTATTGTTCTTGCCAATGTCATAAGGAAAAGTCCCAAAAAGCCCCTCAGTTTTCAAATCGTGGGTAGAAGCCATGCTCCAGATTGGTGTTTCATAATGGGAAACATTTCCAGGGGAGCTGAGGTGTGCAAATGGTCGAAACTTAATGTCTCCATGGCTTCCCTTACCGATAACTCATTTTTTCACACCACAGACCCTGTGATTAATGCTACCATCTATGACCTTTTTAATTCTAGCTCCCACTCCCCGGTCACACAGTTATTAGCTCTGCTGATGACATCTGGATATTCAAAAGGCGCAAGGACTATTGTTAGTCAACGACCCTTAGCACTAGGCAACACAACCTACATCTGTTGTGGCAAGCTCTGTTACCCATGGATTCCTGAGGAACCCCAAGGGTGGTGTTATCTTGCTAAAATAGTCCCTATAATGGGAGTAGTGGGGGATAATGGACAAGGACACCTACTTAAAGCTAGTACCCACCCAAGATACCCTCTAAAACACCATGTGAAAAGAGAAATGTTCCTAGAAAAAGACATGACCTGGGCCTGGTTTCCTTCCTGGACAGGATGGGGAATAGATTTGATGAAGAAACTAAACAACTACACTTCAATCATAGATGAGATCTTGGAAAAGGACTCTGATGACATCACAAAACTAAACCTAGAAACCAGAGCAATTAGAAAACAACTAGAGCTACATGACCTGGCTATAGAAAGCATGAGTGCAGCCCTCACTGGCCTCTGTGAAATTACTGAGGACTATGAATGCTGCACCTGGATACATAACACGAGTATCGAGATCCCTGATTACTATGACATAATTGCACAACACAGAAAAGAGGTAAACAAGCTACAACAGGATGCAAGGGACATTGGGAAAACATGGGACCCTTTCTCTACAGGGTTCAGTTTAGGAGGTCTCACTTCATGGTTGAAGAACACTGCAATGACTATTTTCACCATACTGCTTTTCGTATTGTTCTTGTATGCATGCTTCATGTTACTCAAATGCCTCTGCAGGAAGGGTAGCGAAGCACGTTCCGAAACCATGAAGCTGACTTCCATTTCCAGAGATCCCACTGTATGGTACGAGAGTCAGGAACATGAGGCCGGAGGATATGAATCCATGAGGCCTAACGAAAAGGGTAGAGAATGACCATTTCGATAATATCGAATGGTCAAAGGGAGGATTGTAAGGAGATTCCATAATACATTGCATTATTGATTGTTGATTCTGATTATTGCTTTTATCCTGCTTATCTGCTTAAGTGATTCAAAGAAACTTTTCTTGATACAATTTAGAGAATCTAATTCAAACTCATGACAGTATTGCTTAATAACTGAATTATCTCATGGTCATGTCTATCTATTTCTGTTAAATGTCTTCATTTCAGGAAGCATCTGTTTGTGGTTTTCCTCTCAGTACACTGTTACTGGGTATGAAAGGGCTAGATTTGGTTTTTAGGAAGTTGTGGCTGGTCAGCAGACGGTAACAGAGAGTAAGGAATTATTGAACTGGAATAAGCTTTGAAATACAGAGGTTAAGGTTAAGGTCACAAGACATTACAGAATAATGAGCTAATGAACAATGTGAGCTAATGTGTATAATTTTGATTGGTCCCCAAAATTGGGGCAGAGTCTTGTAAAAATAATATAAAACGGCAAAACCAGTATTAAAGAATTGTAACCATTTCAGCATACCAATTGTGTCTGTATGATGAGTCATTGGTTATCCGCCGGCGAGGACCTCCACTGAGCCATCTCTAAGAGCCTAGGCCATAAGGAGAAGACGGGCGACCTAACAATGATGAAGGGTACACCATATGCACACATTCTTTGAGGATAATACCAAGGTGTCCTGTAAATTAGTTGGGAAGAGACTTGTTTGGGCCACTAGGAATCACAATTAGAACAAACTCAGAAGGAGGTCTAGACATTTCCTCAGATAAAATCACTATAGTAGCATGCAAACCAGGTTTATTGATGCTGTCACAACAAAATAGTGAAGAAGATTTTGAGGATATAGACCCCCAGGTCTGGTCTACATCAGATCTGGATGTAGGACTTGTTTCATGCACACCATACAAGGCCACTCTCAAAGAAGGTGCATTTCCTATCTATCACAAACAGTATCCACTCTCTAAAGAAAAGATGGATGGGATAGTGCCAATGGTGAAAAAGTTTCTGCAGGATGGAATCCTGGAGGAAATTATTTCTCCATACAACACACCTGTTAACCCTGTAAAGAAGCCGGATGGCTCCTTCAGATTTGTACAGGACTTGAGGGCCATAAATGACCTCATAGTCCCAATAGCACCCATTGTACCTGATGTTCCATCACTACTGTCGTCCATTCCAGCAACAGCCAAATGTTTTACTGTAATTGATTTAAAGAATGTTTTTTTCTCTGTCCTTGTAGACAAGGAGACAAGGCCACTCTTTGCTTTTACTGTGTCGATTGACCAACACAATCGCCAGTTTACCTGGTGTAGAATGCCCCAGGGATATATAGACTCACCTGTGGTCTATTCTATAGTACTCCAAGCCACCCTCAGGCCTTGGACTGCCCCTCATGGTTCTGTACTGTTGCAATATGTTGATGATCTTTTGATTTGTAGTTCTTCAGAGGAGGACTGCCGAGCTGATAGCCTATCCTTATTGAAATGGTTACATACGTGTGGTCACAAAGTGTCTAAGAAAAAATTACAATGGTGTAAACAGGAGGTTGAGTACCTAGGGTTTGTGCTGTCTCCGGGAGTTAGGAAAGTCAGTCACAAAAGAACTGTTGCTATAGTGGGTCTGCCCCGCCCACTTACCAAGAAAGACCTGCTAACCTTTCTTGGAATGATTGGTTACTGCCGCCAATGGATACCTGACTGTTCTTTCTATGACAATATATTGAGACAAGCAACCCTCTCTGAAACGTCTGATATTGTAAAATGGTCTGATGAAATGTTAAATGCTTTTACCATGTTGAAAAGTGCAATGGTTACCAGCCCGAGCCTCGGCCTCCCTGATTTTAGCAAAATGTTTCACTTGTTTTCTAGGGAAAATTGCAGAACCATGGCAGGAGTACTGGCCCAGGAACATGGTGGGAGACTGCACCCTGTAGCTTTTTTCTCAAAGGTGGTTCCAGTACAGGTGCAAGGCATGCCTGCTTGTCTCAGAGCGTTGTCTTCTTGTTATATGGTTGTAGAGTTGGCAGCACCATTTACCTTGGGCCATAACACTACTTTACACACCTCACACAACGTTACCACACTCCTCAAAACTTTACATACTCAGCATATGTCAGCACAAAGATTGAGTGGGTATGAAGTCATCCTCCTGTCCAATCCAAACCTGAAAATAAAAAGTTCAAACATAAACTCTGGCCCAGCTCCAATTTTGAATGCCTTATTAGGTATTAAAGGAGAACAGGATGACTTACCACCACCTCATGACTGTACACAATCAATACATTAGGACACTTCACCTAGAGCAGATATGCTTTCAGTACCAATTCCTACTGCACAAACAGTTTTTGTTGATGGCTCTTGCAGCAGACCGAGTGATAATGTCTATCATGCAGGATATGCTGTTGTCCAACTGCCGGATTCTGTCCTCGAGGCCAATCCAATACCCTATCAGTCTGCACAAGCTGCTGAATTGATAGCATTAACCCGTGCATGCCAGCTGTAAACATTTACACCGATTCCAGGTATGCTCATGGTGTGGTTTGGGACCATGGTGTAATATGGCTTCGCAGAGGATATGTGGCAGCAGATGGAAAGAGCATCTCACACTCTGACCTAGTCACAGCATTACTAGATGCAATTCAGTTGCCTTCAAAACTAGCTATCATGCACTGTAAGGCACATACAGGCCAAATGACTGATATAACCAAAGGTAATGCACTAGCTGACAGAATAGCTAAAGAAGCTGCATCTACACAAAAGGAAAACATTCAAATGCCCATGCTAACACCTCAGCCATATTCCCTGAAAGAGACACATTGGCTAACGGAACTACAGGCTTTTGCCACCCCTGATGATATTGCACAATGGAACTGTGATGGGATGGTACAAAAGGATCCTAAAACAGGATTAATCTGCAAAGAGGGGAAGCCGTGTATTCCTGTTGCTAGCGCCCCCCTGTTCATTGCACAATACCATGGACTGGGTCACAAGGGATGATAGGCCACATGTGAACTTCTAGATGCAGATTTTTTTCATTGCAGGATTACCTAATCTAGTCAAAGCTTTTGTAAGGAGATGTGTCACTTGCATTAGGAACAATCCAACAAACCCAAAGAAATCAAAGCATGAACATCTTGAGTACCCAACAACACTGTTTACCCATTTACAGATAGACTTTACACATATGCCCAAAGAAGGAAAGAAACAACAATATCTTTTGGTCATAGTGGACATGTCGAAGTGGCCAGAAATTTTTGTCACCAACAATGAAAACGCACAAACTGTAGTGAAGATCCTCACACAGGAAATTATTCCTAGATGGGGATGTCCATTGCAAATAAATTCAGACAATGGCCCAGCTTTCACAGCTAAAATCTGCCAAGATCTTGTAAAAGTACTAAAGATAGACTGGAAATTTCACCTCCCCTACCATCCACAGAGTTCAGGAATTGTAGAGAGAATGAATAGAACAATTAAAGACAGGATAAGGAAAGCTACGGGTGGGAATTTTGGCAAGTGGAAAAAAGTTCTCCCAGCTGTATTAGCTGAAATCAGAATGACCCCTCACAGTGTGACGGGTTATTCCCCCTTTGAGGTACTCATGGGTAGGCCATTCCCCACACCGTGGGCTAATCATCCCTTGATGGTAGAGAAAGGTGATTTGGAACAAATACAGGAGGAATATGTAAAAAAACTGATTGAAACTCTTGATATTGTTGAAAGAAGAGTTGCTCGCACCTCTCCTTCTTCTTCACAGGTACCAACCCACCCGTTCCAGGTCGGTGATCAAGTTGTGGTCCAGAGGCTTCAAAAAGGTCGAAAGCCGCAAGAGGTTCCATTCGGACCAGTGACCAAAGTGGTAGCCGTCACCAGGACCGCCATCCTTACAGAGGAAAGTCCTACTTGGATCCATGCCAGCAGAGTAAAGAAGGTTGATCTAAGCCCAGGAATTCAAGAAAGGCTGAAAAGAGGTGAAGCAGGTGTTTTAAGTCCTCAAAAGACAAGCACAGACATAAAGGACAGTGATGTCACTCATTTCACCACAGACTTCTGGGAAGGCCTTTTGCCTTCTGGTGATGTTTCTACTTCTGATCTTTGTCCCAGTGTGGATAATAACTAACTGTATCTTTCATCCTGAAGACTTAGGTGCCTTGAAACTCATATGTGGTAAAAGCGAAATACACACCAACCATACTGACTTTCACCTCAGAAATCGCAGTAAACGAGATGTCTCTAATGAATTGATCAAAGAAACAAGTTTTTCTGGAAAAATGTTACTGTTAAAATTTAAATATGCTTACGCTAGAAAGTCAGGATATGAAAAATGCTGGATTTGTAGTAAGTTGCACCCAGAAACTGCTAAAATCCCACTTTTAGCTGTCCC
Organism: Lithobates pipiens; assembly: GCF_037356315.1. NCBI lineage: Eukaryota > Metazoa > Chordata > Amphibia > Anura > Ranidae > Lithobates > Lithobates pipiens. The sequence continues at coordinate 145,786,923 of NW_027507787.1, read as the reverse complement.
TCTAAACCTCAAGTCATTATTGGAAAATACTCTAGTCTTAAGCATTAAGAATGTCTCGGAAGGGTACCGCAATCAGAGTATTATGTTTTACACTTTAGGAAAGACACATAAACCTGAGTGGTGTGTTCAGTTAGGCAATACATCCAACGGAATAGGTATGTGTTCCAAGTCTGTATTTAACATTTCAAAGGGTATTCCCTTCCACACCAGTAACATTATCATAGGTCATATGTGTAGTTACAAAAATCAATCCCTTAACAACACCATTAGTGAACTTACTACATATAGGAACACAACCTCTGGGATACTTGTGAGTAAACTTGTTAGTGCTGCATTTGAGGCTGGAACTGAGCCCCAACGTAGTTCTCTAAGAAGTTTTTCATTGGGAAACAATACATACGTATGCTGTACTAAAATTTGTTACCCATGGATCCCCGCAGGAGTGAAAGGATGGTGTTATTTAGCACAGTTGGTACCAGTCATGTCAGCCCTAGGCCAGAATCAGGAACGTCACATACAAGTTACTTCAAGTCCAGTACATAGGTTAACTTATAAATACAAGAGAGAAACCCCACCTATGTTTTCTACTTCAGATAAGTCATGGACATGGTTTCCATCCTGGACAGGATGGGGCATAACCATGATGGACAAATTAAATAACTACACTAGTTTAATAAATGATGTTATGGAAAAAAACTCTCAAGATATAGGACTACTCAATGTCGAACTCAAAGCAATTAGAAGACAACTAGAGTTACACGAATTGGCTATTGAAAGCATGAGTGCAGCTCTGACAGGTTTATGCGAAATGACCCAAGATTATGAATGTTGTACATGGTTTCACAATACCAGCCTGGAAATCCCAGACTACTATGATGTTATTAATCAACACCGAACACAGGTAAATGAATTAATGAAACAAGCAAGGGACATAGGTAATTATGGATGGAACCCCTTTTCTAGTTTGGGTTTAGGTGGAATGTTTTCATGGTTAAAGGACATAGTGATTATGATTATCATAGTACTATTGTTAGGATTGATAGGCTACCTGATTTTCAAGCTTATTCTACTTTGTATTAGGAAGTGTACTACACCAGACCAACCTTCTCACGCATATACACAATATCTGCAGCTTTATGTAAATGAATATAACAAACGTAGCAAGAACCGTAGATTTCAGGAGGCTGCGGATCTGTAGAAAGTCATTCCATGACTTAAGAGGGGGTTGAAAGGTTATGTTAAGTATCCATCTTGTTTCTGTCAGCCATCTTAATATTCACAAACTTCCATTTACAATATGTACAGTTTGAACACCCCTTTAACTTCTCAGATAACTGTCTCAACATGAGATTCTCCTAACTCATTTGTTCTCACACACTTATCTATAACTTTCACACATTTTCTCAGCATTGCTTTAGCTACAAAAGAAATCATGTACTGTCTCTTATCTTTTTCTCATATTAATTTAGCTAGCTTAGAACAAAGAACAATATCGTTTTGTCTTGACCAGCTGTAATCGTCTTCATGTCTACTGTGCATGTCTTATTCTGTGTGACGTGAAATTTACTATATCAATCGTTTTGTAATAACTCAATACAATTAGTTCTCGAAGGACGCCATGGTGTGTGTGTGGTTTTATTTGTCCTTTGAGAATTGATTCCAGAGCACTCTGAATTTATACAATACATTGGATCTAAGGTCTGAGAGGTTGAAGGGACCACCCTAGACACAGGATTAACCCTTTCAGAGGGCTTACAATGTTGTGGCAAAACCAACACCTTGTTCCTCCATTTCTGCAGAGCATATAGGGCAGGCCCCTACTTTCAAACATCCAACTTACAAACATCTCCTACTTGCAAACGGAAGGAGACAACAGCAAGTGAGATGAAAAAGGATGGACGACAAAACAAATTATACAGGGGTGATAACCCTTCCCTATGTTTTCCAAAAAGCTTAAAAATAGTTTTTTTGACTGGAGCTACACTTTAAAAATGTACCAGTTGAAAATTACAAACAGATTCAACTTAACACAACAAACCTACACAGTCCCTGTCTTGTTTGCACCGCCTGTATACTGCTGTTCTGAGTATATAGGGCCTGGGGGCCACACGCATTTCCTTTTTTTAATATGGGTACGGGGTTCCCTTTAATATGCGTACAAGACCCAAAGGGGCTGGTAATGGGCAGGGAGGGCTACCCATGCCATTTTTCTCAATGATTTTCAACCATATTGCAGGAACCAGATATAACATTAAAACCGCAAGCAGTTTTAAATGATGTTATTTCCGTTTAATGTCATTTTGTGCAGGGACTGTTCTAAACACGGGAAACACGTGGCACTTCACAGGCATACTACAGACACCCCCCAGGCACGATATTTAAAGGAATATTTCACTTTTTTTTTCACTTTAATCGTCATTAAAATCAGTGCTCCCGCCAAAACTGACATTTTTTAAAACATTTTAGGCATTGACCCATGTCCCCTGGGGCAGGAGCCAGGTCCCCAAACCCTTTTTAGGACAGCATATTGCACATTAGCCGTTAAAATTAGAACTTTTAATTTCGAACGTTCGAGTCCCATAGACTTCAATGGGGTTCTAAAGTTCGTACGAATTTGGGGTTTGTTCGAAAGTTCTGGTGCGAACTGAACCGGGGGGGGGGTGTTCGGCTCATCCCTACCTGTCACAGTCCATCAGAGTACTCGAGTACCTGTCACGGTCCATCAGGGTACTCGAGTACCTGTCACAGTCCATCATGGTACCCGAGTATCTGTAACGGTCCATTAGAGTACCCGAGTATCTGTCACGGTCCATCAGAGTACCTGAGTACCTGTCACAGCCCATCAAAGTACCTGTCACGGTTCATCCGAGTACCCGAGTAGCTGTCACAGCCCATCAAAGTACCGGAGTACCTGTCACGGTTCATCCGAGTACCCGAGTACCTGTCACAGCCCATCTGAGTACCCGAGTACCTGTCCTAGTCCATCTGAGTACTCGAGTACCTGTCACAGTTCATCTGAGTACCTGTCACAGTTCATTTTAGTACCCAAGTACCTGTCACAGTCCATATGAGTACCTGTCACCCCTGTTCAGAGTACCCAAATACCAGTCACCAAGCCATCAGAGTACCCGAGTACCTGTCACCAGGCCATCAGAGTACCCGAGTACCTATCTCCAGCCCATCAGAGTACTCGAGATACCTATTTGCAGCCCATGTCTCATAGAATATACGTTGGGGTGTTTGCTTTCCAAAATGGGGTAATTTTGTGGGTAATTTCACTGTCCTGGTGGTCCAGGACCTTCAAAAGTGTGATGGGTAGGAATGAAATGAGATGTGCCATTTATGCTCCTAGAACGCCTAAACGTACTACTTCAATGTTCGGCCTCTCTATGTGGCCAGGCTGTGTAAAAGTCCTACACATGTGGTATCGCCATACTCGGGAGGAGTAGTAGAATGTGTTTTGGGTTGTAATTTTTGCTATATACATGCTATGTGTTAGAAATATCTTATAAATTGACAATTTTGTGTAAAAAAAAAATGTGTTTTAATTTTTTTCCACATATTCCAAAAACTTCTGGAAAAAAATTAACCATTCAAAAGACTCATTATGCCTCACAGATTATACGTTGGGGTGTTTGCTTTCCAAAATGGGGTCATTTTATGGGAAATTCCATTGTCCTGGTACTCCAGGGCCTTCATAATTGTAATAGGTGGTTGAGAAATGAAATGCGTCATTTTTGCTCGTAGAACGTCTGAAGGTACTACATCAATGTTGGTACTCTGTATGTGGCCAGGCTGTGTAAAAGTCTCACACATGTGGTATCGTCGTACTCGGGAAGAGTAGCAGAATGTATTTTGGGTGTAATTTGTTGTATGCATATGCTGTGTGTGAGAAATAACCTGATAATATGAAAATTTTGTAAAAAAAAATAACAATAAAAAAAAATCTTCATTTTGCAAGGAATTGTGAGAAAAAATGACAACTTAAAAAAACTCACCATGCTACTTACTTAATACCTTGGAATGTCTACTTTGTAAAAAGGGGTCATTTGGGGGGTATTTGTACTTTCCTGACTTGTTAGTGTCTCAAGAAATGAGATACACCTGATGTACTGAAGGCCTGATCAGATGTGATCAATTTTCAGCGATTGGCACCATAGTTTGTATACTCTATAACTTTCACAAAGACCAAATAATATATACTAATGTGGGTTATTTTTACCAAAGATAGGTAGCAGTATAAATTTTGGCCAAAATTTATGAAGAAAAATTACTAATTAGCAAAAATTGAAGACAGAAACAAAGAAAAAGGCATTTTTTTCACAAAATTTACGTTTTATTTTATTTATAGCACAAAAAATAAAAAACTATTTGTGTGGAAAAAAGGACTCAAGTTTCATATGGGTACAGTGTTGCATGACTGAGTAATTGTCATTCAAACTGTGAGAGCGCTGAAAGCTGAACATTGGTCTGGTCAGGAAGGGGGTGTAAGTGCACTGTATTGAGGTGGTTATTTGAATGAGTTAAAGTTATAAGCTGCTCGGCTACCCTGCGCAGCAGAATTAATCTCATTGTGTAATAGTTTGTGCTATTACTGTTTCTGTGTAGATGTGTGTCTTTTTCGTAGCCTTAATATAGAATTAGTCCAAAAAAAATATTTTATAAAAAAAAAAATTGAATATCCTGATACCACCCATTTACTGTTCTTTACACAACATAAGTCCTGATGAAGGGGTCCGTTCCTGGCCCACGAATATGTTGGATGCATCCACAGATCTTGTTGATACGACTTTTGTGGCATAAACATTTTTTGTTCTTTGCTCTCCTGATTCCACTGAAGTGATTTTGGATCCCTTTTGCATCTAAGAGCTGCTTGTTTAACAACAGAATGCTGAAAAACACCAACTCTACATCACTTGTGAAAGTAGAACCACCCTGAGAATCCAGCACCATGTGTCTATTCCTCTCTATGACAACACTCCTGCTCAGGTGCAACAACTTCTGGTGCTTGTGGGTACCTATAGTCTCTCACAAAAGTGAGTACACCCCTAATTGAAAATGTCCAAATTTGGGCCTAAAGTGTCAATTTTCCAGCACTAAGAAAATACAAAAAGCTGCGCCAACATAAAAATAAACCTATAAATAAAAATCCTAAAATTGAAATATTATTTTTATATGTATGTGAAATGTGAATAGTTGATATATTCCAGGCTTATAAATAAATAATAAAAAATAACAATTAATAGGAATTTCTCCTCAAAAAATTAATAAAAGAGTCCATAAGTGATCAACAGTTGCAGTCTTAAATGGAAACACCACGGTGGTTGAATACACTCAGATGCGCACAAGTGCCCGTCACCATATAGTGAGTGCGTTTACCAGATGGAACTTTGGTTAGAGCGTTATAGTTACATCCTCAATCGCGTCAGGATATTCCTCTTTTGAGTAGATCAGCTCACCGAAATGAACAACAGCACTCTTATAAGCAAATCTTAATCCACGATCCCAAACAATACTAGCAGTAGATGAATATCGAATATAAACAGCGTGCATAGAAAAAACATAAAAAGACGGCCGGCATTCAGGAGCCCGTCCTCCTCTCTCACAACGTGATAGCATCACTGCGTGCCTTCCCAAGCGCTGACAGGCTGACCCCCTCCCCCCTTCAACTCCTGCAGCAATGCTGGCAGCACTCATACGTCTATTTCCAAAGACAACCTCTGGATGTTATGTTGAGCATGTGCACTTAACTTCTTTGGTCTTCCATGGCAAGGCCTGTTCTGAGTGGAACCTGTGCTGTTAAACCGCGGTATGGTCTTGGCCACCATGCTGCAGTTAAGTTTCAGGGTCTTGGCAATCTTCTTATGGTATAGGCTATCTTTATGTAGAGCAACAATTCTTTTTTTCAGATCCTTAAAGAGTTCTTTGCCATGATGTGCCATGTTGAACTTCCAGACCCAATGTGGAATTTTTTTTTTTTTTGGACAAACCTCCAAGATGACCACTACCTTGCTAAAGAAACTGAAGGTAAAGGTGATGGATGGCCAAGTATGTCTCCCTAAACCCTACTGGGTATCAGCATCCTCAAAAGGAAGGTGGAGGAGTGCAAGGTCTCTAACATCCACCAGTTAGGTGATGTTGTCATGGAGGAGTGGAAGAGGACTCCAGTGGCAACCTGTGAAGCTCTGGTAAACTCCATGCCCAAGAGGGTTAAGGCAGTGCTGGAAAATATTGGTGGCCACACAAAATATTGACACTTTGGGCCCAATTTGAACATTTTCATTTAGGGGTGTACTCACATTTGATGTCGGCGGTTTAGATATTAATGGCTGTGTGTTGAGTTATTTTGAGGGGACAGCAAATTTACACTGTATATTGTTACAGGTTACATTAAAAAAAATATATTATATATATATATATATATATATATATATAAAATTGTATGTAACCCGGAGGCCAGGTAGCAGGTACAAAGCTCCCTGGGATGAGCAGTTTTTCAGGCACAGATACCAAATCCAGTAGTGACAAACAGTGCGGTGTTTATTTGTAATATATACAAGTCTATATACAGGTTTTGTACAGTGTTCCAAAAACAAATAGGAACACAAATAGCCAAACAAAAACCTTGCTGTGTCACGTCACTATACAATATTTGCAGATCCTAACTACCAGGCTGAGCAAGCCTACAGCTTGTCAGCTTCCACATACACAGCTTAATAGCTTTTACCAATTGGTTGCTCTCCTAGACAGAAGTTGTCTGAGGTTCCCAGGCCAAGAGCACTGTCTGTCTGTCTCAGGTGAGTTTAAATTAGCCTGGGGAGAGGACCAAGACTTGAACTGGAACCTGGATCAGAGATCACTGACCGTGTATGAGAAGAGTCTTGGAGACGTATAAACCCTGAACAGGACTTTTCCAGACTCTCTCTGGCACACACTTCTACATATACCCCCCCCCCCCCCCCATCAACCCCAGGGTTGGAACACCTGTGGCCCAGCAGGAGTGAATAAGGAGGGAAAGGGCATCTACATTTCCCATCTCAACACCTGGCCTGTGTTTTACAGTGAAGCAATAATCCTGTAGAGCCAGAAATCACCGGTTCACCTGTCCATTAGTCTCCTTCTTTTGGGTCATCCATTTCAGGGGAGCATTGTCAGTTATTAAATCAAACTGGTGCCCTAACAAATACTACCTTATGGCTAAAAATTCCTTTTCAATGACTGCATACTTTTTCTCATGGTCATTGAGCTTTTTGCTTAGGTACACCACAGGGTGTTCTTACCTATTGTATACCTGTGACAATACTGCCCCGATACCTACATCAGACGCATCCGTCTGAACCAAAAAGTCTTTGGAGAAATTGGAGGAGTACAGTACTGGCTGTGCACAAAGAGCTTTCTTCAGGATTTGGAAAGACTCCTCTGCTACTAGGGATCATTTCACCATTACAGTCTTTCCCTTTCGTAAGGTCTGTCAGTGGGGCAGCTATAGTTGCAAAGTTCAGAAAAAAACTTTTATAATACCCCGTAATCCCAAGAAAGGCCCTGACCTGCATATTGTTTGTAGGACGTGGCCACCCCTGGATGGCTTCTATTTTATTCACTTGTGGTTTAATGATTTCACGGCCAATAGTACAGCCCAAATACCTGGCTTCCTCTAAACCAGGGGTCTCAAACTGGCGGCCCTCCAGCTGTTGCAAAACTACAAGTCCCATCATGCCTCTTCCTGTGGGAGTCATGTTTGTAACTGTCAACCTTGCAATGCCTCATTGGACCTGTAGTTTTGCAACAGCTGGGGGGCCATCAGTTTGAGACCCCTGCTCTAAACCAATGGCACATTTTTGTTGCATTTGCCGTAAAACCTTCTTTGAAGAGGGAATCAAGGACAGCCTGGACACGGGGCAAGGGAGACTCCCATTCAGTGCCACTATATCATCCAGATAGGCTGCTGCATACCGTTGATGGGGTCTTAGGTTTCTGTCCATGGCCCTCTGAAATGTCGCAGGGGCATTTTGCAACCCAAAAGGCATTTTTTTATATTGAAAGAAACCCTCTGGGGTCACAAATGCAGTCTTCTCTTTGGCGCTACCAGTCAGGTGTATTTGCCAATAACCTTTTGGCAAGTCCAAAGTGGTCAGATAGCGGGCCTTGCCAAGTCGGTCTACAAGTTTGTCTACCCTGGGCATTGGGTACGTGTCAAACTTTGTCACTGCAATAAGCTTCCTGAAGTCATTACAAAACCTCCAAGTGCCATCCGATTTTGGGACTAACACGATGGGGCTAGACCAGTCACTATTGGATTCCTCAATGACCTCTAACTCCAACATCCTTTTAACTTCATCACTGATGTCCTTTCTTCTAGCTTCGGGAATTCGGTAAGGTTTGAACTTGACATGGACCCTAGGTTCAGTAACAATATCATGCTGAACTGCTAAAGTTGTGCCAGGTAACACTGAAAATTTCTCTCTATTCCTTATCGGAAACTCGCAAGCTTCCTGTTTTTGGAAATACGACAGGGTGTCTGGAATCATGACCTCAGGGATCAGAAGGGACTCAGTACCCTTAGGCGTTACCAGGAGGGACTTCACAGTTAATGCCAGTCTATCCCTCCAAGGCTTTAACAGGTTTATGTGGTGAATCTGTTTGGGCTTCCTTTTACCTGCTTGATATACTTTGTATTTGACCTCCCCAACTTTTTAAATTACTTCGGAGGGACCCTGCCACTTAGCCAGGAACTTGCTCTCAACGGTGGGAACTAACACCAGGACCCTGTCACCAGGTGAGAAAACAATGAGTGGGGCCCCCCCTTTGTATATTCTCTGTTGGGTTGCTTGGGCCTGCAGTAAGTGTTATTTAACCATTGGCATGATTGCTGCAATCCTGTCCTGCATTTGAGCGATATGCTCAATGACACTTTTGTGGGGTGTCTGCTCCCCCTCCCAGGTTTCCTTGGCTATGTCTAATGCCCCGTACACACGATCAGACTTTCCGACAACAAAACCGTGGATTTTTGCTCGAAGGGTGTTGGCTCCAACGTGTCTTGCATACACACAGTCACACAAATGTTGGCCAACAATTATGAACGTAGTGACATACAAGACGTACTTGATATCTCCATTACGAGCGCTAGTTTTACAAGACCGAGTGCTTCCGGCTTGGACTTTTGTGCGACAGACTTGTGTACACACGATCAGAAAGTCTGACAACAAAAATTTGTTGGCGGAAAATTTGAGAACCTGCTAGCCAATATTTGTTAGCAGAAACTCCAACAACAAATGTTCGATGGAGCATACACATGGTCGTGCTTTCTGCCAACAAGCTCACAAGCTCAAGATTTGTTGTCACAAAATCCGATCGTGTGTACGGGGCATAAGAGTACCTGAGGGTGTCTACCATAAAGCAACTCAAATGGAGAGTACCTCGTAGAGGACTGGGGAACCTCCCTGATGGCAAACATCAAGTATGGAATCAGGAAGTCCCAGTTTTTCCCATCCTTGTTAACAACCTTTTTTAATATGCGCTTTAATGTTTTATTGAAGCGTTCCACCAAGCCATCAGTTTGAGGGTGGTACACAGAGGTTCGCAACTGTGTCACCCTGGTCTGTAAGGATAGTGTAATCCATGATTACAAGAATATGCTGATGATCCCGGGCAGACTTAGGGAGTGGGCCCACCAGGTCCATGGCGATCCTCTCAAAGGGCACTTTAATAATGGGTAAGGGCACTAAAGGACTTCGGAAGTGGGGCTGATATTTGACACACAGGACCGGATTGACAATAATTCTCAATATCTTTCTGTATCCCGGGCCAGTAAAACCTGCACAACACCCTTTCCATGGTTTTCTCAACCCCTAAATGACATCCTAGCAAGTGCCCATGGGCAAGTTCCAACACCACCCGTCTGTGTGGCTTAGGGACCACCAACTGGTCAAAAATGTCATCTTTCTCAGTAAAGAAAACGGGGCCTGTCCCTTGGTTCGTCGGGTACATCATTAATCACTACTACATTTTCCCAGGCCCTGGCAAGGGTAGGGCCTTTTCTCTGCTCGGTACCAAAGTTTTCCTTGTGCACATTAAGGTCAGCAAACTCCAAGAGCAGCCTCAGAGTCAGCAGACGGCTGTCCACCTTCACTGGTTGTGGGGACTTCCTCAGGCTCCTCCAGTTCCTCTGCCATAAACGAGAAAGGAAAACCTGGAGAACCCTGAGAGGTGTCCCCTGAACCCACATTGTCAGTGCCAGCTAGGAGTTCTGGCTCTGCCATTGAGTCAGTTACTGCGACTGGGTCGGGACAATACCATAGTTCCCAAAACTTAGGGAAGTTCCTACCAATGATGGCTTCATGCACCAAGTGGGGCACAAGTCCGGATGGGTCACTGTACCCAAGTCAGTTTTAAAGTTAACAGTGACTGTAGGATACTCCCGGGTACACCATGTATACAGATCACAGCAACTTTTTTTACGTGAAAATTCACAGTTTCAACCATCTCAGCTTTAACCAAAGTCACTAGACTTCCAGAGTCCAACAATGCCATAATAGGTTTATCATTAACAGTCATTTGGCACATGTGTTTTTCTACACTTGGCGCTGCAGGGTATGAAACATCAGCAAACATATACTGCCTTCTATAAAATACATCACACCGCATAGGTTCATCTGTCAATATGTCCCAGTTCCTGGCAACGGAAACACCTGAGGTTGCCCCAGTTTGATTTGCTGACAGGCAGTGGCTTCCCTTGTTTTAGATGCCAAACTTCAGCCCGGTCTTACCGGTTGCCTGGGGAGACCGTGGCTTTGGGTGGAAAGTTTGTGTGGCTGTAGGGGTGATGACCAGGTTCTCTACAGCAAAGTATCTCTCCATAAGCTCCGCTAGATTGTTTGCCAACTTGGGGACCCCTTGACTCACCCACTTCTGCAGGGGAACTGATAGTGTCCTCAGGAATCAGTTCATGACCACATGCTCCACTATTTATGGCCAAGATTTCCTGCTTGACCTTTTCATAATCTCCTGCTTCTGCCGACTCCAGATCATAGTAGGCCTTCTGCGATTCTCCAGACAGCAAGGAGTCGACCAGTCCTGCCACTGGGTTTTAGGCCAACCTTCCCTCTCAGCAGTGCTTTCAAACGCTAGCCGAAAGGCCTCTGGATCTGCAGTCATCTTGGAAAGAAATCAACCTACATGGATGACTGAGGGCTTGTCTCCAACATCATTCAGTTTAGCAGGTGACCATTGTGCTAGCGTCTCCACAACCTTTGTCAAGGTTTTCCTATCCGCTTTTGCCTCAGTGGCTAGCTGTTCAAACAGCTTCTGCTTCTGTATAATAGCGTTAGTTTGCTGTTGTGCAGTGTTGGATAACACCATTTGTTTGAGGATTTCCTCCATGTTTAGTCACTTTAGGTACTGGCCCTTTAATTAGTAACTTATTACTGCTGGTCACAGCCTCCACCATATATGAAACCTGGGGGACAGGTAGCAGGTACAAAGCTCTCTGGGATAAGCAGTCTTTCAGGCATATATATGTGGACCTTATTGGACGCTTTAGGATTGTTGTTATAATATAGACTTTCATTTAGCAATATGTCTGGCCCAATTTTTGCTCAAATATTTAAAAAATTATTCCTGCTTTTTTTTCCTTTCTGTTTACTCCTCTCTGAATACAAAGAATACATCTGCTGACTTATGCTCCATACACATGAGCGGATTTTCTGTTGGATGGTTTTTCCGATGGAATTCCGCTCAAGCTTGGCTTGCATACACATGGTTACACAAAAGTTGTCTGAACTTACAACCGTCAAGAACGCGATGACACCACTACGACGAGCTGAGAAAATGAAGTTCAATGTTTCCGAGCATGTGTAGGAATTTTGCTTGTTGGAATTTGTACAGACGATCGAAATTTCCGATCAGAACTTTTTCTGACCGAAAAATATAGAACCCGCTCTCAATCTTTTGCTGGCTGGAATTCTGCCAGCAAAAGTCCGATGGAGCATACACAGGGTCGGAATTTCTGATCAAAAGCTCACATCTGACTTTTGCTGGCAGAATTTCTGCTCGTGTGTATGGGGCTTTTGGTGATCGGTTCTATGTTATGTGAGCTGCAGAGAGTCTTGTGATTCCACTCAGCAGCCACGCACCCTATTTTTCTTTCTGCTATTGGATTTAAGCACTGAAGACTAATCAAGCGAAACATGGAACAAATAACGAACAAATAATTATAATTATATATAAGTTGTCACCACTTCAAACTGGCTTGCAAATGTCTCACTGTAAATACCATCCTGATCATATTAATATAGATGCATTGCTGTTCAGTGAGGGGGCCTTATAGTCAGACGGCAGCATTGGCATATGATGCATATTCCTTCATATAATCTGGCCACTGTTATTTTGTAATTTATAGTTGTGAATCATATATTTACAGGGCTGTGTATTCCTAACTGGGTACTGGAGATGAAGTCACACAGGATTCCTATATCTTTACATTTTTTTAGCTCACACAATAATTATATTAATCAGTTTGAGAAGAAAGCACTCACAGTGATGAGTACATCTCATGATGGGGTTCTGCCTTGTGAGTATAAAACAGATTTACATAGGGGCCCCTCCTCACTCATTGTATTTTTAACCGCTTGCGGACCAGCCACCACAGTTTTACTGCGGCAGGTTGGCTCCGCTGCTTGAAATCACGTTATTGTACACAATCTCGTGAAGCTTGGATAGCAGGCGTGCGCGCTGCCCCCTGCGGGCTCCGTGAGTCCGGCCACGGATCCCGCGGACATTTTCAATAGCATGTGAAAGCTGAAAGGCCTCGTCACGGCACCCTTGTTTTTGTCTTACATGTATATGCCCTCCACGTGCTCCTTACCATGAAGGCCAGCTATGGGTGTGGGCAGTGACCAGTTTTTTGTTACTGTTCATATATATGGTCCGGGGACACACTGGGTACCTTCGCTGCCATTGTGCTCTTGCTGGGTGTCCAGTGTGCTCCTGTTCCTTTAAGGGGGCTTGGGAAGCCTCCAGGCTCACCTGTCCCACATCTATCCATTCCATGCATGCGCTTCCACTGTGGAGACACTTATAAATTTGTAGTGTTAGGACTGCAAGCAACACAGGGTGTCCTGACGAGGCCTTGCAGCTTTCACTTGCATTTGCAAATGTGTGCTAACTAAACCCCTGCTTTTAACAGACGGTTAGATAGATTAATTTGGTTGGTCAGCAGACTGGTTGGTGAGTTGAGCTATGGAATTGTTTTTGTCTTAAATGTATATGCCCTCCATGTGCTTCTTACGTGAAGGCCAGTTATGGGTGTGGGCAGTGGCCAGTTTTTTGTTCTTATATCTTATACAGGCCAGGCATAGAGGTCTCACAAGGGATAAATCGCTTCACAACAATCGGAGTCTGAATACCCAGTGATCTCTATGATGCTTGTGCACTCCTGTGTCTCCAGTGATTATTATTATTATTATTATTATTATACACGATTTATATAGCGCCAACAGTTTATGCAGCACTTTACAATGTATAGGGGCGACAACACAATTTCAGTACAGTTCATTACAAAAGGTACAGGAGGGCCCTGCTCATAGAGCTTACATTCTAAAGGGAGGGGGTGTTGGTACAAAAGGTAATAGCTGCAGAGAATGATTTGATGGGGGTGGCTCGGGGACAGTTGTTAGGTGGGTGTGGGATAGGCTTCCCTGAATAAATTAGTTTTCAGGGATCTCCTAAAGGTGGACAGGGTAGGGGCTTATCGGATATACAGGGGCAGGGAGTTCCAGAGGATGGGAGAGGCTCTGGAGAAGTCATGAAGGCAAGCATGGGAGGCGGTAACAAGGGAGCTAGAGAGCAGGAGGTCCTGGGAGGAGTGGAGGGAACAATTTACGCGATATCTGCAAATGAGGTTGGTGATGGGATTGATGTTGTGAATGGCCTTGTATGTTATGGTTAGCATTTTGAATTTTACACGGTGGGGTAGGGGAAGCCAGTGAAGGGATTGGCAGAGAGGAGCAGCAAAAACGGATTGGTTAGTGAGGTATATTAGTCTAGCAGCAGAATTCATAATAGACTGAAGGGGGGGGGGGGGGTAGCCTGCTTAAGGGTAGGCCATTAAGGAGAGAGTTGCAGTAGTCAAGGTGGGAAATAATTAAGGAGTGAATTAGTTGCTTTTTGGTGCCATTAGTAAGGAATGGTCGAATTCTGGAGATGTTGCAGATGTTAATGCGGCAGGATTTAGCCAGTAATTGGATATGGGGGCTGACGGAGAGGTCAGATTCAAGAATTACACCCAAGACCTTGGCATGTGTGGAGGGACCAATGGTTGTGTTTTTGATATTAATGGTGAAGTCGGGGGGTGGGGGGTACCGTGAAGAAGGAAATATAACAAGCTCAGTTTTAGAAAGATTGAGTTTGACGAAGTGGTGCGACATCCATATCGATATGACATTCAGTAAGTTTGAGATCCGTGAGGAGCTCAAGGGGGTGAGTTGAGGAGTGGAGAGATAGATCTGGGTGTCGTTGGCATAGAGATGGTATTGGAAGCCGTGGGAGGTTATCAACTGGCCTAGGGAAGAGGTATAGAGTGAGAATAGGAGAGGCCCAAGGACGGAGACTGAACAGAAAGAGGAAGGGGAATGGAGGAGAAGTTGTAAGAGACACTGAAAGTGCGCTGAGATAAGTAGGCATAGAACCAGTATAAAACAGAATCACGGAAGCCAAAGGAGTGTAATTTGCTGAGAAGGAGCATGCGGCCAACTGTATCCAAGGCAGCAGAGAGGTCTAAAATTATCAGTATGGAGTAGTGACCACTGTTTTTAGCAGTTAGTAGATCATTGGTGAGTTTTAGTAGGGCAGTTTCAGTAGAATATTGTGGGTGGAAGCCAGGCTGTAGGGGGTCGAGAAGGTTGTTGTTCGTGAGGTAGCGACTCATTCAGTCATGGACAAGGCGTTCGAGGAGCTTGAAGCCAAACGGGAGCAGGGAGATGAGTCTTAAGTTATTCAAACAGGTGGGGCCTAGTGAGGGTTTTTTGAGTATGGGGATAACCAGTGCATGTTTGAGCAGGGAAGGAAAGGTGCCGGAGGAGAGGGAGAGGTTGAAGATGTGGGTTAGGGAGTTTAGAATAGAGTGGGAAGGTGGTCGCAGCAATTGAGAGGGGACAGGGTCCAGGGGACAGGTAGGGAGGTGGGCCATGGAGAGGAGTTTTATCAACATCATCCGTGGTAACTGAGCAAAAGGAGGAGAGTATTGAGTGTGGTGTTGGACCTGATGTGTTGTAATAAGGGAGGAATTTGAATGTTGGATATCTCCTTGCAAATTGCGTCTATTTTCCTATTGAAATAGTTGGCAATCTATTGAGCGGTAAGCAAGTTTGTGGGTGGGGGCAGTGGGGGGTGAAGTAAGGAATTAAGGGTAGAAAAGAGTTGACGAGGTTTGGATGAGAGGGTTTTGATGAAAGTGTTGTAATAGGTTTGTTTAGCAGTGTGGAGGCAGGAGTTGTATTTGAGAAGGGCAGATTTGTAGAGGGTAAAGTTTTCCAAGGTTTTAGATTTTCGCCATGCTCGCTCAAGAGCACGGCTGTGTCTCTCGAGACTCCTGGTGTCATCTGTTTGTCATCTGGGTTGTGGCAGATGGGGCCTGGTTCTGCGTGTATAAAGAGAAGCAAGTATGTCTGGGGAGGATGACAATGTGGTGTTGTAGATGGAAGGGGTTAGGTCTGGGCACTAGAGGGGTGTAATTTTGTCATAAAGGCCATCAGTAGCAGAGTGAAGAAGGGAAGTGTTGAGGTCATCCAATGATCTCTATGATCCTTGTGCACTTTTGTGCCTCCAGTGATCTCTATGATCCTTGTGCACTCCTGTGTCTCTAGTGACCTTTGTGACCTCTGTGTGATCCTGTGTCGCCCAGTGACCCCCGGAGTCATCCTGGGACTCCAGTGCACCCCGAGTGCTTCCATGTATCTCCATTCAGCCTCAGGTATGCTCCTGTATATCCCGGGATATCCCTTTCCCTGTGTATATGGACTCATGTCCATGACAGATATTTTGTCTAGAGAAATTTCCATGGTAATGTCCCTTAGACGTCTCAGAGGACAGGGAGGGGTTAATGACTGATTGGCATATAGGAGCATTACCTGCACACTGCCGACATCCCTAAAATGGCATGACGGCCCGCTTTCATCTGCTTGACTGCATTTAATCTCATCTCCAGAACGTAACATTTTATTTCTCCTCCAACTTTAAGCTGTTCAATTAAATTGAATTATTCATAACTGTTGTTCCTGTGCATTAAGAGTTATACGTGTCGAGGATCGGCTTTGGCGTTTATGCCCGTTTATCGGCGCACAAATGTTCACTTTGCACTAAATGGTTATTGCTGTACTCGCTGCACAACTATATTAATAAATGGTGGATAGCTCTCGGCTCCCTCTGCAACGCTGCGACTTATTGATGGCTTGGCTGCTAATGTGCCATAGAACAAATTTAAAGTAACTTATTGCTCTGAAACTAATTATGAAAAAAAAAGATGTTGGCACCACATTGGCTTCTGGCCGCAGGCACTAAGCAGTGTTCCTCTCAGGAGGTGGCCAATGGCAATATATACTGGTATATACAGTGCTCAGCATAAATGAGTACACCTCTTTTAAAAAAGTAAGATTTTCATCAATATCTCAATGAACACAAGAACAATTTCCAGAATTTTGACAAGCTGAGTTTTATAGAACATTTGTTTAGCTCATTACATGAAGGTAAGGTTAATAATAGAACTTAGACTACAAAATCTTCAGTTTTACTCAAATTAGTTGATGCAAAAATGAATACACCCCACAACAAAAACTACTACATATAGTATTTTGTATGACCTCCATGATTTGTAAGGACACCACCAAGTCTTCTAGGCATAGAATGAACAAGTTGGCAACATATCTTTTTTCATTCTTCAAGAACGACCTTCTTTAGAGCCTGGATGCTGGATGGAGAGTGATGCTCAGCTTGTCTCTTCAGAAGTCCCCATAGGTGTTCCACTGGGTTGCGATCAGGAGACATGGCCACTGAATCACTTTCACCCTGTTGTTCAGAAATGAAACAGTGGCCATAGATGCAGGGCCGGAGCTACCAATAGGCAAGATAAGAGCCGGCCAAGAGCACACATCAGTAGGGGGTGCCATGCTGGCTACATTCAGCAGTGAGGAGTGAGCACTTAAAGCAGAGTTCCACTTTAAGCACTCCTCGGCCCCTGACATGCCACATTTAGCGTGTCATTTTTTTTGGCGGGGGGGGGGGGGGGGGGTGTACCTTCTTTTTAGCTGCCCACAGTTTCTATGACGGTGTGACGGTGCCGAGGAGGGGGGGGGGGAGTGAGACTCCGGGCGGCTGCATCACTGAACAGTGTGACAGGGGAGTGTCTGTTTATTAAAAGTCAGCAGCTATGCTTTTTGCAGCTGCTGACTTTTAATAAACTAAAAACAGGTGGAACTCCGCTTTAACCCCCCTGACGGTCTTCCCGAGTCTGGCTCGGGGTGGAATTTTTGTACCATTAGCTGTAACCCCGAGCCAGACGGGACTGCATCACTGGATCCAGGAGGACGCTTACTTACCTTCTCCCTCGGATCCAGCGATGTCCCCGCGCTGTATGAGCGAGCCGTGTCTCGCTCGATCTATCACATCGCCGATCTCCGTGCCCTGCGAGCGTTGTGACGCACGGGGACGGAGATCGGTGCCCAATTCAAAAAGTGAAACACACAGTATACATACAGTATAATGTAATCTTACAGATTACATTGCTGTATGTAAATATTTCACATCCCCTTTGTCCCTAGTGGTCTGCCCAGTGTCCTGCATGCAGTTTTATATTATAAAAACTGTTCTTTATGCCTGGAAACTGGAGATTGTCCATAGCAACCAAAACTGTCCCTTTACAACAAAAATGGTTTTAGACCAGCTAGAAAATAGCGATAATAAATTGGAATCACTCGCAGAATTGAGCGACAGCGATTTGTGGGGAGATCCGTCATCAAATACTGAAAAGTAATGACAGTAACAATTCTGCAACTGAGCAAATTTCAGTGTTTTTGATTTGATTACATTATTGAATAATTTTTATTATTGTTATATTATTATTTGGTACAATTATTTATAGTTATTTATTATATTATAATTTATGATTTCATTTTTCAAACTTTATTATACCCGGGATGTCTGCTAGACTCTGGTTTGGACAGATTTAGGAGAGTTATTCCTAAGAATTACAGGACTACAATCTAAAATGCCAAATTTTCATGCAAAATAATTGTACCGCTTTTAGCACCTAAAATCCGAAATAATCGTACCGCCAGGGAGGTTAAGCTGTGCTGCTGGACAAACTGCCAAAGAATTCAAAGAGAATTCTCTTCCCAGGCCCAGCCCCAACCTCCACCCCCAGGTTGCTTGAAATTTTAATTTTTTTTTAACACTAACACCGACATCCCCTTTTCAAGGTTCCGCGAAACAAAGTACAGAAACAGCAACCATCCCTCGGGGCCCTCCTGTTCCTCCTTGGCCTGATGCACCAACCATAACCATTCCTGCTAAACCCTACAGTATGCAGCCCGCGTCACACTCTTTACTGACCTTCGGATCCATCAGCAGGACAAGGAACATCCGTTACTCCGATCAAACTTCTGGGATCTGTCCTCACTTCAAGCGAGACAAAGCTTCAGCTATGACCTTCTCACTCCCGAGAGGTGCACAGCACCAATAAAACATGCACACATTTTTACACCAAATGTCAGTCTCAGCACCAGTGAAGACGAGGCTGAGACCTTATTGATGACCTGTACTTCCCCTAGATTGTCCCTGTGGAAGCGCACTTTCACCCCCACCCAGGGCCGCTGATAGAAATCATGGGGCCCCGTACAGCCTACCTGACGGGGCCCCCTTCAGAGTATTGCACGGTATTGGCAGGGTATTTCAGAATATTGGCAGGATAAGTATTGGCAGGGCATTGCAGAGTATTGGCAGGGTATTGCAGATTATTGCTGGGTATTGCAGAGTATTGGCAGGGTATGTATTGCAGAGTATTGGCGGGGTATGTATTGCAGAGTATTGGCAGGGTAAGTATTGCAGAGTATTGGCAGGGTATTTATTGCAGAGTATTGGCAGGGTATTTATTGCAGAGTATTGGCAGGGTATTTATTGCAGAGTATTGGCAGGGTATGTATTGCAGCGTATTGGCAGGGTATTTATTGCAGTGTATTGGCAGGGTAAGTATTGCAGAGTATTGGTAGGGTAAGTATTGCAGAATATTGGCAGGGTAAGTATTGCAGAGTATTGGCAGGGTGTGGCTGGAGAATATATATATATTTTTTTACATCAAATTTACTTTGCTGTTCAGGTTGCCCGGGCCCCCCCTACTGGTCAGGCCCGGTACAGCAGGGCCAGTTGTACTGGCCTATCAGTGGGACTGCCTCCACCACTCCACGCCCAGTACCACCAGAAACAATTCCAGTAGCACCAATTACGGACAAACATGCTTGCTTACACAAATGCAGCTAGGGTCCCGCACTCCACCAGCCTTGGAAGAAAGCCCCAAAACCTGTCGAGCCGGCCACATCTGTGTAAAGCGCCGCTGGAGGTTTGGCGGTGCTGACCATTTATTTCAATGGGCAGGAGCAGTGTATATACCACTCCTTCACCGCTCCAAAGATGCTGCTTGCAGGAGTTTTTTTTTAACATCCTGCCAGTGCATCGCCTCAATGTGAAAGCACTCAGGCCTTCACACTGAGACTGCAGGGGAGCCGTTTTTCAAGCGCTTTACAGGCGCTATTTTTAGCCCAAAAGCACCTGAAAAATGTCTCAGTGTGAAAGGGGTCTAATTTATTGGCAGTCACACACTCAAATGCCTCAGCCTCATCTGGGTCTGTATGGAGCTCAATAGTGGCCTGGCTGAGGAAGGAAGTTGTGGCCTCCTCCAGAGTCCTGCTCTTCCTGACCCTTTTAACAGGAGGGCGTAGGGGAGGGATCTGCGACTCCGTCTGGCTACTGGCCACTGCCTCCTTCAGACTGACACTTTCCTGTGTATGAAAATGGGACATAACTAGAATCTTTTTTAGGGTTTGGTCATCAATCACACACAATTTTGATCTCCTCCCTGTTGCAAATTGAATGTGGAGAAATAGAAAAGACTATCATTCTGACCCCAGCATTTTTCATTCTTTTTCAAATAATTTTTGGTCACTACTTTCTATTGATATGGAAACCACTTTGTTAAGGCAGAAATATTTTTATCAATAACGTCTAGTTATCATTATTGTATTTTTGGATACAAATATGTTCAACAATGTTATACCTGGGTCAAGCTGGGCTCCTCCATATCTTTATTCTGTGTATCAGGACCTGTGTGCAGACCTCAGGAGCTGTGACCTCAGTAGACGTCGAAGGGAGCTCAGACAGCAATGACCTGGGTTATGTCTGGTTTGTCAAAAACCTCAGGCTGTGGTAATACCACAGCCTGGGGACATATAGGTCATCTGCTGCTGCTCCTGACTTCTCAGGTTCCAGGACCTTGTTCAGCTCCCTTTTAAATGTAGTCCTCAGGTTAGCAATCTTTTGCTTTACGTAGTTGGTGTCTGCCCTGGGTTACACTGGTTTAACCAACTCGCCCAGTTTCTGCAAAGCTGCCTTCCTCAATATTTTATTGAAGTGGTCTATACTCTTGACCTTCTAGAGACAGGGCAGCTTCTGGTACAGGTCAGTGAATTGGGGTAGAAATTCAGGCAAAGTAAATTTATTCATCTTGATAAATGATATGATGCCTGCAAGACAGAACACAAGGCAAACCATAATGTCTGGCTTAACCCATAAGCTGGTCCCGATATAGGCCTCAATCTAAACAGTATAGGCCACTACCCACCTATGCCCCAATTTCCAATTGAACCTTTGTTTTATGCCTCCTTTCTTGTGTTGGCAATTGTTCGTCCTCCACTCCAAGATTGTTCCATCAACCGTGCATTCTAGCTTTATATAAACTGCAAATGTGTCAAACTCAGCTCTCAGTGCAAGGGTGAGATGGTGAAAAAGCACGATTACAACTGCAAGTTGCACAATTACGAAAAGGCCCAACAGACAAAAGGGCATCATTTTGGAAAAGGTCATTGCCTTATTGCAGTGTGAATTTTCAGTGGAACGATCAAAGGACAAAATCCAAAACTGATGGTCTGATCTAAAACACCGGGAACAAGACAAGATGGAGTACATCGGATCATAAAACAAGTAAGCAATATTTTGATCTAAACTATATGTATATGTGTAAATTAGCTGTCTATATACAGTGGTGTGAAAAAGTGTTTGCCCCCTTCCTCATTTCCTGTTCCTTTGCATGTTTGTCACACTTAAGTGTTTCGGAACATCAAACCAATTTAAACAATAGTCAAGGACAACACAAGTTAACACAAAATGCAATTTGTAAATGAAGGTGTTTATTATTAAAGGTGAAAAAAAATCCAAACCATCATGGCCCTGTGTGAAAAAGTGATTGCCCCCCTTGTTAAAACATACTATAACTGTGGTTGTCCACACCTGAGTTCAATTTCTCTAGCCACACCCAGGCCTGATTATTGCCACACCTGTTCACAATCAAGGCATCACTTAAATAGGAGCTGCTTGACACAGTAAGGTCCACCAGAAGATCCTTAAAGGCTACACATCATGCGGAGACCCAAAGAAATTCAGGAACAATTGAGAAAGAAAGTAATTGAGATCTATCAGTCTGGAAAGGGTTATAAAGCCATTTCCAAAGCTTTGGGAATCCAGCGAACCACAGTGAGAGCCATTATCCACAAATGGCGAAGACATGGAACAGTGGTGAACCTTCCCAAGAGTGGCCGGCCGCCCAAAATTACCCCAAGAGCGCAGCGACGACTCATCCAAGAGGTCACAAAAGACCCCACAACAACGTCCAAGGAACTGCAGGCCTCACTTGCCTCAGTTAAGGTCAGCGTTCATGCCTCCACCATCAGGAAAAGACTGGGCAAAAATGGCCTGCATGGCAGAGTTCCAAGGAGAAAACCACTGCTGAGCAAAAAGAACATCAAAGCTCGTCTCAATTTCTCCACAACACATCTTGATGATCCCCAAGACTTTTGGGACAACATTCTGTGGACCGATGAGACAAAAGTGGAACTCTTTGGAAGGTGTGTGTCCAAGTATATCTGGCGTAGAAGGAACACTGCATTTCATAAAAAGAACATTATACCAACAGTAAAATATGGTGGTGGTAGTGTGATGGTCTGGGGCTGTTTTGCTGCTTCAGGACCTGGAAGAATTGCCGTGATAAAAGGAACTATGAATTCTGCTGTCTACCAAGAGATCCTGAAGGAGAATGTCCGACCATCTGTTCGTGTACTCAAGCTGAAACGAACTTGGGTTCTGCAGCAGGACAATGATCCTAAACACACCAGCAAGTCCACCACCGAATGGCTGAAGAAAAACAAAATGAAGACTTTGGAGTGGCCTAGCCAAAGTCCTGACCTGAATCCTATTGAGATGTTGTGGTACGACCTTAAAAAGGCCGTTCATGCTCGAAAACCCTCTAATGTAACTGAATTAGGACAATTCTGCAAAGATGAGTGGGCCAAAATTCCTCCAGGACGCTGTAAAAGCCTCATTGCACGTTATCGCAAACGCTTGGTTGCAGTTGTTGCTGCTAAGGGTGGCCCAACCAGTTATTAGGTTTAGGGGGCAATCACTTTTTCACACAGGGCCATGATGGTTTGGATTTTTTTTCACCTTTAATAATAAACACCTTCATTTACAAATTGCATTTTGTGTTTACTTGTGTTGTCCTTGACTAATGTTTAAATTGGTTTGATGTTCCGAAACACTTAAGTGTGACAAACATGCAAAGGAACAGGAAATGAGGAAGGGGGCAAACACTTTTTCACACCACTGTATCTTCTTTCTCCAAGTAGCTTTAAAGAATTCTGTATAAGCTTTTCTAAAATCTTTGTATCACTTGGGATTCCAAATATGAAGGTAAATATAAAGCATATATGAACATTCTTATTTGGTCATGTTTTTGGCCATTCCTTATTTTTGGAGTTGTTTTTTCTTCTTTCAACAGGGAGGCACCAAAAAAGGAGGCTCCATCCAAGCCACCACAAGGGAAGAAGGGAGCCTACCCTCGCTCGGGCCCTGGTCAGGTAGGTCAGTATATGAATGTCAGGTAGGTAGGTCAGTGTATGTATGTCAGGTAGGTAGGTAAGTGTAGGTAAGTCACTGTATGTATGGCAGGTAGGTCGATCAGTCAGTGTATGAATGTCAGGTAGGTAGGTCAGTGTATGTATGTCAGGTAGGTAGGTCGGTCAGTGTATGTATGTCAGGTAGGTAGGTCAGTGTATGTATGTCAGGTAGGTAGATAGGTCAGTGTATGCTTGTCACTACCGTCAGTGTATGTCAAGTAGGTAGGTCAGTGTATGTCAGGTAGGTATGTTAGTGTAATGGTCAGTGTGACAGGTAGGTGAGTTTAGTGGTCAGCATTGTTTGTCACTGTTAAGCCAGGCAGCAACCAGCAAGTTTGCTTGACCCCTGCCACACAACCCCAACGCCCAGCCAAAAAACCCTGCATGGCTACCACCCCCGGGCTTGGACTTCGGGCTGAAGTCCCTGGTCTTTTTGTTACCTAGCAACACTCCTGCTCATCAGTGCTCATTAGTGCAGCCTTGCCAGTGTAGTCATGGGTAGAGAAGAGGCCACGGGGCTCCCAGTCATAAAGAGTCACGCCTGCTATGATGGTCATCATATATCCCATAGGAGACAAGAGGGGTGGGGGGGCAACTGCAGGACTTTTTCAATGTTGGCATTTGTCAAGTGTTTGCCCTCTGTAAAATGCCATCACCTTCCCTTTTCTATGCATTTTTCATAGTAAAAAAAAATCAGAGTGCCGCATGGTGGAGTCCACTAGTCAGGAGTCATCAGACCAAGTGCAAGGTTGGTCAACTAATGTAGCAAAATGGATGCTAGAAACAGATTTGACTTGGGGTGGCTTAATGAATGGTGGATTGTTTCTTTTTAGAGGAAAGTGAGTATGGTCAGCTCACCCAGAATGTTTCTTTTTAGCCATGGGATCTGACTCCTGGACCCAGCACAGACATTGCCATTGTGGTTGTCAAATCCCCCAACGCGAGTCACAGTGAGGGCCAAAGCGAACCAGAAGAGGAAGTGCCAGAAACCATGAATCAGACCGAGACAGAAGTACAATTAAATCACACTTGTTTATTAATAAACATAAAAAGGTAAATAGAATAAGCGTATTCAAAGCATAGCCAGAGTCCAGTAACCTGATCGAGTAGTCAGCCAGTCCAGAGTTCAATAACCAGATCGGGTAATCAGCCAGGCCAGAAGTCAGGGATCCAAGTGGAGCAACAGCAAGCAGGATAAGGAGCCAGAAGGGATGTCATCAATCCAGTCTTTAAACAGAACCGCAGGAGATGGTTTCTTGTGATGTGACCAAGGCGAAGGCAGATATGAAGTCAGCTGGACAGCTTTAAGTAGGCAGGTCAGACGAGCTGGATAAGGAACAGCTGGTAACTGTGGAGAGAGATGAGAGCTGGAAATTAGCCGACAGCTGAGCAGCCAACCCAGAGAAGGAAGGGCTAAGCCAGCCCTGACAGGAAGAAAGTATTTGGGAGATTCTAGGAATCTTGCTTCAAATGTGTATACACGTCGAGTGTTTAGATATCCGAACCAAACACCCATTCCACACATTAGCAAAGTATGTAGTGCCTTAATATTAGCATGGAGAAGGAAGAGGGGGAAGGAGCTAGCAGTGTTGCTAGGTACCCGAGTTTGGGAGATCCAGGCACCAGAGTAGTTGCAGTGTGAACATTCCTAGTATTGTAGGTGTCTGAAGGGCAAGCAGGTTGCAAGCAAAAATAGACTGGGTAGGTAAGTATTTCCTGAATTTGACTAGTAACTTGACCATAACTCACTATGTAGGACCTCAGCCACTTGACCATCATTCCCTTAATACTTTTGACTCTTCTTATTAGGTCATGATCTTCCATGATGTACTACTGGCAGAATAAGTGCAGATATGTTGCATTGTTTGAAGGGCCTGGAGCAAATCAAGGAGGCTGCCACTGCTTTACAGCGAAGAATAAGACATTTTGTGGACATGCTTGCTAAATTTTAATTTCCTCTTGCCTGGTCTGAAGTTTATTGTTCCACTTGTTGGCTCCTGTTTGCCCTTTTAATAATTACCATGTTTTTTTGACTTTTAAATGTGAGGGTTTAAGGAAAGAACTCAGTGTTTCCACACTCCACTCCTCTAGGTGCACCACCTGGTCCTGTGTTCTAGATTTTCCTCACAGTGAGGACATTTTACTAACAATGAAATAGACATCTCCTGTGCTAAATTCAAGAAATCTCGAAAACATGAGCAAGGTTTGCATCTTGAGGAGGAGAGTTGGGAAACACTGCCCTAACCAATGTGAATTGTAATGCTTATGTGTTTTTATAATGTAAAACCCATGTTTTATTTTAATTCTTATTTCCCCAATGATCCATGCCTAAAATGTGTGTAGTTCCATACAGCTATTTTTCAAAAACCCCAAAACACACAGTGTGTCAACATGTGCTATCTCCCATCACAGGGATCAATGGACACATTTTGGGGATGCAACCCCTTACTAATAACTAAAGTAGCTCAGAGGGAGGGGTTACACCCCCGAAACGTGTCCATTGATACCCCGTGATGAGATATCGCACATGTTGGCAAACTGTGAGGGTTATTTACTAAAGGAAAATCCTCTTTGCACTGAAAGTGCACTTGGAAGTAAAGTCGCTGTAGATCCCCGGGGACATGCAAGGAAAATAAAAAACAGCATTTTAGCTTGCACATGACTGGATGATAAAATCAGCAGAGCTTCCACTCATTTCAGATCTACCCCTTAGATTTAGAGCGACTGCACCTCCAAGTGCACTTTCAAGTGTACTTGCAGTGCAATGTGGATTTGCATTTTGTAAATAACTCCCTGTGTGTTTTGTTGGTTTAGAAAAAAATATGTTTGTAACTACAAACATTTTAGGCATGGGATCATAAGGGACATTTAATTGTTATGCCTCTACATGTACGTGGCTTCAAATTTTGTCTTTTAGAGGGGTGAGTTCACCCCATCTGAGGAAGGCAACATCCACACATTCTTGGGATACTAATGTCTCGTTTGGCCTTCACTTTACAAACTTTAACTTTGTAAGTTACTGAGTTTGGGATGTGTATCTAATGTTTTAGAACATGCCTGTTTAGCCACAAAAAAGGAGAAAAAATGCAAAACATACATGTTATACACCAAGATGTTGGTTTGTTTTAAAACCTTAAACCGCACAAGTGAATGTGCTTTGTGTTCTTTTGTCATTTCAGATATATCCTTTGTTAACTCCTTGCCTGCACTACCCATCTGCTACCACTAGGGGGAAAAATTGGTTCCAACCCGCTTGGTTTACAGGCCTGTTATCGCACTGCAGTGATAGTATATAATTGCATCCACTAATTTTCATTTGTGGTCAGACCTAGGGTTCTATCTCACTGGCCAGCATGCGGGAGACTTAGTGACCCCTGCCAATTCGTCAGGGTCATGCGGTCCCCTTGCCCTTTGGAGCCCAGCCTTCTGCCCGTTCTCCTTCCTGTTTGCGCTCCACTCTGGAGCGCAGATGGGAGGGCTGTACCTGTGCTGGTGGCAGTGTGATGCAGGACACTGCTCCTCCCCCACGCTGCTCTTCCAGGGAACTTTGAGATAGACCTGTTGCAGCCTATGGTGCAACAGTCTGTCTCATCGGCTACAGCTGAGGCAGGCACTGATTGCACCTGTCCTCAGCTGTCTCTAACTAGCCTTACTACCCCGTTTCCCCAAAAAGAAGACCTAGCGTGATTGTCGTGATTGCTGCAATATAATCCCTACCCCCAAATAAGCCCTAGTTTAAACCCTTGTAGGTCTTATTTTCAGGGTAGGGTTTATTTTGAGGAAACAGGGTAGGGCTTATTTGGGGGGTAGGGCTTATATTGCAGCCATCACCGACAATCATGCTAGGTCTTATTTTCAGGGAAACAGGGTAGCTATTTAAGCTTTGCACCAGCGGTAGTACACACACTGCTGGTGCATGTTGTTTGGACATTGAAACCATATGCAATTTCTACTGAGGTGAGCCTTTCCTTCTTTGAACTATCAAATTGGCACTTTGTATATCCATGATCAATGTTTACTACACATTGACATGCTTACCTATACTGTCTATACCTCTATTTATATACAGATATGAAAACTTGTGTATTTTAGCCAACCACATACTGAAAGGATTTGATACTCCACTCAGTGGGAGTTCCTGCAGTGTATATTGGTCCCCAAGCTTTTTCTGCCTGCTCCATCTTTTGGCTTTCTCCATGAGCCACACATCCTTATACAGCACCGCACTGTTGCATACATACAGGCCTCAACCATAGTGACAACCCCCATCTGCACATGACACGGCGGCAAGCCTGGGTATGTGAGTACAAATAAACAACAAAAAAAAATAATTTTTCCTGTAATTAGCGCTCTATATTTAATGGCTGTTTTGACTGAACTGTAAAACAAAATTCACTGCAATTATATGATTGTACTCATAATAGTATGTTTACATTATAGAACATGTACATATGAGATGACTTAAAGGGATTGTAAAGGGAGTTAAAAAAAACAAAAAAAACAAACATGTTATACTTACCTCCACTTTGGCGCTGGTTTTGCACAGAGTGGCCCTGAACCTGGTCTTCTGGGGTCCCTCGACGGCTGTCTCGGCTTCCACCCGCAAATACTTCTCACGTTCATGCGAGCTCCCTCACATGATGAGAAGTGCTTGTGGGCACGCTCTCATGATACAGCCGGCAGCTATAGCCGCTCACTGTATCACTCGGCCCTGCCCCCTGGCACGCCGCATCATTGGATGTGATTGACAGCAGCGCGAGCCAATGGCTGCCCTGCTCTCAATCCATCCACTCTAACCACTCAACGGGCAGAATGAGTGCCGAAGAGGATGTCAGAGGTGAGCGCGGGACTTTGGAGGGGTCAAGTAAGTAAAACGGGGGGCTGGGGGGGCCGGCGTTGTCAGATATTTTTTCACCATAATGCATAGAATGCATTAAGGTGAAAAATGTTTTACCTTTACAACCCCTTTAAATGCCTGTGAAAAAGGACGTACCATCTGAAACATGACGCCGTCATCCTTAGCCAATAGTGTGATGCATACGCTGTTTTACTGAATGATTTCACAGTGTTTCACTAATTTATATACTTCATGAACTTTTTCTAATAAAATGAATATATATTTTAAATATTAACTGGTCTGTCTTTAAAAATCATGAGGGGTCTTGTGCTGTGCCTTGTGCACCAGGCCTATTTTTGTTTGTCTATTTGGATTGGCCAGACCAGTCTATACACACACTGTCACTCTATAAATTTCTTTTAGTGCTTTGAGTAAAATGTTTTTTACTAAACAATGTGTAGCTTATTATTATATTGTTCAATACCAGTGTATTTCGTAAGTTGTTGTAGTTACAGTGAGAATGTGCTCTTAAATGTGGACAACTCCAGCAATTTTTAGGCCTCAAATAATTAAAAGAGTTGTAAAGGCATAATGTTTTTGAACTTCATGCACTAGATCCATTAAAGCGGGATTCCGCTGCGGTTTTGTTTTTTTCTTACCTGTGTCACTGGTGGGCGATTCCTACCGTCTCTTAGCATTCACGATCGGCGTGTTTTTGACCCCCGGCGTGACGATTTTTTTGCTTTGGATAACTTTTAAAAAAGCAGTCCGGCGGTTTACATTTTTACTGTGGGCGTCTGAAGCCCACAGGCATTTACTTCCTGTATTCTATGACGCTCGGCTCCCAGCATCCACCGCTCCATCTCGCGCATGCTCACTGATAGCAGTGCTGTAAAAGTGCTATAGTGGTAATGGCAGATACAGCTGCCTGCCCACTTTGAAAATGGCAATTTCGGACACGCCCTCGTCACGTGACCGGCGTCCTCCTTCCGAAATCTCACGAGATTTCGGCATTACTATGTCCCCCATGGATTCTTGGGAAATAGCTTAGAAATTTCCTAGGGACCATTGTGAGGCCGATAACCACGCCTACTCCCACGGGAGGACAGCCCAGAAGTCAGCACAAACATCAGAAATATAAGGTAAGTACTGAATAATATTTTATTCAAGTGTTCATTACTGTAAGTATGTTAGCATGTGCTTTAAATAAGAAGAAGAAAAAATTTTAGGTACAAAACCGCTTTAAGAACAAAAAACATTGTGTGTGTGTGTAGCAGACCATAATAGTTAGCTAAAGAATATATTGTCACCTCATGTAGCAATTAAGGTACATTTGCACTATTGGAGCAAGTGGCCAAAATAAAGCCCATTTGGGAACATATTGGATATATAAGAAACACAGACAACAGTAGTTCAAATGAAATAGGAGTTTATGATCTACAAAAAAATTATACATTATCAGCTACAATTTTCTGCCAAGCCAATGCCCCTCTATCCACAAAATATTGCAGGAATTTCTGCCGTAAATCTCTGGCAATTTGTGAGTGCAATCCAGCACGGGCAATTTCAATAGCCATCAGCACTCCCACAGATGGACAAGCTGCAGCCTCTTCAGCTGGGCCTGCCACTGTAGGGTCCACATCACTTGACAGTAAGGCTAGGTAGCTGGTAGCATTCCTCCTTAAATCATTATGGAGAATACAACAGCAAAGGACCACATGGTTTATCTTGTAGTGTGCCAGGTTGATTGGAGTCAAAAACAGCCTGAAATGCCTTGATAGGATGCCAAAGGCCTTTTCGACCACCCTTCTGGCACAGGAGAGCCTGTAATTGAAGATTCTCTGCTCTGGGGTGAGGTTACTGATAGGAAACAGCTTCCTCAGATGTTTCCTCAAAGCAAAGGCCTCATCTGTCACAATAACAAAATTGAGGGCCTCAACATTCTCCTCAGCCGGTGGCAAGTTTAAGATGCCATTCTGGAGCCGCTTGTAGAACTCTGCCTGCATAATCACTCCTTCATCAGAGTTGCGGCTATTCTTCCCAACATCCAAATACAAGAACTCATAGTTAGCAGACACTACAGCTAGCATGACTATGCTGCAAAAGCCCTTATAATTAAAATAATAGGAGCCAGAGCTGGGTGGTGGTACAATCCAGACATGCTTGACATCAATAGCACCACCACAGTTGGGAAAATCCCACTGATGATGGAACTGGGCTGCAACGTCCTGCCATTGCTTTGGGTTGGAAGGAAACTGTGGATTAAAAAAAGAAATTACTACTTCTGCACATAACATTGAAAGCAGATTGGACACAAACATGCTTAGCCAACATAAGGATACACTTAAATGAGTATTTAAAAGACAAAAGTGGAAGGTCAATTTATCTGAGAGTTAATGGTTAGATGTTTTGGACAGGTAACTCTCTCCACTTCCATGAGAGCTGTTTGCATAAATAATCAGTGATACTTTGGCTAACCTCTCCTTACTTACACTATTAGCAGCCCAGTGGACAGGTAAGAAGTGTCATAATCTAAAAAGCTGAATACACACTGTCCAAATTGCAGCACATTTTGACATTATGATTTAACCAATCAATATAATAGGGAACAAAAACGTAATAAGTTTCAACTTGTAGGTAATCAGGCAGGTCCTCGCACTACATGGTTTGGTGAATTTATACAGAAATGTAAACACAAAAGAGGGATAGTGTGTATGAGCTTTGCAAAGTCAGCAGATAAAGTGTTGACTTAGCATTTTTATTTTGGGGGGGGGGGTTCAAAATGAGTTTGGGCCACAAAAAATGTCCCCTTGCACTCTGCCTGAATTTGAGGACAGCAATAACATTGGTACACATTTTAGGGGTTGTTTAGGGAAAGCCCCAAAATCAGGGGCAGACTGACCATTCGGCACTCGAGCAATGCCTGAGGGCCCCTGGGCCACTAGGGGGCCCCATCAGGGTTGCAAGCCTCAGTAAAACCAGGGACAGTATGTAAAAATCTGTGTTTTTTTACATCTGAAATGTTCCTTACCGACATCTTTTTGGTCTACCTCCTCAGCCAATATAAATACACTATACATGCCCCCTCTTCCAGCGCAGCTTATTTGTCTGTTGCTGAGGAGAAGCAGACTGCTGGAGGAGAGGAAAGGAAGGGGGGGGGACACAGCCTGCAGTGTGGGTACGGACTGTTGCCTGATAAAAAGTAAGCTAACTAGCCCCAGTTAAATGTATTCTTGTCAGTGGCTTACCCTGATGAGCAGTGGGGAGGATGTGTTTCCTCTTGCATGGCTTATCCTGTCTTTGAGGCTATTAGATCTTTTTTCTAGTTTTTTCTAGTTTTTCTGTGTAATAAGTGCACTGCTCCTACAGGAAGGACTTTCTGAATGTCTTCCCCAATCTCTACTAAAGCTCCCTACTCATTACCTGTCCAGCAGTACACAAGCACAATCCCCTCTTCTCCTGCATTACCAACTAATGTGTTTGTGAGATGCTGGGGTACTACAAGTACCATCATGACAGGAGATGGGGGCAGCAGCAGTGTGTTCCATCAGAATTATTTCTAGATGGAAAGTGCTGGTGCGTGTGTGTGTATACTGTATGTATATGTATGTGTATACTGTGCATGTTTCTGTATGTGTGTATACTGTGTGTATATGTATGTTTATACTGTGTGTGTGTGTGTGTATATGTATGTGTGTACTGTGTGTATATGTATGTGTATACTGTCTGTGTGTGTATGTATGTGTATATGTATGCGTATACTGTGTGTATGTATGTGTATACTGTGTGTGTGTGTGTGTGTGTGTGTATATGTATGTGTATACTGTGTGTCTGTGTATACTGTGTCACATGCCTGATGAAGGGGTCCTGTGTGGCTCCAAAACATCGCCTTTTTTGTATCTATATGATCATTGATTAAAATTTTGGACTCCCCGTGTGCTGGTGACATTGTCTTTCTATGACTATATGCGGTTCCAGCTGATGGTCACTTCAGCACCGAACGGAAAATACAGCCATTTCTGCAGGAACGTGTGCGTTGGGAATATTGCATTGGTGTCAGAAACCATGAGATCAGTCCGAGTCAGAAGTACAGTTAAATCACACTTGTTTAATAATAAAAGTAAAAAGAACAAACATAGTCAAAACATAGCCAACGTTCAGTAACCGGAATGGATAGTCAGCCAAGCCAGAAGTCAGGGATCAATGTAGTGGAACAGCAAGCGAGATCTAGAGCTAGAAGGGATATTAGCAAAGCAAGTCTTGAACAGGCGATCATTTCTGTGATGTTGACCAAGGCGAAGGCAGAGCTCCTCTGTACTGGATGGCTTGAGTAGGCAGGACTGACGAGCAGGATATCATTAACAGCTGAGTAACTGTGTAGAGAGATAGGAGCTGGCAAACAGCCAACAGCTGAGCAGCCAGCTCAGAGAAGTAAGTGCCAGTACCCCCTCCTCAATGACCCTTCCCACTCGGAGGACCACCAGGCTTAAGGGGAAAACGTCTATGGAATTCACTGGGCAGGACAGGGGCATACACGTCTGAGGATAAGACCCAAGAGAGCTCCTCTGGACCGTACCCTTTCCAATGCACCAGGTACTGTAAGTGCCTAAGGAACCTACGGGAGTCAATAATGGACTGTACTTCATACTCCTCATGGTTCTCAAACTGTACAGGGTGAGGAGGTGGCACCGAGGTGGTAAAACAGTTGCAGACCAAAGGTTTTAATCAGGGGTCCTGGGGAAAAAAGTGTGGGAACTCCCACCCAAGATCCACTCGCCCACCAAAAAAAAAAAATTATTCGCTCATATGCACGAACGCTTCAAAAGTGGTATTTTTCATCCAATTTTCTTATTGTGTGTATGAAGCTTAACTGTTAGTACATAAAAAAAATCCTCAAACATAAATACGGTAACTCTGAATAATCAGCATTCGTTCAATTGTGCTCCCATGCAAATGTGAACATCATGTTCTGATCTTTACTGGGGAATTTTATTTTGTATATAGAGTGTTTATGTGGTGAGTTTACACTTTTCATTGAACAGAGTTTGGATAACACAGGGTTAAACGGAAAGGTCATAAATTAACTGCACATTATCTGGACAGAATGCTTGGGGAGATAGTGATGTGTTCCTGCTTAGGAGATGTATGTTAGCTTGGGGGGCTGAAAACTCTGAAAGGCTCCAACACACACTCTCGCTGATATTCCAACCCTTCACCTATTTCCACATAAACTTCCCTCCTGGCATTAAACTTTGCCAGGTATTGTGCTCAGCTTACCACCCCAAACTGATGTTCCTCCCTCAGCTCACCTCTCTCTCTGCATGTCCTGTGAGCAGAATAGCTGTGCTCCTCCTCTGGGTTCTCTCATCATATGGCACTGAAGATAGAGGAGGGGGGGATTCAGCGGGACACACAGAGCAAGTATGCAGGAGACTGGAGGGGGGGAAGATGAGGAGACAGAAAATCAGGAGGGGCCGGCGGGGAGGAGCTCATCACAAGAGGTCTGACTAAATACAATCTCTTAGCAGCAGGGACCTGATCTACCTGTCAGCTAGCTGTGATTGACAGGTAGATCGAAGCGGAAGCAATGCCTGGATGGTC
Source organism: Lithobates pipiens (assembly GCF_037356315.1). Taxonomy (NCBI): domain Eukaryota; kingdom Metazoa; phylum Chordata; class Amphibia; order Anura; family Ranidae; genus Lithobates; species Lithobates pipiens. Next base: position 145,753,278 of record NW_027507787.1, on the reverse strand, counting down.
AGGTGTGCGGCACTTACTATTGCGAGCTGTGTAGGTAGTTGCTGGTGTAGCACCTGCCACACAGCTTGCATACCTCTTAGTCTAAGCCCTTGTACACACGGTCGGACATTCCGACAACAAAATCCATCAGATTTTGTCCAACGGATTTTGTCCGAAACTGATGTTGCATACACCCGGTCGGACAAAGTTGTCGGAAAATCCGATCTTTCGGAACTTGATGATGTAATTTTGTTACGACAAGACTACGTTCAGGCTAGTAGCCAATAGCTTTGGTCTCGTAATTTGATCTGAGCATGCGTGGCACTTTGTCCGATCGGAATTCTTTACAAACGATTGGACAAAGTCCGATTGGATCATGTTGTCGGAAAATTTTATAGCCCAGCTATACAACTTTGTTGGCTGGATATTCCGATGGAAACAGTCCGATGGAGTCCCCACACGGTTGGATTATCCGACAACATGGTCCGATTGGACATTTTCCATCAGAATGTCCAACTGTGTGTACAAGGGCTTACAGGACACGGCTGCTAACGGGAACTGAGTTCCTGTTGTGGAAAAAGTACAGGAACTCCATTCCCATGCGTTCCCGCAGGACTTGAGCCCTGGTTCTAATGAGACATGAAATACATTCAAAATATGCATATTAGAAGGAAGGTCTAATGCATAAGCCACTTGGAACTTCAGTAAGGGAACGCAAAGTCAGGGGTTGCGAAATGACAGCCAGACCCTGTCCCCAACCTGGTAAGAAGCCACAGGCAGGCGTCTGCGGTCAGCATGGAGTCTGTACCTATCATTAGCATGATGCAAAACCTATTGGACTTGTGCCCAAGTGGAAAGAAGACCACGGAGATGCTCCTCTAATGCAGGAATAATCTGCGGAACAAACGAGTCAGGCAACATGGAAGGTTGGAAGCCTTAATTCGCCAAAAACGGGGACAATCGGGAAGTAGAATTCAAGGCACTGTTGTGAGCAAACTCTGCCCATGGTAATTGGTCTGACCAGTTGTTATGATGGTCAGAAATATCGGAACATAGTATTTGCTCCAAGGACTGATTGTCTCGTTCTGCCATTAGAGGAAAAAGCAAGTTGAATTCCCAACTGTGTACAAAAGGCTCACCAGAACAGGGACACAAACTGACTACCCCTGTCCAAGACAATGACCTTAGGTAGCCCATGTAAGCGAAAGATCTCCTGAGCTAAAATGGAAGCCAGTTCCTTAGAAGTGGGCAGCTTAAGTGGAATACTATGACATATGTTTGAGAACCGGTCAACCACCATAAGGATAACTGTGTTGCCCTGAGAGTTGGGTAACTCCACAATGAAATCCATAGACAGGTGGGTCCAGGGCCTTTCTCCACTGGGTATGGGTTTTAGGAGGTGCACTGAAAGGTGTCGTGGAGTCTTACTCTGAGCACACATGGAACAGGTAGCTATGAAGGCAGTTACATCAGCACGTAGACTAGGCCATCAGAATTGTTGGGAAATGGCCCAAACGAGTTGATTTTTCCCAGGGTGGCCAGCTACCTTGGGAGAATGGTAAGTCTGGAGCACGGCAGTACAGAGACTCTCTGGGACAAAGAAGCGGTCACAAGGTTTCTCAGGAGGAGCATGGACCTGAGCAGCAAAAATTTTGCCACCCAAAGGAGAAGTGAGACTGGTGTGAACCGTAGCCCGAATACGATCAGGAGGTATCCCAGGAACCGACTCCAACTTGGAAGTGGAGGAAAATTGTTGGGAACAAGGCATCAGCCCTTACATTCTTAGTACCTGGTAAGAATGAGACAACGTAATTGAAACTTGACAAGAAAAGAGCCCATCGCACCCAGGTGGGAGAGAGGCGTTTAGCCTCAGACAAGAATGTGAGATTCTTATGGTCAGTAAGAATGAGAAGCGGCAGTGGTACCTTTGAGAAGATGTCTCCATTCTTTCAGGACTAAAATGATCGCCAACAGATCTCTGTCATCAATCTCGTGATTGCACTCCACAGGTGACAATTTCTTGGAAAAATAGCCACAAAGATGCATAACGCTCTCAGAGGTAGGATGTAGAGACAGAAGGGCATCAAAACCAGTTCCAGAAACATCAACCTCAAGGATAAAAGGGAACGTAGGATCCGGATGTGCCAACACAGGAGCAGAAACAAAGGCAGCCTTGAGACTCTCAAAGGCCTTAACGTACTCTGGAGACCAACTATGTGCGTTAACGTCCCTTCTGGTTATATCAGTCAGGGGCTTGACCAGAGACGAGAAGTTATGAATAAACTTTCGATAATAGTTGGCAAAGCCCAGGAAACGCTGCAGAGGATGTAAATCCATGGGTTGGGGCCATTGTAGGATTGTCTAGGTTTCTTTGGGTCCATCGTAAAACCAGCAGTGGAAATGACATCAAGCCCAGGAATTGAACCTGTTCACGATGGAACTCGTACTTCTCCAGTTTACAATAGAGATTGTTCTCTTCTAATTTCTGAAGCACAAGACAGACATCTGTGTGGTGGCTCTCCAGGGACTTGAAAAATATGAGGATATCATCGTGATAAACCACCACACATAGCTGTAACAAATCTCGGAGGACATCGTTAATAAATTCCTGAAAAACTGCCGGGCATTACAAAGCCATTACGAGGTACTCATAATGGCCTGTTCTGGTATTAAACACAGTTTTCCACTCGTCACCCTCCTTAATATTCACGAGATTGTATGCCCCTTTCAAATAAAGCTTCATAAAACCATTGCTCCCTTGAGGCGGTCAAATAACTCTGTAATCAACAGAATTGGATAGGCATTCTTAATCGTGAAATGATTGGGGCCCCTATAATCAATAAGGTCTCACCACTCTTCTTCTTCTTCACAAAGAAGAAACCAGCAGGAGACAAGGATTTGTGGATGAAACCTCGAGAAAGTGCGTCTGCAATATACTCCTCCATGGCCTTCTCTTCCAAGACCGACAGAGGGTAAACCTGGCCATGAGGGGGTATGGCACCAGGTTGAAGGTCAATTGCGCTATCATAGGACCAGTGTAGAGGAAAACTACCGGCTTGAACTTCGTAAAAGACATAAAATCGCGGTACTCCTCTGGTAGGGAGTGAAAAGGTGCACAAGACCTTGGCTATCTTCTGGAAGAATGTCTCACTGCATTGTGGGGACCAGGAGAGAACCTCAGCATGAAGCCAATCACAAGAGGGGTTGTGCCTCTGTAACCATGGCTAACCAATAACCAGCGGAAACTTAGCTGAGGAAATAACTTGGAATTGGATAATCTCATGGTGAAGAGCCCCTACGGCCATGGACAACAGAACAGTCTCATGAGTCACATGGGCAAGCTGTAGAGGTCTCTCAGTGGCAAGTGGAGTGTCACGCAGCTGCAGCAGAATCGAGTGCTTCGATACAAAGGCAGCATCAATGAATAGGACTGCCGCCCCAGAGTTGATTAGAGCCTGTATCTCGACGGACGACTCAGCCCAAGAAAGGGTAACCGAAACCAGGGGCTTATCCTTCTTGATAACTGGGGATGAAACAACGCCACCTAAGGTCTGTCCGAGACAGGACCTCAAGGTTTGGGTGTTCCCCGGATGGGTAGGACAAGTCTTCAAAAAGTGACCTGCCTGGCCACAATAAAAGCACAATCTTTGACTCCTCCTACTAAAGGTTCTCTCACCTGCAGAGAGACACCCAAGTTCACCTTCACTGCCGATTCGGTACCAGGAAGCACGGGAGACAGTGTTGCCAACCGTCGGTATTTTTACTGCCAGCCAGTAAAAAACAGGTACTTTTCTCCTGCCAGTAAATGCCAGCAAGAAAAAAATGTTGCCAGTAAAAAATATGGCGTGGCACTTGGCTTGAAACTGGGCAAGCGGAGCTCAGATCCAGAGCCAGCCATGACCCGAGTACCTGCTACAGTACCTGCTACAGTGTGTTCAGGTGGTACCGGCAGGGGGCGAATCTGGCGGAGATGGTATCTGAGCATGTCGTGTGATGTCATGGTGCAATGGAGCCAAGCAGAGTGGCCAGAGCCTCGAGTGCGGGTCTGTGGGACAGGAGCAAGGCAAGTCGGGAGCGGGACTGTCAATGCTGTTTGGACTGGATAGAACTGAGAGGACTACCTGGCATGGATAGAGACTGTTACTGTGCCTCAAGATGAGATGTGCCAGTGATCTATGCTGCTGCACACTGCTGTCAGTGGCACTGTGAGAGTCTATTTCATGTGCGTGTGTCGCCCATTCTAATTTCCTGCCCCTGAGTCCTGTCCCTGAGCCACTTACTATATTTCAAATAAAATAAGAAATATGCTTTTTGCCTTAATATCTACCTTGAATCACACTGGTGATGCAAGGAAATGTTGGGTATTGTGTCAGTAAATTTCAATATGGTAGGTTGGCAAGACTGATGGGAAGTGAGGGAAGCATGGGTGGGACTGCAAAGCTCAGAGACAAACGTACAGGAGGCTTCCACAAGCGCTCCTTAAAGAGGAAGTAAACACTGATGGGTTTACTTCCTCTTTGATTCCCTGCAAAGGTAAAGTATAATGGACTACTATGCATCACATAGTAGTCCATTATGTGTCACTTACCTGACACAGAAGCCAGCGAAGTCACCGCTGTCCCCTTGGGTACGAAGCCTCCATCTTCTTGGTGGGTCATTCGATGGAGCCACGATGACGTCACTCCCGCGCATGCGCACGGAACCCGCCCCTCACGACATATCACCGTTAACACCTGCACGCTCAGTGTGCCTGCGCGCCGCTGTCTACGGCACATGCGCCGTAGGCAGCGGTGTCTGTCTTTTGGCAAATATCTCCTAAACGGTGTAAGTTTAGGAGATATTTCTTGGACCTGCAGGTAAGCCTTAATCTAGGCTTACCTGTAGGTCAAAGTAGTTTGTAAGGGTTTACAACCACTTTAAAAGAGAGTCTTTCTCTGAGTCTGAAGTCAATGAGGATGGAAAACGTGATCAACTTCTCCAACTCAGTGGGTATATCTCGGTCTGCTATCTCATCCTTGATGGTATCCAAGAGACCATGAGAAAAAGCAGCAACGAGGGCCTCATTGTTCCACCCAACCTCTGCTGCCAGAGTACTGAATTCAATGGCATAGTCGGCAACAGTTCTCGTACTCTGTTTGATGGACATGAGGCACTTGGCAGCAGAAGCAAAGCTGCGGGAACTTCTAATACCCTTTTAAACAAAGCCACAAACTAAGGGTAACTCAAGACAACAGGTTTTTGCATCACACATAGAGGGTTTGCCCAAGTCAAGGCTCTCTCAGAAAGCAAAGATATCACAAAACCTACTTTGCTTCTGTCCATGGGAAATGCCTGGGGCAGCATCTCAAAGTATATCTCAACTAGGGATGAGCCGACAACGGTTTGGTTCGTGGCAGAACATGTGAACGCCCTGAAAGTTCACGCGAACATTCGAACACCGATAAAGTCTATGGAACCCGAACGTGAAAAATCTAAAGTGCGAATTTTAAATGCTAATATGCAAGTTATTGTCCTAAAAAGTGTTTGGGGAAAAAAGTGAAAAAAAAAGTGAAATATTCCTTTAAATATCGTACCTGGGGAGTGACTATGGTATGCCTGTAAAGTGGCGCATGTTTCCCGTGTTTAGAACAGTCCCTGCACAAAATGACATTTCTAAAGGAATAAAAGTAATTTAAAATTGCTTGCGGCTGTAATGTAATGTCGGGTCCCAGCAATATGAATGAAAATTATTGAGAAAAATGGCATGGGTACCCCACCCCCCCAGCCCATTACCAGGCCCTTTGGGTCTTGTATGGATATTAAGGGGAACTCTGCACCCAAATTAAAAAAGAAAAGGCGTGGGGCCCCCAGGCCCTATATACTCTGAAAAGCAGTATACAGGTAGTCCAAACAAGACAAGGACTGTAGATTTGTTCTTAAGTTGAATCTGTTTGTAATTTGGAACAGGTAAATTTTGTAGCTCCAGCCAAAAAATACATTTTTAAGCTTTTTGGATAACATAGGGAAGGGTTATCACCCCTGTAACATTTGTTTTCCTGTTTGTACCCCTGTTCAGAAGATTTCACCTCACTTTCTGTCCCAATTTTGGAAATTTGGGGCTTGTTTGGGGAAACAAGGATTGGTGATAAAGCATCAGTGGAGACACCTTTTTCCCATATTAACTCTTACAGGAGTGAAAAAAAAGGAGAAAACTAATTAATTTGGACTTTACAAGGCACATAGGTAGCTGGTTCTAAAAAAGATTATATTTATTTAATCAGATACTAAAAACAATCACATATAGAGAATCAGTAAAGTTAGTATTCATGGAGCCTTATGCATCCAATCTGACACCATTAACTGCTTAAGGACTGCCTCCTGCACATATACGTCGGCAGAATGGCACGGCTGGGCACAAGCACGTACCTGTACGTTGCTCTTTAAGTGCCCAGCCGTGGGTTAACCCCTCCCTGCCCCCTAGTGGTTAACTCCTTCACTGCCAGTGTAATTTACACAGGAATCAGTGCATTTAAATAGCACCGATTGCTGTATAAATGACAATGGTCCCAAAAATGTGTCAAAAATGTCCGATGTGTCTGCCATAACGTAACAGTCAAAATAAAAATTGCTGATCGCTGCCATTACTAGTAAAAAAAAAAAAAAAATTATAAAAATGCTATAAAACTATCCCTATTTTGTAAACGCCATGGGCGTCCGCAGCAGGGGGCAAGGGGGGTCAAGTGCCCCCCCTGGAATCCCGAAGGTGTTGCAGCCACCGCCATGCTGAATTTTTTTTTCTGAGTCCGCTGGCGGCTGCATCCTCCGCTCTCTCCTCTGGATCACAGCGCTGGATGGCTCTGTGTTCGGCGGCCGCTCTGTAACATGGCCCTCTCCTTCACCACCACACTCTCCTCCACCACCGCACTCTCCTGTCCCCCCAGTGCTCTCCTCCACCACCGCACTCTCCTGCCCCCCGTGGTCTCCACCACCACCACACTCTCCTGCCCCCCCAGTGCTCTCCTCTAACCACCACACTCTCCTTCCACCCCCTCCAGTGCTCTCCTCCACCACCAAATTCTCCTGCCACCCCCTCCAGTGTTCTCCTCCACCACCGCACTCTCCTGCCCCTCCCTGCTCTCCTTCACCACCACACTCTCCTCCACCACCGCACTCTCCTGCCCCCGAAGTGCTCTCCTCCACCACCGCACTCTCCTGCCCCCCCCCACAGTGCTCTCCTCCACCACCACACTCTCCTGCCCCCCCAGTGCTCTCCACCACCACCGCACTTTCCTGCCCCCCCAGTGCTCTCCTCCACCACCGCACTCTCCTGCCCCCCCAGTGCTCTCCTCCACCGCCACACTCTCCTGCCCCCCCATGCTCTCCTCCACCACCACACTGTCCTGCCCCCCCATGCTCTCCTCCACCACCACACTGTCCTGCCCCCCCCCACAGTTCTCTCCTCCCCTATTCTTGCTGCCATCCCTGCTCTCCAGCTCTCGCCATCCTTCTCTAGCCACCATCCCAGTGCTCTCCACTCCCCCTGTCCCCCCAGTGCTCTCCCCCTTGCCCCCCCAGTGCTCTCCACCACACTCTCCTGCCCCCCCCAGTTTTCTGCTCCCCTGTTCATGCTGCTCTCCAGCTCTCCCCATCCTTCTCTAGCCACCATCCCAGTGCTCTCCACCCTGTCCCCCCCCCCCCCCAGTGCTCTCCCCCCCTGTTCCCCCCAGTGCTCTCCACTCCGCCCAGTGCTCCCCCCCCTGTTCTACCCCCCACAGTGCTCTCCACCCCCCCAGTCCTCTCCCCTCCGTTCTCTTCCCCAGTGCTCTCCCCCCTGTTCTTTCCCCCCCAGTGCTCTCCACTCCCCCCCAGTGCTCTCCCCCCCCTGTTCTACCCCCCACAGTGCTCTCCACCCCCCCCCCAGTCCTCTCCCCTCCGTTCTCTTCCCCAGTGCTCTCCCCCCTGTTCTTTCCCCCCCCAGTGCTCTCCACTCCCCCCAGTGCTCTCCCCCCCTGTTCTACCCCCCACAGTGCTCTCCACCCCCCCAGTCCTCTCCCCTCCATTCTCTTCCCCAGTGCTCTCCCCCCTGTTCTTTCCCCCCCAGTGCTCTCCCCCCTGTTCTTTCTCCCCCCATGTTCTTCCCCCCAGTGCTCTCCACTTCCCCCAGTGCTCTCCTCTCCCCCCTGTTCTTGCCCCCCCAGTGCTCTCCACTCCCCCCAGTGCTCTCCCCCCTGGTCTTTCTCCCCCCAGTGCTCTTCAGCTCTCCCCATCACTCTCTAGCCCCCACCCCAGTGCTCTCCAGCCCCCATTCTCCCCACCCCTGTTCGTTCTGCCCCCTTGGTGCTCTCCAGCCCCCAGTGCTCTCTACCCTCCGTGCTCTCCACCCCTGTTCTTTTTGGCTCCCCCCCAGCACTCTCCGCTCCCCACCCCTGTACTCTCCACTCCCCCTGCATTTTGCCCCCACCCATGTGCTCTCCACCCCTCATAGTGCTCTCCAGTCCCCCGTGCTTTCCACCCCTGTTCTTTCTGGCCCCCACTGGATCTCTCAAGCTCCCCCCATTGCTCTCCACTCCCCCCTGCTCTTTGTACCCCCCCAGTACTCTCCAGCCCCCGTGCTCTCCACCCCTGTTTTTCTGCCCCCCAGTGCTCTCCACCACCCCACACTCTTAGCCCCCCCAGTGCTCTCAGCCTACCGAGCTCTCTACCCCTGTTTTTGTTGCCCCCCCAGTGCTCTCAAGTTCCCCCCCAGTGCTCTCCGCTCCCCCCCCTGTGATCTCCACTCCCCCTCGCTCTTTGCCCCCACCTATGTGTTCTCCAACCCCGCCAGTACTCTCTGCTCCCCCTTCTCTCCAGCTACCACCCAGTGCTCTCCACTTCCCCAGGACCAGAGGGCAGGCTGACCGGGGCCGGAAAATGAGGACGGCTGAAGGTGCAGGTGGCCAGGGACCACTCCATCTCACAACAGACAGATCCTCTGGAAGGAGCACCGTCCCTATCCACAACGAGAACAGACCCTGCCTGCTGCTGGCCGCAAGGTACTGTACCGAGCATCAACAACACACCTTCCCACAGACAGGGACTGCAGACTGGGACATGGGGCAAAGGAGGGGCTGCAATGATGGGCACAGTGAGACTGCATTCCCGGCACAGTAAAGCTGCATTTGATGGACACAGTGAGGCTGCATTTGATGGGCACAGTGAGGCTGCATTTGGTGGGCACAGTGAGGCTGCATTTGGTGGGCACAGTGAGGCTGCATTTGGTGGGCACAGTGAGGCTGCATTTGGTGGGCACAGTGAGGCTGCATTTGGTGGGCACAGTGAGGCTGAATTGTATGGACACTGGTGAGGCTGCATTGAGCTCTTACATCAAGTCTGCACTCTCTGACTATCTCCTGTAGCATGTCTGCAGTCTCTGAGGGAGTCTGGAGAGGATTCAAGAGTGGGAGCACCGCCGGAAAGGGGGTCATGGGAGAAGTCAGACTTGGGTGGACTGTGGACAGGAGACTATAGGATAAAACCTCCAAGCTGGAGCCGACTGACTGAGCCCTGCACAGTGCACCTGAGAGGAGCTCAGTGAAAGCACCGCCAGGCCAGTCGGGGGTCACTGATGTAAGGGGGGGGGTGAATACGATAATGTAAGGGGCACTGATATAAAGGGTTTCCTCCTTATATTAGTAACCCACCCCCCTTACCTTAGAGTATTCTTTCTGCAGAAGGTGGTCCCCCCCACGTTCTGAGTTTCTGGGGTCCCCTTTGATGATTGATCACTTACCACTATTAACTGGAATTTGAAAAAAAAATAAAAATTATATATATATATATATATATATATATATATATATATATATTTTTTTTTTTTTTTGTAACATTGGGGTGTTTAGCTCAAGTGGTTAGAGGCATTTTTCAGTCCACATCAGGCAGGCGTTTATAGTTAAGGGCCTGGTAGCCCACGTTTATTAAAAGGAAAAACAAAAGTCCATCCAGGAATCCCACGCAGGGGTCCAATCTTAAATTAAATACACACAATCCAAATGAAAATGCTAGCCCACCTGGCTACTCTTCAGCAGTATAACAAACAACAAAGGATTCGCCCTGGGACTTTAAATGAAGTGGGTACTGTTTCCGCCAGTAAACATAACAGTAGTAAATATAATATATGGTTTATTCAAGTACATTTGTTTACATGGATAAATAACATCAACGGTTGCCAATATAAAATATATAAACAAGGAGTATTGGTACATAAATGTAGAAGTAGTACATGGTACACGGGCATCATACTACCCGACTAGTTTCGTGAGATCCAGCTCGCTCTTCAGGGGTGGATGTGTGTAACAATGTACCTAGGATGAACAAAAATATATATGTTTGGCAATACAGCACAGTATTAGTTATAACAGCGCAGGGTAGGAGGGGTTGTAGGCCCCCCCATACTTACCACTGAGCTTGGCCATGGCTCCAGGTGTGCGGCCTCGAGACGGCAGCAGCGTATGCCTCCCCTGGGAGCTGAGGGGGCAGGATCAAATGGGACCCCATCCAGGGCCAAACGGAGAGCAGGCATGGCAAAGGTGTAGTGATGTATCCCTAGGGTCCTCATTGGTCGATAAAAAGTATAGGCTGTGAACATAAGTATGTTTGTCAGGCATCTGAAGTAGTAGAGTAAAATCAATAGATATTGGTATAAAGATATGTATGCATGTATGCATGAATGAAAGGCCTGAGCCAAAAGTTGTAGGGCCATGAAGATGGTTAGAGACATAGGACAACAGAGGGGTACTACCAGGTGACAGAGAGAGGGGGGAAAGAGGTGAACTACAATTGTGTGGGTAGTGATGTATCCCTAGGAACCTCATTAGTCCATAAAGCGTATAAGCTATAAACAAATATGTTTATCAGGCATCTAAAGTAGTAAAGTAAAATCAATGAGTATAGGCATAAAGATATATATAGCCAAGTAAAGCCTGAATCAAGGATGGCAGGGACATGGGCCTCTTACAAGTGTACAGTTGTACCCTAATGTTGAATGGTTACTTATGGCGGGTGGAGGAAATGCAGTATTAAGCATGACTCAATGGAAAAAAGGAAGGGGGACTCGGAGCCGAGCATTACACAGCCGAACAGTCTCCAATAGTGGACATGAAACCGGAATCAACAATAACATATTAAATCATGTTGCAATTCAGTTATAAGTCAAGGTAAAGCAGTTCTTAAATCAGAGCCTCCTATAGCATTGAGCGGGTAAATACAACAACTAGACCCATATGTTTGAAGCTCCACGTGTTCTCAGTTTTTACAGACTTGCACCATAAGCATAGTTACTACCTTAGATCAGATATCGATATTCCTAGCACGGAGCGGCCCAGGTAAGACTTGTCAATCTGAAGGTGTTAGAGAGCAAGTGACAGCGGCATCACATAGCGCACCGTGCTAGTAATCTGGACGACAAACGTATTCGTCAGCAATAGTGAAACAACAGGAAAGAGGGTAAGTATATGTCAGAAAGACAGAAATAATCCGTATGCGATGACGATCAGAAGGACAGGATCAAAAAGAAAAGTCACTTAACTTGTGTCAGAGCTTGAAGCCTTGGGAGATGCGATCTTCTGTGCATTACGCCCGTCTTTGCCTCCTATGTTCCGAGGACGCCGTGGGACTCGGATTCCTCAGAGGTCCCACAGGATGTTGCAGAGACGGGGGATGGTGTTGTCTGCCGCGACGGTTCAGGCTGAAATTTCCCGCTTCGGCGACTCCATCCATTGATTCTGCTCTGCGCAGCGGGGAGAGGCGGAAATCGCTGTACCAGTCCGGGACATCAACCAATGGAATGTGTAGAGAAGTGCAAAAGTGTTCCAGATCCTCCGGAACTTTAAGATTGAAGGAATGACCGTTTGCAGAAGCTGATAAGCAAAACGGAAATTTCCATCTGTATGGGATCTCTCTAGCTCTCAGAACATCCAGTAAAGGTTTAAGCTCCCTTCTCCTCTGGAGTGTGATACTGGATAAATCTTGGAAGATCCTGAGTTCTGAGCCCTGTACCAGTCTCCCAGTGTTTCTGGCTTTCCTCATTATTTCCTCTTTAAGAATAAAGTCATTGAGGCAGCAAATTACATCCCTAGGTGGATCGGCTTCTCTACCCCTGGGGCGCAGAGCTCTGTGGATACGCTCCATAGAAATTGGTGTATCAGGGGGTCGATCGAGCAGGCCATTAAAAACCGCCGTAACTTCTCTCAAAAGTTGAGGGGAGTCGATAGATTCGGGGAGTCCTCTTACCCTTAAGTTGCGCCTTCTGCCGCGATTATCGAGGTCCTCCAGGTGTCTGTTCATATCTCGCAGGTGAATGGCGTGTGATTCAGAGATTTGTTGAACTTGACACAGGGCCGCATCATGGCGGGCCTGTGTCTCTTCCACCTCTTCCACCCTGACGGCCATGTTATGGAAGTCCTCCCTTAACTCTGCAATGGCAGCTGACATCGCGGATTTTATGTCCGCAGCTACTGCGCGGAGGTCAGCCAGGCTTAAGGCATGATGAGTGTCTGAGGCAGCAGGGGGATTCTGAGGGCTGCGGCTTCTGGAACGAGGAGCCGTTCTGCCGAGTGACGAGGCCTCGTGAGCTGCGGCCTGCGCGTCCTGATGCGTTCCTCGAGTCCTGGACCGGAATATATCCGGAATGTGCTGCTGAGAAGGGGGATCTGTCCTCCGAGGTGACCCGGAGCGGATCATAGAAGCATTCGGCGGTGTGCTCCCCATCTTACGCCGTTAGATGTTGGTCAGGCAGATTAAGGCTGGATCTCTGTAGCCGGGAGCTCTGAGCTAGGCAGCCATCTCTCTTCGGCGCCAAGCCACGCCCCCCGCCATATTTTTATCTTGATGAAAACAGCCTATACAGTGACAGTATGAGATCAAAATATGGCCACAACAGATGTATTGCAATATAAAAAGATGTACATTCTCTAGGCTATATGGGCATGGGACACAGCTGCCAAAGTAACTTCCAATACAAAGTGAAGATGAATTATCTGTTATGTAACACATATGTATTACCAGTGGAAAGATTTTCATGAGATTGTCGAAAAGGGGCGGAGCATGAGTGGCCTTGAAATGATGCCCCCCCCGGAAAAAGTTCTGCGGATGCCCATGGTAAACTTTATAACTTTTGCGCAAAACAATCAATAATCGCTAATTGCGATATTTTTTTTACCAAAAATATGTAGAAGAATACGTATTGGCCTAAACTGAGGGAAATTTTTTTTAAAAATATTGAATTTTTTTCAAAATTGTCCCTCTATTTTTGTTTATAGCGCAAAAAATAACTGCAGAGGTGATGAAATACCACCAAAAGAAAGCTCTATTTGTGGGAAAAAAAGGACGCCAATTTTGTTTGGGAGCCGCGCCGCACGACCACGCAATTGTCAGTTAAAGCAACGCAGTGCCGAATCGCAAAAATGGGCCTGGTCCTTTGGCTGCAAATTGGTCCGGGGCTTAAGTGGTTAAAGTGATGAGAACAGAATACACAAACAAATCCACAAATAGCGATCGAAATCAGTTGTTTTGTAGAAAACAGAAACAGTCTCCAGGAGCGATTGATTCAAAAACTTTTTTGCAGCAGAGATAAAAGAAATTATAATGCTGGTAAGCAGATAGATGCACTGTTTACGTATATCCAAGGAGAAAAACTGTTGCCAAAAAACTTCTTGAAAGGTAGTTTGGAGAGGATACTAATTAGCAGCATGTGCGTAATAGAGTAGTTCAATTATATAGTAAGCACAGTGCTAAACGTTCACAGAGGCTGACATCTCTTCCAAATAGTGAATCAAACGTCAGTGGCAAGAGCTTGAATCCCAGTATAATAGTATCCTCTCCAAACTACCTTTCAAGACGTTTTTTTGGCAACAGTTTTTCTCCTTGGATATACGTAAACAACAGCATCTATCTGCTTACCAGCATTATAATTTCTTTTATCTCTGCTACCAAAAAAGTTTTTTTGAATCAATCGCTCCTGAAGAAGCGTTATTCTTGATGGGGAACATGTGGAGCCAATGATTGAACTACTTATGGACCCACACCTCTGACCCAACACTTCTACAATATTTATCTCTTTATCTGGAGACTGTTTCTGTTTTCTACAAAACAACTGATTTCGATCGCTATTTGTGGATTTGTTTGTGTATTCTGTTCTCATCACTTTAATGGTGCCAGAAATGGATGTATAAGGGTTCATGAATACTAACTTTACTGATTCTCTATATGTGATTGTTTTTAGTATCTGATTAAATAAATATAATCTTTTTTAGAACCAGCTACCTATGTGCCTTGTAAAGTCCAAATTAATTAGTTTTCTCCTTTTTTTCATATTTCAAGTAATATCGGGACGTTGGCACATCATTACTTTGTGCATTTACAGTGTCACCCTGTAAAAAGCACATTTCAAAGCACAATATTTTTCTTACAGGAGTGGATTTCCCATCCTAGGGTTACATTTCCTCTGACTTCCTGTTGTCTCCCACTGTTTGTAAGTAGGAGTCATTTGTAAGTCGGATGTTTGAAAGTAGGGGACCGCCTGTATATACTATATGGCCTGCCCTATATACTCTGCAGAAAATTGGGCCTTAGGTGTTGGTGGTACCAGAACACTGTAAGCCCTCACAGTTACTCTTGGTGGGCCCAGGAACGGGCTCTGCTGTGAAATATTAAATCAAAAATTGTAATTACACACCCCTGTTAAACAGGGGCAGAGAAATTGAGTCTTAGGCAGTGGTGGTGGTGCCACAACTCTGTAACCCCTCACAGATTCTGTTGTTGAGCGCATGACTACTGTATAACAGATGTACTGTGCTTCCATACTGCCTGACCAATGCTTGCTACAGCCCCCTTACCATTTTCCCATTAATAGAGACCACACCAGGTTGGAGTAAACTTTGGCCGTAGCAGTCCCTTTATTAATCCATAAATTTAAATGAACATAACCATCAACATCTGATATTTGCATTGGTCTTTGCAGGCACTCCACATACCATCTGTTTAATAATAGTAATGCACTGCGGTACCTTTTCAATCTGATAATAGGCCTCTCGCCGACATACTGGCTCGGAGACGACCAACTGACCGCAGTGCACCCATTAACCAAATTCCAGTTAAACCACCGTTAGCTGGAATACCACCATTGGGAACCATACCACCATGGGTCCCGAACTCTCTTTATCCGAGGTTTCTTCATTCACCTGCAAAGACCAACACCCGCCACAGCGCACAAGGGGAAAACCTTACCCTTGGGTGCCCCTCCAACCCCAACTATCTCTATATGCCGCCGGAAAACCCTGAGCCCACGTATTAATCCCCTCAGCATAGGGGTTACTTCGTCACCTTGACCGCACCTCTAGCTGCCCACTGACCAACCTTGCCATTCCAAACCCAGCATCAGCTGACCTCCCCATGAACCTCGTATGAAGCTATTCTCATCCCCTCTACCGATCGGTCCATCACCAAATCGACCGACCAATGATGTTGGGCCCCACCACCAGTGTCCCCCAAGAAAGCCCTGCAGATGTGCCCGAATCCACCTTCATAACCCTCGTCCTGTCCCAAATAGACTTTAAGCGCACATGATTACCGCCGACGTGTGACACCCAGTTCCCAGCGGCCCCCCTTTCAGTCACACCGGGCCACCTGCATACTGACAAATCACCACCACAATTATTTTCTTGTTTGTTTATTTTTTGTCTTGACACCTAACACTCGTAAATTTTATAGCCAAAACTGCCTTGAAATCTGGACGTAGTGCAACCATCCCGACGTAGCAACAGAGACCCCCCCACCTTCGGGCTAACCGTTCCCATTTGCGCCCCCCTACTGAGCCTTACCCCCTTCTGGACCTCTCAGAAGAGCTAACCCAAGCGCTGATCCTGTCTGCCCGAACGGAAACGCCAGAGAGAAAGTCCTCGTGAGCAAGGAAACTTCCTTACCAATAAAACCCACCAAACCCAATGAGCTAAAATTAAATAAATAAATAATACATAAATGCATTCCGGCAAATCTAAAAAACTACACAGTGTGCTCCGTGTCCTGGCGCAACGAGAGAGTCGATATCCTTTCAGTGCTGATCTTGTAATGAAGTACCAGCAATCCTGCGATTTGTAGAAAAAACACCCAACCCACTGCTTCAGGATCCGCAAAACCCCAGCACCGAACCAGCAACCCTCCCTTGGGCCCCACTGTTCCAACGCTGCTTGAAGCACCAATGACAGCCATTCCTGCCAAAACCCCAAAAGGATGAAATCAAGGTACCGTGCCTTATTGCCTATATGGCCCGCCTGACCCAACCTCCAGGGATCCAACCCCGGCATACGGGACAAAGAGACCCCCTGGTTGCTGCGGCGCCATGACCCCATTCGCGGGATACCTACCCAACGCAAGCTAGATCAAGCTTATGCCATGACACTCCCACCCCCGAGAGGTG
Organism: Lithobates pipiens; assembly: GCF_037356315.1. Classification (NCBI taxonomy): domain Eukaryota; kingdom Metazoa; phylum Chordata; class Amphibia; order Anura; family Ranidae; genus Lithobates; species Lithobates pipiens. The sequence continues at coordinate 145,736,870 of NW_027507787.1, read as the reverse complement.
GACAGCACCCCTAACTGATGACTACAAATCTCTCAACTCCAAAGGACAGAACAGAACAGCCTGACCCCCAGCTGAAATTAGACTGCAAACATATGGTAACCCATACCACCTTTATGATGTCTCCCTAGAAGCGCCTGACAGAACCCCAACATACTCACCCCATCCTCCAGGGCCAGCACCACCGGAAGCCATACCTTTGATAAACATTATGTATCCCACCGGCGTACTTCACGAATGCGAATGGAACCCTACTCCACTGGCCTATGGAGAAAGCCCCACAGCCTGTCTTGCCGGTCGCATACTCATACATGCATTTCCGTCATCACCAACCTACCTAATAACAGTCCATACCTAACCACTAAACCCACCTCGCCTTATGCCCTAATATCTATGCAGTCCTACATATTTGTGCTTGTATCAATAACCACTCACCAAATACTTACCGATGCCCCGATGTTACCCTCGCGACCGTAAAATTCACCACTTACGCACTTACCAAATACTTACTTTATACCTCCACGTTACCAACGCAATAGTAAAATTAACTATTTACGTACTCACCGGACACTTGATGCCCCAATGTCACCACCGTAATGTCAGGAAGGGACCCCCATACCTCCGATGGGCCCAACCAACATTTTTCAACACTTAGCAAGGGACATCCATACCTTCGATGGGCCCCCACCAACATTTTTCCAGCGTTAGGAAGGGCCACCCATAATTCCGATGGGCCCCAACCACATTTCTCCACCATTAGGAAGGGCCACCCATGACTCCGATGGGCACCACCAACATTTCCACAGTTAGGAAGGGACACCCAACCACCGATGGGCCCAACCAACATCTTTTCCACAGGTAGGAAGGGACACCCATCCCTCCGATGGGCCCCAACCAACAGCTTCTCCACCGTCCGGAAGGGACAACCATACCTCCGATGGGCCCAGTCCCCCCCTGACATCCACCGTTACTAAGGGACACCCATACCCCCAATGGGCTCCGACCCACGGTTGTCCAACGATAGGAAAGGACCCCCCATCCTCAAATAGTCCCAACCCCCAGCTCTTCCCAGTTAAGAAGGGACACCCGTACCTCCGATGTGTCCAACCCACCATCTTCCTCAACTCAGAAGGGGCACCCATACCTCCGCTGGGCCCAACCCCCCCTATTTCCCAAATTTAAGAAGGAAAAGACAGAACCCATGCCACTGATGGGCCCCAACCTCCCATCCTTTCCCAATCGGGAAGGGGCCCCCCATACCTCAGACTGGCCCCAACCCACCGGTTTATTAGCGTTAGAAAGGAAACCCCCATGCCTCAAATCAGCCACACCCACTACTTTTCCCAGTTAGGAAGGGCCACCCCAACTCGGATGCGCACAACCCACCGTGTTTTTTTCCAGGTAGGAAAGGACACCCATTTGTACCAATAGGATCGGACCTCCCTGCCTCAGATGGGTCCAGCCCTACATATTTTCCATGGGGCCCCCCACGCCCTCACCCTGTCTAGATGCTCACTGCCCCCTTTTTTTTGTTAATAACAGAACCACCCCAGCCAGGAAGGGGCACCCAAACTCAGATGGGCACAAACCCACCATCTTTACCCAGGTAGTAAGGGTCACCCATACCTCCTCTGGGCCCCACCCACTACTTTCCCCCCAGGTAGGGCAAGACCTCCATACCCCCGAGGGGCCTGGCCCTCCAGTCTTTCCCATGTGGACCCCCGCCCCTGTCCCGGGGTAGACTCCACCCTAATAGCTAAAGCCAGTAACTAAGCAGGGAAAATTCCGCAAGCTCCTCCTGTACCGCCTCATTCCCTCATTGTGTTCCCTTTTCGCTGGACCCCAGCTGTCTTGCCACATGTCCAAAGCCTCCAGGTACACAGTGCCCCAGCCCCCACCTTCCACAGCTGACCCCATAACCCGGTGTAAGGTGCACTTTTAGGGGCCCTTCACCAGCATGATCCACTGATGAAGTCACGTGACCGTGACGAACACGCGTCGGGACGCTACCGGAAGTGACGCAATCGAGCTCGCAGCTCGTTTATACCCTATGCTTGAAATCTGTATGTTTTGTGAGTATTTCAATTGCTTTCTGAATAAATCTCAATTTTATTCATAAATTACTACGCTATGGGGCTCCCTTCCTCCTTATCTGCTTAAATCCCTTACATAAACTGCTGAGGTAACAACCCCCTCCCCCCCACACTGGGCACCGCTGAGCGACCATTTAAAGAGACTACACGGCGGAATAGGCAGGAGACGGGGACACAGTAACAAGACCTCGTGGGATAAAGATCACCAGGAATCCTGAGGATATATATGTTACATGCTGTTACCTTACAGCTGTAAGGTAAGGGGACACCCATATCTCGAGTACACAGGACCACGTGGGATATTTTCACTATCACCACCACCGATCGGATCGCTATTCTATAGTTCACATAGAACTAAACACCAGCACCGTATGCGATTTTTTGCCATATGCGATTTTGGATATAATCGCCACTGGTTGTCGCACAAGCTTTGAATGGACACAATTTTAACATATGTTATTGTGCAATTTATATGTTATATAATTTTTAACTACTGAGCACTAGTTACTCGAATCATTTCTAGAGAGACTTTATTACTTTTTCCACTTTTATTCAACACAAATATTGTTTATGCGTTTTTAATGTTGGGTTTTTCATTTATTTTCTCTGTCAATTTTGCATGACTAGATTTTGCTTCACTGCATTTATTATTTATTATATGGTAGAAAGACACCCACACGCATCTAATTTATAATCTTTATTCAGCACTGGCACTTTATGCGATTTTTTGCTAGCCACAATTAGTCACTTTTTTGCACAAAACTGTTTCATTAAGCCTTACGACTGTTTTTATGTATATTGCTGTTTATGGTGTAGTAGACATTGTAACACATTTATCTATCACTTAGCACTAGCACTTTTTATGCTATTTTATTAGTTGTAACAAATCGCATCAATTATTATCACATATTTTGTTGATTTTTTTTATATATATTTTGTTCACGGGATGTTGTAAGACACGCAAATACGGACCTACTTATTGTCCAGCATTACCACTTTATAGGTCTATGTCAATTCCAAAAATCGCATTGGAAATCATTAGGTTTTAACCACTATATTCCTTTTTGCGTATGACTCCATCTATCTAATACTCATCCCAAACACTATTATGTTATAGTGGCGAGGGTTTCCCACGTTCCCTCATAGAACACACACATTAAGCTCCCTATACATTACCTTTTCAGTCTGGGTGGCAGCACACCTAGCATTTAAATACCTGGTACTTTTTTGAATTTATAGACCTTTTAGGCTAATATTTCCTAAGCTAGTACTGCGCACCACTACTCTTTTGCCTTCACCAGCACCTACCCTGCCTCTTAGGTTAGAGGCAGCTAAACTCCCAGCCACCTGTGCACTAGCCGCCTCCAGCCCTGTTCATCCCCATCTGCGTAAACCAGGCTATTGATGGGCCACCCGTGCCATCTACCTCCATACTCCTGTATCTACCCTGGCTTCGGCGTGAATGTGGGCCAAAAGAACCTGGGGAAAAAACCCCCACGCAAACATGACCGCGTGTCCTGTCCCTTATGCTGTGGCCTAGGCCCACCCATACTGATCCCCTCTGCTAACCCACAGCCGCCAAGAAATAGAAAATTGTGAAAGGATTTACCCAGCTGCCTGGTGCGAGTCCCACCAGCCAAAGATCCCGCCGATCGTCTCTGGGGCTCTTCCTCCTCTTCCGACACAGACCATGCATCCCCTTTGAATGTTGCTCCAGCTGTCCGCCCCCCAGCGATCGGCAGCCCTCCTGGGGAAGCATCCCAGGATGCCGAGGATCCACACGGCTGCTGCCTCCGTCTCCTCGCGCCGGATCCACCCACTGGAACTCCATTGCTGGGCCTGATCATGTCCGAGTGAGGGGGGGCACCTCTGTCCCCCTACCTGTCCCCTTCAGTAGTTACCACTGATTAGTGCGTTGAGAGCCAACCGGCCGGGGCAGTGCAGGCCTGATGTCCGCAGCAGGATTCATTAGTCTATTAATTTTTATGGTGCAGAGCTCCGCCTCCCCTGCCGACTCACTGCCAGGGGGGTTGAGGGAGCCAGCGTGTTCCTCTCGCTGCAGTTGGGGGGGGGGCAAAAACTGTCCATGTCCCCAGATCGCCCGCCTACCACTGGTCGTTTTGGGGGGGGGGGGGCTGTGTAACCCCCATGTCGGCCTCTGGAGAGCGAAAGGCCGCTGGACATTTTCTCCACCAAAGCTCCGCCCCCACCGCCTCCCTGCCAGCGGCGGAGCCCACGTGCTCCTGGAAGTGCTGAACCGAGGGCTGCCACACTGCTGTTCACCCCACTGTTCCCGGAGCCCCCCGTCGCCGAGTACTGTCGGGGGGTTAGGATCCCCCATCTGTGTGCACCGTGGGCAGTACCCATCCGGCCTGCTGTTGTCCATGGGGAAAGTCCTATAAGAGGGGCTCCAGCGGCACTGGTCTGCCAGTACACGTGGACTCCTGAACATACCGCCCGCTCACACAGACCGCCCCCCCTCTCTCTTCCCGCCGCCATCCTGCCCTCCGTGCCGCCGATCCAGACCGCAGCTAGGCTCCTCCAAGCTTGCTCCTGTACGCTGAACTGATACCTGGGGGAGGGGCCAGCTCCTTTTTACTCTCCTGTCCCCTCCTCCCCAAGCTTCTCCAATTATGCAAGCCCTCGCACTTCTGCACCCTGTTAACACTGTCATGCCCAGCCCTACGCTATTTCTTGATTTTATTTCTTTTCGCTCCGGGCTTTCCTGGAACGAGCCCTGCTGTGAAATATTACAGCAAATATTGTAATTACATGCCCCTGTTAAGCAGGGCCAGAAAAATTGGGCCTTAGGCACTGGTGGTGGTGCCACAACACTGCAACCCCTCACACATACTCTAGTTGAGTGCAAGAACGAGCCCTGCTGTGAAATATTACAGCAAAAATTTTAATTACATGCCCCTGTAAAACAGGGGCAGAAAAATTGGGCCTTAGGCACTGGTGGTGATGCCACAACATCGCAACTCCTCAAAAATACTGTAGCTGAGGGCAAGAACGAGCCCTGCTGTGAAATATTACAGCAAAAATTATAATTATATGCCCCTGTTAAATAGGGGCAGAAAAATTAGGCCTTAGGCACTGGTGGTGGTGCCCTGAAACAAAAATGTTCTAAGAAGCTATCAACATGAACATTGAGGAGGAATAGGATAGTCACTCAGCATAACAGGATAGTCACTCAGCATAGGCAGTCTTCAAGGGATCTCACATTCCTGGAAAAATTAATCGTTTACATCAGCATCAGGTGCTTGGTAGCTGGTGATCCAAGACTGATTCATTTTTATGAAGGTGAGCCGATCAACTGAATCTGTGGACAGGCGCACTCTGTGATTGGTTACAAAGCCTCCAGCAGCACTGAATGTGCATTCAGAAAGAACGCTGGATGCAGGACAGGCCAGTAGCTCAATTACATATTGTGCAAGCTCTGGCCAGTGATCCATCCTCATCCGCATCAGTCAGCCGGCCACCTTCTGCACCGCTCCTTGTGTGACTGACCGAAGCCTCAGCAGCACGTTGTCCAGGGAGACAAGGAAATTGTAACCTCCCAGGCTCTGGAAACGCATTACACAAACCTTTCTGCAAGGCCTCCAGAAGATGTTTCATCCTCTGCTCCCTCTGTAAAGGCTGGATAAGTCTCTCCTTGATACTACGGATACAAGGGTCCTTCCGCAGGCTTTGCAGGATCAGGGAGGCCATGCAGCAAAGGTTTGCATTTGATCCGGAGTCCTCTGGGTCACTAAGGATGACATGATCCACAGCCACCTCCTCCCAGCCACGTACAAGTCCATGGGTTTCTGGGGACTGAAAACGATCCCTTGAAGACTGCTGCTGATGCTGAGTGCTAGGCTCCACCTCCATGCTGACACAATACCCACGATCCTCCTCCTCCTCCTCTTCCTGTGTGATCGACGGGCCCACAGGAATACTGTCTGGATAAAGGGGGCCTTGAGAGGTAAGGAAGTCCTCCTCCTCCCTCTGTTCTGCCTATTATTTCACGAAGCGTGCGCTCTAACAGGAAGACCAGTGGCTACAGATCAAGGATGCATGCACTGTCAATGCTCACCATCCTCGTGGCCTCCTCAAATGGTGACAGGACAGTGCATGCATCCTTGATCTGTAGCCACTGACGTGGCAAAAAAAGCCAAGCTCCCCTGACCCTGTCCTGGTGCCATGCTCACACAGGTACTCATTGATGACTCTCTGCTGCACAGCCGCTGCAGCATTGCCAACGTTAAGTTTCACCTGGTGGGCATGTTACAAATGAGGAGGTTCTTGGGCAGGTTTCATTCCTTTTGAAGGTCAGCCAGCCGAGCACTGGCATTATATGACCGGCAGAAATGCTACAAACTTTCCTGGCCTGCCTCAGGAGATTCTGTAAGGCACCTGCACAAGAACTGCACCACCAAATTAAGGATGTGAGCCAAACAGGGAACATGGGTCAAGTGTCCCTGTCGGAGGGCGGAGAGGAGGTAGGTGCCATTGTTACAAACCACCATTCCTGGCTGAAGCTGGCATGGCGTCAACCACCTCTGAGTCTGCCCCTGCAGAGCTGACAGAATCTCTGCCCCAGAGTGGCTCTTGAGGCCATAGAGGAAGAAGTAGAGGAGGGGTGGAGGAGAGAGGTGTGGCAGAATCACCACTACTAGCATTTTGGGGGCGTGGTGGTAACAAGCTCCAACAATACTGCACCCTGTCCTGCATCCTTCCCAGCTGCTAGCAGAGTTACCCAGTGCGCCGTGAAAGAAAGGTAACATGCCTGCCGGACCATGAGTCAGTGGTAATATTGACCTTACCGCTGACCGCCCTGTCCAACAAGGCCAAGACTTTGCCTTCCACATGCTGGTAGTGAGCCGGAATGGCCTTCCATGAAAAGAAATGGAGTTTGGGAACCTGCCACTGAGGTACCGCACATTCCACAAATTCATGAATGGGGCAGAGTCTACCAGCTGAAAAGGCAGCACCTGGAGTGCTAGTAATTTAGCCAAGCTAGCATTCAGCCGCTGAGCATGTGGAGGGTTGGGACCGAATTTATTTAGACGGTTTAGCAACTGGGGTAGGGAAATTTGCCTGCTACAATCGGATGTTGGTGTAGCGATAGTAGATTGCCCGCAAGTACTTGGCACACCTAATTCTACACCTTCATTCCTCTCAGTGCAGGTCTCTGAGAGGACTGAAGGTATAGTAGGGTTGGAGATCCCAGCTGATGAGGAGCAAGGAGAGGTCCACCTAGTTCTGTGGTGTGAGCCTTTTAAGTACTGTTGCCAACGGACTGCATGGGAGGTCGACATATATCTGGTTAAGCATGTGGTGCTCAAGCGGCTGCTATTTTGGCCACGCTTGATGCACTTCAGACATATGTTGCAAAAAGCAACGGTGTGATCTGCTGCACATGTATCTAAAAAGGCCCACACCAAAGAACTTTTCAAAATACGCAGGGAGTCAGCAGCACCCAGCACATGTGGAGCTCTGCGGTGTGATGCAGTCGGGTGGCTGTCCTTAAGCTGGCCCCTGGAGGGCATCCTGCCTCATTGGAGATGTGCCTCCTCCCTCTCTTCTCTTGTATCAGGCACCCACGTAGAGTCAGTGACCTAATCATCCCCTCCCTTCTCACCACTGGAGCAAATCTGGCAGCATGCTGCAGCTGGGGGAACATGACTGCCAGTTTCTTATCCTTCTTGGGCACCCCCTCTCTCTGGGCTCACGTTACTGCCTTCCTCAACCTGGGTACCATCTTCGGAGCCTTCAAAACACTGTGCATCCTCCTGCAGCATGTACCCGACACTGTGGTCGAACAGTTGGGGGGACTTCTCCGTGCATGATGGTGGGGCTAGGGAAGGAGTGACTGATGACATTGACCTGCTGGAATAGGCCGCTTTGGCAGCTGCATCGGCAGGCAAAATACTCTGAGCCTGGGTGACAGAGGATGAGGAGGATGAGGATGGCTTAGTTATCCACTCTACCAACTCTTCTGCATGTTGTGGATCAACATGGCCAGCTGCCGAAAAAAGGACAAGTGTGCTGAGGATGCACCGTGTCCATGACCAGCACTGTTGGCTGTAGACACAGAGTCTGCTTGCCCTCTTTTAGTGGTCTGTGAGCTTCTGCCTCTCCTTGGTGGCCTTCCAGACATAATGTAACATTTTATTAGCAAAACACTGCCTGAAGCTTACTAGAAAAAGTACACCAGGAATGGCCTGCAGTCAGATATAGGCTTGGCTAGACTAGAATGCAGTGGATATATATATGTAGGAGACTCTATATATATTTAATGCACTGCAGATCAGGGAATCACCTGCCTTCCTGAAAGTATATTTGAAAACATACTCCAGGAATGGCCTGCAGTCAGATATAGGCTTGGCTAGACTGGAATGCAGTGGATATATATGTAGGTGACTGTATATATATATATTTTATACACTGCAGCTCACTGAATCACCTGCCTGCCTGAAAGTATATTTGAAAACATACACCAGGAATGGCCTGCAGTCAGATATAGGCTTGGCTAGACTAGAATGCAGTGGATATATATAGGTAGGAGACTGTATATATATTTTATGCACTGCAGCTCACTGAATCACCTGCCTCCCTCAAAGTATATTTGAAAACGTACACCAGGAATGGCCTGCAGTCAGGTATAGGCTTGGCTAGACTGAAATGCAGTGGGTATATATATATATATATATATATATATATATATATATATATATATATTGTACACCAGGAAGGGCCTGCAGTGAGATATAGCTAAACTGGATACAGTAGATAAATATATAAATATATACATATGAGACTGACTATATATATTAAATACCTGCAGCTAACTGAATCACCTGCCTGCTTGAAGTATATTAGAAACAGTATAGCAGGAACAACCTGCAGTCAGATCTAGCTAAACTAGATACAGTGTGTGTGTGTGTGTATATATATATATATATATATATATATATATATATATATATATATATATATATATATATATATATATATATACTAAATACACTGCAGCTAACTGAATTGCCTGCCTGCTCAATCTAAATTAAATGACACTCTCTTGGTCAACACACTACACAGGGCCGACATGCAGGTGGCCTGATATAGTGTGGGGTGTAAACTTAACCCCCTGCCTTTGGCCAATTATGACTCTCTTTGCTGACGGCGCTGTGATTGGCAAAATCATGACTCTCTTTGCTGACGGCGCTGTGATTGGCCAAATCATGTGGGTCATAGTGCACGCTTGGCCAATCATCAGAGAGAACTGCACTGCAATGTCACAGTGCATTATGGGGCGTGACACTCAGCTTGAATTTGATGCGCCCCAATGTTCGTATTTCAACGAAAGATCGAACAGCCAATGTTCAAATCAAACTCCTGTTCGACCCAAACTTAAAGCTCATCCCTAATCTCAACCTAGTTGAGAAACCCTGTGCATTGGACTGGATTGCCCCCAAATTGATGGGGAAGTGGAGCAGAACCAGACATACCTCTTGTAGAGGTAATACTCGAGGCGGGTGCCTGCACAGAGACTGGAGCAGCAGCAGGGTCAGCCTGCAACATTGTATCAGGACGGGAGATTCCAGGTGAGCCGTGTGACTCAGGAGCATTTGTAACGCCAGGGCGAAATGATCCATACGGTGATCCAGTTCATCCAATCTGGAAAAAATATTACCAACAAGTGGATAGACTGCATCTTCTGAATTCATGGCCTTCGCCTACTGTCAGAAACCATGATCACAATCATGCCGAGACAGAAGTACAGTTAAATCACACTTGTATAATAATAAAAGTAAAATGAATAAACTTAGTCAAAACATAGCCAAAGTTCAGTAACCGGAATGGATAGTCAACCAAGCAAGAAGTCAGGGCTCAATGTAGTGAAACAGCAAGCAGGATCTGGAGCCAGAAGGGAATTTAGCAAAGTAAGTCTTGAACAGGATCGTAGGCGATCGTTTCTGTGATGTTGACCAAACTGAAGGCAGCGCTCTTCTGGACTGGATGGCTTAAGTAGGCAGGATATCATCAACAGCTGAGTAACTGTGGAGAGAGATGGGAGCTGGCAATTAGCTGACAGCTGAGCGGCCAGCTCAGAGAAGGAAGGGCTGAGCTCAGCCCTGACAATTGGACATTGTGTGTATACTGTGTGCATGTCCATGTATACTGTGTGTGTGTGTCTGTATGTGTGTATACTGTGTGTGTGTGTACTGTATGTATATGTATGTGTATACTGTGTGTATATGTATGTGTATACTGTGTGTGTACTGTGTGTATATGTATGTGTATTCTGTGTGTGTATGTATGGGTATACTGTGTGTATATGCATGTGTATACTTTGTGTGTATACAGTCTGTTTATGTATGTATATAGTGTGTGTGTGTTTATATGTATGTATGTATGTATGTATGTATGTGTATATGTATGTGTGTATACTGTGCATATGTCTGTATGTGTATATGCTGTGTGTGTGTACTGTGTGTATTCTGTGGGTATGTACACTGTGATTGTATATCGTATGTGCATACTGTGATTGTATACTGTGTGTGTTTGTACTGTGTGTCTGTATGTGTATTCTGTGTGTATGTATACTGTGTATGTATACTGTGTGTGTGTGTGTGTGTGTGTGTGTGTGTGTATACTGTGTGGCCCCATAATCTCCTATTGCCTGGGGACCCTATGAGTTGTCAGTCCACCCCTTCCCAAAATGTAGCCGACAAAAAACATTGTTAAGTTACTAGGCTAGGTGTGTATGGGCCCAGGATAGCATGCTCGGGAGGTTAGTGAAGGAAAATGTGCATGTAGGCCAAAAAAGAGCAGGAAAAGCTTATAGCGTGCATGAGGACAAATAGGACATTCACAGCATATTACAATATTGAGAATTATGTAATCAACAAATTAATACAATACATTAGCAAACATAAATACATAGAATGTAATCTTAAAGGTAAAAACGTACCCTAATATAGTCCTTCTGCAGGACTTGAATGATAGCTGAGCAGGTCTCTGGAATAATGACTCCCAGAGCCTGGGGGGAGATCCTAGTTGTAAACTTGAGGTCCTGGAGACTTTCCCGTCGCCAAGTACCGCAAGATGGCTATGAGCCTTTGCTCTGGAGTGATGGAAAGCCTCATACATGTGTCCTGCTTCCTAATATAGGGGGGCACCAATGCCAAGAGTTGGTGAAAGCAGGGGTCCGTCATCCTGAGATAATTCCGAAAATCATCTGGAGCTCCCGCAGCAATGGCATATGACATGATTAAGCAACCAATTTTTGGTCCAATAACTCCTCCTCCTCTTGTTCCTGGACTGGAATTGGGTCAAAGCAATAACTGCTAGTTCAAAAATCACACGTTCTCTCCTCCAATTATGCTGGTTGACGAACGGCCGTTCAGAAACAAACTGAAAAGCGTGAATCAACACTCACCAAACTTCTACTAACACAAAATTATCAGAAGGAGCCTAAAGGGTGGCACTTGAGAAATTAAGTTCCTCTTTATAGTTTCACAGTACGTTACTACATTCATGTTTGTTGCATGAGAATTATGTACCGTTAGTATGCAAGAAAAGATCCTGGCACATGCCCTTAAGACAAAAATCAGACGCTCGGTTGGCCAACAATCGTACCATGTGTATGAGGCTTAAGACTTTCATTGGGGTGTATTTAATTTTACAACATGGTCTTGAATTAATTTGTTAGGAAACATACTTTTTAGTGTGTGCAAATTCACAAATCTTAGTTGCAATCAATGTCCCGCATTTGTGGGAGTATTTTGTAGTATAGTGCCCCATAGAAAATTTTGGTTCTGAAGCCCGGTTCACACTAGTGTGATGCCAGACATTGCATGTGATCCGCAAACTGTATGGTTGAAATCGCATGACATTCGCACAAAAATGGTGCAGGACCTTTTTTTTTGGTCTGCACTAGAATTGGATTGCATGCGTGTTCACACTTATGCAACCTGATTCCTGTACCTATTCACAGTTCGCACTGCGATCTGCTGACCAATCTGGGCGTGTCGTTAACTTTACATTGACACCCATAGCGGTTTGCAGATCTCAGTGTGAACCACTGTGTGATTCAGGTGTGATGTGGGAACCTGCACTGGATTTGCAGGGTTCTCACATCGCACAGATGTGAACCGGCACTGAAAGTAAAGATTTTCTGACAAATCTGTTGGGGACTGTATATACTGGTGTTCATTCAACACCTAAATGTAGAATAGGAAGCCTTAGGCTCGATTCACATCTATGAATGTTGCTTTTGAGCATTTTTGCAGTGCTTTTTGCGGTGCTTGTCGCGTTTTTGGACACTGTTTTTACCGTGATTTTGCTGCATTTTGTGTTTTTTTTTTTTTTTTTTACACTGTGGTTGCTATATACAGTGAAAAAATGAAAAAAAATATGAAAAAAACCTGCAAATGCAAATCGCGGTAAAACGTGGTACTTGCGTTTTTGATGCATGTCCATTGACTTCTATTACATGCAAAACTCTGCATTTTGCATGAAAAAAAGTCCCCAACCCTTTCCAAAAACGCAGAGGCATAATAACGCATTGATGTGAACATGTTCCATAGGAACCCATGTTAAAAAATTTCCCTGCATTTCTGCAAAATGCATCAGAAAAAACGCATTAGTGTGAATCAAGCCTAAATGCCCGCCAAGCTAAAGTTTGCACATTGGTCTTCATCTAATGAGTGATTCCACTAAACACGGCTAACATCTATAGGGGTCTCTTTAAAGGTGAGTAATAATACTTCCACAGCACTTAGAAAAGATTCTAAAACAACTTGCAAAAAATATATATTGATTGTAAGCTCTTATGAGCAGGGCCCTCCTAACCCTATTGTTTTGTATTTTAACTTTACTGTCTCCATTTATATTGTAAAACAAACTGTTGGTGCTATATAAATCCTGTATAATATTAATATACTACCTTTAGTGATAATTCCTTCTCCAGCTTCTTGCCACTTAAAATAATAAGGTCTGGAGTGACCAAATTCTCCCTGAAACAGCCTTAAAGTGGACCTGTTATTATCTTTACAAGGCTGCATAACCAAATTCCTGACATTTCACACTATACATACAATAGTATACATTTTCAGGAATGCTCCAGCTTTTATGAATAAAAAGCCATCCTTGAGCAGCAGACTAGTGACATTGCCTAGACTGAGATGATGTCATCAGTCTGCTGCAGGCAGGAGCAAGCATTTCCTCTGTATCTCCAGTGATCAGACTGCAAGATCCAAGAACTGCACAGCCACCAGGATTTATATGATTGTGTCATCAATGAGCCAACATCTCAGTCCAAGAAGTAGGTGGAGACCCTGGATGATGTCTGAACAAAGATGGTGCCGTTCTTTTGTAGCGAAAAGCAGGTAAAGGTATTGTCAGGGGAAAACTGTTATCTCAGTGAGAGGTAATAAATACCTGGAAGTATTACAAGGACACAATACTGGACATGCTGCACTTAGCATGAAATAGGTTCCCTACTGTATTCAAAATTAGAAAAAATGTTTTGGCTTGAAATATATTTTAAAACTACAATGCATCTCTATGGAACTACAAGTCCCAACCCCACCACCTAGAACCTTGTAAGGCATGCTAAGAATGTTCGTTCCAGAATGGCTGCAGAGCTATAGGCTACCAAAGTCTGGACCACACACTTGATGTCTCCCACAGATAATGAGATAAATCTAAAACAATTTGATTATTATAAGGAAGATTCCCTGTAATGCCAAATAATTATCGTTTGTCAGGAGGGAGACATGGAGTCTGTCATTGGTGATGTCTGCTAAATATCTGGCTGTCATGCTGATCCAGAGGTTTTAATACTTCCAATAAATAAAGTTTAAGTGCCTTTGACTCCTCAAAAAATAAAATTGTTCCCTATCATATGAGGCTTACACACATGTAACACTTCTAGATGGATATACAAGGAACAATGGACATTTAAGTGATTGTAAAGGATCATTTTTTTTAACAAACATGTTGTACGTACTTAGACAAAAAAGAAGGTCTGGTAGTCACCAGTGATAAACCTAAATCCCTGTGTACAACAAAAGCAACAAAAATTAGCTCTGGGATTTTGAGTGAGGTGAGCACAGTTGAGTTAATAAGCACAACAGAGGTAAGTACAGTCTGAAATTTAATCAGAAAGGAAAATACATACATAATAGCATGAATATTGCCAAGCCGGTAAAATGATACATGTGACATGATGAGTAATCCAAATAGATAAAAAAACACACAAGCATCTTATTGAAACCGACGCATTTCACAAGGCACAGCTCGCTTCCTCAGGGGTGGGTGCATATATGGTTAATCTAGAATGGAACAAAAAACTATACAGTAGCTCACAAAAGTGAGTACATCCCTCACATTTTTTGTAAATATTTGATTCTTTTCATGTGACAACACTGAAGAAATTACACTTTGCTACAATGTAAAGCAGTGAGTGTACAGCTTGTATAACAGTGTAAATTTGCTGCTCCCTCAAAATAACGCAACACACAGCCATTGATGGCTGTGAGTACACCCCAAGGTGAAAATGTCCAAAATGAGCACAATTAGCCATTTTCCTTCTCCAATGTTATTTGACTTGTTATTGTTACAAAGTCTCAGGTGTGAATGGTGAGCGGGTGTGTTAAATTTGGTGTTATCGCTCTCATACTGGTCACTGGAAGTTCAACATGGCACCTCATGGCAAAGAACTCTCTGAGAATCTGAAAAATAGAATTGTTGCTCTACATAAAGATGGCCTAGGCTATAAGAAGATTGCCAAGACCCTGAAACTGAGATGCAGCACGGTGGCCAAGACTATACAACGGGTTTAACACGACAGGTTCCACTCAGAACATTCCTCACCATGGTCGTCCAAAGTTGAGTAAAATATTCACAAAAATGTGAGGGGTCTACTCACTTTTGTGAGATACTGTATGTAACACAGTGATGGTAGTATTGGTAAAAAGGGGCCTTGAAGTGAGGGGCCCCATACTCAGCATTCGGCAAAAACAGGGTGCTAGATACACAATTCCCAGAGGGTGGCAGCAATATCAGTTTCGCCCGGGAGCCGAGGAGACAGAGCTGAATAGAAAACCATCAGAGGTCAACATGGCGAGGATGAAAGGTAAGTGTCCCTACAGAGTCTCATAGTGTCCATTGTGGATGTCAGCTGTGAACATAAATGTGTATGTGAGGGGTTACAATAGTGACAGAGTGAAGGTTACTATGGTGACAGAGTTAACATAATTGAAGTATTGATATACATGGATGAAACAGCCTAGTCCAATGGTGGTATAGACATAGAGATCAAGGGAAAATTATAGAGAAGAACAAAGGACAACAGTGTCAGTGACGGCAATCTAGAAAGAAAATGGAAGAGTAAGAGAGGCATAAATGGCAAATGTGTAAGGACCTGTGAGAATCCAATGTCAGTCTCAAAGATGAGTGCTGAAAGTAAACAAATGAAAGAGTAAATATTTACCCGAGTGAGGTGAGTGGATAACAGCCCTCAGAGGGCATCCGCGTGTGAAGTGTGGCCACTGTGAAAATGCTAATTCTGGATTTGGAGGGGACCCCCCAAGCCAAAATGTAAAAGAAAATCCTTAGCCCCTTATCCGAGCATGCAACCCAGAAGGTCAGCAGAAGGGAGGGGACAAGCAAGCGCCCCCGCCACCTCAGCCATACCAGGCCACATGCCCTCAACATGGAGGGCTACTTTGGGGCGGGGGGGCTCTGACCTTCCCACTCCAAAGCACCTTGTCAACATGTTGATGGGACAAGGGCCTCTTCCCCATAACCCTGGCCGGGGGTCTACGGGCAAAGGGCTTATTAGAATCTGGAAGCCCCCCCCCACCTCAACCATACCAGGCCACGTGTCCTCAACATGGAGAGCTACTTTGGGGCAGGGGGGGCTCTGCCCTTCCCACCCCAAAGCACCTTCTCAACATGTTGATGGGGACAAGGGCCTCTTCTCCACAACCCTGGCCAGGGGTCTACAGGCAAAGGGCTTATTAGAATCTGGAAGCCCCATTTAAGAAAAGGAGCCCCCCGATCCTGGCCCCCACCCTATGTAAATGAGTATGGAGTACATTATACCCCTACCCATTCACCAAAAAAAAAGCAGTGTAGTATTACAAAAAACAAGAGATGGTTTTTGATAAGTCCTTTATTAAAAATGAAGTATGTCCCTCCGACAGTATTTTTAAAGAGAAAAAAAATACGTATCAAAAATCGCATCACAAACAAAACACTTCGGTTTCTGGTGCGACTCCATTGAAGACTATTACACGCAAAATTCGGGAAAAAGGTCCCCGGCCCTTTCCAAAAAATGCACTGGCTGCAAAACACATAGATGTGAATGTGTACCATAGGAAACCATGTTAATTGGACCATAGTGCACTTCTGCAAACTGTAAAACGCACTTAAAAAATGCATAGGTGTGAACGTAGGGTAAAGATCACCAAATTTTGAATCTTTACTCATATTATGTAACTTTTCTCTTTTAAATAAATATTCAAAACAGTTCACTATGAGCAGATGTTGCTTCCCTATCACATGGCTCCTGATAGAAGCTTCTTTCACCTTTTCTTGATCTGTTCTTGAGCTAAAAACTGTTCCCTATTAACTGCATTATTTTTTTATTTCACAGGAACAAAAAAACAGTGAAAAAGAAGTAAAAAAAATGTAAAGTCACAGTACACAATTAGAAAACATAAACACTAATACAAAAAAAAGACAAATACACTAAATTAAATACATTACTCTAAATACACCTTCTTAAAAATCCTACACCCACTGCATAAAAAAAAGTTGATTATTATTTATTCTTTTTAAAGTGGAGGTCCACCCTAAAATGGACCTTCCGCTCATCGGAATCCTCCCCCCCCCCCGGCGCCACAATTGGCACCTTTCAGGGGGGAGGGGGGTGCAGTTACCTGGATAATCCAGGTAACTGCACCCACTTCCGGGATAGCTCTCTGCGGAAAGGGGCGTAGATTACGCCCCTTTCCGCAAGTGCCCGCCCCCTTCCGCAAGTGCCCCGCTGCCTGCTGGGAAACACACAGATCCCAGAGGCAGCGGGGACCGTCCTTATTGTGCAGCGCGACTCGCGCAGTAGGGAACTATTTAACTATTTTAAAAGTCAGCAGCTGCAGTATTTGTAGCTGCTGGCTTTTAAAAAAAAAAAAAAACGCGGAGTCCCGGCGGACTCCCGTTTTAAGCTATATTTACCAAAGCAACTCACTGAGTGACATTCTAGCTAACAGACCTCAATCTATGTAATAAACAAAACCCGGTATGACGTAACCATTATGTGCTTCACCAATTCCATCAATTTTATTTTGTGTGCATAAACTGTAAAGCTATAAAAAAACAAAAAAAACAAGAGAAAACAAAATTATGAAGTGAGGTATAAAAATAATAGACTTATTGAGGGAGACGTAAAACAATATATATCAGAAGGGAAAGAAATATCACAGACGGGATACAAATGTTGAATGGTGTCTATTACCCAGGATTTAAAGGGGAAGTAACAAAAGTGTTGCCCAGGGTATATTTCTAATAATATTGTATACCAGGGATTGTAGGCCGACCAATATCTTTTATGTGTGTTGTATGGATCAGATCTCTCATTTCCATCCTTTGACATCCATGTAGTATATGTGGCTTCCCTCAGAATGGTAGACACTTCTCATATCTCATACACATCCAGCAAGGAGCAACGCTGATGCGAAGGGTTAATCTGCGAGGTTAGATTCTGGATTCTCCATATTTCATTTTTATGACAGACATTCAATCTGCAATATTCGGCACTGAACATCTGCAGTGTGCATTTCTCAGATACATTCCACCATAGTGGCAAATACATCAGGATACACATTTATTTCTGTACAGCTTCTTCATGAGATACAGATTAGGCGATTTCTCTCATTCTACAGCTTAAAGAGAACCTGTCACCTGTGTCTAAACATACATTATATTACCAAAAGTATTGGGACACCTGCCTTTACACACACATGCAATGACACACTCCTAAACCTTGTGGACAGCCTTCCCAGAAGATTTGAAGCTGTTATAGCTACAAAAGGTGGGTCAACGCAATATTGAATCCTACGGACTAAGACTGGGATGACATTAAATCCATGAGCGTGAAAAGGCAGGCGTCACAATACTTTTGATAATATAGTGTATCTGTGCATCCCTTGGAGGGGGGTTGGTCTCTGCTCTGTATAGAAGTAATGACTTTACTACAAGACCCTCTCTGCACCATGCTGTGCGGGGACCAGGCTGACTTACCAGGCCCCAACATTGCGTAATTGTTTGCAGGGACCCAGAAGGCACAGGGGAGATATTGCGATAATGTAGTTGTATAAGAATCTGGGGGTGCTTTCTATCCATTCACCACCAGGGCTGGCCCTACCATGGTTCCCACTGGGTCCATTTGACCCAGGCAGCACTTTGAGAGGGGCAGGAAATTGACACCCAAGACGACCATACGCAAGTGATGGGTAAACCGCAAACAGGTTCCTGCGCTGCCGACCCCAGCCTTCTAGCTTCCGGTCCTTCTTTGCTCACCCAGCATCCAACCTCTTCAGCCGGGCCTTGTCCCACTCCTTCCAATTCTCCCCTTCTGCCTTTGCAAGCCTTCTCCACCACTGTCATCAATGAACAGCAGACAGCAGGAGGCTGCTTAGCTCAGGACTGAGGGTAGGAGAAGGAGCTGCCCAAATTAACTTTTGAAGTTAAACCGCAGGTGATTGGTTGCCAGGACACATGGTGGTCCTAAGCAACCAATCACCAGGTTGCTAATATGGAAAGCCACTCTGCTGGCTCACGCTCCCGGCCTCTGTCCAGAACTGTGCTATTTTCTGCTCTCGGCTGTGGGGTTGAGGGGGGCCAGAGGTCACTGCTGTAGGGGGAAAGGGGGTAGAGGACACTGTGTGTGTGTGGGGAAGGGGGGGTGGTGATGTGAAGGGGCAGAGGACAATTTTATGGGCAAGCCCCCCCCCATAGCAGTGTCCTCTACCCCCATCACATAACCCCTCCTGATCTCTGTATTCTGAGTTTATGGAACTCCTGATCTCTGCATTTTGAGAGCAGTGTTTATAATGTAATTTTAGCTTTAATTATCCTGATATAAAATAATGGATGTGGGGGCCTTTTGGTGGGCGTGATTTTTTTTTATTCTTGGACCCAAGCAGCACAATGTTTTGGGCCAGCCCTGCTCCCCACCCATGTTTTTACACAGGCTCATTGAAAATGGTGCATCAAGACTGGACCCTCTCACTTGGTGTGTTTATAGCAGCATTTCTCAACCTGGGTTCCTCCAGAGGTTTCTGCCACTCAGATAAGGTGCCATTGAAACCAATGAACATTTTAGCTATCTGTAAGAGGGGGAATATTCACACTGACCACAAATGTTAGACACGTTCTTTTCCTTGACAATCACACTAATGCACAATGATCTGTAAAGTATTTTTTTTAACTGGGGGTCCCTGAGACTGGAGCATTAGTTCAAGGATTTGTCCATATTAAAAAAGGTTGAGAAAGGGTGGTTTATAGCATATAGCACATATATGGGCACAGGTAAGCACTAATGGAAAACAGTCACAGAAATGGGATGATGGGAAATGGGCACAGAGAGGGAACAGCTGGAAAAAGGACACTTACATTATAGGGAATGATAAGAAATGGTCACTGATAGGCAGTGATTGGAAATGGGCACTGATCGGGATTGATGGGGAAATAGGCACTGATAGGCATTGATGGGAAATGGGCACTGATAGGCGCTTATTGTAAATGGATACTGATAGGCGTTGATAGGAAATGGGAACTGATACTAAAGGCATTGATGGGAAATGGGCCCTGATAGTGGTTGATGGAAAATGGGCACTGGTAGGTGTTGATGGGAAATGGGCACTGGTAGGCATGGAATGGCAATGGGCACTGACAGCGGTTGATGGTAAATGGGCATTAATGGGAAATTGGCACAGGCAGGGGCTGATGGGAAATGGGCACTGATAGAGAATGATGGGAAATGGGTAGTTATTGGGATTAATAGATACAGGTCTGTTATAAATGGGCACAGAAAGGACCTGATTGGAAATTGGCATAGATAAGGAATGATGGGAAATGGGCATAGATACGGCCTGATAGGAAGTGAGCAATGATAGGGGCTAATGGGTGCTACTTAAAGTGTAAGTAAACCCCTCTATCATTTTAGCCAAGGAAGCTGCCATCTTTGCCTCCATTTAATCTACAACTGACATGATTCTGCACATGAAAAATGGCCTAGTTGGGAAGTGAGGGATAAATCTTCCAGAGGTGAAGTGGTTAAGTCTACCTACATGATAACTAAATGAAAGAAGTAAGTTCCCAAATATTTATAAACATAAGAAAGAGATCCTGTAAATGAAACCAAAAAATAAGGCAGCATTTGATGTATCTGTATTTCCATTTTTATTTCTAAGGGACAAAGGTCGATTTTCACTTTCTTATTGATTTTTTTGTCAGTAATAAATTTAGGGCAATTCAATTTATTGAAACATGATTGTGTGTGCAGCTGGCGCCATCTAGTGTCCAAAATTGATCACAGCCAAGAACCAAGAACAGTTCTTTCCATAGTTTTCTTTGAAAACTTGTCATATTTTAATAATATATTCCTTTTACAAAATATTTTATGTTTTTGTTTAGATAAAAAAAATAATGGTGCTCCCTGTGGCACCCTTTCCACATAATACACGGATATGAAGCTCATTTGCATGAATTATATGTAACCATTTGGGAAAGTATTTACATTTTGCATGTAACAGACGCTGCCTGTATCTCAGCACCCGTGCTGCTCTGTATTCAGCTCTGACACCCCTGCATGTCCTCTTAGGACACCAAATCACTGCAGATATTTAAAGGGGAATTCCAAATGATACCATGATTGAGTATTCCCCATTTAAATGTCCAACTCTCAAAAACCAGGAAATCAGGGTCTTCCTAACCTTTTTGTATTGCCTCCCTATAATTTGTTAGGTGTAGGATATATATATATATATATATATATATATATATATATATATATATAGTGGTGTGAAAAAGTGTTTGCCCCCTTCCTCATTTCCTGTTCCTTTGCATGTTTGTCACACTTAAGTGTTTCGGAACATCAAACCAATTTAAACAATAGTCAAGGACAACACAAGTAAACACAAAATGCAATTTATAAATGAAGGTGTTTATTATTAAAGGTGAAAAAAAATCCAAACCATCATGGCCCTGTGTGAAAAAGTGTGAAAAAGTGATTGCCCCCTAAACCTAATAACTGGTTGGGCCACCCTTAGCAGCAACAACTGCAACCAAGCGTTTGCGATAACGTGCAATGAGGCTTTTACAGCGTCCTGGAGGAATTTTGGCCCACTCATCTTTGCAGAATTGTCCTAATTCAGTTACATTAGAGGGTTTTCGAGCATGAACGGCCTTTTTAAGGTCATACCACAACATCTCAATAGGATTCAGGTCAGGACTTTGGCTAGGCCACTCCAAAGTCTTCATTTTGTTTTTCTTCAGCCATTCGGTGGTGGACTTGCTGGTGTGTTTAGGATCATTGTCCTGCTGCAGAACCCAAGTTCGTTTCAGCTTGAGTACACGAACAGATGGTCGGACATTCTCCTTCAGGATCTCTTGGTAGACAGCAGAATTCATAGTTCCTTTTATCACGGCAAGTCTTCCAGGCCCTGAAGCAGCAAAACAGCCCCAGACCATCACACTACCACCACCATATTTTACTGTTGGTATAATGTTCTTTTTATGAAATGCAGTGTTCCTTCTACGCCAGATATACTTGGACACACACCTTCCAAAGAGTTCCACTTTTGTCTCATCGGTCCACAGAATGTTCTCCCAAAAGTCTTGGGGATCATCAAGATGTGTTGTGGAGAAATTGAGACGAGCTTTGATGTTCTTTTTGCTCAGCAGTGGTTTTCTCCTTGGAACTCTGCCATGCAGACCATTTTTGCCCAGTCTTTTCCTGATGGTGGAGGCATGAACGCTGACCTTAACTGAGGCAAGTGAGGCCTGCAGTTCCTTGGACGTTGTTGTGGGGTCTTTTGTGACCTCTTGGATGAGTCGTCGCTGCGCTCTTGGGGTAATTTTGGGCGGCCGGCCACTCCTGGGAAGGTTCACCACTGTTCCATGTCTTTGCCATTTGTGGATAATGGCTCTCACTGTGGTTCGCTGAATTCCCAAAGCTTTGGAAATGGCTTTATAACCCTTTCCAGACTGATAGATCTCAATTACTTTCTTTCTCAATTGTTCCTGAATTTCTTTGGGTCTCGGCATGATGTGTAGCTTTTAAGGATCTTCTGGTGGACCTTACTGTGTCAAGCAGCTCCTATTTAAGTGATGCCTTGATTGTGAACAGGTGTGGCAATAATCAGGCCTGGGTGTGGCTAGAGAAATTGAACTCAGGTGTGGACAACCACAGTTATAGTATGTTTTAACAAGGGGGGCAATCACTTTTTCACACAGGGCCATGATGGTTTGGATTTTTTTTCACCTTTAATAATAAACACCTTCATTTACAAATTGCATTTTGTGTTTACTTGTGTTGTCCTTGACTATTGTTTAAATTGGTTTGATGTTCCGAAACACTTAAGTGTGACAAACATGCAAAGTAACAGGAAATGAGGAAGGGGGCAAACACATTTTCACACCACTGTATATATATATATATATATATATATATATATATATATATATATATATATATATATATATAGTAAATTCTGTATAATAATAATAAAAATTATATTTCTTTAGTTTAATGAGCGAGACCTTTTGGGTACATCACCACGTTCCCTGTGTCCAGCAGCCTCTGGCTGTTCCTGTATTGCCACCAACTGGTGAAATAGTTTATTGCAGACCCAGCAGACACGCAAAGATATTAAGGCCTGGCTCACACGATTTCAGATGTGACTTGAGTCGCACAGAATCACATCAATAGTGTCCATTCACATCACATCAATGTAACAGTGCAATTTTGGAAAAGGTTCCTGCACTACTTTGGTGCGATTCCAGTGGGATTTTGGCCCCATAGTCTATGCAAACCCCATCCAAGTAGTGCTATATAATTTCACTGAAAATCGGATTGCAACAATGTAAATGTAGCCTAAACTCAGACAAGCTTCAGTGCTCCCCTGTCTCACACCCGATGGTACAAGGCAGTGTTCCAAGCAATGCTGCTCTCCTTGAGTGGGGAAAACTCCAAATCACTAAAAAGAAACAAAGGAGGGCACAATACAATAGGGGAAAAAAAAGCCATAAATATACTCAAAAGCATAAGGTAGTTAAAAGCATATAGAAACACAACTCCAGCATGGTGGATGACCAAATCACTGTAGTCAGACACTGACAAGTTTCAGGAGGCGGACCCCTTTCCTCAGGGCTCTGAGGAAGGGGGTTCATCTCTCAAAACATGTCCCGATCCGACTACAGTGATTTGGTCATCCACCATGCTGCTTTTAATAAATCGCTATTGTATTGGAGGTAATACACTAGGCGTTTGCAACCTCCTTTGTTTCTTTTTAGTGAATCTAGCCTAAATTAGAATAAAATAGCAACCAATTAACAGTCAAGTGCCACTGCAGTTTTAGATTTTTTACTGAATGGTATGGGTGGGCTTAGTGCCAGGAGGGATGGAACCTTCTGCTAATTGAGATCAGGGACCATTATACACCCTGATCTCAGAAGCCAGGGGTTGCACAAGGATTTCTTAAAAAAAAAAAAAAAAGATATATATTGACGTGTTACAGTAGCTTTACTTTAAACTACAGATTCACTTTGAAGGTATTTTGGGAAAATGTTGACACTATGGAATGTATCAAACTTCTAGGCAAATTTACATTTTATTTTCCGAGCTTACAATTGGTGCTTTCCATTGAAATCTGTGATTCTGTATGAAAAACTTGAGTGCTGTAGAGATTTATCCACAATGGCTGGGCACAAGTAAGCTTAGTATTACATTGTAACATTACATCATATGGCCTGCTGATTGACTGGGATCTCCTTGTTCAGAATGCCTTGTGATGGCAGCTCCAAAAAAATGGAACTTTGGAAATTATTGGGAAGTAGAGGGATCCCAACAACATTCCATTAGCTCTCCAAGTGTTGATAGACTATGATCCACTAGGTGGCGCTTTTACAACAACTGATTAGTGTGGTGTCAGAATGGGAAGAAACCAGCAATGCGGGGGCATGTGTAAAACTTCACAGAGCGATTCAACCCCTGGACTGTTGTGCCATCCTCACTTTGTGATCCCTTTCGGATGGCTCAATGTAGCTATCACCCCCGCTACGGAAGATGTCAGGGGAAAAAGCTTTAAGTGGCATATAGACTATAGCATGGCCTGATTTATTAAAACGTTTTTTATGAAACCTAAATAATGTCAAATGTCAATAAAAATTTTATCACCATTGCTTATGTAGCGCACCCCCTAAAGAGCTGCAAGTAGAATGGGATCCCGCACCCTACACAGCCAGGCACACCAAATTTTTACAGGTACTCCAGAGTCAGAGAACAGTCCATGACTTTGTTTTGTTTATTGAAGGACAATAAATTGGATAGGGATGGGAGATTATGGGATGCCCACTTGACTTCAGAACAAACTTCAGTGACAACTCTTCCTATATACACTCTTCTTCTTCCTCCAGCACTTGTTTGCTTGCAGAAACCCAGCTGGTACACTGTAAAGATCTGACAAATCACTCAGATTAGAGCAATAGCCTGTTATAGGCAGGAAACCAAGGTACCTTGGATGTGTAACAAAAGATCAGTGTCCAGCTTACATTCCTCCTGTGGCTACTGATCCCAGCATCAACACTGTATCTTGGCCTAGGCTGAAAAGGCCCAGGCCTAGGGCAGCACTTTTTAGGAGGGGGGGGGGGGGGTGGCAAAAAAGCTGCCTCCCCCCGCACAAAAAAAACAGCCTTCTCCTGGCTCCCACGCGAAAAGAGTCCCCTCAGACTTGCGCTACATTCAGTGCAGCGCCAGACTTATGGGGCAAGCTGTTTCATGGTCCAGAAGGCAAATTAGTCTGGTGCCCCCATAAAGCGGCCACACTGCTGCCTGCTAGTATTATAATACCAGCCGGTGAGGATGTTTAGACAAATAAGTGAAATAATCCTATGATTACAATCAGTGGTAGCAAACACAAGTCCAAATATCTTACTAATTCCAATGACACAAGTCTGCACTGATAAGGCTACACTATGGCCACTGATAAGGTTGCATTAATGGCCACCGATAAGGTGCACTGATAAGGCAGCACTGATATGCTGCACTGATGGGCCCTGATGAGGCAGCACTGAGGGCCATTGATGAAATGGCCCTGATGAGGCAATAATGATAAACTGCACTGATGAGCACTTTTTTGGTTTCTATGGACAATCTCCAGTTTTCAGGCCGAAAGAACAGTAATTATAATATAAAACTGCATGCAGGGCACTGGACAAACAACTAGGGACAAAAGGAAATAATGTGATACAGTAATGTAATCTGTAAAGCCGCGTACACACGGGCGGACTGTCTGGCCAACTTAGTCCGTCGAAACACACTTCAGCGGACAGTCCGCTCGTGTGTGGGCTTCAGCTGACTTTTTCAGTGTGCAGTCTGGCGGACTAAGTATTTCGGAATTTCCGTAATATTGTCCGTCCAACTTTGGTTTCAGCAGACAATCCGCTCGTGAGTAGGCTAGTTCGACGGACTAAGTATGGCGCATGCTCAGAAAGGATTTACACGGCGAAAGGTTGCATTGCTGTGTATTGGACTTCCTATTTCTAGTCCCGTCGTATGTGCTGTACACGTCATCGCGCAAGCTTTCGACGGACTGTTGTTCATCCGTGTGTGGTCAAGTCCGTTCATTCGAAAGTAGGACGGACTGTCCGTCGGATTGTCTGACGGACTAAGTTGGCCATACAGTCCGCCTGTGTGTACGCGGCTTAAGATTACAGTGTACTGTATGAGTAATGTGTTTTTCACTTTTTGAATTTGGCGCCGTGCTCCATCCCTGTGCGTTGCAATGCTCGCAGGGAATGGAGCTCTGCAGTGTGATAGATCCGGCGGAGGACACAGCTCGCACACACAGCAGGAGGACATCGCAGGATCCTGGGGACAAGGTAAGTAACTTTGCCTGGATCCTGCTATGCAATCCCGAGTGTGGCTCTGGGTTTCCGCTTTTGGTCCTGAAAATTCACCCCAAGTCACACTCTGGAATACCGATAGGGAGGTTAAAGTATGCCTCTAAAGTGGCACAGTTTTCCCATGTTTAGAACCATATCACAGCAAAATGACATTTCTAAAGGAAAAAAAGTAATGTAAAACTGCTTGCAGCTGTAATGTATTGTCGGGTCCTGGCAATATAGATGAAAATCATTGAAAAAAATGCCCCCCCCCCAGTCTATTACCAGGCTCTTTGGATCTGGTACGGAAATTAAAGGGAATCCGTATCCAAATAAAAAAAAATGGCGTGAGGGGCCCCCAGGCACTATATACTCTGAACAGCAGTATATATACTATACGGCCTGCCCTATATACTCTTCAGAAAATTGGGCCTTAGGTGTTGGTGGTACCAGAACACTTTAAGCCCTCACAGTTACTCTTGGTGAGCGCAGGAACGGGCCCGTGTGATACTATATCAAAAATTTTAATTACATGCCCCTGTTAAACAGGGGCAGACAAATTGGGCCTTTGGTGATGGTGGTAACAGAACACTGTAAGCCCTCACAGTTAAACTTGTTGGGTGCAGGAACTGGCCCTACTGTGAAATATATCAAGATTTCGAATTACATGCCCCTGCTAAGCAGGGGCAGAAAAGTTGGACCTTTGGTGGTGGTGGTGGTGGCACCAGAACACTGTAAGCCCTCACAGTTAATCTTGTTGGGTGCACAAATGGGCCCTGCTGTGAAATATTATATCCAGATTTGGAATTACATGCCCCAGTTAAACAGGGGCAGAAAAATTGGGCCTTTGGTGGTGTTGGTGGTGGTGCCACAACACTGTAAGCTCTCATATTTATGCTTGTTGGGCGCAGGAACAGGCCCTGCTATGAAATATTATATCAAGAATAGTAATAACATGCCCATGTTAAACAGGGGCAGAAAAATTGGGCCTTGGGTGGTGGTGGTGCCACAACACTGTAACCCCTCAATGATACTCTTGTTGGGCGCAGGAACGGGCCCTGCATTGAAATATTAGATAAAAAATTGTAATTACATGCCCCTGTTAAACAGGGGCGGAAAAATTGGGCCTTTGGTGGTGGTGGTGGTGGTGGTGCCCTAAACCAAAAATATTGTTGGAAGCTAGCATCTTTAAGATTAAGGAGGAATAGGATAGTCAGAATCAGCAGTCTTTAAGGGATCCCAAATCCATAGAAAATTCAGAAAATCAGAAACATCAGCATCAGGTGCTTAATAGCTGCTGATCCAAGACGGATTCATTTTAATGAATGTGAGCCTATCATCGGAGTCTGTGGACAGGCGCACTCTATTATCCATTACAAACAGAAAGAACGCTGGATGCAGGACAGGCCAGTAGCTCAGT
The DNA here is from genome assembly GCF_037356315.1 of Lithobates pipiens. Classification (NCBI taxonomy): domain Eukaryota; kingdom Metazoa; phylum Chordata; class Amphibia; order Anura; family Ranidae; genus Lithobates; species Lithobates pipiens. Next base: position 145,709,192 of record NW_027507787.1, on the reverse strand, counting down.
TGCATATTGAGCAAATTCTGGCTAGTGGTCCATCCTCAAGAACCAGTAACCCAATGGATGCTCTGGAAAGGTCTCCAAGTCTGCTCTTGCTCCTAGATATTCCTGCAACATGTAATGTAGATGCTGACAATGGTTGCTTGAACTGATCAGACCTTGGCGCTGAGGACTGAAAAACTGTTTAAAGGCATCAGTCAGCTGGCCACCTTCTCCACCGCTCTTCCTCTGGCTGAACGAAGCCTTGTCGATGCTCACCATCCTTGTGACCTCCTCAAATGGTGAGATGACTGTGCATGCATCCTTGATCAGTAGCCACTGGCGTGGCGGAAAGAAGCCAAGCTCCTCTGACCCTGTCCTGGTGCCATACACGCACAGGTACTCATTGATGGCCCTCTGTTGTGTGTGCAGCCACTGGATCATTGCGAACATTGAGTTCCACCTGGTGGGCATGTCACAAATGAGGCAGTTAGTGGGCATTTTGCATTCCCTTTGAATTTCAGCCAGCCGAGCACTGGCATTGTATGACCAGCGGAAATGACCATAGACTTTTCTGGCCTGCCTAAGGAGATCCTGTAAACCTGAGTACCTGCTCAAGAACTGCTGCACCACCAAATTCAAGACTTTTGCCAAACATGAAACATGGGTCAAGTGTCCTTGTCGGAGGGTGGAGAGAAGGTTGGTGCCATTGTTGCATACAACCAAACAACCATTCCTAGCTGAAGCTGGCATGGCGTCAAAAACCTCTAAGCCTGCCCCTGAAGAGCTGACAGAATCTCTGCCCCAGTGTGGCTCCTGTTCCCGACTCGAACGCCGCATGGCAACTTTTTCCCCTTGAACGCTTACGGAGCACAGCTGGTTCAAAGGATAAATCTGCAGAAGAGGCCATAGAGGAAGAAGAAGAGCAGGAGGTGGAGGAGAGAGCTGTGGCAGAATCACCACTAGCATTTTGGAAGCAGGGCGACGGAACAAGCTCCGACAATACTGAACCCTGCTATCCTTCCCAGCTGCCAGCAGAATTACCCAGTGCACCATGAAGGAAAGGTAATGTCCCTGCCCATGCCGGCTGGACCATGAGTCGGCAGTAATATGCACCTTACTGCTAACCACCCTGTTCATCAAGGCCAAAACATTGCCTTCCACATGCCGGTAGAGAGCCGGAATGGCCTACTGTGAAAAGAAATGGCATTTTGGAACCTGCCACTGAGGTATAGCCCATTCCACAAATTCACGAAAGGGGCAGAGACTACCAGCTGAAAAGGCAGCAGTTACAGTGCTAGCAATTTGGCCAAGCTAGCATTCAGACGCTGAGCATGTGGATGGCTGGGACCGAATTTCTATTTACGGTTCAGCAACTGGGGTAGGGAAATTTTGCCTGCTAAAATCAGATGGTGGTGTTACTGGTGTAGTGTTAGTAGATTGTCTGCAAGTACTTGGGACACCTATACCTTCATTCCTCTCTGTGCAGGTTTTTGAGAGGACTGGAGGTATAGTGGGGTTGGAGATCCCAGATGAGAAGCAAGGAGAAGTCCGCCTTTTTTCTTTGATGTGGGTCTTTCAAGTGCTGTTGCATGGCAGGTCATCATATGTTTGGTCAAGCATGTGGTGCCAAAGCGTCTGCTGTTCTGGCCACGTTTGATCCACTTCAGACATAGGATGCAAACAGCAACAGTGTGATCTGCTTCACATGTGTCGAAAAAGGCCCACACAAAGGAACTTTTAAAAGTCAGCAGCGCCAGGCACCTGCGGAGATCTGCGGTGTGATGCATTAGGGTACCTGCCTCTTTGGAGTTGTGCCTCCTCCTCTTTTCTCTCAAGCACCCAAGTAGAGTCAGTGACCTCATCATCCCCTCCCTCCTTGTCACTGTAGCAAACTTGGCAGTATGCTTGAGCTGGAGGAACATGACTGCCAGTTTCTTGTCCTTCTTGTTCACCCCCTCTCTCTAGGCTCACATTACTCCCTTCATCAACCTGGGAACCAACATCAGTCTTAAAATTGCTGCGCATCCTCCAGCATCATGTACCCGACACTTCGGTTGAATAGTTCTGGGGACTCCTCTGTGCATGATGGTGGGGCTACGGAAGGAGTGACTGTGGACAAGGAGCCGGTGAAATAGGCTCCTTTGGCAGCTGCATTGGAAGGCAAACTACTCAGCCTGGGTGACAGAGGATGAGGAAGATGAGGACGCTTTGTTATCCACTCCACCAGCTCTTCTGCATGTTCTGGCTCAATAACATGGCCAGCAGCAGAAAAAAAGGACAAGTGTGCCCCACGGCCACATGCAGAGGATGCACCATGTCCATGACCAGCACTGTTGACTGTAGACACAGAGGCTGATTGCCATCTTTCAGTGGCCTGTTAGCGTCTGCCTCACATTGGTGGCCTTCCAGTCATGTATATTTTGTTTTGCAACAACACATTGCACTGTATTAGATACTATGTACACCACCAGAAGCAGGACTGGACTGGCTTACTGGGATAACGGGAGATTTCCCGATAGGCCCCCTGCCCTGGGGCCGCTTTTAGTTGCGGCTGCATTGGTGCTTTCTATTGCGGATCACAGCGCTGGCTGGCTCTGTGTTCGGCGGCCGCTCTGTAACATGGCCCCGCCCCCCCAGACCTGCTCGTGTGATAGTAGATATAATCAACATTCCGCCTATCACGTCTGGGGGGGGAGGGGCCGTGTTACAGAGCGGCCGCCGAACACAGAGCCACTGTCAGCCAGTGCTGTGATCAAGATGAGATGCCGCCCGTACAGCCCGCCCTGTGTGCCTGGATAGGAGGATCGGCAGGGGGGGTGCATATAGAAGAAATGAGCTTTCTATATTCCTTCATGCAGCCGCTGAATGTTTGCAGGAGGGAGAGGAGAATCAAGTATTCAGTGGCTGCATGGAGGAATATAGAAAGCTAATTTCCTCTATATGTAGCCCCCTGCTGATCCTCCTATCCAACTTCTTTTACTGCCCCCCCAGTTCACCTCATGCTCCCTGCCCCCCCTGCTCTCCTCCCCCACCACACTCTCCAGCCTCCCCCCACAGTTCTCTCCACCCCTGTTCTTTCTGCCCCCCAACCTGCTCTCCAGTTCACCCCATCCTTCTCTAGCCACCATCCCAGTGCTCTTCACCCCCCCAGTGCTCCCCCCCAGTGCTCTTCACCCCTGCCCCCCAGTGCTCTTCTCCCCCTGTTCTCCCCCGCCACAGTTCTCTCCACCCCTGTTCTTTCTGCCCCCCCAACCTGCTCTCCAGTTCTCCCCACCCTTCTCTAGCCACCATCCCAGTGCTGTCCATTCCCCCAGTGTTCTCCACTCCCCCCAGTGCTCTCCCCCCCCCAGTGCTCTTCACTCCCCCCAGTGCCCCCCCCGTTCTCCCCCCCAGTGCTCTGCTCTCCCCCCTCTTCTCCCCCCAGTGCTCTCCTCCCCCTGTTCCCCCCAGTGCTCTCCACTCCCCCCAGTGCTCTCCCCCAGTGCTCTCCACTCCCCCCAGTGCTCCCCCCCTGTTCTTCCCCCCCAGTGCTCTCCTCTCCTCCCTGTGCTCCCCCCTGTTCTACCCCCCCAGTGCTCTCCACTCCCCCCAGTGCTCTCCCCCCTGTTCTTCCCCCCCAGTGCTCTCCACTCCCCCCAGTGCTTCCCCCGTTCTTTCCCCCCCAGTGCTCTTCATTCCTCCCAGTGCTCCCCCCTGTTCTACCCCCCGTGCTCTTCACTCCCCCTTGTGCTCCCCCCTGTTCTACCCCCCAGTGCTCTCCCCTCCCCCCAGTGCTCTCCCCCCTGTTCTTTCCCCCAGTGCTCTCCACTCCTCCCTGTGCTCCCCCCTGCTCTTTCCCCCCGTGCTCTTCACTCCCCCCAGTACTCCCCCCCTGTTCTTTCCCCTCAGTGCTCTCCACTCCCCCCAGTGCTCCCCGCCCTTGTTCTCCCTCCTCCCCCCTGTTCTCCCCCCCCAGTGCTCTCCACTCCCCCTAGTGCTCTCCAGCTCTCCCCATCACTCTCCCGCCCCCACACCAGTGCTCTCCAGCCCTCCATTCTCCCCACCCCTGTTCTTTATGGTGCTCTCAAGCTCCACCCATCTCTCTCCAGCCCCCCCCCCCCAGTGCTCTCTACCACCCCCGTGCTCTCCACTCCTGTTCTTTTTGGTTCCCCCCCAGCACTCTCCACTCCCCACCCCTGTACTCTCCACTCCCCCCTGCATTTTGCCCCCACCCATGTGCTCTCCAACACTGCCAATGCTCTCCATCTCCCATAATGCTCTCCAGTCCCCCGTGCTTTTCCCCCTTTTCTTTCTGGCCCCCACTGGTGCTCTCAAGCTCTCCCTCCTACTCTTTCTACCCCCCCAGTACTCTCCAGCCCCCGTGCTCTCCACCCCTGTTTTTTTTTTTTTTTTTTATAATTGTAATTTTTATTAATTTTCAAAGCAAATACAATACAATTGAGCACTGGAAAATTCAGTAAGCGGAAATGAGTATAGATTATAGTGGAAACATTAGTTACAGAAGACAGAGAATAATGTCCACATATGCAGGCACAAGGGTGAACTGCATAACCATATCTTGTACAATGAATAACAAACAGTTTATGTAAACCAAAACAAAAAAATCTGTTCAACAAAAGGCCGGTGGTCAGAGAAAGACAAACCAACCAAACATTCAGATGGTCATCATAGTGAATCCCCAGGGGGATGAGTTACCCGGAGGATTATGTAGGGAAAGGTGGGAGTAGTAGCCAGCTGCGATCAGAAGGATGTAGAGGCAGTAGGGTCCCGTATTCCGACTGATCCCAGGGTTCCCACACCTTATCAAACTGGGGAACCAAATCGTGCACCGAGGCCGTCAGATACTCCATTCTCTGAATTTCGGACACCAATTGTAGAAATCTAGGCCAGGGGGGAGTTGCTCCAGACATCCAACACAACGGGACAAGCCTCTTAGCAGCTAGTAAAATATAAGAGACCAGCCGGTTGGTATTTTTAGGTAGGCCTGGGACAGGGAGACCCAACAAACAATATAAGGGATCGATCGGGAGGGACACCCCCATCACCTCCACCACCAACAACCCCACCGCTATCCAGAAAGGCCGTATCAGGGGGCATTTCCAGAAAATATGAAACAGTGACCCAACGTCAAGTCCACATCGCCAACAACGTGGCGAGACTGAGGGGTCGTATTTGTGGATGACATCGGGGGTCCTAAACCAAAATATGAGGATTTTTATTGCCGTTTCCCTTTGTGTGACACACTTAGAGGATTTAAAGGTAGAGGACCAAATCCTATCCCATGTCTGTAGGGAGATAGGTTTGTCCAACAACTGAGACAATTTACCCATATACAGATGTGTAAGTTCATTTAAAGGAGTCGACTCATGGAGGATTTGGTGAATAGAGGAAATTAAATGTAGTTGATGGGGACCCTGAGCGCAAAGGTGCTAAAAGGCCGTGGGACTGTCAAGGATTAAAGTCGGAGATTTGGAGCTAAAGAAGTGCCTGACCTGTAGGTAAAAGTAAAACGAGTGTTTGGGGATGTCATATTTTCCACGTAAAGTTTCAAAAGCATGAAGTCTACGTGAAACAGGGTGCACCAGGTTTCTGAGTTGGAAAAGAGGGGATCTAGCCATGGGGAAATCCTACCCATAGACAGTCAATCAGGGATAGTAGGGTTAAACAAGACATTCGTGAGGGGGGGGGGGGGGGGCAGGCCGAGGAGAAGGAGTACTTTTTGTTGCACTTTTGCCACAAGTCTAAAGTAAAGGACATTGGGGCCGTACATTGACGTCTAAGGTTAGGATGTAGTGGGGATGGAGCGCCCCAGATCAGGGAGCATGGGTGAACCGGATACAGGACCCCCCTCTCAATGGCAGCCCACAGACTCGTGGCATTAAGAGAGGACCAGGTAGCAATAATTCGTAAATGGGTAGCATGATAATATTTCACAATATCCGGAGCCCCCAATCCCCCCCGATCTCTAGGCGCGAACATCACTGAGCTGGCAAAGTGGTGAGACCTGTCAGCCCATATAAATTTTAGAAAACGTCTTCAGAGAAGTTTAAGCTGTGGGGTTGGGATGGCAACTGGCAGTGTCTCAAAGTGGTAGAGCAATCTGGGCAAGACTGACATTTTAAGGACGTTGATCCTGCCCAGTAGGGACAAAGGGTATTTAGACCAGGTCAATAGTGAATTATTTATATCCTGAAGCAGGGCAGGAAAGTTTGCACGGAACAGGTGGGAATAAGAAGGAGTCAAAAAAAAAAAACAGGTATTTGAGTCATTGCACCATCTATAGGGATAAGATTCTTTCAGCCTAGAGAGTTGTGTAGCGGGAATGTGGATGGGAAGGGCTTCAGTCTTGGAGGTGTTAACCTTGTACCCAGAAATACCCCCAAAGGATGTTAGTAACTTATGCAATAAGGGGAGGGAGACCTGTGGATTGGTAATAGTTAGGAAGATGTCGTCTGCAAAAAGTGATAATTTATACTCTCCCTGTCGCATCACCACCCCACGGATATCTGGATGAGAACGTACGGCCTCGCCTAGGGGTTCTAGACATAAGATGAATAACAACGGTGATAGAGGACACCCCTGCCGAGTACCGTTTATCAGGGGGAAGCGAGGCGACAAGAAGGACGACATCTGTACCTGGGCAGTAACCGTTGAGTACAAAGCTTCAAGTGCGTTTAAAAAGGGGCACCTAAACCCATAGACTTTGAGCGTGGTGAACATATAAGGCCAGCTGAGCCTATCAAAGGCCTTTTGTGCGTCCAAACTAAGTAAAAGTGCTGATTTGTTGGTCCTATCCAGAAGGTCGACCAGGTTGATTGTGCGGCGGGTGTTGTCTCCGGTGTGTCTGCCAGGGACAAACCCCACCTGATCTCTGTGAATAAGTTTGGGGGCAAGAACTAATAGTCTAGAGGCAAGGATTTTCGTAAATATCTTGTAGTCCGAATTCAGAAGGGCTATAGGCCTATAATTGTCTGGGATAGAGGGATCCTTACCTGGCTTGGGAATCACTGAGATGAAAGAGTGTGAAAAGTGGGGGTGGGGAGGGGTGCCTTTAGTAGAGAATCCAAAAAAGTGAGCATGTGTGGTCCCAAAATGTCTAGGTAGGTTTTATAGTAGAAATAGGGGAGACCATCAGGGCCAGGTGACTTATGCGATGGGAGCTCCCCTATTACATCAGAGAGCTCCTCTGCCGTTACTCTTTTGTTTAGGGCCTCTAAATCACTCGACGAGAGCTTGGGAAGTTTCAGATTGGTGAAAAAGGCCTTAAATTTCTCTTGTGTAAAGTGAAAATGGTTTTCTGGGGATAGACAATTATAGAGTTTGTGGTAAAAGTTGCCAAAAATGTTTGAAATTTCATGAGGGCAATAGGTCCTAGATCCGTCAGGCCGGCAGAGAAACTCAGGAAAGGAGTTGAATGCGCATGGACGTAGTTTATTAACTAAAATTTTATGAGGTTTATTGTAAAATTCGTAGAATTTCTGCCGCATCCAGAGCAGCAATTTGGCTGCCCGATCGAGTTGTGCTGTTTTAAACTGTTCCCTAAGTAGAGTGACTCTCCGCAGCCTCTCCACCGTGGGGGCGCCCAGAAGCCTCCGCTCAGCCGAGAGAACAGCAGAAGTTAACAATCGAATAAATTCGGTCCTGTCTCTCTTCAGTCTAGAGCTCTCTGCAATGCAAGCGCCTCTAAAAATGGCCTTGTGGGCTTCCCACAGGGTGGAACAATCAGGGACCGACCCTTTATTCAGTTGGAAAAATTCTGTAAGGCTCTTCGCAAGGACAGAGCGGGAGCTTTCAGAATGTAAGAATGTAAGAGGTGATTGTTAAGCCACCAGTGGCAAGATCTGGGGTAGGCCTGGGTGAGCAAGAGATCTAGGATAATGGGGGCATGATCAGACCAGGTAATCGGCATCACCTCAGAATCAACCACGTGTGGAATGAGAGGGATCGAGCCGTGAATACATTTTATGAACTGGAGAATAAAAGGTAAATTGCTGAGCTGTGGGGTGTTTAATCCTCCATGAGTCGAAAAGCCGGTGAGATCTAATAAGCTGACGGAATGAGGTAGCTTGGGAAGCAATCCTCCTGGGGGGTGTGGATGAGAACAGAGTTTGTCTATCTCTAGAGGGAGACATGACCAAGTTAAAGTCCCCGCCGACTATCATAAAAGGCTGTGATTGGCAGTGGGGGGAATCAAACAGGCCACTAAGGAAGTCAATCTGACCAACATTAGGGGCATACAGGTTGACGAGGGTCAGAGAGGTGTTAAAGTATTGACACTCTAAAACTAGGTATCTAGGTACCATGGGGGTCTGCATGGGATTTTTTAACCTTAATGGGACATGACTTTTTGATCAAAATCACAACACCTGCCCTGCCTGTGGGATCAGAGGCTAGGAAGGAGGTAGGGAAGTGTTTGGAGGCAAACTTAAGGGAGCCATCTGCTTTAAAATGGGTTTCTTGCAACATAATCACGTCTGCACCGGAGGACCTGAATTTCTTCTGGGCCAGCCAGCACTTACGTATAGATCCTAGGCCCTTTACATTATAAGACAGAAGTTTTAAGGCCATAAGGGCGAGTTAAATAGGTAAGCATGGGGGGCGTGGCCAAGAGCGGCATGTGAGCGGACGTGTCTCACAGAGCTCCCTGTGTCCATCCTGAAACCGATCCTTTTCCCGACCGAACCGGGGCTTGTACCGGGCGCTGAACTGTTCCGCCACCTCCGGGTACCCAACGGGCACCATCCGGAATATCCGTCTGTTGCGGAATCGCCATGCCGGCCCGCAAACAGCAACGGGGAGATGAAGGCCTTACACTTGATTCCCAAGATGGCGCCGCGTCATCTCAGCGCGCACGAGGGGACAGAAGAGAACAGGGTAAGGCGCTTCCTAAGACACCTAAAGCCCAGGGGAAGGACATGCTGTATTATGCGCAGAAATTGAAAGGGGTGGAGGGACCCCGGGAAGATGAAGCGCTGGACGCTACCCCTGCTATTTTTCACACACAGCAGACGGGGGAACCCTCTGGCCGGGCGCAGCAGGCAGTGGTGGAGCACCCTGTCCCTGAAATGGATGTGTTGGAGGAGGGGGACACCGTGGAGCAACCCACTTTGGCTGACATACTGCGAGCGGTGCAAAAATGCACCGCCATGGTGCAGACACTGCAGGAGCACTTTGGGAGCTTAAAGGAGGAGGTTGGACTGATCAGTCATGACATGCAGAAAGTCAGAGAGCGTACGACGGTGGTGGAGGGTCGGATTAGCGAAGTGGAGGATAGAATGGTGCCCATGGTCAGGGAATTACAGATCACTGCCAGAATCGCGAACGCTAATGAGCTCAAACATGAGGACATTGAGAATCGCTTGAGAAGGAGCAACATTCGCATTGTTGGATTGCCAGAAAAAACGGAAGGTAGAGATCCTACTGAATTTGTGGAGAACTTGCTGGTGGAAGTTTTCGGCCGTGAGGCGTTTTCCCCTTTCTACTCAATTGAGCGGGCTCACCGGGTCCCTCCTAGGCCCTTACCACCGGGCAATCCGCCCCGCACCATGCTGGCAAAGCTGCTCAATTATAAGGACAAGGAGATTATACTGCGTCTGGCCAGGGAGAAGAGGAGCGTTCAATATAATGGGGCGAGAGTCTCCTTTTACCCCGATTTTTCAGCGGAAGTTCAGAGGCGCAGAGCGAAATTTGGGGATGTGAAAAGAAGGCTGCAACGTTTGGGAGCCAAATACGCTATGTTGTACCCCGCTAAGCTCCGCGGGATAGCGGGGGGACGGGCACAATTCTTTGAATCTGCTGCAGAGGCTTCTGCGTGGCTGGAGGCGAATGAGCATCTCCTTCGCCAGGATGGAGGAAATGAGGAGGGGGCGGACTGATCCTACTAAATATTTGCTTGTGGCCCCTACTGGAACCTTGTGGATTACAAATCAGCGACGCTCCTGTTTGAGGGCTCTTAGGGCTATTGACTGTTCTGCGGTTGGCAACATGTTCGGTCGGGAGCCATATATACAGGATCGACAGAATGGAAGCACAATCCATGTTCTTGATGAAAGTGCCCTTACCGATGGACCACAAATTATGTGAAGAGCCACTGGCCACGGTATGCCTGTTGCAACATGGACCGGTGCGGGGTTTTGTTTATACCCTCAGGGTTTTTTTTTGTTCAGTTTTTGAAGGTTGTTTTTTTTCTCTATAATAATATCCTCACCCCTGCGGGGTGTGAGGGGTCATCGAAGCAGCATTATGGAAGAATCACACAGATGAGCGCACCGGGTCAAGTCCAGCAGAAAGACTGCCGCACGGTATTTGGGTGGGAGAGCTCGGGTTCAGCTATTATCTACAGATGGGGGTACTACTTGCTCTCTGAGCTTCTCCGGGACTGTATTTTATGGTATCTCCAAACCGGGGTTGGGAGAGGGTCTGGGGTGTGTAAGAACCGGGTATGTAGAATAAAGTATAACATGTTTATGGAGGAAATATTCTGTATAACTCATTTAGTTGATATGACAGGATGACGTGTATTCCTATATTGTCCTGGAATGTGAGGGGCCTTGGGGACCCCCTCAAGCGTACTATGATCTCCACGGCCATTAGAAAACATCTGCCGGGCATTTGTGTGCTGCAGGAGACACACCTGACTCCGGGAACGGTGTCGTGCCTGGGGTTTGCATGGGTGGGGTGGGCGTACCACTCCACCCACACCTCCTATTCCAGGGGGGTGAGTGTGATGGTGCATCGTACCCTCGACTTTCAGATACTTGATTTGGAGGTTGATCAGGAGGGGAGATATGTATTTTTGATGTGTAGAGTTTCGCGATTACAATTTATTCTTGCAGCGGTGTATATACCCCCTCCATTTAGTCCCCCGGTTTTACGTGCCCTGTTGACGTTTCAATTAGCTAACCCGGGGACCCCTTTGGTGTCGGTGGGTGATCTGAATGGTGTTATAGACCCTAGCTTGGATAAACACCCTCCTCCTCTAGGGGGTGGGGGTACACATACTACGGCCTTGGCGAGGTTTCTGGGAGAGGTAGGCTGGACAGACCCGTGGAGACACAGGAACCCGACCGAACGACAATTTTCATGCTTCTCTAAGACGCACTCTTCATTGTCTATAATTGACATGTGCTTGTGCTCGACCGCAGCGTTTCAGCATGTAGAAAGGGTACAGTACTTAACTAGAAGTATCTCTGATCATTCCCCCTTGTTAGTTCATGTAACGGTTAACCCGGCTTCCACTTTACAGAGGGCCCCATGGAAGCTTAATGCCTTTTGGTTGCACCTTCTCCCTCCCACTAACACAATTGAAGCGGACGTGGTGGCTTACTGGCAGAGACATGCTGAGTATCCTGACTCAAATGCCGCCTGGGACGCTTTTAAAGCCTTCCTACGGGGACTGTTCATAACTGAGGTCAATGCCATTAAGCACAATACGTCTGCCCAGAGGGAACAAGCTGACCAGTTGGTCAGACGTCTGGAGGCGGAGTATATTGCTGGCTCGGGTGGGACCACCCGGGAAGCTTGGATAGCTGCTCAGGATGCCATTAATAGACTGGATGCCTCCAAAGCGAATCAAAAAAGATTTTTTAATAAGTTGGCTTTTTATGAGGAGGGTGAGCAGACGGGTAAGCTGCTGGCAACGTTAGTGCACTCTCAGCGGTCTTCCCCATCTATTGGGGCTTTGCGCAACAGGTCAGGCAGGCTGGTTAATACCCCTGATTTGGTGGTGCGTGAGTTGGCGGACTTCTACTCTGAACTCTATGAGTCCAAGTTGACACGTACTATGGATGAGGTTCGGGAGTTTCTACAGGGGATAGAGCTACCGTGTTTAGCGGAATCCCAGGTGGAATTTCTCGAGGCGCCTATTACGATAGAGGAAATGTTGCTAGCTACCAACTCGTTCCCCAACTCTAAAGCCCCGGGGGATGACGGCATTCCGATAGAGGTGTATAAACAGTTTGGTGATGTACTACTGCCTCAATTGCTCCGCACCCTAAACTTAGCCAGGGAGTCGCACTGCCTTCCGGAGTCGATGAGAAGAGCCAGCATTGTGCTGCTTCTTAAACCAGGGAAGGACCCGTTAGACCCCGGTTCGTATAGACCGATTTCGCTGTTACAGAATGATATCAAGATCCTTGCTAAAGTGCTAGCCCGGAGATTGAATACGGTGATCGCCTCCCTCATCCATCCGGATCAATCGGGTTTTATACCTGAACGGTCTACGGCAATCAACCTCCGCCGCTTATTTCTTAATGTGCAGTCCCGCGCAGATAATGTGGGTGACAGGGCGCTGTTGTCGCTAGACGCCCATAAGGCTTTTGATAGCATTGAATGGGGATACCTGTGGGCGACTCTTGAGAGATTTGGGTTTGGACCTGGCTTTTTATCATGGGTACAACTATTGTATAATTCTCCATCTGCGGTAATAAGGGAAGCGGGAAGGGTGTCAGCTCCTTTTCCCTTGTTTAGAGGGACTAGACAGGGCTGCCCTCTGTCCCCTTTACTTTTTGCTATTGCCATTGAGCCGATGGCAGCCCTGGTGAGATGCAACCCCTTGATAACGGGTTTTAAATATGGGCAGCTGCATGAAAAATTAATGTTATACGCTGATGATGCTATGCTGTTACTGGGGGATACATCTGGGTCTCTGGTTGAGGCCATGAAAGTGGTTCAGAACTTTGGGTCGTTCTCGGGTCTGGTGATTAATTGGACCAAATCGCACCTTATGTTACTAGATTCTTCCTCCCCTCGGGATCCCGTGCTACACGATATCCCGGTTGCTAACAAATTTAAATACCTGGGGATATGGGTCACCCCGCGACCATGTGAATACTTATCACTGAATCTCTCCCCGTTACTAAGTAGGATCAGAGATAAAAAGAAAAGTTTGGGCTAAATTGAAAATGTCGCTGATAGGCAGAGTGAACCTTATTAAAATGATTTTTATGCCACAATTACTGTATATTTTACATAACACACCCATGGTAATTCCGCTTAAAATGTTTAGAATTATTAACTCCTTATTTAGAGCATTCATTTGGCTTAACAAACCTCCTAGAATACGACTGGAACAGCTTCAGAAACCCAAGGAGGCAGGAGGGCTGGCCCTGCCCAACCCGTGGCTTTATTATATAGCGGCACAGTTACAACATATTGCCCGTGCCATAGCAAACGGAAGGGAAACTGGGGGAGGGGTGGGTAATCCCGCCACTGCTCTCCTGACACATAGCGCGGGCTCGGACGGGGTGGTGGCTGGCCTGGAAGCCTTGTCGTTCGCCAAGTCTAACAAGCTCTTTCCAACGTACGCCCTACTTCAAAAAATATGGAATAAAACACGTCAATTGCAAAATGTGGAGGGCTTCACGGAGTATAGCCCGATATGGCATAATCGGTATTACGGGGAGATGCTTGGTCTGACTTGTGCTGAACGTTGGAGGCGATGCGGAGTGACTCTCATGTCTCAAATTTTTTCTGGGGGTAAACTGCTCTCTTTTGCAGAACTGAGGGAAAGATATGGCGTCCCTCGGGGTATGTACTTCTATTATTTGCAACTGAGCCATGCTGTTAAGGCTCAGGCTGGAAATAATCCCTGGATGCAATCTCCCACCCCAATCTTTCGGTATGTGACAGAAGTTACCAGTTTCAAAGGTTTTATATCCAGTTCCTATAGTATGTTACTAAATGCATCTATGCCGGGTTTCCCCGCAAGGGTAATTGCCTCATGGGAAAGGGATGTGGGAGTATTTGAGGAGGACCAATGGGCGGAGGCCTTACAGGCAATACAGGGTTGCTCACTGAATACGGCACAGCGACTATCGCAACTATACATTGTCATGAGGGTGCACCGCACGCCGGTTAGACTGTATAAGATGGGGATTGGGGAGGGGGACTTTTGTACCAGGTGTGCCAGGGATAGGGGAGACCTCATACACTTGCTCTGGCGCTGTCCCAAATTGCATATATATTGGTCAGGGGTCATTGATACTCTCAATGGGGCCTTCCGGGTACGGATTCCACAGGATCCAAAGGTGTGCCTTTTGGGTGTGGTGGATGATCTCCCGTTGGAGGTGCCAGTTAAGGAGGCCATAGGGAGAGCTCTTTTTCAAGCACGTAAACTTATCCTTCAACACTGGAGAGCAAGTGACCCCCCGAGGTTGAAGGAATGGATAACTCAGATGGGGAACATGTTAAGCATGGAAAAGTATATTTACCAACACAGGGGCTGGGCGGGACGATTTGAACGACTGTGGGGACCCTGGCTTGATACCCCCGGGCTGTCACCCTTGGAGCTGGTTATGGGTAGGTTGTTTATTTAGGGAGTATAAGGGAAGCTATAATGGGGAATGTGGTGTTTTAGAGGGCGGGCAAGGGGGCACTGGGGCTGCGGCCCGAATGGATCGTCTTGATTTGTACATGTGGTGTGATGTTAGAATAGGGAGATGACTTATATCGCTTGTGGTGTATGACTTTGATAAGTGAAATGTGCCTTTATATGTATGCTGCTTGAATATGTATATTGCGCTGATTATGTGATGACCTGTGTGTATTTTTGTACCAATAAAATCAGTTTTGAGTTAAATAGGTAAGCATGTGTAAGTACCTGGGGGTTGTAGTACAGCCAAAAATAAGTAACCAGGACACCATTCGACAGAATGTGTCTTTGGCGTCAGTTATACCCAGGCGATGGGAAAAAAGTAGGAATACCCAGAGCCAGGATAGCCTGAGGCCTAACCAGCCTATGTAATGCATAAGTAAACAGTGAAACTGAGCTATAAAAATGGACACAGTAGAACAAAAAACGTTAATAAAATACATTAACAAAAGCATCAGAAAAATAAAAAAGAGAAAAAAAACAAAAAAGAATAGAACATCTGGAGGACCTGAGGGAGTCATGTGCCTCAGGGGACCCAGGGTATCAACCCAGGCCAAGAGGGTCATGGCCGGACGATCACCGGAGGTGGTCGGACTTAAAAGTGGAAGGGCTATCTACTCTCCTTATGAGATCGGAAATTGACAAATAGCATTAACATCATATAGTCTTTTAGAAGGACGAAACCCCATGGGATGGGGAAAAATAGTCCCAGCTTGAACAATCAAGGCAAAGGACAAACTTAATGTTATCATAGCAACAGGATCCTATCCTTTCAAATTCACAGGGGAAAGAGAAAAGATGAGGGATTATAAGCAGCATACAAAACTGAACCCAGTGGGAACTGGTTCAGGGGGGTTGTTTGGAGAAGCGTGGACGCTGAGGTGTAGAGAGGTGCCTCCTGGGTTTGCTCCTCACGGGTGTCCAGATGCGGCTTAGAGTGTTGGGTAGTGGGCGAATCTGGGCTTCAGCAGGGTGCATGTCCTCCTCAGGAAGGGGAGGGAAACCAAGGCTCTTTAAAAAAGATTTGCTCTCCGGAAGGTCCCGTAGGGTGTGCTGAGCTCAATTTTTTGACACCAGCAGACGAAAGGGGAACCCCCAGTAATATGGAACCTTGTGATGTTGCAAGTAGGAGGTGATCGGCCAAAGGTTCCTGCGTTTAGCCAGGGTGATGGGAGAAAGGTCACAAAAAATCTGCAATTTCACCCCTTTGTAGGTGATTTGAGGTTTGTTGCGCGTGGATTGGATCAATGCCTCCTTGCTTTCAAAGAAGTGGAACCGGACAACAACATCCCTGGGTCTGGCTCCAGCAGGAGGCAAGGGGGCCAGAGAGCGGTGTGCTCTATCAAGGCGCCAGTCTATGTCCACGACCGTCGGGGCCAGGGTGTTAAAAAGGCCTAGGAGGTAAGGACGTAAATCAGAATCTCCCACAGTCTCCGGGATACCTCTAAAGCGCAAGGTGTGGCGTCTCTCTCTATTTTCCAGGTCCTCCTGTTGCAGCTGTAATTGGGAGACTGAGAGGCGGAGGTTATGGTTGTCCTCTTCGATGGCTTGGACATAGCTAACCATCTCGTCAAATTTATTTTCGAGTGTGTCCGTGCGCTCTCCCAGCTGGTTAATCTCCTTTCTCAGTTCCACCGCAAGTTTATTTACCTCGGCTGAGATATTAGTTGTGATCTGTTGAAGCAAAAGGTGTAGTTTGGCGTCCAGCTTGGCATCCAAAATAACAGGTGTAAGGATCTCCTGCATTGGGGGCGGACCCGGGTCAGAGGCCTGGGGAACATTAGCTGGGGGGGTGCCCGAGCCCTCAATTCCCAGAGGTGAATCCATGGTGGAGAAAGGATCCGGAGGGGAATGAGAGGGTGCAGGTTGAGATCTCGTAACAAAACGATCCATAATAGGCCCTGTCTGCTGTTCAGGGATTTGTTTGTAATGTTCCTGTTGCTGACCGATTTTTCCCATGGGGTGCTTTGGTACTGTAAAGAAAAGGAAAGCTTACCCCCGGAACTATTAATAGCTAGCGTTGCTTAGCGGGGGTCGTGGGGAGCAGATAGACCCCTTAACTCATTTAAAAGCCACGGTGGTTAAAGGTGGTGATGATCATGTTGATAACTGATGGTGGGTGCAATCAATTCCAGGAGGTTCTACTTCCCCTTCACCCTATTAGGCTGTGATAATAGCAACTATGAGAAGCTGGGTGTAGCAGGGTGTAGCAAGATGGCCACCAACATCCAATATAGGCCGGAGCCAGGGCCTTGCCTGAAGACGGCTTCCGGAGAAATTATCTAGGCCTGCTGCAGTCCGACGTGGGTTTCAGTCCCTCAAAAACTCTCAAGAGTACTCCAAAGAAGTGCCCACCTGGCGGTGTGGAGAGGAGATTGAAAGGGAGAGTCCAAAACAGCCCATTAGGGAACTCACCAGGCTGGAGGGATGCAGAGTAGGGGGCCCCAGGTGGCTCACATTTGAGGAGATGCAGCGGCCGGGTTTTTCCACCCCTGATGACTTGAATCCGCCGCCCGAGCGGCCCTCAGTGATCTCTACAGGATAGGCCAGTGTCCGTGGAGGCCTAGAGGGCCGCAAGATGGCGCCCGGTGAGGCGGCTAGCAGCGGCCGCAACGGGCCGTATCCCGCGGCCCACGGACGGCGGATGGTGTCCAAAGCTGTACAGGGTCGTAGAGGAGCACCCGGCGAACAAGATGAGCCAGAATACGGGCGTCTGAAGCGATCCGCAGCGGAGGATGGCAAGAGATTGACGAGCAACCGAAGGAGCTCTAGAGCGAAGCGCCCGTCCTCGGTTCCGGCCGGCCACGCCCCCCCACCCCTGTTTTTCTGCCCCCCCAGTGCTCTTCACCACCCCACACTCTTAGCCCCCTCAGTGCTCTCAGCCTACAATGCTCTCCACCCCTGTTCTTTTTGGCCCCCCAGTACTCTCAAGTTCCCCCCCAGCGCTCTCTGCTCCCCACCCCTGTGATCGCCACTACCCCCTGCTCTTTGCCCCCACCCATGTGTTCTCCAACCCCGCCAGTACTCTCTGCTTCCCCTTCTCTCCAGCTCCCACCCAGTACTCTCCACTTCCCCAGGACCAGAGGACAGGCTGACTGGGGCCGGAAAATAGGGACAGCTGAAGGTGCAGGTGGCCAGGGACCACTTCATCTCACAGCAAACAGATCCTCTGGAAGGGGCACCGTCCCCATCCAAAACGAGAACAGACTCTGCCTGCTGCTGGCCGTCATGGATATCCTGCTGGCATGCAAGGTACCGTACCGAGCATCAACAACACACCTTGCAACAGACAGGGACTGCAGACTGGGACATGGGGCACAGGAGGGGCTGCATTCATGGGCACAGTAAAGCTGCATTTGATGGGGACAGTGAGGCTGCAATAATGGGCACAGTGAGGCTGCAATGGTGGGCACGGTGAGGCGCATTTGTGGGCACAGTGAGACTGCATTCACGGGCAGAGTAAAGCTGCATTTAGTGGGCACCCACCCCCTTACCTTAGTGTATTCTTTCTATGGAAGGTGCCCCCCCACGTTCTGAGTTCCTGGGGTCCCCCTTGATGATTGTCCACTTACCACTTTTAACTGGAATTTGCATATATATATCCCTGTGATTTCATATCTATTTATAATACACTCGTCATCAAATGTGCTTTAAAAAGCATGGTTTTCCCTTTCATGAACAAGAAAATAATGACGTTATGCTGTTGGGCTGGTATAATAATGCTGTGAGGCTGGTATGAAATTTTTTCCAGGGCTGGTTTTTATTCCCAGTCCGGCCCTGACCATAAGTGTGGTAGAAACTCTACACATTGTATTAGATACTGTGTACACCGCCTGCACTGTATTAGCAACTGTACTACGGATGCACTGTATGTTATACTGTGTACACCACCAGAAATGTAGTAGACACTGTACACACTGTATTAGTTACTGTGTATACTACCTGCACTGTATTAGCAACTGTACTGGCTACACTGTATTGTGTACTGTGTACACCACCAGAAGTATAGTAGAAATTGTACGCAATGTATTAGATACTGTGTACACCACCAGAAAAGTAGTAGAAACTGTAATATGGCTACTGTATTAGCAACTGTTCAACGGATGTACTGTATTTTATATTTTGTATGTATGTATATTTTGTATATGTATTTTTATACTGTGCACACCACCAGAAGTGTAGTTAAAGTCCTTCTATGTCTTATTCTCAGGGTAGGGCTTATTTTTGGGGAAAGAGGGTGGGGTTTATTTGGGGGGTAGGGCTTATATTGCAGCCATCACCGACACTCACGCTAGGTCTTATTTTAGGGGAAACAAGGTACATACACAAGACTGTGTGTATATACATATATATTAAATGCACTGCCACTAACCGAATAACATAATAATGATATATAGTGTGGGGCACTGTGATGGGCCAAAGCATGCAGGTCAGGTGCATGCTTTGGCCGATCATCATATAGCAATGCACTGTCACAGTGTATTATGGGGCATTCCGCGGCACTCGAATGTGCCGCGAGCACCCCATAATGTTCACTCTTCGACAAACCGGCGAACACCCGATATTTGAGTGGAACGTATGTTTGACCCAAACATCAAGCTCATTCCTATTCATAATCATAAAAATACATATATTTTTATACATACAACGATGGTACCTGCCTAATCTATGGTTCCTCTATCATTAGAAAAGAATGAAAAAATGCTAAATAAAAATCTATTTAACAAATATAATATTTAATATAAATTCATAATTCATAAACAGTCCACAAGAAAAATAGTAGCACATGATTGGTATTGTAACCCGACATAGAATAACTCATGTTAAAATTAATAAATTCATAGATCATGAACAGAATCCAAAAATGATATACCATAGTGACACATAGTTTATAATGGAACATGACATCTGTTGGCTCGATGTGTTTCGTGACTTGACGTCACTCATCAGGAACAAGCGTATAATGTATATCTGCAATGACAAATGTGAATTCCTAGTTGGTCTAATATGGTCACAAGTACTAAGAATGGTAAAGGGAAAACCCAATGTGTTACATAAGGGTATCTATGTGTTGGTGGCATGGTACCGTGGGCCATAAGCTACCCATACAGGAACTATCTCCCCTGGGAGCTGAGATGGTATGCTCCGTGACGGACAACCCACACAAGGAACCTCCAGGTTGGGTGTAAACAGACTGTTATTTAATATGGGTATGCCGGTGTAAAGCCAAATCCCATGGTAGCTGTGGTAAATAGGTGATATGAATTAATAAAGTGCTACATAAACTGTTGGCGCTATATAAATCCTGTATAATAATAATAATCCAAAATGTGCATAGAATCCCCTTAGCAGGGATATAGAGAATAGTGCCAGAAAGGATGAAAATTGGACGAGAGATGAAGGAAAGAACCCCCAAAGGAGCCCAAAAGAACCAGAGTAGTGAAAGTAGTGGAAACAAGGAAAAGGAAAATTAATAAATAGAGTGAATTGTTGTTACCTGCTGTATAGGCTGTGATGCAAAAATATATAGTGTGCAGTGGAATGGAGAGAAGCCGAATGCCTGAATCATCCAGGGATTGTGCCCTTATACAGTATTTCACAAAAATGAGTACACCCCTCACATTTTTGTAAATATTTTATTATAACTTTTCATGTGACAACACTTTTTTTTTTCTATTCTTTTCGGGGCCTCTGTCCATTCGTTCCGTATTACTGTCCGGTGCGTGGGAGACGCCCGATCCCCGCTCAGTAGTGGTTCTGGCTCTCTTGACCCTTAGGAATTCGACCATTTCGACCGTTCTCCTTCCTGTTTGCGTTCCACCTTGAGCACAGGGAGGCGGGCCGCACACGTGCCAGTGGTGTTTTGATGAGGGACGCAGCCCCGCCCCCTTTGGGGTGTGACCGCGTCATGCGCCGTCTCGCATGGGAACTCTGTTGCAGACCGCAGCAGCCTATGGGTGCAACAGTCTGCCTCATCAGCCACAGATGAAGTTTGGGCTGAGTTCAGCCCACACTCAGCTGTTTGTAATGGCTCCACTTGCCATTTATAAATCAGCACCAGAAGCCACTTTCAGACTGCTGACGTTTGCTGCTGTGAATGGTTCACCTGTTTAGACCTCTTTCATGTGAGTTTTAATCTCAATGATTTAATACTAACAAACATTGTTAAATGCTTTGTTGCTACATCATAACTTTATTACCGCTGTCCTCCTTGCTTTCGTCAGACAGGAGGCTACAGTTTTACTTTCCTACTTACTTACTGGCTGACCATACTTTGATGGGAGTGGTACTCCAACCAATGGGAGTCCTTGCAGTTTAAATTTGGTTCTCTCGGCCCCTGTCTTCCAGACTATTTGTTTGGCTCTACATCATAGCCACATACTTTGTGGGTAATCAAGGCAGTCTTGTGCGCAGGCTATATCCACACTGCTTTATTTCCCTTCTGTTTGGTAATGAAAAGCGCAGGCATGTAAGTATGCTGTCCCTAATTTGTCATGTCCATTTTGTATAACCACATAGTCGCCTTGTAGAACTAGATTGACTGACTGTATTATTTAATAAATATGTCTACATATGATTGCACTATTATACTAATACTTAAATATGTTTACATTATAGAACATGTTTGCTATGGATGACATAAAGCCTTTGAGGAAGGACAAATTAGTCTGAAACATGTCAGGCGTCATTCTCATCGGCTGTATGTATTAGCCCACTGATCACATATTGGAGGTATTATGCTATACTTGTGGTTTTGTATCTTTATTGTTTTTACTGTTTCTACTATGTAATTATTCTTTGATATAATTAAATAAAATATCTTTTTAAATACTGTCTGGTCTATCCTCACAATCCTGAGGGGTGTTGCTGTGCAATATGCACTAGGCTTTCTCTTTTTTTCTTGATTTTTGGATTGGGCAGACCAGCTCATACACACACTGTCACTCTCAAATTTTTATTCATTCAACACTGAAGAGATGACACTTTGCTAAAATGTAAAGCAGTGAGTGTACAACTTGTATAACAGTGTAAATTTGCTGTCCCCTCAAAATGGCTCAGCACATAGCCATTAATGTCTAAACTGCTGACAACAAAAGTAACCCCCTAAGTGAAAATGTCCAAATTGGGCCCAAAGCGTCAATATTTTGTGTGGCCACCATTATTTTCCAGCAGTCCTCTTCCACTCCTCCATGATGACATCACGGAGATGGTGGATGTTAGGGACCTTGTGCAACTCTACCTTCCATTTGAGGCTGATCCACAGATGCTCAATAGGGTTTAGGTCTAGAGACATGCTTAGCCAGTCCATCACATTTACCCTCTACTTCTTTAGCAAGACAGTAGTTGTCTTGGAGGTGTGTTTGGGGTCGTTATCATGTTGGAATACGGCCCTGCGGCCCAGTCTCCGAAGGGAGGGGATTATGCTCGGCCTAAGTATGTCATGGTAAATGTTGGCATTCATAGTTCCATCAATGAATTGTAGCTCCCCAGTGCTGGCAGCACTCATACAGCCCCAGACCATGACAATCTCACCACCATGCTTGGCTGTAGGCAAGACAAACTTGTCTTTGTACTCCTCACCTGGTTGCCGCCACACACACTTTACCCCATCTGAACCAAATAAGTTTATCTTGGTCTCATCAGACCACAGGACATGGTCCCAGTAACCCATGTCCTTAGTCTGCTTGTCTTCAGAAAACAGTTTGCAGGCTTTCTTCTGCATCATCTTTAGAAGAGGTTTCCTTCTGGGACAACAGCCATGCAGACCAATTTGATGCAGTGTGTGGCATATGGTCTGAGCACTGACAGGCTGACCCCCCCACTAGAGGTGTACCTAGGGTCTCCAGCTCCCTTGGCGAGAATTCGTATCGGCACCACCCCGGCACCCCCTCATTCAGTGCTGACCCCCCTGCAGTGCAGACCCTCCTACAATACAGACCCTCCTACAATACAGACCCTCCTACAATACAGATCCCCCCCTACAGTTCAGACCCCCCTACAGTACAGACCCTCCCCCACAGTACAGATCCCCTACAGTGCAGACCCCCCCTAGAGTGCAGACCCCCCCTTCAGACCCATAATGTACCTTAGCTCAGATGATCAGCGTGGGACATGCATAGTCAGCACGTGTAGACATATCAGAGGATGGGGAGGCGGCTTCACTCTGATCGGCTGTGTGAAACATGCATAGTCAGCACGTGTAGACATATCAGAGGATGGGGAGGCGGCTTCACTCTGATCGGCTGTGTGAAACAGCTGAGACTTATAAGAGCCGCGCGCGGCCACAAGAGAAGGGGATCATTGCGGCTTGCAACCCCCCCTTACAAAGCCAGGCTCTCCGTGTGTCTGTTAGCTGCCGGTGCCTGTCACCGTGCCCACGCTCCATGCCACTGCTCATGCCCACTATCTCAGTCGCAAAGGGGTGGCACCGGCCAAACACCCCCCTAGTGTGTGACAGCCCCCCAATTAGTACGCCACTGGACCAGCCCACTAGCTTAGCACTAAGCAGCAGTGCTCGACCCACCGCTGCTGTGCCTGTGCTGAAGTGAATAACACTGCCAATTGGTGTCCCCCCCTCGGCCTGCGCCCCTGGCGGACATTGGTCTTGACAACCACTTGGTACTCCCCTGCCCCCCCACCCCTACAACCTCTGCTAGCAGCACTCATACATCTATGTACTCAACTTCTTTGATCGACAATGGCGAGGCCTCTTCTGAGTGGAACCTGTCTTGTGAAAACGCTGTATGGTCTTCAGGGTTTTGGCAATTTTCTTATAACCTAGGTCATCTTTATGTAGAGCAACATTCTTTCTTTTTTTTCAGATCCCCAGAGACTTCTTTGCCATAAGGTGCCATGTTGAACTTTCAGTGACCAGTATGAGAGAGTGAGAATGATAACCCCAAATTTAACACACCTGCTCCCCATTCACACCGAAGACCTTGTAACATTAACGAGTCACATGACAACAGGGAGGGGAAATGGCTAATTGGGCCCAATTTGGAAACTTTCACTAGGGGTGTACTCACTTTTGTTGCCAGCGGTTTAGACATTAATGGCTGTGTGTTGAGTTATTTTGAGGGGGCAGCAAATTTACACTGTTATACAAGTTGTACACTCACTACTTTACATTGTAGCAAAGTGTAATTTCTTCAGTGTTGTCACATGAAAAGATATAATAAAATATTTACAAAAATGTGAGGTGTGTACTCACTTTTGTGAGACAGTGTAAGTGCCGCCACAGAGGACCCATCAATGTGACGCATGTGAGCGTGGCGCTCGTAGTTGGATTATATCCCCCAGCAGTGGCACCGCAGTATCTCACTGCATGCTCATCGCATGAGGCATGACGTTGATGCACAGTGCGGGCATAGATACCCTGTAAGTAACATATGGGGTTTTCCCTTTACCATTCTTAGTACTTGTGACCATATTAGACCAACTAGGAATTCATATATGTCATTGTAGATATATATTACACGCTTGCTCCTGATAAGTGACGCCAGTGATGAAACGCATCGAGACAACAGATGTCATATTCCATTATAAACTATGTGTTACTACAGTATATCATTTTGGATTCTGTTCATGATCTATAAATTTATTACCGTATTTATTGGCGTATAACACAAGCCAGCGTATAACATGCACCCCAAGTTTAGGTGGGAAGTTTAAGGAAAAAACTTTCATTTTAATTGCCCATCAATGCAGCCTTATCAGTATCCATCTGCAGCCTTGCCCATCATTGCAGAATGATCAGTGTCCATCTGCAGCCTTGCCCAACAGTGTCATCTGCAGCCTTGCAACACAGTGTCCATGCCAAAAATTGCAGCGTGATCGGTTTTAAATTACTGTAATCGAATTTACTGTTACTGGAATGAGCGCCGCCGAGATAGACAGAGCCAGATGTCTTTTGTACTCGGATCCTCTGGGTGCGTCTTGCAGTCCCGCCCAGTCCTGCCCCTTGCCCGGCTCCTATGATGGACACAACACCGGCCCAAAGGTGGGACGTAAATGCTAGGAGGTGGGACTGGACGTGACTGTGAGCGGAGCCAAGCCTAGCCGAGTGCACAGTACACTCGGCTCTGTCTATTTCAGTGGCACTCGTTCCCTCCTTCCCCTCCGATTGTGCAATTCGGCGTATAACAAGCACCCACGATTTTACTCTGATTTTAAGGGGAAAAAAGTGTGTGTTATATGACGATAAATACGGTAATTTTAACATGAGTTATTCTATGTCGGGTTACAATACCAATCATGTGCTACTATTTTTCTTGTGGACTGTTTTATGAATGATGAATTTATATTATATATGTTAAATAGATTTTTATATAGCATTTTTTCATTCTTTTCTAATGATAGGGATTAGAGGAACCATAGATTATGCAGGTACCATCTTTATATGTATATAAATATATGTATTTTATTGATTATGAATTATTAACATGTTACTGTTGTACAGTGTACTAGAATATATTGTAGATATGTAGACAAAATATAATATAATTTTTATTCAATATAATATTTTGGCCCACCGCGTACTTCATTTATTGTCCCACTTTCTTGTATGTTGTCCTGATATTTACTGACACCTAGTTGGGGTTAAGGACCACTAGGAATTGTTTACTTATGATATATTCCTGTCTCCCCCCCCCCCCCCCCAGTGCTAGCTAGACTCTCCATGTTTCTTCTATGTTTCCCCAGTCTGTGTTAGTTATTTTTAAGACAGGACTTAGGAAAGGTATTGTCTTCTTAGACCTCATGTACACAGCTGCTGGTAAACGGACGTTTAGGAGCAGTTGGGTGTTTTTTTCAGCTGCCCCTGAACTCTCCTCTGTTATCTTATCAGTACATGCACACAGGGCCCTTTATAGTAATTTCTAGGCAGTTGAGTTTAGATGCATTTTTTTGGAAAGCAAAAAAAAATCTTTCAGGATGGATGTTCAGAGGCATTTGAAATGCCTTTAACAGCTTGTAACCGTGGTAACTCGCGTTTAGCCACTTTTCATTTATAGATGTTTTTAATTTTTGACTATGTAAAAAAAATAGAAAAAGTTTTGAAATGCAAACGCGGCTAAACGTGACATGTAAGCGTGGCAAATCTGACATTTTTAAATGTCGGTTACTATCTGTCAAGTTAGATCGTTAAGGGGAGGTTGTAAAACGTCCCGTGTACATTAAGCCTTATTATAAAAACCTCACCATTAAAAAAAATAAAAGAAATAAAAGAAAGAAAGGAAAAAGCAATTCAATTCAAAAAAATCTCCCCCCAAAAAAAGTTCTAAAAAATTGTCCAATAAAAAATATGCCATGTAAAAAAAAAGCAAGAAATATTAGAGTAATACCTCAGATAAGGTAACACGGTTAAGGAGCGTTTCGCAATACGAGATATTATTTTTTAAAAATCCTGACTCGGTTTGCAAGTGTTGTCTTGGAAAACTAGCAGGATTCAAGCCTATGCAGGGTACAGTAACGCATTTGGCCAGAAGTGCGGGGGCACCAGTGACACTCTGAGCCGTTTGGAGTCATTGTCGATGTACTCAGATGCACTCAGAAATACTCAGTTCCCAAGTGCATCTGAGCCACCTCCTGAGTATTTCCAAGTCTCTCCGGCACCCCCCCCACCTCTGGCCAGATGCGGTACTGCATACAATAGAAGTCAATGTGGAACTAATTATCTTCATTTCCATTGCCTTCTAGGGGAAATTCGATTTGATATACGAGTGCTTTGGATTACAAGCATTCTCCTGGAACGGATTATGCTCGTAATCCAAGGTTACACTGTATAAAAAAAGTCGAGGGCGCAGCCACTCCAGAAGACCATCTAACAGACACCTGTGAACAGACATCCTTGTAAAGTTAAAAAGCTTTTCTGGAAAGTTACGCAGCTTATGAAATAGGCTAGCAAAATATCCGGAAGATATGTGTTGGTCCATCAACGGATGGGTCCAGTACCAACAAACTCTGGTCCTCTCATGCAATTCTGTCCATCTTAAGATCCTACCCAACAGAATCAAGAGGAGTATTTCCTGAATCATCTTCAGGACTGGATCCATAGCGAAAATAATTAGCAACAGCAGACATGTTTTTTCTCAACAAAAGTGGAGTTACTCTTTAAAGAAGCTGAAGTTAGAAGCTAATTGGTTACTATGCACAGCTTCACCAGATTCTGTGTGCTCTGGTTTTAGTTAATCCCTCCTAATAACTCTTTAGTGCATCAATATTTAATAGTTTAAATTTGCAGCTTGGATTTGCTGAGTGGAGCACTAAACAAGTACCGACAGAAACAGCAAAGCATGCTAGCAATGTGTTAAAGCAGTTGTAAAGCACTGCACATTTTTTTATCTCACTTGCAAGGCAAAGACATAATGTACTAGTATGATGTTGTAAACGGGTGACCCCGCCCCCCTCTGATGCCACGTGAAGTCAGAGGAGTGGAGGTGGAGCTGTTGCAGCTTTTTTTTTTTCTTTTATTCGGTCTGTCGAGTGGCGTGAGATGGATCTACATCACAGCACATTTTTACTTTTTATTTTTTAAAAGTCTGCAATGCGGACTGTTTAATCTGTACAAAATTCTTATACCTTTGAAATCAAAAGGTATGGACAGCTGGGACTAGTGAGGTCTGGCTAGCTGCTACTATGTGGACCTAAGCATGGAGACTTTATCCCACCCAAAGCTCTACAAAGCATCCGGGCTGCATGACCCAGGTCAGAACTCATTATCTAAGAAAATAAATAACAAAGCCTGTTTCCTACATAGTAGCGATGAGCTTGGGTTCAGCTCTTTTTGGCGGAATGAGTAAGTCCGCGGTTGGGGCCAAGTCAATAAGCTGCAGGTGGGAGATACCCCTGCTTTGCAACTGCATGTAAAAAAAGGGTCGGGATGCTTGTGACATCATTCAAACAATATGGCAGCCCAGTTCAGACTGAACCCAAGCACTTCCCTGCTCCATGTTTAAATATAGTAGAACACACCTGTTGCAATTCCCCGAGGTGGTGGGCGCATGGTGCACTAGCTCATTGTGTCCTCCTAGCACCCCGAGAAAGCGTATAGATAAAAGAAAGCGGACAACTCGATCTTTCGCAACAAATTTGTTTATTACTCCAGGTATCATACAAAATAATACAGGGCTTACACATTGCAGCATGTAGCCTTGATCTTAACCATAGCTGCTTTTTTTTTTTACGTATATATCTCTACTCTACTAAATCCTGGAGATACTGGGATAGAGCAAGGCAATCCATCCTGGAATCTTGGCTCCTGATATCCACAAATGGGGATACTGGGATAAAGTGCAGCCAGATCCCCATCTTGGGGTCAGAGTAGCAGGTAAGCAGCTTGAAAGTTGGGTGTGCACTTTTGGGTGGGAAGAATTTGTTATCCACACTGAAATATGGATTTTTGTTGATACACAAGTATATTAAATAACTTTTCTTCTTTTTTAAGAAGGACTTCACTGGATCATTTATGAATGGTTTTTTTTTTAACACATTCTTATTTATAGTTTTTGATCAATATGAATTTTTTACTTGATTGATTAATTGTTATGAATTTATGTACTTTATATTGATAGCACAACACGTTTTTCATTATTATAATTCCTAGAGACCCTCCCCATATATAGGCTAGAAACCTGGGTAACATGTACCTGTATATACCATCCATAATCCTGCACGCCATAACATACCCTCCACGTCTTCCCAGACCAGTGGGAAGGAGCGCATTTTGCCACCATAAAATGGCGGATTACTCTCTGTGTCCTGTTGGGGAGATTTTTTTTTCACTTCCTTTTCAAGGAAGGATCACCAAATGAAAATAAAGGAAATAAGCCTGAAATAATTAACACACTTTCAAATCCAAAGACTGATTAGTTGCAATATTACATTTTTTCCCTTGTTGCAAAGAGTTTTTTTTTATTTTATTTAGTTGACCACATTCACTAATCATTACTTGAAGACTGTAAAAAAAGGCCGTTGGAGGTCACATAATTGATATCATTGATCCCATTGATATACAACACATATCCAGAAACGTTCTGCTCTTGAAATAACATTTCTCAAAACAAATATACACTTTATTTACTGGTTGTTCAGTCATTTGTAGGTAAACAGGTAGAAAAGTGCCATCTTTGGATGATCTCAGCAGTTAGATCCGAGTGAGAACCTGGGAGACTCCAGCTGCCACTTTGGCATCGTCATTAAATGTATATCTGAATATAAAGAACAGGACATTAATGACATTGTTATATCCATATTAATGATATTCTTAGTCTTTAATATTATGAAGTCTACAAACTTGTAATATGGCTTATGGCAGGGTATTTATAAAAAATAGCCAATGTAGATATAAAAGTTTGAAGAATGTTCTAATAGCTGAACATGCTTGGAGTAAAACTGAAATGCTGAAGGTAACATACAATCATAAAGGCAATCCATCTGCACCAAAAAATTGCTGGATAGATGGTACTACAGTGCCCTGAAAAAAGTATTCATACCCCTTGAAATTTTCCACATTTTTCAAACTTAAATGTATTTTATGTGATAGACCAACACAAAGTTGCACATAAAGTGGAAGGAAAATGAATGTTTTTCAGAATATTTTACAAATAAATATGTGAAAAGTGTGGCGTGCATTTGAATTCAGCCCCCCGGAGTCAATACTTTGTAGAACCACCTTTCACTGCAATTACAACAGCAAGTCTTTTTGGGGATGTCTCTACCAGCTTTGCACATCACATTTTTGCCCATTTTTCTTTGTAAAATATCTCAAGATCTGTCATATTGGATGGAGAACGTCTGTGAACAGCAATCTTTAAGTCTTGCCACAGATTCTCAATTGGATTTAGGTCTGGACTTTGACTGGGCCATTCTAGCACATGAATATGCTTTGATCTAAACCATTCCATTCGGAATTCGTAAAATCAAAAATTTGGAAGTTTGGAATTTGAAAATTAGAAGAATTCGGAAATCCGAAAATAAAAACTTAAAAGAAAATTCTTTCAAATTTGTCTATTAGTGAACGTAACGAATAAAACTTTATCTGAAGTTACAAATTATTGGAAATAAAGAATGCTGCAAATGGAATGGAATTAAATAATAATAATACGTTTTTATTATTATTATTTATTATTATAAATTTGTTGCATTCCATTAGTTTATTCATTATGTTCACTAACAGTCAACTTTGAAAGGAAATTCCAATACCTAGAATTTAATAATTAGTAATAGTTAAGTTATTATTTGTTAGTTATTATTTAAAATTTTCAGGTTTTTGAACTTTCGGATTTTCATTCTTATTTTCAAACTTCTTAAATTCTGAATTTCCAAATTTCCAAAGCTTTGAATTTACGAATTTTCACATTTTTCAATTCGGAAATTTGAAAATTCAGGAATTCGGATATTTCAGAATTAACAAATTTGTCTAAATTTGTTAAAAAAAACAAATATGGAACTAAATGAATTGCACATATCTAACAGCTAGGGCTGCGTTAGTTTGGGGACATTTCTACAGTAACAATATAAGAGAAATACTCACATCACTCCATCCTTCCCAGACTGCACTGTCACTGTGGAAGCTCCTAGGCGCTTAATATTCAGTAGGTCCCCACGCCAAACAAAAGTGACCTTATTGACACTTCCAACATCTATGTTGGCATCAATAAAAGCTGTGTATGTCGTGCCCAGTATGATACTACCACTGTAAAATTAAAATACATTAATTGATTACCGGTAAATTAAAATACAATAACATAAAAAAATTCAAAAGTAAAATGCACAGGGTTTTCAGTGATAAAAAAATATAAAAAACAATATTTACCTGGTGATCTGGCCATTAAATCTGTTGTTTTTTTTAGAAGCACAAGCTCACCAGCAGAATGTATCAGTTTACATGGATAGGACAAACCATTTAACGCTGGCAGGGGCAATTAAAGTGATCAGCTTTTATTTATTCATGTAAAACCTTTATCCCAAGAGAGAAAAAAAATATTTGCTGTAACTGATTAGAAAATTTGAGCTGGAATTTGGGTTCAATTTGTTATTATTTTTAAATCTAGTGGTACATTTAACATTACCCTGCACCCCCTCAGACTGACAATGCTGCTGTCTGCTGGGCCTCCAATTCTCTTTCATCCAGAGTGAAGGCACTCTAGTACAGGAGGTGTGTTACTGGCCAGATCACCAGATGAAAACGAAAAAGCCAAAGAAAAGAAAATGAATGCAGCCACCACAACTAATGATTGGTAAGCTGCGATATATTACATTTTTGGTTTTAAGCTTAAAGTGGTTCTAAACCAATGACATTCAGGGCAACCTGGAGTGACCAAAATAGTTTGGTCTTTGATGAATGTTGCTCACCTTTGTATTTTGTACTGCTGAGTCTTTCCACCAGATCCTTCTAAGGACACAGCCATTGATCCAAACACAATAATATCACCTTTAACGCAAACAGTGACCTTGTATCGCCAACCTGCAGAAATATTATATGATATTTAAAAAAATGCATAGCTATTCTTCAATCTAAACTGCATGTAAATGTGTTCTGTGCAAATGGGGCAAAATCAAGCGTTTCCAGGCTATGTTCTCTGCAATTCAACTGCGTGAGTTTGGAAAATATTGCATTATGGCCACAAGATGGTGCTGAACATAAGTATGCTCCTCAGTGTCATCTAGTGGGCATTCTTCAGTATTTTCCACACTCACACATTCGAATTGCAAAGAATATAACTTGAGAACATTAAATGTATTTCCCATTCAAATAGATATAACATATGCAGTTTAAATGGACAAGCATTTCTTTTTATAAACATCCCTCAATGTGATGTTATCAGCTAAAAGGAAATTTGCGACTCATTAAGAAACAAATATATAATTTTATTAAAAATCATTCCATTGAAGCATCCAAGTGTGATGTTATTAAATGGCAAAAAAAAAAAAAAAAACCCATCATGGCAGCAGTTAAAGGTGCATGGGTCTTCCCAGAATTCCTGCCTGTATAGCGTTTTGGCCTACAATACAACCATCCCCAATAACCTTGCACTAATACATGGAATGGTTTCTGAAAGTTTGACATTATCATTTTAATTTGATCCAGAACAATCTGCTGCACACCATTTCAGTTATCGTGTAGTTTTGTGTAATCATGTAATCAAAACTGTGATGGAAATTGAGAACAAAAAAAATCACATTGCCCAATTCCAAATATTTGCTAACTCAAATGTAGAAAATTATTAAAAAGTTATTGAGTGCAAAATGTTGTGTTTAGCCGCTGATGGAAAGCCAATAAAGTCACTTAATTTCCTGGCTGGAGGACATCCAGCATTATCTTGCCTTTTCTCCCCAGCCTCACTGTCCCTGGCCCATCCCTTTCATTCATTAGATTTTAGTTCTTTCAGTCAGAATCTGCATTACATGTGGGATTTACCAGTTTCCTGATATCAGGAAGCTATATACAGATCCTTGCTGGCCCCTCCCACAAGCCACATTTTCTGCTAAGCTCCAAGTTAGGGGATACCAGAGTGGTGAAGATATCATATTTTGACATAAACCCCATATGAAAAAAGATACCAAAGTGGTGAAGTGTTTCCTTCCTACAATATAGGGTCACACGATGTGATTATAAGCATTCGCTTCCAACAAGCATATAGGAATAATATCTTAATATGTACATGTCTTATTATGTACAGAATAAAGGCAGTACATAATCTTTGGTCAGAGCATTTTTACTCCTCCCCCGAATAACACAAAGTGCTCAAACAGCCCTAATCAAGCTGCTTAGATACTGTCCAGCCACTGTAATATTTGTGGCTATTGTCTTTCAAATAATACACTAATGTTTATTTTATGATAAAACCTATTATATCTCATCTCTCCTCCCTTCCAAGTTGCTCACATACTGACTTACCTTTAATTAAGGTAAACGTTTTATATGACTTGTATAGATGACATGGATAGGTTAGTCATTGAAAAAAAATATAGATTTTCACTTTAGGATGGGAAAAATCCACTTTTGGTCAGAGCATCGTCACTCCCCCATAACCCAAAGTGCTCAAATAGCCCTAATCAAGTTGCTTAGATACTATCCACCCATTGTGTAATATTTGTGGCTATTGGCTCTCAAATAATACACTCTAATGTTTATTTTACGATAAAACCTCTTTCACCTCATCTCTACTTCCTTCCAAGTTGCTTACAAAATGACTTACAGTTGATTTAGGTAAAAAGTCTTAAATGACCAATATAGATGACATGGATAGGTTAGTTATTAAACAAAAATGATTTTAACTTTAGGATGAGAAAAGTCCACTTTTGCCTTTAGGTCATTGCAGTCAATGGTATCCTGCCCCCTCCTAGAAACGTCTACATGAGACCTACACAATTTTCAGGCTAGACATTAATTTGTGTAAATGAGAGGGACTGTAATAGTGAACTATGAGGGCTGGTAAGAGCAGTGCTAATCCATTTGAAACTTACTAGAAAAGATTTTGTCCTCTCCAGTGTTCAAGTAAAATTTCTGAGTAAGCAAGGTGATTCCAGAATATTTTTCTGCAAAATGTCCCATCATTGGGCACCCATTGCTGGGGCACGGGAAGCCAGCACCCTGCGGGGAGAGAAGAGAGATTGGTACAACTATTGCAACAAAAGTGGTTACTGTCATCACCAATCCTTCCATGTCTAATGGAATGTATTCATAGCCTAAATGTACATAGTTTCCCTCTACTTGTTTTTACATCTCACGAAAGGCCAAGGAAAATTCCAAACTCTAGTTACTGACCAGCCTGCGACCAACCAAATTGACCTGTCTAACAGTATACGTTTAAAAAAAAAAGGGGGGGGGGTTAATACAATGAACAAACTGGTTCCCTTTATCATATTTTATGGAGTTTCAAAAATCTTAGTTGCTTCTGGAAATCAGTTTCAACATTTATTGCTAACCTCACTACTAATTTATTTGCCCTTACTCCCTCAATGGCCCTTTTAGGTATAAATCTGGAGTAGCAAATGCATTAATAGCAGCAAGACTATAACAAAACTATGGAAATCAAATGAAGCATCAAATTTATCTGATGTTGTTATAAGGTTGAATACACAAGATCAATATGAGTTAATGTTGGCGAATAAAAATTACAACATGGTCAAGTTTGAGAAACTATGGCAAATATGGACTAGTCACCCTAGAGCAGGGGTCTCAAACTGGTGGCCCTCCAGCTGTTGCGGAACTTCAAGTCCCATCATGCCTCAGCCTGTGGGAGTCATGCTTGCAACTGTCAGCCTTGCAATGCCTCATAGGACTTGTAGTTCCGCAACAGCTGGAGGGCCGCCAGTTTGAGACTCCTGCCCTAGAGCTTCTACCTCAGAATAAGAGTAATATCAAGGATTCACAGTTCTCTTTTTCTAATTTCTTGAATTGTCCATGATAATGTTGTCATTATATTAGCGCCCAATGGGGTAAACAGGGATGTTACTATACTGTGTAGGTATGCTTTATTTGATAATTTGTATGACTATCGTCTATTACTTTGATTGAGATTAGAATGTAAATGTTTTACTGCTATACCTGATTGTTATATACCAGAACCAGCTGCCTTAAATTTTTTCCTGTTATTTGTATAAACATTTCAATAAAAATTCTTTAATGATGAAATAAATAATAAATTAAAACAGAGGCAAGCAAATGCATAAGCTACAGGCCACAGCAAGGCACCCTGTTACCTGTAGTCCTACCTTTTAACTTACAGTATCTCACAAAAATTAGTACACACCTCACATTTTGACAACACTGAAGAAATGCCACTTTGCTACAATGTAAAGTAGTGAGTGTACAGTTTGTATAACAGTGTAAATTTGCTGTCCTCTTAAAATAACTCAACACACACTCATTATTGTTTAAACCCCTGGCAACAAAAGTGAGTACACCTCTAAGTGAAAATGTCCAAATTGGGCCCAAAGTGTAAATATTTTGTGTGGTCACCATTATTTTTTAGCACTGCCTTAACCCTCTTGTGCATGGAGTTCACGAGAGCTTCACAGGTTGCCACTGGAATCCTCTTCCACTCCTCCATGATGATATCACAGAGCTGGTGGATGTAAGAGACCTTGCACTCCTCTACCTTCCATTTGAGAATGCCCCACAGATGCTCAATAGGGTTTACTTCTGGAGACATGCCTGGCCAGTCCATCACCTTTACCCTCAACTTCTTTAGCAAGGGAGTGGTCATCTTGGAGGTGTGTTTGGCGTCATTATGTTGGAATACTGTCCTGCGGCCCAGTCTCTGAAGGGATGGGATCATGCTCTGCTTCAGTATGTCACAGTACATGTTGGCATTCATGGCTCCCTCAATGAACCGTAGCTCCCCAATGCGGGCAGCACTCATGCAGCCCCAAACCATGACACTCCCACCACCATGCTTGACTGTCTGCATGACACACTTGTTTTTGTACTTCTCACCTGGTTGTCACCATACACGCTTGACACCATCTGAACCAAGTTAGTTTATCTTGGTCTTATCAGACCACAGGACATAGTTCCAGTGGTTCTTGTGCATCATCTTTAGAGGAGGCTTCTTACTGGGATGACAGCCATGCAGATCAATTTGATGCAGTGTGCGGCGCATGGTCTGAGCACTGACAGGCTGGCCCCCCATCCCCTTCAACTTCTGCAGCAATGCTGGCAGGACTCGCATATCTATTTCCCAAAGTCAACGTCTGAATATGACGCTAAGCGTGTGCACTCAACTTCTTTGGTCAACCATGACGAGGCCTGTTCTGAGTGGAACCTGTCCTGTTAAACCACTGTATGGTCTTGGCCACCATGCTGCAGCTCAGTTTCAGAATCTTGGCAATCTTTTTATAGCCTAGGCCATCTTGATATAGAGCAACAATTTTCTTTTCAGATCCTCAGATAGTTCTTTGCCATGAGGTGCCATGTTGAAATTCCAGTGAGCAGTAAGAGAGTGAGAGCGATAACACCAAATTTAACACACCTGCTCCCGATTCACACCTGAGACTTTTTAACACTGGGGAGGGAAAATTTCTAATTGGACCCAATTTGGATATTTTCAATTAGGGGTGTACTCCCTTTTGTTGCCAGTGGTTTAGACATTAATGGCTGTGTGTTTGAGTTATTTTAAGGGGACAGAAAATATACACTGTTATACAAGCTGTACACTCACTACTCTACATTGTAGCAAAGTGTCAGTTCTTCAGTGTCGTCACATCAAAAGATATAATAAAATATTTACAAAAATGTGAGGGGTGTACTCACTTGTGTGAGATACCGTATAAGAGGTGGATGTGGGAGAAAGAGCTAATGAAAGTCCTGGGCCACTTAACTCCAACATTAAAATGCATGTAAAAACAAAGGATAAGGCCTTTAAAAAATGCAAGGCTGATGGATCATCATCAGCTTTCCAACTTTACAAAGAATACAACAAGAAATGTAAGGGTGCGGCTAAGATAAAACATGAAAGGCACATAGCGAAGGAGAGTAAAAAAGAATCCCAAGAAATTTAAGTGCATAAATAAAAAGGGAGGTCAGATCATATTGGTCTCATAAAAAATGATGAAGGGAATCTGGTTACTAATGATGGAGAAATGGCAACAATATTGAATTTATTCTTCTCCTTAGTCTTCACGAGGGAAACAGGGGGCTTCAGTAGCCAAAACTGCAATGTTTATCCTCATGACACCTCACAGGAAGCGCCCTCATGGCCAACAGAGGATAGAATTAAAAATAGATATGAAAAACCTAACGTAACATTAATAGTTCTCTGGGACCAGATGGCTTGCACCCGAGGGTCCTTAAGGTCCTTAAGGAACTCAGTCAAGTAATTGCCAGACCATTGTTTCTAATTTTCACAAACAGTCTACTGACTGGAATGGTACCAGCTGATTGGAGAAAAGCCAATGTAGCATCAATATTTAAAAAAGGGCCAAGATACATCCCTGGGATTTACAGACCAGTTAGCCTAATGTCAATAGTATGTAAGCTCTTGGAGGGGATGATAAGGGACTATATACAAGAATTTAGTAGTCATAACTGTATTATTAGCAATAATCAGCATGGTTTTATGAAGAATTGTTCTTGTCAAACCAAACTATTAACCTTGTATGAGCAGGTCAGCTGCCATCTAGATCAAGGAAGCCCTGTAGACGTGTATCTGGATTTTGCATAGGCATTTGATATACAGTAGTTCCCCATAAACGCTTACTGTACAAAGTAAAGTCTGTAGGCATGGACCATAGGGTGAGTACATGGATAGAAAACTGGCTACAGGGGCGAGTTCAGAGGGTAGTGATAAATGGGAAGTACTCAGAATAGTCCAGTGTGGAAAGTGGGGTCCCCCAGGGTTCTGTCTTGGGACCAATCTTATTTAACTTATTCATAAACGATCTGGAGGATGGGAGCTTTATCTCAGTAATTGCAGACAATACAAAGCTAGGGCAAAAATTTGTCCGCAGGATGTGGAAACCTTACAAGAAGAGCTGAACAAATTAATGTGGTAGGCAACTACATGGCAAATGAGGTTTAATGTAGAAAAAAAATAAAATAATGCATTTGGGGGGCAAAAATTTGAATGCAATCTACTCACTAGGGAGAGAACCTCTGGGGGAATCTAAGATGGAGAAGGACCTGGGGGTCCTAGTAGATGATAGGCTGCTGCAAGCAAAGCAAAAAGAATATTGACATACATTAAAAAGGGAATTAACTCCAGAGATAAAACAATAATTCTCCCGCTCTACAAGACTCTGGTCTGGCCACGCCTGGCGTATGCCGTCCAGTTCTGGGCACCAGTTCTCAGGAAGAATGTGATGGAACTGGAGAGAGTCCAGAGAAGGGCAACAAAGCTAATAAAGGGACTGGAGGACCTTAGTTATGAGGAAAGGTTTACGAGAGAGAATGTATTTTCTCTGGTGAAGAGACGCTTGAGAGGGGATATGATTTCAATGTGCAAATACCATACTGGTGACCCCACGATAGGGATAAAACTTTTCCTTGAAAGGGTATTTAAAAAGACACGCAGCTATTCACAAAACTGCATAGAGGGTTCTTTACTGTAAGAGTGGTAAGGATATGGAATTCTCTTTCACAGGCAGTGGTTTCAGCAGGGAGAATCGATAATTTCAAAAAATTATTAGAACGACCACAACATACAGGGATATACACTGTAATACTGACATAAAAGCACACACACAGGTTGGACTTGATGGACTTTTTTTCAACCTCATCTACTTTGTAACCGCTTAAGTGCAGATGGGCTGGAGGGAGCTCACCCCTCCTTAAAGGTACAGGGACACACTGAACACCCAGCACATACAGTTGGGGGAAAAAGTATTTGCTCCCCTGCTGATTTTGTACATTTTCCCACTGACAAATAAATGATCAGTCTACAATTTTATTGGTAGGTTTATTTTAACAGTGAGAGACAGAATAACAACAAAAAATATCCAGAAAAAAGACATTTTCAAAAAAGTTATAAATTGATTTCCATTTTAATGAGTGAAAAGAGTATTTGATCCCCTATCAATCAGCAAGATTTCTGTCTCCCAGTTGTCTTCTATACAGGTAACGAGCTGAGATTAGGAGCACTCTCTTAAAGGGAGTGCTCCTAATCTCAGCTTGTTACCTGTATAATAGACACCTGTCCACAGAAGCAATAAATCAATCAGATTCCAATCTCTTCAACATGGACAAGACCAAAGAGCTGTCCAAGGATGTCAGGGACAAGATTGTAGACCTACACAAGGATGTAACGGACTATCGCCAAGCAGCTTGGTGAGAGGGTGACAACAGTTTATGCGTTTTTTCTCAAATGGAGCAAACTCAAAATAACTGTCAATCTATCTCGATCTGGGGCTCCATGCAAGATCTCACCTTGTGGAGTTTCAACAATCATGAGAACAGAGAAGAATCAGCCCAGAACTACACGGGAGAATCTTGTGAATGATTTCTAGGCAGCTGGGACCATAGTCATTAAGAAAACAACTGGTAACATACAGTACTACGCCGTGAAGGACTGAAATCCTGCAGCGTCCCCAAGGTCCCCCTGCTCAAGAAAGCACATTTACAGGTCTGTCTGAAGTCTGCTAATGAACATCTGAATGATTCAGAGGAGAACTGGGGGAAAGTGTTGTGGTCAGATGAGATCAAAATCAAGCTCTTTGGCATCCATTCAACTCGCCATGTTTGGAGAGGGAGGAATGATGACCCCAAGAACACCACCTCTACCGTCAACAAGGGTTTTGCCACCAAGTAATAAGTCATGTTTTGTGAAGGAGTCAAATACTTATTTCACCATTAAAATGCAAATCAATTTATAACTTGCATTTTTCTGGATATTTATGTTGTTTTTCTGTCTCTCACTGTTAAAATAAATCTACCATTAAAATTATAGACTGATCATTTCTTGCTGCTTTGATACTGTCCAGCTACTGTGTAATATTTGGGGTTATTGTCTCTCAAGCAATACATACAGGTACATCTTAGCCCTTGTACACACGGTCGGACATTCTGACAACCAAATCCGTTGGATTTTGTCCGACGGATTTTGTCCGAAACTGTTGCATACACACGGTCGGACAAAGTTGTCGGAAAAAAATCCGATCATTCAGAACGTGATGACGTTATTTCATTATGATGGGACTACGTCCAGGCTAGTAGCCAATAGCTTTGGTCTAGGAATTTGATCTGAGCATGCGTGGCACTTTGTCCGATCGGAATTCTCTACACTCGATCGGACAAAGTCCGATCAGATTATGTTGTCGGAAAATTTTATAGCCCTGCTCTAAAACTTTGTTGGTCGGATATTCCGACGGAAACAGTCCGATGGAGCCCACACACGGTCGGATTATACGACAACATGGTCCGATCGGACATTTTCCGTTGGAATGTCAGACCGTGTGTACAAGGGCTAATGCTTATTTTAAGATAAAGCCTATATCATCTCTCCTTCCTTCCAAGTTGCTTACATACTGACTTACAGTTATTTTAGGTAAAAGTCTCATAAGACTTGCATAGATGACATGGAGAGGGTAGTCATTAAAAAATATATATTTTCATTTTAGGATGAGAAAAATACACTTTTGGTCAGAGCATTGTCACCTCCCCATAACACAAAGTGCTCAAATAGCCATTTCATCTCATCTCTCCTCCCTTCCAAGTTGCTCACATACTGACTTACAGTTAATTTAGCTAAAAGTCTTATATGACTTATACAGAGGTGTCAGTGCGTTGCCTGACCTAGAATGCTCTAATTCATCCCAAAGGCGTTCTATTGGGTTGAGGTCAGGACTATCAAGTTCCTGCATCCCAAACACTCTCATCGATGTCTTTATGGACCATGCTTTGTTCACTGGTGCACAGTCATGTTGGAACAGGAAGGGGCCATCTCTAAACTGTTCCAACAAAGTTGGGGGCATGAAATTGTCCAAAATGTCTTGGTATTCTGATGCCTTAAGAGTTCCTTTCACTGGAACTAAGGGGCCAATCCCAACCCTGCACCATTATCCCCCCTGCACCAAATGATTTGGACCAGTGCACAAAGCAAGGTACATAAAGACGTGGATGAGCGAGTTTGGGGTGAAGGAATTTGACTGGCCTGCACAAAGTCCTTTCATCAACCTGATAGAAACCTTTGGGATGAATTCAAATGGAGACAATGAGCTAGGCCTTCTTGTCCACAACAGTGGCTGACCTCACAAATAGCCTTCTGGTAGAATGGGCAAACATTACCCTAGACACACTCCTAAACCTTGTGGACAGCCTTCCCAGAAGAGTTGAAGCTGTTATATCTGCAAAGGGTGGGCCAACTCAATTGTGAACCCTACGGACTAAGACTGGGATGCCATTAAAAATTAAAATTCATGTGCGTGTAAAGGGCTAAAGGCCCATTGACAATATTGTGTACCATGCCATTTAAAAAAAAGTGATGTTTTTTTCATGTCACCATCAAAGCCACAGGAAAATAACCTTCTCCCCACTGTATGGTATTTTTAAACCTTTTTTTTGCTTTAAGTGTCCCCCATGGCAGTGCCCAGCTCTCATTTTTAGACAATAGCTTGCCTATTGGCCTTATACGGCCAGAATTTAGTATCAAGGTTTGCCCTCCCATAGACTTCAGTGGGATTCACTGTTAAGTTTGGGTTTTCAATTAGGATTTACCAACCCCCTGTAAATTGAACCTAGACAGATTCACCCATCCCTACTCTAAAGCTTTCTTCAATACCTAAATACAAATGTTTCCCTATATAGAAATACTATATTATATTAAAAAGGGGATCTACAGTGCCTTGAGAAAGTATTCATACTCCTTGAAATTTTCCACATTTTGTCATGTTACAAGCAAAAACGTGTATTTTGTTGGTATTTTATGTGATAGACCAACAGAAAGTGGCTCATAATTGTGAAATGGAAGGAAAATTATAAATGGTTTTCAACATTCTTTACAAATAAATATGTGAAAAGTGTGGCTTGCATTTGTATTCAGCCCCCCGGAGTCAATACTTTGTAGAACCACCTTTCACTGCAATTACAGTGGAAAGTCTTTTTGGGGATGTCTCTACCAGCTTTGCACATCTAGAGAGTGACATTTTTGCCCATTCTTCTTTGCACAATAGCTCAAGCTCTGTCAGATTGGATGGAGAGCGTCTGTGAACAGCAATTTTCAAGTCTTGTCACAGATTTATTGGATTTAGGCCTGGACTTTGACTGGGCCATTCTTACACATGAATATGCTTTGAAACCATTCCATTGTAGCTCTGGCTGTATGTTTAGGGTCATTGTCCTGCTGGAAGGTGAACCTCCACCCCAGTCTCAAGTCTTTTGCAGACTCTTAACAGGTTTTCTTCTAAGATTGCTCTATATTTGGCTCCATGCATCTTCCTATCAAATCTGACCAGCTTCCCTGTCCCTGTAAAAGAAAAGCATCCCCACAATATAATGCTCTCACCACCATGTTTCACGGTGGGGATTGTATGTTCAGGGTGATGTGCAGTGTTAGTTTTTCGCCACACATAGCATTTTGCTTTTAGGCCAAAAAGTTAAATTTTGGTCTTATTTGACCAGATCACCTTCTTCCACATGTTTCCTGTGTCCCCCACATGACTTCTCACAAACTGCATGCAGGACTTATTATGGCTTTCTTTCAACAATGGCTTTCTTTTTGCCACTCATCCATGAAGGCCAGATTTGTGGTGTGCACGACTAATAGTTGTCCTGTGGACAACCTGAGCTGTGGATTTATGGAGCTCCTCCAGAGTTACCATGGGCCTCTTGGCTGCTTCTCTGATTATTGTTCTCCTTGCCCGGCCTGTTAGTTTAGGTGGGTGGCCATGTCTTGGTAGGTTTGCAGTTGTGTCAAAATCTTTCCATTTTCAGATGATGGATTGAACAGTGCTCTGTGACATGTTCAAAGCTTGGGATGTTTTTTTTTTTTAATAACCTAACCCTGCTTTAAACTTCTCCACAACTTTATCCCTGACCTGTCTGGTGTGTTTCTTGGCCTTCATGATGCTGTTTGTTCACTAAGGTTCTCTAACAAACCTCTGAGGGCTTCACAGAACAGATGTATTTTATACTGAGAATAAATTACACACAGGTGGATGCTATTTACTAATTAGGTGACTTCTGAAGGCAATTGGTTCCACTTGATTTTAGTTAGGGTATCAGAGTAAGGGGGGCTGAAAACAAATGCACGCCACACTTTTCACATATTTATTTGTAAAAAATATTGAAAACCATTTATCATTTTCCTTCCACTTCACAATTATGTGCCACTTTGTGTTGGTCTATCACATAAAATCCCAATAAAATACATTTATGTTTTTGGTTGTAACAAAATATGGAAAATTTCAAGGGGAATGAATATTTTTTCAAGGCACTGTATATCTGGGGGTCTTACAATAGAGTTCACCATAGTTTTGTATTTCTCTTCGGGTTCTCAAAGCTCCACATAGACAATAAGCAGAGAAGCCAGATGGTCTCCTCCCTACTCACTAGTCCCCCTAATTTAGCTGTTTTTGGACACAGTTCATATTGGCTCTGAACTTACCTCCAGGAAGGCTTTGTAGGATGATGCCTTGTACCCCATGAACCCTTCAGGATTGAGAATGCTCTCTGTGTAATATTTGTAGCTGCGCAGGTGATTGCATGCGGCCATGTCATCTACCACTGAAAAGAGGATTGAGACCAACATTCAGCATTTCCATTTCTCCACATCCATGAAGGTGAAATCTATACAGGGTCATGTGTTCATATACTGCAAAACCGTCCATATAGCCAATAATATCTATACAGTAACATTACATCTTGGCAGTCTTTCCCTACAGATGAAAAAGTATGCCATCTTGTACTATAAACCACTCATATTTGATTCCTTTTGATCTGTTAAATATACCATTAAAAGCATCTTGTTATATCTGTTAATAAGTGAAAAAAAATACCTGTTGATCCTGTGAACTGATATCTTCCTCTGCTCCCTGCTTGGGCTGACTGATCAAGTACATTGTTCCCAACTTTCTCCAAGGACTACAGCACCTCCCCTTTTTGTTATAGAAGTGAAAAAAGGGGTAGGTGTTCTGTAGTGCTGTTCTAGGGTGGCAATGCTGCTCCTCCATAGATACAGTACAGTGAGTAAGCATTGCCAGCCTGAGACAGGAATCATGTCTTTGGTAGGATTACCAGGTGAAAATAAAGGAGCACATTTAACCACTTCAATACCGGGTACTTTCGCCCCTTTCTGCCCAGGACAATTTACAGCTTTCAGCGCCATCGCACTATAAATTATAATTGCGTGGTCATGCAACACTGCACCCAAACAACATTTTCTTCACACAAATATAGCTTTCTTTTGGTGGTATTTGATCAACACTGGGGTTTTTATTTTTTGCTAAACAAACTAAAAAAAAATGAAATTTTTGAAAAAAAACGTTTATTTTCTTTTTTTTTCGGTTATAAAATTTTGTTTTCTCCTTCACTGATGGACACTGATCAGTTGGCACTGATATGGTGGCACTGATGAGCACTGATGAGCAGGGCTGGACTGGGACAGAAATTTGGCCCTGGACTTCATCCAGACCGGCCCACTTACATTTTGAGTGTTCCATCAGCACTCCCTTACATCAGAGTGCCCCATCACCAGCCCCCTTACATCAGAGTGTCCCATCAGCGCCCCCTTACATCAGAGTGTCCCATGAGCAGCCCTTACATCAGAGTGTCCCATCAGCACCTCCTTACATCAGAGTGTCCCATCACCAGCCCCCTTACATCAGAGTGCCCCATCACCAGCCCCCTTACATCAGAGTGTCCCATCAGCGCCCCCTTACATCAGAGTGTCCCATGAGCAGCCCTTACATCAGAGTGTCCCATCAGCACCTCCTTACATCAGAGTGTCCC
Source organism: Lithobates pipiens (assembly GCF_037356315.1). Lineage (NCBI taxonomy): Eukaryota > Metazoa > Chordata > Amphibia > Anura > Ranidae > Lithobates > Lithobates pipiens. The sequence continues at coordinate 145,665,459 of NW_027507787.1, read as the reverse complement.
ATCACCATCCCCCTTACATCAGAGTGCCCCATCACCAGCCCCCTTACATCAGAGTGTCCCATCAGCGCCCCCTTACATCAGAGTGTCCCATCACCAGCCCCCTTTCAACAGAGTGTCCCATAATCAGCACCACCTTACATCAGAGTGTCCCATCAGCAGCCCCCTTACATCAGAGTGTCCCATCAGCACCCCTTACATCAGAGTGTCCCATCAGCACCCTTTACATCAGAGTGTCCCATCAGCACCCCCTTACATCAGAGTGTCTCATCAGCACCCCTTACATCAGAGTGTCCCATCAGCACCCCTTACATCAGAGTGTCCCATCAGCACCCCCTTACATCAGAGTGTCTCATCAGCACCCCTTACATCAGAGTGTCCCATCAGCACCCCTTACATCAGAGTGTCCCATCAGCACCTCCTTACATCAGGGTGTCCCATCAGCACCTCCTTACATCAGGGTGTCCCATCAGCACCTCCTTACATCAGGGTGTCCCATCAGCACCTCCTTACATCAGAGTCTCCCATCAGCACCTCCTTACATCAGAGTGTCCCATCAGCACCTCCTTACATCAGAGTGTCTCATCAGCACCCCTTACATCAGAGTGTCCCATCAGCACCCCTTACATCAGAGTGTCCCATCAGCACCCCCTTACATCAGAGTGTCTCATCAGCACCCCTTACATCAGAGTGTCCCATCAGCACCCCTTACATCAGAGTGTCCCATCAGCACCTCCTTACATCAGAGTGTCCCATCAGCACCTCCTTACATCAGAGTGTCCCATCACCAGCCCCCTTACATCAGAGTGTCCCATCACCAGCCCCCTTACATCAGAGTGTCCCATCACCAGCCCCCTTACATCAGAGTGTCCCATCACCAGCCCCCTTACATCAGAGTGTCCCATCACCAGCCCCCTTACATCAGAGTGTCCCATCACCAGCCCCCTTACATCAGAGTGGCCCACTGAGCCATCAGCCCACCGGGAAACTCCCGGTAGTCCCAATGGCCAGTACATGCCTGCTGATGAGGAGGCACTGATATGTAGAATTGATGGGCACTGATAGGCGGAACTGATGGGTACTGACCGGCACTGACAGGTGTCACTGCTGGGCACTGATTGGCACTGTGGTGATCACTGGCACTAACATCCGTTTCTGATGGGGCACTGACTGGCAGCTGATGGACACTTATTGGCAGCTGTGGTGGCACATCTGATGGGGCTGTGCTGATAATCAATGTTCTGATTATAAGCATAGACCCCCCTCTGACCAGGTGAGCCCCTGATCGGCTCTCCCTGTCAGCGCGAATTCGAACAATACCGTTTTCCAGCACTTCCTGGTTCATGCGATGATCAGCTATGATTGACCCGGAGCCTCCATCAGAGGCTCCATACCAGGATTGGAGATGCAGTCTCAGACTGACACATAGCACCTCCAATTGCTGTGCTGCATGTCCCCCCGCGGGGGGCACACTGGCATGCAGGGCAGGACTTAGGGTGGTGGTGGCCCCTGGGCTTGAGTAATTTTCGGGCCCTACCTTCTATATATATTACCGTATTTATCGGCATATAACATGTGCCGGCGTATAACACACCCTCCGTTTAGGAGGGAATTTTAAGGAAAAAAAATTACATTTAAATGCCCATCAATGCAGCCTTATCAGTGTCCATCTGCAGCCTTGCCCATCCATCTGCAGCCTTGTCAGTATAGCCTTGTCATATGCAGACTTGTCATTTGCAGCCTTGTCATTGCAGTCTTGAAGTTAAAAAATGGCGCCGCCGAGATACAGAGTCCTGTGTATCTCGGGTCTTCTCGCAGTCCTGAGCGGAGCCGAGAGTAGCCGAGTGTGCTCGGCTCACAGTCACGCCCAGTCCCTTTGTTATGTCCATCATAGGTTGGAACTGGGCGTGACTGTGAGCAGAGCTGAGCCGAGTACACTCGGCTATGTATCTCTGTGGGGCCCCCTATTGGGCGGGGCCCATGGGCTTGAGCCCAGTCAAGCCCAATGGTAAGTCCAGCCCTGCTGGCATGTTATCCTGCTGGATATCATATGATGCCCAGTCAGGATAACAGAACCACCGCCCAGCTGCCATTCTGCTATAGGCCGGGTGGGCAGTGGTTAAACTTTTGGTGCCAACAGCATGCAAATATGCAGTCTCTCGATGGGTGGGTTTTGGCGAGGTGCGGTCACATATTTGCATGCATTATTGCAAAAACAGCTGTGCTGAGAGTGTGCGCCCTGTACACTTCCAGCACACTTACCTGCCGCTAACAGCCAATCACGGTGGTCACATGATCATAAACCCTGCCCCACCTCCTGGCATCCAAAACTCCATAAAGGGCTGGGAGGCATTAAGAGAGTTAAAGAAGTAAACAAATGAATCCACCATATCTAAGGACAGGTAAGCAGTAACATCTTAAATGATTAGATATGCTTTAAATTTAACAATTTATATGTTTAATTATTTTGTTGCTCCTTTATTATATCATAGGGTATATAAATCTTGTAAATTATAAAGTGTAAGATTTATATCTGTTTTTAGAATGTAAATGTAAGATAATAAATAAATCGGAGACAGACTATAATGTTAGCCATACACATAGGCATTTTCAGGCAATTTCAACTAATTTCAAGCTACTATGAATTGCAAATGCAATCCTCAAGTATTTGCCAGTATCTAAGCATTGTACCACCCACAAGTTCTATGGCTCACAAAAATTTGGTAGATTCTGAAATCAAAACTGCGTTTTTGTTTTTCTCATATAGTACAATTACCATTGGTTATTTTATCTAGGCTTCCAAATTTTAGGATCTCTGACTTTTTGCATCCTGGCATGTGTTGTCCACCATTTGGGAAGAAATCCAAGTGCCCGACAGTCTGACTCATTCCAAATCCTCCAAAATCTAAAGAAGAAAAAAATAATAATAATAAAAAAATATATATATATATATATATATATATATATATATATATATATATATATATATATATATATACTGTAAATGCAAACACAGTCACTGAAATCTCATATAAGCTTTATCATGGTAATGTTGTTTCGAGGGGGAGACACTCTGATCTAAGGGGAGACTGATGGGCTGAGGTTTATTTGAAATTTCTTTGCTTTGTTTTACTAAAGTTCTTTTTCATGTTTTTCTAAATCATATCACACTGTTTACAAAAAATGAATTACTGAAAAGTTTAGAGACCCCTGGTATAGTGCATAAGTTCCACTTTTACTTTCTCATTAGGAAATATGTATCCTGTCTTGAATTCACCTGGACAAATTCTAGTAGTGAAATTCCTTTTCCAGCAATCAAATTTGTCTTACCGTTTTATCTTCACCTCGTCATACAGTACTAGGTTTATCCTCACAACCTCCTCACAGTGCAATATCCCCATTTCCAACTCACACACCCTACTCCTACATAAGTTGCCCACTGTCATACCCTCCACATTCATATCCTATATATACTGCCTCCTGTCATACCCTCCATATTCCTCTCCTGAGTATAATGCCCATTGTCATACCCTTTGCACTCCTCTACTGTACTTAATGCTGCTGTCATACCTCGCAAAATTCCTCTCCAATACATACTACATCCTTCATACTCTTGGCGCTCCTCTCATACTGCCACTGTCATACCTTCAACACTCCTCTCCTATACATACCGCCCACTGTCATACAGTCCACACCACTCCTGAACATACCGCCCACTGTCATACCCTCCAAACTTCTCTCCTGTACAAGCTACCCACTGTCATATCCCTCCACAATTCTCTCCTGTATAAACTGCCCACTGTCATATCCCTCCACACTCCTCTCCTCTTTATACTGCCCAATGCCACTCCTCTGCACTTCTTTTCTGTGCATACTGCAATCTGTCATGATCTCCATACGCCTCTACATACTGCATACTGTCATACTCTCTGTACTCCTCTCCTGTACATACTGCCCACTGTCATACTCTCCACACTCCTATCCTGGACATACTGCCCACTGTCAAACCCTTCATACTCCTCTCCTGTACATACTGCCTCCTGTCATACCCTCCAGACTCCTCTCCTGTACATACTGCCTCCTGTCATACCCTCTGCACTCCTCTCCTGTACATACTCCCCACTATCATACCTTCTGCACTCCTCTCCTGTACATACTGCCTCCTGTCATACCCTCCACACTCCTCTCCTGTACATACTGCCTCCTATCATACCCTCCACACTCCTCTCCTGTACATACTCCCCACTATCATACCTTCTGCATGCCTACTGTCATACCCTATGCACTCCTCTCCTGTAAATACTGCCTACTGTCATACCCTCTGCACTCCTCTCCTGTACATACTCCCCACTATCATACCTTCTGCACTACTCTCCTGTACATACTGCCTACTGTTATACCCTCTGCACGCCTCTCCTGTACATCTTGTCCATTGCCATACTCTCCGCACTCCTTACCTGTACATTCTGCTCACTGTCACACCCCTCAACATTCCTCCCCTGTCCATGCTGCCCACTGTCATACCCTCCACACTCCTTACCAGTACATACTGCCTACTGTCTCTACACACCTCTCTTGTACGTATTGCCCACTGTGATATCCTCTGCACACCTCTCTTGTACATACTGACACACCCCTTAACATTCCTCTCCTGTACATACTGCCCACTGTCATACTCTTCGCACTCCTCTTCTGTACATACTACCCACTATCATACTCTCTGCACACCTCTCTTGTGCATACTGTCATACCCTTCGCACTCCTCTCCTACCACACCTTCACAGTTCACTAGTACAAGCTAGGACACCTCTTTATCAATGCTTGCTCCCTGAACTTGCTCTTTCTAGAATGAACACACTTTTGCTAGTTATAGATAAAAATAAAGACTTACCAATATTGATCAGAGGTGGAGCTCCATCAGTGTGGATGGCGTCGACCAGCTTAGCATCTGACGGGTCCAGTCTGACCTCAATGGGCGTGCCCTGAAAGTATGGCTCAGCCGGGTCCAATCCTGCATCATAACATACGAGAACTGGTCAGTAGGGATGAGCTTCGAGTTCGAGTCGAACTCATGTTCTACTCGAACATTGCCTGTTCGCCTGTTCAGCGAACAGTGAACAATTTGGGCTGTTCTCAGCAAATTCGAAAAGCCGGAACACCCTATACAAGTCTATGGGAAAAATCTAAAGTGCTCATTTTAAAGGGTAATATGCAGATTACTGTCCTAAAAAGTGTTTGGGTGACCCGGGTCCTGCCCCAGGGGACATGGATCAATGCAAAAAAAAGTTTTAAAAACTGCCGTTTTTTCAGGAGTAGTGATTTTAATAATGATTAAAGTGAAACAATAAAAGTGTAATATTCCTTTAAATTTCGTAGCTGGGGGGTATCTATAGTATGCCTGTGAAGGGGCGCATGTTTCTGGTGCTTAGAACTGTCGCTGCACAAAGTGTCATTTGTGCAGGAAAAAAAGTCCTTTAAAATCACTTGCGGCTAAATTGTCGGGTCTCCGTAATACAGAGAACACTCAATGAGTGTTCTCTGTATTAGCCGACAATTCATTCATTCATTGATTTAAAAAAAAAAAAAAAGCGTGGGGGTTCCCCTAAATTCAATTACCAGGCCCTTCAGGTCTGACATGGATATTAAGGGGAACCCCGTGTCAAATTTTAAAAAAAAATTGACGTGGGGGTCCCCCCAAATATCCATACCAGACCCTTCAGGTCTGATATGGATATTAAGGGGAACCCCGCATCAAATTAAAAAAAAAAATTGACGTGGGGGTCCCCCTAAAAATCCATATCAGACCCTTTATCCGAGCACGCAACCTGGCAGGCCGCAGGAAAAGAGGGGGGGGACGAGAGAGCGGCCCCCCCCTCCCTCCTGAACCGTACCAGGCCACATACCCTCAACATTGGGAGGATGCTTTGGGGGTCTGTGACCCCTCAAAGCACCTTGTCCCCATGTTGATAAGGACAAGGGCCTCATCCTCACAACCCTGGCCGTTGGTTGTGAGGGTCTGCGGGCGGGGGGCTTATCAGAATCTGGAAGCCCCCTTTAACAAGGGGACCCCCAGATCCCGGCCCCCCCCTGTTTGAAATGGTAAGGGGGTACAAATGTACCCCTACCATTTCACAAAGAAAGTGTCAAAATGGTTAAATAAGACAAACACACTTTTGAAAAATTCCTTTATTAAAAATGAAAAAAAAAAAAAAAAAGATTCCAACGGTGCTAATCCACTCTTGCTATCCAGCGACGGATCTCCGGGGTCCAGCGATGGATGATCATATCCAGCGACGGGGGAATCTCTCAGTCCAGCGCTGTCCATACATCCTTCTTCTGTCTCCTCTCCGGAGACACTGCAGAGAGCACAGCGCTGACGTTTCTTATATTGGGAGGGCGGGGCCACCCGTCACCTGACCCCGCCCCTCTGACGCTGGAGAGGGAAGCCAGGGGTTCCCCAGTGACGTGTGGGTGACCCCGCCCCCTCTGATGTAACGGAAACCTGCGTCACAGGCATACTATAGATACCCCCCAGCTACGAAATTTAAAGGAATATTACACTTTTATTGTTTCACTTTAATCATTATTAAAATCACTACTCCTGAAAAAACTGCCGTTTTTAAAACTTTTTTTTGCATTGATCCATGTCCCCTGGGGCAGGACCCGGGTCCCCAAACACTTTTTAGGACAGTAACTTGCATATTACCCTTTAAAATGAGCACTTTAGATTGTGAACGTTCGAGTCCCATAGACTTTAATAGGGTTCTAAAGTTCACACGAAGTTTAGGTCTGTTCGCAGGTTCTGGTGCGAACCGAACAGGGGGGTGTTCGGCTCATCCCTACTGGTCAGTATATAAACACAGAGAGATTCCCTTTACCTAGAGTGATGATTTGTCCTTTCCCCCAATCCCCTTTCCCCCCACTATTTAAGGACAGTGATTGCACATGTGTATGACCATTAGGGGCAAATTGATCCTGTAAGCAGCGTGGGAGGGCAATTATCGTTCACACATATATTTTTATTAAAGCGTATGTAAACTCTAACATTGATCTTCTCCTATTTGCTCCCTTTTGGTCTGCTAAATATACCATTGAAAGTGTTTTGTTATATATGTTTGATAATTACTAAAAATCCTGTTAGTCCTCATGGAAATTTTGTGAGCTGATAATTTCCAGGCTCTGTGCCTTTGCTACACTCTTATCAATTACTTTTTTCTGAGCTATCTGTTGACTACAAAGCACTTCCCCCTTTGCTTTAGAGAAGAAAAAGGGGAGGTATTTTTGTTATACTAGGTAAGGGAGACAACATGGCTCCTCTATAAATTCAGTACAGTAAGTTAGCACTGTCACCCCAGAACAGGACGAGGATCTAAGGGCTGCAGCCATAACTAAGGCTTGATGGCTGAAACGCATTAGGTGTTTTACAGCTGTTTCATGTAATTTCAAAAAAGGGATATTGCCAATTGACATTAACCTGAGTGGGAACTGTCCCTCCAGTGGTTCACTGTACATAGATGTATCAGCAGCCTTTCAGTCTGAGTACAGGGTAGAGCTGAGGATTGAAGAAAGGTAGCAGCACCACTACACCTGTTTGCATCTAAGGGCTGTAGACAGGGTCGGGTGGCAGAATCTGCTATAGCCAAAGTGTGTGGTATCGCTTGATTTAGCAGAATTAAAAACAAATACGGCAACCCTATGATCACTAATTCACTTTTCCATTTTTCTTCAGTGGTCATTGTTTACTGCTGACACTACAGGAAGCCCAGTATAGGAAAAATATGTGCCCTGCCTTGGGCCCCGGGTGCCATCCGGAACTGGAAAGCTTCTATACTTCAAGTATTTTGGAATAAGAACTGCCCATGTGTTCTTCCTTTGCTATCCTATGTGGCAGAGTAAATACTTAGTACGAGACTGGTATGCTGCAATATATTAATGGAATTCTTCAAAATGAAAGTGGTATAGTTTCCATAGAAGAACATTGCCAACTGGAACTTGCAGGTGAACAAAAATCAGAAATAGGAAACATTAGTGTGCAACGGATATCCCTATGCAATGTTACAATTGGTTGGAAACCAAGAAGACAAACATAATGTGTATATAAACACCATAAATATGGTAACTCTTCTATTAAATTAAATAAACTACGGTATATGTGAAACATATAAGAGTATAAAAACAATCCTGTGCAGCAAAACAAAGTGACTTCTGGGGCTCCCCCTTAGGTATATGCACTCACCGGAAGCCCTCACCCCTGCAGGGGTAGAGACTGAGCGTGTAGTATATGTGGTATATGATCTCCAATCTTTGTCAATCCTTTATTTCACTCCAGATCAAGGTGCATGTAACACGATATCCACATGTAAATTAAAAATGGGCATCCATAGTGTAAATCTGAAGAATCATTTTATTTGGCACAATTAAAAAATAAAAACAGTTTTCCAACAATAGAAAAGGCTAAGTATTACCCTAGAATGTGCAGCACTTTCTAGGGTAATACCTAGCTATTTCTATTGTTGGAAAACAGTTTTCTATTTTTTAATTGTGACAAATTGGAGATTGCATACCACATATACTACACGCTCTCTACCCCTGCAGGGTGAGGGCTTCTGGTGAGTGCATATACCTAAGGAGGAGCACCAGAAGTCATTTTGTTTTGCTGCACAGAAGTTGCAATTAAGACGCATCACTTGAAAATTTGCACAAGTCACCTTGTTTATTGCACAGAAGTTGAAAAATCGCATCACTTGAAATTAATCACATCACTGGGAATATGAACTGTTATTTTTAAGAGACTTTTTTTCATATTATTTTTTTGAATGGACTAATCACTCATTTATCTTTTTTATATACACTCTGTATGTGTTGTCTGTGGTGACAGAAAGTTTATTATTTACTTTTTGCCGCACAGTCCATTGTCATTTGCAGATCAGACACCCATCTCGACCACTCTTATATGTTTCACATATAGTTTATTTTATTTAATAGAAGAGTTACCATATTTATGGTGGTTATGTACACATTATGTTTGCCTTCTTGGTTTCCAACCAGTTGTAACATCGCATAGGGATATCCGTTGCATACTAATGTTTCCTATTGCTGATTAATAATTGTCTTGATCACGTGGTATTTACATAACCATTCGCAGCGCCATTTCCCTTTTTCGATTTATAACGTTTTGGGCACCACCCAGTGTTTTTTTTTTTGGGGGAGGCTGCCGCTATAGATTCTCATCCTAAGCGCGGAATCCTCTGTTTATTTAAAAATCTGAAATATGTTTGTAGCACCCTCTAGTGTGGGTAAATTTTTCTTTTCAATAGTTTTTATTTGAGGTAATCAAATATGAATATAAGAAAATACAAAAAGGTACACAGCATAGTGTTTCTAGCATAGTGTTAGAAAGAAAGCTGCTAACAGGTTTGAATATTAAGAGACATAATATCCCCTTCAGCTAAAATGATGTCATTATCCTAGTAGGATTATTGATTATCGTAAGTTGGAGATAACCCTGTCCTAGTTATCCAAATACAGTACATTTTCGTAACTACTATCTTCAAAACAAATAAGAAGGATGGTCAAGTAAGAAGAACTTGGGAGGAGAGAGAAATAAAATAAGAACCTAGAGATGAGGTAGAGACAGATAAAGCTAGAAAAAGGTTAAAGACAGACTGTGCTTCAGGGTTTTTCCGCAGATTAGACCTCAGTGTGGAGGCTTACAGGGGTTGATGGGTAAATCTATTTTTGTGACTCATGGTAGTTGTCTGTATGAGTCTGTAATTGATTCGGGTTACTCTAGGTCAAGCTAGAGGGCTCTACAGGGCATGTCTCTGGTACCTCCCTCTGGTTCTAGAAGCTTGGGGAAGCTTCTGGAAGTTAGTGGGCAGAGGGTAGGTGGTTCTGATCTGTTTACTTGAGGGAATCTGGCCAGTATCCAGGTAGAATGCACTGGCAGGATGGCTAGGCTAGCTGTCGTGGAGCTGAGGAAAGGAAGGAGAGGAATCCTAAGAGAGGAATCTCTGTTACCTTTGGGTCTTGTGCAGAAGACGTCCTGACTGGCATGGGAGGATCTGGACAGTAGGAGGCCTGAACAGAAGTCTTGCCCAGTGCAGCAGGAATCAAGTGATAGGGTAAGTGCCTCAGCACACCCATGAGAGTACAAAAGCAAAAGAATTCCAGACATAGCATACTTTATTAGAGACAGCGTTGAGCTTAATCCTAATCCTAGGTGGGCTGGTAATCAAGGCAGCCACGTGGGCTGGTAATATCAGCGAGTGTAAGAACTGTCTGAGGTTCTACTGAGGAGACATGATACTTCGGCATACAGTTTGGAACTTTGCACTTTTTCATTAAAGGGGACTGAGAGCTCCTGGTTTGTAAAGAACCTTGCCATTGATTCATAGAGACTGCAACTATCAACTGTTGTTTTTCAAGTCAAGTTGGGCATCCCATAAACCCTATACCCTGTCCAAGTTGTTTCCCCCGATAAAACAACAAAAACAAGCCCATGGATAGATTTCTTGTGTCTGGATAAGAATTGAAAATGTGTGTTGCCTGGCTATGCAGGAATATAGGACTAAAAATCCAGCGGCTCCCGGGGGGGAGGGGGGTAGTGCTACATGTTTATTGCACACTTAATGATTATAGCATATGAGTGCCACTTGAGTACTGGAAATTATATATTTTTTAATTATAATAAGTTAACTTTTAAGGAAAATATTTTAGTGGACCGTCTCCTTTTACTTGTCCAAGCAGTACTGATACATAGATGCCTCTGTGTTTCAGCACTGCTTGGACTAAGCACATGTACAAAAACTTGCCTCTAAAAATGACCTGTTAGGGTCAAATAAAGTAACAGATTGATATGACCGTTTAGAACGGCCATTTTTCAGAGGTTGCTAGAGGTTTTCATGAGCTACGACTTCCCATTTGATGGTGCCTACATAGTTCCAGGGCTAACACCACTTGGTAGAGCCAGTATCATGACACCAGTGATCTTTTTCAATCATCTTTTTTACAGATCTGTCTGTAAGAGGGAAATTCTGACCACCACTATAAGGGTTGTATTTATCCTACTGATTGCCAATGTAATGGGCAATTCTTCCCATTGACCACTGATGAATTTGCTGTGAGGAGGAGATTTTGGTGCTGACTTCATGCCACTGTTCAATTCTGAGTAGACAGCGGCATTCAGATGTGAGTTATTCTCATTTTACTGTCCTTTATCTCTTTTGCAGTGGCTGCCGGTGGTAATTTTTTCTGGGGGGGAGGGGGGCAGCAAAGAGTACCACTACCCACCCACCCCCCAGATCAGTTGAGTCTGGAGCACTTACGCCATCCGCTTCTGCCGAGCTTCACCGGTGGCTTCCCTTGCTGTTCCCCTTCCCTTGCTCAGCTGCAGCTTCCCCTTCCCCTGCTCTCCACGGGCATTGTGGCAGCTTCTGCTTCTCCTTGGCTGCAAATTGTGATTCTTCTGTTTTCAGCCAATCAGAAAACGGGCCGTTTCTGATTGTCCAGATGAGGCTCAGTGTTTCAATAGTGAATATTCATTTGCTGTTCTAACACCCGGGTGAGCTTTTGGCGCAATGTTCTGCACCACGAGCCCATCCTATTTTGAAGCCTATTAGAGCCTCTGGCTCTAATCAGGTGCTTCAAAAAAACACCCCAGCCACTGTGATTCATGCACCCAATGTCCTGAAAGGTGCTGAACACATGAATAGGTGGTGTATCATAAAGTATGAACAGGGGGTGGCGGCCGTGGATAATAGAACATGAATAGGGGGTGGTGGCAATTGATACCTTTTGGAACCTTTTTTTTTGGCTCTCAGTGAGCTTCAGTTATCTGCAGTTTAATGTTTCATAAAGAGAGGTCCTTGGGGACCCTATGCTGTTACATTCTTTGCTGGATCAACACACAGCTTTGAGCATTTTTTGCTGCTGTGATGGCAGCTACACACTTCAGTTGGTGGTGGGAGATCACTGAAGCACATTTATGTAGATCTGTTACACCAACAACGTTACTGATTGACACTTGTTCACTACCATTGGACATTATATTGTAATTTTATTTGGACTATTGGACTATTGGAATAATTTTGTTTTACGTTTTTTGCTTTATATAAAGGCACTTCACTATTACTTTGCACTATGTTGCTTTAGTAAAGGTTCCCCCGAGACCTTAAAATGTATTTTATGGGTCCCTCAAGTAAAAAGTTGCAGAAAGGTTTAGAAGAAAGAACTTGGGTGTGCTGTATGTGCTCCATTTGAAGGAACTCACCGGTTATTCTGCCAATTCCAGGGTGGTTCTTCCCAGCTTCACCCGATGCATGTGCCCCCAGACTGTGCCCAATAATGTGGACATTGGATGGAGAATAGTCAAAAACATTCTTGTAAAAAAAAAGCACAAAACATACAAATTTTAGCAAATAATTTTCTTAAATCTTAACTCCAACTAAAAATCTAAATACACATATGAACTAAGTATTTGGAAACTGTTTTACCTGCCAAAGAAAACCTGTAGTAGGACAGTGTCTATGCTGCTGTTGCTGGTCTCTACTAAAAATGCTAGTTGCATATCTGTCAGTTCCAATGGCTTCGGTACTTTCTGACCTGGAATAATCATGCAGGTGTTCTGACCTTACTTTGAATTCCCTGACCTGTTTGTTCTGTGCCACTGACTTGGAGAACCTTACAGCCAGGAAACTAGCATTCTGGGTAGCAGGTCAGGAATTGAAGCTTATTAGTTCTCACACTACAGGTTTTTTTGTATAAGATAAAATTATAAAATACAGCAGGCCAGCAGTGCTATGCCACCTATTGTGATATATCAGTGAGAAGATAGAAGACAAGTTCTAGCAAACAAACTGATGGTTTTGCTTTGTTTTTTGCTTTGATAGCTAAAGTATTTTTACATTGGCATGCAGAATCTAAGAATTAAAAAGAGGTATTTTTTGCTACCTGGAGAGTTTTCGTGAAATAAGCCACCTCAGCCCCGACAACACGGATATTGTTTGAAGCTTGAGTGTAGAGCCCCAGAGAACCACCGTGCCAATCCACACAGATACAGTTCACATCCTCCACTTTTAGCATGGCCTGGAAGCAGAATTGTTACAGATTATGGTGCCATTGGTGATGCAAAACGACATTTAGTAAGTTAGAGAGGAACAGGTGAGCCAAAAAAAGTCTAAGACATAGGAGTCACTAGACCCTGAAACATCCCTAATTTCCTGCCCACTGTGAGGGTCTAGTGAGACCAGAGCATGTAATTCAGACTCTCAGAGTTACATTCTCCAAATCATACCAGCAGAACATGGTGGATGACATCTAACAGAACATGATTGAGTGATATCCAAAAAAACATGGTGGAGTGACAACCAGCAAGGCCTGGTGAATGACATCCAGCAGAATATAATGCAGTGGTATCCAACAGGACATAGTGGATTGACATCCAATCCACAGCATGGTAGAGTGATATCCAGCAGAAAATAGTGGCTTGACATCCAGCAGAACATTGTGGAAGGTCATCCAAAGAAATATGGTGGATTGACATCCAACAGAACATGGTGGAGTGACAGCCAGTAAAAAATGGTAAAGTGCCTTCCAGCAGAATAAGGCGGTGTGACATCCAGAAGAACAAGGCAGTGTGACATCCAGCAGAACATGTTGGAGTGACATCCAGAAGAACATGGTGGAGTGGGATCCAAGAGAACACAGTGGACTGACATCCCACAGGCCATGATGGAGTGGCATCCAGCAGAACATGGTGGAGTGACATCCAGAAAAGACATTGTAGAGATGTATCTACATACCTGGCACATCTCAATCATCCAACTCTTCTCGCCATTGTCCAGAAAGCCATGAATAATAAATCGCGTCTTCCGAAAAGTTTTGAAATTGGACTCTTCAATAGTCTTGTTTTGGATGGCACTGATTTCCTGCAGATGAAAGTATGAATAACAATTAAATACAAGACCTATACAAGGAGTACAATTTGTATTAGCGTTTGAACAGCACTGAAAGTGTATTAAAAGCTAGAGCGATTGAATGGAGTCTGAAAAGTTTGGACCCGCTGTTAAATACCCCTGTCATATATCTATTACTTCTCTGTGCCCTCTCTGAGGACCCACCCTCTCTCTGTCCTGGTGTCACCAGACAGAAAGTTTTGGTAAATGCAGAAAGTTATCTGTGTGAAGTATAGCTGATTGTTAAGCAGCATGCCAAGAAGGCGGCCGCCGCTTCCTTAACAACTGATGACTCATCAGCTGTCAGCGGGCTTCCCCACTGACACCTCAAATGTAAACTAAACAATACCAGGAAATAAAAAAAACAGCCACATGCCCTCAACATGGGGGGGGGAGTGCTTTGTACCCCTACCCATTTACCAAAAATGTGTAAAAAGTGAACGGAGACAGTAAACTTGTTTTTGATAGTTTTTATTTTTTAATAAAGGAATTATGCCCCACGATGTAGATCCATCTCACGCCACTTATGTCGCCGCAGAACACAAAAAAAAAACCTTTGGCCTCGTCAAATGCTTCCCGCGGACTGAGAGAAATTATTGTGGACCTTTTAAAATTTGTAGCTACACATAATTACTTCTGATAAGGGGGAGATTTTTACCACTAAAACAGAAGTGTGGCGATGGGGGCTAAGCATGCCCATAGTGTGGCTAATTTATCTATGGCCAAATGGGAGGCGGATGTGATCTATGTCCAACAAAGGCCTGAATTAGCCTTGTTGCCACAATATATAGATGACATCCTCCTACTATGGAAGGGAGACCCCACCTCTCTGGTGGGCTTTTTGGAAACATTGAACCAGAACAATAGAGATATTAAACTCAACTATGAGATGAGCCAAAAGGAGATCCATTTTTTGGATCTCACCATTAGAGTGGAGGAGGGCCAAATGCATATATTTTGAGGTACAGCTGTCACCATCAGCCTTGGTTGAATTGGATTCCAAAGAGACAGTTCCTTCAAATCAGACAGAACTGCACCAATTAGGAGGATTTTGATAACCAGAGTGGAGTATTAACTCAAAGATTCCTGGAGAAAGGCTATGATCTTGCTTCTTTGAATAATACATTGAATCAAGTTAGAAATACCGATAGGGATATAGGGCTCTATTGCTGAGAGAGAACGGAGAAATCTATTAATGAGAGTGGTAACTTTTTCCCTAATTACTTTGTTTTCTACACAGCATCTTGCTATTAAATGCAAAATGCAAAAACATTGGCATATTCTACAAAATGACAGGATTCTTGGCCCCCTGCTTTTACCAAACCCTCAAGTTATTTATAGAGGTGTCCCTTCTTTGAAAAATAAAGTTGCACAAAATTTCTTTGACCCCCCCTTCTAGACCCTCCTTCTTCCACAATCTCTCTGGGTATCATAAATGTGGGAGATGCCAGGTGTGTAGTCTTATTAAATGTAAACCCAAAAAAAGCTTGAATTTTCCTCTATCACTTTAAAAAAATATACTGTGAGACCCTTTATCACCTGTAGTACTACATTCGTAGTTTACTCCAGTGCCCATGTGGGTTACAATATGTGGGCCGTACCACTCACACACTGAATGCCAGACTTAATGAACCTATAGCCAATATCCAAAAGGGATACAAGAATCATAGTGTCCCTCGACACTATGATCTTGTGTATGGTAGGGAACCAGCAGGGACCCTCTTCATGGGAGTAGGCCATTTTGTTTCCCATTGGAGAAGGTGACTCAAAGTCAGAGAATTGTCTAAGATTGAAACCAAGTGGATCAATCTTCTTAAACGTTATACCCCACATGGGTTAAACGTTGATTGGGATGTGAATTGTTTTTTAGATAATTCTTAAACCTGCATTTATATTATTTTTTATTCCTGTTTTCACTTTTGTTGTTGTTGTATTCACCAGATTTTATATTAATGATGGTACTGAGGGAGCCTGGTTTCAATTCCCATATAAGGTTTTTAGATACATTTGCGCTATAGGGTGGTAACTATGTAAACTGGATTTGGCCGAATTCTTTCAACTGGGGTCTCTTGTCCAGAGTAAGGGATCGATCCCGGCCCAAGACCACGTGATCAGCTGTCTGCCAGTGACAGCTGATCAAGTGATGTAAACAGAAAATCGGTAATCTGTATTTTTTTCCCTCACACTGTCAGCGCCTAGCAGTGCCCATCAGTGCTACCTATCAGTGCCCATCAGTGCCGCCTCATCAGTGCACATCAGTGAAGGAGAAAAATTACCTGTTTTCAAAATTTTACAACAAACTATGAAATCTTTTTCATTTTATTTAGAAAAAAAAAAAAAAAACCTAGCAGCAAATAAATACCACCAAAAGAAAGCTCTATTTGTGTGAAAAAAATTATAAAGATTTAATTTGGGTACACTGTAGCATGACTCCGCAATTGTCATTCAAAGAGTGATAACGCTGAGAGCTGAACGTTGGTCTGGGCAGGAAGGGGGTTTAAGTGTCCACTAAGCAAGTGGTTAAATAAACGACTTGTCAAAAAATGTCAACTGTTTATCTTTGTTTTTGACACTTTTTTTGGTGAATGAGTAGAGGTGCAATGTACCCCATACTTATTCACATGGGGGGTGGGATCTGGGGGCCCCCATAAGCCCTCTGCCCCCGGGGTTGTCAGGAAGAGGCCCTTGTCCCCATCTTTCTTTACAAATGTGATTTTTTTCTGCAGTATGTTCTATACATGCTACAGATGCACCACTTTACAGGCAGACTAAGGGGACCCGGGCACTATACTTAAAGGAAATTTTCATTTTTATTGTTTCATTCAAAGTGGATGGTTCCCACTTTAAGTGAAATAATAAAAAAATTGAATTACTTCCTGCGGACCCCAAAACCACAGCCCAGGGTTGTGAGGAAGAGACCCTTATCCCCATCTGCCCAAAAGCGATGCATGCTCACCCCCCCCCCTTTTCCTGTCCTGCCGGACTGCTCAGATAACGATCTGGTATGGATTTTGGAGGGGCCCATTCAGTTTTTTTTTTAAATATTGACATGGCGTGTTTTTCTGATGGATTTCCTTTTACTTGTCAGGGCCAGGAAATGAAGGAAAATGTTCCCTCTGGGAAGCAAAGAGAAAAGAAATGATTGGTTTTAATCATTACCTGCTTTATTGAACAATAGAAAATTAAGATTTTTTTTTTATAACAATATAGTTTATTGAACAATTGACAGCTTGATACATTACAGGAAAAGAACAAGTATATCCATAAACATTCAGCCCACAGGGCATAGAAAAAAAAAAAGAAAAACATGTTGTTCTATTACATAAATCCGCTATAGAGTACCTCACAGTTCAGTGTTGAGAGTTGATACATAGGAAAGACAAGCCATAGGGAGGTCTCATAGAAGCGAGAACCAAAGAATGAAACATCAATGTCAAAGTGAAAAACCCCCTGAAGCCCGTGCAATATGATATTTTCATTTGTGGGGGTAGAAATTTTTGAAGTGTCTAAAAAGGGTTGGGGGAGGGTAGTAAGGAGCAGAACAAGAAGGTAGGGGAAAGAGGGGGGGGTGGGGGGGGCAGTTAATGGGGCACTAATTCCATAGGCCCCAAACCCGAGGGGTGGACAGAGATATCAATTTGCATAGTCGTATATCATAATAACCAGCTTCGGTAAAATCACAGTAGACAGAGATATAGTTAGTCGAGCCAATTGTCACAAATCATCCAGTACAAAGTTTTGCATAACCATCTAAGTTTAAAAATAAACCAGGGTCTCCACAGTGTGTGAAATTTGTCAGTCTTTTCTGAGGCCATCGCCACAGTTTCTTCCAGTTTATATAGGAAGTCTACTTCTAAGAGCCATTCCCGCAGTGAAGGGGGGTGGGGCGATTTCCAGTGTCGAGGAATAATTGCCTTAGCCGCATTCAGCATGTGGCGCACCACTGATTTTTTGTATCTGCCCAAAGAGTAGCTGGAGATGTGGAGCAGGCAGCACTCGGGCGTGAGGGTAATTTTGGTCTCGGTGATGGCCCGAATCTGCGCACAAACCTCGTCCCAGAAACTCCGCAACTGCGGACAATCCCACCATATATGTATCATATCACCCCCTGCCCCTCCACATCTCCAGCAAAGTTCTGACGTGCCTGGATACCATTTGCTAAGTCTGACTGGTGTAAAGTACCAATTTGACAAAACCTTGTATGCCGTTTCTTGGGAACTAGTGCTTATGGAGCATTTGTGTGCTAATATGCAGGCATGTTTCCACTGCTCATCAGTGAAGGTTGTGGAGAGGAACCTCTCCCAGTCTCGTTTATGTCTGGTCGAGTGGTCTGTCCTGGTCGCCTGTAACCAACTGTAAATCAGGGAGGTCGCCTTCCGTACCGGTTCTCCCGTGATGCACAACTGCTCAAACCATGTCTGTTCCCTCAGAACATACGGTCTGTTAGTCGGACAGTGTACAAAGTCGTGTAGTTGTCTGTATTGCCAGTGTGTAAAATGCTTTGCTCGTAAGTCTCTGGAGAGGTCCTGGAAAGACCTAAGCTTGCCTGCCTCAACGCAGTGGGCTATTGTCACAGGTGTCCCATCATCTCTGTGTGGGAACGAAACCGTAGTGTGTCCTGACGCAAAGCCAAGGTTGTGAGCTAAGGGTGTCAGAGGGCCCGGGGCGGAGGCTAGTCCGCATTGGCGTGAAGCCTCTCCAAAGACCTCTAGGGTGGGCCCTATCAGGGGGTGTGAGGACAGTGAGGCCGAGCGAGCCTCTTTGGTGACCCATGGCAGAAACCTCAAGGGAGTCTCTGTCATTCGGCCCTCCAGTCCCACCCAGTCCTTGGACGCAGCGTGGCAATTCCAGTCCAGGATGCGAACCAGGTGCGACGCGTAGTAGTAATATTTGAAGTTCGGTAAATTAATCCCCCCCTTAACCTTTGGCAATGTCAAAGTCGATAAACTAATTCGGGGCTTCTTCCTGGCCCATATGAAGTCTCTTATTAGCGCTGTCAAAAGTGCGAAGAACCGCCTAGGTAGTTTGATGGGCAGAGTGTGGAAGAGGTACAGCACCCTAGGCAAGACCGTCATCTTAACCGCCGCCGCCCTTCCGAACCATGACAGTGGGTGGCGGTGCCAGTCTTGAAGATCTGTACGAAGGTCATTTAAGAGTGGTTGGAAATTTTGCGCATAAAGATTGTCCAGGTCGGGTGTGAGCCAGATCCCCAAGTATTTAAGTCTGTGGTCTACCCACTTAAAGGGGCAGTTAGATTTGGCAGACAGCAGGCGTGTAGGGTTAAGGGAGATATTCAGAGCCTCAGATTTTTCGTAATTAATTTTAAAGTTGGAGATGTATCCAAATAGCTCAAATTCCTTCAAGAGGTTGGGAATTGAAGTGTGGGGTTGGGTTATGACAAATAGAAGGTCATCCGCGTAGGCGGCTATTTTAAATTGCGTTTGTCCCAACGTGAGGCCCTTAATCGATGGGTTGGCATTTATTGTGCGGATGTAGGGTTCCAATGCTAGGATAAATAATATAGGGGATAGAGGGCACCCTTGATGCGTGCCGTTTCGTATAAGTACTGGTTCTGAAAGGGTCCCATTAATTTTGAGCCGAGCCGTCGGGCGTCGGAAAATTAAGATTTTGACAATAGATACACTTTAAATGCCCCCAGAATCCTTCACAAGGTTTTTCAGGCCCAAGCTGTGGGAGGTCATCAAATGACCAAACTCCACTGTCATGCTGGACATCTGAATTAAAGTCACAGGGACCTTATACAAACATTTCTTTCTAGACATATACTGCCTTGCTGATTGTTTTTAAAGGATAGGAATTGTACAGGTTCAGTTTTCTTTAAGCACACACATTAGATCTTACCTGGTAGGTATTGAGGTTGTCCCGGGTGTAGAGCAGAAATCTAGTATTTATCCTCTCCGGAGACCAGGGTAAGCGGGGGATGGGTCTCTGCAGAGTCCATGACCAGGGATAGTCATTGGAGAAACAGCCAAGACGATCATAACACACTTTAGCTAAGAAAAGGGGAAGAATATGAAAAATCTATAATACATATGATATATCCAACTCTATGGGAAATTTTTGAGTATAGCCTCAAGTAACAAGGCGTAAACCTAGACATAAAAAGTACCATCATCCAAAAATGATATAGGAGGGAAGGAAAGGGATGGGAGCAAGAGGACTGTTACTGAGACTGACCAGACATATACGCCAACCCACAAGGCTTTGTGGTGGACTATCTTGGTACTGATACACAGAAATATAAATCTTGGATAAAAATTAAATCATGTATTACATATAAAAAGACATACACAGATCACATTAAAGTTTCAAAAAACAGTATACAAATACTCAAAGGTTTCCCCAAGAGATATCTGTTGATGGAATTTTTCTCATAGATTAACCAGTCCTCTACTAGCTTTATGGTACATAATTATATAAAACAAATAATCAAATTAAACACAAGAACACATAATCAAAAAATGACAGAAGCATAATATATTCAGATAGGGCTCACATTGAGAAGTTGCTCACCCAATAGGTCAATCGCTAGGTACAAAGCCCAGCCGCTTAAAAAAAGGCTTCTCCCGCAATAGACAAGGGGGATTATGCAGAATTGAATCGAAATAGGGGTAGGAATAGATATATACAGAACAGTTGGTAAAGTATTCCCCATAAGGGGATTGTATAGTGCACCGGGAGGGAAAGCAGGGGGGGAGAAAAATGGGATGCGAGAAAGATAAAAAGGAGAAAAAGGGGGGTTGTAAAGAAGGGGGGGAAGGAAAAAAAGTAGAAGGGGGAGAAAGGGGGGAAAAATTGCGAAAACCTACAAGAACAATTTATAAGATATCATCTCGTTGAGGCCTGGGGGGTGGTAGTATTGAGACGTTCGATCCACAGAGTTTCTCTGTAAAACCGTCCTATCTGAATCACCCCCCCCAGGGCTCTGTTGGACTACTTCAAGAACCAAAAATTTGACAGCCATAACATCAAAGCAGTGGTGCAGTCCAATGTGTCGGCCTATGGTGGTAAGTTCACCATTGCCAGAATAGTATAGGTGGTCTCTGATTCTCTGTCGGAGTTCTTGTATTGTTTGGCCTACATAGAAGGCATTACACTTACACAGCATAAGGTAAATCACCCTCATAATGCCCCATTTGGAAAAGATATAAGGTGAAAAATTTCCCTGTTGGGTAACTGGAACCTCCTCCCCTCGAGAATCCAGGGGCAGTGGGGACAATCCCCGCATTGGAAGGTTCCACTAGTTCATGTGACCGATCGCTTGGATGGTTGGTAATGGCTGTTAGTCAGATGGTCTCTTAATGAGGATGCTCTCCAGAACACCAGTTATGGAGTAGTTCTCACATGTCTGCTCAGGACATGGTGGTCCATGAGTAAATGCCAATGGTTGGATAGTATCATTCAGAGTTGTTGATGATGGGCTTAGTTATGAATTTAACTGTATCTGTTTATGGAGGGGGGGGGGGGGGTTGGGTGAGGTATACAGTAAAGAACTCCTGGTAAATGCTAGTGCTGGATTAAACACCTTTCTTAGATTAGTATGCAAATAACTTCTGATTAAAAGACGGTCACGTAAAGCATTGTCTTGAATCCTGAAATCTGCCTCTAGAGTGCAATTTCAATAATTGTACATACGGAATGCTCAGCACTAGTGGACATGGGTGGGCACTAGATGCATGGAAAAGCGCATTACCAGCCGTTGATTTGCAGAACAGATCTGTGCCTATTGTACCGTCCTGTTGTTTGACGATAGAGAGATCCAAAAAAGGGATCCGACTATATTCAAAACAAAATGTATAGTTGAGATTAAAACTATTGTCGTTCAAGGCCTGAATACACTCCAACAGTTTGTCTCTGGTACTGGTCCATAGTATGAACAGGTCATCTATGTACCTGTACCATAACAGAACATGTTCAAGGAATTGTGTTTAACGATCGTCAGAAGTTATATGTCTCTCCCACCCACCCAGATACAAATTAGCATATGCCGGGTCATAAGATTTCCCCATAGCGACTCCTTGAGTCTGTAAATACAATTGATCATTGAAAGTAAAATTGTTTTAAGTCAAAATTAAATGTAGTATTTGCAAAATTAATTGGTTCAGGGGCCAAAAGGTCTGTTCTTTTTCTCTGAGGAAGGAACCAGCCATCCGGACACCCTGCTTGTGGGGGATACTCGAATACAGGGCCTCAATATCTATAGACACGAGCAGGGCGTCCGGAGGGATCTAGATCCCCTCAATATGTTTCAAGAGGTTGGTAGTATCACATTTACAGGAGGGGAGGCTCTGGACGTGAGGTATTAAGAAAGCATCTACAAATTTGCTGGCATTGTCTTTGAATGATCCTTTTCCAGAGACAATTGGTCTACCGGGAGGTGTCTGGAAATTTTTGTGGGTTTTAGTAAGGGCATAGAAGGTTGGGACATGTGGAAATTTGAAACCAGGAACTCCAGCGTATACTTGTCAATGAGGCCCTCATAGAAGGACCCAGTGCAAAGATCTGAAGTTCTGAGGCAAAGGTGGAAATGAGGGCGGGGCAATGGATTTGTACCAGTTGTGGTTGTTCAAAACAGTCAGGCATATTGATTGATACTGGGTATGTGTCATTAAAACATTGTTACCACCTTTGTCCGATAGTTTGGTAACATTAACATTCAAGGTGGATGGAAAAGTCCTGCCTGCTGTGCTGTTGTATTCTAGCAGTGGGACTCCTCCTCTGTCAGGATACACTGATTCGATTGGCTGCATGCGCTGATCAAGAAATTTTTCTACCAACAGTCCTCTTCGGGAGGAGGTGATCATTAGATTGACTCCTCTTGAACGGGAACGGCCATAGATGGATTGAAATTCAGTGGCTCATCTATTGTCAGCCTAAGCCTAAATGTGTGCGAGCGACGGTCTGGCTGTCCAATGTGTTG
The DNA here is from genome assembly GCF_037356315.1 of Lithobates pipiens. NCBI lineage: Eukaryota > Metazoa > Chordata > Amphibia > Anura > Ranidae > Lithobates > Lithobates pipiens. The sequence goes on along the minus strand of NW_027507787.1, from coordinate 145,642,566 downwards.
CCAGAACAGAATGTTACTTACTTACTATCCTACTATATTATCCTTGGGGATATTTTCCCTCATTACCTGTCCCAGTGACATCATTAGAAGTAATGGGAGTAGTGGTTGTCATCAGGACAAAAAGACGCAAACCGCAATAAAAATAAATTTATCAGAAGTTTGAACCCTTACCATTCTGCTCACTATTTATGTTTATCTTTGTTCTAGTTGGAGAGATTTTCAAGTCTTTACAAAGGTGACAATCGGAGTAATAAGGGATAGGTAAAATTCATTTTGCGAATACTACATTTAGTTTTGACTAAAAACTATTTTACTTTCAATGATCAATTGTATTTACAGACTCAAGGAGTCGCTATGGGGACATCTTGTGCCCCGACATATGCTAATTTGGATCTGGGTGGGTGGAAAAGACATATAACTTCTGACAATCGTTACACACATTTCCTTGAACATGTTCTGTTATGGTACAGATGACCTGTTCATAGTATGTACCGGTACCAGGGACAAACTGTTGGAGTTTATTCAGGCCCTGAACGACAATAGTTTTAACCTCAACTTTACATTTAGTTTTGACAATAGTTGGATCCGTTTTTTGGCTCTCTCTATCGTCAACCAACAGGACGGTAATAGGCACAGACCTTTTCCGTAAACCAACGGCTGGTAATACGCTTCTCCACGCGCCTAGTGCAGAACATTCCTTATGCGCAATATCTGTGCCTACGAAGAAATTGCACTCTAGAGACAGATTTCAGGATTCAAGCCAATGCTTTACGCGACTAGGGATGAGCCGAACACTACCCGGTTCGGTTCGCACCAGAACTTTCGAACGGACCCCAAATTCGTACGAACGTTAGAACCCCAAGTCTATGGTACTCGAACGTTTGAAATTAAAAGTGCTAATTTTAACGGCTAATATGCAAGATACTGTCCTAAAAAGGGTTTGGGGACCTGGCTCCTGCCCCAGGGGACATGGGTCAATGCCTAAAATGTTTTTAAAAATGGCCGTTTTGGCGGGAGCACTGATTTTAATGACGATTAAAGTGAAAAAAAGTGAAATATTCCTTTAAATATGGTGCCTGGGGGGTGTCTGTAGTATGCCTGTGAAGTGCCACGTGTTTCCCGTGTTTAGAACAGTCCCTGCACAAAATGACATTAAACGGAAATAACATCATTTAAAACTGCTTGCGGTTTTAATGTTATATCTGGTTCCTGCAATATGGTTGAAAATCATTGAGAAAAATGGCATGGGTAGCCCCCCCTGCCCATTACCAGCCCCTTTGGGTCTTGTACGCATATTAAGGGGAACCCAGTACCCATATCAAAAAAAGGAAATGCGTGTGGCCCCCAGGCCCTATATACTCAGAACAGCAGTATACAGGCGGTGCAAACAAGACAGGGACTGTGTAGGTTTGTTGTGTTAAGTTGAATCTGTTTGTAATTTTCAACTGGTACATTTTTAAAGTGTAGCTCCAGTCAAAAAAACTATTTTTAAGCTTTTTGGAAAACATAGGGAAGGGTTATCACCCCTGTATAATTTGTTTTGTCGTACATCTTTTTTCATCTCACTTGCTGTTGTCTCCTTCCGTTTGCAAGTAGGAGATGTTTGTAAGTTGGATGTTTGACAGTAAGGGCCTGCCCTATATGCTCTGCAGAAATGGCGGAACAAGGTGTTGGTTTTGCCACAACATTGTAAGCCCTCAAAGTGACTCTTGGTGGGCGCTGGAGCGCCCTGCTGTGAACGATTATATCAAGAATTGTAATTACATGCCATTGTTGAACAGTGGTAGAAAAATTGAACTTTGGTGGTTGTGGTGCTGGTGCCACAACACTATAAGTCCTCACAGTTACTCTGGGTGGGCACAGGAATGGGCCCTCCTATGAAATATTATATCAAGAATTGTAATTACATGTCCCTGTTAAACAGGGGCAGAAAAATTGGGCCTTAGGCACTGGTGCTGGTGCCACGACACTACAACCTCTCCCATATACTCTATTTTTATTGCAGGAATTAGCCCTGCTGCAAAGCATTGCATCATAAATTGTAATTAAACGCCCCTGTTAAACAGGGGCAGAAAAATTGGGCCTTAGGCACTGGTGCTGGTGCCACGACACTGCAACCTCTCCCATATACTCTAGTTTTATTGCAGGAATTAGCCTGGATGCAGGACAGACCAGTAGCTCAATTGCATACTGTGCAAGCTCTGGCCAGTGATCCATCCTCAAGACCCAGTAAGCCAGAGGATTTTCGGTGGGAAAGGTGTCGAAGTCTGACCTTGCCTCTAGGTATTCCTGCACCATGTAAATCAGACGCTGGCGATTGTTGCTGGAACCGATCATACCTTGGGGCTGCGGATTAAAAAATTGTCTGAAAGCATCAGTCAGACGGCCACCTTCTCCACCGCTCCTTCTGACCGATGCCTCAGCAGCACGTTGTCCAGGATCAGGAGTTTGTAACCTCCCAGTCTCTGGGAACGCGTTGCACAGACCTTTCTGCAAGGCCTCCCAGAGATGTCTCATCCTCTGCTCCCTCTGCGATGGCAAGATAAGGTCGGCAACCTTACCCTTGTACCGTGGATCAAGGAGAGTGGCCAGCCAGTAATGGTCCCTCTCCTTGATCTGAAGAATACAAGGATCCTTCCGCAGGCTTTGCAGGATCAGGGAGGCCATGCAGCGTAGGTTAGCTGAGGCATTCAGTCCGGAGTCCTCTGGGTCACTAAGGACAACATGATCCGCAGCTACCTCCTCCCAGCCACGTACAAGTCCACGTGTTTCTTGGGACTGTAAATCATCCCTACAAGACTGCTGCTGCTGCTGAGTACCAGCCTCCACCTCCATGCTGACACAATCATCCTCCTCCTCCTCCTCTTCCTCCTCCTCATCCTCTTCCTGTGTGATGGTTGGCACAGCAGGAACACTGTCTGGATAAAGGGGGCCTTGAGAGGCAAGGAAGTCCTCCTCTTCCTGCCTCTGTTCTGCCTCAAGTGCCCTGTCCATTATTCCACGCAGCGTATGCTCCAAGAGGTGGACAAGAGGTACTGTGTCACTGATGCATGCACTGTCACTGCTCACCATCCTTGTGGCCTCCTCAAACGGTGACAGGACAGTGCATGCATCCCTGATCATGCCCCACTGGCGTGGTGAGAAAAAACCGAGCTCCCCTGACCCTGTCCTGGTACCGTAGTCGCACAGGTACTCATTGATGGCCCTCTGCTGCGTGTGCAGCCGCTACAGCATGGCCAACGTTGAGTTCCACCTGGTGGGCATGTCACATATAAGGCGGTTCTTGGGCAGGTTCAACTCCTTTTGGAGCTCAGCCAGCCGAGCACAGGCATTAAATGATCGGCGGAAATGCACACAGACTTTCCTGGCCTGCTTCAGGACATCCTGTAAGCCGGGGTACCTGCCCAATAACCGCTGCACCACCAGGTTAAGGACGTGAGCTACACAGGGCACATGGGTAAGTTGTTCCTGTCGGAGGGCGGAGAGGAGGTTGGTGCCCTTGTCACAAACCACCATTCCTGGCTTAAGCTGGCGTGGCGTCAACCACCTCTCGGCCTGCCCCTGCAGAGCTGACAAAACATCCACCCCAGTGTGGCTCTTGTCCCCCAAACAAACCAGCGCAAGCACGGCATGGCATCGTTTTGCCTGCGTACTTGCATAGCCCCTGGAACGCCTACGGAGCACCGCTGGTTCTGAGGACAGAGCACTGGAAGAGGCCATGGAGGAAGAAGAAGAGGAGGGGGTGGAGGAGAGAGGTGTGTCACAACCAATAGTAGCATTTTAGAGGCATGGTGGCGGAACAACCTCCAACACTACTGCACCTTGTCCTGCATCCTTCCCAGCTGCCAGAAGAGTGACCCAATGGGCCGTGAAAGACAGGTAACGTCCCTGTCCATGCCTGCTGGACCATGAGTCAGCAGTACTATGCACCTTACCGCTGACCGCCCTGTCCAGTGAGGCAAGGACATTGCCTTCCACATGCCGGTAGAGAGCCGGAATCGCCTTCCGTGAGAAAAAGTGGCGTTTGGGGACCTGCCACTGAGGAACCACACATTGTACAAACTCACGGAAGGGGGCCGAGTCTACCAACTGAAAAGGCAGCAGTTGAAGTGCTAGCAATTTAGCCAAGCTAGCATTCAACTGCTGGGCATGTGGATGGCTGGGAGTGAACTTCTTTCACCGGTCCAGCAGCTGGGGCAGGGACATTTGCCTGCTATAATCGGACGTGGGTGTACTGCTAGCAGAGTGCCCGGAAGCACTTGGCTGTGACACACCTAATTCTACACCTTCATTCCTCTCAGAGCAGGTTTCAGAGAGGACTGAAGGTCTAGTGGGGTTGGAGATGCCAGCTGATGAGGAGCAAGGAGAGGTCCGCTTTGTTCTTTGGTGTGGGTCTTTGAGGTACGCTTGCCAATGAGCTGCATGGCAGGTCAACATATGTCTGGTCAAGCATGTGGTGCCCAAGCGGCTGATGTTTTGGCCACGTGAGATACGCTTGAGACATATGTTGCATATAGCAGCGGTGCGTTCTGATGCACTCGTCTCAAAAAAGGCCCACACCAAAGAACTTTTAGAATAACGCGCAGAGGCAGAGCCCTGCACAGGCGGAGCTCTGCGGTGTGATTCAGTCGGTGTGCTGCCCCTAAGCTGGCCCCCAGAGGGCATCCTGCCTCGTTGGACATGTGCCTCCTCCTCCTCCTCCTCCTCTCTCCTACCAGGCACCCAAGTGGAGTCAGAGCCCTCATCATCCCCTCCCTCTTCATCGCTGTAGCAAACCTGGCAATAGGCTGCAGCTTGTGGAACATGACTGCCAGATTGCTGTCCTTCTTGAGCATCCCCTCTCTCTCTGCATTCACGCTACTGCCTTCCTCTAGCTGAGTGTCATCATCAGAGCCTACAAAACACTGGGCATCCTCCTGGAGCATGTACCCAACACTGTGCTGAACGAGTTCAGGAGACTCCTCAGGAGGACGTGGTGGGTCTAGGGAAGGAGTCACTGATGATGACATTGAGAGGAGGGAAGACGATGCGTTGGCAGCTGCTTTGCTAGTACCCTGAGACTGGGTGAGAAAGGATGAGGAGGATGAAGAGGGCTTGGTCATCCACTCTACCAAGTCGTTGGCATGTTGCGGTTCAACATGTCCAGCTGCCGAAAAAAAGGACAAGTGTGTCCCATGGCCACGTGCTGATGATAATGCACTGCGTCCACGACCAGCACTGTTGTCTCTAGACACAGAGCCTGCTTGACCTCTTTTATCGGCTCGCGCCTGTCTGCCTCTCCTTGCTTGCCTTCCAGACATGGTAATGGCCTGAAGGGAGTTGGGTAAAACAGCAGTTGGGTAGTGTATATTGTGCTGGAGGCACACAACACCCACAAACTCCTGCAGATGCCTTTATTATAGAACACCAGAGATAAAGGGGTATACTGTACTGGAGGCACACAACACCCACTAAGCCCTGCAGATGGCTCTATTAGAGAACAGCAATAAAGGGTAGATACAGGTGTATATTGTGCTGGAGGCACACAACACCCACTAACTCCTGCAGATGCCTTTATTATAGAACACCAGAGATAAAGGGGTATATACAGATGTATACTGTGCTGTGCTGGAGGCACACACAACTTCCAATAACTCCTGCAGATGGCAGATGGCTCAAATAGAGAAGAGCTATGTAGGTGGATAATGCGGTGTGTACTGGGTACAGAGCACACAGACAGCACGCACAAGCTCCTAACACTACTTACTGCAAGCTCTATTATAAAAGATAGATCACTAGCTATATAGGTGAGGTGAATATAGCGGTGTATACTGCGGTCAGGGCACACAGACAACAACCACCACAGAAGAGCAAGATCGAAAATCGGCCGATAACGATCGGTGTATACTGTGTTGAAGGTACACAGAACACCCACTAACTGCTTCAGACGCCAACACACTACACTAGGCCGCCGCGCTGGCAGCCTTATATAGTGTGGGGCGTGTACTACACAGCCTGAGCTATGATCGGCCACAGGCATCCTGCCTGTGGCCAATCATGGCTCTGCTCGCTGCTGGCGCTGTGATTGGCCAAGCATGCGGGGTCACAGTGCATGCTTGGCCAATCATGAGCCAGCAATGCACTGCGATGACACAGTGCATTGTGGGCCGTGATCGCCACACGAATTTGGCGCGAACGGCCCATAACGTTCGGAATTCGCCGAACGGGCGAACAGCCGATGTTCGAGTCGAACGTATGTTCGACTCGAACACGAAGCTCATCCCTATACGTGACCATCTTTTGCTCAGAGGTTATTCGTGTACTAATCTAAGAAAAGCGTTTAATCCAGCACTAGCATATACCACGAGCTCTTCACTGTATACCTCACCCAAACCCCCATCAACAGATACAGTTAAATTCATCACTAAGCCCATCATCAACAACTCAGACTGATACAAGCCAACCATTGGTATTTACTGATGGACCACCATGTCCTGAGCAGACATGTGAGATCTACTCCATAACTGGTGTTCTGGAGAGCATCATCATTAAGAAACCGTGTGAGTAACAGCCATTACCAACCATCCAAGAGCTCTGTCGCAGGAACTAGTGGAACCTTCCAATGTGGGGATTGTCCCCGCTGCCCCTGGATTCTCGAGGGGAGGAGGATCCAGTTACCCAATGATGAAACGTTTTCACCTCGTATCTTTTCCAATTGTGGCACTATGGGGGTGATTTACCTTATGTTCTGTAAGTGTAATGCCTTCTATGTATGCAAAACAATATGAGAACTCCGACCGAGAATCGGGGACCACCTATACTATTCCGGCAATGGTAAACTTATCACCGTAGGCCAACACATAGGACTGCACCACTGCTTTGATGTTATGGCTGTCAAATTTTTGGCTCTTGAAGTAGTCTTACAGAGCCCTAGGGGGGGATTGGGATAGGACGATATTACAGGCCTCAATGAGATGATATCTAATAAATCGTTCTTGTAGGTTTTTGCTATTTTCCTCCCTCTCCCCCCTCCTCCCTCCCTTCTACTCCGTCCCCTCCCTCCCCCTCCCTATCCTCCTGGCCCTGTCCTATCCAAGTCACCCTTATCCCATGGGTTTCCTTTGTGTACCCCTGTCAATTATTGCAGCAATTCCCCACTGGCCTCCTACACCTCAGGTTACCTGGCCGTTCATACCTACCCTTGAACTAGGTTAATAATAGTCACATTTCCAAAATATTTTGTTTACAAATAAAGTTCTGTATTATTGATTTGGGACTTTTCAGCTCCTCACTATTTCTTGTTATTAATGTGTTTTTTCTATATACTAATGTTGTGTATATTTTGATGAAATTCATTTGGGTCGTTGCTTTCCCTGCACGCCTTTCCAGCTCATTTGACATAGACGGTGTGCGCTTGTGCAGTAGCGCGGTATCTCGCACCTGTGCAGTGCAGGGAGCCAGACCCAATGACGTCACATGGCATGTGCATGGCTTCCGGGTTGGGGAGCTCATTTAGTGGGCCTACGCCTACTGGAGAGCACAGCGGATATTTTTCTCCTGGGGGGTTCTGACCGGCAACCAGGAGGAAGTTAGGACTGGGATCTTTGCAGCCAGGCCTGGGTGGGTTTACTCCCTGTCTCTTTTCTCGCATGAGCACTATATTCGTTCTATTTTCACAGACCCATCTGACTCCTATAGGCTTTAGCTTGGCTACAGATAGAGAGATCCCTTACCAGGCACTTGCTTCATGTGCAATGAACCTTTAGCTTGCAATAATCCACTGGTGATGTAGGATTACGGCATATTCCAGCCACTACCACCTGAGATACATTATATATGGTCTCGTTGCTTGCCTTCTGTCTTTCTGCCTGCTTTGCCCTTTTCTCTCCCCCCTGGAGTTTTGTATATATTATTTGAATAGATCTTTAAAGATATCTAATCAGGTAGGTTATAATTTTCTAACCATTTAGGTATATATGCACTTCCTCTCCCTCACCACCCATTCCCCTCACACCCATCTTCCTGCTACCCCCATTCACATTCTTACCCAACAACTAACCTATCCTACCCTCCAACACCTTCCCCCTCTCTCTCTCTCTCCCCCCCCGTCCCCCCAGGCTTCCCTTCTTTTTCCTTTTTCACTCACCCCCCCCTTCTTCACCCCCCCATTTTTCTACCTCTTTTTATCTTTCTCTCCTCCCCTTTCCCTCTCTTTTCTCCCCCCTCTTTTCTTCATCCCCCTTTCCTTTCCCCCTTTCTTCCCTCCCCTCTTTACCCCCCTCCTTCCCCTCCCGGTGCACTATACAATCCCCTTATGAGGAATACGTTACCAACCGTTCTTTATTTATCTATTTCTACCCATATTTAGATTCAATTTCGCATAATGCCCCTTGTCCATCACTGGAGGAGCTTTTTGAGTGGCTGGGCTTTGTACCTGGCGATTGACCTGTTGGGTAAGCAACTTCTCAATGTTCCCGCTGAGCCCTATCTGAATATATTATGCTTCTGTCATTTTTTAATTACGTGTTCTTGTGTTTTATTTGATTATTTGTTTTATAGCTTATTCCTCCTGACGAAGCGGTCTATACTGTGAAACTAGTAGAGGACTGGTTATTCTATGAGAAAAACTCCATCAACAGATATCTCTTGGGAAAACCTTTGAGTATTTGTATACTGTATTTTGAAACTTTTTAAATGTGATCTATGTATGTCTTTTTATATGTAATAAATTATTGAATTTTTATCCAAGATGTATTTTTTTGTGTATCCGTACTGTGATAGTCCACCACAAAACCTTGTGGGTTGGAGTATATGTCTGGTCAGCCTCAGCAACCATAGCCTTCTGCCATGCTGTATCTGAAGTCTGTATGATGGAGGGAGTAAAGAATTGCACTGAAGATACAAAAGAGGAGGGGGGTGTCTAGACAGACATGCAAACATTTGTGCTGGTGATGAGATTATTTGTGCTAGGAGGGGGAGGAAGAAGAGGATTATTGCTAGGTGGGGGGGGGGGGGGGGGGGTTGAGGGGAATTTTTCCTAGAAGAGGGGTAGGGGGGTCAATATGGTGGTTAACACAGTATGGTTTGTTCTTGGAGGGAGAATTGGGGGACAGTGAGCTAGCAGGGGAGGATTGGGGGGAGTGGTTTTGTGCTGGGAGGAGGGATGGGGGGAAGGATTTGAGCTAAGAGGGGGATTGGGGGATTTGTCCTGGGAGAGGGGTATGGGATATTTGTGCTGAGAGGGGGAATTGGTGGGGGTGGTAAGAGGGGTGATTGGGGGTTAAATTTGTTGTACTGGAGGAGGAATAGGGGTAAAGGATTTGTCCTGGGGGGATTTGTGCTGGAAGGGGGATTTCCACTGGGGAAGGGGACTTGTTTTAGGAGGGAAAATTTGTGTGTGTGTGTGTGCTAGGAGGGGTGATTTGGGGAAATTGTGTTGGAAAATGGGGGGGAGTGGATTTGTGCTAAAAGGGGTGATTTGGGAGAAAGGAAGATTTGTGTTGGAGGGGAAATTGGGGGGGGGGGATATTTGTCTTGGGAAGGGGGATTTGGGGGGAGGATTTGTGCTAGTAGGGATTATTGGGGGTATTTAGAATGGTGATTCTTGGGGGGGTATTTTTTAGGCGGGGCGATTTGGAGAGAAAGAGAGCATTTAAGCTGGGAGGAGGGATGGGGACCAAGAGTCGCACTTGCAGGAAGGGTTTCAGCGATAGGAGAATTGTACAGGGAGGGGGGGGATTTTTGTTTGTTCACCTGCCCCCATCACAGCTGGATCTCTCCAGTGAGGCCCAAAGCGAGGAAGAAAAAAGCAAGCATAGCCCAGGGCAGGCATGACAGTGTGGAAAGGGGAGACAACAAAGAGTTAACAGCAGGATTCGGGAGAAGTGAGAGGAATTACCTGATTGGGGGGTATATCATGGTGGGGTTTAGGGGATTTAAAGGGAGGTGAGCAACCCCAGCTTCCAGTGGAGGTCAACGGATGCAGGAAAAATGCAAAATTATATATCCAAATTCAACTTTCAGCTTTTGACTTGGTGTGATACTTGGCTTTTTACTTTCTTATTAGATTTAATAAACATTAATGCACTAGGGCTGGTGTGCGCTCTCTCTTGCTTTGTACTTTTTAACGGATGCAGGAAGCAGCTTCCCACCCACCCTCCCTATTGCAGAAAGAACATGGGATGTCATGGCAGCTGGACAGTTGCCGATTTTTGGTCCTTGATGGTGGTAAGAAAACCTACGATAAGTAAGAGTTCGGGACTCATCAGTGGTATGTGTCCCTCTGGTGTATTTCAGTTAACAATGGTTTAGCTGGAATATGGTAAGGGTTGCACTGCGGGTAGTGTGTTTCTGAGCCAGTGTGTTGCGGCTGGAGGCCTATCATGGTAAAAGGTCAGAAGTGGAACATACTATATTTTTGGGGTGCAGTCAAGGACCAACAGGCTTAGTGACTGATAGTTTGTTCTCTGATGTTTCTGTTCTAAGGAATGTTTGATTGGTCATGTTAAGTTAATATTTGTTAATAAAGAAGCTGCTATGGCCATTTGTACTCCATTCTTTGTGTGGCCTCCATTAATTATAGGTAACTGTAGGGGATGGGTTGGAGTATGAGTAGGGTCGGGCAGAGATTGGGTAAAGTTGGGGAAATCTGGTCTACACAGGTCATGTAGTTGATCTTATGGAACAAAAGGGAGCAGCCGGAACACACAGAGGTGGTTGGGATTCTCAGTTGAGTAGAATAGTTTGATACTTCTATTTTTGCCCTGGTTACACAGATCGATAAATATGGATCCAAACATATCACTCACCTGTCTTGACTGACTGTATAATGAACACGAACAGCAAAATTTTCCCCAACATCTGGAAAGAATATAGAAATTCAGTATTTTGTGTGGGAATTATGGACAGAAAACAAAAATCTTCTTTACATACAGTATTGTCAATTGACCTCTATTATGCTGTGTAGGTGGTATTTACTGTATATACACAGGAGACTGTCAACATATTAGAGGAGTTGGTCAAATACTGCATACAAATTACAAGAGATGGTTGGATACTACAGGGATACTACAGGAGATGGGCAGAGACTGCAAACATACTAAAGGAAATCATCAGAGACTGCAGCTATATACAGGAGATGATAGGAGACTGCAGACATACTAAAGGAGATGGTCAGAGACTGCAGATATAATATAGGAGATGGTCAGAGACTGCAGACATGATACAGGAGATGGTCAGAAACTGCAGGCATACTACAGCAGATGGTCAGAGACTGCAGACATACTACAGGAGATGGTCAGAGACTGCAGACATAGCACAGCAGAATGTCAGAGAATGAAAACTACAGGAGATGGTTAGAGACATGATACAGGTGTTCTTGGAAAGTAAAAACATGCTGCAGAAGACAGTTAGAGACTGCAAGAGATCATTGTCATTATAATGCCTTTTCAAATGAACGATCAAATTCACTCCCACTACTGGAGTCTACCTTGTGTGCCCATTGGGCTGAAGAATAGGCATCAAAATTATAAACATCACATTGTACTCTATGATCCAAAATCAATGAGAAATAAGTTGAAAAAAAGGAAAAAATAGATTAGAAAAATACATAGTACAATAAGAAATGATAAACAGATTGCATTCTTCCATGCCGGATCCAGATAGCGGTGAGCAGGTCCTATAGTCTGCTATAACCTTTAATGTGTGTTCTCTGGTCACTCACCTTGGTCTTGATCAGGTGAACTGGATCTGGCGAGATGGAAGTGAGAGAGATGATGCCACTTATATAGCGAGAAATATCTCTGTATTGTACTTCCATTGAGACAGAGAATCAAGTCAAACAAGTTTTAAAAGATAATATATCCCCATAATTAACTCTGAAATGTCTGTCCCTCTAGGGCAATTATTTATGGCAGGATTACCAGCCCCTCCAGGGCAAATGTTTATGGCAGAACTACCAGCACCTTAAATTCAAGTATTCAGATAGCTATAATTTATAAATTGTATTATACACAGACCAAAGTCTTTTATTTATATATATATATATATATATATATATATATATATATATATATATATATATCAAACCTCTGGAAGGTTACTCTCCTGTTGATCCGTTTGAACAATAATTTCACAAAAAACTCGTCATAAGGCCATGAAACTGGTACAAATCATAGTCTTTATTTATCCCATTGGGGCTCAATGTCTGTAAGTGATTAATCCACCAGGCTTCCCTCTTTCTCAGTTTCAAAATACAGTCCCCACCTCTTTTATCCCTCATAACCTCCTCAAGGACCATAAAGTGGAATTCAGAATCAGAGTGTCCCTTATCCAAAAAATGCTTGGACACAGGGAGACTGGGTTGTTTAAGTTGGATAGTGCTGCGGTGTTGCGCTATCCTGTCTTTGATTTTCTGGGTTATCTACCCAACATACAATAAGCCACACGGGCACAGCAAAATATAGATTACATAACATGATTGGCACGTGTGAAAGCCATTAATCATGATCTTATTGCCGCATGTGGGGTGTACAAAATGATCACCTTTGATCAATAGGTTACATTGTATGCATTCTAGGCACGGAAAGCAACCCTTCCTCTTGCTGCCAAGGAATGTCATTTTAGATATTTTTTTTATTACCTCTGAATTCCTATTTGACAAGCCAGTCTCCTATGGTCTTATATGACGATAAGATATAAGATCTCTTCTTATATCTTGGTATCCCTGGGTAGAATTGTTAAGGAAGTGGTTCAGAATGTTTTTTGTCTACAACTTGCTCTGTAAGACCCCTTTCACACAGGGCGCTTTTCAGGTGTTTTAGCTCTAAAAATAATTTTTGCTAAATCAGTTTTTGACAAATCCTTTATTAATAAAATAAAAAAACAATGTCCTCCGATGTAGATCCATTGTCAATCACTATGCCCGCCAGATCCAAAAAAAAAGGAACAAAAAAATCTCTGCCCACAACAAAGGCTAACCACCAAATGCCTGCTTCACCGTCTTATGCCGAATACACACGATCAGAATTTCGGTAAGCAAAAGACAGATGAGAGCTTTTCATCGGAAAATGTGACTGTATGTATGCTCGGAATTTAGCTGGCCGAATTCCCACCAGCAAAAATTTGAGAGCATGTTCTCAAATTCCGATCGTGTGTATGCAATTTCGACGCGAAAAAACTCACGCATGCTCAGATTCAACTACGAGATGGAGGCTACCGGGTATTGAACTTCCTTTTCTAGTCCCGTTGTACATGTTGTACGTTACCGCGTTCTTGACGGTCGGAATTTGGTGTGACCGTGTGTATGCAAGACAGCTTGAACAAAATCCCGTCAGAATTCCATCGGGAAAACCATCAGAGCTTTTTCAGACCAAAATTCCGATCATGTGTACGCGGCATAACAGTTCTTAAATAGGTAAAGTGTGGGGTCACATGGTGACGTCAACTGGTGGCACCTCAGCCCTTTTGACGTCGCCAACTGAACATCCCGCCGAGCACCGTTTAAGTGTGGGTGTTCACCGAATGGGCGAACAGGAGATGTTTGGGCCGAACTTTTGAAGGACTCGAACTTTTGAAGGACTCGAACCCAACTATACTCACTATTTTTGGAGCCTGGTTTGGATTTCCTTTGACCTTCCTTTGACTTTGTGTGTTTTGAAAAAACAAATTTCAGAGGCTTGCAAATTTTTAAAAGATTCAGCTGAACTGCAAATCATAAAATTTTTCAGAAGTTTGCTCCTCTCTAGTTTTAAGCAATCTATGCGCTATCCAATGTAAAGTAAAAACATTTTGGCTTGGGGGAGTGTCCAAGATGGCGATGGGAGCAGACATGTTTTAACTCTGCTCCGCCATGCAGATCATCCATCCAGCTAACCTGCGGTGCTGGGTGCTTCTCCACCACCTGAAACAAACACTTCTGGTCCCTGACTTTGACTGCCCATTCCCGGCTACAAAATAGGGGGAGCAGCACTCCGCCAGAGCCACAAAAGGACCGCACCGCTCACCAAGGGGAAGGCTGCTGCCATCCCCCCTATCATGGCATCTCAGGGAGAGGAGGTGCGTCACGAGGCTGCTGCTCCTCAGGCTCCTCCAGAGCACGCAGCGCTCATGGAAGCTATTAATGGCTGGAAAATGGCTCTGACTGAAAAAATGGACAATGTCTATACAGAGCTGTACCTGATTAGAAGGGACATTGATGCTTTTAGAGGCAGGGTGACAGAGGTGGAGCAGCGTGTGTCCACGGCTGAAGATGTGCAGCGGGAACACACGACAGACCTCCATTTTCTAAAGAATAGTGTGAAACACCTTGCGTTGCAAGCCGTAGATGCTGAGAATCACAACGAATGCAATAATTTGCGCATTATAAGGCTGCCTGAGGGACTGGAGGCAATGACACCACCCTGTTTGCTGAGCAGATGCTGCACTCTCTCCTGCCCCGTGCCTCTTTCTCCCCTCACTTTGTGGTGGAGTGTGCCCACAGGATCACCACAGCTAGTGGATCGCAGGGGGCCACCCCACAGACATTTAGGCCGCGTACACACGGGCGGACTGTTCGTCCAACTTTGTCCGCTGAACAGTGTTTGGGTGGACAGTCCGCTCGTGTGTGGGCTTTCAGCGGACAGTTTCAGCGGACAGTTGGACGGACAAGGTTTTTCGGAAATTCCGTAAAACTGTCCGCTGAAACCTTGTTTCAGCGAACAGTCCGCTCGTGTGTAGGCTTGTTCGTCAAACAAAGTTGCGCGCATGCTCAGAAAGGATTTTCACGCCGAAAGCTATAATGCAGTGTATAGGACGTCGTATTTTTCGTCCCGTCGTACGTGCCGTTCACGTCATCGCGCACGGTTTCAGCAAACTGTTCGTCTGTCGTGTGTGGCCATGTCCGTCCATGCTAAGTTTGAGCGGACTGTTTGCCGAAACTGTTGGACGGACAAAGTTGGGCGAACAGTCCGCGCGTGTGTACGCGGCCTGATATTTAAACTGCTAAACTTTCGGGACTGAGACCTTATCCTGAGAGAAGCCAGAAGCTTGGGGGACCTGAAATATGAGAATGCTAAACTCCTTATATTCCCAGACTACTTCATCAAAATGCAGTGTCAGAGGAAGTCATTCGACCCTGTTCTTTCCCACATCCGTGCAAAAAAATCTAAAGTACAGCATGCTATTTCCCGCCAGACTCCAGGTCCAAGATGGAGAACGGGTACATTTCTTCACATCACCTGAGGAGGCATCTTCCTGGCTTGACACGATCCGTGCGGGATAACGAAGGCATCTATTTTACAGTTTTTGTTTCATCTTGCCCTTCCATGCTGATTACTTACCTGTGGCTATCTGCTATTCCTTGCTGATGGACTCTGTTTCCTCCCCTGACACTGTGACTAAAGTGAAGGAAGAGGCCCTCTCTGGCCCTACTAAAACCTTTTTGGTGACTCAGAACCATGCATTCCTGTACTTCCTTGCTGTTGGGGACCCAGGAGACATGTTCCCCTGAACCCCTCCCTATCTTCCATTTGCCTTTTCACCGGGGACCCCTGTCTATGCCAGATAATCACGCATTTCTCAGGATTACTTGACCGCCTATACTAAGTTTTGTACCCCCAGTTTGCTGGAAGACCAGTACCATACTTATCATCCGGATGACCCTAGCTGTTATGGGTTGGCAGATATATTTACCGTAAGCCTCTTACACACGTTGCCTCCAAAGCATGGCAGCTTGCTGTGCTGTTCTTGGGAAGGAATGTCACCTACTGTTTTGGGGGGGCTGGCAGGGTGGGGGGGGGTGGTTTTGTTTTTGTTTCAATTATTGTTTTATTGTATATTATGCTTATGTACACCTGACACAGCCATATGGGCTCAAGTTATTATCGCCCTTTAAGGGCAACCCCCAATAGGTCAAACGATTGTTTAATTCCGCTCCATCTGGGTTGGGCTTAGCCCTCGAGTGCTCTCTTAGACTAATGTACAGGGTGGCTGAATGCCATTGCTAACAATAGTCTCTTGGAACACCAGGGGCCTTAATTCCCTTGTCAAGCGATCGCTGGTGTTCCAATTCCTAAGGTCATACAGCCCTCATATTTGTGTCCTTCAGGAGACCCACTTGGTTTGGAGAAAGACCCTTAGCCTTAAAAAACCTTGGGTGGGCCATCAATATAATTTAACATACTCGAAATTTGCCAGGGGTGTCAGTATGCTTGTACGCAAGTCTCTGCCGTTTAGGCTCTTGGGGCTGGTGCTCGACCCGGATGGAATGATACATAATAATGTATGCAATGATAGAGTGTTTAGAGATAATGCTGGTGGGTGTGTATATTCCTCCCCCTGCCTCAACCAAATTGCTCCACAAGCTGGGCCCTCTCATTGCCAAATATACACCAGATAATTTGATACTCATGGATGACTTTAATATGCCACCGAACCCTGGGGGGATGCACTTTGGATCTATCCGTCTGGGCGGAGACATATGGACTGAAGGATGTGTGGAGGTGGAGACACCCCCTGCGAAAGGTCCTATACATGCCACTCTGCCACCCATAGGACTCTCTTGTGAATTGATTTGATGTATGCGGGGAGACCCCTTTTACCCAGGCTCCAGCAAATTTCCATCCTCCCGAGAGGAATCTCCGATCATGCACCACTCCTCCTCCAGTTATCTTTGGAGGGATACCCCATGGACAAAATATGGAGGCTGTCGAGGTTCTGGATCTTGGATCCTGGGGTGGACTCCGGGTTTTGCCAACAGATGAATACATATTGGGCACTCAACCTAGGGTCGGCTCGAGAGGGGGTGGTGTGGGACGCCTTTAAGACTTCCTCCAGGGGCCACTATTAAATGCTTATTGGAGGAGTCCGCAGACAGCTGCGGGCAGATCTGGTTAGAGCTGAGATCCGGGCCGTTTCCTTGGAGTGCCAATACACCCAGACCAAAGACCCGGACTTCATACTAAACTTCAGGAGAGCACGGGGCGGGGGGAGGGTAGGCTACTTGCCTGGTTGGTGCATGAGTCTCGGCCTCCATGAGTGTTCCCTCACTCATTGACAGGGATGGGATCAGGCAGACCTCCTCTAAAGCAATTAATGACTGTTTTGCCTCCTACTACTCAGAACTCTATTCCAGCCGGGTTGATTACCCTATGGAAGACCTATACATATATCTTTCAGACGTTGACTTCCCCATTCTGACTGATGCCTATAGAGACCAACTTGATTCCCCTATCACCCTCCAAGAGGTCCAGCAGGCCCTTTCCTCACTTCAGGCGGGGAAAACACCGGGCCCTGACAGGTTCCCCACTGAATTTTACAAAATGTACGCCGAGGAACTGGCACCCAAATTTCATTCCATGCTTCTATCCTCGTTAAACGATGGATCCTTGCCAGCATCCATGTCAGAGGCAGTGTTAGTAGTTATTCCCAAACTGGGAAAAGACCCCGAACTCTGCAATTCCTATCACCCGATCTCCCTGATAGATGTGGATGCCAAACTGCTGGCAAAAATATTAGCGATTCGATTGAATGGGGTGATCACGGCTTTGGTCCACCCGAATCAATCTGGTTTCCTGCCTGGCAGAGGAAAGGATATCAATATCCGCAGGCTGTTTACCCACATTGATCTGGCCAGAGAGGGTGACATGGGAATAGTGGCCTGCGCTGGACATCGAAAAGGCATTCGACTCTGTCAAATGGCTTTTCCTCTGGAAAGTGCTGGAATGTTATGGATTTGGGCCTAAGTTCATCTCCTGGATCCAACTCCTTTACAGGGACCTGACTGCTCGAGTCAGGGTTAATGGCCTACTGTCAGCCCCCTTTGGCTTACATAAGCATTACACGCATTATTCAACTCAGAATTAAAAGAAACTGGAAGTGCCAATATTATGGGGGTGATGTGTGTGATGTGAGGAAGTATAGTTATAACTGTCCAAGTAACAAACATGCCCAAAATAGAATGGAAAAGTAACTTTCTCTGAACAAGCCTGCTGCGCCTGCAAATACACTTGGAACTGCGCAAGGTCAATTTATACACTGCGCAAGCGGCATTTGCGCACGTTCAAGTGCTTTGGTTCACTGCGCCGGCAAAATGTTAGTAAATGTCAAGCCACATAGATGTATTTGCATAAGTTGAACAGGCACACCTCTCAACTTGCCTTTTTTTTTTTGGTTCGCTGGTTCACTTCTGTTTTTTTTTTTAAGTCATGTTAGCATTAAGAAAAAAAAAATTAAGAAAAAAAAATGCGTGGGGGTCCCCCAAAATTCCATACTAGGCCCTTCAGGTCTGGTATGGATTTTAAGGGGAACCCCGTGCCAAAAAAAAAAAAAAAGGCGTGGTAGTCCCCCTCAAAATCCATACCAGACCCTTATCCGAGCACGCAACCTGGCAGGCCACAGGGAAAGAGGGGAGGGTGAGAGCGCCCCCTCTGAACCGTACCAGGCCACATACCCTCAACATTGGGAGGGTGCTTTGGAATACCGCCCAAAGCCCCTTGTCCCCATGTTGATGAGGACAAGGGCCTCATCCCCACAACCCTGGCCGGTGGTTGTGGGGGTCTTATCGGAATCTGGAAGCCCCCTTTAACAAGGGGACCCCAGATCCCGGCCCCCCCTGTGTGAAATGGTAATTAGGTACTTGTACCCCTACCATTTCACCAAAAAAGTGGCAAAAGTGTTAAAAATTACAAGAGACAGTTTTTGACAATTCCTTTATAAAAGTCTTCTTTCATCTTCTTCGGGTCTTCTTCCTTCTTCCTTTCTTCATCCTTCAGTTTCTTCCTCTGTCTTCTTCTTCCTCCATCTTCTTCTTCCTCCGATCCTCTGCTTCTTGCTCCGGTGTTCTCGTCCCCCCTCTTTTCCTGTGGCTTGCCAGGTTGCGTGCTTGGATAAAGGTCTGGTATGGATTTTGAGGAGGACCCCCACGCCATTTTTTTTTGCCGTGGGGTTCGCCTTAATATCAATACCAGACCTGAAGGGCCTGGTATGCTCTTGGAGGGGAACCCATGCCGGTTTTAAAAAAAAAATTTAAGTCGCCTGGCCTGGGGACAACTTAAAGACATGTTGTTACGACTTGTCGTGTTGTTACGACAATACTCTTTTATTATTTTCTTAATTTAGATTAGGGATGGAGGTGCACTACCCCCTTTCCTTGTGCGTTTCATTTAAAGTCCCAGCATATGGAGATATACCGTATTTTTCGGACTATAAGGCGCACGTAAAAGCCTAAATTTTCTCCCAAAAACGACCGTGCGCCTTATAGTCCGGTGCGCCTTATATATGACCTGTTGACATCGCTGGAGTTCTTTGTTAACAGTATCTGTCATCTTGACGTAAACCTTCGGACTATAAGGCGCACGTAAAAGCCTAAATTTTCTCCCAAAATCGACCGTGCGCCTTATAGTCCGATGCGCTTTATATATATGGAAATATCCATTTTATCAGCCGGTCGTTGCTAGTGCGCCTTATAATCCGGTGCGCCTTATAGTCCGATGCGCCTTATATATGGAAATATCTATTTTATCAGCCGGTCGTTGCTAGTGCGCCTTATAATCCAGTGCGCCTTATAGTCCGAAAAATACGGTACATTCTCCCCCATCTATTGTAAAGTCGTGTTGTAAATCGCCCCAAGTCGCGCTGTGATTCAAACTCAAGTCGCCCCAAGTCACGCTGGAAGTCGTGTTTCCTCTGTGTGAATGGACTGTTAGTGATACGGCGTGCGCTATTATCAATCGCATATCATTATCGCGTGTGCCGGCATATCATCTGCTGCGCTTATGCGTGCACCGGTTCACACACTCAATTAATAATTTATCTGGTGCACAAATTAAGGTCTCAACCGGCTCAGCGCATTCATCTTAGTAAATTACCCCCATAGTGTCCTTGTCCTTGTTGCTTTCCTGCTGTATGCTTCATTCTAAGTCCCAACCTTTCTCTTTTTGCTATATTAATAGACAATTGACTAGACTGGTCTTTTGGCTCATTTAAAGTCCCAATACTTTTTTCTTTCTAAAAAGAAAAAATGGTTTAACTTTTTCAGAACTGGCTATCCGTATACTATAGCCTTAGGCCGCATACACACGGGCGGATTGTCTGCCCAACTAAGATCGGCAGACAATCCGACAGACAGTCCGTTCAAAATTAGCATGAACGGACTTGACCACACACGATGAGCAGACAGTCCGCTGAAAGCGTGCGTGATGACGTGTACAGCACGTACGACGGGACTAGAAAAACGACGTCCTATACACTGCAATGCAACCTTCGGCCGTGTAAACCCTTTCTGAGCATGCGCTATACTTAGTCCGTCCAACTTGCCTACACACGAGCGGACTGTCCGCTGAAACCAAGTTTGGACGGACAAAACCAAGTTTGAACGGACTGTCTTACGGAAATTCCGTAAGACTTTGTTCGTCAGACTGTCCGCTGAAAAAGTCCGCTGAAGCCCACACACGAGCGGATTGTCCGCTGAAACACTGTTCAGCGGACTAAGTTGGGCAGACAGTCCGCCCGTGTGTATGCGGCCTTAGACATACAATCAGCTGTAGTTATATAAAACACTAAGCTTAGGTTAGGCTGACTCTTACCATTGTCAAAATCCTGTGCCAATTGGAGTGATACAGAAATGGTGGTAACTAAAACTAACTGGTCTTCCACAGATGTTAAAAAACAGTGTTTGCTAGGAATGGCAAAGACAACCAGCACTGGACTAATGGAGATATTGCGCAGATATCACTCAAGCCATAGATCTCAGGAATCTTTCTGCACCTAGACCATGGGTGCTCAACCTATGGCCCTCCAGCTGTTGCGGAACTTCAAGTCCCATCATGTCTCTGCCTTTGGCAATCGTTGCAAGGCTGAACAGTTACAAGCATGACTCCCAATGACAGAGGCATGATAGGACTTGTAGTTCTGAAACCACAGGTTGAGCACTCATGGCCTCAGGGGCGGGCTGGGCCGGGGGGCAGGGTGGAAATTTCCCCCCAGGCCGGCGTCTACATTATGTTTAAAACGGCTGCTGGCTGTTTGTTCATTTCTTTTTTTATTTTTTTTTACGCTGTGACGGGCAGCCGGGACCCGGTGCAATAATCCCCTTCTCTCTGTGGTCGCGTGACTCACGTTGCGCCGTTCTGATCAGTCCCGGCAGCGGCTGTCACTCACAGCCGAGCAGAGTGAAGCTGCCTCCCCCTCCTCCATGTACAGCACTGTGTAGACAAGGAGGGGGGAGGCGGCTACACTCTGCTCGGCTGTGAGTGACAGCCGCTGCCGGGACTGATCAGAACGGCGTGACGTGAGTCACGCGACCACAGAGAGAAGGGGATTATTGCGCCGGGTCCCTGATCACTGAGCCGACAGATGTCACTCCACTCTGGTGCTGCTCACACCTCCCCCTTGCAATGCCACTGCCTTTGGCTCGAGGTACATTATGGGTCCTTAGGTCCTTCTTTACTGTGGGGGGTCCTGCACTGTAGAGGGGGTCTGCACTGTAGGGGGGGTCCTGCACTGTAGAGGGGGTCTGCACTGTAGGGGGGGTCCTGCACTGTAGGGGGGTCCTGCACTGTATGGTGGTCTGCACTGTAGGAGGGGGTCCTGCACTGTAGGGGGGTCTGCACTGTAGGGGGAGGGGTCTGTACTGTAGGGGAAGATTTGGCACTGTAGGGGGGTCTGTACTGTAGGTGAGGATTCTGTACTGTAGGGGAGTCTGTACTGTAGGGGAGTCTGTACTGTAGGGGAGTCTGCACTGTAGGGGAGGATTCTGTACTGTAGGGGGGTCTACACTGTAGATGGAGGTCTGTATGGTAGGGAGGGGGGTCTGCACTGTAGGGGGTCTGTGTAACATGCAGGGGGTCCAGAGCTGTGAGGGGCTGTGTAATGTAAAGGGGTGAAGAGGTGCAGGGTGCTGTGTAATGTAAAGGGGTCCAGAGGTACAAGGGCTGTGTAATGTAAAGGGGTCCAGAGGTTCAGAGTGCTGTGTAATGTAAAGGGGTCCAGAGGTACAAGGGCTGTGTAATGTAAAGGGGTCAGGAGGTTCAGGGTGCTGTGTTATGTAAAGGGGTCCAGAGGTACAAGAGCTGTGTAATGTAAAGGGGTCCAGAGGTGCAGGCTGCTGTGTAATGTAAAGGGGTCCAGAGGTGCAGGCTGCTGTGTAATGTAAAGGGGTCCTTAGGTGCAAGGTCCTGTGTAATGTAAAGGTGTCCAGAGGTGCAGGGTGCTGTGTAATGTAAAGGGGTCCTTAGGTGCAAGGTCCTGTGTAATGTAAAGGGGTCCAGAGGTGCTGGCTGCTGTGTAATGTAAAGAGGTCCTTAGGTGCAAGGTCCTGTGTAATGTAAAGGGGTCCAGAGGTGCAGGGTGCTGTGTAATGTAAAGAGGTCCTTAGGCGCAAGGTCCTGTGTAATGTAAAGGGGTTGTGGAGAGGGGGGTACACAGTAGTGACAAAAAGATATTGAAGGATGCAGAGGTATGCAGGGGACACAGTGGGTGTTTTTACATTTTATGGTGGGGGGGTGGCAGATATAGGATCCGCCCCGGGTGTCAAATGCTCTAGGTACGCCCCTGGTGTGAGCACAGCAGACTACAACTCCTACCTCCCAGGAGTCTCAGAGGCAGACCAGGTGTGTGGCACGTCAGGGGAGGGGACGCCCGGCGTCAAGAACGTCACGTCGCACGTGACCTGCTGGGCTTATGGGGAGCAGTTGCTAGCTTAATCCGCTTCAGTTGTAAATTTAATTAATAATGCATAGTCATCATGACAATTTAAAATGTTGGCAGTGACAGCGTGTGTTGGTTTTTTTTTTTCTAGCACCTCCCTCCCCACCAGCGGACTTAACACCCTCCCCCCCACCAGCGGACTTAACACCCCCCCACCAGCGGACTTGACACCCTCCCCCCCACCAGAGGACTTGACACCCTCCCCCCCACCAGCGGACTTGACACCCTCCCCCCCACCAGCGGACTTGACACCCCCCCCCCACCAGCGGACTTGACACCCTCCCCCCACCAGCAGACTTATCTAACACCCTCCCCCCAACCAGCGGGCTTATCTAACACCCTCCCCCCCAACCAGCGGACTTATCTAACACCCTCCCCCCAACCAGCGGACTTATCTAACACCCTCCCCCCCAACCAGCGGACTTATCTAACACCCTCCCCCCCAACCAGCTGACTTATCTAACACCCTCCCCCCCACCAGCGGACTTATCTAACACCCCCCACCAGCGGACTTATCTAACACCTTCCCCCCACCAGCGGACTTATCTAACACCCTCCCCCCACCAGCGGACTTATCTAACACCCTCCCCCCACCAGTGGACTTATCTAACATGCTCCCCCCACCCACCAGTGGACTTATCTAACACCCTCCCCCCACCCACCAGCGGACTTATTTAACACCCTCCCCCCACCCACCAGCGGACTTATCTAACACCCTCCCCCCAGCCAGCGGACTTATCTAACACCCTCCCCCCCAACCAGCGGACTTATCTAACACCCTCCCCCCCAACCAGCGGACTTATCTAACACCCCCCCCCAACCAGCGGACTTATCTAACACCCTCCCCCCCAACCAGCGGACTTATCTTACACCCTCCCCCCCAACCAGCGGATTTATATAACACCCTCCCCCCAACCAGCTGACTTATCTAACACCCTCCCCCCCACCAGCGGACTTATCTAACACCCCCCCACCAGCGGACTTATCTAACACCCTCCCCCCACCAGCGGACTTATCTAACACCCCCCACCAGCGGACTTATCTAACACCCTCCCCCCAACCAGCGGACTTATCTAACACCCTCCCCCCACCAGCGGACTTATCTAACACCCCCCCCCCCCCAACCAGTGGACTCACCTAGCTGATTAAGTGGTTCAATGGGCCACTTGACTGGACTTGCCCCCCAGGCCTAAGGCTGCCAGCCCTCCCCTGCATGGCCTACACTAAAGAGCAACATAAGGCAATCTCCTCCCTATTTATAACCACTGAAATATGCCCCCCCCCTTTCTAAAATCTATTATTGCCTCCTTAGTTTTACATTTAACTACAGATTACTTCCTTGCACCATCTCCACATACTATCTATTTCTGTCCGATATAGAGCCTCATAATTTATGTAATGTTGTCTACAATAGTAGTGTCATCCACAAATATAATGACACGATTTCCCTCATAAAGAGCAGCAAAATCGGATGTATAAAAGGTAAATAATAGTGGGCTTAATATTCATCCTTGTGGAGTAGTGGTTATTAAAAATGAAACCGAAGAAGACTATGTAAAAAAAACTGTGTAAAAAAAAACATCCAGCTTAGATCGAGGAGCCCAAGGCCAAAAAACAAGCTTATAACCAATATTCTTTGGAGAAATAGCATTGAAAGCAAAGCTGGAGTCTACAATCAGCAATCTAACATCCTCATCCTTTGCGTGAACTTCAAACTGAAAACCAAACTTACTGGTATGCTTTCCTTATTATGATGCAAAACCAGTTTTTACAAAGCATTCCCGCTTACAGTAATTGGTGTAAGTGCTGCAGGACAATAATCGTTCAACCTGGATACAGTGGACTTCTTTGGCACGGGGACAATTTTTGATATCTTCAAACATATGTCTTCTGGGGGTTTAAGATATTAAGTACGGTACATCTGTAAGAACTTGGGCTAACTGAGAAGCACAACCATTCAGAACGCTTTCAACAGTATTATCAGACTCCGCTGCCTTTCTCACAATTTCTTCCGGCAAAACCCACCTCACGTTTGGGATGGATACTTCACGTCCACTCAGGGCTGTCTTTAATATTGATTGGACCCTGGGCACAATTTTTCTTGCCCCCCCCCCCCCCCCCCCATGTGGTTTTGCTCTCCGCCTGCTCTGAGACATACAATAAATAGCAGCTAGACTCAAAATCAATTTACTGAATCAGATCAGGCAGCTATTGCGATTGGTTGCCAGAGGTTACAGTGTATCATTACCACTCGCTGATTGGTTGCTAGAGGTTACACCACACATTACGGCTCACTGATTAGTTGCTAGAGGTTACAGCACATGATTTCTGCTTGTTGATTGGTTGTTAGAGATTACTGTGGATACGACCTTGGGGGGCATGGTATACATAACAATGCCGACGGCCGCCGCTATTTACATATGAATGCCGATAATTTACATGTAAACACAGGATCTGCAGGTGAGTCATTTGTACACAACAATAGGGCAGAGCTGGGCAGCATTAGTAGCAGCACTTCACACTGAGATATCAGGACACAGCACAGGACTAAAACCTCAAGGGACAAGGGAATTTAAATCAGGATAGTTGGCAAGTATGAGGCAGCTGCTTTGGGCCCCACCACAATGACAGGGACCATGGCAGCTGCCCTCTTTGCCCTGCCTTAAAAACGGCCCTGTGTCCACTAAAGATAAGAGCAACTCGACTAGCACATCCTTATTTACATGGTCATATTATGATTTAGGTCATCTGGGAGAAAGGATACACAGCCCCACTATTCAAGCTTTGTTCCCTTTATGCCTCATTACATCCTGTGTAACCTGCCACATGTCCTTAGGATAGTTTGACAGTAAACCTCATTCCAGTCTAAAAGTGGAACTACACTGCATCTGAGCACAAACCAAAAACACAATTTAATTCAGTTTTATTATTCAAACTCTGCCATTCATCTATGTCTTCATGCTGTATTTTGCAGAGAAATCACTTTGAAAAACAATCCCTAGCATTATGGCTATGGCAATCTTGAGCAAGGTCAGATGATTCATGTAGCATTTACTTCCTGGAATCCATCTTCAGGCATGTCGGCAAGAAGGTGTTGGGAATACAAAGACACTGAATTTCAAAACAGCCAACTTCCCTAAACTGCGCTCTTTGCTAAAAGATATTAAATGGGATAAAATCCTGGGAACAAAGAACACAGGAAAAATGGGAGTGCTTTAAATAAGGGTATTAGACAGTGCATCCCAATAGCAATAATACATTTAAATTTACTAATAAAAGTCCTAGGTGGCTTAACACCAATGTAAAAGGAGAAGGCCTTCAAAAAAATACAAGGCTGAGGTGTCATCATCAGCATTCCAACTTTACAAAGTATGCAATAAGAAATGTAAGGGTGCAATCAGGGCGGCTAAGATAGAACACAAAAGGCACATAGCGGAGGAGAGTAAAAATAATCCCAAGAAATTATTTAAGAATATAAATAGCAAGAGAGGGAGGTCAGATCATATTGGTCCCATAAAGAATGAAAGGAATCTGGTTACTAAGGATGGAGAGATGGCAAAGGTATTGAATTTATTCTTCTCAATCTTCACAAGGGAAACGGGGGGCTTCAGTAACCAAAACTGCAATGTTTATCCTCATGGCTAACAGCATAGAATTAGAAATAGATATGAAGAACCTAACATTAATAGGTCACCGGGACCAGATGGTTTGCACCTGAGGGTCCTTAAGTTTTTGCCAGACCATTGTTCCTATTTTTTATGAACAGTCTACTGACTGGTATGGTATCAGCTTATTGGAGAAAAGCCAATGTAGCACCAATATTTTAAAGGACCAAGATATATCCCTGGGAACTACAGACCAATTAGCCTAACCTCAATAGTATGCAAGCTCTTGGAGGGGATGATAAGGGATTATATACAAGATTTTAGTAATGAAAATGGTATCATTAGCAGTAATCAGCATGGATTAATGCAGAATCGTTTTTGCCAAACCAATCTATTAACCTTCTAGGATGAGGTGATTTGCCTAGCTAAAGGAAGACACGTAGACGTGGTGTATCTGGATTTTGCAAAGGCATTCAATACAGTTCCCCATAAATGTTTACTGTACAAACTAAGGTCTGTCAGCATGGACCAAAGGGTGAGTTAAAAGGGTGGAAATAAATGGGGAGTATGCGGAATGGTCCGGTGTGGAAAGTAGGGTCCCCCAGGGTTCCGACCTGGGACCAATCCTATTTAATTTATTCATAAACGATCTGGAAGATGGGATAAACAGCTCAATCTCAGTATCTGCAGATGATACTAAGCTAAGAAGGGCAATCATTTCTCCACAGGATGTAGAAACCTTACAAGAAGATCTAAACAAATTAATGGGGTGGGCAACTACATGGCAAATTAGGTTTAATGTAAAAAAAATGTAAAATAATGCATTTGGGTGGCAAAAATATGAATGCACTCTACTCACTAGGAGGAGAACCTCTGGGGGAATCTAGGATGGAAAAGGACCTGGGGGTCTTAGTAGATGACAGGCTCAGCAATGGCATGCAATGCCAAGCTGCTGCAAGCAAAGCCAACAAAATATTGGCATACTTTAAAAAGGGGATTAACTCCAGAGACAAAACAATAATTCTCCCACTCTACAAGACTCTGGTCTGGCCGCACCTGGTGTATGCCATCCAGTTCTGGGCTCCAGTCCTCAGGAAGGATTTGCTGGAGCTGGAGTAGTTCCAGAGAAGGGCAACAAAGCTAATTAAGAGACTGGAGGACCTTAGCTATGTGGACCTCAAAAAGAAAGATTACGAGCACTGAGTTTATTCTCTCTGGAGAAGAGACACTTGAGAGAGGATATGATCCCAATGTACAAATGCCATACTGGTGAGGTGACTAGGGGTGGGCCAAACGACCCCCTGTTCGGTTTTTACCAGAACTTTCAAACATCAGGAAAGTTCAGAACTGAAAAACGAACCCCATTGAGGTCTATGGGGCCTGAATGTGAAAAATCAAAAGTGCCCATTTTGAAGGCTCGTATGCAAGTAATTGGGCATACAATGGTTATGGGGGTCGGGGTATTGCCCTGGGGGACATGTATCACTGAAAAAAGTTTGTAAAAACTAGTTAAAGCAGAGTTCCACCCCAAAAAAGTGTTGATGACCCCCTGAC
Source organism: Lithobates pipiens (assembly GCF_037356315.1). Lineage (NCBI taxonomy): Eukaryota > Metazoa > Chordata > Amphibia > Anura > Ranidae > Lithobates > Lithobates pipiens. The sequence continues at coordinate 145,614,745 of NW_027507787.1, read as the reverse complement.
ATGTTTTTGGGGGGGAACGGGTACCCTGTTTTTTACAGGCACCCAGCTCCCACTTTCTCCCCTGGCGTGGGAAGGAAGATCATCTCTCGCCCCTGCCTCCCTGCTATCTTCTGGGACACGTTATAGGTCCCAGAATATTGCCCGGCCATTCGCAGCGTGTGCCCAGCTGTGAAGCCACAGCCGGGCACCCACAGTTGGAATGCCGGTGCTGGGAAGAGGAGTGGGGTTTTGTGCGCCCGCATCGCTGGACCGGGGGACAGGTGAGTGTCTGATTATAAAAAAGTCAGCAGCTTCACTTTTAAATGGGTGGAACTCCGCTTTAAGGACCGGAAGGATTTGCCCCCTTAATGACCAGGCCATGTTTTGCGATACGACACTGCGTCTCTTTAACTGCCATTTACGCAGTCAGGCAACACTGTACCCAAACAACATTTATGTCCTTTTTTCCCACAAACAGAGCTTTCTTTTGGTGGTATTTGATTACCTCTGTGTTTGTTTTATTTTTAAAAAATACAATATAAACAAAAAAGACTGACAATTTTGAAGAAAAAAAACAATATGTTTTACTTTTTGCTATAATAAATATCATCTCTCGCCCCTGCCTCCCTGCTATCTTCTGGTACACGTTATAGGTCCCAGAATATTGCCCGGCCATTCGCAGCGTGTGCCCAGCTGTGAAGCCACAGCCGGGCACCCACAGTTGGAATGCCGGTGCTGGGAAGAGGAGTGGGGTTTTGTGCACCCGCATCGCTGGACCATGGGACAGGTGAGTGTCTGATTATAAAAAAGTCAGCAGCTACACTTTTAAATGGGTGGAACTTCGCTTTAAGGACCGGAAGGATTTGCCCCCTTAATGACCAGGCCATGTTTTGCGATACGACACTGCGTCTCTTTAACTGCCATTTATGCAGTCAGGCAACACTGTACCCAAACAACATTTATGTCCTTTTTTCCCACAAACAGAGCTTTCTTTTGGTGGTATTTGATTACCTCTGTGTTTGTTTTATTTTTAAACAATACAATATAAACAAAAAAGACTGACAATTTTGAAGAAAAAAAACAATATATTTTACGTTTTGCTATAATAAATAACCCCCCCCCCCCCCCCCAAAAAAAAAACAAAGCAAAACACATTTCTTCATCAGTTTAGGCCAACATCTATTCTTCTACATATTTTTGTTAAAAAAATCGTAATAAGCATATATTGATTGGTTTGCGCAAAAGTTATAGCATCAACAAAATAGGGGATAGTTTTATGGCATTTTCATTATTTAATTTTTTTTTTACTAGTAATGGCAACGATCAGCATTCTAGGCAGAAATACTACATTGCAGCGGACAGATAGGACACTATTGACACTTTTTTTTGGGACCAGAGAAATTTATACAGCAATCAGTGCTACAAATAGCCACTGATTAAGGTATAAATGTCGCTGGCATGGAGGGGGGTTAACACTAGGGGTCGATCAAGGGGTTAAGTGTTCCCTAGGGAGGTGTTTCTAACTGTGGGGGGAGTGTAGTGATGGGAGGAGGAGACAGATCGCTATTCCTAATTACTAGGAACAGCAGATCTATCTCTCCTCCCCTGACAGAACAAAGATCTGTTTCATTCTGTCTCTCTCAGGAGCAATCGTGGATGGACACACTACACTCACTGAACTATCCCTACATTGACACTAATGTAAAGGTGTATGATGGTCACACTACACTCACTATCACTGAACTATCTCTACATTGACACTAATGTAAAGATGAATGGTGGTCGCACTACACTCACTATCACTGAACTATTCCTACATTGACACTAATGTAAAGATGAATGGTCGCTCTACACTCACAATAAACTATCCCTAGATGCACACTAAACTGATATTCTACACTGACAATATAACCTGAATAGAACACTATAGCACACTGTCTAATAGCACTGAACAGAGCCTTGTTCTATGCCATTATCACACTACAAATGGCCGCTAGGGATGAGCCGAACCCCCCCCCCCGGTTCGGTTTGGTTCAGTTTGGTTCGGTTCGCTGCAGAACATGCGAATAGGCAAAAAAATTGTGCAAACACCGTTAAAGTCTATGGGTCTCGAACGTGAAAAATCAAAAATGCTAATTTTAAAGGCTTATATGCAAGTTATTGCCAAAAAAGTGTATAGGGACCTCACTTGGTCCTGCTCCAGGGGACATGTATCAATGCAAATTTTTTTTTTAAAAACTGCCATTTTTTTAGGAGCAGTGATTTTAATAATGCTTAAAGTGAAACAATAAAAATTAAATATTCCTTTAAATATCATGCCTGGGGGGTCTCCTTAGTCTGCCTGTAAAGTAGTGCATCTTTCCCATGTTCATAACAGTACCACAGCAAAATTACATTTCTAAAGGAAAAAATGTCATTTAAAATTGCTTGTGGCTGTAATGTATTGTCGGATCCTGGAAAAATATAGATAAAAATCATTTAAAAAAAAGGTGTGGGTCCCCCTCCCCCCAGTCCATAACAAGCCCTTTGGGTCTGGTATGAAAATTAAGGCAAACCCCGTGCTAAAATAAAAAAAGGTGTGGGGTCCCCCCCAAAATCGATACCAGACCCTTCAGCTCTGGCATGGATATTAAGGAGAACCCCGTACCAAAATGTAAAAAAAAATGGTGTTGGTGTCCCCCCAAAATCCATACCAGACCCTTATCGAGCATGAATCCTGGCAGCCTGCAGGAAAAGTGGAAGGACGAGAGAGTGCCCCATCTCCTGAACCATACCAGACCACATGCCCTCAACATGGCGAGGGTACTTTGGGGTCCCCCAAAACCCCTTGTCCCCATGTTGATGGAGACAAAGGCCTCATACCCACAACCCTTGCCCGGTGGTTGTGGGGGTCTGCAGGCAGGAGGCTTCCCCCAGATCCCGACCCCCTCCTTATGTGAATGGGTATCAGGTACATTGGACCCCTACTCATTCACCCAAAAAAGTATATTAAAAAAAGTGTCCCGTGATGTAAATCCATCTTCAATCACAGCGCCAACAGACTGAAAAAAAACAAAAACTGAAAAACTCCACCTTGATGGAAGGCGTCCCGCCGACTGCAGACTCCCACAACCACGGGTCAAGAATTGTAGGGAGGAGGCCCTTGTTCCCATCAACATGGGGACAAGATGTTTTCGGGGGACCCCAAAGCACTCTCACCATGTTGAGGGCATGTGGCCTGCTACTGTTCGGGGGGGGGCGCTCTGGTCCCCTTTTCCTGTGGCCTGCCAGGTTGCGTGCTTAGATAAGGGTCTGGTATGGATATTGGGGGGGGGGGACCCCCACACCATTTTTTTTCATTTTGGCGCAGAGTTTACCTTAATATCCAAACCAGACCTGAAGGGCCTGGTAATACTGGTAATAGACTGGAGGGAACCCACGTGTTTTTTTTCAATGATTTTTAAGTATATTGCCGTGATCCGTCAATGCATTACAGCCGCTTTAAATTATATTTTTTCCTTTAGAAATGTAATTTTGCTGCTCTCATCCATTACAATATGTACGGCTGCTATGTAAGCAGCCTTACATAGTGTGGGGCATGGACTTGATTGGCTAAAGGCACTCTATTGGAGTAATTTTTTCCTAAGTGCATTATTTGTGTAGTAAATCGTAATAATTTTCTCTTCCACTTAGGCCTACCATACATGGTTTAAATCTCGCCCAACTAAGCAGAAACTGGCCGAGATTTGAAGCGTTAATGGGCAGGCTGAATGTACCAAGTTGATTGATCGATCAACTTGGGTACAACCAGCCTGCCAGATTATCTTGCCGCCTGCCCTCGCCCTGCTGGTAGAAGACAATTGCTGCTTTCTACCAGTGTTGATAGGGGAATTGTGCAAATTTGCTTTCCTGTAAGTTGTGGTTGCAGGAAAGAAACTCACACCATGTATGGCCTGCCTTACTCTCACTAATTTATCACGTGTATATTACAATTGACTCCAGGATGGTAGACTTTAATAATGCCCACTGATTACTGACTGCTGCCATTTGTCTCTAACATTTTATTTCCTTAATTTCAGCAAAATTTGTCTGAAAACTTTTTTTTTTTAATGATTTTTCAGCTTTTGTATTAATATCAAACTGAAGACATTGGTGATCACTAGAAACCAAATCTTCTCGCACCTCAGCATCAGAAAATAAATTCCTATTTGTCAGAACCTGGTATAGAATGTGATTTCCTTGAGTTTTTTATTTTTTATTTACTAACTGTAGATAGACCCTCCATTCAATGCCTCCACCCTGCTCCTGCTTGTACGTCCAGTTTGAAAATTGCAGTTAATATCAGGCATCTTGAGGTCAACCATGTCTAAAATCAACCCCTTTGTTGTCATTATTATGGTTATTTTGTTAACCAACAGGTTTTATTAGTCCTCAATCTGTCCTGGAGGCCTCTATACTACACCAGTTCCAAAAGAACTTATCGGAAGATCCTATCCAGTTTGTAGCCAGAGGGTTTTAAGTTCATTTGTTTTCTGAATTGTTGCTAGTTTTATGTTGTTCTTGACTAAGGTGACCAGATTTCTAAAATGAAATCTGGGGACATATTTTTTTTTTACTAGTAATGGCAGCAATCAGTGACTCATAGCGGGACTGCGATATTGCGGTGGACAAATCGGACACTAATGCCGCATACACACGATCGGTTTTCCCGTCGGAATAAACTCCGAAGTTTTTTCCGACGGAGTTCCGCTGAAACTGTCCTGCCTACACACGATCACACCACAGTCCGACTGTCTAGAATGCGATGACTTACAACACGCATGTCGGGACTAGAAAAGGAAGTTCAACAGCCAGTAGCCAATAGCTGCCGTCTCGTACTTTCTTCAGAGCATGTGTCGTTTTTGGTCCATTAGAACAGCATACAGATGAGCGATTTTCCCTATAGGAATTGGTTCCGTTGGAAATATTTAAAACACGTTCTATTTTCTGTCGAAAATTACGCTCGTGTGTACGTGTTATTAGTGACACTTTTGACACTTTGTGGGAACCAGTGACACTAATACAGTGATCAGTGCTAAAAATATGCACTGTCACTGTACTAATGGCACTGGCTGGGAAGGGGATGACATCTAGGGCAATCAATGGGTTAATTGTGTGCCTAACAAGTGTTTTCTCACTGTGGGGGAGGTGCTTTTACTAAGGGAAGACATAGATCCCTATACCTGCTTTGCAGGAACACAGGATCAATGTCTTCCACACTGGCAGAATGGCAAACTGCCTTGTTTACATAGGCAGACCACTAGGCGAGTCCGCCGGATTCACTGATTGGCTCTGATACCCAGAAATGCAAGCTCACGTATATAAGTGATCCTGCGCAGCGCGACTGCTCTGTAGCAGTAAATATGCTATCAGGCGATCGGAAACTGATTAAGATCATCAGCTTTATGATAACTCACAGGCAGCAGGCACTCTATCATGGCTCTGGCTGGCTCTGTCACAGTGTGTAACATAACATGGCTGCTGGGTGCTGATTTTGTTAACTTCTGACCAATAAGTGCCTGCTGCCTGTGAGTTCTGATACCATCCATTATGCCAGATAGACAGACACAGTGCAATGTAGTCTATTCACAGACACCCCCAAAGCACATCTGTGCTGAAGCCTTGAAGACACTGGCAGCTCCACAATTGGATCGGCTTCCCCTCTATTCCTGCTGCTGGACATCATCAGCTGAGCTCAGCTGCCTCTCTCTGCCCGGTGCTGCCTCCGCCGGCCTCACAGCCTCTCAGGTCTCACTCTTCGGGCCCCGACTACTACTGGGTGGGGAGCGGAGGAAAATGACTCTGCCCGTGAAGACAAGGAGATAAGCAGGCAGGGATTTGAGCCAAGGCAGAAGAACATGTGAGCGGAGCTGAATGGGCATGTCCCGGAAACTGAAGAAATAGTCCATCCGTTCTGACCAGCACATCATCATCAGAAAGGGACACAGATAATGGAAAAAATACACCCCCCCTAAGCTAGTAGGAGTGGGGGTGTGCAATTCAGATTTTTTATTTTTTTTATTCTGCACTGACTGTCTTTGAAAATTGCCCCTGCTCCTGTTGAAGTCCAATCCGGTGACAAAACAGGGGACAGACTTGGTCCGGGGACAGTGTCCTCAATCTGGGGACTGTCCCCTGAATTGAAATCGGGCACCCTATTCTTGACATAAATGGCAACTCCACCTCTCCTATTTCCTATCCTGTTTTCCTGTATAGTGTGCACCCTGGTATAGTTATTACTCAGTCCTTTCAAACCCTGAACCATGTCTCTATAATTGCAACAAAGTCCATGTTAATTCTAGACATAAGAGCGGTCATATCACAGAGATTTTTACCTAACCTATGACAATAACTGCACGCACATGACAAGACAAACACTGTTACCTGTAGTATTTTTACTACCAAAATCTTTAAAGTGATTCTGAAGGTATTCATTAGGGTTGCTCCGATACTATTATTCATATCAGTTCCAATACCAAGCATTTCCATGAGTATTGGTACTCGTGCAAATGCTTGATCCGATACCTGTTGTATCAGGACAAGTTATTCTCTGTGTGTGTGGGGGGGGGGGGGGGGGGGCTCACAGTTGATCAGTGCAGCGGTGGTGGGAGGTACAATCAACAATCTACCTGTATAGCTTTCAATAAAGCATCTGACGGCCAATTCTCCTCCTCACCCTCCCGCAGCTGTCAGATGCTTTACTGAAAGCTATACAGGCTATTCCTCCCCCCCACCGCCGCACTGATCGTCCCCTGTGTCCTCCTTCGGCTTCCTGGGTGCTTCCGTTTATGAATGGAGAAGGAGCCTCCGTCTCCTGTTAATTCATCTTCAGTGCAGCTGAGACTGTTTAGACCCCTGATATCTCACCAAAGCCCCCCCCCAACAGGGCTGCTAAAAAATTAAAATAATTATAACAAATATTTAAAGGTTACATTGTAAAAATAATAAAAAACAAACAAAAAAAACACTGACACCATTCACTCACCCCCCCCCCCCCTCAAAAAAGAGACCATTGTAAAAAAATATATAGCAATTGTAAAAAAACTGACACAGTCCACACCTTATCAGTGCCCATCAGTGCCACCTATCAGTGCTGCATATTAGTGCCACCTCATCTGTGCCCCCCCATTAGTGCCCTTCAATGCCGCCTCATCAGATGGAAAAATGTAATTTAAAATTGCTCATGGCTGTAATGTATTGTCGGATCCCAGAAAAATATAGTTAAAAATCATTGAAAAAAATGGCGTAGGGGTCCCCCCCAAAATCCATACCAGGCCCTTCAGGTCTGGTATGCATTTTAAGGGGAATTCCGTGCCAAAATAAAACAAAATGGTGTGGGGGGTCCCCCCAAAATCCATACCAGATCCTTATCTGAGCATGCAACCTGGCAGGCCACAGGAAAAGTGGGGGGACAAGAGAGCGCCCCCCCCCTCCTACCAGACCACATGCCCTCAACAAAGGGAACCCCTTGCCCCCATGTTGATGGTCGTTGTGGGGGTCAGCGGCAGGAGGCTTACCCCAGATCCCAGCCCCCTCCTTATGTCAATGGGTATTGGGTACATTGTGTGTGGCAAATTATTGATTGCGCCACCTACCCAACCATTACTCAAAATAAAACATTTTTAGATACTGTGCTCAAAATTATTCTTCAGTATGTATCACATGCAGACCTTAATAATACCGCTTGTTAATTATTGTGCTGATTCAGTGCTCCAATGCCAACTTTAACAAAAGCAAATACTCATGATAAAAAAGAGATAAAAAAAATTATTAAATACATATGTGAAACAAAAACAGGTGCTACCCAAAACACCAAAGGTATTCCCCTACTACAAGTCCATATATACTCTCTATATCAAAGATGTGTATGTAAAAATGGGGTTAGTCTCCCCCTCCACAATTCTGGTAACAGTTCCTTGTTAAATAGATCTTCCAATTTTCATGTGCGTAACTCCTCACCACAAGTCTCCCTTCGTGCCACCACCAACTTACGAAATAGTAACTCACCAGAAATAAATGGAAGCTCGCTTTTGGTTCATTCAATGGATAACCACTCCTTATACATGCTTATTCTCCGGTTAGCAATCCACCGATTATGTAAAAACATATGCAACCAACATAGTGTAAAACGTTCCAACTTTTATTGTAAAAAAACTTTAAAACCAATTGCACTCACATGTTCCGGTGTCATCTAGCCGACACTAAGCATATCCAGCCATGAATGAAAGTGCGCTCTGGGCCAATCAGTATTGTTCCACAGGTAACCTCTTTCTCCCTCGAGCACAGTATATATATAAAAAAAAATTTGAGTAATGGTTGGGTAGGTGGCACAATCTATAATTTGTCACACATTTTTTCTCACTTCTAAGCCCACGTACACACGGTCGGAGATTTTGGCAACCAAATCCGTCGGATTTTGCCCGTTGGATTTAGTCCGACGGATTGTGTCCGAAACTGTTGCATACACACGGTCGGGCCAAGTTGTCTGATTTCGCGGTTGCCAAGAACGCGGCGACGTAAGCCGTGTACGGCGGGACTAGAAAAAGGAAGTTCAGCACCACGTCCGGCACCCTTTGGGCTCGTTCTGCTGATCTCGTGTTTTAGTAGAAGTTTGGTGAAAGACGATTCGCGCTTTTCAGATTAGTGATTCAGATCGCTACTGCTCTTCAGTTTCTGCTTGTCTTTGCGTATCTGATAATCAGTGCGTGCAGTCATTAAGTATTTGCTTCTCATTGTGGACTCTATATTGGTATAGTACGCTTCGAAAGGCATTTTTTATTGTCTGCTTGCTTCTGCTATTCAGGTCGTCCTTTCAGGCCTTGCTGTTTAGCGTTGCTTTCTGGTGTCCGTTCTGACCAGCCGACCGTTTTTCAAACATGTTTCGTCTACGTACACATCGTACAGTTTGTGCTGTGCAGGAGTTCTTACTTTGACTTTGACACAAGCCAAAGGGCTTGTGTCAAAGTCAAAGTAATAACCCCTGCACAGCACAAACTGTACGATGAGTACGTAGACGAAACATGTTTGGACGACCAAGAATTGGTTGCGCCAGCGTCACCAGTTCGCCCACATGCCTTTTCTCCGTGAGATCCGCGAGAATAATCCTGATCATTTCTGGATTATTCTCAGGATGACGGACCCCGTTTTTCACTGTCTGCTGGCTTTGCTGTCCCCTTATATCACCAGGCAGGATACCTGCATGCAGTAAGCCATCACTCTGGAGCAGAGGCTCATCGCCACGTTGCGCTACTTGGCGACAGGGAGAAGCCTTCAGGACCTCAAGTTCTCTACAGGCATCTCCCCCCAGGCTCTGGGGATCATTATTCCAGAGACCTGTTCTGCCATCATTCAGCTCCTGCAGAAGGACTATATTCTGCTAAGTTTTATCCTTAAACATCACATTCTATGTATTTTATGATTGCTAATGTCTTGCATTTCTTTCCTCAATCCCTAATTACCCTCATTGCAATATGCTCTAATTCATATGCTCTGCCCCTTTGTCCTCATGCAGATTTGCCTCACTAACTTCCCCACCATGCTCTTCTTGGCCCCTAAAACTATAGTCTAGTCACTTGACAATGTCTTTTGTCAGCTCCATAATATTGCTTTCCCCTAAACACCCCCTAAAATCTCTTCAAATGTGATGTGTGTGCTTCAATTCATGCAAAGTGACCTTTTTTGTGTTTTTTGGAGTTGTGCCAAACTCATTAGGAACCCCCCTCTCCCCAACTGCTACCTCAGCTGATAGCAATCTTCTATCTGATGACTTGACCCAACCCAATACACACTCTAAATACCTTTTTCATGATCACATTTATGGACGAATTCACCAAAGCATGTAGTGTAAGGGCCTGCCTCAATACTTTCAAATGCTATTTTGATTTTTTTAACACATTAATTTTCTTGCTATGTAATAGCAGAATGTCAAAATGTGCTTCCATTTTGTTATTCTGACACTTCTTACCTGTCCAGTGGGCTGCCAATAGTGTAACTAAGGAGGGGCTTCACAAAGTATCACACATTATTTAGGCATTCAGCTCTCAATCAAGTGGAGAGGGTTACCTGTCCTAAACATCCGCCCTCATTTTTTAGCAAGGGCCCACCAGATGGGGGGGATGGGGGGGGTTATGACTCTCATAAGGGGACCTTATACTTTAGGCTTTAAATACTCAGTTAAAAAAATGTTATACTAATTTTGTCAAAAAATGTGGGTGTCTAATCTGCATGCAATGTTGATTTGTAAAATTACTAGTTTTTTTTCTTGTGTCACTACACAGTGTCCTTCAACGCAACAGGAATGACAGACTGTGGCCCCCCACTTTGCCATTTTTTGTCAAGTTGTGCCTTTTTCACCAACAGTGCAAACCCAAGTTCAGAGCGAGATGAGGGGACAGTCTCTTCTTCAGATAATCTTATTATGTTGTGGGTCTGCTACACACACACCTTCTTTTTGTTAACTAATGTGTAGTGCATTACTGATCTAAATCATGCTCATTTTCAGCACCATGGCAGGAAAAGGGCATGATTGTCCAAATTTACACATCACTGTGGGTGCTTTTTACTAAAGGCACATCCACTATGCACTACAAGTGCACTGCAAAAGTACACCTGAAACTGCACTTGGAGTGCAAAGTGGAGTTGCCTTTAGTAAATCGCACTCCTTCTCAGCACAAACTCAAATTTCACTACAAATACATTTTAAGCCCAATGAAAAAGGAAGCCACACATTGTTGAGAATTCAACTTTTTAATACAAGCACATTCATATGTGCGTTTAGAAATTTTTTTACAACAAACCAAGATATTTTGGGTATCCAAAACCGAGTTTAATCATATTTTTTTTTTTATTGTTTTTTTGTGTAAACAGGCATGTATCAAACCGTAAAATACAGAACACAGGAACTTACAAAGTTCAACTTGGAAAAATGAAGACAATATCAGACATGAGTATGTACAAACTGGGCTGATATTGCCTTCATCACATGGGGTGTGACCCCTGAAAAATACAAATTTGGAAGATGCACACAGTGTGTCAACATGTGCTAACTCCCATCATGGGGGATCAATGTACATGCTTTGGGGCTGCAACCCCTTCATCTCAGACACTTTACACAAAATATGTACATTGATCCCCCATGATGGGAGATAGCACATGTTTACACACTCTGTGCATCTTCCAAATTTGGAATTATGCAAAATGCAACATTTTTTTATTAAAAAGCAAAAATAAAACCCTATCTAGTTTTTTCATTTTCACACTCTCCCCAAAACATCAATGATGTTCTTCATTTTATTTTTAACATCATTGATGTTTTGTTGTACAATTTCCAAATCCCTATTGCACCCCATTATCTCCCCGATCAAGATCTGGGCACTTTCACTGGTAAAACAGGAATATTCCTCCACATCACCTAGAAAAAAAACAAACAAACACACCATGTAATCCAAATATGGTGATATACATTGATGAGCTTACCGGAAGCTGTGTTCTCCGACACTCAACTGTTGTGGTGACAATTTGGCCAACCTCCACAATCTCTCCTTCTTCCTCCTCCTCCTCCTCCTGCTCCTGCTCCTCTGTTTCTTCTTTTGGAAGTTGCCCTTCTTTGGGAGGGGTGTGGTCCCTGGTGTCCTCATGGTCCCTGGTGTCCTCATACTTGCCGAGTCTTCTCTCCCCTATGAGAATGTAAACAAAGATTAATTAGCACACAGAGGGCATAAATAGGAATCTGAAACATTGCTTGCAAGTGTTGTACAATTGTGTTTTTGGGCCGAGTTACAAGGTGAGAACATTATTGGGGCCACTTTGTTAAGCTGGAATACTTCCCTGCAGAACGATGTTTCATACGAACGAACAAAACCATGACCTTGAAAGTGGCCATTTTAAAATGCACAACATGAAATCAAAGCACATGGAGCATGTATGCAAGCAAGAATAATCATATGAACACACGACAACTACTTACTTTTTTTAAGAACACGCTTGATCCTTAGGTACTGCTCGTGCTCCCTCAGTTTCAGGTCTGACCAGCGTTTTCTCAGTTGATCCTTGGATCGGCGTACCCCAAAATTCTTCAGAAGACTCTTCACAACTTTATTCATGATCTTGGCCTTTCTGATATTTGGGTTTGGGTAAGGTCCATACTTCCCATCATAGTCGGTCCTGTTCAATATGTCGACCATCTCCAACATCTCTCCAAAAGACATATTTGAGGCCTTAAATCTTCTCTTCCTGGATCGGGATGTTTCAGGCTCCGGGCTTTCCTCACCCTCCTCCTCGTTAGTGGAACTATTATTGTGCAACTGCGTTCTCTCCGCCATGTGCTCTCCCCACTGCGCAGGAAGCGAAGGGGCAGGGAATAGTCTGGAAAGAACGTCAGGGGCGGGCGGAGTTTCACGCATGCACACTGTATATAAAACGCCACACATGTGTATCGTCCGTACGATCTGGGAGGAGAGTGTGAGTCACGAACGCGGCGAACGTGGAAACTAAGGTAACATTTTTAACTTTGTGCTTCACTAGACTAGACTGCTTGTATCTAGGCCGCTGTTGGGACAAGATTAGGAGGGATTTTAATTGCATTATTAGTATTTGAGGGTTTGTCTTGTGTTGTGTCTTGCAGACAAAATGGACCCATTCACCAATGCCAACTTTATGGGGCTATTCCTCAAGCTCTACATGGAGATGCCCTGCCTGTGGCAGTTCCACAACAAGTTTTATTATGACAGATCAAAGAGGAACGCAGCACTGGAGAAACTGCTTGCTTTGGTGCAGATCAGGGTCCCTCACGGCAGACATGACATATCTGAATCGCAAAATTGTGGCCATGAAGCTTACATATTTCAGGGAGAGAAAGAAGCACCTGGAGTCCTTGAGAGCAGGAGATCCAGATGCTGTTTATTACCCCAGGATGGTGCACTTTGACAGGCTGCATTTTCTGGTAGACCAGGGGGTACCCAGGCCACCACTCAGGCCACCACTCTCCAGGCTTCCTCCAAGGCATCCTTCACCCCCAACTGAGGCTTCTGATGTCCAACCTGGGCCTTCCAGGCAGCACCATGTGGTGGGGCCCAGCTTGAGACAGGTATTGCATTGTTGAACATATTTCTTGTGTTACATTTAATGATGTTAACTAGATGTTCTTATTGATCAGTAAGTTGAGATTTTTCAAAGTGGTTTACATCTTAATAGACAGTAGTGACCAAAAATGATTGGGACGGGAAAGAAAAATGCTGGTGTCAGAATGATAGTCTGTTCTATTTGGTAACATTCAATTAGCAAAAGCCAGGAGCACAAAATGGTGTGATTGATGATCAAAAAACTAAAACTATGTCCCCTTTTCATACACAGGAAGAGCTCAGTCGGGGGGAGGCTGTGGCAAGTGGCAGCCAGGAGGTCCACCAACGCCCTCCTTCTCCTCCTGCCCCAGCTACAGGAGCCCAGCCACAGCCTGAAAGGATGCTTGGTGGGAAGTCACAAAGGAAGACCAGAGAGTGATGGCCTGGGTTGAGTCTGGTGTGCCAGAAGATGCAGCCTCTTGAAGATCACCATCCTGGGGACAGAAATGGCATCTGAATTTCCTGCTCTCTAGGACTTCAGGAGCAGACTTCTCTCCCTGAGATATGTATTCCTCAGGCCACCAATTTAGTCATGTCTGCCCTGGGGGCCAAAGGCTGCACCAAAGTTAAGACGTTTCTCCAGTGCTGCGTTCCTCTTTTTATTTTCGAGCAAACAAAATAAATTTTATTTTTGTTTGATGAAATACTTGTGTAATGTGTTTTCCTTCAAAAAGTAGAGTTTATTTGTGAGCAGGCAGGTACATTTCCAAAATACAAAGTGAACTAAAGAACAAGGGGTACCAACACTAAACAACCTCCTGTATATTAACCACTTGGGATCCGCGCTATTGCAAAATGACGGCAATAGCGCGGACCCACATTTTCGGGACTAAGTCTATTGACGTAGTCCCGGTTACGAGCGGCCTGCGCGCCCCCTGAGGGGCGCGCGCGGCGCGCTCTGTGATCGGCGAGTCCGTGAGACTCGCCTGATCACCGATCCGTGTAAGGGGTCGATCCCGACCCCTTATCACGTGATCAGCTGTCAGCCAATGACAGCTGATCATGTGATAAAACGGAGCCGGTAATCGGCTAGTATTCCTCCTCGCGCTGACAGCGCGAGGAGAAAAAAAAAAAGCCGATCGCCGGCGGCCGTGTTCGGGACATCAGTCCCGATCACGGCCAGCAATTTAAAAGGACACCTGCCCCCTGCCAGTGCCCACCTGCCACCCGCAGTGCCATCCTGAAATAAAGTAAGTGCCCCCCTGTCAGTGCCACCCAGCAGTGCCCATAGTGCCCACAGTGCCACCCAGCAGTGCCCACAGTGCCACCCAGCAGTGCCCACAGTGCCACCCACAGTGCCACCCAGCAGTGCCACCCACAGTGCCACCCAAAATCTGCCTCAGGTGCTGCACCCCAGTGCCGCCCATCAGTGCCCAGCAGTGCCGCCCATCAGTGCCCAGCAGTGCCGCCCATCAGTGCCCAGCAGTGCCACCTATCAGAGCCACCTATCAGTGCCACCTATCAGTGCCCATCAGTCCCATCTATCTGTGGTACCTATCAGTGCCCATCCGTGCCACCCATCCGTGCCACTTATCCGTGCCACCCATCCGTGCCATCTTATCTGTGCCCATCTTTGCCCATCAGTGCCGCCTTATCTGTGCCCATCGGTGCCGCCTTATCTGTGCCTATTAGTGCCGCCTTAACTATGCCTATCAGTGCCCACCAGTGCAGCCTATCAGTGCCCACCAATGCAGCCCATCAGTGCCCACCAATGCAGCCCATCAGTGCCCACCAATGCAGCCTATCAGTGCCGCCTAATCAGCGCACTTCAATGAAGGAGAAAAATGACCCGTTTGCAAAATTTTATAACAAACTATTAAAACATGATTTTTTTTTTTTTTGCATCTTTTTTTGTTTGTTTAGCAAAAAATAAAACTCCGAGCTGTAACTAAATACCACCAAAAGAAAGCTCTATTTGTGGGAAAAAAATGATAAAAATTTCATTTGGGTACAGTGTTGTATGACCGCGTAATTGTCACTCAAAGTGCATCAGCGCTGTAAGCTGAAAATTGGTCTGGGACTGAGGGGGGTTTAAGTGCCCAGTAAGCAAGTGGTTAAAAAAGAAAATCTAAAAAATACAATAATGTTGTTGTTGTAAGTTTACACCCAAAAATAAAAAGTAAAAAAAAAGGAGAAATGAGCAAAGTGTCTTTAAAGGAGATTTTTAGGGAATCCCCCCCCAAAAAACATCCCAAAAATAAAAAAACAAATCAAACATTGTGTAGATGTGACGCAAACTAAAATTGTATTGCTGAAATGGTTAAAAAAGAGTAAAGCCGCGTACACACGGGCGGACTGTCTCGCCTACTTAGTCCGCCGAAACACATTTCAGCGGACAGTCCGCTCGTGTGTGGGCTTCAGCGGACTTTTTCAGCGTGCAGTCTGGCGGACTAAGTATTTCGGAATTTCCGTAATACTGTCCGTCGGACTCGCATTTCGGTGGACAATCCGCCCGTGTGTGTGCCAGTCCGCCGTACTTTTGAAATGAGCGGACTTTTCCCGCCCGGAGAAAAGTCCGCTCATTTCGAGCGGGTATCCAGGTAGGCGGGGCCCGCAAAGGAGACGTCGCTGGCCCCGCCGCCTGGTATGGACTTAAAGGGGAACCCCAACCCCGGAAAAAATCGGCGTGGGGGTCCCCCCCAAGTCCACAACAGACCCTTGTCCGAGCACGCTACCCGGCCGGCCAGGAAAGAGGGGCGAGCGAGCGCCCCCCCCTCCTGAGCCGTACCAGGCCGCGTGCCCTCAACATGGGGGGGTGCCTTGGGGAAGGGGGGGCCGCGCGGCCCCCCCACCCCAAAGCACCTTGTCCCCATGTTGATGAGGATACCGGCCCCCCACCCTATGTGAATGAGTATGGGGTACAATGTACCCCTATCCATTCACCTGTAAAATAAAAGTTTCACACTTCATAAAAGCCTTCAACTCGTGCATAAATATCACAAAAACAAAGCTGTATTCAACACACAAGTTGTGAAAAACTCGCAATATAATTATCCCCCAACCCCCCCGCCCAACCCACCCCCCTCTTCGAATACACTCTGTTAGCTCCAGCCACTCCAGTAATGGTTGACTGGTTGGGTAGTAAAGGACGCCGCCAAGAGCAAGGGAAAAGGGGGTAAAAGGCAGACCCCCCCCCCACACCCCCGAGCGACCCATCCATAGGGTGGTCCAACAGGGGGAGCGCGGCAGGAGCCCCCCCCCAAACGCAAACCAACCGAATGGGTGCTAGGCCAGCCCCTCAGTGGCCCCACCGAGGGGGTAGCCCATGTCGCTCAACCAAGGGTTCCACAGTGCTCCGAATTTCTTTAAGTTGTTTTGCTTTATAAACATCACTCTTTCACACCAAATTGTAGAACTAATTTCATTGACCCATGTTTCAAATGCGGGGGGATTTCTGGCTTGCCAGTTTATTGCTATTAACCGCCTAGCCTGGTACAGGCACCTTAGTACAGACGTCCTCATTGGGGAGGAGGCTCCACCCTCTAAAATCCCCAATAGGCAGGTCTTAGCTTCTGGTTTCAAAGTAGTCTTAAAGATCCTGTTTATTCTATCTACTATTTCTATCCAGTACCTATACAATTTTGGGCATTTCCACACCATATGGAGAAGGTCCCCTGACGCCCCACATCTGGGGCAATCATCGCTAGGTTTCCTGCCCATTTTCCACATCTTTTGTGGGGTGTAATATGCTCTATAGATAAGGAGCAAGTGGTACACTCGCTGAGATGGAGATATGGATACCAAGCTCCCCTGTTCTAGGATTTTGTCCCATTGTTCCATAGATATCGGTCCTACATCCCTTACCCATCCCCTCCTGCTCTTTTCAGGTCCCTCTCCCTTCAGGATTTTATCCCTAAGTTTAATATATAACCTAGAGATCTGACCTTTTACTAGCTTCTGGTCAATAAGTCCCTGGAGCGAGGGGGATTCAGACCTCTCAATAACTAATGACCCAAACTGGGCTTGAATTCCATGCCTTAACTGTAGGTATTTAAAAAATGTCTTGTTGGAAATACTAAATTCTTGCCTAAGATCTTCAAAGGATTTCATTAGGTTCCCTTCATATAATTGCACTAGCCTACTAATCCCTTGCCTCTCCCATTCCACGGATCTATCTATGCTATATAATTCAACCATATTTCTATTGTGCCATAATGGAGTATAGTTGGTCACTCCCACATTTCCCATGAGTTGCTTTGCTATCTGCCACACCTTCCTCATTAATGCACTAGTAGCGCACCTATGGGCAAATGAATTGGCCTCCAAAACTTCAGCCAATACTTTATGGGGCGCATTCTCAATCCTCAATTTGTGGTTTGGGCACTCTCCAACTTGGAGCCCCGCCCCAGCTAAATGCTGGAGTTGGGCTGACAGAAAGTATGATCTCGGATGTGGTATCGCCACTCCTCCCCCCGCGACGGGTAGCTGCATTGTCTGCAATCTGATCCGAGCTTGCCCCTTCTTCCAAATTAGGTCCCGAAATAACGATTCCAACTTCTTGAACCATTTCTGGTTAATCCAAATTGGAGAGTTATGTAGAATATATAACAACTGTGGCTGCCAGATCATTTTAATTAAATTGCAGCGCCCCGCCACGGAAAGAGGAAGGCAACACCAAGTATTAACTTTCTGTTTCATTTTCATCAATAGTGGCGCCAAGTTATCATTAACATACTGATTTACTTCTCCGGAGATCCAAATCCCCAAGTACTTCAGCCTAGATACCACCTCTAGGCAAGTAATTATAGGCGGTAGTAGATCCCCGGATCTGATCAGCGGAAGGAGGGCTGATTTACTCCAATTAATTGCCAGCCCCGATTGTTGCTCAAACTCCCCCATCATCTGCACCACATTGTTCAAGGTAGAGTTCATGTCCCCAATAAAGAACAGAACATCGTCCGCAAACAAGGCGATCTTATCCTCCCCCGATCCACGTCGGAATCCCTGGATGTCCGGGCGCGATCTCGTCAGGACAGCCAGGGGTTCCATAGCCAGAACAAACAGGAGGGGAGACAACGGACACCCCTGTCTCGTCCCTCTCTCCAACTGAAACGCCTCAGTGAATGCAGTTCCCATTTAAATTTTTGCCCTAGGTCCTCTATAGAGTAATTTTACCCATCGAATAAACAAAGGGCCAAAACCAAAACGCTCCAACACCCCCCATAAATAGCTCCATTCCAGGCTATCAAAAGCTTTGATGGCATCTAGAGCTAATATAGCTCCAGGTCCATCATTATCCCTGGGTATTTGAATATTGAGGAAAACTCTCCTGATGTTAGTACTAGTTGCCCTGCCCGGGATTAAACCAGACTGGTCTGGGTGTACTAGCTTATGGATATAATTGTTTAAACGGGCCGCTAGGGCCTTAGATAGTATTTTAACATCGGAGCATAGTAGGGATATTGGCCGATATGATGAGACTTCTTGTTGATCCTTCCCCTTTTTAAGTATTAGAGTGATGTTAGCCTCCAGCATTGAGGCGGGAAGTTCACCCACCGCCAATGCATGATTTAGTGTTTCCAGGAGTTCTGGCAACAATACTTCACCATAGCGTTTATAGATCTCTATTGGTAGCCCATCCGGGCCTGGGGATTTGTAGTTGGGCATTTCAGCAACTGCGTTTTTTAGCTCTTCCAGCGTAAGTGGAGATTCAAGACTCGTTCTATCATATTCTGATAGAGTTGGAATTGCTGTTTGATGTAAAAAATCAATAACTGGACTGCCCTGGCCCCATGTGACTGATTTATATAACTTTTTATAATAGTCAGCAAGTATCTTCATAATCTCTGAAGGGCTGGAAACAAGATCCCCATCCGGTGTTTTAATCACCTGTAGCGCTGTAGAGGAGCCATTGGTTTGAACCAGTAGGGAGAGGGCAGGACCCACCCTCTCCCCTTCGCCAAAGTAATGTTGGCGTCGAAATATGCGCCTATTTTCCGCCTTCTTCAGGAGTGCCATTTTATATACTTGCTGACTATCCAGCCATACCTTCTGCCTATCAAATGATGGATCTTCTATGTACGCTCGCTCTGCATGAGTAACCTCGCTTCTTATTGCCTTCTCCTGCTCTCGAGTTTTCCTCTTAGTTATTGCAATTTGCTGTATTAGTATACCTCTGATATAGGCTTTTAGGGAATCCCAAACTATTCCAGGCGCTGCTGAACCTTTATTGACCTGAAGAAATTCCCTAATCTTATCCAAAAGGGAGCTTGAACTGCCGATCAGTTCCAACCAGGCAGGGTTTACCCTCCACTCCCTCGGGCCAATTCTATCTCCCATACTCACGGTTAGGGATGAGCCGAACACCCCCCGGTTCGGTTCGCACCAGAACTTGCGAACGACCCCCGCGTTCGGTACGAACGTTAGAACCCCATTGAAGTCTATGGGACTCGAACGTTCGAATTGGAAAGTGCTAATTTTAACGGCTAATATGCAAGATAGTGTGCTAAAAAGGGTTTGGCGACCTGCCTCCTGCCTCAGGGGACATGGGTCACTGCAAAAAAAAGTTTTAAAAACTACCGTTTTGGCGGGAGCAGTGATTTTAATGACGATTAAAGTGAAAAAAAAAAAGTGAAATATTCCTTTAAATATGGTGCCTGGGGGGTGTCTATAGTATGCCTGTGAAGTGCCACATGTTTCCCGTGTTTAGAACAGTGACTGCACAAAATGACATTAAACAGAAATAACATAATTGAAAACTGCTTGCGGTTTTAATGTTATATCTGGTTCCTGCAATATGGTTGAAAATCATTCAGAAAAATGGCATGGGTAGCCCTGCCCATTACCAGCCTATTTGGGTCTTGTACACATATTAAGGGGAACCCCGTACCCATATTAAAAAAAGGAAATGCGTGTGGCCCCCAGGCCCTATATACTCAGAACAGCAGTATACAGGCGGTGCAAACAAGACAGGGACTGTGTAGGTTTGTTGTGTTAAGTTGAATCTGTTTGTCATTTTCAACCGGTACATTTTTAAAGTGTAGCTCCAGTCAAAAAAAATATCTTTAAGCTTTTTGGAAAACATAGGGAAGGATTATCACCCCTGTATAATTTTGTTTTGTTGTCCATCTTTTTTCATCTCACTTGCTGCTGTCTCCTTGCGTTTGCAAGTAGGAGATGTTTGTAAGTTGGATGTTTGAAAGTAGGGGCCTGCCCTATAGTATAGCGGTATGTACTGGGTACAGAGCACGCAGACTAGCTCTATTATTAACCACTTGTTAGCCCAATGTTTGCATAAAGTGAAAGATGAAGTTATGCTGAGTAAATAGATATCAAACATGTCACTCTTCAAAATTGCACATGCCCGTGGAATGGCGCCAAACGTCGCAACTTAAAAAATCCCCATAGGCGACGCTTTAAATATTTTTTTACTGGTTACATGTTTTGAGTTGCAGAGGAGGTCTAGGACTAGAATTATTGCTCTCGCTCTAACATTCTCGGCGATACCTCACATGTGTGGCACATGCGAGCACATGGGGACATGGGCGCTTTAATTTTTATTTTATTTTTTTATTGTTCATTTTACTTTATTTTAGTTTGACATTTTTTTTCCCAAAAATATATTTTTGATCACTTTTATTCCTATTACAAGAAATGTAAACATCCCTTGTAATAGGAATATGGGATGACAGGTCCTCTTTACAGTGAAATCTGGGGGGTCAATATGACCCCACATCTCACCTCTAGGCTGGGAAGCCTGAAATAAAAAAAAAAAAAAAAGATTCTGGCTTTGATCGTACTGGCGAGTTGGTAGAAGCACCAGAGGGCGGTGAGGGGTGGGGGGCGTCTATGGCTGGGTACTTCAGGGTATCACCGAGTATGGCTGGGTATCTCTGAGTATGGCTGGGTATGGCAATTTATGGCAGGGTATTACAGAGTATTGGCGGGGTATTGGCGGGGTACTACAGAGTAATAGCAGGGTACTGCAGAGTATTGGGGGTACTGCAGAGTAATGGCGGGTACTGCAGAGTATTGGGGGGTACTGCAGAGTATTGGGGGGTACTGCAGAGTAATGGGGGTTACTGCAGAGTAATGGCGGGGTACTGCAGAGTAATGGCGGGTACTGCAGAGTATTGGGGGGTACTGCAGAGTAATGGGGGTTACTGCAGAGTAATGGGGGGTACTGCAGAGTAATGGCGGGGTACTGCAGAGTAATGGCAGGGTACTGCAGAGTATTGGGGGGTACTGCAGAGTAATGGCAGGGTACTGCAGAGTATTGGGGGGTACTGCAGAGTAATGGGGGTTACTGCAGAGTAATGGGGGGTACTGAAGAGTAATGGCAGGGTACTGCAGAGTAATGGCAGGGTACTGCACTGCAGAGTAATGGCGGGGTACTGCACTGCAGAGTAATGGCGGGGTACTGCAGAGTAATGGCGGGGTACTGCACTGCAGAGTAATGGCGGGGTACTGCAGAGTAATGGCGGGGTACTGCAGAGTAATGGCAGGGTACTGCACTGCAGAGTAATGGCGGGGTACTGCACTGCAGAGTAATGGTGGGGTACTGCAGAGTAATGGCAGGGTACTGCACTGCAGAGTAATGGCGGGGTACTGCACTGCAGAGTAATGGCGGGGTACTGCACTGCAGAGTAATGGCGGGGTACTGCAGAGTAATGGCGGGGTACTGCACTGCAGAGTAATGGCGGGGTACTGCAGAGTAATGGCGGGGTACTGCAGAGTAATGGCAGGGTACTGCAGAGTATGCATTGGTATTGCAGAGTATTGGCAGGGAATTGAGGGGTTAAATTCGGTGAGGAGCGATGTGGGCACTGCAGATGCAGCCCACATCGCTGCTGACACCGATCTCTTTCCCCTCCGCTGTACCGATCGGTACAGAAAGGGGAGGGAGGAACAGGCGTCATAACATGACGCCGGTTTGTTTCCAAGTGATCACTCCGTCATTTGACGGAGCAATCACGTGGTAAACGGCCGCTATGAGCGGCCGTTTACCGTGATGCGCCGGGTCCTATGGACCCGGCGGTCACGGATGCTCTCGAGTGCGCACACCTCGGGGCACGCGAGAGCAGAATTCTGGGAGGCCGTTAATTAATGGCCTCTCTGAGTTAAACAACCGCCCTGAAGCCGTTAATCGGCAATGGGCAGTTGTTAAGTGGTTAAAGCTAGATCACTAGCTATATAGGTGAGGTGAATATAGTGGTGTATACTGCAGTCAGGGCACAGACAACAACCACTACACAGCAGCAAGATAGGAAATCAGCCAAAAACGATTGGTGTGTACTGTGTTGAAGGTACACAGAACACCCACTGCTTCAGATGCAAAGTAACACACTACAGGAGGCCGCCTTAAAGGCGGCCTTATATAGTGTGGGGCATGCACTACACAGTCTGAGCTATGATTGGCCACAGGCAGGATGCCTGTGGCCAATCATGGCTCTCCTCGCTGCCGGCGCTGCGATTGGCCAAGCATGCGGGGTCACAGTGCATGCTTGGCCAATCATCGGACAGCAATGCACTGCGCCAACGCAGTGCATTGTGGTCCGCGCGCGCGTCACTCGAATTTTGACGCGAACGGCCAAAATGTTCGGAATTCGCCGAACGCACGAACGGCCAATGTTCGAGTCGAACGTACGTTCGACTCGAACACGAAGCTCATCCCTACTCACGGTGATAGACAGAGGGGAATGATCTGAAATCCCCCTAACACCATATTCTATGTCCTGTACCAACCCCGAAGCCTCCTTATTCCCAAAAACCATGTCTATTCTTGATAAAGTATGGTGGGTGTTGGAAAAGCAGGAATATTGCCTCTCCTGGGGATGTCGCGTTCGCCATAAATCACTCAGTCCTATTTCTGATAAAAATCCTTGTAACCGACCTACCCTAATCCCATCAGGGCTAGGAAATCTATCCAAGCTCCTGTCCAATATTTCGTTAAAGTCGCCTAATATTATCCACGGCACACCTGGTTTGTCCAAGCTGAATGCAAATAGTTTATACATAACCTCCAGCTTGAAAGGAGGGGGTATATAGATATTAGCAAGAATATAATTTTGCCTACCAATCATACAGTACAGAAAGACAAACCTACCTTCCTCATCAACAGAGGACTCCTTACATAGGAAATCCATTCCCTTCCTTACTAAGACACTCACTCCCCTTGAATACGATGAGTGGAAAGAATGATAATATGCCTGGAATTTCCAACTATTTAACTGTGAGGCAGTATTAGGAGTCAAATGCGTCTCCTGTAGAAAAAGTAAACCGGGTCCACTTCCCTCTGTTTCTGATATAACCGCAGCTCTCTTTCTTGAGTCTCCCAAACTCCTCACATTCCAAGATATAATACTTGCTCTACTCATTGACGTTGATATTTGCTAAATCAGCAGGGGGCAAAAGGGCGGCGGGAAGAGGGCTGCACCCCCTCCCCCGCCCCCCGCGTCCGCCACTCCCTCATTGCACACAGCTTGTATTCGAAGAAACCCACCCACCCCTCCTACCCACCCCCCCGCCCACCCCTGCCCATCAGAGCGTCCCCTAGGGGTCTCTATTGTGGCCCTCTTACTCAATACACATCAAACATCACCCGGACCCTCCACCCCCCCCCCCCCCCCCTAATTGGGCTGTAGGCCCAGCCTCCCCAAGCTAGGAATGACACCAAATGTCCTGGCCATTTTTGTAGCGTTTAGTTAATCCCCCTTCATCTCTCAATCACAAGAAGGGGAGGATAGAGGAAAAGAAGGAAGAGGAAGAAAAGGAGAGAGGGAGAGAGAAGAAAAAAAAAAAAAAAAAAAGGAGAAAGGGGGAGGGAAGAGAGGGGGGGAACACCCCCCATCCGGTAAATGAGAGTCCCCCGCTAATCAAAGTCCGTCTGTCACGTCCTTCACAGCTTGAGTATACCAAGTCGTTCGCACTACGTAGTCTCTCATTTCCTACCTAACACCCAATGATCAGTAAAATATTCACCCTCCCCAATCTATTTAACCCCAACATCACTCAAATGTTACATTCCTAGAAAAAAAAAGAAAGAAAAAAAAAAACATATAATATTATTTGTGCCTCAAGTCTATCCACATCTCCCCCCCTCCCCCCCAACCCCATAATAAATACCAGTTGATAACAAAACATGTTCCATCAATCAATTACAATTATTTGTGGAATCAATATTTCCAATAGTGCAAAAAATAAAAAAATAAAAAAATAAAAATAAAAGGGGGAGGAGCCCCCTACCAATCAAATTCCAATGTAATTCACACTATTTAATTAATCATTTTGTAGCTAGCACCCTAATCTTAATTGCCCCCCGTGTCACCCCGATGTCACGCTCTTAAAGGACATACATAATACTACTTGTGCCACAATTCTATCCGTTCCTTCCACCCTACCCCATAGTAAATACCAATTAGTGACATAACATACCTTATCAATTGATCTCAACTATTTATAAATTCAATGTTACCCACAGTGCAAAAAAAAAAAAAAGGGGGGAAACCCCCCCACCCCCCCTCCCCCTCCTCCTCACTAAGATCAACCTTATAAGCAAAGTAATGCTACATAGCTACATAGCTCTACAGGGTCCCTTTATGTTCCTCCAACCAACTTGCAGCCTCAAGTGGTGTATTAAAAAACAGGGTTGAGCCCAAAGCAGACACTCGCAGTCGAGCAGGGTACAATAATGCATATGATATCTTGTATTTTTGCAAGGTACGTTTGATGGAAATAAACTCAGCTCGCTGTTTCTGCAAGTCCGATGAATAATCCGGGTAGAATGATACTCTAGTCCCTTTGTAAAAAATGTCTCCCAGTTCTCGAGTTCTTCGCATTAAGATCATTCGGTCATTATAGCTGACAAATTTCAATATCAACGGCCTACAGCGTTCTTCCAATGACCGAGACCTATGCCCCGTACACACGAGCGGACTTAAGTCCGACAGACTTCCAAAGGAGTTCTGTCGGAGTTCTGCTGGAATTCCGACGGAGTTCTGACAGACTTTTCGGCCGAACGGACTTGGCCACACACAATCACACTAAACTCCGACGGATTCGAACGTGATGACGTACGACTGGACTCGAATAAGGAAGTTCATAGCCAGTAGCCAATAGCTGCCCTAGCGTCGGTTTTAGTCCGTCGGAGTAGCATACACACGAGCGGAGTTTTCGAAGGGGACCGGGTCCGGCGGAGTTCCGTCGGGAAAATTTGAAGCATGCTTCATTTCTAAAGTCCGTCAGACTTTGGCGAATCAAAAGTCCGTTGCAGCCCACACACGATCGGATAGTCTGACGGACTCGGTCCTTCGGACTTTGGATGTTGAAAAGTCCGCTCGTGTGTACGGGGCACTAGAGGGAATTCTGTGGGCCCTTTCTATAGAGAAGAGTGGGGAAAAAGAGGCATCTCCCAATAACTCCTTAAACCAACTCTCCAGGAAGGCTATGGGGTTAGTGCCCTCACTTCCCTCTGGCAGGCCAATTAGACGCACGTTGTTCCTGCGATTTCTATTGTCCATGTCATCTATTTTTGATGCCTTTGTGGTGATTTGTTTCTGTAGTCCAGTTATTTTTTGCTGTAATGGGAGGAGCTCGTCCTCCACCGTACTTAATCTTCCCTCTAGTACAGTCGTTCTATCAACAGTGTTACTCAACAATTGGCTCATAGAGTGTAATTCATTTTTGATATTACTCAGTTGATTATCAAGACCTGAAATAAAGTCCTTGCACTCATTAACTGCCTGCAATATCTCTCTCAACGTGGGTTCGCCAGCCCCCGACTCAGGGGGTTCTGGCGGTTCCACGGACGTGTAAAGCGCCTTATTCTCCCCTGGGGGTAGATTGCTTGCCTTGCTTCCTGAAGATGGAGTAACAGGATTTAAGGGCGGATAACCAGTGCTTTTCCTATCCCCAGTTGTCACCTGTGGCCCCATTTGACCCGCTGGATGGGAGCGTCCCTTCCTACTTGGAGAAGTCGCATGGGCAAAACGCTCAAGTTTAGCTGCTGCTGCTGAAGCATGATTTATTTTTTTCCTTGGCAGCTCGAATTACCGTTCGCCTAGACTGCTGTCTTAGGCTATACGCCGTCCAGGTGCTCCACTGCTCCCATCCGTTCTTACTCGCGAGTCATGCGAGGCTCAGAACTCGAGTGGCGTCCCCCATAGCACATAAGCCAGCTAGCTAGCGGGAGCAGCCCCGTTCCACTGGTCTTCCGCGGGGCGTCCTGTGTCGGCTCTAGTCGGCAGCGTGCCCTCTTCCGACCTGACCTCGAGTTGGCTTTGGGTATTTGCTCGGGATCTCGCGATAACCCGAGTCAACAGCGGGACCTCCTTCGGATACTTTCGGCTGTGTCCGCAGAAGCAGACGGAAGTAGGCACAGCAAGCGTCCCGAAGACCGTAGGGCTCAATGGAGAGACATCGATGGAGAGTGAGGGCGAAAAAGTCAGGCAGCAGGGACGCTAGTCACACAAGCAGCGTACATTTTCCCAATCAAAGGGAGAGGGGAGAGACAGAGGCAGAGAGCCCGGGTGCTCTCATCTCACTCTCACTCACTCACACACGCCTCCATTCCCGCCCCAAACCCACAGAAGAAGAAGAACGGAAGGCGGCGGCGACGGCGGCGACAGAAGACCGGGCCACCGCCTGTAAAAGAGCTATAAGAAGGCGCGGTGGCCCGGCAGAAGAACCGAAGAGGGGGACAAGACCCCCGAAGTCGGGAGAAGAGGCCGGCAGCGAGGAAGAAAGCCGGACTCCTCCGCTAGCAAAAGAGCTACAAGAAGATAGCGGAGGAGTCCGGCGAGAAGACCCCCGAAGACGGAAGACCCCCGGAGCTGTGCAATAAAGTATTTTATCTCGTGTGTTGTGTTTTTTTTGGTACTTTTATTTTACAGGTGAATGGGTAGGGGTACATTGTATCCGGGGGCCCCCTTATTAAAGGGGGCTCCCGGATTCCGATAAGCCCCCCGCCCGCAGACCCCGACAACCAACGGCCAGGGTTGTCGGGAAGAGGCCCTTGTCCCCATCAACATGGGGACAAGGTGCTTTGGGGTGGGGGGGCCATGTTGAGGGCACGCGGCCTGGTACGGCTCAGGAGGGGGGGCGCTCGCTCGCCCCCCTTTCCTGGCCGGCCGGGTAGCGTGCTCGGACAAGGGTCTGTTGTGGACTTGGGGGGGACCCCCACGCCAATTTTTTTTGGCGTTGGGGTTCCCCTTTAAGTCCATACCAGGCGGCGGGGCCAGCGACGTCTCCTTCGCGGGCCCCGCCTACCTGGAGACACGCTCGAAATGAGCAGACTTTCCTCCGCGTGTGTGGGCGAGTCCGTTCATTTCAAAAGTAGGGCGGATAGTATGGCGGACTTAGTACGCCGTATTAGTCCGCTCAAAAAGTGCCGTGTGTGGGCAAGTCCGTTCATTCGAAAGTATGACGGACTGTCCGTCGGATTGTCTGACGGACTAAGTTGGCCAGACAGTCTGCCCCGTGTGTACGCGGCTTTATGAAATCCGTTCGGGAGAAGTGTGTGTGACTATGAGCATCAAAAGAAGTTGGTTCTTGCAGCATTGTAAAGAACAAGAGAATGCGCTTGATTAATGATTTTTTAACACTGCAGCGTGACGAATGTGCTATATCGCTTACGAGCATTAGTTTTACCTGAACGAGCGCTTCCGTGTCGGAATTTGAATGTGAGCATGCGTGGCACTTGGTCCGATGAAAATGCTCTACACATGATCGGATTAGGTCCGTCTGGCCCAGTTGGTCGGGAAATATTTCCATCATGTTGGAAAATTGGGTCGGACGGAGATTCGGACGGAATCAGTCCGATGCATACCACACACAGTCGGATTATCCGACGACACGGTCCGATAAGACGCATTCCGACTGATTCTCCGACCGCGTGTACAAGGCTTTAGAAGGGGCTCATTTGAGTGCAGCATATCATTAGAATATTATTTGAGCCCCGGTATTTATTTTATTATATTTGGTACATTGTACCCCTACTCATTCACCCAAAAAAAAAAAAGTGTCCCGTGATATAAATCCATCTTCAATCACAGCGCTGACGGAACGAAAAAACCAAACATGCACTCTCTCATCCCCCTCCCATTTCCTATGGCCTGCCAGGTTGCGTGTTTGGATAAGGGTCTGGTATGGATGTTGGGGGGATCCCCGCACCTTTTTTTTTATTTTGGTGCACTTTTTTCTAAGATTTTTAAGTATATTGATGGGATCTGGCAATGCATTACAGCCGCAAGGAGTTTTAAATTACATTTTTTCCTTTAGAAATGTCATTTTGTTGCTCTCATTCATTACACTATGTATAGCCTCTATGTAAGCAGCCCTACATAGTGTGAGGTGTGGACTTAGCCCCCTGAGTCATGATTGGCCAAAGGCACTCTGCCTTTGGCCAATCATGGCTCTCATAGCAGAGCACGCTGTGATTGGCCAAAGCATGCAGGTCAGGTGCATACTTTGGTCAACCAGCAGCCATCAATGCACTGCGAACTTGCAGTGCATTATTGGGCGTTCTGCGGGCGCTTGAATTTCCCGTGAACACCCCACAATGTTCTTAATTCATCGAATGGGAAACAACAAATGTTCGAGTCGAACTTACGTTCGGCTTCAACCGCGGGGTCATCCCTAATGGCCGCTATAGAAAGAATACTTTTATAGAGTGGGGCAGGGTTAAGAGCAATGAGCCATGATTGTATACAGTCATCATGACAGCGTCCAATCATGACGCTGTCAGACATGCGGCCATTCACTAAAATTAGAAGAAAAGAGTTTTAACCTTAAACTGCATAGAGGGTTCTTTACAGTAACAGCAGTAAGGATGTAGAATTCTCTTCCACAAGCAGTGGTTTCAGTAGGAAGCATCGATAATTTAAAAAAAAAACTATTAGATAAGCACCTGAACGACCACAACATACAGGGATATAAAATGTAATACTGACATAAAAGCACACACACAGGTTGGACTTGATGGACGTGTGTCTTTTTTCAACCTTGCCAACTATGTAACTTTGTGTGCTTAGTTGAGAAGGCCCCTTCTCCCCTCTTAAAGACTTCGTGGATGTATGACATAATTGTGGCATATGCCTGGAAACCAGGAAGTAACTAAGGAAATGTAAAAAAAAAAAAGTTTAAAACATGTAAATATGAAATACTTTTCTATTTACTAATGCTAGCAGCACTGTATAAAAATCTGCAGCACTAGCCCATTACAGGCAGGGACTCGCAGCCCCTATACTTGTAGTATGTAGAGTGACACCTCTAACACATTTACTGCACTTCCTCCTGTGGTCACTGGTCCCAGCACCACCTTTTCAGGCCCTGCTAGCCCTCCTGGCTGCAGCAGCTCCTTTCACTAGCCCTCTCGGCTACTTATTCACAGTCCTCCTGATTGAACCACCCCATTCCTCCAGACTGACACTCACCAGCCCTCCAGACTAACACTCAGGAGATCTCCCGGATGTTCTGACTCTCTCTCCTGCTGTCCTTACACTTGCTCCAGTGTATACAGACAAGGATTCCCCTGTGTGTTGTAGAGGGTCCCTCCAGCACCCAAGCACCAGGCCCGAGGTCATCCCCCCAGACTGGGGGCAGCCTAAAGGGCCACTGACAGCCTCCTCAGCACTCCATCTCTATCTTCCATCCAACTACCCCTGTTGGCATGACTCAAGAGTATTTAAGAGGTGTCCACCCCCTGCCCTCCTCGATACTCCAAGTAGCTCCTCCTAGACTCCACCCACTACTTCTGGAAGCTTCTCCAAGGTTCCAGGGAGCAGGGGGAGTTACCAGAGGTGCTGCTTAATGAGTCACCCAGCCTCCCTGAGTCACTCATCCCTGACCTAGATTCAACCCAGGCCTAGCTTTCAGCCAGATCAATTTACCTACCCTAACAACTATGGACACCTAGCACACTAGAGGGTGCTACACAAGATTTCTGACTGGGGCATGACTTACCTGCTTTAATAGTTGCTACATCCTCAGCACATTCACCAATGTATGCAGTGATTGCTGACGTATGCTCCTCAAGACTGCCTTGATTTACCATGGTTGCAGCTTTCCTAAACACATTCTAATTGGTGCATTCAAAAAAATTCCACAAAGCTTCATCTGACCAAAATTTCACTTATTTTAATAATGGCTTAGTCCTCCTAATAGCTTGTCCATACATTGGAAACAGAAAAATTGTAATATGATCTAGTTTTCCAAAATAGGGAAAGGGGAAAGCTTTATAATACTGGAACGTTTGTCTATACATGATTCAGGGTGTTTAACCCCATAGTATAGATATATGCAGACGTAAGCCAGGAAAGGAGGGAGGGTAGGAAGCATGTTAATAATGAGCATCACCTTCATGGTGGTTGTGGGATGGGTCTGGGGGCTTGTCTGATGGGGGGGAATGCCTTTTCCTCCGCTTTTCTTTCATTTTGTTTATAATGAAAAAAATAAATAGTTGGTGTCTTACATAGTACATGTATGTAACATAAATACATTTTGCCAGCACAACTTCAAAACAATTAGACTGTTGAGAAACTGGAGAAGATTATGAATTAAAAAATTCAAAAAGCACTCTCTCTGGTGGTAGGCATTGGCAATGTATGACTCAAACATCAGGCAGTGTACATAAATGTTGGAAGCACCTTAAGGCTGGGTTCACACTAATGCAATGCCAAACATTGCATGTGATTCACACCACATTGCTGTGCAAAACACATGCATCGCATTCGCACCAAAATGGTGCAGGAACCTTTTTTTGGTCTGCACTTGAATCGGATCGCATGGGTGTTCAGACCCATGCAATCCAATTCCACAGTTTGCACTGCATTCTATGAATCGATTTGGGGGTATCAGTAACTTTATGACACCCGCAGCGGTTCGCAGAGAGCAGTGTGAACTGCCTTTGAGTCAGATGCGATGCGAGAATCCGCACAGGAATCGCAGTGGTTCCAGGATCGCACCAGTGTGAACCGAGCCTAAAACAGATTGTATTCAAGAAACATGGCCTTCAGCAAATTTATGAACAGTGACCACAATTAACACTTTTATATCAACAGCTGTATTGATGCTGGAACACCACACCGTTCACTGTATGTAGCTAATGCTACCACAGTCTATTACAGAAAACACAGCAGCCACATTGTTCTGCAATGGAAAAAGTTAATTTGGGCCAATTTGGCCCAAACAAACCATTTCAAACTAATTTAAGCCTGGAATTCTACTTTAACCAGTTAAGGACCGCCGCCTGTACTTATACGTCGGCACAATGGTACGGACAGGCACAATCGCGTACCAGGCCTTAGCAAGGACCTCACATTCGTCATCAGAGCTATCTGTCATGGAGCCGCTGTCCTCTACAGGATAGTATTCTGAGCCTGAATCTGACAGATGAGTGATTTCCTCTTCACTAGCTGTCATGCTCAGAAATGTGTAGGCCTCTTCACTAGTGTACCTTCGATTTGCTATTTTGGGCTCTAAATTTAGTGGTACCAGACCCTTCTGATGTTGTTGAGGTGCAAGAACCGCAGGTCCCTCGTATGGAGCAGAGAGCCAGTACTAGCGCGGCTCATCCTTCTGGTGAACTGGCAAGCACCAGCGGCCTAGTACACCCTGGACGTACATCCAGCACTGCAGTAACACATGGTGACCTGGTGAGTCCCATAAGTGCAGTTCAAGCTGGCGAGGTGGCAAGCACAAGTAGTGTCCCGCTGCCACCAAGAAGAAGACAAAGGCAGGCCCGTCGTTCCCATAGTGCCCTTCCTGCAGAATTCGCCAATCCTGATTGGGTGCCCACCACTTCTGCAGCACCCGTACTTCCCCCATTCACCAACCCGGTATTCAGGTGGAAACAGCTGATGTTACGCCACTCAATTTTTATTCACTGTTTTTCACGGAAGATCTCTATAGATCTATTGTGGACCAAACTAATTTATATGCTGGTCAACACATCGCCGCTAATCCCCAGTTGCCTTCCCTTGCCAGAGATTGGAAACCAATTACGGTTTACGAATTTAAGACTTTTCTGGGCCTTTCCCTCAACATTTAAACACTTAAATTCATGACGTTGCGGACGTATTGATCCACGCATTAGATTGACCATATGCCCGTGTTCTCTAACTCCATGTCCAGGAAACAATATGAGCAGATCTTGTGATTCTTGCACTTCAATGACAATGAACTTTGTCTTCCTTGTGGAGACCCTGAATATGATCGGCTCTACAAAATTCGGCCCCTTATAAACCACTTCAATCAACGTTTTGCAGCCTTGTTTATTCCCCATCCATTCAAACAGTACATTCCCAACAAGCGTGCCAGATACGGGGTCAAGCTCTATAAGTTCTGTGACAGGGCAACAGGCTATGTATTGAGCTTTACGGTTTATGAGGGAAAAGATAGTTACATAGAGCCGGAGAACTACCTAGATTACATAGGGAGCGCTGGCAAGATAGTGTGGAACTTATTGTCACCCTTATTCGGAAAGGGTCCCCACTTGTAAGTGGACAATTATTACATGAGCGTGCCACTATTTAGTCATTTGTTTGATCAGCAGATTGGAGCATGTGGCACCGTGCGACCTAATCGCCGGGGCGTTTCCCCTGGGGCTTGTAGATTCCCGTCTTAGCCTGGGGGAGAGAGCCTGCTTGCAGTGTAATAACTTACTCTCTATGAAGTGGAGGGATAATAAGAATGTTTTCGTTCTTAGCTCCCTTCATGCAGACACGACAGTCCAAATTCATACGGCCACTGGTGTTGTGGAGAAACCCCTCTGTGTCCACGAATATAACCAAAATATGGGAGGGGTTGACCTCAATGACCAGTTGTTGGTGCCGTATCTAGTTGCCCGTAAGGCCAGACGCTGGTGCAAAAAAGTGTCTGTTTACTTATTTCAATTGGCTTTGCTGAACGCTCATGTGCTATACAGAGCTTCAGGCGGGACTTTATCCTTTCTTTTATTCCAGAAAGAGATTGTCACAGACCTTCTGTATCCACACGGTTCTGCACCTCACCATTCCCAACCAAATGCAGTAAGCCGACTGTATGAGAGGCATTTTCCGTATGTCCTCAAGAGTACCCCTACACAACGAACCAAAGAAGATGTCGTGTCTGTTCCAAGCGCGGATATAGGCATGACACCTGTTGTTATTGTCCACGCTGTCCTGGCAATCATGGTCTTTGCATTGGTGAATGTTTTGAACGCTACCACACACTAGTGAGGTTTTAGCATAGGGTACAGCATTTCACAGACTACACTTACACAGGGTCTCCCAAGATGCCATCGAATTTAGAGACACCCGAACCATTACAGTTGTTACAGTTACAAAAAAAAAAAAAAAACGTAAAAAAGAAAAAACACAAAAATATATATATATATATTTTTTTTTTTTGCACAAAGTTGTCACTAAATGATATATTGCTCAAACATGCCATGGGCATATGTGCAATTACACCCCAAAATACATTCTGTTGCTTCTCCTGAGTACGGGGATACCAAGTGTGTGAGACTTTTTGGGAGCCTAGCCGTGTACGGGACTCCAAAAACCAAGCACCACCTTCAGGCTTTCTAAGGGTGTAAATTTTTTATTTCACTCCTCACTGCCAATCACAGTTTCGGAGGCCATGCAATGCACAGATGGCACAAACCACTCCCAAATGACCCCATTTTGGAAATTAGACACCCCAAGCTATTTTCTGAGAGGTATGGTGAGTAATTTGCAGATCTCGCTTTTTGTCACAAAGTTTGAAATTTCAAAAAAAAAAGTTTTTTTCTTTACTTTCTTCATTTTCAAAAACAAATGAGAGCTGTAAAATACTCACCATGACTCTCAGCAAATAGCTTTCGGTGACTACTTTCCAAAATGGGGTCATTTGGGGGAGTTTTGTGCTATTGTGGCATTTTATGGTCTTCAAAACTGTGATAGGTAGTGAGGAGTGAAATCAAAAATGTATGCCCTTAGAAATCTTGAAGGCGGTGCTTGGTTTTCAGGGTCCCATACGTGGCTAGGCTCCCAAAAAGGGGGGGGGGTTTGTGCTAATTTGGCATTTTATGGCCTTCGAAAATGTGATGAGTGAGGAGTGAGTGATGAGTGAGGAATAGTGAGGAGTGAAATCAAAAATTTTCACCCTTATGCCGCATACACAGGATCAAACTATCCAGCGGAAAAGTCCGGCGGACTCGAGTCTGCTGGACAATCCGCCCGTGTGTGGGCTCCGGCGGACTTAGAAAGTAGTTTTGACTCAAAATGTGTCCGCTGGACTCGTAGTCCGGCGGACAATACGGCCCTGTGTGTGCTCGTCCGCCGTATATCTCCCACAGGGAGAAAAGTCATTTTAAGCACGCCTCCAGGTAGCCGGGGCTAGCGAAGGAAGTCAATGTCGCTGCCTTCGGTCCCCCCCAGGTCCATATCAGACCCTTATCCGAACCCGGCCGGTCAGGAAAGGGGGTGGGGATGAGCGAGCGCCCCCCACTCCTGAGCTGTACCAGGCCACGTGCCCTCCACATGGGGGGTGCTTTGGGGAAGGGGGGCCGTGCGGTCCCCCCACCCCAAAGCACCTTGTTCCCATGTTGATGAGGACAAGGGCCTCTTCCCGACAACCCTGGCCATTGGTTGTCGGGGTCTGCGGGTGGGGGGCTTATCTTATACTGGCCCCCCACCCTATGTGAATGAGTATGAGTATGGGGTTCACCTGTGAAAAAAATGTAAATAAAACACAACACACAAGGGTTAAAAATAATTTATTGTACAGCTCCAGGGGTCTTCTTGCGTCTTGGGGGGGTCTTCTCGCAGGACTCCTCCGCTATCTTCTGCTCTTTTGCTAGCTCTTTTACTAGTGGAGGAGCCCGGCTTTCTTCTTCGTCAGCGCTGCCGTCCGGGGGTCTTCTTCCG
This sequence comes from Lithobates pipiens, assembly GCF_037356315.1. Lineage (NCBI taxonomy): Eukaryota > Metazoa > Chordata > Amphibia > Anura > Ranidae > Lithobates > Lithobates pipiens. The sequence goes on along the minus strand of NW_027507787.1, from coordinate 145,579,806 downwards.
ACTTCGGGGTCTTGTCCCCCTCTTCGGGGTCTTGTCCCCCTTTTCGGTTCTTCTTGCCGGGCCTCCGCTCCTTCTACCAGCTCTATTACTGGCGGTGGCCCGGTCTTCTGTCGCCGCTGTCTTCGCCGCTGTCTTCCCCCGCTGTCTTCGCCGCCTTCTGTTCTTCTCTTCTTCTGTTCTTCTGTTCTTCTCTTCTTCTCTTCTTGAGATGTTGACTCGTCGCTGTCTCTGGCCCGCAATGACAGGGACGCGGCGTGCTTGATTGTGGACGAGCGTCTCTTTACCATTGAACCTTCCACGCCATACTGCTACAGTGTGCAAAGCACACGGCATCCTCCACAGTTCTACAGCTACGTTACAGTTTCACATCGTTTTTCAACGTTCTTTGTTCCTAACGGAACTACTCAACAAAGTGAATTACACCTCTATATCAGCCGGTTAACGATATAGAAGCCTCAGAACAGTTTACTTTTCCTTTTTGCTTTTCTGTTAATCTCTTTTTAACACCTGATAGTTGCAGTTAAAGTTAGCGGTTTCTTATTTTCATAACGTGTAACTAACCACTACTTGCCTCCACATAGGACACGATCAACCTCAGTACCACTTTGACAACTGCGGTCTGTCTATCATGTCCCTCACAATCACGTCCCTTAATGTCAAAGGCCTAAATAGTCCTTTCAAAAGATCCCTCTTATGGAGGGAAGCGACTGCTTCTCGAGCTGACATATTATGCACCCAGGAGACCCATTTCTCCTCCCTTAACCCACCACAGTGTACCAATAAACGGTACTCACAAATTTTCCACTCCCGCACGAACAAGAAAGTCAGAGGTGTAATGATAGCAGTTCGCTCCACAGTAGCATTTACAGTCTCCAACGTAGAACATGACCCCACAGGAAGATTCCTGATACTAGCTGCACACTTTAACAACAAGCCCTTGGTAATTGTTAACATATACGCTCCTAACTCACACCAAAAATCCTTCTTTAAATCCATTCTTGCCAAAATACAACACTACCCAAAAGATCAAATCATTTTATGCAGGGACTTCAATGTGGTGTTAAATCACACGCTTGATTCCTCTACCCCTCGTAGGAGATGGTCTACAACCCTCTCCTCCATCACATGCCTAGAAGATCTCTATGACCCTTGGAGGTGTCAACATGGTACTGAGAGAGATTTTAGATTTTATTCCAACGCCCAAAGAACCTACTCCAGGATTGACCTGTTCCTGACCTCCGAAGTGCTGCTCCAAGCAGTTTCCTCCACCAGTATTGGGGTAATATCATGGTCAGACCATGCTCCTATCTCAATGGTCCTCAATCTCTCATCCTCTACCACTCCAATCATGCTGTGGCGATTGAACGCCAGCCTAATCAGTACCAAGGACATTAGGGAACAGGTCAAATCCGCCATTGACGACTACTTTACTTTGAACCAGCACTCTGTCTCCAATGACACCACATACTGGAACACTCATAAGGCGGTTATAAGAGGGGTCCTGTTAAGACTGGGAGGCCAGGAGAAGAAAAAGTGCACCGCAACCCTTAACACCCTCCTAGACAACATAAAGACCCTAGAGAAGCGTAACATGCAATCACCCTCTGCATCCAGCCATGCAGAACTATGTAAACTCCGGTAAGAATTGAGCACTTATCTGCAGAATAGACGCAAGTTTTATATGCGAAAACTGAGGCTCACCTGGTACTCTCAGGGAAATAAAATGGGGAAAACCCTGGCACAACAATACAAGTGAAAGACGGCCCAATCCACAATCCCATATTTGGAAGACTCTATGGGCAATAGACTAACTAACCTCAAAGACATAGCCAACTGCTTTGGTTCATTCTATCAACAATTGTACAACTTAAAAGACTCCCCGACTGAGATGCAACCCACTGATGCGAATATCCAGACTTTTCTCTCCAGCGTGACCCTCCCTTCCTTAACCGCCTCACAAACGGCAGACTTAGCCCAACCCTTCTCGACCCAGGAAATTCGGAATGCCATTAAAGGACTACCATTACACAAGGCTCCGGGCCCAGATGGCTTTGGAAATAAATATTACAAAACTTTTGCTGAGCCACTAATCCCACATCTATGCAACTCATTTAATAGAATGCTCGCAATCGGGGAGATCCCTACAGAATCCTTAAAAGCCACCATCTCCACCATTCACAAACCCGGGAAAGCGCCACATGATCCAGTGAATTACCGTCCTATTTCGCTTCTTAACTCTGACTTGAAAATGTTTGCCAAGCTGCTTGCCATCCGACTATAACAAGAAATGACCCACCTCATACACCCAGACCAAGTGGGGTTCATTCCCCAACGTCAGGCCTCAGATGGTACCCGCAGGTTTGTGGACCTTATCCACTGGGCGGAACATCATCGAACGCCTTCTCTGCTGATATCATTAGACACAGAGAAGGCGTTAGATAGAGTACATTGGAGATACCTAGAGGCAGTATTGAAAAAATTTGGTTTAGAGGGTCACTTCTTAAACGCTATCATGGGTCTATACTCCTCACCTACCGCGAGGGTTCGTACCTCGGGCATTCTTTCCAACCCCTTTAAAATCACCAACGGCACTCGTTACGGGTGCCCGCTCTCATCCCTGATCTTTGCCCTAGTCATGGAACCCCTGCCACAGACTATCCGCGCACACCCCTATATTGACTGTATTACGGTAGGAGATACATGCCACAAAATAAGTCTCTACGCAGATGACGTAATCATAGCTCTCACTGACCCAATCAATTCCCTGCCTACCCTGACAAAAGTTCTAAATAACTTTAGTGAAGTATCCATGTACAAATTGAATCACTCCAAATCGGCCATGCTTGGCATTGAGATGTCCCCAGCGCTTTAATCTGAGATCTCCAAAATCTCACCCTTCTCCTGGGCTCCCAGTTCTTCTATGACATACTTGGGCATTCAACTGGTAACCCCTCCTCAGCAATGCTTCGTAACAATCTTACCTCCTTGTATTAAAAACTGAACAACCTGACCGCGAGCATGTCCTCAATCAAAGCCTCATGGGCCGGCAGGATAGCCCTGACTAAAATGTTTCTCCTTCCACATGTGCTTTACTTCTTTCGTACCCTTCCGCTTCCAATACTCACTGCAGAACTGTCCAAACTCCAACGCATTCTAGACTCATTTATATGGGCAGGACGTAAGCCCCGTTTGAAATCTTCAATCCTGTGTACTCCCACCATCTCTGGAGGGATGGGGGCACCAGACGTAAAAACATACTACAAAGCCGTCATCCTGGATCGAGGAAAGCAACTCTGGACCCAGAAACCTGACACAAGGTGGCACCAAATAGAATCTATGGCATTACCTAATAATCCGCGTTTGACACTTTCAGCGATCTGGATGTCCCTCCCCATCACACGACCATTTCTTCCAACAGTGCGTGCCTGTATAACACAATGGTCTGCTATAGGTCGTGTCCATCAAGGCATACATGGAGACACATTAAAAAGTCTACCGTTCTTGGCACTACAATTACTATCTCCGGACCTTTCTATTCAACACTGGTTGACTTCTAAATTCGGACTTTTGCATAAAGACTTCTACATATATCTCAGGATTAGGCATATTCTCTCAAAAATGTTAACCTCTACAGGGGGGTTAGGGGGGGTTTTGTACTGCTCTGCCATTTTAGCACCTCAAGAAATGAGAGGCAGTCATAAATTAAAAGCTGTGTAAATTCCAGAAAATGTACTCTAGTTTGTAGACGCTATAACTTTTGCGCAAACCAATAAATATACACTTATGGACATTTTTTTTACTAAAGACATGTGGCCGAATACATTTTGGCCTAAATGTATGACAAAAATTCAGTTTATTCGATTTTTCTTATAACAAAAAGTAGAAAATATTTTTTTTTTTTTCAAAATTTTCAGTCTTCTTTCATTTATGTTGCAAAAAATAAAAATCACAGAGGCAATCAAATACCATCAAAGGAAAGCTCTATTTGTGGGAAGAAAAGGACGCAAATTTCATTTGGGTACAATATTGCATGACCGCGCAAAAGCAGTGCGAAATTGTAAAAAGACCTCTGGTCCTTAGGCTAACAATTGGTCCGGGGCTTAAGTGGTTAAGAGGGCAGTGTTTTTGATATCATTATTATTATTATACACGATTTATATAGAACCAACAGTTTAGGCAGCGCATTACAATGTAGAGGGGGCACAGCACAATTACAGTACAGTTCAATACTGAAGGGAAAGGAGGGCCCTGCTCATAGAGCTTACATTCTACAGGGAGGGGATGGTGGTACAAAAGGTAATAGATGCAGGGAATGATGTGATGGGGGTGTATTTGATATGAATCTAAAACTAGTCATGGATGGGTCAAAATTTGGCTATTTTAGCAGGGAAAGCCTGAATTTCAATCCATGTGTGGCCACTCCCACAGGCCTGTTGGAAATTATTTCTGGAGTTCCCGTTGTCAGAATACAATGTCTCAGCAGGGAGGATTCCTATATTTACTACAATTTTGTGGATATGGGAATCCCTTAAAATGTTTAATTTAGCCCTGTGGCTGAACAAAAGAAAACAATCCATCTATGGCCAGCCTAAGATCTAGAACATGGAGACATGACCTCAAATGAGCAGTAGGAAAGTTCAAAACTAAAAGTTCCATTGTGGACGATTAGTATAATATTTTTATCATAGCGCAGTTTTTTGCTTTTTTCCAAGTTCAAAACTAACCCTTGAAAGTATTATTTTACTGAAAAACTGCTTGATGCTTGGAACAGATTTCCAGCAGAAGTAGTGTATCAGTCAACAATAAGTTATTCACACTGTATATTTCAGTCATGCCCTCCGTCCTCCCACTGGTGATTCCTCCAGTGATAACTAAAGATCTTTTTAGAGGAATCAGGTCCTCCATCCTTCGGCTGGAGATCCCTCCATTGATATGTAAAGCTCTATATAGATTAATCAGGTCCTCCTTCCACCTTCTTGTGATTCCTCCACTGATATCTAAAGCTCTATAGAGGAATAGGATCCCCTTCCTTCCACTGGCGATTCCTTAAAGCGGGGTTCCACCCTAAAGTGGAACTTACGCTGATCGGAACCCTCCCCCCCTCCGGTGTCACAATTGGCACCTTTCAGGGGGGAGGGAGGTGCAGATACCTGTCAAAGACAGGTATTTACACCTACTTCCGGGCATAGACTCCCACGGGAGTCTATGCCTCATCCTGTCCCTGCACGCTGTCTGCTGGGACACACACGGGTCCCAGAGACAGCGTGGACAATTCCTATTGCGCTGCGCGACTCGCGCATGTGCAGTAGGGAACCGGGAAGTGAAGCCGCAGCGCTTCACTTCCTGATTCCCTCACCTAGAATGGTGGCGGCAGCAGCCGAGAGCCGATCGATCGATCGGCCTCGGCTGCCGGCATCGCTGGACCCCGGGACAGGTGAGTGTCCATTTATTAAACGTCAGCAGCTGCAGTATTTGTAGCTGCTGGCTTTTAATATTTTTTTCCACAGTGCAGTCCCGCTTTAAGTGATAACTAAAGGTCGATATAGGAGAATCAGGAGCTCCTTCCTCTTGCTGATAATCCCTCTAGTGATGAACCCCACAATTCTATTGGCTTTCCCAACTATCAGGTCACATTATTGGCTTATTTCACAATCATCTAAATAAACTAAAATAGTAACACTAAATCTTTTTCTTTTGTAGTTCTGGCCAACACTGTACCCCTAATATTGTACACTATTGGAGTATTCTTTTCCTAAGTGCATTATTTTTCTAAGTGCATTATTTCTGTAGTAAACCATAATAATGTTCCCTTCCATTTAGGCCTACCATACATGGTTTGAGTCTCACCCAGCTAAGCAGGAACTGGCCGAGATTTGAACCGTTAATGAGCAGGCTGAATGTACCAAGTTGATTGATCAATCAACTTGGGTACAACCAGCCTGCCGGATTCTCTTGCCGCCTGCCCATGCCCCCCCCCCCCCCCCCCCCCCCACTGGGAGAAGACAATTACTGCTTTCCCTGTCAACACTACCTGTGTTGATAGGGGAATTGTGCAAATTTACTTTCCTGTAACTTGTGGTTACAGGAAAGAAACTCACACCATGTATGGCCTGCCTTACTCTCACTAATTTGTCACATTTATATTCTAGTTGATTCCAGGATGGTAGACTTCAATAGTGCCCACTGATTACTGACTGCTGCCATTAGTCTCTAACATTTTATTTCCTTAATTTCAGCAAAATTTATCTGAAAAAGTTATGATTTTTCAGCTTTTGTATTGATATCAAAACTAAGATATTGGTGATTACCCGAAACCAAATTCACCTCAACATCAGACAATCAATTCCTATTTGTCAGAATGTGATTTCCTTGAGATTTTTTTTTTTTTTTAAATTTACTAACTACATAGACACTCCATTCAATGCCTCCAACCTGCTCCTGCTCGTACATCCAGTTTGAAAATTGCAGTTGTCAGGCATCTTGAGGTCAGCCATGACTAAAATCAACCCCTTTGTTGTCACTATTATTGTTATTTTTTTAACCAACAGGTTTTATTAGTCCTCAGTCTGTCCCGGAGGCCTCTATACTACACCAGTTTTAAAAGAACTTAAGGGAAAATTCCTCTCCAGTTTGTAGGCAGACCCAGAAGGTTTTAAGTTCATTTGTTTTCTGAATTGTTGCTAGTTTTATGTTGTTCTTGATATAAATGGCAACTCTACCTCTCCTATTTCCTATCCTGTTTTTCCTGTATTTTTTTTTTATTTATATGCATCAGTAAACGGCCAACCTATTCCACTGGTCGCCGTAACTATGGCATATATATCTAGAATCAGTGGCCAGTTCGTTATCACCACTCGTGTGACGCTAACTGGGCTGCTGAGCCATCATATGCATATAGATTTTCTGTTCTCTTTTCCTTTCTCTTTTTTTTTAAATTATGCATATAATCTTCCAACTAGCCAACGTTTATTCAAAATTAATTTTTTTTCCTTTTCATATATCAATACATACTTAAACTTATATCCACCCCCCCCTCCCTCCCTCTCTCTCTCTCTCCCTCTCCCCCCCCCCCCCCTTAGCTTTCCACCATTTTTAGATGTTCTGCAGTCTTTTTAAACTCCAACCACCCTTATACTATGAAAGACTTACACCATATCTTCACTTCTATAAATGGTTTCTTCTATTGATCTTAACCAGTCTATCCTTCCTATCCAATCTTTAATTAATGGCGGGTTAGGGGTTCTCCAAACTTTCGGTAATAAACTCTTGGCTGCATTTAGCAGGTGAGGAACCAGTTTTTTTTTTATGTCGAACTAATGTTTTATCCGTGTCATGAAACAAGCACGTCCATGGTTCCTTGCTTACTCGTTCTCCTGTTATGTGGTATATATTAAGTATAATCTTTTCCCAATATGTCTGGATCTTTACGTAGTCCCACCATAGATGTGCAAAGGTTCCCAGGGTGTTACAGCCCCTCCAACACATTGTCGAGGTCCCTGCTCTGATCTTCTGTGCTCTTTCTGGGACAATGTACCGTCTTGCCAGCAGTTTATAGGACATTTCCACTGTCCTAATATCCCTAGAGGTAGCACATACTGTTCTCAAACTCCTACTTCTATGTTCCTCGTTCCGTAGAGCTCCCAACTCTTCCTCCCATTTCTTCAAGTAGGACGGGTCCCTCGATTCCATTTCCTCTCCTAGAATTTTATATATTTTTGACGTACTCTGTCTCAAACACCTCGAGGAAGAGAGGAATCTCTCCATAGGTCTCAGATCCCCCTCTCCTCGAAGTGGCCGGGGAAGTGTCTGTGTGAAGTGCTGTATTTGTGCATACCTCCATCTATCTAATATCATATATCCCCACTTTAGTCTTAATTCATTCATTCAAAGTGCAAATTCTATCTCCAATCATCACATCCTTCAACATTATGTAATTTTTCTTTGCCCACCTAATAAAATACATATATTCATCCTTCCCAGGTATGAAGTAATTTGTGTCTAATAAAGAAATTAAAGGTGAGTTAAATTGCCAGTGTTATAGTTTACCCAATTCATCCCAAGTTTTGAAGACATTTATTGTTAATGGGTTTGCGTTACTTGCTAATTCCCAGTGCTCCCGTGGGACCCATATCCTTTTCCCTAAATCTACTTTACTTTGCGCTTTCTCAATATCAACCCACCCTTTATTACCCTTATCGTGTACTCAACCCGTTATTCGTGAAATAATAATTGCCTGATAGTATCTCTTAAAATTTGGTGCTGCCAATCCTCCTCCTTGCTTCCCCTTTTCCAGTGTTGCATATGAAACTCTAGGATTCTTACGCCCCCAAATAAATTTTATTACCAACATTCTTCATTTTGTAAAGAACTCATGTGGAACTCTTATTGGAATCATTTGAAATACATATGTTAGCTTTGGTAATATAAACATTTTTAACGCGTTTATCCTCCCTATCAACGAAAGGGGTTTATATCTCATGTATCTTAAAAAATCTTTAACCTTATTCAAAATAGGAGCGTAATTAGCCGCATACGCATACGCTGATGCTGTATGTTTTATGCCAAGATACCCCAGCTCTCCCCTACCTCAAACAAAAGGAAATGAGGCTTGGAGTATCTTTTTCAGTCACTGTTATGTTCAAGATTTCCGTTTTTGATACATTGATCTTAAAATTTGTCAGTTTTCCATATATACTCAATTCTTTCATTATATTAGGTAACCCCTCCTCAGCAATGCTTCGTAACAATCTTACCTCCTTGTATTAAAAACTGAACAACCTGACCGCGAGCATGTCCTCAATCAAAGCCTCATGGGCCGGCAGGATAGCCCTGACTAAAATGTTTCTCCTTCCACATGTGCTTTACTTCTTTCGTACCCTTCCGCTTCCAATACTCACTGCAGAACTGTCCAAACTCCAACGCATTCTAGACTCATTTATATGGGCAGGACGTAAGCCCCGTTTGAAATCTTCAATCCTGTGTACTCCCACCATCTCTGGAGGGATGGGGGCACCAGACGTAAAAACATACTACAAAGCCGTCATCCTGGATCGAGGAAAGCAACTCTGGACCCAGAAACCTGACACAAGGTGGCACCAAATAGAATCTATGGCATTACCTAATAATCCGCGTTTGACACTTTCAGCGATCTGGATGTCCCTCCCCATCACACGACCATTTCTTCCAACAGTGCGTGCCTGTATAACACAATGGTCTGCTATAGGTCGTGTCCATCAAGGCATACATGGAGACACATTAAAAAGTCTTTTCAACCCACCTGGGCATCTGTGTCCCTCTTTAAAAGTTTTTCGTGATCTGGCCCTCAAAGACCTTGAGGACTTACGTATAAAGAAAGTTAGAAATAAAGAGGTGATTGATGCTGGCATTGAATCCCTCTGCAACAATAAAAATGTGGTCATCCGCCCAGCGGACAAAGGGGGGGGCATAGTCATCCTTAATAAGGATGACTATATAGGCGAGATGAATCGGATTTTGGGAGATAGGGCTACTTACATCTCCCTACCCTCTAATCCAAATGTACAATATAAAAGAACTTTGGAGTCCCTTGTTACTGAGGGATTCGATCAGGGAATCTTAAATAAGAAAGAAAAGGCCTTTCTTGTCCCAAAAACTCCTAGAATCCCTATAATTTACTACCTACCTAAGGTCCATAAGAGTCTAACTTGCCCCCCGGGACGACCCATCATTAGTGGGATTGACTCTATCACTTCCCGGGTGGGCAGGTATATAGATTTCTTCCTACAACCTCTAGTGCGTCGAATGCCATCATTTATTAAAGACACAAGGCATATAATTAACCTTCTCGAGGGATATCATCCCAAACAAGGGACTCTGCTGGTGACTGCAGATGTTGCGTCACTTTATACAAGCATACCCCAAGATATGGGCCTAGAGGCCGTCTCGGATTCCTTAGAGAGGTTTTCTGATCTCCCCTCAGAACAAATAAACTTCATTATGAAGCTTTTAGACTATGCGGCTACGCATAACTTTTTTTGGTTTGGAGGGGATTTTTTTCGCCAGATCAAAGGGGTCGCAATGGGGGCAAAATATGCCCCTAGTCTGGCGAATTTGTTTATGGCAAAATGGGAGGAGGATGTCGTCTATGCCCGTGTCAGGCCGCAGCTGACCTTTTGGGCCAGGTATATAGACGACATCCTCCTCCTATGGGACGGGAGTGAATCGGATCTCTCCCTGTTTATGAGTGAGCTTAACGCCAACACCAGGGGTATACACCTCACTTATGAAGCCAGTCTTACCCAAATAAATTTTTTAGACCTTACTATTACTATTAAAGAAGAACGTTTTATTACATCAACTTTCTTTAAAACCACCGATAGGAACTCCTTTATACCTACTACTAGTTGCCATCATCCATCTTGGCTCAAATCAGTACCTAGAAGCCAGCTCTTAAGATTGAGACGTAACTGCACAGAACAGGATGTTTTTATACAACAGGCCCGTGTTCTTACTCAGAGGTTCATTGATAAAGGTTATCCATCTGAACCCTTGACATGTCTGATAGATGAGATTAGTCAAGTTGAAAGATCCGATTTACTAAAGGAACGAGAAGGAGGTCGTCAAAACAATTTCCGTTACCCCTTCATCACCAATTATTCCTGCCAACACACTAGGATCAAACATATACTTAAAAAACATTGGCATGTACTTAGGAACGACTCGGTATTGGGAACTATTTTGCCTGACAGACCCCAAGTAGTATATAGAGGCGTAACATCTCTGAGGGACAGGGTGGCCCCTAATGTTTTGGACCCACCCACTAACCGTCCACATTTTTTCTCAAACCTTACTGGGTACTATCAATGCAGGAAGTGCACGGTATGTAGCTTAAATGGCTGTCGGTCTAGGAGAAGTACTACCTTTAGATCTACGGTCACATCTAGGTCTTATACCATAGAACCTTTTATCACTTGCTGCTCAGAGGCAGTGGTCTACATGCTGGAGTGCCCTTGTGGCCTCCAGTATGTAGGGCGGACCAAACGTGCTTTACATGTACGTTTGAACGAACATATTGGGAATATCCGTAGAGGATATACCCAGCATTCGGTCTCCAAACACTACCTGTTGGCACACAACAGAGACCCTACCAACACAATCTTCATGGGAATTGACAAGTTCAATCCCCATTGGAGGGGAACCCATTTGGTAAGAAGCATTTCCAAGCTTGAAATGATGTGGATACACAGATTAAAAAGTTACGTCCCTCATGGTCTTAATATTGAAGTAGACGTAAATGCATTTATTGACAATTCTTGAATAATATATGATTGGTTGGAATGGTTTATATAGCTTGGGCTTCCTGTGGTCGTTGTTGCTTTTTTAACTGTAAACTTGGTGTGAGTTCCATGAGCCCTCAATGAGGTTTTTTTGCCTTTATTAATTTTTCTGTATTTGTGGTCTTACTACTTTTATTATTACTATTATTATTACATTATTACTTTATTATTTCATTGGATACCTTCTGATAAATATACTTTTCAATTGGTATTTGAAAGGAATTTTTTTGTAATTCCTTTTTTCCCTCAATGTATTTTTATGATAATTTTGCATTTTTATTTTATAGTTTTTAAAAGATTCTGGAGGGTTATAATTATGGGTTTGCCTCTGCGTAATGGTAGGGCAAATTTTTGCCCTTTTCTCCTTATGCAAAATGGTGGACTGGGTGATAGTATGGGCATTCCAGTCCTCTTTCCCTCACCCAACATGGTGGATTGAGAGGACAACATGGAGCTCAGACCGAGGCTGTTTGTTTATGATTTTGTATATAGGCGGTGCGTCAGAACGCCGTCCCGCATCCCGTGAACACGTCCGTTTGAGACGAAACGCGCGTAGGGAGATAGGCGTTCTGACGTCTCCGCGTTCTACGCCCAACCAGGAAGTGCGGGCGGCACACGAGTCCGGCCGGCTCGGTTTTTATGTGATCGTTTTTTCTTTACGTATGTGAGTGTAAATTTTTTTTAAATTCTACTTTATTAAACCAAGTGGTTTTACGCTATGCGAGTGTCTTTGATCTTTTATATATGATCCTCGATACCCTCGTTCCCTGATTGGAGGCTTCGTACTGGAGATAGAGACAGCGTGGTGTCAGCAATCTACGACACCTTCGTTCCTCGATTGGAGCCTTCGTTTTGGAGCCTTCGTATTGGAGACATAGATGGTGGGATGCCTGTGACGGTTCACCCAGAAACCCCTGTGCTGTTGCCTTATTGATCTCACTAACACTGGGATCTAAAGCTCTGGTAAGCGGCCCCTCTTCTCACTGGTGGAGGATTGTTTTGAATATTTTCTACATAAAAAAACAAAATTTTTTTCACCTTAATATCAAGTTTGAAGAATCAACAATATTAATATTTTTGGACTAAAAATATCATTTTTTCCTTTATCACATATGAACTCTTTATGGTTTTTGAATATTATTTTTATTAACATTATTCGTTTAGATTTAGCACACACCATTATTTTTGTTTCAATTTACATTAATTATTGTGGGTGCTTTCTTTATTATTTATACTAATTTCATTTTAGATCTAGTACACACTTTATTCACTCTATGATGATATGATAGTACTCATATATACTATTTACTAATCACATTTTTGTTTATTTAATACTGTTTTTTATGCTTACTTTGTATAGGTTTTGATTAGGTTTTAGGTGTTTGATTAATTTTTAATTTCTAATTTGTTTTTAGCGCAGCTCATTTTTTTCACCTATTAAAAAGTCTACCGTTCTTGGCACTACAATTACTATCTCCGGACCTTTCTATTCAACACTGGTTGACTTCTAAATTCGGACTTTTGCATAAAGACTTCTACATATATCTCAGGATTAGGCATATTCTCTCAAAAATGTTAACCTCTACAGGGGGGTTAGGGGGGGTTTTGTACTGCTCTGCCATTTTAGCACCTCAAGAAATGAGAGGCAGTCATAAATTAAAAGCTGTGTAAATTCCAGAAAATGTACTCTAGTTTGTAGACGCTATAACTTTTGCGCAAACCAATAAATATACACTTATTGACATTTTTTTTACTAAAGACATGTGGCCGAATACATTTTGGCCTAAATGTATGACTAAAATTCAGTTTATTCGATTTTTCTTATAACAAAAAGTAGAAAATATTTTTTTTTTTTCAAAATTTTCAGTCTTCTTTCATTTATGTTGCAAAAAATAAAAATCACAGAGGCAATCAAATACCATCAAAGGAAAGCTCTATTTGTGGGAAGAAAAGGACGCAAATTTCATTTGGGTACAATATTGCATGACCGCGCAAAAGCAGTGCGAAATTGTAAAAAGACCTCTGGTCCTTAGGCTAACAATTGGTCCGGGGCTTAAGTGGTTAAGAGGGCAGTGTTTTTGATATCATTATTATTATTATACACGATTTATATAGAACCAACAGTTTAGGCAGCGCATTACAATGTAGAGGGGGCACAGCACAATTACAGTACAGTTCAATACTGAAGGGAAAGGAGGGCCCTGCTCATAGAGCTTACATTCTACAGGGAGGGGATGGTGGTACAAAAGGTAATAGATGCAGGGAATGATGTGATGGGGGTGTATTTGATATGAATCTAAAACTAGTCATGGATGGGTCAAAATTTGGCTATTTTAGCAGGGAAAGCCTGAATTTCAATCCATGTGTGGCCACTCCCACAGGCCTGTTGGAAATTATTTCTGGAGTTCCCGTTGTCAGAATACAATGTCTCAGCAGGGAGGATTCCTATATTTACTACAATTTTGTGGATATGGGAATCCCTTAAAATGTTTAATTTAGCCCTGTGGCTGAACAAAAGAAAACAATCCATCTATGGCCAGCCTAAGATCTAGAACATGGAGACATGACCTCAAATGAGCAGTAGGAAAGTTCAAAACTAAAAGTTCCATTGTGGACGATTAGTATAATATTTTTATCATAGCGCAGTTTTTTGCTTTTTTCCAAGTTCAAAACTAACCCTTGAAAGTATTATTTTACTGAAAAACTGCTTGATGCTTGGAACAGATTTCCAGCAGAAGTAGTGTATCAGTCAACAATAAGTTATTCACACTGTATATTTCAGTCATGCCCTCCGTCCTCCCACTGGTGATTCCTCCAGTGATAACTAAAGATCTTTTTAGAGGAATCAGGTCCTCCATCCTTCGGCTGGAGATCCCTCCATTGATATGTAAAGCTCTATATAGATTAATCAGGTCCTCCTTCCACCTTCTTGTGATTCCTCCACTGATATCTAAAGCTCTATAGAGGAATAGGATCCCCTTCCTTCCACTGGCGATTCCTTAAAGCGGGGTTCCACCCTAAAGTGGAACTTACGCTGATCGGAACCCTCCCCCCCTCCGGTGTCACAATTGGCACCTTTCAGGGGGGAGGGAGGTGCAGATACCTGTCAAAGACAGGTATTTACACCTACTTCCGGGCATAGACTCCCACGGGAGTCTATGCCTCATCCTGTCCCTGCACGCTGTCTGCTGGGACACACACGGGTCCCAGAGACAGCGTGGACAATTCCTATTGCGCTGCGCGACTCGCGCATGTGCAGTAGGGAACCGGGAAGTGAAGCCGCAGCGCTTCACTTCCTGATTCCCTCACCTAGAATGGTGGCGGCAGCAGCCGAGAGCCGATCGATCGATCGGCCTCGGCTGCCGGCATCGCTGGACCCCGGGACAGGTGAGTGTCCATTTATTAAACGTCAGCAGCTGCAGTATTTGTAGCTGCTGGCTTTTAATATTTTTTTCCACAGTGCAGTCCCGCTTTAAGTGATAACTAAAGGTCGATATAGGAGAATCAGGAGCTCCTTCCTCTTGCTGATAATTCCTCTAGTGATGAACCCCACAATTCTATTGGCTTTCCCAACTATCAGGTCACATTATTGGCTTATTTCACAATCATCTAAATAAACTAAAATAGTAACACTAAATCTTTTTCTTTTGTAGTTCTGGCCAACACTGTACCCCTAATATTGTACACTATTGGAGTATTCTTTTCCTAAGTGCATTATTTTTCTAAGTGCATTATTTCTGTAGTAAACCATAATAATGTTCCCTTCCATTTAGGCCTACCATACATGGTTTGAGTCTCACCCAGCTAAGCAGGAACTGGCCGAGATTTGAACCGTTAATGAGCAGGCTGAATGTACCAAGTTGATTGATCAATCAACTTGGGTACAACCAGCCTGCCGGATTCTCTTGCCGCCTGCCCATGCCCCTCCCCCCCCCCCCCCCCCACTGGGAGAAGACAATTACTGCTTTCCCTGTCAACACTACCTGTGTTGATAGGGGAATTGTGCAAATTTACTTTCCTGTAACTTGTGGTTACAGGAAAGAAACTCACACCATGCCTTACTCTCACTAATTTGTCACATTTATATTCTAGTTGATTCCAGGATGGTAGACTTCAATAGTGCCCACTGATTACTGACTGCTGCCATTAGTCTCTAACATTTTATTTCCTTAATTTCAGCAAAATTTATCTGAAAAAGTTATGATTTTTCAGCTTTTGTATTGATATCAAAACTAAGATATTGGTGATTACCCGAAACCAAATTCACCTCAACATCAGACAATCAATTCCTATTTGTCAGAATGTGATTTCCTTGAGATTTTTTTTTTTTTTTTATTTACTAACTACATAGACACTCCATTCAATGCCTCCAACCTGCTCCTGCTCGTACATCCAGTTTGAAAATTGCAGTTGTCAGGCATCTTGAGGTCAGCCATGACTAAAATCAACCCCTTTGTTGTCACTATTATTGTTATTTTTTTAACCAACAGGTTTTATTAGTCCTCAGTCTGTCCCGGAGGCCTCTATACTACACCAGTTTTAAAAGAACTTAAGGGAAAATTCCTCTCCAGTTTGTAGGCAGACCCAGAAGGTTTTAAGTTCATTTGTTTTCTGAATTGTTGCTAGTTTTATGTTGTTCTTGACATAAATGGCAACTCTACCTCTCCTATTTCCTATCCTGTTTTTCCTGTATTTTTTTTTTATTTATATGCATCAGTAAACGGCCAACCTATTCCACTGGTCGCCGTAACTATGGCATATATATCTAGAATCAGTGGCCAGTTCGTTATCACCACTCGTGTGACGCTAACTGGGCTGCTGAGCCATCATATGCATATAGATTTTCTGTTCTCTTTTCCTTTCTCTTTTTTTTTAAATTATGCATATAATCTTCCAACTAGCCAACGTTTATTCAAAATTAATTTTTTTTCCTTTTCATATATCAATACATACTTAAACTTATATCCACCCCCCCCCCCTCCCTCCCTCTCTCTCTCTCTCCCTCTCCCCCCCCCCCCCCCTTAGCTTTCCACCATTTTTAGATGTTCTGCAGTCTTTTTAAACTCCAACCACCCTTATACTATGAAAGACTTACACCATATCTTCACTTCTATAAATGGTTTCTTCTATTGATCTTAACCAGTCTATCCTTCCTATCCAATCTTTAATTAATGGCGGGTTAGGGGTTCTCCAAACTTTCGGTAATAAACTCTTGGCTGCATTTAGCAGGTGAGGAACCAGTTTTTTTTTATGTCGAACTAATGTTTTATCCGTGTCATGAAACAAGCACGTCCATGGTTCCTTGCTTACTCGTTCTCCTGTTATGTGGTATATATTAAGTATAATCTTTTCCCAATATGTCTGGATCTTTACGTAGTCCCACCATAGATGTGCAAAGGTTCCCAGGGTGTTACAGCCCCTCCAACACATTGTCGAGGTCCCTGCTCTGATCTTCTGTGCTCTTTCTGGGACAATGTACCGTCTTGCCAGCAGTTTATAGGACATTTCCACTGTCCTAATATCCCTAGAGGTAGCACATACTGTTCTCAAACTCCTACTTCTATGTTCCTCGTTCCGTAGAGCTCCCAACTCTTCCTCCCATTTCTTCAAGTAGGACGGGTCCCTCGATTCCATTTCCTCTCCTAGAATTTTATATATTTTTGACGTACTCTGTCTCAAACACCTCGAGGAAGAGAGGAATCTCTCCATAGGTCTCAGATCCCCCTCTCCTCGAAGTGGCCGGGGAAGTGTCTGTGTGAAGTGCTGTATTTGTGCATACCTCCATCTATCTAATAGCATATATCCCCACTTTAGTCTTAATTCATTCATTCAAAGTGCAAATTCTATCTCCAATCATCACATCCTTCAACATTATGTAATTTTTCTTTGCCCACCTAATAAAATACATATATTCATCCTTCCCAGGTATGAAGTAATTTGTGTCTAATAAAGAAATTAAAGGTGAGTTAAATTGCCAGTGTTATAGTTTACCCAATTCATCCCAAGTTTTGAAGACATTTATTGTTAATGGGTTTGCGTTACTTGCTAATTCCCAGTGCTCCCGTGGGACCCATATCCTTTTCCCTAAATCTACTTTACTTTGCGCTTTCTCAATATCAACCCACCCTTTATTACCCTTATCGTGTACTCAACCCGTTATTCGTGAAATAATAATTGCCTGATAGTATCTCTTAAAATTTGGTGCTGCCAATCCTCCTCCTTGCTTCCCCTTTTCCAGTGTTGCATATGAAACTCTAGGATTCTTACGCCCCCAAATAAATTTTATTACCAACATTCTTCATTTTGTAAAGAACTCATGTGGAACTCTTATTGGAATCATTTGAAATACATATGTTAGCTTTGGTAATATAAACATTTTTAACGCGTTTATCCTCCCTATCAACGAAAGGGGTTTATATCTCATGTATCTTAAAAAATCTTTAACCTTATTCAAAATAGGAGCGTAATTAGCCGCATACGCATACGCTGATGCTGTATGTTTTATGCCAAGATACCCCAGCTCTCCCCTACCCCAAACAAAAGGAAATGAGGCTTGGAGTATCTTTTTCAGTCACTGTTATGTTCAAGATTTCCGTTTTTGATACATTGATCTTAAAATTTGTCAGTTTTCCATATATACTCAATTCTTTCATTATATTAGGTATGGTTATCCTGGTATCTGACACATAAAATAATATGTAATCTGTGTATACAGCCATCTTATACTCATCTTTACCTATCTTCACTCCCATTATGTCCCCATTTTTCCTAATTGCAGCTATTAAGGGCTCCAGAGCCAGTACGAATAGCATTGGTGACAGGGGACAGCCCTGTCATGTACCGTTATGTAATTCCAATGGAGGGGATAACCTTCCAGTAATTTTTATTTTTGCCATTGGATGATAATAAAATGCCATTATCTCATCGTTCTTTCTTTTATTCCCAGGTGTCTTAAAGTTCCCATCACGACGCCCCAGTCGACCCTGTCAAAGGCCTTCTCGGCATCTACTGACAGCAGGATGGTCGGGGCTCCTTTTCTTTCAAATTCATGTATCAATAGCAAGGTTTTAAGACAATTATCCTTTCCTTCCCTCCCTATAACAAACCCTACTTGGTCCCTGTGTATCCAGTAAGGCAATAATGATTTTAGCCTTCCCGATATTATTTTGGAAAAGATCTTAATAACAGTATTCAATAAAGAAGTTGGTCTGTAGTTCTCTGGTGCCATTGAGTCTTTACCTTCCTTTAATATCAGGGTAATATGTGTCATAAATGCCTCTTCCCTTAATTTTTCCCCTTCTGCCAACGCATTCATATAATCGCATAATTTGGGTACCAGAATTTTTTCAAACCTCTTATAATACATGATAGAGTACCCATCAGGGCCTGAACTCTTCCCAATTGCCATCTCCCTCACTGCTCTTGAAACTTCTGCATGCGTTATTGGAGCCTCTAAGAGCTCCAGTTCTTCTTTAGGGACCCCTGGCAAGTCGAGCTCCCCCAGGTACTCCAGGATATCCTCCTTATTTCTTCAGTTTTCCTCATCTTGTCCTACGCTATACAACTCTCTGTAGAAGTTATGAAAAACTGCTGCTATTTCAGGGGATGAGTGCATAATTTTCCCTTTCCCATTTCTAATTTTAGCTATAAATGATGCATTTTTTTCCCCTTACTGCCCTCGCTAACCATTTCCTAGGTTTATTCCCCTCCTGATATCTCTTTTTATCCACTATATGGAAGGCACGTTTCCTCTCCTAGTCCATTAGTTCTGTCAGTTTCTCTTTTTTATTTTTCAACTCCACTCTCTCTGGGATCCCCCTTGGTCTCGTCAGTTGTTCTAATTCATATATTTCCCTGCGTAGGTCTTTAATTTTTTTCCCCTTTTCTTTTTTTTCCCTGCCCCAATGCTTATTAATATTCCCCTTATATATACTTTGTGCGTTTCCCACAAAATACCCCTCGAGATATCTGGTGTTTCATTTAAAAAAAAAAACTCCTCCAACTTCTGCTCTATTTTCTTCTTTACTTCCGGGTCTTGAATCAGGGAATCATTAAGTTTCCACATTCCCCCCTTAAAGGGATCCTTTGTTATCTCTAGTTGTATTATCACTGGGGCATGATCAGATAGAGAAATAGATTTTATTCCTGTATCCTTGAGTAGGGGGAGCATTTGATGTTCTATCAATACGTAATCTATTCTAGAATATGTCCCGTGTACTGTTGAATAAAACATATAGTCCCAAATCTCCGGGTGCCTGATTCTCCAGACATCTACCAGTTGATGTTCCAGTAGGAGGGACTTTATCCTGTTTTGTCTTAGCGTTGACCAATGGGGGGAGTCCTGTGTAGAGTCCACCCGTGGGTCAATACACATGTTAAAGTCTCCTGCTACTATTAATTTACCCTTTTTAAATTCTGCCAACTTATCGAGGGTTTTCCTCAAAAATCTATCAGGATCTTTATTTGGTGCATAAATGTTTGCAATAGTATATTCTATATTAAATAATTTCCCTCTTATAAAGAGAAATCTCCCCTCTGAGTCAACTAATTGTTCCTCTATTTCAAACATTTTACTCTATCAAATCCTATTGCTACTCCCCTTGCATAACTTGAAGTAGAATCTCCATAGATCCTCTTGGGAAATTGCCAAGAGGATAATCTCCCTCCTACTGCATGTGACATATGTGTTTCCTGGCTACATACCACATTCGCCCCATAATATTGTAATTCCTTATTCACCATAAATCTTTTCTTAGGGGTGTTTATGCCCCTTATATTATATGATATTAAATTTAATGTAGTCATACGTCACCTAAAACTACCCGCCCCCTTTCCCTTCCTCCTCTCCCCCCGTGGGAGCCTCGATGTGGTTCCCCCCTGGGAGAGGGCACATACCTAGGAAGGGAAAAAAAGGGGGGGGGGAGAGAGAGATGCCCAAAAAAAAAACATCCACCATATATACCCCCCTCCCTTTCCCCCGACCCCCCCCCCCCCTGTTTTCCAATACTCTTCCATACTGAAGAGTGAACAAATTTCATGTTTGTTCCTCGCTTGGACCCGCCGACGTCCAGTAGGTCATCGTTCGGTTTCCCTGCATTCTTTGGGGTGAGCTTCTCCAGTAGCTGCCCACCATGCCCCCCCTCTCTCCCACTCCCAATACTCCTGCCCAGGCCCCGACCCCTACTCCCTCCAAAGGAGGGGGTATCGGTATTTACACTCTATCTCCTCCTCTCCCCCTCCGGATTCGTGTCCATTGCATGCTGCTAAGGCCCATCCTTTCTTCTCCCCCCTCCTCCAACCCCAGTAGAGCCGGTGGGGGAATGTCTAATTTACTGCAGAAATCTGGTAGGTCTTCTGGGAACCTCAGAACTGCGGAATGACCATCTCTCCTGCCCTTAAGGCAAACTGGGAATCCCCATTGATATGGTATATTTAATGTCCTCAATTGTTCCGTTGGTTTTAGGAGTCTTCTCCCTGTCAATGTTTCTCCTGCTAAATCTGAAAATATCTGCAGCTCCATCTCTTTAAACATAATTCTGTCCATCTTACTTATCTTTTCCAAAACTTTAACCTTTTCTTCATAGTAATGGAGCCTGACTATTACATCCCTTGGATTTTCATTTGCCTGAGATTGGTATCTTGTAATCCTATGCACTCTATCCAATTTTTATATTTCTTCTTCTTCTCTCCCTAAAATGGGATTAAACAAGTCCTGCATTACTTTGCGCAATTCCTCATTTTTAAATTTTTCTGCTATTCCTCTTATCCTCAGGTTCTTCCTTCTACCTCGATTTTCCTGGTCTTCGATTTTATATAAAATCGATCTATTTGTTTTTTGGACGAATTCCATTTGTTCCTTTATTTCCACCAATTTTTGATCGTACTTATTCATTCTTTCGTCTATTTCTGCAATTCGGCCCAGGACTTGCCCTATATCCGCTCTCACTGCTGCTATATCTGTTTTCAGTGATATCTCCACTTTAGATAGTGCTTCAGTGAGCATTTTTTTAATTTGCCCTAGATTTGCTTGGGGCCCCTCTGGCCTTAATCCACCTTCTATTACGGGGGGTGCCTCTCCTTTCTTCCTCTGATCCTCATTTATTTTAACCTTGTCAAATATAGGATACTTTAGTTGTTTACTTTACTTTACCACAATCCTGTCGATCCGCAAGAGAAAGATCCTCAGCTGCATTTCCATTCCTACATGTCCCACACTTACTTTGCGTTTTTTACTCAGCCTATTATCTTCCAGTGTCCTCCAGTATCCTCTGCAGTATTTTGTTCGGCCTCTACTCCGCCCGGTGTTTCTCTTCGGGTGGCTTTTTAAAGGAGGGGGAGAAAAAGGGGGGGAGCACTGTGTCAGTTTGAGGATCGACTTCTCTAGGAGCCCCGCTGGAGCATACAGCGTGTGCGGCGTGTGCAACGCTGCATCCTTCCCGCCTGGGGCTTACGCTATAGCCTGGGTGGATGATCAGATGATGGGAGAGAACTTCGGCGCGGCGTGCGCCCGCTACGTGCAAGCAGCTCCTCCCATCCCCCTGCTGTTTTAAATTCTAAGTGTTGTCTCTCCTGTTTTTCCTGTATAGTGTGCACCCTGGTATAGTTATTGCTCAGTCCTTTCAAACCCTGAACCATGTCTCTAAAATTGCAACGAAGTCTATGTTATTTCTAGACATTAGAGCTGTCATATCACAGAGATTTTTACCTAACCTATGACAATAACTGTACGCACATGACAACACAAACACTGTTACCTATAGTATGTTTCGATGGGAGCTTTTGGTCAGAAATTCTGACCGTGTGTAGGCTCTATCGGACATTTTCCATCGGAATATAAAACAAACAAAATTTGAGATCTGGATTTTCCGACAACAAAATCTGTTCTCGTAAATTTCCGATTGTGTGTAGACAATTCTCGGCGCACAAAGTTCCATGCATGCTCTGAATCAATTACAAGACAGAAGCACAGGGTCTTTTAAAACTAGCGTTCATAATGGAGATAGCACACTGCAAATTTTTAAATCTGTTACTGCAGCACATTCTCTTCTTCTTTATAATGCTAGAGTAATGAAGTTGTTTTGCTGCCGATATTCACACAGAGTTCTCACGAACAGATTTCGTTATTATTTCTCGTAATCTCATAAATATTTTTATTTTTTGTTTTCGTCAGATCTTAATAATAATGTTTAGAATTTTTGGTTATAGTGGGTTTTTTAATTTTTTTTTATCCAGATAGCCTATTTTTTTTATAGTGAACCTCATAATTTTTATTTTTTTTCTGTTTTGTGTCAAGTTACTACAACACCATTATTTTCTTTTATTTCTTAACCTCAAGGAGGTTGGTTGGTGTTAATTTGCCATTGTATTTTTGAAATGTACCTGCCTAACACACTGTGCTTTTTAAAGTAAAACACATAGCCGATTATTTGTGAAAAATAAATAGCCATTTATTATGGGTCATAACAAAATAAAAGTCAACTCTGGAGAAACTGGTGAAATTTGCGAAGCCTTTGTACCCCAGGGCACACATCAATTATTTTACAGTCAAAATTGGTGGCCTAGGGAGTGCTTATAATAGTGAGCACAATCCGGTCCAGGACTACAAGAGATCAGGAACAGCAGCAGATTACATATCTGTCCCCAGGCTGTGGTCTTACAATAGCCTGCATCTTTTTTCAGACCAGGCTGAACCCAGACCATCACTCTCTTGTCTTCCTTACTCGCTTGCTTCCAGGCTGTGGTTCTGGTGTTGTAGATGTGGCAGAAGGTGGAGGAGGAGGAGGCGGACCATGGTTGAACTCACAAACGTGGCTTTGGCTTGTGAGTTTGCCCCTCAACCCCTTGCATTGGCCCTCCTCCATTTCCTGCATTTTGCAGGCTGCCATGTAGGCATAGTCTCTTGATTATTGGGGGGAGGGGTTCTGAGGGCCACAGTGTTGTGATATGGCTGAACCGGAGTGATTCCATCTTTATAAGTTCATATAAGATTAACTTGGGTTAACCTGTTAGTTAGTTTAAACTCTGTATTTACAGCCTCTAGCGGTTTTCCTTTAAAGCATACATATAAAAAAATATAGGGGGGCGTGGCTTGGAGCCGGGACGAGATGGCCGCATGTTAGTGTAGCTCCGTCCGCGGGAGTCCTATTAAGCCTTCTTTTCCGGAGCCATCGCCGCATTCAGATGGGGAAATCACGGGACAGCGTTCTCAATCCCGCTCGCGCTCCCCGAGGAGCTCCGAAGCCCCGACGGGGCGCGGTATACCGGAGCTGTTCCGTCCCCGATCACGCGAGGCCGAGGCTTCACCTCCGGCCTACCCAGAGGCCGCATCTCCCTCCAGGAGCTCGCCGCCGGCGGAGACCTCCCCACGAACGGGCGGCCCGCTGAGCCCACACAGCAGGCAAACACTCACTGTAGCGGACCTCCGGGATGTAGCCGCAGACATTAAGAACTCCCTCTCGGCGGCTATAGGAGAGCTCCGCAGGGACATCCAGGCCATGCACACTAGAGTTACTGATGTGGAGGAAGTAACAGCCCGCCATGACTCCGCCATTAGGCAGCTGCAGCATACCTCTTCTTCCTACAACGCGCAGCTGAGAGATATGAATAGGTACATGGAAGACCTCAACAGGGGACGCCGTCACAACTTGAGGGTAAGAGGCATCCCCGAGAATGTTGCACCCGCTCATTTAACCCAGGCCACTACACAGATCTTTAATGATGTCCTAGGCAGACCCCCAGAAACCTCCCTGGAATTTGAACGTTTGCATAGAGCCTTGAAACCCAGGGGCAGGGACACAGACCCCCCCCGAGATGTTGTCTGCTGCCTAGTGAACTTTAAAACTAAAGAAGAAATTCTGAGGAGGGCCAGAGACAGACGGCAGCTGCTGTTCCAGGGCACAGAAGTGAAGATTTTCCAAGATCTATCTCCCGTAACTCTACAAAACAGGAGAGACCTGCGCCCCCTCTTGGAGGTCCTGCGCCATAAAGGCATTCCCTACAAGTGGAGATTCCCTTTTGGACTTTCAGCGACTGTTTCGGGTCGCACCGCCATTTTGAGAGTACCAGAAGAATTGGGAAGATTCTGCGATGCGCTTCAGTTGCCTCCGATTGACTTACCTGATTGGTACAAAGCCTTCCGTTCCGACCATCTTCGCAGATCTGACTCGATGGACACCATCCCTGAAAGAGATGATTTTCATATCAGGCGGCGCAGATCATCTTCGCCAAGCCCGCATCAGCAAAGAGCACATGGCGACAGGGCCTACAATAGCCCTACTGCCTCACCAGCTCACAGGCGAGCACGACCAGACGGCCCTTAACTCATCGCTACTTTTCATCTTTCAAGTTTGCAGGTTTATGCACTTTTGTCTACTTTACTCAGGATTCTCATTCGGTCCCGATGCTTTTTGGTGGATCTTCCCTCCCTCCCTCCCTACCTGGAGGACTGGGGGTACACTGGAACTGATTTATTAACTGGTACACCCCCGTTTCTGTTTTTGTTTTTGTTTGTTTTTCTGTTTTTTGTCTCTATTTCTGCCTTGATCAGTGGGGTGCCCCTCTCCCCCCCCTCCCTTGAACCCATGGGTCCCTCTTGACTTCAGCTACCTTTTTGTACTTACTTAGCCTGATCAGTTGCCACGGTCAGATGGCTGTTATCGAGCGACATCCTCATGTTGATTCGTTTGCAAAATGCTTTTTTTTTTTGTAAGTTGAGACAGGATTTATTTCGCTAAGGGGCTTTTCTTTCTTTTTGCAGGTACTGACATTGATATCGTTGGGGGGGGGGGGGAGTGGTCCCCCACTCTGCTATAGCCCCCCTCTTCCCCCCCATTCCCCCCCCCCCTTTTTGTTTTCGTTTTTTTTGTTTTTTTTTTTGTAACCCCTCTCTCTCCTGCTCTCATAGCAGGACCCTTCCTCAGATCAGGCTGCTGCATTCAGCCAACTCGAAGAGGACCTCTCTCACGAATCGGCCTGTGATCTGATACTGTGTGACACTATTTCGTGATTGAAACAGGCAGTGGGGTCCATGATTCCTTTGCTTTGAACTGCCAAGAGGATTATGTGGGGGGTGGGGGAGGGGGTGGTGGGGGGGATGGGGGGGAGGCGGGGGGGATTGAAAGGTATGTGTCAGGATGCGCATGAGATGGACCATTGTGTTATTAGAAGCAGGGGGGATGGTTAGACATATGTTAGTTTTTGCATGTCACATATCCCTCCTGGCTCCATTTTTCAATATGTAGCACAGTTCCGTGGATTAGTACTTTTATTGAACTTCCCTTGTTTTGTTTTCTTTTTGCTGCTGTTTTACTGTTATGTTTATCTCAGGTTACACAGTCATAGTGCTATAATTTACCATCTTTCCCCCGCTTACTCAATAAAGCAGGCTCCTACTACACCCGCGGTCATTTCTCAAGGACTCCCGCTGGACTGACCCCGAGAGGACTACGACCCGGACACCCTTCCACGCACTCACACAACGGACGGACTCCCCGACTGTTGACCCATTGACACTATCAAGGCCATTAACCTACACCACTGGCTTACGTCCCGCAATGAAAAGGGATTTTTCCTGTCTCTGGATGCGGAGAAGGCATTTGACAGGTTGGCCTGGGACTACCTAGCTGCTGTACTCCAACACTTAGGCCTACCCAACAGACTGATGACCTTAATCCTGTCCCTTTATACTACCCCCACTGCGAGCATAAGAGTTAATGGCCACCTGTCAAATGCCTTCCCCATCCGAAATGGAACGAAACAGGGATGCCCTCTGTCCCCTATTCTGTTTATCTTGATGCTTGAGCCTCTCCTCCGCCGCTTGCATTCCAATGAAGACATTAGGGGAATTCAGGTAGCAGGACACACTCATAAGTTAGCGGCATTCGCGGATGACATCCTTCTGTTCCTCAGCGAGCCGCTAACGTCTATCCCGAATGTGCTCAAGGACTTCGAAACCTTTGGCAAGCTCTCCAACTTGAAAATCAATTTTTCAAAGTCTAACGCGCTAAACGTTACTTTGTCTAACGAACTAGTTTCCCAATGCCAAACCGCATTCCCCTTCTCCTGGAAACAGGAAGCTATCACATACTTAGGAATTCAACTCCCCAAGCATTTATCCAACTTATACTCCAAAAACTTCCTCCCGCTGTCACGCTCTATCACCGAAGACCTACGGAGATGGGACAAACCCCACTTCTCCTGGTTTGGCAGGGTAGCTATTCTCAAGATGAATGTGCTCCCTAGAGTCCTGTATCTTCTACAGACAATTCCCATCCAACTCCCTGCCTCCTTTTTTGTGTACCTTAAGCGTGCGTTCACGCAATTTTTATGGAAACATAAACGCCCGAGAATCAGCTATAGCCAACTTACGAGCCCTAAAACTGTAGGGAGCATAGGTCTTACGGATCTCAAACTGTATTCCCTTGCCTGCCAAATGGTCAGAATCTTTGATTGGTCAGCCCATGGGCCGGATAAGGATTGGGTCACTATAGAAAACGCTTTCTCGAACCTACCCATCAACCACACACCCTGGATCCCCCCTTCTTCAGTACCTAAGGCCCTAAAAGAACATCCCCTAGTATACGCCACCCTGACGAACTTTAAAGAAGCTTGCAAAAAATTCAATGTCTCATCCAATCCTGGGCCCCTCATGCCTATTCGGCTTAATCCCACGTTCCCACCTGGCATGTCCGCAACCTTTCTCAAAAATAGCTGGCCACATAAAGAAATGTTTGCGCATCAGTTTTATAAAAATGGGGAGATCCTGGATTACTCTGCACTCCCGACAGAGGGGGATATTCCCCCCATACCTAAATGGTCTTACTTTCAAATACGCCATTTTCTTAAACAGGTACATAGAGAAGCTGAATTATCTAGGCAGCTGACACCTTTTGAGACCCTCTGCTCACAGGCCTCTCCCCAGCGCCACCTAATTTAGATGACCCACTCATTTCTCTCCCAGTCCAAATCACCAAAAAATTGGAAAGCATGTATAGCGTGGGAAAGGGATCTGCAAATGGAGATCTCGGAAGAGGAGTGGGAAAAAATCTTTATCATCACGCATAAAGGTTCCCTGAACGTGCATACCCAAGAGAACAATTTTAAACTTATTTCCAGATGGTATCGAACACCGGCTCTGATTACCAAGTTTAACCCAGAGATCCCTAACAAATGCTGGAGGTGCCTTGGTACTGATGGATCCCTACTACACATATGGTGGTCATGTCCCCATATCCAGAACTTCTGGACCCGGGTACATAGCATAGCCAGCTCCATTACTGACCTCCCTATTGAATTTACAGCTGCTCGCATGCTCCTACACCATACTTCAATTCCAAACCGCTCCTATACGCACTCACTAGGCTTGCATCTACTCAACGCTGCCAAACTTTGCATTCCTATTCATTGGGGATCTCCCACTGTCCCCTCCACCACTGAATGGTTACAAAAGGTGGCAAAGATAGCTGAGATGGAGGAACTCATTTACATTGCTAAAGACGCCCCACATAAATTCGCACAGATCTGGGATAGATGGATAACTTTTCAAAGCAGCAACCCCTTGAACTCCGGGGCCAACTTGTCTTGTCCTATACTTAATGGGGTATCACCTGTCTGATCTAGAAAACCCCCCCGCCCCGACTCACACCGACCGCTCGGCCCCAGGTTGTTATTTCAGCTAGGCTGCTAGGCTGCTTTATCGATCCCACCCTCCATTCTGCACATAGACAAATGGGGGAGCCCGGAGAGAAAACCCCCCTTCCTAACCTATGTACCCGCTATCTACCCCCCATCCCCTCTTTTGCTGTTCCCCCGTCCTTACTCTTTCCTTCTTTCTTTTTGAGTTCGCTATCCCCCCGCACGGGGGTTAGACCTTCGAAATTGACACAAACACCCATCCCCAAGGACAGTTGCCAGCTTCTTACTGACGGAGTGAACCCCTTCCCGGCCCCCTACGCCTCTCTTCTGGCTGCAGTTTTACCGCCCACCCACCACTTCCCTCCATCATACTCCAGGGAAATAGCCCGACAGCCCGATTGCTATGGACAACTGAACATCCCCGAGATGAACAATTTGCAGGTGATCAGCTACCCCCCGACACTCATTGTGATTACAATCTTAAAGAGGAAATGGATAGGAGTTGAGACGTAGGGGTCGTGGCACTGTGTTAAGCTTGAACAGGAGATGCTGGGAAGGTCTCACCTCCGTGTTCCACTTCAAAACTAAGCTCTCTCCGACTGTTCACCTGTTCTAGTACTTACATTGTTATTGTCTGTGATATCGACTTGTACTTTATTTATGTAGTACATCAAGTCTTGCTTGTTACACTTTTTTCTTTGAAAATAAATAAACATTTTATGGAAAAAAAAAATAGCTTGCATAGCTTGCATAAGCAGTTTTATTCTGTACTGTCTAAAAAAAGAAATTGTGTCTCAATATGTCTGGGCCACCCCAGACATGACATGGGGAAGCAGGACTCATGACTTTGACTCATGAAAGCAGATGACATAATCAATGATATGTAATGATATGTAATTTACACCTCTGTATTAACCACACCCATGTTCTATGCACTGATTGGCTAATAATAGCGCATATAAATTGTAGACCCGCCCAGATTTAAACCGGACAAGCTCCGAGCACCAACTTTGACTCATCTCTTCTTGTGTTCAGAAAAATGCTGTCTCCTTAGTACTGCAGTGCTAAGCAGGTTTCGTAAGTGTGGTAATTGCCATAATTATACCTAGCTGGTCTTTGTCAGGTATATAGAAATATAATTTTAATCACAACACACAGTAGCTTTCCGAAATAGGCCAAGTGCTGCCTCCTCCAGGCTACTCCTCTTCCTGGGACTTTTTTGTGGAAGGCAGAGGGGAGGGACCTGGGATTTGTGCAGGCTACTGGGCCTGGCCACCTCCTGGCTGCCACTTACCCTTGCCACCTCCTTGCTTCCACTTTCCATGGCCGCCAACTGGCTGAGACTTTCCTGTGTATGAAAATGGG
Source organism: Lithobates pipiens (assembly GCF_037356315.1). Taxonomy (NCBI): domain Eukaryota; kingdom Metazoa; phylum Chordata; class Amphibia; order Anura; family Ranidae; genus Lithobates; species Lithobates pipiens. The sequence goes on along the minus strand of NW_027507787.1, from coordinate 145,550,494 downwards.
ACATCGTTTTAGTTTTTGGTTCATCAATTATTAAGAATACATTTGCTGACTTATGCTCCACACACACGAGCGGATTTTCTGGCGGAAAAACTTGAATGGTTTTTCCGATGGAATTCCGCTCAAGTTTGGCTTGCATACACATGTTCACACAAAAATTGTCTGAATTTACGACTGTCAAGAATGCGATGACACCACTACGACAAGCTGAGAAAATGAAATTCAATGCTTCCGAGCATGCGTCTAATTGTTTCCGAGCATGTGTAGGAATGTTGCGTGTCGGAATTTGTACAGACAATCAAAATTTCCGATCAGAATCTTTTCCAACTGAAAAATATAGAACCCGCTCTCAATCTTTTGCTGGCTGGAATTCTGCCAGCAAAAGTCTGATGGGGCATACACAGGGTCGGAATTTCTGACCAAAAGCTAACATCTGACTTTTGCTGGCAGAATTTCTGATCGTGTGTATGGGGCTTTTGTGGATCGGTTCTATGTTATTTGAGCTGCAGAGAGTTTTGTGATTCCATTCAGCAGCCACGCACCCTATTTTTCTTTCTGCTATTGGATTTACACACTGTAGACTAATCAAGTGAAACATGAAACAAATAACAAACAAATAATTATAATTATATATACGTTGTCACCACTTCAATCTGGCTCGCAAATGTCTCACTGTAAATACCATCCTGATCATATTAATATAGATGCATTGCTGTTCAGTGAGGGGGCGTTATAGTCAGGCGGCAGCATTGGCATATGTTGCACATTCCTTCATATAATCTGGCTACTGTTATTTTGTAATTTATAGCTGCGAATCAGAATCATATATTTACCGGGCTGTGTATTCCTAACTGGATACTGGAGATGAAGTCACACAGGATTTCTATATCTATACATTTTTTTTTAGCTCACACAATAATTATATTAATCAGTTTGTGGTTTGTGGTGGTAGTGGTTAAGCCCTTCATTGCCAGTCAAATTTACACAGTAATCAATGCATTTTTAATTGCACTGATCGTTGTATGAATGTGAACTGTCCCAAAATAGCACCAAAATGGTCCTATGTGTCTGCCATAATGTCACAGTCATGGTAAAAATCGCTGATCGCCACCTTTACTAGTAAAAAAAATATTAATAAAAATGCCATAAAACTATCCCCTATTTTGTAGACGCTATAACGTTTGCGCAAACCAATCAATAAACACTTATTGCATTTTTTTTCACCAAAAATATGTAGAAGAATACATATCGGCCTAAACTGGGGAAGAAATTTTTTTTAGACATTTTTTGGGGATATTTATTATAGTAAAAAGTTTAAAAAAATGCATTTTTTTCAAAATTGTCTTTTTTTGTTTATAGCGCAAAAAATAAAAAACGCAAAGGTGATCATATACCACCAAAAGAAATCTCTATTTGTGGGGAAAAAAGGACGTAGATTTTGTTTGGGAGCCACGTCGCACATCTGCGCAATTGTCAGTTAAAGCGATGCAGTGCCGAAACGCAAAAAGTGCTCTGGTCTTTGGCCAACCTGGGGCTGACGTGGTTAAACAGTTGATGTTTTAGAGCTGCGAAACTTGCTTAAATTCAGTTAGTTTAAAATACATTTTTAATTTTTGATATTTTCAACATAACTGCAGATGATAACATTAAACCAGCTTTTCTTGCAATATTTACCTTCAATCCAAAGATTTGCCCTACAGTATTTTTTTTTGCCACTAGTTCACCGTGACTGGGCAGTGCTGCGTTAACCTGCGTTAACCAGCCACTAGCACTTTAAGGTTTTATCCTTAGTGCCAGTGCCACAGCCAATCAGAAGACAGCTCTCTTGATTGCCACCAGCTTTAAATAGTGAAGTATCAAATTCAAGTAAAGCATCACAATGAGTAAGCTGATGCCCCCTGTTGCAGTGTCTACAGTGATCCCAGTGCTCCTGTATCTCCAACGACTCCTGTGCAGGGAGGAGGAGTTGGGGACGTGTACGTGGGGTAAGTGATTTTTTGTGGGCAGTTTACCAGAACAATAGCTGGTGTTGGTGCTTCAATCATCATGGCACTATGGTTGTTATGATCAGGATGACTGATTCGTATTATTTCTATTATTACATTGTAACATAAAATGAAATAGTTCAACTCACCACCGTCACTTGCCACATCCCCTGCCACCAGATGAGGAATTTCACTTGAAACACTGCCTGCCACCAGATGAATGCCACTTGCCACGCTGCCTGCCAGTCCCACCAGATGTGGACTGTCACTGCATTGGTGGCACTGTTTCATTTAGTTGTCATTCTCGAGTGAGGGCAGGAGAGCAGTGATGCGAGGTGGGTGGTGAGAGTTGATGTCATCTCTCTGCTCCCTGCTGCACCTTCGACACCAGTGCTGTGAGGGTGGAACTCCTGTGTCTCCAGTGATCTCTATGATACTTGTTCACTCCTGTGCCTCCAGTGATCTCCATGATCCTTGTGCATTCCTGTGTCTCCAGTGATCTCTATGATCCTTGTGCATTCCTGTGCCTCCAGTGAGCTCTATGATACTTGTGCACTGCTGTGTCCCCAGTGATCTCCATGATCCTTGTGCACTCCTGTGCCTTCAGTGATGTCCATGATCCTTGTGCACTTCTGTGTCTCCAGTGATCTTTATGATCCTTGTCCACTCATGTGCCTCCAGTGATCTCTGTGATCCTTGTGTATTCCTGTGCCTCCAGTGAGCTCTATCATCCTTGTGCACTGCTGTGCCCCCAGTGATCTCTATGATCCTGTGCACACCTTTTCCCCCAGTGATCTCTATGATCCTTGTGCACTCCTGTGCCTCCAGCGATCTCTATGATCTTTGTGCACTCCTGTGCCTCCAGCGATCTCTATGATCCTTGTGTACTCCTGTGCAACCAGCGATCTCTATGATCATTGTGCACTCCTGTGTCTCCAGTGTTCTCTATGATCCTTTTGCACCCCTGTGTCTTCAGTGATCTCTATGATCCTGTGCCTCCAGCGACCTCTATGAGCTTTGTGCACTCCTGTGCCTCCAGTGATCTCTATGATCCTTGTGCACTCCCATACCTCCCAAGATTTTGAAATAGGAATGAGGGACCCCTGTTGTTAACAAAAATATGTAGGCATAAGACAAGCCCCTTGCCACACTCCCTTAAAGAAGAATTAACAAAAAAAAAGGGCTTTTCTTTTTACAACTACTATTCCTTTATATTAGCCTTTAAAATGTACAAATGCAGCAATTTGGAAATGGTGCACATGGAGGGCATATACATGTAAGACAAAAACAATTCCATAGCTCAACTCACCAACCAGTCTGCTGACCAACCAAATTAACCTGGATAAACGTCGGTTAAAAGCAGGGGTTTAGTTAGCACACATTTGCAAAAGCATGTGAAAGCTGCATGGCCTTGTCACTTGTCATCCGGAGTCCTCTGGGTCACTAAGGATGACACGATCCACAGCCACCTCCTCCCAGCCACGTACAAGTCCATGCGTTGCTGGGGATTGAAAACGATCCCTTGAAGACTGCTGCTGATGCTGAGTGCTAGGCTCCACCTCCATGCTGACACAATATCCATGCTCCTCCTCCTCTTCCTGTGTGATCGGCGGGCCCACAGGAATACTGTCTGGATAAAGGGGGCCTATAGAGGTAAGGAAGTCCTCCTCTTCCTCCCTCTGTTCTGCCTCAAGTGTCCTATCCATTATTGCACAAAGCGTGCGCTCTAACAGGAAGACAAGAGGGACAGCATTACTGATGCATGCACTGTCACTGTTCACCATCCTCTTGGCCTCCTCAAATGGTGACAGGACAGTGCATGCATCCTTGATCTGTAGCCACTGGCGTGGCGAAAAAAAGCCAAGCTCCCCTGACTGTGTCCTGGTGCCATGCTCACAGAGGTACTCATTGATGGCCCTCTGCTGCATGTGCAGCCGCTGCAGCATTGCCAAACGTTAAGTTTCACCTGGTGGGCATGTTACAAATGAGGCGGTTCTTGGGCAGGTTGCATTCTTTTTGAAGGTCAGCCAGCCGAGCACTGGCATTACATGACCGGCGGAAATGCCCACAGACTTTCCTGGTCTGCCTCAGGAGATCCTGTAAGGTACCTGCACAAGAACTGCACCACCAAATTAAGGATGTGAGCCAAACTGGGAACATGGGTCAAGTGTCCCTGTCGGAGGGCGGAGAGGAGGTAGGTGCCATTGTTGCAAACCACCATTCCTGGCTGAAGCTGGTGTGGCATCAACCCCCGCTGAGTCTGCCCCTGCAGAGCTGACAGAATCTCTGCCCCAGTGTGGCTCTTGAGGCCATAGAGGAAGAAGAAGAGGAGGGGGTGGAGGAGAGAAGTGTTTCAGACCACCACTACTAGCATTTTGGAGGCGTGGTGGGGGAACAAGCTCCAACAATACTGCACCCTGTCCTGCATCCTTCCCAGCTGCTAGCAGAGTTACCCAGTGCGCTGTGAAAGAAAGGTCATGTCCATGCCCATGCCTGCTGGACCATGAATCAGTGGTAATATGGACCTTACCGCTGACCACCCAGTCCAACGAGGCCAAGACTTTGCCTTCCACATGCAGGTAGAGAGCCGGAATAGCCTTCCATGAAAAGAAATGGCGTTTGGGAACCTGCCACTGAGGTACCGCACATTCCACAAATTCAAGAAAGAGGGCAGAGTCTACCAGCTGAAAAGGCAGCATGTGGAGTGCTAATAATTTAGCCAAGCTAGCATTCAGCCGCTGAGCATGTGGATGGCTGGGACCGAATTCATTTAGACGGTTTAGCAGCTGGGGTAGGGAAATGTGCCTGCTACAATCGGATGTTGGTGTAGCGATAGCAGATTGCCCGCAAGTACTTGGCACACCTAATTCTACACCTTCATTCCTCTCAGTGCAGGTCTCTGAGAGGACTGAAGGTATAGTAGGGTTGGAGATCCCAGCTGATGGGGAGCAAGGAGAGGTCCGCCTTGTTCTGTGGTGTGATTCTTTTAAGTACTGTTGCCAACGGACTTCATGGGAGGTCGACATATGTCTGGTCAAGCATGTGGTGGCCAAGCGGCTACTTTTTTGGCCACGCTTGATACACTTCAGACATATGTTGTAAAAAGCAACGGTGTGATCTGCTGCACACGTATCTAAAAAGGCCCACACCAAAGAACTTTTCAAAATATGCAGGGAGTCAGCAGCGCCCAGCACACGTGGAGCTCTGCAGTGTGATGCAGTCGGGTGGCTGTCCTTAAGCTGGCCCCTGGAGGGCATCCTGCCTCATTGGAGATGTGCCTCCTTCCTCTCTTCTTTTGTATCAGGCCCCCATGTAGAGTCAGTGACCTAATCATCCCCTCCCTCCTCATCACTGGAGCAAACCTGGCAGTATGCTGCAGCTGGGGGAACATGACTGCCCCTTTTTTATCCTTCTTGGGCATCCCCTCTCTCTGGGCTCACATTACTGCCTTCCTCAACCTGGGTACCATCATTGGAGCCTTCAAAACACTGTTCATCCTACTGCAGCATTTACCCGACACTGTAGTCGAACAGTTGAGGGGACTTCTCTGTGCATGATGGTGGGGCTAGGGAAGGAGTGACTGATGACATTGACCTGCTGGAATAGGCCGCTTTCGCAGCTGCATTGGTAGGCAAACTACTCTACTCTACTACTGGGTGACAGAGGATGAGGAGGATGAGGATGGCTTAGTTATCCACTCTACCAACTCTTCTGTATGTTGTGGATCAACATGGCCAGCTGCCGAAAAAGGACAAGTGTGCCCCATGGCCACATGCTGAGGATGCAACGTGTCCATGACCAGCACTGTTGGCTGTAGACACAGAGCCTGCTTGCCCTCTTTTAGTGGCCTGTGAGCATCTGCCTCTCCTTGGTGGCCTTCCAGACATGCTGTAACATTTTATTAGCAAAACACCGCCTGAAGTTTACTAGAAAAAGTACACCAGGAATGGCCTGCAGTCAGCTATAGGCTTGGCTAGACTAGAATGCAGTGGATATATATATGTAGGAGACTGTATATATATATATATTTAATGCACTGCAGATCACTGAATCACCTGCCTGCCTGCCTGAAAGTATATTTGAAAACATACACCAGGAATGGCCTGCAGTCAGATATAGGCTTGGCTAGACTGGAATGCAGTAGATATATTTATATGTAGGAAATTGTATATATATTTAATGCACTGCAGATCACTAAATCAGCTGCTTGCCTGCCTGAAAGTGTATTTGAAAACGTACACCAGGAATGGCCTGCAGTCAGATATAGGCTTGGCTAGAATGCAGTGGATATATATGTAGGTGACTGTATATATATATATATTATGCACTGCAGCTCACTGAATCACCTGTCTGCCTGAAATATATATATATATATATATATATATATATATACTAAATACACTGCAGCTAACTGAATCGCCTTCCTGCTCAATCTAAATTAAATGACACTCTCTTGGTCAAAGCCAGCAACACACTACACAGGGCCGACGTGATATAGTGTGGGGCGTGAACTTAACCCCCTGAGCCATAATAGGCCAAAGGCACCCTGCCTTTGGCCAATTATGGCTCTCTTTGCTGACGGTGCTGTGATTGGCCAAAGCATGAGGGTCATAGTGTATGCTTGGCCAATCATCAGATAGCAATGCACTGCAATGTCGCAGTACATTATGGGGCGTGACACTCAGCTCGAATTTGATGCCCCATAATGTTTGTATTTCGGCGAACGATCGAACAGCCAATGTTCAAATCAAACTCCTGTTCGACCCAAACTTAAAGCTCATCCCTAATCTCAACCTACTTGAGAAACCCTCTGCATTGGACTGGATCTCCCCCAAATCGCTGGGGAAGAGGAGCAGAACCAGACATACCTCTTATAGAGGTAATACTCGAGGCGGGTGCTTGCACAGAGACTGGAGCAGCAGCAGGGTCAGCCTACAACATAGGTTGTATCAGAGCGACCACAGTGGGAGATTCCAGGTGAGCCGTGCGACTCAGGAGCATTTGTAACGCCAGGCCGAAATGATCCATACGGTGATCCAGTTCATCCAATCTGGAACAAATATTACCAACAAGTGAATTGACTTCATCTTCTGAATTCATGGCCTTCGCCTACTGTCAGAAACCATGAAATCAGGCCGAGACAGAAGTACAGTTAAATCACACTTGTATAATAATAAAAGTAAAAAGAACAAACTTAGTCAAAACATAACCAAAGTTCAGTAACTGGAATGGATAGTCAACCAAGCAAGAAATCAGGGATCAATGTAGTGGAACAGCAAGCAGGATCTGGAGCCAGAAGGGATGTTAGCAAAGTAATGCCGCGTACACACGAGCAGACTTTTCAACGGACTAGGTCCGACGGTCTTTCCGACGGACTTTCGACGGAGTCCTGATGGACTTTGCGAATGAAGGAACTTGGCCACACACAATCACACTAAAGTCCGACGGATTTGAACGTGATGACGTGCGACCAGTCTAGAATAAGGAAGTTTGAAGCCAGTAGCCAATAGCTGCCCTAGCATCGCTGTTTGTCCGTCGGACTAGCATACAGACGAGCGGATTTTTTGATAGGAACTGGATCCGGCGGAGTTCCGGCAGAAAAATTTGAAACATGTTCCATTTCTAAAGTCTGTCGGATTTTTGCAAATCAAAAGTCCGCTGCAGCCCACACACAATCGAATAGTCCGCCGGAATCGTTCCGTCGGACCTTTGATGTCGAAAAGTCTGCTCGTGTGTACGGGGCATTAGTCTTGAACAGGATTGCAGGCGATTGTTTCTGTGATGTTGACCAAAGCAAAGGCAGCTCTGGACTGGATGGCTTAAGTAGGCAGGATATCATCAACAGCTGAGTAACTGTGGAGAGAGATTGGAGCTGGCAATTAGCTGACAGCTGAGCGGCCAGCTCAGAGAAGGAAGGGCTGAGCCCAGCCCTGACAATTGGGCATTGTGTGTATAATGTGTGCATGTCCATGTATACTGTATGTTTGTCTGTATGTGTGTGTGTACTGTATGTATATGTATGTGTATATTGTGTGCATGTATGGGTATACTGTGTGTATATGCATGTGTATACTGTCTGTTTATGTATGTATATAGTGTGTGTGTTTATGTGTATGTATGTATACTGTGATTGTATATTGTGTGTGTATACTGTGTGTCTGTATGTGTATTCTGTGTATGTATACTGTGTGTGTATACTGTGATTGTATACTGTGTGTGTTTGTACTGTGTGTCTGTATGTATATTCTGTGTGTATGTATACTGTGTGTGTATATTGTGTGTCTGTGTGTGTATGTATACTTTGTGTGTGTGTGTGTGTGTGTGTGTGTGTATGTGTATACTGTGTGGCCCCATAATCTTCTATTGCCTGGGGGCCCTATGAGTTGTCAGTCCAACCCTGCCCAAAATGTAGCTGACAAAAAACATTGTTAAGTTACTAGGCTAGGTGTGTATGGGCCCAGGATAGCATGCTTGGGAGGGTAGTGAAGGAAAATGTGCATGAAGGCCAAAAAAGAGCAGGAAAACTTACAGCATGCATGAGGACAAATAGGACATTCACAGCATATTACAATATTTAGAATTATGTAATCAACAAATTAATACAATAAATTAGCAAACATAAATACATAGAATGCAATCTTAAAGGTAAAATGTACCCTAATATAGTCCTTCTGCAGGACTTGAGTGATAGCTGAGCAGGTCTCTGGAAGAATGACTCCCAGAGCCTGGGGGGAGATCCTAGTTGTAAATTTGACGTCCTGGAGACTTCTCCCCATCGCCAAGTACCGCAAGATGGCTATGAGCCTTTGCTCTGGAGTGATGGAAAGCCTCATTCATGTGTCCTGCTTCCTAATATAGGGGGGCACCAATGCCAAGAGTGGGTGAAAGCAGGGGTCCGAAAATCATCTGGAGCTCCCGCAGCAATGGCATATGACATAATTGGTCACGATTAAGCAACCAATTTTTGGTCCAGGAACTCCTCCTCCTCTTGTTCCTGGAATGGACTTGGGTCAAAGCAATAACTCCTAGTCCAAAAATCACACGTTCTCTCCTCCAATTATGCTGGTTGACAAACGGCCGTTCAGAAACAAACTGAAAAGCGTGAATCAACACTCACCAAACTTCTACTAACACGAAATTATCAGAAGGAGCCTAAAGGGTGGCACTTGAGAAATGACGTTCCTCTTTATAGTCTCATAGTACTTTACTACATTTGTGTTTGTTCCAAGACAATTCTGTACCGTTAGTATGCAAGACAAGATCCTGGCACATGCCCTTAAGACAAAAATCAACGCTCGGTTGGCCAACAATCATACCATGTGTATGAGGCTTAAGACTTTCATTGGGGTGTATTTCCTTTTAAAACATGGTCTTGAATGAATTTGTTAGGAAACTTACTTTTTAGTGTGTGCAAAATAACAAATCTTAGTTGCAATCAATGTCCTGCATTTGTGGGAGTATTTTGTAGTATAGTGCCCCATAGAAAATTTTGGTTCTGAAGCCCGGTTCACACTAGTGCGATGCCAGACATTGCATGTGATTCGCAAACCGTATGGCTGAAATCGCATGACATTCGCACCAAAATGGTGCAGGACCTTTTTTTAGGTCTGCACTGGAATCGGATTGCATGAGTATTCACACTTATGCAACCCGATTCCTGTACCAATTCACAGTTCGCACTGTGATCTGCTGACCAATCTGGGGGTGTCGTTAAGTTTACATGGACACCCATAGTGGTTTGCAGATCTCAGTGTGAACCACTGTGTGATTCAGGTGCGATGTGGGAACCTGCACTGGATTTGCAGGGTTCTCGCATCGAACAGATGTGAACCGGCACTGAAAGTAAAGGTTTTCTGACAAATCTGTTGGGGACTGTATATACTGGTGTTCATTCAACACCTAAATGTAGAATAGGAAGCCTTAAAGTGGTTGTAAACCCTTACAACCAACTTTGACCTACAGGTAAGCCTAGATTAAGGCTTACCTGTAGGTCCAAGAAATATCTCCTAAACCTATATGGTTTAGGAGATATTTACCTGAAGACAGCCACCGCTGTCTACGGCACATGCGTCGTAGACAGTGGCGCGCAGGCGCACTGGGCAGGCCGCAGATCGCGGTGATATGCCGCAAGTGTCTGCTCCCGCGCGCATGCGTGGGAGTGACGTCATCGCTGCTCCGGCGAATCACAGCGCCGGAGCAGCGAGACCCGGAAGTCACTCCGGGATCCGTGGCAGCGGCGGGCATGAAGACGGAGGACCGCTTCGGGGGCTTTGTTCTCAGGTAAGTGTTACCGGCCTCAAAATGTGAATTAAGAGAGCCGATGATTGTAGACGCGATGAGATAAGGTGATCAGCTTGGCGTGGACTGCAAAGAATCACACAAACAGCATGAGATATGACCACTGACTTTATGGCTGGAAGTAGTTTTATTTTTACATAACAATACATCTTTTACATTTTTATAGTCACATGTTTATAACCATTAACAATATATATAATACAGATTTTAACTAAAGTATTTTAAAACATAGTTATAACAATGAACATTACTATATTAAATAACATATATATCCCTGTTATTCAGTGTTATAGATAATTATCTTTATCTCTCTGGTACATTTTAAGTGTGCAATAATCATACTAGCAATGCATTGCTTTAATACAAATATTTTCATGGTAGTACTCTTTTTTTAACCACTAGATGGTGCACATTGCATGTCTGTATGATGCAATACATAAGCTTTACATACAATAGGTTTTTTTCTATATTAAATAACAGAAAACATGTGTTTTTATAAATCTATGCAATTTCCAATAAATCAGGTTTAAATATACCTATTTAGAAAGGTTTAGTGTTTATCATAGACATTTGTTCTGACTAATGCAGTATTTTCATGTTCTTATGCACTTTTCACTTGTTTCTGACACATGCTGTTCTAAACTTCTAATTACAGCAAAACTATAGCATAAAATCTGCTGAGACTTTTTCTGCATCTGCTCAAGATGTTTAGGAATCTTTCTATCACAGGTTAATACAGATTAGGAACGATTTAGAGTACATACCTGCAAAGAATCACACAAACAGCATGAGATATGACCACTGACTTTATGGCTGGAAGTAGTTTAATTTCCAGTCACATGGTGTGTGGCCTTATATAGACTCTGTTTGTGTACCTTCTCTGCCATCTACTGGTTATTAATAGAATAGAAGGGAGATGTTTAGAAATATAAAAAAAAAAATGAATATGTACTTTGCTTTGGGGTGTCTGTTTTGTGACCATATAAACCCCAGTCCGTCACACTCTCCCCTTCTTCAGTTAATGGCTCCCGACATTAAACTCAATTGGTATCTAAACACTATTTAGTGATTTAAGTAACCCAAATAGGTACTTGTTGCCACCAAGGAGCTACGTTAACTACCTGGCATGTCATGGGAGTAGCTAGCATTGTAGGAGTTTGTATGGTGTGAACCTGACTTGGTCTGTATCTTGGCTGACCTAGTGTGTCATACGTAAAGATCTCTTTAGGCTTAGCTTGTCTGGTAGATCTTCTGACAGGAGTTGAGTATTCTCCATCAACATCATTTTCCATTTGCATATCTTGGTTCACAGGTAAGTCTTGACTTAATGAGGGTAATTTTGCAGTGTCTAGTCCCACCATGTCTGTAGCCCAGATTTGGTCGCCAACTACTGTTCCATCATTTTGTTCTTGTTCAAGATTGGGTGTGGTAGTTGTAGGATAGAACTCCTCAGCAGAAACTCTTAATGGGATTTTCTGTACGTTTTGAGAGTTTGGTTGAGACACAACACAATCATGACTTTCTGTAATCTCTGGTATATAAGGATAATACCATCTTTCTTCATCTGAACATTCCTCCTCCTGGTCCACATCCATTCTGGTATCCTTTCTGTTACTTGATTGTCTTTGTTTCATCGGTACTCTTGGAATGTATCCTTCAATTGGTAGGTCATTTACTGGTAGTAAAAGATTTCTGTGCAGTACTCGAATAGTCTTTTTACCACTTTCAGGCTGAATTTTGTACACAGGCCCATCTTTGATTCTTTCTACCACTTTGTGTACTGATTCTTCCCAGTATGAACGAAGTTTACCAGGTCCTCCTCTTTCAGAGAGATTTCGTACTAAGACCCGATCACCCGGTTGAAGAGGTGCTCCTTTTATCTTTTTGTCATAGTACTTCTTCCCTTTAGCAGATGATTTTTTGCTATTCTCGGATGCGATTTTGTAAGCTTCTTGCATTCTAGATGCCCATTTCTGAGTAAATGTTGGTTGACTTTCTGATTCCTTTTCCAAATTTAGGTTGAGCATTAGGTCAATTGGCAAACGAGGAGATCTTCCATACAATAGAAAGAATGGCGAGTATCCTGTGGCTTCATGCCTGCTGCAATTGTATGCATGAACCATATGTGGAAGATGTTCTTTCCAATCTGACTTTTTCTCTTCCTCTAAGGTGCGAAGCATCTGTAACAAAGTACGGTTCAGTCTCTCCACTGGGTTACCCTGTGGATGGTATGGAGTAGTTCTTGAATGAGAAATCCCTGCCAATCGTTGCAATGTCTGAAATAAGTTGTTTTCAAATTCTCTTCCTTGGTCATGGTGGAGTTTCTCTGGATAGCCAAAACGTGGTATGAAATCTTGAAAGATCTTTTCTGCCGCCGTTTTTCCAGATTTGTTCTTAGTTGGATACGCTTGTGCAAAGCGTGTGAAATGGTCAACTATTACAAGTATATACTCATATCCTCCTTTGCTTTTCTCCAAGTGAAGATAATCAATGGATACTAACTCCAAAGGTGAACTGGTAGTAATCGAACCCATAGGTGCTCTTTCGGTGATATTTGGACGCTTTCGTTTGATGCAGCTGCACTTCTTCAGCACATATTCATCAATGTCTTTTTGCATAAATGGCCAGTAAAATCGTTCACGTGCTAGGTGGGTTACCTTGTCAGTACCAATGTGACCCATGTCATCATGAAGATTTCTTAAGACCAATGGTTTTAACTTTTCTGGTAGAACTAGCTGTTTTCGGGTTCCAGAGTGTCGGTAGAGGATTCCTTCATCGACTCTGAGTTTATTCCATTCATGTATCAAACGTCTTGTTTTGCTGGTCATACTCTCCTTTTCTTTGTGGTTTGGAATCCAGTCGTTCTCCTTAAGCCAGACCACTTCTCTAATGTTGGTATCGTCTTGTTGTAATGCTCTGATATTCTCCTGAGTCATTGGGCAGATTGTCTGTCCTTTCAGCAATTCTTCGGCCACATCACTTTCTGAGTGAAGAGTCAATGAAGCCACCCATAATGCCTCTTCTTCGTCAACAGCTTTGCTCCCTTGCCACATAGCTGACACAACCTCAGATGGTACAAGCTCTGTGTACTCACTCAGGCCGCGTACACACGCGCGGACTGTTCGCCCAACTTTGTCCGTCCAACAGTTTCGGCAAACAGTCCGCTCAAACTTGGCCACACACGACGGACGAACAGTTTGCTGAAACCGTGCGCGATGACGTGAACGGCACGTACGACGGGACGAAAAATACGACGTCCTATACACTGCATTATAGCTTTCGGCGTGAAAATCCTTTCTGAGCATGCGCGCAACTTTGTTTGACGAACAAGCCTACACACGAGCGGACTGTTCGCTGAAACAAGGTTTCAGCGGACAGTTTTACGGAATTTCCGAAAAACCTTGTCCGTCCAACTGTCCGCTGAAACTGTCCGCTGAAAGCCCACACACGAGCGGACTGTCCGCCCAAACACTGTTCAGCGGACAAAGTTGGGCGAACAGTCCGCCCGTGTGTACGCGGCCTCAGATTCTTCGTGAGTTCCACCGGAAATCGTGACAGTGTATCTGCGTCTGCATTCTGTTTACCTGGCCTGTACTTGATATCGAAGTGGAAATCAGCCAACTCGCCAACCCAGCGATGACCCACAGCATTCAGTCTGGCAGTACTTAATACATATGTCAATGGGTTGTTGTCTGTGTAAACGGTGAATGTTGGAGCGTAGTACAAGTAATCTCTGAATTTGTCACAGACTGCCCACTTGAGAGCTAAAAACTCAAGTTTACCAGAGTGAAGATGGTAATTGCGCTCTGCTGGAGTCAATGTTCTGGAGCCAAACCCAATAACACAAAGTTTTTCTCCTTGTCGTTGGTATAGTACAGCACCTAGGCCTTCATTGGAAGCATCAGTGTGTAAGACGAAGGGTAAATCAAAATCAGGGTATGCTAGAATTGGTGGATTGGTTAGCATGTCCACCAGTCTGGATACTACAGCTTGATGTTTGGGTGTCCATTGAATCAGTGTTTTAGATGGAACTTGTGCTTTGTTCCCGTTTTTCTTTGTAGATTCCCTCCGATTGTTTTTGGGGATGGATGTAGCAGATTCTTTCTCAGTGTTCTGCAAAAGTTCATACAGTGGTTTAGCAAGTCGAGAGAAATCTTGAATGAAGGACCTGTAGTAGCTCAGGAATCCTAACAAAGATCTGACTCCTCCCACTGTTTTTGGTTCTTTCCTTTTCAAATGTAATACCGCTTCAAGATCTTTTGGGTCAATTTTTATGCCTTCTTCTGACACCATTCGTCCAAGGTATCGAATCTGTCGTTTAAAGAGTTCACACTTCTTCGGTCTAAGTTTGATACCATGCTCACGCATTCGACTAAGCACTTGCCTAATATCATTGACATGCTCCTGAAAAGTTTTGGAGTAGCAAAGTATGTCATCCAAGTATGGAGAACAACATTTGTCTCTGATGCCCTCTAATACATTCTCCATGCATCTCTGAAAAGCTGCTGGGGCATTCGTTAATCCAAATGGAATACGGTTCCACTCCAGGAGTCCCCAGGGGGTGCTGAAAGCCGTCAGATGTCTGGAGTCTTCATGCACAAAGCCTTGATGATACGCACTACCCTGGTCCAGGATTGAGAACCACGTAAATCCTCCTAAGCTATCCAGCAGATCTTGTATTCTGGGTAGTGGATGTCTATCTGGGATAGTCTTTCGGTTTAACTCCCTAAAGTCAACACATAGTCGTAGGCTACTGTCCTTCTTTCGAACACAAACAACTGGTGATGAGTATGCTGAAGAAGATTTTGTTACCCAACCTCGGTCAAGAAGGTTTTGGATATATTCTTTCACTTCTTTGTATAGGGGTTTCGGTATCGAATTGTAGCGTTTCTGGACAGGAGTTTCATCTTTCAGATTTATCCTCAGTTTCAGGTTAGGGATGCATCCTATGTCTCCCTCATCTCGAGCAAAGACATCTGATTCATCATATAACATTTGTCTCGCTATCTCCTGTTCTTCTTCTGAGAGATCTTCCAAATTGACAGGTGGGTGCCACTTAACAGATTTGTTAGTGGGTAGCTGATTTCCAGTGTCCACTTGATTCAACTGGTTTACATGAAACACCCTTTTCTTCTGATCAATTCCCTTTCCATCGTCTTTGTTTGGAGACAATGGTAGAATCTCAGCTGCTGGAGAAATGGTACCCAATACTGTTCTGGGTGGAAGGTAGATGTCATGTTGAGCACGGTTCAGTATAGGTATCTTCACCAGTTTAGAGAACCCATTTGGCACATCTACCACTGAAGGAAATAGTTCAAGTCCTTCCTCAATTGGATATTCGGGAAGTGGTTCAAATGGCATGATTCCTCCTTTCGGCCACGCTCTAATTCTGCATTTGACTTCACAGAGCTCGCCTCCTTTAATCTGGAGTCCCTTCTTCCCCACTTTGACCATACGACTATCGAATATTTCTCCTGGGTCAGTTGCTTGACTGACAGCATTGACAATGTTATTCGCTACACTCTGTCTTACTTTCATAGCTTCACTCAGCAAGATAGTCAGGTTTTGGGTGCTGTTTGGTCGGTCACGGTTTTCTCTGATCAATTCTTCGATAACATTAAACCCAAGAATTGGATTGTCATTACAGCAGTCACTCACCAGCATTGGCACATAAATGGCTGAGTTTCCATGTCCACTACTTTTGAATTCCAGGCAGACTTCAATCCATCCGATGAATGGAATGAGAGAACCATTTGCAACTGTAATGGATAAGTTGTCATCACAAAGTAAATCTTGTATGTGCCTAATGGAGACACTGGGTAGAAACTTTTCTAACCATGCCTTCCCGACAATGCTGACCTGAGCTCCTGTATCCATCAACATGTCAACCGGTACACCATTCATCTGACATGACAGTAGGCATTTTCCTCCAATTAATTGTGCTACGTGTTGTTTGGAGAATCCATTCTCTTTTGGGAGTGTTCTAGTTGACCGGTGGGTGAATACCCTGTTTACCTTAGCATGGGACAGATCATTTGAGGTGGTCACTGGTTGTCCCTTTCCCAGTGACCGTCTGTCGTTTCCCGACTGCCTTCTTTTCTTCAAGCAATCAACCGCTCTGTGTCCTGTCCAACCACAGTAGAAACAATGGTAGCAGTTCTGACTCTCTCGTTTAATGCAATCATCACACCTGGGCTTGCAGTGAGTTGTATCTGGAACTTGAACATTGGTTAGTGGCTTAGTCATTTGGTTTCCAACAAGAGGAGTTAGCTTCATCATCTTTTCCAGGTTCTTTGTGAGAGCAGAGACCTGTGTTGTTAGTTCCATTAATGCAGTGTGATTTGCTTTAACATCTCCCTCAACTCTCTTTTGCAAGGTGTCTTTTTCACTATTACCTGGTGTCTGTGATGAATGAACAGTAAGAGGTTTATGTTTAGGTGCACTGTTTAAGCGTCTCTGCCTTTCTGTTTCCTCATCAACTGATCTGGTGACTTGCTCTATGATAAAGTCATCCGTTACTGTCAAATCAGACACGTAAGGCTTGATATCTCGTCTAACATTAGAATTTTTCTCATTTAGTCCCTGATACAGTGTATGAAGGAATATGCCTTGCACCAGTTTTTTGTCATAGTTAAACTCTTGCCTATCATGTTGTGATGTGGACAGAACTTTTTGTTTTAACCCCACTAGCCTGTAAACAAATTGTTGTGCTGTTTCTCTTTCTTGCTGGGTAGCATTGCTAAGGTCCTGAAATAACTCATTACCACTTCGTTCTCTCATATGCGACTTCAAAAACCTTTTCAATTCAGCAACAGTAAGATCATCTTTGTCAGTCAACATATCTTTAAAATTACCAGGTTTGATTATTCTCAACACTGTGCGTATAATTTCAGATTCAGGGAATTTTTTTGTTAGACCCTCGTCAATTTGTCTGCACACGCTACTGTAACTCATGTCCGAACCATGATCTGAAATTACACCACCATGCATTTTAAATTCTCTACGTGGCAATAAAGCAACAACATCAGTTAATCTCACCACCTCCGATACCTGTTCAGTCCTTGCAGTCCCACTACTTATTTTTTTTGCAGCGGTGGCAATGTCCACAGTTGGTGTACTTTCCTTGTTAAGTTTTAGTTCATTGATCTTGTCTTGGATGATGAGTAGGTAAGACATACCTTGATCTTCCAACTTTTCCAGCTGATCACTTCTCAAGTAGTCTTCAATAAATTCAACAAGTTCCATTTCGTTGGTACCAGTCACTGATGGAACGTCCACGTCTCTTTCATCTTCCAGCGTAATAGCGAGGCTATGCAGCTGTTCTTCATTAAGCAGATGAATTTGTTTCCGGATATCCCACATCAGCGCACGATGAGGAGACGCCATCTCTGTTGCAATCTGAAGACTTGCACTCACAAGGCAGACGACACTCAGGACTCTCCTTGTAGCTCGTGGGAGTGACGTCATCGCTGCTCCGGCGAACCACAGCGCCGGAGCAGCGAGACCCGGAAGTCACTCCGGGATCCGTGGCAGCGGCGGGCATGAAGACGGAGGACCGCTTCGGGGGCTTTGTTCTCAGGTAAGTGTTACCGGCCTCAAAATGTGAATTAAGAGAGCCGATGATTGTAGACGCGATGAGATAAGGTGATCAGCTTGGCGTGGACTGCAAAGAATCACACAAACAGCATGAGATATGACCACTGACTTTATGGCTGGAAGTAGTTTTATTTTTACATAACAATACATCTTTTACATTTTTATAGTCACATGTTTATAACCATTAACAATATATATAATACAGATTTTAACTAAAGTATTTTAAAACATAGTTATAACAATGAACATTACTATATTAAATAACATATATATCCCTGTTATTCAGTGTTATAGATAATTATCTTTATCTCTCTGGTACATTTTAAGTGTGCAATAATCATACTAGCAATGCATTGCTTTAATACAAATATTTTCATGGTAGTACTCTTTTTTTAACCACTAGATGGTGCACATTGCATGTCTGTATGATGCAATACATAAGCTTTACATACAATAGGTTTTTTTCTATATTAAATAACAGAAAACATGTGCTTTTATAAATCTATGCAATTTCCAATAAATCAGGTTTAAATATACCTATTTAGAAAGGTTTAGTGTTTATCATAGACATTTGTTCTGACTAATGCAGTATTTTCATGTTCTTATGCACTTTTCACTTGTTTCTGACACATGCTGTTCTAAACTTCTAATTACAGCAAAACTATAGCATAAAATCTGCTGAGACTTTTTCTGCATCTGCTCAAGATGTTTAGGAATCTTTCTATCACAGGTTAATACAGATTAGGAACGATTTAGAGTACATACCTGCAAAGAATCACACAAACAGCATGAGATATGACCACTGACTTTATGGCTGGAAGTAGTTTAATTTCCAGTCACATGGTGTGTGGCCTTATATAGACTCTGTTTGTGTACCTTCTCTGCCATCTACTGGTTATTAATAGAATAGAAGGGAGATGTTTAGAAATATAAAAAAAAAAATGAATATGTACTTTGCTTTGGGGTGTCTGTTTTGTGACCATATAAACCCCAGTCCGTCACATAAGTTATTCATAATGAGCTAGTATGCTATGCATACTAGCTCATTATGCCTTTGCCTTGCGGGTGTGTTTTTTTAATATATTTTTTTGGCTTTACTTCCTCTTTAATGCCCGCCAAGCTAAGGTTTGCACATTGGTCTTCATCTAATGAGTGATTCCACTAAACACGGCTAACATCTATAGGGGTCTCTTTAAAGGTGAGTAATAATACTTCCACCGCACTTAGAAAAGATTCTAAAACAACTTGCAAAAAATATATATTTTTTGCATTCGATTGTAAGCTCTTATGAGCAGGGCCCTCCTAACCCTATTGTTTTGTATTTTAACTTTACGGTTTCCCTTTATATTGTAAAACAAACTGTTGGTGCTATATAAATCCTGTATAATATTAATATACTAGCTTTAGTGATAATTCCTTCTCCAGCTTCTTGCTACTTAAAATAATAAGGTCTGAAGTGGCCAAATTCTCCATGAAACAGCCTTAAATTGGACCTGTTATTATTTTTACAAGGCTGCATAACCAAATTCCTGACATTTCACACTATACAGCAATAGTATACATTTTCAGAAATGCTCCAGCTTTTATGAATAAAAAGCCATCATTGAGGAGCAGACCAGTGAGATTGCCTAGACTGATATGATGTCATCAGTCTGCTGCTAGCAGGAGCAAGCATTTCCTCAGTCTCTGTATCTCCAGTGATCAGACTGCAAGATCCACCAATGAGCCAACATCTCAGTCTAAGAAGTAGGTGGAGACCCTGGATGATGTCTGAACAAAGATGGTGCTGTTCTTCTGTAGAGAAAAGCAGGTAAAGGTATTGTCAGGGGTAAACTGTTATCTCAGTGAGAGGTAATGAATACCTGGAAGTATTACAAGGACACAAAACTGTACATACTGCACTTAGCATGAAATGGGTTCCCTACTCTATTCAAAATTAGAAAAAATGTTTTGGCTTTAAATATATTTTAAAACTACAATGCATCTCTATGGAACTACAAGTCCCAACCCCACCACCTAGAACCTTGTAAGGCATGCTAAGAATGTTTGCTCCAGAATGGCTGGAGAGCTATAGGCTACCAAAGTCTGGACCACACACTTCCCTGTAATGCCAAATAATTATTGATTGTCAGGAGGAAGACATGGAGTCTGTCATTGGTGATGTCTGCTAAATATCTGGCTGTCATGCTGATCCAGAGGTTTTAATACTTCCAATAAATAAACTTTAAGTGCCTTTGACTCCTCCAAAAATAAAATTGTTCCCTATCATATGAGGCTTACACACATGTAATACTTCTAGATGGATATACAAGGAACAATGGACATTTAAGTGATTGTAAAGGATCATTTTTTTTTTTTAACCACTTGGGTACCGCGCTATTGCCGAATGACGGCATTAGCGCGGACCTAGATTTACGAGCGGCCTGCGCGCCCCCTGAGGGGCGCGCGCGGCGCGCTCTGTGATCGGCGAGTCCGTGAGACTCGCCTGATCACCAATCCGTGTAAGGGGTCGATCCCGACCCCTTATCACGTGATCAGCTGTCAGCCAATGACAGCTGATCATGTGATAGAACGGAGCCGGTAATCGGCTATTATTCCTCCTCGTGCTGACACCGGCGGCCGTGATCGGGACATCAGTCCCGATCACGGCCAGCAATGAAAGTCACCACATGCCACCTGCCAGTGCCCACCTGCCTCCCGCAGTGCCATCCTGAAGTTTAACAAAGTAAAAGTAAGTGCCCCCCGTCTGTGCCCATAATGCCCACAGTGCCACCCACAGTGCCACCCACAGTGTCACCCCACAGTGCCACCCCACAGTGCCACCCACAGTGCCACCCACAGTGCCACCCAATCTGCCTCAAAGGTGCTGCACCTCAGTGCCGCCCATCAGTGCCCAGCAGTGCCGCCCATCAGTGCCCAGCAGTGCCGCCCATCAGTGCCCAGCAGTGCCACCTATCAGAGCCACCTATCAGTGCCACCTATCAGTGCCCATCAGTCCCATCTATCTGTGGTACCTATCAGTGCCCATCCGTGCCACCCATCCGTGCCACTTATCCGTGCCACCCATCCGTGCCATCTTATCTGTGCCCATCTTTGCCCATCAGTGCCGCCTTATCTGTGCCCATCGGTGCCACCTTAACTATGCCTATCAGTGCCCACCAGTGCAGCCTATCAGTGCCCACCAATGCAGCCCATCAGTGCCCACCAATGCAGCCTATCAGTGCCGCCTTATCAGCGCACTTCAATGAAGGAGAAAAATGACCCGTTTGCAAAATTTTATAACAAACTATTAAAACATGATTTTTTTTTTTTTGCATCTTTTTTTGTTTGTTTAGCAAAAAATAAAACTCCGAGCTGTAACTAAATACCACCAAAAGAAAGCTCTATTTGTGGGAAAAAAATGATAAAAATTTCATTTGGGTACAGTGTTGTATGCCCGCGCAATTGTCATTCAAAGTGCATCAGCGCTGAAAGCTGAAAATTGGTCTGGGACTGAGGGGGGTTTAAGTGCCCAGTAAGCAAGTGGTTAAACATGTTGTACGTACTTAGACAAAAAAGAATCCCTGTGTACAACAAAAGCAACAAAAATTAGCTCTGGGATTTTGAGTGAGGTGAGCACAGTTGAGGTAATAAGCACAACAGAGGTAAGTACAGTCTGAAATGTAATCAGAAAGGAAAATACATACATAATAGCATGAATATTGCCAAGCCGGTAAAATTATATATGTGGCATGAGGAGTAATCCAAATAGATAAAATAACACACAAGCATCTTATTGAAACTGATGCATTTCACGAGGCACAGCTTGCTTCCTCAGGGGTGGGTGCACGTATGGTTTATCTAGAATGGAACAAAAAACTATACAGTAGCTCACAAAAGTGAGTACATCCCTCACATTGTTTGTAAATAATTGATTCTTTTCATGTGAAAACACTGAAGAAATGACACTTTGCTACAATGTAAAGAAGTGAGTGTACAGCTTGTATAACAGTGTAAATTTGCTGTCCCCTCAAAATAACTCAGCACACAGCCATTAATGTCTAAACCGCTGGCAACAAAAGTGAGTACACTTCTAGGTGAAAATGTCCAAATTGGGCCCAATTAGCCATTTTCCCTCTCCAGTGTCATGTGACTTGTTATTGTTACAAAGTTTCAGGTGTGAATGGTGAGCGGGTGTGTTAAATTTGGTGTTATCACTCTCACTCTCTCATACTGGTCACTGGAAGTTCAACATGGCACCTCATGGCAAAGAACTCTCTGAGAATCTGAAAAATAGAATTTTTGCTCTACATAAAGATGGCCTAGGCTATAAAAAGATTGCCAAGACCCTGAAACTGAGATGCAGCAAGGTGGCCAAAACTATACAACGGTTTAACTCGACAGGTTCCACTCAGAACATTCCTTATCATGGTCGTCCAACGTTGAGTAAAATATTTACAAAAATGTGAGGGGTCGGGGGCGTGGCGACCGCGCAGCGAGATGGTCGCACTCTAAGTGAGCTCTGCTCCGCGCTCAGGGAATAGACGTTTTCAAGCCCGCTTCACGATCTCCGCGGCCAGCGAACCGAGCACAAATGACCCCGGAGGTACCCGCCGACAGATCTATCATGGGGAAAAGATCACAGAAGCCGCCGCACTATGAAATTGCCGGACTTTTATCCGGCCTTAGACCGCGGGCTACAACAAGATGGCGGAGGAGGACGCTTCACAGCACAGCACACTCAGCCTCCAGCGCCAGCACCGTCAGCCGAGAAGCTCACCGGAGCGGAGTGCACAGCGGAGATGGACGAGGACACGGGAACGCAATCCTCCGATTCTGACTCCCCAAACAACTCTCCATCGACTAGGAGCCCTGCAAAGTCCAGGCCCAGATTGGAAACTGGCACCAAACCGCAAACCAGAACGGCTACTCTGGACAAGGAGATGAGCAGTGGTGGACTGATCATCCAGCAACCAGCGGATCCGATAGCACAATTTCCTACCACAGGTCAGCCTATTTCTGACACCACTTTAAAAGAACTGTTAATGTTATTGAGAACATCTCTACAAGCTGATATGATGTCATGTCTTCACCAATGTAGAGCTGAAATCAGCGATTTGGGGGAAAGAGTGCACCAGGTAGAGACTGGAATAGGCAATATCACCTCCTCATTTAATGCGCTGGTGGATTCTCATGCAGCACATCACGAGGCTATCGAAAAGATCCAACTGAAAATGGCGGACCTTAAGGACCGTTCCCGTAGGAACAATCTAAAGATCCGGGGGGTTCCAGAAACAGTAACGGCGCAACAACTTCTCACTTATGCTCAAGACCTCTTTCGAGCTCTGGCCCCGTCATTGTCACCATTAGACCTAACGATCGACAGAATCCACAGGGGCCCAAAACCTGCGTTTCTGCCTCAAGAAATACCTCGAGACGTTCTACTGAGAATGCACTTTTTTAAAGCCAAGGAAAAAATCCTAGATACGCTACGTAGAGGAGAGAATATCCCTGAGGCGGCCTCCGCACTCCAAATCTTACCGGACCTGTCACAATTTACCCTACAGCTCCGACGCAACATGGCAACTTTGACCAAAGCCATGAGGAACCATAAGATTATGTACAAGTGGAAATACCCCAGGCATCCTACAACGGGTCCACCCATCTCATACATTCCCTGGAGGAGGGGATGCAGCTCTTGAGAAATTGGCAAATTTTGCCTCCTGATCCGGCTTCGGCTCCGTCCCAACTGACTAGACAAGCTCCAGCCAAAATTCTCAGTGATTGGCAAACGAAACCACAACGAAGATCAGTGGTCCGTCTCACTTGAATCTACTACACGGGAGCTTCCTCCTTCCAAGTTCTGATTAGATTCCCTGAGCGCCCTTGGTACCTGACAGCGTACCGTTAGCCCCTCGCATTGGGCATTTGTTGTCTGGCCCGCATGGGTCTTGTTTCTTATTCGCACCTTGCAGTTCAAATTTTATTTTTTATTTTTTTTCTTCTTTCTTTTCTCTTTTTCCGTTTTTGCTGCTTCTATGATTCGTTTTTTCTACCTGGAAATTGCCTACGGCAGACCGTCGAAAGGAGACATTGGAAGTTCACATCTTGGATACGTGAGTCCCCTCTGCGAAACCTTGTTATACCTGCTTCACCATACTACAATCTCTGCGCACTCAGTGTCAATACTCACGCACCTACTTACAAGGTTACATTTCAACGAATCGCCAAACCTGCTACCAGTATGGAAACATGCGGAAACTGCTCCAACATGACGGAGTTACACACCTGTATGCACATAGGACTCTTCGCACGTTATCTAGCACCTCTCCGGGACTCTCCATTTAATTTTTACGATCGACGAACTCTATCGCCTCTTATAAAGCTCCAATGAATATCAAAATCCTTTCTCTGAATGCACGGGGACTCAATCATCCTGCCAAAAGACGCTCCCTGTGGCAAGAGGCACTCAAACAGAACGTGGACATACTAGCTGTGCAAGAAACACACTTCCATAAACTAGCTACACCTTTGTGCACACATCAGAAATTTCCACATATCATCCTCTCTTCCACCACGGCGAAGAAAAGAGGGGTGATGATTGCCGTAAGAGACTCAGTGAAATTTGAACTTAAAGACTCTGTTGTAGATCCTGATGGTAGGTTCATCATTATGGTTTGCAATGTCAATATGATTTCCATTACCTTTGCATGCATATATGCTCCTAACTCGCACCAATTGAAATTCCTGAAAAAAGTTCTTAAACAAATAGAACGGGTGCGTGTTGGCAGCATATTATTATGTGGGGACTTCAATATGATTATAGATAGAGAATTAGATACCTCCTCTGGAGTTAGGAATCACTTCCCCAAATTTAGAGATCTCCTACACCAGGAGGGACTATTTGACGCATGGCGTTGCATGAACGCGAACGAAAGATCTTATACCTACTATTCCCCTAGATTTAATTCCTACTCCAGATTAAATATGTTTCTCACCGATTTGGACTTGCTTCGCAGAACCACAAGTTCTTCTATCCTTGATATCACATGGTCAGACCATGCACCTATCATGATCCATATTGAAGGAGGTAGATCGCACGCCTCGTCCCGCATATGGCGGAACAATGAGACTGTATTACAAGACCCAAAATATCACACAGAAATCTCCCAACATCTTACAGAATACTTTCAAATTAACGACCCCAACTGCACTAGCCCCTTCACAAACTGGAATGCCCACAAAGCCTTCATTAGGGGGGTCCTAATTAAAATTAATGCCAAAATCCAGAAGACCCGTGCCACTAATTTAAATAATCTACTACAAGAACTCCGCTCTCTAGAGTAACGTAACCAACAAAACCCGTCTACTGACCTCGCAACTCAACTATCCCAAATCAGATACAAAATTAGGGAATGGTATAGCTTGTTGCACGACCGGGCCATGACAAGACTCCGACTTAACTACTACGGACACGACAATAAAGCAGGTAAATTCCTGGCCAATCGTTTAAAAGCCAAACGTACTAAAACGGCAATCCCGTATTTACTCCACTCCAAAACAGCAACTAAAGTGGAACACCCCCAAAAAATAGCAGACGCATTCGCGGACTATTACTCGTCCCTTTACAATCTTCATATTGACCCCAACACAATTGAACCTACAGGAGAGGACATAGCATCTTTCCTAGCCAAAATTCGTTTACCTTCCATATCGGACACCCAACTTCAAGAATTAAGAACTCCATTCACCTCCGATGAGTTAGGGAAAGCTATCCAGTCGTTACCCTCCGGGAAATCCCCAGGCCCGGATGGGCTCTCTAATATGTACTATAAATCATTCAGCCGTATTCTATCCCCACATCTCCTGTCCATCTTCAATGAAGCTAGGACAAATGGTTCTTTCCCAACAGAAATGCTCAAAGCCTATGTAGTCACACTACCCAAACCCGGGAAATCTCCAGACACTCCAGCCAATTTCCGCCCCATCTCTCTCCTCAATGGAGACATAAAACTTTATGCTAAAGTGATAGCAAATAGGATCTTCGACATTTTGCCACACTTAATAAACCCAGACCAAACTGGATTCATGAAGGGGAGACAGGCATCAGACGCTACACGACGTCTACTGAATCTCATTCACCAGGCTGGGATTCGTGGAACGCCTTCTCTGCTTCTTTCAATAGATGCGGAGAAGGCGTTCGACAGGGTCCACTGGAAATACATGGAGGCAGTGCTGAGGAAATTTGGTTTCCAACACGAAGCCCTGTCGGCAATTCTGGCGCTATTCCACGCCTACCGCCCAGGTATTTACCATGGGGCTTCTATCCAAACCGTTTACCATTTTGAATGGTACCCGCCAGGGGTGTCCTTTGTCCCCTCTAATATTCAATCTGATGATAGAACCCCTGGCGGAAACTATTAGATCTCATCCGCATATTTCGGGACTCAAAGCCCAACGGAAAGACCATATAGTCAATCTGTTCGCTGACGACATAATATTGTTTTTAACCAACCCGGTCGTATCACTTCCCCACACACACGGAATCCTAGAGGAGTTTGACAGGATATCTTACTATAAGGTAAACTTTACGAAATCACTAATATTAGACCTGGGGCTAAACCGACATGTGAGCTCTCATATTAAACAAACCTTCCCGTATATGTGGGCATCCAACCAAATACCCTACCTAGGCATACAGTTAACTAAGAACCTATCTCTCATTGCAGATGTTAATGTTAAACATCTTCTACAAGAAATCCAAAAAACTATAGCCGCAATCTCTACGACCATACTATCATGGGCGGGAAGAATTGCAGCATTTAAAATGTTGATACTACCAAAAATTCTATACACATTTAGAACCCTCCCGATCCCTTACAAAACTTCACATTTCCTAGAGCTGAACAAACGCCTCAAACAATACGTATGGCAGGGCAAAAGAGCGAGATGTCCCCTACATAAGCTCATCATGCATAAGAAAGCGGGTGGCATGGGTCTTCCGGACATTAAAGACTACTATTGGGCAGTAATACTGGCACAAGCTAAATCCTGGTTCTCGCCAAATCCTGAACCCCTATGGGTTAATCTAGAAGAAGGTATAGCACAAACTCACAACATGAGCCTTCTCCTCATGGCAGACTCTTGGAAGCCTAGATCTCTAACACATTTCTCCCCAACAATTGTGGCAACTATTGCCGCATGGAGACACCTACTGCAACAACCGAAGTTAACACACCCCCACTCAGCAGTCAGGATCCCGATTCAGACCTTGGAACTAATGATACCATACAGCAATGTCACCAAATGGAAGGGAAATAGAATAGAGTGGGTAGACGAATTATATGTACAAGAGACATTAAAATCATTCGACTCCTTACAACTCACGTACAGCGTCCCCCCAACCAGCAAATACCTGCACAACCAGGTGTGATCTTTTTTAAAGAGATCTCCTCCACCGACTATCGAAATCAACAGCCCAATTTGGCAATACTTCATATCTCCCAACATTAAAACCAAAGGCATTTCACTTATATACAATTCCTTGCAATATAAGCAGTGTCTGGTGAAGTCCTCCTCCATGCTCACATGGGAAAGGGATCTGAATCAGACGTACGATATCAACCAATGGAGCAAGGCCCTTAGATTTAGTTATACAGCCACTCATTGCGCCAATCATTGGGAGCTCACCCAGAAGATACTCCACAAATGGTATAGGACACCACACCAACTAGCCAGAATGTTTTCTACACACTCTTCACTGTGTTGGAGAGACTGTGGAAGCGTAGGCACTATTCTACATATATTCTGGCACTGTAAAAAAATTTCTAGCTATTGGAGGAAGATTTTTAGCATACTCACGGAAGTCACCGGGATGATGCAAACCCCAAACCCAGCTCTAGCAATTATCCACCTTGGTATAGATAATTATCCTCCCCAATTCCGCACGGTAGCGATACACATTTTGATTACAGCCAAATTAATAATTGCCCGACATTGGAAGAGTACACAATCCCAGAATCCCTCAGAAGTACTAGTCCAAGTGAACTTGAACTTTCACTATGAAAGATTACTAGCTCTAAGGAACTCTAGTGGCAAGAAATTTGACCAACATTGGAAGTGTTGGACAGAATGGTACAAGAAATAATTCCTTCTGAAATTACATGATATTGTGGCAGATAATAGCTGGCGACGCTCTAGATGGCCCCCCGTCACAGCGTGATCCCAGTTGGGGTGACGGGGGAGCCAGATGGAGATCGCGGAAAGTCGTAGTTACACCTTTCACTTAATTGTAACAGTTATATCTTAATCTGCGTCATTGAACTGACATTATATAGATGTGAATACGCAATCAGAGGTAGAATGCTGGATTTACATTTGTATTCGCAATTTTCATTTTTCCCTTTTCTTCTCTCTCCTTTCTTTCCCTTTCCTTTTTTTTTTTCTCTCGCTTTCCTCTTTTTTGGATGTCAAACCACAACATGTAGTTCACCACTACTTGTAATTGTTCTGTTGTGTTGTACTATTTGAAATTTTCAATAAAAAATAATAAAAAATAAAAATAAAAATGTGAGGGGTCTACTCACTTTTGTGAGATACTGTATGTAACACAGTGATGGTAGTATTGGTAAAAAGGGGCCTTGAAGTGAAGGGCCCCATACTCAGCATTTGTCAAAAACAGGGTGCAAGATACACAATTCCCAGAGGGTGGCAGCAAAATCAGTTTCGCCCGGGTGCCGAGGAGACGGAGCTGAATAGAAAACCATCAGAGGTCAACATGGCGAGGATGAAAGGTATGTGTCCCTACGAGTCTCATAGTGTCCATTGTGGATGTCAGCTGTGAACATAAATGTGTATGTAAGGGGTTACAATAGTGACAGAGTGAAGGTTACTATGGTGACAGAATGAACATAATTGAAGTATTGATATACATGGATGAAACAGCCTAGTCCAATGGTGGTATAGACATAGAGATCAAGGGAAACAATTATAGAGAAGAACAAAGGACAACAGTGTCAGTAAGGGCATTCTAGAGAGAAAATGGAAGAGTAAGAGAGACATAAATGGCAAATGTGTAAGGACCTGTGAGAGTCCAATGTCAGACTCAAAGATGAGTGCTGAAAGTAAACACATGAAAGAGTAAATATTTACCCGAGTGAGGTGAGTGGATAACAGCCCTCAGAGGGCATCCGCGTGTGAAGTGTGGCCACTGTGAAAATGGGAATTCTGGATTTGGAAGGGACTCCCCCAAGCCAAAATTTAGAAGAAAATCCATTCCAGAGCCTTATCCCCTTGTTCGAGCATGCAACCCAGCAGGTCAGGAGAAGTGAGGGGACAAGCAAGCGCCCCCCCCACCTCAGCCATAACAGGCCGCATGCCCTCAACGTGGAGGGCTACTTTGGGGCAGGGGGGCTCTGCCCTTCCCACCTCAAAGCACCTTGTCAACATGTTGATGGGGACAAGGGCCTCTTCCCCATAACCCTGGCTGGGGGTCTACGGGCAAAGGGCTTATTAGAATCTGGAAGCCCCCCCCACCTCAACCATACCAGGCCGCGTTCCCTCAACATGGAGAGCTACTTTGGGGCAGGGGGGGCTCTGCCCTTCCCACCCCAAAGTACCTTGTCAACATGTTGATGGGGACAAGGGCCTCTTCTCCACAACCCTGGCCGGGGGTCTACAGGCAAAGGGCTTATTAGAATCTGGAAGCCCCATTTAAGAAAATGAGCCCCCCGATCCTGGCCCCCACCCTATGTAAATGAGTATGGAGTACATTATACGCCTACCCATTCACCAAAAAAAAGCAGTGTAGTATTACAAAAAACAAGAGATGGTTTTTGAGAAGTCCTTTATTAACCACTTCCCGACCAGCGCACGACGATGTACGTCGACAGCATGGCACGGGCAGGCATATTGGCGTACATGTACATCCAATATTCGTTGCCGCCGTGCCATCGGGAGCGCGCCGGCGGCGGCGCGCTCCCGCGCTGGTCGGGACCCCCGTGAGTCCGGTCGCGGGACCCGCGGACTCGATCGCCGCGGGCATCCCCGCGATCGTCTCACGGAGCGGCCGAATGGAGGAAATGCTGTATAAACAACATTTTCCCATTCTGCCTAGCAACTAGTGACGCTGATCTCTGCTCCATGTGATTGGAGCAGAGATCAGTGTACACTAAATGAAAGCCCAACCCCCCCACAGTTAGTAACACACCCCTAGGAACACTTAACCCCTACACTGCCACCCACTGGTTAACCCTTTCACTGCCAGTGTCATTTACACAGGAATCACTGCATTTATATAGCAGTGATTACTGTATAAATGACAATGGTCCCAAAAATGTGTCAAAAATGTCCGATGGGTCCCCGACAATGTCGCAGTCACAATAAAAATCGCAGATCGCCGCCATTACTAGTAAAAAAAAAAAAATAAAAAATTATTAATAAAAATGCTATAAAACTATCCCTATTTTGTAAACGCTATAACTTTTGCGCAAACCAATCAATAATCGCTTATTGCGATTTTTTTTACCAAAAATATGTAGAAGAATACGTATCGGCCTAAATTGAGGGAAAAAAATGTTTTTTTATATATTTTTGGGGGATATTTATTATAACAAAAAGTAAAAAATAATGCGTTTTTTTCAAAATTGTCGCTCTATTTTTGTTTATAGCGCAAAAAATAAAAACCGCAGGGGTGATCAAATACCACCAAAAGAAAGCTCTATTTGTGGGAAAAAAAGGACGTCAATTTTGTTTGGGAGCCACGTCGCACGACCGCGCAATTGTCAGTTAAAGCGACGCAGTGCCGAATCGCAAAAAGTGGTCTGGTCTTTGACCAGCAAATTGGTCCGGTCTGAAAGTGGTTAAAAATGAAGTATGTCCCTCCACCAGTGTTTTTAAAGAGAAAAAAATATGCATCAAAAATCGCATCACAAACACAACACTTCGGTTTCTGGTTCGACTCCATTGAAGACTATTACACGCAAAATTCGGGAAAAAGGTCCCCGGCCCTTTCCAAAAAATGCACTGGCTGCAAAACACGTAGATGTGAATGTGTACCATAGGAAACCATGTTAAATGGACCATAGTGCGCTTCTGCAAACTGCAAAACGCACTTGAAAAATGCATAGGTGTGAATGTAGGGTAAAGATCACCACACATATACATTTTGAATCTTTTCTCATATTATGTAACTTTTCTCTTTTAAACAAATATTCAAAACAGTTCACCATGAGCAGATGTTGCTTCCCTATCACATGGCTCCTGATAGAAACAGAAGCTTCTTTCACTTATTCTGGATCTGTTCTTGAGCTAAAAAAGTGTTCCCTATTAACCACATCATTTTTTTATTTCACAGGAACAAAAAAACAGACAGTGAAAAAGAAGTAAAAAAAATGTAAAGTCACAGTACACAATTAGAAAACATAAACACTTCATTTTGTTTGCAGCAGAACATGCGAACAGGCAAAAAATGTGTTCAAACATGTGAATGCCGTTAAAGTCTATGGGACACAAATGTGAAAAATCAAAAGTGCTAATTTTAAAGGTTTATATGCACGTTATTGCCATAAAAAGTGTTTGGGGACCTGGGTCTGACTCCTGCCCCAGGGGACATGTATCAATGCAAAAAAAGTTTTAAAAACTGCAGTTTTTTTGGGAGCAGTGATTTTAACCACTTGCTTACTGGGCACTTAAACACCGTTCCTGCCCAGACCAATTTTCAGCTTTCGGCGCTCTCACACTTTGAATGACAATTACTCAGTCATGCAACACTGTACCCAAATAAATTTTTTGTCCTTTTTTTCCCACAAATAGAGCTTTCTTTTGGTGGTATTTGATCACCTCTGGGGTTTTTATTTTTTGCGCTATAAATGAAAAAAGACCGAAAATTTTGAAAAATAACGCATATTTCTTTGTTTCTGTGACAGAATTATGCAAATTATTAATTTTTCTTCATAAATTTTGGCCACAATTTATACTGCTACATATCTTTGGTAAAAATAACCCAAATTAGTGGATATTATTTGGTCTTTGTGAAAGTTAGAGAGTCTACAAGCTGTGGTGCGAATCACACAAAACTGATCACATCTGATGTACTGGTGGCCTATCTCGCTTCTTGTGACCCAAACAAGTCAGGAAAGTACAAATACCCCCAAAATGACCCCTTTTTGGAAAGTAGACATTCCAAGGTATTTAGTAAGAGGCATAGTGAGCTTTTTGATGTTGTCATTTTTTTCCCACAATTCTTTGCAAAATTAAGATTTTTCATTTTTATTTTTTTTTCTCCACAAAATTGTCATTGTAATAGGTTATTTCTCTCACATGGCATGTGTATACCACAAATGACACCCCCCAAAAAATTCTGCTACTCCTCCTGAGTATTACAATACCACAGGTGTGGGACTTTTTCACAGCCTGGCCACATAGAGAGGCCCAACATGCAGGTGGCGCCATCATGTGTTCTAGGAACATAAATTACACATCTAACTTGTTGACTATTTATTACACTTTTGAAGCACCAGGACAATGACACGTGACACTGATGACAGATGGCACTGATACGTGGCAATGATGACACTTATACGTGGCACTGATGACACGTGGCACTGATGACAGATGGCACTAATATGTGGCACTGATGACAGATGGCACTAATATGTGGCACTGATGACACGTGGCACTTATACGTGGCACTTATACGTGGCACTGATGACACGTGGCACTAAAACATAGCACTGAAGACACGTGCCACTAATACGTGGCACCGATGACAGATGGCACTAATACGTGGCACTAATACGTGCCACCGATGACAGATGGCACTAATACATGGCACAGATGACGCGTGACACTAATGACAGATGGCACTGATAAGTGGCATTGATGACACGTGACACTGACAACAGATGGCACGTGACACTGACAGGTGGCACTGATGACAAATGGCACTGATACGTGGCACTGATGACAGATGACACTAATACGTGGCACTGAACAGATGGCACTATGTGGCACTGATGACACGTGGCACTGATGACAGATGGCACTTATACGTGGCACTGATGACAGATGGCACTGGGGACAAATGGCACTGGGGGCAGGTGGCACTGGGGGCAGGTGGCACTGGGGTGGATGGCACTGGGGCGGATGGCACTGGGGCAGGATGGCACTGCTGGGAGGGATGGATGGCACTGCTGGGGGGGCCGTTCATCTGCACCGCTGCAGCCGTTCATCTCTCCCCTCTCACACTCTGTGTGAGGAGGGAGAGCGGCGCTGAGAGATGATCTCATATGTTTACATATGAGATCATCTCCCATTGGACACTCCGATCGCGCTGTAAACGGCCGCTGTGATTGGCCGTTTACAGCGATCTGTGTTTGCCTGTCCCCGGGGGACACGGCGAACACAGAACTTCCGCAATGCGTGCCCGCGGCGGCGCGCATTGCGGACGTAAACATTAGGACGCGCCTGCTCTATGGCCGTCATTCGGCTATAGGGTGGGTGCGATGTGGTTAATGCTTAATGTGAAACAATAAAAATGAAATATTCCTTTAAATATCGTGCTTATCCTCCCTGGCGGTATGATTATGATTATGTCAGATTTTTGAATGATGTTTTGCATGGAAATTTGGCATTTTATATTGTAGGTCTGTAATTCCTAGGAATAACATACTTAAATCTGTCCAAACAAGAGTCTAGTAGACAGCCCGGGTATGATAAAGTTTGAAACACAAAATCATAAATTATAATATAATAAATAACTATAAATAAATATAACAAATAATAATAATATAATAATAATAATAATAAAAATGATTCAATAATATAATCAAATCAAAAACACAGAAATTTCCTCAGTTGCAGACTTGTCATGACATTTGTATTGTCTGACACTTCCCCCCCACTTTTTGCCACATACCCCCCCATCTCCCCCCTTTCCTCCAAACCCCCCCACACCCCATTAAACCAGACCAGACTACTTTTGGAGTAAAGGGCCAAAGGCCTTGATTTATTAACCAAAATATATAAAATATAAACTTTTAATAAATAACTTTTAATAATAATAACTTGTAAACTTTTCCTTTAACACTGGAACATGGGTCATTAGCATATCCAAGACCCTACTGGTCACTGCACCATATATTTGACCTCTTGACCTCCAGACGGCATCCCCTGTCTCAGAGGCTAAACCCAAACCAATGCAGTGACCTACCCCTTTTTTCCTCCGGTTACCCCCTTGTAACCAGGAAGTACATCACCAACCATCCCCATCCCCATGGATGGGCACAACCTAATTACCACCTGCACCACTTACCCTTCTAAACTGACCCCCCAAACAACCTGCCACAGCTCGAAAGGTGGTAAAGCCTTACCCTTTCGAGCACCGCCACACGCACAGTCCCCTCTGGATCCCCTCCTGCAGGCCTAACGCCCACAAGTCCGTCCCCACCTCATTTAAATGAACCCCGTCACTTCTCAAGTATCTCCATGTCTCAAACTCCAATTCCCGATGCCTAATGGCCAATCCCCCATTCCTAACAAAAAACCTGCTCACCTCCTTGTTAACTTTTACCCAGGACACTGTCTACCTTTTTGTCAGACTGCGCCCACCTCCATGACATCCTGATGATCATATCCAACCATATCAAGACCATGCCCGGGTAGGCAGCCTTCAACCGAAGGATGTCACACTTAATGTCACGTATGAGGTCCCTCATGGACCTGACCCCCATGTCATTGCCCCCCACATGCAGGATCAACACATCAGACGGCCGGTCCAGGCGAGAGAATCTATGGACCTCACCCAGCACCCTGTTCCACCGCATACCAGGGACCCCTATCCATCGAACCTGGGCTTCATGTCTGGGAATCCGAAGCTGTCTCCCGTTTGGACGAACGTCGGCTCTTTTCGAACCCCAGAACACGTATGAATGGCCCAGAATCCAGACCAAAGCAACTTCAGAACCTGTAAACAAAAACCAGTAAATACACAAGACCCAGCAACAGTCATCCCGTACTTGTACATATCCCCCCCCCCCCCGCGCCCACTCCTAACTCAGTAAATGAGGACGAACGTACAGCCTAAACCTCCCCGATTCCCACCTTCCGATTCTCTTCACCGCCTCAGCACTCAGCCCGGCCCTAGACGCCTCAGTAGCCGCCCCTATGCGGAAAGAGTGCGATGAAAAATTCCCCGGGTCAAATCCCGCTGCCGCCATGCACTTCTTAAAAATCGCAGTGAACTGAAACTTAGACAAAAAAGAACCATCCCCATGCATAAAAAAGGGGCCCGCCACCCGTGGCCGTATACCCAAGAAAGCCGCCACCGCCCCCACCGGGCATATATCGCTCTCCGCAATGGGGGCCACTTCCACCAGAACCCCTCTCCCATCCTGATCCGTCTTAGACCTGCGCAACCAAATTCTCATCCCATCCTGACCCAGTTCCACATCACCCGCATCCAACCCCCCGACCCGAGACCTGGCCGGGCAGAACAGCTCGCCAATCCTGAATGCCCCAAAAAATGACAAAGAAAAAGCCACCCTAAAGAGGCTCCGTTTGTAAGAGGAACCGCAAAACCGCCTCCCCCGCCGTGCACAGGCCCCGGAGCATCTGAAAGGAAACCGGACGCCGCCCATCCCTCTGTCTATGCGCCTTCCGGTACCCTTTTCCCGCTTGCCGCAGCCAAAACTCTTTGGTAAAATCCCGACTCCCTTCCCATTTAAACAAGAAGGCCAACCCAGCCAGCTTCCTGTCTATGGAGGCCGCCGAAACCCCCCTATCCATATCCTTGCAAAGAAAGTAAAAAACAGCCTGAGCCATGCCCGCCTCACCCGGGGCCATGCCGATCGCCGTTAGGCATTCCGACCATTCCTGCCAAACCTTTGAATATGCCCTCCATGTCGACTTACACACTGACATCTCAATCAACCGTGCTGCAACTCCACCGCTATGCTCCACATCCAAGCCGGGCAGGCGATCCCGTGACGCTCTGCCTCCGGTGCCAGCCCCTGAAACCTGTCCCACTGAAAACGAGACAGAGCGTCAGCCAACTTGTTCTCCACCCCTGGTAGATGCACAGCATAGACGAAAGCATTAACCTGCAACCAACGCAACACCAGGTGGTGTACAAGCCTGACCACCGGCCCAGAGGCCGCCGTCAGCCGATTAACCACGTGCACCACCCCCAAGTTGTCGCAATTAAAGCGTACCTTCAGATTCTTAAAAGACTCCCCCCAAATTTTCAAGGCCACAACAATGGGAAACAGTTCCAACAACACCAGGTTCTTCAGGAGCCCGGCCGCGGCCCACTCCGTAGGCCACGGTGCCGCACACCACTGACCCTTGAAGTAAGCGCCGAAACCCGACGACCCAGCCGCGTCGGTGAACAACTCCAGATCCCAATTGCTAATGGGACCCGACATCCATAGGGCCCGCCCATTGAATGAGGCCAAAAAGGCCTGCCACACCTCGAGATCTTCCTTGTGCTCCTGTTTCAGAGTCACGAGATGAGTAGGTGACCGGACCCCCGCCGTGGCCGAGGCCAACCTGCGGCTGAAAACTCGCCCCATCGGAATGATCCGACACGCGAAATTGAGCTTGCCCAATAAAGATTGCAACTGCCACAATTGCAGCTTGCGAACCCCGATGGTTGCCCGGACTTCCTCCTGCAACAACTCCAGTTTGTCCTGAGGCAACCTGCATTCCATCCTGTCCGAGCCGATCACAATCCCCAAAAACGTAATGCAGGCCGTGGGCCCTTCCGTCTTCTCCGGCGCTAAGGGGACCCCAAAGAGGCCCGCCAAGTGCTGCAACGTCCCCAAGAGGACTGCGCAAACATTCGAGCCGGCCGGGCCAACGCACAAGAAATCATCCAAGTAGTGGATGACCAAGTTGATGCCCGACACGTCCCGCACGGCCCATTCAAAAAAGGAACTGAACTGTTCGAATAATGCGCATGAAATGGAGCAACCCATGGGCAGGCAACGGTCGACGTAAAACCCCCCCTCCCAACAGCACCCAAGAAGCCAAAAGCTATCAGGATGCACTGGCAAGAGCCGGAATGCCGATTCGATATCTGACTTCGCCATTAAGGCCCCCCGTCCATACCTCCTCACCCAGGACACCGCCGCATCAAAGGATGTGTACGTCAC
This sequence comes from Lithobates pipiens, assembly GCF_037356315.1. Lineage (NCBI taxonomy): Eukaryota > Metazoa > Chordata > Amphibia > Anura > Ranidae > Lithobates > Lithobates pipiens. Next base: position 145,513,488 of record NW_027507787.1, on the reverse strand, counting down.
CGCACAATCCTCCGGCGAGATGGCGTCGTTCACCGAGCTCCCTTTTGGAAAGGACAGGTGATGGATCAACCGGAACTTGTTGGGCTCTTTTTTGGGGACTACCCCCAGTGGAGAAACCACTAAGTGGGGGAGGGGTGAGTCCAGAAACGGGCCAGCCATGCGGCCCAACGCAATTTCCTTGCTCAACTTGTCCGTCACCACCTCCGGGTGTTGCAATGCGGACTTCAAATTTTTGGCCATGGGAGGAGGGGCAGACAACGAACAAGGGATCCGAAAACAAAAAGTAAAACCCTCCTCCAGCACCCGTGCCCCCACCCTGTCCGGATATCTATTGAGAAAAGGCCGCATCTCCAGTGCGCCCCTTTCCTTTCTTAAAACACTTGGCGAGGGGGTGGGACCCACCGCAACCCGAGCACAAGTGCTTGAAACGGCAGGTGGATCCGAATTTACAGGTGTCCTCGTTGAACTGCCAGCAATAACCCCAGCGCTTCTTGGTCGGCTGTCCTGGGGTAGCTGAACCTCCGACCCCCTGCTGAAAAAACGGGTTGGGAGCCCTCGCCGCCGTCATCAACTTCATCCACAAGCTGTCCTTATGATCCCAGCGAAGCGAGGGTCGAACCGCCATCCGTTGCCGAAACTGTTCATCATACCTGAGCCACGCTACCCCGCCGTACGTCCTATGCGCCTCACTGATGACCTCCAGATACACAAACAACGCGGAGCAATGTTCCGGCGCCTTCTCCCCCACAACGCTCGCCAAAATGGCAAACGCCTGGAGCTCCTCAGGCTTCAACTGGTGCAGGTTGAACTTTTCCAGCGGAAGCAGGGTGAAGATCTCGATGTACTCACCCTTCCAAATCTTCTCCTTCACCTCCTGCTTCAAGTGCTCCCCCAAGGGCTCCTCGAAGCAAACGTACACCTCGCTCCTCGCCGCGTCCGCCAGCCTGACCAGGTCAGCGCTCTGCTCCCCCGACTTCGCAGAAACCCCATCAGCCGCGGGGGCCGCCGAGCTCGTCGGCACCTCCCCCCCAGCCGCTGGGACCCCCGGGGCCACCGCCGGAGCGGACCCCACGCCGGACGGGCCTGCTACGACGGCCGCCGAGGCGGCGGCCGGCGCCCACGCCTGGGCCATCCCGCCCGCCATGCCCTCCTGAAATTTCTGTACCAGCTCCTTTAGGCCCACCAACAACCCCCACGAGGCCCTCCTGCCTCCCACCCGCTGTCGTCTCCGGAGGTTTGGTCGCGCCCGCCAACCCCGTGGACCCACTGCCCCCGCCGGCCGACGGCGCACCCCGCAAGCTACCCTGCCCCAACAAATCATGCAACAGTGTAGAAATAGAAAAAGAGGGGTTACACTCACCGGGCTGCCCAGGACCGGGCCTCGCAGCCGCCGCACTTGGACCCACCGCAGACTCCGCGTCATGGACATCACCGCCATGTGACTCCGACAGCTCGCCCTCCGATCGATCGCTTGCCACGGCTGACACCGGTCCGGAAGAAGGACGCCCAGACGGGCCCGCTCCATCATCAGGGGTTCTGCGATGCACATCTCTAGGGGCCCGGCCCACACGACCGCCCGCTCCTCCCTCGCGTCTGGGCGAAGGGCTCCTGCGCCTCCCAGCTTGCCGACTCCTCGCCACTTGCCCCCCTGCCATGCTGCTTCCAGTGTCCAGGCCGCCCACGGGAACACCACCATTACCCCTGGGACTGGGGGCCGCCACACCGGGCCGTGCCCCCACCCGCTGGACTGCTGACCCCCGCAGACCGTCCTCCCCATCTCCCCCAGCCTCCCCGGCCTGGCCCATGCACCTGCGCTGAGCAGGGGGCGCCGAATCCAGGGACGATCCTCCCGGCCTCCCAGCCATGTTCCCCTGTCCCCTCCTCCTGGCCCCACTCCTGGCCGAGTACCTGGTGCTCCCTTCCCCCGATGGGGTGGAGGCCGGTGTCGCTGCCATCCGCTGGGGATGCCGCTCTGCGCTTCCCTCGCTCCTCGTGGAAGTGTGCGCCACCCGCGGGGGCCCCCCCGCGGCCCGTTTCCGGACTGTAGCGATCGGGCGGCCTGGAACACCGTGCTCGTGGAGTCTCCGCTGTCCCCCCGCTCGTCGCCGCATCCCGCTCTGCCGCCATGGCCGCTACCTGCCCCTGTAGCCATGCGGCGCCTTCCCGATCAATGGCGGCCCTGAGCTGGGCTAGAAATTCCGCGGACGCCATCTTGGATGTACGGAGGAGCGGCGAGGGTCTGACTAATCTCTTCCTCCTCCGCTCTCCAAGTGACCTAGCTTCCGCTCGGCTTCCCGGCCGAACGTGCTAGCTCCGCCCCCTTAGCTCCGCCTACCCGGCTTCTTAAAGCGGCCCACCTATATTGCTTTAAAGCGGCGACAGTGCATGCAAACAACTGTCATGCCGTCCCTGCGCTTAGCAGCCTTTGGCTGCTGCTCCGTGGCCTCTCTCTGTCGTTACTTTCAGTGTTTGATGACGAATTTCCCCACAAATCACTATCGCTCAGTTCTGCAAGTGATTCTAATTTATTATCGCTGTTTTCAAGCTGGTCTTAAAGGGACACTTTTTTGGTTGCTATGGAGTAGGGATGAGCTTTGTGTTCGAGTCGAACATACGTTCCACTTGAACATCGGCTGTTCGCCTGTTCGGCGAATTCCGAACGTTATGGGCCGTTCGTGCCAAATTCGTGTGACGCTCACGGCCCACAATGCACTGCGTCATCGCAGTGCATTGCTGGCTCATGATTGGCCAAGCATGCACTGTGACCCCGCATGCTTGGCCAATCACAGCGCCAGCAGCGAGGAGAGCCATGATTGGCCACAGGCAGGATGCTTGTGGCCAATCATAGCTCAGGCTGTGTAGTAAACGCCCCACACTATATAAGGCCGCCAGCGCGGCGGCCTAGTGTAGTGTGTTGGCGTCTGAAGCAGTTAGTGGGTGTTCTGTGTACCTTCAACACAGTACACACCGATCGTTATCGGCTGATTTTCGATCTTGCTCTTCTGTAGTGGTTGTTGTCTGCTTCAGTAGTGTTAGGAGCTTGTGCGTGCTGTCTGCGTGCTCTGTACCCAGTACACACCGCTATATCCACCTACATAGCTCTTCTCTATTTGAGCCCACTTGCCATCTGCAGGAGTTATTGGAAGTTGTGTGTGCCTCCAGCACAGCACAGTATACATCTGTATATACCCCTTTATCTCTGGTGTTCTATAAAAAAGGCATCTGCAGGAGTTAGTGGGTGTTGTGTGACTCCAGCACAATATACACCTGTATCTACCGACTACCGTTTATTGCTGTTCTCTAATAGAGCCATCTACAGGGCTTAGTGGATGTTGTGTGACTCCATTACACTGCTGTTTTACCCAACTCCCTTCAGGCCATTACCATGTCTGAAAGGCCAGCAAGGAGAGGCAGACAGGCACGAGCCGATAAAAGAGGGCAAGCAGGCTTTGTGTCTAGAGACAACAGTGCTGGTCGTGGATGCGGTGCATTGTCATCAGCACGTGGCCATGGGACACGCTTGTCCTTCTTTTCGGCAGCTGGACATGTTGAACCGCAACATGCCAACGACTTGGTAGAGTGGATGACCAAGCCCTCTTCCTCCTCCTCATCCTCTCTCACCCAGTCTCAGGGTACTAGCAAAGCAGCTGCCAACGCATCGTCTTCCCTCCTCTCAATGTCATCATCAGTGACTCCTTCCCTAGACCCACCACGTCCTCCTGAGGAGTCTCCTGAACTCTTTGAGCACAGTGTTGGGTACATGCTCCAGGAGGATGCCCAGTGTTTTGTAGGCTCTGATGATGACACTCAGCTAGAGGAAGGCAGTAGCGTGAGCGCAGAGAGAGGGGATCCTCAAGAAGGACAGCAATCTGGCAGTCATGTTCCACAAGCTGCAGCATACTGCCAAGTTTGCTACAGCGATGAAGAGGGAGGGGATGATGAGGGCACTGACTCCACGTGGGTGCCTGGTAGGAGAGAGGAGGAGGAGGAGGAGGAGGAGGCACATGTCCAACGAGGCAGGATGCCCTCCGGGGGCCAGCTTAGGGGCAGCACACCGACTGAATCACACCGCAGAGCTCCGCCTGTGCAGGGCGCTGCCTCTGCGCGTTATTCTAAAAGTTCTTTGGTGTGGGCCTTTTTTGAGAGGAGTGCATCAGATCGCACCGCTGCTATTTGCAACATATGTCTCCAAAACATCAGCCGCTTGGGCACCGCATGCTTGACCAGACATATGTTGACCTGCCATGCAGCTCGTTGGCAAGCGTACCTCAAAGACCCACACCAAAGAACAAAGCGGACCTCTCCTTGCTCCTCATCAGCTGGCATCTCCAACCCCACTAGACCTTCAGTCCTCTCTGAAACCTGCCCTGAGGGGAATGAAGGTGTAGAATTAGGTGTGTCACAGCCAAGTGCTTCCAGGCACTCTGCTAGCAGTACACCCACGTCCGATTATAGCAGGCAAATGTCCCTGCCCCAGCTGCTGGACCGGCGAAAGAAGTTCACTCCCAGCCATCCACATGCCCAGCGGTTGAATGCTAGCTTGGCTAAATTGCTAGCACTTCAACTGCTGCCTTTTCAGTTGGTAGACTCGGCCCCCTTCCGTGAGTTTGTACAATGTGCGGTTCCTCAGTGGCAGGTCCCCAAACGCCACTTTTTCTCACGGAAGGCAATTCCGGCTCTCTACCGGCATGTGGAAGGCAATGTCCTTGCCTCGCTGGACAGGGCGGTCAGCGGTAAGGTGCATATTACCGCTGACTCATGGTCCAGCTGGCATGGACAGGGACGTTACCTGTCTTTCACGGCCCATTGGGTCACTCTTCTGGCAGCTGGGAAGGATGCAGGACAAGGTGCAATAGTGTTGGAGGTTGTTCCGCCACCACGCCTCCAAAATGCTACTCTTGGTTGTGACACACCTCTCTCCTCCACCCCTTCCTCTTTTTCTTCCTCCATGGCCTCTTCCAGTGCTCTGTCCTCAGAACCAGCGGTGCTCCGTAGGCGTTCCAGGGGCTATGCAAGTACGCAGACAAAACGATGCCATGCCGTGCTTGCGCTGGTTTGTTTGGGGGACAGGAACCACACTGGGGCGGATGTTTTGTCAGCTCTGCAGGGGCAGGCCGAGAGGTAGTTGACGCCACGCCAGCTTAAGCCAGGAATGGTGGTTTGTGACAATGGCACCAACCTCCTCTCCGCCCTCCGACAGGGACAACTGACCCATGTGACCTGTGTAGCTCACGTCCTCAACCTGGTGGTACAGCGGTTCTTGGGCAGGTACCCCGGCTTACAGGATGTCCTGAAGCAGGCCAAGAAAGTCTGTGTGCATTTCCGCCGATCATTTAATGCCTGTGCTCGGCTAGCTGAGCTCCAAAAGGAGTTGAACCTGCCCAAGAACCGCCTTATATGTGACATGCCCACCAGGTGGAACTCAACGTTGGCCATGCTGCAGCGGCTGCACACGCAGCAGAGGGCCATCAATGAGTACCTGTGCGACTACGGCACCAGGACAGGGTCAGGGGAGCTCGGTTTTTTCTCACCACGCCAGTGGGGCATGATCAGGGATGCATGCACTGTCCTGTCACCATTTGAGGAGGCCACAAGGATGGTGAGCAGTGACAGTGCATGCATCAGTGACACTGTACCTCTTGTCCACCTCTTGGAGCATACGCTGCGTGGAATAATGGACAGGGCACTTGAGGCAGAACAGAGGCAGGAAGAGGAGGACTTCCTTGCCTCTCAAGGCCCCCTTTATCCAGACAGTGTTCCTGCTGTGCCACCCATCACACAGGAAGAGGATGAGAAGGAGGATGAGGAGGAGGAGGATGATTGTGTCAGCATGGAGGTGGAGGCTGGCACTCAGCATCAGCAGCAGCAGTCTTGTAGGGATGATTTACAGTCCCAAGAAACACGTGGACTTGTACGTGGCTGGGAGGAGGTAGCTGCGGATCATGTTGCCCTTAGTGACCCAGAGGACTCCGGACCGAATGCCTCAGCTAACCTACGCTGCATGGCCTCCCTGATCCTGCAAAGCCGGCGGAAGGATTCTCGTATTCTTCGGATCAAGGAGAGGGACCATTACTGGCTGGCCACTCTCCTTGATCCACGGTACAAGGGTAAGGTTGCCGACCTTATCTTGCCATTGCAGAGGGAGCAGAGGATGAGACATCTCCGGGAGGCCTTGCAGAAAGGTCTGTGCAACGCGTTTCCAGAGACTGGGAGGTTACAAACTCCTGGTCCTGGACAACGTGTTGCTGAGGCATCGGTCAGAAGGAGCGGTGGAGAAGGTGGCCGTCTGACTGATGCTTTCAGACAATTTTTTAGTCCGCAGCCCCAAGGTATGATCGGTTCCAGCAACCATCGCCAGCGTCTGATTTACATGGTGCAGGAATACCTAGGGGCAAGGTCAGATTTGGACACCTTTCCCACCGAAAATCCTCTGGCTTACTGGGTCTTGAGGATGGATCACTGGCCAGAGCTTGCACAGTATGCAATTGAGCTACTGGCCTGTCCTGCATCCAGCGTTCTTTCGGAACGCACCTTCAGTGCTGCTGGTGGCTTTGTTACCGATCACAGGGTGCGCCTGTCCACCGAATCAGTTGATCGACTGACCTTCATCAAGATGAATCAGTCTTGGATCACCCACAGCTACCAAGCACCTGAAGCTGATGTAACCGAATAATTTTTTTTGAAATATCACATCCCTTCAAGACTGCCTATGCTGATGCTGAGTGACTGTCCAGTTATGTTGATTGTCTATCCTCTTCCTCCTCCGCTGATATGTTGGAAGGACATTTCTGGTTCTGGGTGATGCCATCAGCCCAATTTTTCTGCCCCTGTTTAACAGGGGGGTTTAATTACAATTTTTGATGCAATGCTTTGCAGCAGGGCTAATTCCTGCAATAAAACTAGAGTATATGGGAGAGGTTGCAGTGTGGTGGCACCAGCACCAGTGCCTAAGGCCCAATTTTTCTGCCCCTGTTTAACAGGGGCGTTTAATTACAATTTTTGATGCAATGCTTTGCAGCAGGGCTAATTCCTGCAATAAAACTAGAGTATATGGAAGAGGTTGCAGTGTGGTGGCACCAGCACCAGTGCCTAAGGCCCAATTTTTCTGCCCCTGTTTAACAGGGGCGTTTAATTACAATTTTTGATGCAATGCTTTGCAGCAGGGCTAATTCCTGCAATAAAACTAGAGTATATGGAAGAGGTTGCAGTGTGGTGGCACCAGCACCAGTGCCTGAGGCCCAATTTTTCTGCCCCTGTTTAACAGGGACGTTTAATTACAATTTTTGATGCAGTGCTTTGCAGCAGGGCTCATTCCAGCACCACAATTAAAGTATATTTGAGAGGTTGCAGTGTCGTGGCACCAGCACCAGTGCCTAAGGCCCAATTTTTCTGCCCCTGTTTAACAGGGGCATTTAATTACAATTTTTGATGCAATGCTTTGCAGCAGGGCTAATTCCTGCAATAAAACTAGAGTATATGGAAGAGGTTGCAGTGTGGTGGCACCAGCACCAGTGCCTAAGGCCCAATTTTTCTGCCCCTGTTTAACAGGGGCGTTTAATTACAATTTTTGATGCAATGCTTTGCAGCAGGGCTAATTCCTGCAATAAAACAAGAGTATATGGAAGAGGTTGCAGTGTGGTGGCACCAGCACCAGTGCCTAAGGCCCAATTTTTCTGCCCCTGTTTAACAGGGACGTTTAATTACAATTTTTGATGCAGTGCTTTGCAGCAGGGCTCATTCCAGCACCACAATTAAAGTATATTTGAGAGGTTGCAGTGTCGTGGCACCAGCACCAGTGCCTAAGGCACAATTTTTCTGCCCCTGTTTAACAGGGGCATTTAATTACAATTTTTGATGCAATGCTTTGCAGCAGGGCTAATTCCTGCAATAAAACTCGAGTATATGGAAGAGGTTGCAGTGTGGTGGCACCAGCACCAGTGCCTAAGGCCCAATTTTTCTGCCCCTGTTTAACAGGGGCGTTTAATTAAAATTTTTGATGCAATGCTTTGCAGCAGGGCTAATTCCTGCAATAAAACTAGAGTATATGGAAGAGGTTGCAGTGTGGTGGCACCAGCACCAGTGCCTAAGGCCCAATTTTTCTGCCCCTGTTTAACAGGGACGTTTAATTACAATTTTTGATGCAGTGCTTTGCAACAGGGCTCATTCCAGCACCACAATTAAAGTATATTTGAGAGGTTGCAGTGTCGTGGCACCAGCACCAGTGCCTAAGGCCCAATTTTTCTGCCCCTGTTTAACAGGGGCATTTAATTACAATTTTTGATGCAATGCTTTGCAGCAGGGCTAATTCCTGCAATAAAACTTGAGTATATGGAAGAGGTTGCAGTGTGGTGGCACCAGCACCAGTGCCTAAGGCCCAATTTTTCTGTCCCTGTTTAACAGGGGCGTTTAATTACAATTTTTCATGCAATGCTTTGCAGCAGGGCTAATTCCTGCAATAAAACTAGAGTATATGGAAGAGGTTGCAGTGTGGTGGCACCATCACCAGTGCCTAAGGCCCAATTTTTCTGCCCCTGTTTAACAGGGACGTTTAATTACAATTTTTGATGCAGTGCTTTGCAGCAGGGCTCATTCCAGCACCACAATTAAAGTATATTTGAGAGGTTGCAGTGTCGTGGCACCAGCACCAGTGCCTAAGGCCCAATTTTTCTGCCCCTGTTTAACAGGGGCGTTTAATTAAAATTTTTGATGCAATGCTTTGCAGCAGGGCTAATTCCTGCAATAAAACAAGAGTATATGGAAGAGGTTGCAGTGTGGTGGCACCAGCACCAGTGCCTAAGGCCCAATTTTTCTGCCCCTGTTTAACAGGGACGTTTAATTACAATTTTTGATGCAGTGCTTTGCAGCAGGGCTCATTCCAGCACCACAATTAAAGTATATTTGAGAGGTTGCAGTGTCGTGGCACCAGCACCAGTGCCTAAGGCCCAATTTTTCTGCCCCTGTTTAACAGGGGCATTTAATTACAATTTTTGATGCAATGCTTTGCAGCAGGGCTAATTCCTGCAATAAAACTCGAGTATATGGAAGAGGTTGCAGTGTGGTGGCACCAGCACCAGTGCCTAAGGCCCAATTTTTCTGTCCCTGTTTAACAGGGGCGTTTAATTACAATTTTTCATGCAATGCTTTGCAGCAGGGCTAATTCCTGCAATAAAACTAGAGTATATGGAAGAGGTTGCAGTGTGGTGGCACCATCACCAGTGCCTAAGGCCCAATTTTTCTGCCCCTGTTTAACAGGGACGTTTAATTACAATTTTTGATGCAGTGCTTTGCAGCAGGGCTCATTCCAGCACCACAATTAAAGTATATTTGAGAGGTTGCAGTGTCGTGGCACCAGCACCAGTGCCTAAGGCCCAATTTTTCTGCCCCTGTTTAACAGGGGCGTTTAATTACAATTTTTGATGCAATGCTTTGCAGCAGGGCTAATTCCTGCAATAAAACTAGAGTATATGGAAGAGGTTGCAGTGTGGTGGCACCAGCACCAGTGCCTAAGGCCTAATTTTTCTGCCCCTGTTTAACAGGGGCGTTTAATTAAAATTTTTGATGCAATGCTTTGCAGCAGGGCTAATTCCTGCAATAAAACAAGAGTATATGGGAGAGGTTGCAGTGTCGTGGCACCAGCACCAGTGCCTAAGGCCCAATTTTTCTGCCCCTGTTTAACAGGGACTAGTAATTACAATTCTTGATATAATATTTCACAGGAGGGCCCATTCCTGTGCCCACCCAGAGTAACTGTGAGGACTTATAGTGTTGTGGCACCAGCACCACAACCACCAAAGGTCAATTTTTCTACTACTGTTCAACAATGGCATGTAATTACAATTCTTGATATAATCGTTCACAGCAGGGCGCTCCAGCGCCCACCAAGAGTCACTTTGAAGGCTTACAATGTTGTGGCAAAACCAACACCTTGTTCCGCCATTTCTGCAGAGCATATAGGGCAGGCCCCTACTTTCAAACATCCAACTTACAAACATCTCCTACTTGCAAACGGAAGGAGACAACAGCAAGTGAGATGAAAAAAGATGGACGACAAAACAAATTATACAGTGGTGATAACCCTTCCCTATGTTTTCCAAAAAGCTTAAAAATAGTTTTTTTGACTGGAGCTACACTTTAAAAATGTACCAGTTGAAAATTACAAACAGATTCAACTTAACACAACAAGCCTACACAGTGCCTGTCTTGTTTGCACCGCCTGTATACTGCTGTTCTGAGTATATAGGGCCTGGGGGCCACACGCATTTCCTTTTTTTAATATGGGTGTGGGGTTCCCCTTAATATCCGTACAAGACCCAAAGGGGCTGGTAATGGGCAGGGAGGGCTACCCTTGCCATTTTTCTCAGTGATTTTCAACCATATTGCAGGAACCAGATATAACATTAAAACCGCAAGCAGTTTTAAATGATGTTATTTCCGTTTAATGTCATTTTGTGCAGGGACTATTCTAAACACGGGAAACACGTGGCACTTCACAGGCATACTACAGACACCCCCCAGGCACCATATTTAAAGGAATATTTCACTTTTTTTTTCACTTTAATCGTCATTAAAATCAGTGCTCCCGCCAAAACGGCCATTTTTAAAAACATTTTAGGCATTGACCCATGTCCCCTGGGGTAGGAGCCAGGTCCCCAAACCCTTTTTAGGACAGTATCTTGCATATTAGCCGTTAAAATTAGCACTTTTAATTTCGAACGTTCGAGTCCCATAGACTTCAATGGGGTTCTAAAGTTCGTTCGAATTTGGGGTCCGTTCGAAAGTTCTGGTGCGAACCGAACCGGGGGGTGTTCGGCTCATCCCTACTATGGAGAATCTCCAGTTTCCAGGCCGAAAGAACAGTATTTATAATATAAAACTGCATGCAGGGAACTGGACAAACTACTACGGACAAAAGAAAATAATGTGATACAGTAATGTAATCTGTAAGATTACAGTGTACTGTATGTGTAATGTGTTTTTCGCTTTTTGAATTTTGCACGTCGCAATGCTCGCAGGGAACGGAGCTCGGCAGTGTGATAGATCCGGTGGAGGACACAGCTCACACACAGCGGGAGGACATCGCAGGATCCTGGGGACAAGGTAAGTAACTTTGCCTGGATCCTGCTATGAGTGTGGCTCTGGGTTTCCACTTTTGGTCCTGAAAATTCACCCCAAGTCACACTCGGGAATAGTGCCTGGGAGGTTAAAGTATGCCTCTAAAGTGGCACAGTTTTCCCATGTTTAGAACCATACCACAGCAAAATGACATTTCTAAAGGAAAAAAAGTAATATAAAACTGCTTGCGGCTGTAATGTATTGTCGGGTCCTGGCAATATCGATAAAATCATTGATAAAAAACGGCATGGGTGCCCCCCCAGGCCCCCAGTCCATTACCAGGCCCTTTGGATCTGGTATGGATATTAAGGGGAATCCGTATCCAAATTAAAAAAAAAAATGGTGTGAGGGTCCCCCAGGCCCCCAGGCACTATATACTCTGAACAGCAGTATATATACTATATGGCCTGCCCTATATACTCTGCAGAAAATTGGGTCTTAGGTGTTAGTGGTACCAGAACACTTTAAGCCCTCACAGTTACTCTTGGTGAGCGCAGGAACGGGACCATGTGATACTATATCAAAAATTTTAATTACATGCCTCTGTTAAAGGGGCAGACAAAGGGGCAGACAAATTGGGCCTTTGGTGATGGTGGTAACAGAACACTGTAAGCCCTCACAGTTAAACTTGTTGGGTGCAAGAACTGGCCCTACTGTGAAATATATCAAGATTTCGAATTACATGACCCTGTTAAGCAGGGGCAGAAAAGTTGGGCCTTTGGTGGTAGTGGTACCAGAACACTGTAAGCCCTCACAGTTAATCTTATTGGGTGCACAAACGGGCCCTGCTGTGAAATATTATATCAAGATTTGAAATGACATGCCCCGGTTAAACAGGGGCAGAAAAATTGGGCATTTGGTGGTGCCACAACACTGTAAGCCCTCACATTTATGCTTGTTGGGGCGCAGGAACAGGCCCTGCTATGAAATATTATATCAAGAATAGTTATAACATGCCCCTGTTAAACAGGGGCAGAAAAATTGGGCCTTGGGTGGTGGTGGTGCCACAACATTGTAACCCCTCAATTATACTCTTGTTGGGTGCAGGAACGGGCCCTGCATTGAAATATTAGATAAAAAAGTGTAATTACATGCCCCTGTTAAACAGGGGCAGAAAAATTGGGCCTTTGGTGGTGGTGGTGGTGGTGCCCTAAACCAAAAATATTGTTGGAAGCTAGCATCTTTAAGATTGAGGAGGAATAGAATAGTCAGAATTGGCAGTCTTTAAGGGATCCCAAATCCATAGAAAATTCAGAAAATCAGAAACATCAGCATCAGGTGCTTAATAGCTGCTGATCCAAGACTGATTTATTTTAATGAATGTGAGCCTATCAACGGAGTCTGTGGACAGTCACACTCTATTATCTGTTACAAACCCTCCAGCAGCATTGAATGTGCATTTAGAAAGAACACTGGATGCAGGACAGGCCAGTAGCTCAGTTGCATAATGAGCAAGTTCTGGCTAGTGGTCCATCCTCAAGACCCAGTAACCCAGCGGATGCTCTGTTGGAAAGGTCTCCAAGTCTGCTCTTGCTCCTAGATATTCCTGCAACATGTAATGTAGATGCTGGTGATGGTTGCTTGAACTGATCAGACCTTGGCGCTAAGGACTGAACAATTGTTTAAAGGCATCGGTCAGCCGGCCACCTTCTCCACCGCTCTTCCACTGGCTGAATGAAGCCTTGTCGCTGCTCACCATCCTTGTGACCTCCTTAAATGGTGAGATGACAGTGCATACATCCGTGATCAGTAGCCACTGGCGTGGCAGAAAGAAGCCAAGCTCCCCTGACCCTGTCCTGGTGCCATACACGCACATGTACTCATTGATGGCCCTCTGCTGCGTGTTCAGCCACTGCAGCATTGTGAACGTTGAGTTCCATCTTGTGGGCATGTCACAAATGAGGCAGTTGGTGGGCAGACTTTCCTTTGAATGTCAGCCAGCCGAGCACTGGCATTGTATGATCATAGACTTTTCTGGCCTGCCTCAGGAGATCCTGTAAACCAGAGTACCTGCTCAAGAACCGCTGCGCCACCAAATTCAAGACGTTTGTCAAACAAGGAACATGGGTCAAGTGTCCTTGTCTGAGGGTGGAGAGAAGGTTGGTGCCATTGTTGCATACAACCATACAACCATTCCTGGCTGAAGCTGGCATGGCGTCAAAAACCCCTGAGCCTGCCCCTGCAGAGCTGACAGAATCTCTGCCCCAGTGTGGCTCCTGTCCCCGACTCGAACACCGCATGGCAACTTTTTCCCCTTGAACGCTTATGGAGCACAGCTGGTTCAGAGGATAAATCTGCAGAAGAGGCCATAGAGGAAGAAAAAGAGCAGGAGATGGAGGAGAGAACTGTGGCAGAATCGCACACATCGCATTTTGGAAGCAAGGCGACGGAACAAGCTCCAACAATACTGAACCCTATCCTTTATCCTTCCCAGCTGCCAGCAGAATTACCCAGTGCACCGTGAAGGAAAGGTAACGTCCCTGCCCATGCCTGCTGGACCATGAGTCAGTGGTAATATGCACCTTACTGCTAAACGCCCTGTCCATCAAGGCCAAAACATTGCATTCCACATGCCGGTAGAGAGCCGGAATGGCCTACTGTGAAAAGAAATGGCATTTTGGAACCTGACACTGAGGTATAGCCCATTCCACAAATTCATGAAAGGGGGCAGAGTCTACCAGCTGAAAAGGCAGCAGTTACAGTGCTAGCAATTTGGCCAAGCTAGTATTCAGATGCTGAGCATGTGGATGGCTGGGACCGAATTTCTATTTACGGTTCAGCAACTGGGGTAGGGAAATTTTGCTTGCTAAAATTAGATGGTAGGTGTACTGTTAGTAGACTGTCTGCAAGTACTTGGGACACCTATTTCTATACCTTCATTCCTCTTAGTGCAGGTTTTTGAGAGGACTGGAGGTATAGTGGGGTTGGAGATCCCAGATGAGAAGCAAGAAGTCCGCCTTTTTTCTTTGATGTGGGTCTCTCAAGTGCTGTTGCCAATGGACAGCATGGAAGGTCATCATATGTTTGGTCAAGCATGTGGTGCCAAAGCGGCTGCTGTTCTGGTCACGTTTGATCCGCTTCAGACATAGGTTGCAAACAGCAACAGTGTGATCTGCTGCACATGTGTCGAAAAAGGTCCACACAAAGGAACTTTTAAAAGTCAGCAGGGAGTCAGCAGTGCCATTCACCTTCAGAGATCTGAGGTGTGATGCAATAGGGTGGCTGCCCTTAAGCTGCCCCCTAGAGGACATCCTGCCTCTTTGGAGTTGTGCCTCCTCCTCTTCCTCTTTTCTCTCAGGCACCCAAGTAGAGTCAGTGACCTCATCATCCCCTCCCTCCTTGTCACTGTAGCAAACTTGGCAGTATGCTTGAGCTGGAGGAACATGACTGCCAGTTTCTTGTTCTTCTTGGGCATCCCCTCTCTCTAGGCTCATATTACTTCCTTCCTCAACCTGGGAACCAACATTCTCCAGCATCATGTACCCGACACTTTGGTTGAATAGTTCTGGGGACTCCTCTGTGCATGATGGTGGGGCTACTGAAGGAGTGACTTTGGACAAGGAGCCAGTGGAATAGGCTCCTTTGGCAACTGCATTGGAAGGCAAACTACTCAGCCTGGGTGACAGAGGATGAGGAATATGAGGACGGCTTTGTTATCCACTCCACCAGCTCTTCTGCATGTTCTGGCTCAATAACGTGGCCAGCAGCAGAAAAAAAGGACAAGTGTGCCCCACGGCCACCTGCAGGGGATGCACCACGTCCATGACCAGCACTGCTGACTGTAGACACAGAGGCTGCTTGCCATCTTTTAGTGGCCTGTTAGCGCCTGCCTCACCTTGGTGGCCTTCCAGACATGATGTATATTTTGTTTTGCAACAACACATTGCACTGTATTAGATACTATGTACACCACCAGAAGTGTGGTAGAAACTCTACACACTGTATTAGATACTGTGTACACCGCCTACACTGTATTAGCAACTGTACTTCGGATGCACTGTATGTTATATTGTGTACACCACCAGAAGTGTAGTAGACACTGTACACACTGTAGATACTGTGTACACCGCCTGCACTGTATTAGCAACTGTAATGGCTGCACTCTATTGTGTACTGTGTACACCACCAGAAGTATAGTAGAAATTGTACACAATATATTAGATACTGTGTACACCACCAGAAAAGTAGTAGAAACTGTACGACGGCTACACTGTATTTTATACTGTGCACACCACCAGTAGTGTAGCAGACACTGTATTACTGTGTACACCGCCTGAAGTGTATTAGAAACAGTACACCACGGAACTGTAGATATAGGCTGCACTGGATGCAAGACTGTGTGTGTATACATATATATTAAATACACTGCCACTAACCGAATAACCGAATAACATAATAATGATATATATATAGTGTCGCCCTCGAAGCAGCAGATGACGGAGAGCCGTGTCTCCTCATACTGCTAGACCTAAGTGCAGCGTTTGATACAGTAGATCACAATACTCTACTCGTCCGCCTCACAGAAGTAGCCGGAGTCCAAGACATAGATCTCCAATGGTTTGCGTCCTTCCTAGGAAATCAGTCACAGACAGTGAAACTAGGAAAATTCCTCTCCGAAACTCGGGCAGTAACCTGCGGAGTCCCTCAAGGCTCTCCTTTGTCACCCATTCTATTTAACATTTACATTCGCCCACTCCTTCAGATCATCAGATGCTCAGATCTCTGCTTCCACTCTTACGCTGATGACACGCAACTTTATTTCCGGATCAATGAAAAAAAAGATCACCAACAACAACTTGAAAACTGCCTCAAATCAATAGAGGACTGGATGACCACTAACTCCCTCCAGCTGAACGAATCAAAGACAGAGCTTCTTATCTTACACCCAAATCATAAGCCTGCAACCAAAACCTCCTGGTCTCCACCAACCGTCTTTGGGCAGACTATCTCCCCAAAGACCAAAGCCAAGAGTCTCGGGTTATTTTAGATGCACAAATGTCAATGGATGCGCAAATAGGATCTGTAGTCAGTGGATCTCACCATCTGCTGCGCATGCTTCGCAGACTCATCCCTTTTATCCCAAAGAATGACAAAGCAGTGGTAGTTGGAACAATCATTAATTCACGACTGGACTACGCAAATTCGCTTTACATAGGATTACCACAATATCAACTTGCGCGATTACAACTGATCCAAAACACGGCGGCAAGGCTGATAACAGGAAAAAAACCCTGGGAATCCATCTCTCCTTCGCTGAGGAGCTTACATTGGCTAACCGTAAAAACTCGGATCACGTTCAAGACCCTTTGCCTCACCCACAAATGCGTGCATAGAGAAGCTCCGCAATACCTAATGGAGAAAATAAATCATTACACACGAAACCGCAGTCTTCAATCAGCCAACAAAAACCTCCTCGTGCCCAAAGCCCGGTATAAATCCAAGGGGGATCAGAGATTCGCTGTCCAAGGGCCTCGGCTATGGAATGCTCTACCAACCAACATCCGCCTGGAAGAAAATCACCTGGCTTTTAGGTAAAAACTCAAGACCTTCCTCTTTTAGCAGATGATCAAAGCTCGCCACAGCGCCTAGAGGCGATTCAGTTCGCATTGTGCGCTATACAAGTATTTAATTCATTCATTCATTCAGTGTGGGGCACTGTGATTGGCCAAAGCATGCAGGTCAGGTGCATGCTTTGGCCAATCATCATATAGCAATGCACTGTCGCAGTGCATTATGGGGCGTGAGTACCGCGAGCACCCCATAATGTTCGCTCTTCGTCAAAACCGGCGAACACCCAATGTTTGAGTGGAACATATGTTTGACCCAAACATCAAGCTCATTCCTCTTCATAATCAATAAAATACATATATTTTTATACATACAAAGATGGTACCTGCCTAATCTATGGTTCCTATAATCCCTATCATTAGAAAACAATGATAAAATGCTAGATAAAAATCTATTAACATATAAAATATTTAATATAAATTCATAATTCATAAACAATCCACAAGAAAAATAGTAGCACATGATTGGTATTGTAACCCAACATAGAATAACTCATGTTAAAATTAATAAATTCATAGATCATGAACAGAATACAAAAATGATATACCATAGTGACACATAGTTTATAATGGAACACGACATCTGTTGGCTCGATGCGTTTCGTGACTTGACGTCACTCATCAGGAACAAGCGTATAATGTATATCTGCAATGACAAATATGAATTCCTAGTTGGTCTAATATGGTCACAAGTACCAAGAATGGTAAAGGGAAAACCCAATGTGTTACATAAGGGTATCTGTGTTGGTGGCATGGTACCGTGGGCCATAAGCTCCCCATACAGGATCTATCTCCCCTGGGAGCTGAGATGGTATGCCCTGTGACAGACAACCCACACAAGGAACCTCCAGGTTGGGTGTAAACAGACTGTGATTTAATATGGGTATGCCGGTGTAAAGCCAAATCCCATGGTAGCTGTGGTAAATAGGTGCTATGAATTAATAAAGTGCTACATAAACTGTTGGCGCTATATAAATCCTGTATAATAATAATAATCCAAAATGTGCATAGAATCCCCTTAGCAGGGATATAGAGAATAGTGCCAGAAAGGAGGAAGTGTGGGGAGTGAAACCAAAACCAGGGATGAAAATTGGATGGGAGATGAAGGAAAGAACCCCCAAAGGAGCCCAAAAGAACCAGAGTAGTGAAAGTAGTGGAAAAAAGGAAAAGGAAAATTAATAGAGAAATAGAGTGAATTGTTGTTACCTGCTGTATAGGCTGTGATGCAAAAGTATATAGTGTGCAGTGGAATTGAGAGAAGCCGAATGCCTGAATCATCCAGGGATTGTGCCCTTATACAGTATTTCACAAAATTGAGTACACACCTCACATTTTTGTAAATATTATATTATAACTTTTCATGTGACAACACTTTTTTTTTTCTATTCTAGCCTCGGGGCCTCTGTCCATTCGTTCCGTATTACTGTCCGGCGCGTAGGAGACGCCCGATCCCAGCAGTGGTTCTGGCTCTCTTAACGCTTAGGAATTCGACAGTTTCGACCGTTCTCCTTCCTGTTTGCATTCCACCTTGAGCGCAGGGACGTGGGCCGCACACGCGCCAGTGGTTTCATGATGCGAGACGCAGCCCGGCCCCCTTTGGGGCGTGACCGCATCATGCGCCGTCTCTCCTGGGGACTCTGTTGCAGACCGCTGCAGCCTATGGGTGCAACAGTCTGCCTCATCAGCCAAAGCTGAAGTTTGGGCCGAGTTCACACTCAGCTGTTTGTAATGGCTCCATTTATAAACCAGCAGCAGCAGCAGCATTCACACTGCTGGCGCTTGCTTCTGTGAATGGTTCACCTGTTTAGACCTCCTTTCATGCAAGTTTTAATCTCAATGATTTAATACTAACAGACATTGTATGCTACATTATACCTTTATTACCTTTGCTTTCGTCAGACAGGAGGCTACAATTTTACTTTCCTACTTACTTACTGGCTGACCATACTTTGATGGGAGTGGTACTCCAATCAATGGGAGTCCTTGCAGTTTAAATTTGGTTCGCTCGGCCCCTGTCCTCCAGGCTATTTGTTTGGCTCTACATCATAGCCACATACTTTGTGGGTACTCACGGCAGTCTGGTGCGCAGGCTATATCCACACTGCTTTATTTCCCTTCTGTTTGGTAAGGCTCGGTTCACACAGGGGCAACACGACTTTCAACACGACTTTTGGAGGCAACTTGGATATGACTTGAAAATGACTTGGATATGACTTGGGGCGACTTACAACACGACTTTAAGTCGCCCCATGCCAGGCAACTTTTGCCGTGGCCAATCAGAGAATGAGCTCTCAAGGGGGAACTCCACACCAAATAAAAAAAAAAACGTCATGGTTTCCCCTCCAAGAGCATACCAGGCCCTTAGATCTGATATGGATTTGGAGGGGAACCCCCTACGCCGAAAAAACAGCATGGGGGTGCCCCCCACATCCATACCAGACCCTTATCCGAACACGCTACCCGACCGGCCAGGAAAAGGGGTGGGGGGGTGCCTTGGGGAAGGGGGGGACGCACGGATGCTGGGACTGTGACATCATAATGGGCGGGGACATCATCCGGTGATGTCCCTATATAAGTCACCGCACGCTGCGTCCCTGCCATTGTGACCGGAGACAGCGACAAGGCAACATCTCCAGAAGAGAAGAGAAGAACAGAAGAACAGAAGACAGCAGCGACAGAAGACCGGGCCACCGCTTGTAAAAGAGCTAGAAAAAGGCGCGGTGGCCCGGCAAGAAGAACCGAAGAGGGGGACAATACCCCCGAAGAGGGGGACAAGACCCCCGAAGTCGGAAGAAGAGGGTGGCGGTGAAGAAAAAAGCTGGGCTCCTCCGCTAGTAAAAGAGCTAGCAGAAGATAGATGGGATTGTGACATCATAATGGGCAGGGACATCATCCGGTGATGTCCCTATATAAGTCACCGCACGCCACGTCCCTGCCATTGTGACCGGAGACAGCGACAAGGCAACATCTCCAGAAGAGAAGAGAAGAACAGAAGAGAAGAACAGAGGACAGCGGTAACAGAAGACCGGGCCACCGCTTGTAAAAGAGCTAGAAGAAGGCGCGGTGGCCCGGCAAGAAGAACCGAAGAGGGGGACAAGACCCCTGAAGAGGGGAACAAGACCCCCGAAGTCGGAAGAAGAGGGCGGCGGCAAAGAAGAAAGCCGGGCTCCTCCGCTAGTAAAAGAGCTAGCAGAAGATAGCGGAGGAGTCCGGTGAGAAGACCCCCGAAGATGGAAGAAGACCCCCGGAGCTGTGCAATAAACTATTTTAACCCTAGTGTGTTGTGGGTTTTTTTTAACATTTTTTTCACAGGTGAATGGGTAGGGGTACATTGTACCCCATACTCATTCACATAGGATGGGGGGCCGGGATCCAGGGGCCCCCCTTCCCAAAGCACCACCCCATGTTGAGGGCACGTGGCCTGGTACGGCTCAGGAGGGGGGGGGGGGGGGGCGCTCGCTCGTCCCCACCCCCTTTCCTGGCCGGCCGGGTAGCGTGCTCGGATAAGGGTCTGGTATGGATCGCCGTTTTTTCGGCGTAGGGAGTTCCCCTTTGAATCCATACCAGACCTGAGGACCTGGTATGCCCTTGGAGGGGGAACCCACACCAAATTTTTTAAAATAAATTTGGCGTGGAGTTCCCTTTTGAGAGCTGATAATTCTGTGAGAGTCGCCTCCGTATAGACAGAGATCCGACTTGGAGGCGACCTCCATTGAAATCAATGGGTACCAGTCGCCTACAAGTCAGATTGAAGTAGTACAGGAACCTTTTCTGAAGTCGGAGCAACTTCAGTAGTGTGCATTAAGACGGCTCTCATTCACTTACATTGATTTTTTAATGTAGCGATTTTTTAATGTAGGCAACTAGGGGCGACCTGAAGTCGGATTTGAGTCGCCCCTGTGTGAACCGGCTCTAACGATTAGCGCAGGCATGTAAGTATGCTGTCCCTAATTTGCCATGTCCATTCTGTATAACCACATAGTCGCCTTGTAGAACTGGATTGACTGACTGTATTATTTCATAAATATGTCTACATATGATTGCACTATTATACTAATACTTAAATATGTTTACATTATAGAACATGTTTTCTATGGATGACATAAAGCCTTTGAGGAAGGACAAATTAGTCTGAAACATGTCAGGCGTCATTCTCATCAGCTGCATGTATTAGCCCACTGATCACATATTGGAAGGTATTATGCTATACTTGTGGTTTTGTATCATTATTGTTTTTACTGTTTCTACTATGTAAGTATTCTTTGATATAATTAAATAAAATATCTTTTTAAATACTGTCTGGTCTATCCTCACAATCCTGAGGGGTGTTGCTACAATGTAAAGCAGTGAGTGTACAACTTGTATAACAGTGTAAATTTGCTGTCCTCTCAAAATGGCTCAACACATAGCCATTAATGTCTAAACTGCTGACAACAAACGTAAACCCCTAAGTAAAAATGTCCAAATTGGGCCCAAAGCTTCAATATTTTGTGTGGCCGCCATTATTTTCCAGCAGTCCTCTTCCATTCCTCCATGATGACATCACGGAGATGGTGGATGTTAGAGACCTTGCTGTCCTCCACCTTCCATTTGAGGCTGATCCAAAGATGCTCAATAGGGTTTAGGTCTGGAGACATGCTTGGCCAGTCTATTACAATTACCCTCTGCTTCTTTAGCAAGGCAGTAGTTGTCTTGGAGGTGTGTTTGGGGTCATTATGTTGGAATACTGCCCTGCGGCCCAGTCTACGAAGGGAGGGGATCATGCTCGGCCTAAGTATGTCATGAAACATGTTGGCATTCATAGTTCCATCAATAAATTGTAGCTCCCCAGTGCTGGCAGCACTCATACAGCCCCAGACCATGACAATCTCACCACCATGCTTGACTGTAGGCAAGACACACTTGTCTTTGTAGTCCTCACATGGTTGCCGCCACACACGCTTTACACCAATAAGTTTATCTTGGTCTCATCAGACCACAGGACATGGTTCCAGTAACCCATGTCCTTAGTCTGCTTGTCTTCAGAAAACTGTTTTCAGGCTTTCTTCTGCATCATCTTTAGAATAGGCTTCCTTCTGGGACAACAGCCATGCAGACCAATTTGATGCAGTGTGTGACATATGGTCTGAGCACTGACAGGCTGACCCCCCACTAGAGGCGTTCCTAGGGTCTCCAGCGCCCTTGGCGAGAATCTGTATCGGCGCTCCCCCGGCACTTCCTCATTCAGTGAAGACCCCCCTACAGTGCAGACCCCTCCTACAGACCCATAATGTACCTTGGCTCAGATAATACAGACCTCCCCCTACAGTTCAGACCCCCCCTTACAGTTCAGACCTTCCTACAGTGCAGACCCCCCTACAGTACAGACCCCCCCTCCTACAGTACAGACCCCCCCCTACAGTGCAGACCCCCCCCCTTCAGACCCATAATGTACCTTGGCTCAGATGATCAGCGCGGGACATGCACAGTCAGCACGTGTAGACATAACAGAGGACGGGGAGGAGGTTTCACTCTGCTCAGCTGTGTGAGACAGCTGAGACTTATCAGAGCAGTGCCGTGGCCAGGAGAGAAGGGGATCGTTGTGGCCAGGGCCCGGGTGTGCCGACGGGTGTCACACGGATGTGGCTCACAACCCCCCCTTACAAAGCCAGGCTCAACGTGTGTGTCTTTTAGCTGCCGGTGCCTGTCATCGTGTCCACGCTCCGTGCCGTTGCTCATGCCCGCTGTCCCCACTTCAGTCGCGAATGGGTGGCGCCGGCCTAACACCCCACTAGTGCGTGGTATCCAGGGCGGCCCGGCCCCTCACTTAGTACACCACTGGGCCAGCCCACTAGCCTAGCACCAAGCAGCAGTGCTCAGCCCACCTCTGCTGTGCCTGTGCTGAAGTGAAGAACACTGCCAATTGGCGCACCCCTTTGGCCTGGCGGGCATTGGTCTCACCAACCACTTGGTACTCCCCTGCCCCCCACCCATTCAACCTCTACAGCAATGCTGGCAGCACTCATACATCTATTTCCCAAAGACAACCTCTGGATATGACGCTGAGCATGTGCACTCAACTTCTTTGATTGACCATGGTGAGGCCTGTTCTGAGTGGAATCTGTCTTGTTAAAACGCTGTATGGTCTTGGCCATCATGCTGCAGCTCAGTTTCATGGTCTCGCCAATTTTCTTATAACCTAGGTCATTCTTTCTTTTTTTCAGATCCTCAGAGACTTCTTTGCCATAAGGTACCATGTTGAACTTTCAGTGACCAGTATGAGAGAGTGAGAATGATAACCTAAAATTTAACACCCCTGCTCCCCATTCACACCAGAGACCTTGTAACACTAATGAGTCACTTGACAACGGGGAGGGGAAATGGCTAATTGGGCCCAATTTGGAAATTTTCACTAGGGATTTACTCACTTTTGTTGCCAGCGGTTTAGACATTAATGGCTTTGTGTTGAGTTATTTTGAGGGGACAGCAAATTTGTGTTGTCATATGAAAAGATATAATAAAATATTTACAAAAATGTGAGTTGTATACTTTTGTAAGACAGTGTAAGTGCCGCCGCAGAGGACCCATCAATGTGACGCATGCGAACAAGAAAAGAGGAAGGCGCCATCACCAATGCGGAAGAGCCACCTGGCAAATTGGCGCCAAAACAGTTCCCGTGGCGCTCGTAGGTGGATTATATCCCCCAGCAGCGGCGCCACAAGATATCACACTGCATGCCCTTTGCATGAGGCGTGACGTTGATACACAGTGCACGCATAGATACCCTGTAAGTAACATATGGTGCGTTCCCTTTACCATTCTTAGTACTTGTGACCATATTAGACCAACTAGGAATTCATATATGTCATTGTAGATATACATTACACGCTTTCTCCTGATGAGTGACGCCAGTGACGAAACGCATCAAGACAACCAATGTCGTGTTCCATTATAAACTATGTGTTACTACAGTATATAATTTTTGGGTTCTGTTCATATTCTATGAATTTATTACCGTATTTATTGGCGTATAACATGCACCCCAAGTTTAGGAGGGAAGTTTAAGGAAAATACTTACATTTTAAATGCCCATCAATGCAGCCTTATCAGTGTCCATCTGCAGCCTTGTCCATCATTGCAGAATGATTGGTGTTCATCTGCAGCCTTGTCCAACAGTGTCCATCTGCAGCCTTGCAACACATTGTCCATCTGCAGCCTTGCAACAGAGTGTCTATGCCCAAAAATTGCAGCATCAGTTTTAAATGACTGTAATCGAATGTACTGTTACTGGAACGAGTGCCACCAAGAGACAGAGTCGGATGTCCTGTGTACTCGGGTCCTCTCGGCTCATCTCACATTCCCGCCCCTTAGCACGGCTCCTATGATGGACACAACACCGGCCCAATGGCGGGATGTAAATGCTAGGAGGTGGGACTGGGTGTGACTGCGAGCGGAGCCGAGCCTAGCCCAGTACACTCGGCTCTGTCTATTTCGGCGGCACTTGTTCCCTCCTTCCCCTCCGATTTTACCCTGATTTTAAGGGGAAAAAAGTGCGTGTTATACAACGATAAATACGTTAATTTTAACATGAGTTATTCTGTGTCGGGTTACAATACCAATCATGTGCTATTTTTCTTGTGGACTGTTTATGAATTATGAATTTATATTTTATATGTTAAATAGATTTTTATCTAGCATTTTTTCATTCTTTTCTAATGATAGTGATTAGAGGAACCATAGATTATGCAGGTACCATCTTTGTATATAAATATATGTATTTTATTGATTATTAATTATTAACATGTTACTGTTGTACAGTGTACTAGAATATATTGTAGATATGTAGACAAAATAAATATAATATAATTTTTATTCAATATAATATTTTGGCCTACCGCATACTTCATTTAAAGTCCCACTTTCTTGCATCTTGTCCTGATATGTGCTGACACCTAGTTGTGGTTAAGGAGCACTAGGAATTGTTTACTTATCATATATTCCTCTGTCCCCTCCCCCCCCAGTGCTAGCTAGACTCTCCATGTTTCTTTTATGTTTCCCCAGTCAGTGTTAGTTATTTTTAAGACAGGACTTAGGAAAGGTATTGTCTTCTTAGACCTCATGTACATTGCTGCTGGTAAATGGACGTTTAGGAGCAGTTGGGCGTTTTTTTTTCCAGCTGCCCCTGAACTCTCCTCTGTTATCTTATCAGTACATGCACACAGGGTCATTTATAGTCATTTCTAGGCAGTTGAGTTTAATGGCATTTTTTTGGAAAGCAAGAAAAAGCTTTCAGGATGGATGTTCAGAGGCGTTTGAAATGCCAAACGCCTGTAACAGTTTGTAAATGCATGTAGCCGTGGTAAGGCCCCATGCTCACCAGATGCCAGTGCAAACTCTGCCAAACACATGTTTTTAAAAGCTGAAACCGGCATTTAGGAACATCATAGACCCTCCCCAAGCTCAAAAAAATAGTATTATTAACAATTTCAGCCATTTTGTGGGACCAAAATGAGTAGCAGCAGCTGTGAGAGCAACAGTGTACTTGTATTTAGCGTGTCACTTGCCACGTCACCTGCCACAAGTTGGGGATTGTCCACTTGTCATGTCACCTGCCACGTCACTTGCCACGTCACCTGCCACATCAATTGCCACGTTACTTGCCACAAGTTGTGGATTGTCCACTTGCCACGTCACCTGCCACATCACCTGCCACAAGTTATAGATTGTCTACTTGCCACGTCACTTGGCACATCACTTGCTACATCACCTGCCACGTCACCTGCCACAAGTTGTGGATTGTCACCTTGCCACGTCACCTGCCACGTCACTTGCCACGTCACCTGCCACAAGTTGTGGATTGTCCACTTGCCACATCACCTACCACAAGTTGTGGATTGTTGTGGCAAGTTGTGAATTGTCCACTTGCCATGTCACTTGCCACCTGCCATGTCACTTGCCACAAATTGTGGATTGTTAAACAATTGCAATTGTTTAAAATATTTTTTTAATGGTTTTTCATCATTTGCCATAATTTTTGAGATTTTTAATGTAAAAAAAAAAAAAGGTCACCTTTTAAAAATGCTTATAAACCAAAATGCGGCACAATGCGGTACAGGCGTTTTGGCGCATATTGCCACGTTTTGCCACGTTTGGCGTCTGAAACATGGAAAACGTTTGCGTCTGAACCCTTTTTTTGCTTCTGGAAAAACGAGGTTAAACTCAACTGCATAAAAACGTCAAAAAATTAGACTGTGTACATGGACACATAGGATAACATTGAATGAGTTCAGGGGCAGTTGAAAAAGTGTCCAGCTGCCTCTGAACACGCGCTTAACATTGTCTCATGTGCATGGGGCCTAACTCGCGTTTAGCCACTTTTCATTTATAGAGATTTTTAATTTTTGAATATTTCAGAAAAAATAGAAAAAGCTTCTAAACGCAAACACGGCATGTAAGCACAGCAAAACTGACGTTTTTAAATGTCAGTTACTATCTGTTCAAGTTAGATCATTAAGGGGAGGTTGTACATTAAGCCTTATTATAAAAACCTGACCATTAAAGAAAAAAAAAAGGAAAAAGCTATTTAAAAAAATCTCACCGGTGACACTCTGAGCCATTCTGAGTCATTTGGATGCACTCAGATGCATTCGGAAACACTCAGAAATACTCCATTCCCAAGTGCACCCGAGCCGATTCTGAGTATTTACAAGTCTCTCCAGTGCCCCCACCTATGGCCACATGCGGTACTGCATACAATATAAGTTAATGTGGAACTAATTATCTTAATTTCCATTGCCTTCTATAGGGAAATTCGCTTTGATATGAGAGTGGAACTGATTATGCTCGTAATTCAAGGTTCCATTATATACAAAAAGACGGGGCCGCAGCCTCTCAAGAAAATCATCAAAGGTTTGAACAGACATCCTTGTAAAGTTAAAAATCTTTTCTGGAAAGTTACGCAGCTGATGAAATAGGCTGCCAAAATATATGTTGGTCCATCAACAGATGGGTCCAGTACCGACAAACTCTGGTCCTCTCATGCAATTCTGTCCATCTTTTGATCCTACATAACAGAATCAAGAGGAGTATTTCCTGAATCGTCTTCAGGGCTGGATCCATAGCAAAAATAGTTAGCAACAGCAGACATTTTTCTCAACAAAAGTAGAGTTACTCTTTAAAGAAGCTGAAGTTAGAAGCTAATTGGTTACTATGCATAGCTGCACCTGGTTTTAGTTAATCCCTCCTAATAAGTCCTTAGCGCATCTATATTTAATAAATTTGCAGCTTGAAGTATTTGCCAAGTGAAGCACTAAACAAGTACCGACAGAAACTGCAAAGCATGCCAACAATGTGTTAAAGCGGTTGTAAAGCGCTGCACGTTTTTTTTTTCTTACCTGCAAGGCAAAGACATAATATGCTAGTATGATGACATAAACGGGTGACCCTGCCCCCTCCCTCTGATGCCACATGAAGTCAGAGGAAGGCGGGGTCACTTGTTTACATCACCAACTGGCCCCACCCACAGCTACTCAACAGCTGTCATCGAGAAGAAGCGTCACTCAGGGGGAGTCTCCCATGGAGGGGGAGCTGTTGCAGCTTTTTTTTTCTTTTATTCGGTCTGTGGAGTGGCGTGAGATGGATCTACATCACTGGACATTTTTACTTTTTTTATTTTTTAAAAGTCCGCAATGCGGACTGTTTGATCTGTACAAAATAATTATACTAAAAAATAATACATTGAAATCGAAAGGTATGGACAGACGGGACTAGTGAGGTCTGGCTAGAGGCTAGTACGTGGACCTAAGGATGGAGACTTTATCCCACCCAAAGCTCTGCAACGCATCCAGGCTGCAGGACCCAGGTCAGAACTCATTATCTAAGAAAATAACAAAGCCTGTTTCCTACATAGTAGCGATGAGCTTGGGTTCAGTTCTTTTTGGCGGAATGAGTAAGTCCGCTGTTGGGGTCAAGTCAATAAGCTGCAGGTGGGAGATTCCCCTGCTTTGCAACTGCATGTAAACAAAGGTCGGAATGCTTGTGACATCATTCAAACAATATGGCAGCCCAGTTCAGACTGAACCCAAGCACTTCTCTGCTCCATGCTTAAATGTAGTAGAACACACCTGTTGCAATTCCCAGAGGTGGTGGGCGCATGGTGCACTCGCTTGTAGTGCCCTCCTAGCACACGAGAAAGCATATAGATAAAAGAAAGCAGGCAACTCGATCTTTCTCAACAAATTAGTTAATCCAGGTACAAAATAATACAGGGCTTACACATTGCAGCGTGTAGCCTTAATCATAGCCATAGCTTCTGGCTTTCTTTTACGTATATATCTCTACTCTACTAAATCCTGGAGATACTGGGATAGAGCAAGGTGATCCATCCTGGAATCTTGGCATCTGATATTCACCATGGGGATACTGGGATAAAGTACAGCCAGGCCCCCATCTTGGGGTCAGAGTAGCATATAAGCAGCTTGAGAGTTGGGTGTGCACTTTTGGTTCAGAAGAATTTGCTATATGGACTGAAACATGGATTTTTGTTGATACACAAGTATATTAAATAATGTTTTGCACAAGGGCGCTTCTTTGCTTCTTTTTTATGAAGGACTTCACTGGATCATTTTATGAATGTTTTTTTTTTTTAACACATTCTTATAGTTTTTGATAAATTTGAATTTTTTAGTTGATTGATTAATTGTTATGAATGTATGCACTTTATATTGATAGCGCAACATGTTTTTCATTAATATAAGTCCTAGAGACCCTCACCATATGTAGGCTAGAAACCTGGGTGACATGTATATACCATCTATAATCCTGCACGTCATAACATACCCTCCACGTCTTCCCAGACCGGTGGGAAGGAGCGCATTTTGCCGCCATACAATGGCGGATTACTCTGTGTCCTGTTGGGGAGATTTTTTTTTTCACTTCCTTTTCAAGGAAGGATCACCAAATGAAAATAAAGGAAATAAACCAGAAATAATTAACACACTTTCAAATCCAAAGACTGATTAGTTGCAATATTAAATGTTTTCCCTTGTTGCAAAGAGTTTTTGTTTATTTTATTTAGTTGACCACATTCACTAATCATTACTTGAAGACTGTAAAAAAAGGCCGTTGGAGGTCACATAATTGATATCATTGATCCCATTGATATACAACACATATCCAGAAACATTCTTCTCTTGAAATTGTTATTATTATTATTCCCGATTTATATAGCGCCAACAGTTTATGCAGCGCTTTACAATTTATAGGGGGACAACACAATTACAGCACAATACAAAAGGTACATACACTTTATTTACTGGTTGCTCAGTCATTTGTAGGTAAACAGGTAGAAAAGTGCCATCTTTGGATGATCTCAGCAGTTAGATCAGAGTGAGAACCTGGGAGACTCCAGCAGCCACTTTGGCATTGTCATTAAATGTATATCTGAATATAAAGAACAGGACATTAGTGACATTGTTATATCCATATTAATGATATTCTTAGTCTTTAATATTATGAAGTCTACAAACTTGTAATATGGCTTATGGCAGGGTATTTATAAAAAATAGCCAATGTAGATATAAAAGTTTGAAGAATGTTTTAATAACTGAACATGCTTGGAGTAAAACTGAGATGCTGAAGGTAACATACAAACATAAAGAGAATCCATCAGCACCAAAAAATTGCTGGATAGATGGTACTACAGTGCCCAGAAAAAGTATTCATACCCCTTGAATTCTCCACAATTTTCATGTTGCAACTAAAAACTTAAATGTATTTTATGTGATAGACCAACACAAAGTTGCACATAATTGTGAAGTGGAAGGAAAATGAATGTTTTTCAGAATATTTTACAAATAAATATGTGAAAAGTGTGGTGTGCATTTGTATTCAGCCCCCCTGAGTCAATACTTTGTAGAACCACCTTTCACTGCAATTACAACTGCAAGTCTTTTTGGGTATGTCTCCACCAGCTTTGCACATCACATTTTTGCTCTTTTATCTCAAGCTCTGTCATATTTAATGGAGAGCGTCTGTGAGCAGCAATCTTCAAGTCTTGCCACAGATTCTCAATTGGATTTAGGTCTGGACTTTGATTGGGCCATTCTAACACATGAATATGCTTTGATCTAAACCATTCCATAGTAGCTCTGGCTGTATGTTTAGGGTTATTGTCCTGCTGGAAGGTGAACCTTCACCCCATCCTCAAGTCTTTTGCAGACTCTAACAGGTTTTCTTCTAAGACTGCCTGCCTGTATTTGGCGCCATCCATCTTCCCATCAACTCTGACCAGCTTCCCTGTCCCTGCTGAAGAAAAGCATCCCTACAACATGATGCTGCCACCACCATGTTTCACGGTGTGGTGTGTTCAGGGTGATGTGCAGTATTAGTTTTTCACCACACATAGTGTTTTGCCAGCTCACTTGACTGTTTTTTTTAGTGATGACTTGCTGAGGCTTTTGGCGGTGCACCGCTAAGAGATTAAATTTCCTTTGAATAGGATTACAGAGTTTCAGTGCTTTCAGTTTTTGTTATTGCTCTGAATACAACAAAGAAGTGCTTTGTATTTGAAGCAAGCTTGTCGGCGTGCTAATAACATAGTGAAAAATATAAACACACAAGCTCCGCCCTATACACATTTAAGCAATTTTCAGTGTGACACGACTAGTGCACTGCCGAAAAAAATGGTTCATTTTTCTTTCATTCATTTTTTTTTTTTTTAGTTTTTTTGGTAAATTCGAAAATCTCGTAAATTTGAAAATTCGTAAATTTGTAAATTCGAAAATTCAGAATTCATAAAATCGAAAATTCGGAAGTTCGGAATTTGAAAATTAGAAGAATTTGGAAATTCACAAATTCAATAATCCACAAATTCGGAAATCCGAAAATTCTAAAATCCGAAAATAAAAACTTAAAAAAAAATTCTTTCAAATTTGGCTGTTAGTGAACATAACGAATACAAATTTATCTGAAGTTACAAATGATCCTAAATAAAGAATGCTGCAAATGGAATGGAACAAAATAATAATACGTTTTTATTATTAGTATGAATTTGTTGCGTTCCATTCGTTTAGATACGATATTCATTATTACGGATAATTCAAAACTTCGGATAAATTCGTATTCATTATGTTCTCTAACAGCCAACTTTGAAAGGAAATTCCAAAACCAGAATTTAATAGTTAGTAATAGTTAAGTTATTATTAGTTAGTTATTATTTCAAATCTTCAGGTTTTTGAACTTTCAGAATTTCATTCTTATTTTCGAATTTTTGAAATTCTAAATTTCCAAATTTCTGAAGCTTTGAATTTACGAAGTTTTGAATTTCCAAATTTCCAAATTTTCGAATTCGGAAATTTGAAAATTCAGAAATTCTGTAATTTCAGAATCAACAAATTTGTCTAAATTCATAAAAAAATAAAAATTTGGGGGAGCCAGAGACGATACTCCCCTCCACCCCCTCCCATCCCCTCTCTTCCTCCTCTTGTCACCCATACTCACGTCCTCCTCTTATTTCAACCCCCCATCCGCATAGCAGTGGGACCTGTTCATCAATATCATTATCTTTCATTATATACGGTCACACTCATCTCGCCCCCCAATACAGGATACAGATCTTGAGATTGTTAGTGTATTAACAATACATAAATCTTACTGCTTACCTTCCTCAAGTGTTTCTAAATGGTTTCTATAACTTGATCCCCTAAGATATGTAACCCCTACTCCTGACTTTAAGGTGACCAATTGATCTCAAAGGCAGATAATGGAGATGTTAATATTGAACAGCTAGGGTAGATCAAGTGAATATGATGTATCTAAATGCTGTTTGTGTTTACTATACCTGTGTTGGCTTTGTATTCTCTCTGTTTCAAATAAAAATTTTGTGGAAAAAAACAAAAAACAAAAACAAATTTGGAACTAAATGAGTTACACATATCTAACAGCTAGGGCTGAGTTAGTTTGGGGACATTTTTATAGTAACAATATAAGAAAAATACTCACATCACTCCATGCTTCCCAGACTGCACTGTCACTGTGGAAGCTCCTAAACGCTTAATCTTCAGTAGGTCCTCGAGCCAAACAAAAGTGACCTTATTGACACTTCCAACATCTATGTTGGCATTAATAAAAGCTGTGTATGTCATGTCCGGTATGATACTACCACTGTAAAATTAAAATACATTAATTTATTCAATTAATTAAAATACAAATAAAATACAAAATTTAAAAATTTAAATGTACAGGGTTTTCAGTGATAAAAAAATTTATAAAAAAAAACATTCACCTGGTAATCTGGCCATTAAATCTGTTTTTTTTTTAAATTGCCCCGCTGGCAGGGGCAATTAAAGTGATCAGCTTTTATTTATTCATGTAAAACCTTTATTCCAAGAGGGAAAAAAAATGTTCGCTGTAACTGATTAGAAAATGTGAGCTGGAATTTGGGTTCAATTTGTTATTATTTTTAAATCTAGTGGTACATTTAACATTACCCTGCACCCCCCTCAGACTGACAATGCTGCTGTCTGCTGGGCCTTCTATGCTCTTCCATCCAGAGTGAAGGCACTCTAGTGTTACTGGCCAGATCACCAGATGAAAACTTTAAGAAAAAGCCAAAGAAAAGCAAATGAATGCAGCCACCACAACTAATGATTGGTAAGCTGCGATATATTACATTTCTGGTTTTAAGCTTAAAGTGGTTCTAAACCAATGACATTTAGGTCAGCCAGGAATGACCAAAATTGTTTGGTCTTTGATGAATGTTGCTCACCTTTGTATTTTGTACTCCTGAGTCTTTCCACCAGATCCTTCTAAGGACACAGCGAATGATCCAGACACAATAATATCACCTTTAACGCGAACAGTGACCTTGTATCGCCAACCTACAGAAATATTATATGATATTTAAAAAAATGCATAGCTATTCTTCAATCCAAATTGTATGTAAATGTGTTCTGTGCAAATGGGGCAAAATCAAACTTTTCCAGGCTATGTTCTCTGCAATTCAACTGCGTGAGTTTGGAAAATATTGCATTATGGCCACAAGATGGCGCTGAACATAAGTATGCTCCTCAGTGTCATCTAGTGGGCATTCTTCAATATTTTCCACACTCACACATTCAAAGTGCAAAGAATATAACCTGAGAACATTAAATGTATTTCCCATTCACATAGATATAATATATGCAGTTTAAATGGACAAGCATTTCTTTTTATAAACACCCCTCAATGTGATGTTATCAGCTAAAAGGAAATTTGCGACTCATTAAGAAACAAATATATCATATTATTAGAAATCATTCCATTGAAGCATGCAAGTGTGATGTTATTAAATGGCAAAAAAAAGTAAATAAACCATCATGGCAGCAGTTAAAGGTACATGGGTCTTCCCAGAATTCCTGTCTGCATAGCGTTTTGGCCTACAATACAACCATCCCCAAAAACCTTGCACTAATACATGGAATGGTTTATGAAAGTTTGAAATTATCATTTTAATTTGATCCAAAACAATCTGCTGCACACCATTTCAGTTATCTTGTAGTTTTGTGTAATCATGTAATCAAAACTGTGATGGAAATTGAGAACAAAAAAATCACATTGCCCAATTCCATTTATTTGCTAACTCAAATGTAGAAAATTATTAAAAAGTTATTGAGTGCAAAATGTTGTGTTCAGCCGCTGATGGAAAGCCAATAAAGTCAGTTAATTTCCTGGCTGGAGGACATCCAGCATTATCTTGCCATTTCTCCCAGCCTCACTGTCCCTAGCCCATCCCTTTCATTCATTAGATTTTAGTTCTTTCAGTCAGAATCTGCATTACATGTATTGCCGCGTACACACGGGCAGACTGTCTGACGGACTTGGTCCGCTGAAACGTGTTTCAGCGGACAATCCGCTCGTGTGTGGGCTTCAGCGGACTTTTTCAGCGGACAGTCTGGCGGACTAAGTCTTTCGGAATTTCCGTAATATTGTCCGTCCAAACTTGGTTTCAGCGGACAGTCCGCTCGTGAGTAGGCTAGTTCGACGGACTAAGTATGGCGCATGCTCAGAAAGGATTTACACGGCCGAAGGTTGCATTGCAGTGTATTGGACGTCGTATTTCTAGTCCCGTCATACGTGCTGTACACGTCATCGCGCAAGCTTTCAGCGGACTGTCTGTTCGTCGTGTGTGGTCAAGTCCGTTCATTCAAAAGTAGGACGGACTGTCTGTCGGATTGTCTGACGGACTTAGTTGGACGGATAGTCCGCCCGTGTGTACGCGGCCTTTGATTTACCACAGTTTCCTGATATCAGGAAGCTATATACAGATCCTTGCTGGCCCCTCCCACAAGCCACATTTTCTGATAAGCCAAGTTAGGGGATACCAGAGTGGTGAAGATATCATATTTTGACATAAACCCCATATGAAAAAAGATACAAAGTGGTGAAGTGTTTCCTTCCTACAATATAGGGCCACACAATGTGATTATAAGCTTCCAACAAGCATATAGGAATAATATCTTAATATGTACATGTCTTATTATGTAAAGAATAAAGGTAGTACATAATCCTTGGTCAGAGCATTTTTACCCCTCCCCGAATAACACAAAGTGCTCAAAGAGCCCTAATCGAGCTGATTAGATACTGTCCAGCCACTGTGTAATATTTGTGGCTATTGTCTCTCAAATAATACACTCTAATGTTTATTTTATGATAAAAAATATTATATCTCATCTCTCCTCCCTTCCAAGTTGCTCACATACTGACTTACATTTAATTAAGGTAAACGTTTTATATGACTTATATAGATGACATGGATAGGTTAGTCATTGAAAAAAATTTAGATTTTCACTTTAGGATGGGAAAAATCCACTTTTGGTCAGAGCATCGTCACTCCCAAATAGCCCTAATAAAGTTGCTTAGATACTATCCACCCATTGTGTAATATTTGTGGCTGTTGTCTCTCAAATAATACACTCTAATGTTTATTTTAAGATAAAACCTCTTTCACCTCATCTCTACTTCCTTCCAAGTTGCTTACAAAATGACTTACAGTTGATTTAGGTACAAAGTCTTAAATGACCAATATAGATGACATGGATAGGTTAGTTATTAAACAAAAATGATTTTAACTTTAGGATGGGAAAAGCCCACTTTTACCTTTAGATCATTGCAGTCAATGGTATCCTGCCCCCTCCTAGAAACCTCTACATGAGACCTACACAATTTTCAGGCTAGACATTAATTCATGTAAATGAGAGGGACTGTAATAGTGAACTATGAGGGCTGGTAAGAGCAGTGCTAATCCATTTGAAACTTACTTGAAAAGATTTTGTCCTCTCTGGTGTTCAAGTAAAATTTCTGAGTAAACAAGGTGATTCCAGAATATTTTTCTGCAAAATGTCCCATCGTTGGGCACCCATTGCTGGGGCATGGGAAGCCAGCACCCTGCGGGGAGAGAAGCGAGATTGGTACAACTATTGCAACAAAAGTGGTTACTGTCATCACTTCCATGTC
This sequence comes from Lithobates pipiens, assembly GCF_037356315.1. Classification (NCBI taxonomy): domain Eukaryota; kingdom Metazoa; phylum Chordata; class Amphibia; order Anura; family Ranidae; genus Lithobates; species Lithobates pipiens. The sequence continues at coordinate 145,478,338 of NW_027507787.1, read as the reverse complement.
TAATGGGATGTATTCATAGCCTAAATGTACATAGTTTCCCTCTACTTGTTTTTACATCTCACGAAAGGCCAAGGAAAATTTCAAACTCTAGTTACTGACCAGCCTGCGACCAACCAAATTGACCTGTCTAACAGTATACGTTTAATAAAAAGGGGGGGGGGGGGGTTAATACAATGAACAAACTGGTTCCCTTTATCGTATTTTATGGAGTTGCAAAAATCTTAGTTGTTTCTGGAAATAAGTTTCAACATTTATTGCTAACCTCACTACTAATTTACTTGCCCTTACTCAATCAATGACACTTTTAGGTATAAATCTGGATCTTTACTCATTAGAGTATTGAACAGTAGTAGCAAATGTATTTATAGCAGCAACGATGACTATAACAAAACTATGGAAATCAAACGAAGCACCAAATTTATCTAATGTTGTTATAAGGTTGAATACACAAGATCAATATGAGTTAATGTTGGCGTATACAAAATTACAACTTGGTCAAGTTTGAGAAACTATGGCAAATATGGACTAGTCACCCTGGAGCTTCTACCTCACTCAAGAACAATTGCTGCAGTTCTTAAACCATATGTTGTCATTATATTAGCGCCTGTTTACAGTTAGAACCCAATGGGGTAAACAGGGATGTTACTATACTGTGTAGGTATGCTTTATTTGATCATTTGTATGACTATCGTCCATTACTTTGATTGAGAATAGAATGTAAATGTTTTACTACTATACCTGATTGTTATATACCAGAACCAGCTGCCTTTAATTTTTTCCTGTTATTTGTATAAACATTTCAATAAAAATTATTTAATGATTAAATAAATAATAAATAAAAACAGGGGCAAGAAAATACATAAGCTACAGGCCCCAGCAAGGCACCCTGTTACCTGTAGTCCTACCTTTTAACTTACAGTATCTCACAAAAGTGAGTACACCCCTCACATTTTTGTAAATATGTTATATCTTTTCATGTGACAACACTGAAGAAATGCCACTTTGCTACAATGTAAAGTAGTGAGTGTACAGTTTGTATAACAGTGTAAATTTGCTGTCCTCTTAAAATAACTCAACACACACTCATTATTGTTTAAACCCCTGGCAACAAAAGTGAGTACACCTCTAAGTGAAAATGTCCAAATTGTGCCCAAAGTGTAAATATTTTGTGTGGTCACCATTATTTTTTAGCACTGCCTTAACCCTCTTGTGCATGGAGTTCACCAGAGCTTCACAGCTTGCCACTGGAATCCTCTTCCACTCCTCCATGATGATAACACAGAGCTGGTGGATATCACAGAGCTGGTGGATGTAAGAGACCTTGCACTCCTCTACCTTCCATTTGAGGATGCCCCACAGATGCTCAATAGGGTTTACTTCTGGAGACATGCCTGGCCAGTCCATCACCTTTACCCTCAACTTCTTTAGCAAGAGTGGTCATCTTGGAGGTGTGTTTGGGGTCATTATGTTGGAATACTCCCCTTGCGGTTCAGTCTCTGAAGGGAGGGGATCATGGTCTGTTTCAGTATGTCACAGTACATGTTGGCATTCATGGCACCCTCAATGAACTGTAGCTCCCCAGTGCGGGCAGCACTCATGCAGCCCCAAACCATGACACTCCCACCACCATGCTTTACTGTCTGCATGACACACTTGTTTTTGTACTCCTCACCTGGTTGTCACCACACACGCTTGACACCATCTGAACCAAATGAGTTTATCTTGGTCTCATCAGACCACAGGCCATAGTTCCAGTGGTTCTTGTGCATCATCTTTAGAGGAGGCTTCCTACTGGGATGACAGCCATGCAGACCAATTTGATGCAGTGTGGGGCGCATGGTCTGAGCACTGACAGGCTGGCCCCCCACCCCTTTCAACCTCTGCAGCAATGCTGGCAGCACTCACATGTCTATTTCCCAAAGTCAACTTCTGGATATGACGCTAAGCATGTGCACTCAACTTCTTTGGTCAACCATGACGAGGCCTGTTCTGAGTGGAACCTATCCTGTTAAACCACTGTATGGCCTTGGCTACCGTGCTGCAGCTCAGTTTCAGCATCTTGGCAATCTTTTTATAGCCTAGGCCATCTTTATATAGAACAACAATATTCTTTTCAGATCCTCAGATAGTTCTTTGCCATGAGGTGCCATGTTGAAATTCCAGTGAGCAGTAAGAGAGTGAGAGCGATAACACCAAATTTAACACACCTGTTCCCAATTCACACCTTAGACTTTGTAACACTGGGGAGGGAAAATTTCTAATTGGACCCAATTTGGATACTTTCAATTAGGGGTGTAGTCACTTTTGTTGCCAGTGGTCTAGACATTAATGGCTGTGTGTTTGAGTTATTTTGAGGGGACAGAAAATGTACACTGTTATACAAGCTGTGCACTCACTACTCTACATTGTAGCAAAGTATCAGTTCTTCAGTGTTGTCACATCAAAAGATTTAATAAAATATTTACAAAAATGTGAGGGGTGTACTCACTTTTGTGAGATACCGTATAAGAGGCTCCACAGTGGAAGCACATGCATTCTGATGGGATAGATGTGGATGTGGGAGAAAGAGCTAATAAAAGTCCTGGGCCGCTTAACTCCAACATTAAAATGCATGTAAAAACAAAGGATAAAGCCTTTAAAAAATGCAAGGCTGATGGATCAGCATCAGCTTTCCAACTTTACAAAGAATACAACAAGAAATGTAAGGGTGCGGCTAAGATAAAACATGAAAGGCACATAGCGAAGGAGAGTAAAAAAGAATCCCAAGAAATTTAAGTGCATAAATAAAAAGGGAGGTCAGATCATATTGGTCTCAAAAAGAATGATGAAGGGAATCTGGTTACTAATGATGGAGAAATGGCAACAATATTGAATTTATTCTTTTCCTCAGTCTTCACGAGGGAAACAGGGGGCTTCAGTAGCCAAAACTGCAATGTTTATCCTCATGACACCTCACAGGAAGCGCCCTCATGGCCAACAGAGGATAGAATTAGAAATAGATATGAAAAACGTAACATTAATAGTTCTCCGGGACCAGATGGCTTGCACCCGAGGGTCCTTAAGGTCCTTAAGGAACTCAGTCAAGTAATTGCCAGACCATTGTTTCTAATTTTCACAAACAGTCTACTGACTGGAATGGTACCAGCTGATTGGAGAAAAGCCAATGTAGTATCAATATTTAAAAAAGGGCCAAGATACATCCCTGGGATTTACAGACCAGTTAGCCTAATGTCAATAGTATGTAAGCTCTTGGAGGGGATGATAAGGGACTATATATATACGATTTTAGTAGTCTGTATTATTAGCAATAATCAGCATGGATTCATGAAGAATTGTTCTTGTCAAACCAATCTATTAACCTTGTATGAGCAGGTGAGCTGCCATCTAGATAAAGGAAGCCCTGTAGACGTGTATCTGGATTTTGCAAAGGCATTTGATATAGTTCCCCATAAACGCTTACTGTACAAAGTAAAGTCTGTAGGCATGGACCATAGGGTGAGTACATGGATAGAAAACTGGCTACAGGGGCGAGTTCAGAGGGTAGTGATAAATGGGAAGTACTCAGAATAGTCCAGTGTGGAAAGTGGGGCCCCCCAGGGTTCTGTCCTAGGACCAATCTTATTTAATTTATTCATAAACGATCTGGAGGATGGGAGATTTATCTCAGTAATTGCAGACAATACAAAGCTAGGGCAAAAATTTGTCCGCAGGATGTGGAAACCTTACAAGAAGAGCTGAACAAATTAATGTGGTGGGCAACTACATAGCAAATGAGGTTTAATGTAGAAATAAAATAAAATAATGCATTTGGGGGGCAAAAATTTGAATGCAATCTACTCGCTAGGGAGAGAACCTCTGGGGGAATCTAGGATGGAGAAGGACCTGGGGTCCTAGTAGATGATAGGCTGCTGCAAGCAAAGCAAAAATAATATTGACATGCATTAAAAAGGGAATTAACTCCAGAGATAAAACAATAATTCTCCCGCTCTACAAGACTCTGGTCTGGCCGCGCCTGGCGTATGCCATCCAGTTCTGGGCACCAGTCCTCAGGAAGAATGTGATGGAACTGGAGAGAGTCCAGAGAAGGGCAATAAAGCTAATAAAGGGACTGGAGGACCTTAGTTATGAAGAAAGGTTTACGAGAGAAAATGTATTCTCTCTGGAAAAGAGACGCTTGAGAGGGGATATGATTTCAATGTGCAAATACCATACTGGTGACCCTACGATAGGGATAAAACTTTTCCTTGAAAGGGTATTTAAAAAGACATGCAGTTATACACTAAACTGCATAGAGGGTTCTTTACTGTAAGAGTGGTAAGGATGTGGAATTCTCTTTCACAGACAGTGAGAGACAGAATAACAACAAAAAATATCCAGAAAAGAAATTTTCAAAAAAGTTATAAATTGATTTCCATTTTAATGAGTGAGATCAGTATTTGATCCCCTATCAATCAGCAAGATTTCTGTCTCCCAGTTGTCTTCTATACAGGTAACGAGCTGAGATTAGGAGCACTCTCTTAAAGGGAGTGCTTCTAATCTCAGCTTGTTACCTGTATAATAGACACCTGTCCACAGAAGAAATAAATCAATCCGATTCCAATCTCTTCACCATGGCCAAGACCAAAGAGCTGTCCAAGGATGTCAGAGGGTGACAACCGTTTATGCGTTTTTTCTCAAATGGAATAAACTCAAAATAACTGTCAATCTATCTCGATCTGGGGCTCCATGCAAGATCTCACCTTGTGGAGTTTCAACAATCATGAGAACAGAGAAGAATCAGCCCAGAACTACACGGGAGAATCTTGTGAATGATCTCTAGGCAGCTGGGACCATAGTCATTAAGAAAACAACTGGTAACATACAGTACTACGCCGTGAAGGACTGAAATCCTGCAGCGTCCCCAAGGTCCCCCTGCTCAAGAACGCACATTTACAGGTCTGTCTGAAGTCTGCTAATGAACATCTGAATGATTCAGAGGAGAACTGGGGGAAAGTGTTGTGGTCAGATGAGATCAAAATCAAGCTCTTTGGCATCTATTCAACTCGCCATGTTTGGAGAGGGAGGAATGCTGCCTATGACCCCAAGAAACACCACCTCCACCGTCAACAAGGGTTTTGCCACCAAATAATAAGTCATGTTTTGTGAAGGAGTCAAATGGTTATTTCACCCATTAAAATGCAAATCAATTTATAACTTGCATTTTTCTGGATATTTTTGTTGTTTTTCTGTCTCTCACTGTTAAAATAAACCTACCATTAAAATTATAGACTGATCATTTCAAGCTGCTTTGATACTGTCCAGCTACTGTGTAATATTTGGGGTTATTGTCTCTCAAACAATACACTCTTAGCCCTTGTACACATGGTCGGATATTCTGACAACCAAATCCGTTGGATTTTGTCCGAAACTGTTGCATACACACGGTCGGACAAAGTTGACGGAAAATCCGATCGTTCAGAACGTGATGACATTATTTCGTTACGATGGGACTACGTTCAGGCTAGTAGCCAATAGCTTTGGTCTAGGAATTTGATCTGAGCATGTGTGGCACTTTGTCTGATCGGAAGTCTCTCCACACGATCGGACAAAGTCCGATCAGATCATGTTGTTGGAAATTTTTTTAGCCCTGCTCTAAAACTTTGTAGGTCGGATATTCCGACGGAAACAGTCCAATGGAGCCCACCCACAGTCAGATTATACGACAACATGGTCCGATCGTACATTTTCTGTTGGAATGTCCGACCGTGTGTACAAGGGCTAATGCTTATTTTAAGATAAAGCCTATATCATCTCTCCTTCCTTCCAAGTTGCTTACATACTGACTTACAGTTAATTTAGGTAAAAGTCTCATAAGACTTACATAGATGACATGGAGAGGGTAGTCATTAAAAAATATATATTTTCATTTTAGGATGAGAAAAATACACTTTTGGTCAGAGCATTGTCACCTCCCCATAGCACAAAGTGCTCAAATAGCTCTAATCAAGCTGCTTAGATACTGTCCAGCCATTGTGTAATGTTTGTGGCTATCATTTCTCAAATAATACACTCTAATATTTATTTTATGATAAAACCTATTTCATCTCATCTCTCCTCCCTTCCAAGTTGCTCACATACAGACTTACAGTTAATTTAGCTAAAAGTCTTATATGACTTATACAGAGGTGTCAGTGCGTTGCCTGACCTAGAATGCTCTAATTCATCCCAAAGGCGTTCTATTGGGTTGAGGTCAGGACTATCAAGTTCCTGCATCCCAAACACTCTCATCCATGTCTTTATGGACCATGCTTTGTTCACTGGTCCAAAGTCATGTTGGAACAGGAAGGGGCCATCTCTAAACTGTTCCAACAAAGTTGGGGGCATGAAATTGTCAAAAATGTCTTGGTATTCTGATGCCTTAAGAGTTCCTTTCACTGGAACTGAGGGGCCAAGCCCAACCCTGCACCATAATCCCTCCTCCACTAAATGATTTGGACCAGTGCACAAAGCAAGGTCCATAAAGACGTGGATGAGCGAGTTTGGGGTGAAGGAATTTGACTGGCCTGCACAAAGTCCTTTCATCAACCTGATAGAAACCTTTGGGATGAATTCAAATGGAGACTATGAGCCAGGCCTTCTTGTCCACAACAGTGGCTGACCTCACAAATAGCCTTCTGGTAGAATGGGCAAACATTACACTAGACACACTCCTAAACCTTGTGGACAGCCTTCCCAGAAGAGTTGAAGCTGTTATAGCTGCAAAGGGTGGACCAACTCAAATGTGAACCCTACAGACTAAGACTGGAATGCCATTAAAATGTATGTGCGTGTAAAGGGCTAAAGGCCCATTGACAATATTGTGTACCATGCCATTTAAAAAAAAGTGATGTTTTTTTCATGTCACCATCAAAGCCACAGGAAAATAACCTTCTCCCCACTGTATGGTATTTTTAAAAACTTTTTTTGCTTTAAGTGTCCCCCATGGCAGTGCCCAGCTCTCATTTTTAGACAATAGCTTGCCTATTAGCCTTCTACGGACAGAATTTAGTATCAAGGTTTGCCATAGACTTCAGTGGGATTCACTGTTAAGTTTGGGTTTTCAATTAGGATTTACCAACCCCCCGTAAATTGAACCTAGACAGATTCACCCATCCCTACTCTAAAGCTTTCTTCAATACCTAAATACAAATGTTTCCCTATATAGAAATACTATATTATATTAAAAAGGGGATCTACAGTGCCTTGAGAAAGTATTCATACTACTTGAAATTTTCCACATATTGTCATGTTACAAGCAAAAACGTAAATGTATTTTATCGGTATTTTATGTGATAGACCAACAGAAAGTGGTTCATAATTGTGAAATGGAAGGAAAATGATAAATGGTTTTCAACATTCTTTACAAATAAATATGTGAAAAGTGTGGAGTGCATTTGTATTCAGCCCCCCGGAGTCAATACTTTGTAGAACCGCCTTTCACTGCAATTACAGTGGAAAGTCTTTTTGGGGATGTCTCTACCAGCTTTGCACATCTAGAGAGTGACATTTTTGCCCATTCTTCTTTGCACAATAGCTCAAGCTCTGTCAGATTGGATGGAGAGCGTCAGTGAACAGCAATTTTCAAGTCTTGTCACAGATTTATTGGATTTAGGCCTAGATTTTGACTGGGCCATTCTAACACATGAATATGCTTTGAAACCATTCCATTGTAGCTCTGGCTGTATGTTTAGGGTTGTTGTCCTGCTGGAAGGTGAACCTCCACCCCAGTCTAAAGTCTTTTGCAGACTCTTAACAGGTTTTCTTCTAAGATTGCTCTATATTTGGCTCCATGCATCTTTCTATCAAATCTGACCAGCTTCCCTGTCCCTGTAAAAGAAAAGCATCCCCACAACATAATGCTGTCACCACCATGTTTCACGGTGGGGATTGTATGTTCAGGGTGATGTGCAATGTTAGTTTTTCGCCACACATAGCATTTTGCTTTTAGGCCAAAAAGTTAAATTTTGGTCTTATCTGACCAGAGCACCTTCTTCCACATGTTTGCTGTGTCCCCCACATGACTTCTCACGAACTGCAAGCAGGACTTATTATGGCTTTCTTTCAACAATGGCTTTCTTTTTGCCACTCTTCCATAAAGGCCAGATTTGTGGTGTGCACGACTAATAGTTGTCCTGTGGACAGATTCTCCCACTTGAGCTGTCGATTTCTGGAGCTCCTCCAGAATTACCATGGGCCTCTTGGCTGCTTCTCTGATTATTGTTCTCCTTGCCCGGGCCTGTCAGTTTAGGTGGACAGCCATGTCTTGGTAGGTTTGCAGTTGTGTCAAAATCTTTCCATTTTCGGATGATGGATTGAACAGTGCTCTGTGAGATGTTCAAAGCTTGGGATGTTTTTTTTTTTTAATAACCTAACCCTGCTTTAAACTTCTCAAAAAACTTTATCCTTGACCTGTCTGGTGTATTCCTTGGCCTTCATGATGCTGTTTGTTCACTAAGGTTCTCTAACAAACCTCTGAAGGCTTCACAGAACAGCTGTATTTATACTGAGAATAAATTACACACAGGTGGATGCTATTTACTAATTAGGTGACTTCTGAAGGCAATTGGTTTCACTAGATTTTAGTTAGGGTATCAGAGTAAGGGGGCTGAATACAAATGCACGCCACACGTTTCACATATTTATTTGTAAAAAATATTGAAAACCATTTATCATTTTCCTTCCACTTCACAATTATGTGCCACTTTGTGTTGGTCTATCACATAAAATCCCAATAAAATACATTTATGTTTTTGGTTGTAACAAAATGTGGAAAATTTCAAGGGGTATGAATATTTTTTCAAGGCACTGTATATCTGGGGGTCTTACAATAGAGTTCACCATAGTTTTGTATTTCTCTTCTGGTTCTCAAAGCTCCACATAGATAATAAGCAGAGAAGCCAGATGGTCTCCTCCCTACTCACTAGTCCCCCTAATTTAGCTGTCTTTGGTCACAGTTCATATTGGCTCTGAACTTACCTCCTGGAAGGCTTTGTAGGATGATGCCTTGTACCCCATGAACCCTTCAGGATTGAGAATGCTCTCTGTGTAATATTTGTAGCTGCGCAGGTGATTGCATGCGGCCATGTCATCTACCACTGAAAAGAGGATTGAGACCAACATTCAGCATTTCAATTTCTCCACATCCATGAAGGTGAAATCTATACAGGGTCATGTGTTCATATACTGCAAATCGTCCATATAGCCAATAATATCTATACAGTAACATTACATCTTGGCAGTCTTTTCCTACAGATGAAAAGGTATGCAATCTTGTACTATAAACCTCTCATATTTGATTCCTTTTGATCCGTTAAATATACCATTGAAAGCATCTTGTTATATCTGTTAATAAGTGAAAAAAAATACCTGTTGATCCTGTGAACTGATATCTTCCTCTGCTCCCTGCCTTGGCTGACTGATCAAGTACATTATTCCCAACTTTCTCCAAGGACTATAGCACCTCCCCTTTTTGTTATAGAAGTGAGAAAAGGGGTAGGTGTTCTGTAGTGCTGTTCTAGGGTGGCAATGCTGCTCCGCCATAGATACAGTACAGTGAGTAAGCATTGCCAGCCTGGGAGAGGAATCATGTCTTTGGTAGGATCACCAGGTGAAAATAAAGGAGCACATTTAACCACTTCAATACCGGGTACTTTCGCCCCTTCCTGCCTAAGACAGTTTTCAGCTTTCAGCGCCGTCGCAATTTAAATGATAATTGCGCGGCCATGCAACACTGCACCCAAACTAAATGTTTATAATTTTATTCACACAAATAGATCTTTTTTTTTTGTGGTATTTGATCACCACTGAGGTTTTTATTTTTTGCTAAACAAACTAAAAAAACCAACAAAATTTTAGAAAAAAAATGTTTTTCTTTGTTTCGGTTATAACATTTCGTTTTTCCTTCACTAATGGGCAGTGATGAGGTGGCACTGATAAGGTGGCACTGATGAGGAGACACTGATATGTAGAATTGATGGGCACTGATAGGCGGAGCTGATGGGTGCTGACGGGCACTGATAGGTGGCACTAACAGACGGCTGTGATGGGCACTGACAGACGCCACTGACAAGTGGCACTGATGGGCAGCACTGATGATGAGGTACTGACAGGTGTTATTGTTGGGCACTGACTGGCACTGTGGTGGTCACTGATTGGCACTGATATGGGCACTGACATCCATTTCTGATGAGGCCATGACTGGCAGCTGATGGGCACTTATTGGCAGCTACTGTGGCACATCTGATGGGGCTGTGCTGATAATCAATGTGCTGATTATCAGCACAGACCCCCTTCTGACAGGGTGAGCCACCGATTGGCTTTTCCTGTCAGCATGAATCAAGGAATGCCTTTTTGCAGCACTTCCTGGTTCATGCGATGAACAGCTATGATTGATCAGGAGCCTCCATCAGAGGCTCCATACCATGATCGGAGATGCAGTGTGCCAGACTGACACACAGCATTTCCGATCGCCGTGCTGCATGCCCCCGCGGGCACGCTCCGGCATGTTATCCTGCTGGACATCATATGTCGCCCAGTCAGGATAACAGAACCACCGCCTGGCTGTCATTCTGCTATAGGCCAGGCAGGAAGTGGTCAAAACTCTTGGCTCCAACAGCACACAAATATGCAGTCTCTCGATGGGTGGGCCTTGGCGACGTGTGGTCACATATTTGCATGCGTTATTGCATACTTACCGACGGCTAACAGAAAGCCAATCATAGCAGTCACACGATCATAAACCCCGCCTCACCTCCTGGCATCCAAAACCCCATAAAGGGGCATTAAGGGGGTTAAAGAAGTAAACAAATGCATCCACCATATCTAAGGATGGGTAAGCAATAACATCTTAAATGTTTAGATATGCTTTAAATTTAACAATTTATATGTTTCATTATTTTGTTGTTCCTTTATAATTTACAGGATTTATATACTGTATGATGTAATAAAGTGTAAGATTTATATCTATTATAGAATTAAATGTAAGGTAGTAAATACATCTGAGACAGACTATAATGTTGGCCATACACATAGGCAATTTCAGGCAATTTCAACTAATATCAAGCCACTATGAATTGCAAATGCAATTTCAAGTATTTGTCAGTATCTAAGCTCTGTGCCACCCACGAGTTATATGGCCCACACAAAATTTGGTAGACTCTGAAATCAAAACTGGGCTATATGACAGATTCAGTACAAATAATTAAAACACAGATTGAAATGGAATTGAAGCAGGAAAAGAAAATACTGCTAATATTTTTTTGTAGATATAAAGTAATTGTTGTTTCCCACACAAAGCCAGTGTGTTTTTCTCATTATATAATACATTTACCATTGGTTAATTGATCTACGCTTCCATCTTTTAGGATCTCTGTCTGTTTGCATCCTGGCATGTGTTCGCCTCCATTTGGGAAGAAATCCAAGTGCCCGACAGTCTGACTCATTCCAAATCCTCCTAAATCTAAAGAGGAAAAATAAATAAATAAATATATATATATTGTAGCAGAGCATCCCAGAGAGAGCCAGGAAAAGTTCTGTTTGGGGTTTATACGTCTTCCAGGCTCCTCTCATACACATTCCGAAATCTCTGATCCATGATCCAGTTCGGGTCTTGGTCCTCTTCCCCAGGCTAATTTAAGCTCACCTGAGCAGACAGCCATTGCTCTCTGCCTGGGACACACAGACCATGTTGGTTTGTGAAGAGGAAAAGGTTAGTAAAAGCTGTTAAGCAGCTTATGTAGAGACTGGTAGTGAGGGCCTGCCTATTGTATAGTTAGTGCTGAGACATGGCTAGGATTTGTGTTTTGCTATTTTTTCATTTGTTTGTTTTCTGGAACACTGTACAGCACCTATATATGGACTTGCATATAACACCAAAATAAACACAGCACTGTTTGTCACTACATCCCTGGATTTGGTATCTGTGCCTGAGAAATTGCTCATCCCAGGTAGGTTTGTACCTTCTACCTGTCCCCCAGGTTACTAATATATATATATATATATATATATATATATATATAATCTCTATCTCTTATGCAAACCCAATTCTTGACATCTCATATAAGCTTTATCATGGTAATGTTTATTTGAAATTTCTTTGTTTTTACTAAAGGGTTTTTTTATTTTTTTTTGTTTTTTTTTTTTATGTTTTTCTAAGTTATATCACACTGTTTACAAAAAAAATGAATTACTGAGAAGTTTAGAGACCCCCCTGGTATAGTGCATAAGTTCCACTTTTAATTTCTCATTGCAAATCTGTAGCCTGTCTTGAATTCACCTGGACAAATTCTAGTAGTGAAATTCCTTTTCCAGCAATCACATTTGTCTTACCCTTTTATCTTCACCCCATCATACAGTACTAGGTTTATCCTCCAAACCTCCTCACCATGCAATACCCCCACTTCCAACTCACACACCGCACTTAGGCATATATTGCCCACTGTTATACCCTCTGCACTCCTTTACTGTACATAATGCTGCTGTCATACCCCTCAACATTCCTCTCCAATACACACTACCCCCTTAATACTCTCGGCACTCCTCTCCTGCACATACTGCCCACTGTCATACCCTCCACACTCCTCTCCTGTACATACTGCCCACTGTCATACCCTCCACACTTCTCTCCTGTACATAACGCCCACTGTCATACACTTCAGAACAAACTGCCTACTGTCATATCCCTCCACGCTCCTCTTCTGTACATACCGCCCACTGTAATACCCCTCCACACTCCTCTCCTGTACATACTGCCCTTTGTTATACCCTCCTCACTCCTCTGCTGTACATACTGCCCACTGTCATACCCCTCCACACTTCTCTCCTGTACATACTGCCCACTGTCATACCCCTCCACACTCCTCTCCTGTACATACTGCCCACTGTCATACCCCTCCACACTCCTCTCCTGTACATACTGCCCTTTGTTATACACTCCTCTGCTGTACATACTGCCCACTGTCATACTCCTCCACATTCCTCTCCAATAAATACTACCCCCTTCATACTCTCGGCACTCCTCTCTTGCACATACTGCCACTGTCATACCCCTCCACACTCCTCTCCTGTACATACTGCCCACTGTAATGCCCTCCTCACTCCTCTGCTGTACATACTGCCCACTGTCATACCCTCCACACTCCTCTCCTCCTGTGCATAGTGCCCATTGCCACTCCTCTGCACACTGTCATTCTCTCCATACACCTCTCCTGTATACACTGCACACTGTCATTCTCTCCATACACCTCTCCTGTATATACTGCATGCTGTCATTCTCTCCATACACCTCTCCTGTATATACTGCATGCTGTCATTCTCTCCATACACCTCTCCTGTATATACTGCATGCTGTCATTCTCTCCATACACCTCTCCTGTACATACTGCCCGCTGTCATTCTCTCCATACACCTCTCCTGTACATACTGCCCGCTGTCATTCTCTCCATACACCTCTCCTGTACATACTGCCCACTGTCATACCCCTCCACATTCCTCTCCAATAAATACTACCTCCTTCATACTCTCGGCGCTCCTCTCCTGCACATAGTGCCACTGTCATACCCTCCACACTCCTCTCCTGTACATACTGCCCACTGTCATACCCCCCCACACTCATCTCCTGTACATACCACCCACTGTTATACCCTCTTCACTCCTGCTGTACATACCGCCCACTGTCATATCCCTCCGCACTCCTCTATACTGCCCACTGTCATGCCCTCCCCACTTCTCTCCTGTACAAACTGCCCACTGTCATATCCCTCCACACTCCTCTCCTGTATACACTGCACACTGTCATTCTCTCCATACACCTCTCATGTATATACTGCACACTGTCATACTCTCTGCACTCCTCTCCTGTACATGGTGCCAACTGTCATACCCTCTGCACTCCCCTCCTGTACATACTGCCCACTATCATACCCTCCACACTCCTCTGCTGTACATGCTGCCTACTGTCATACCATCTGCACTCCCCCTTTACAAACTTTCCGCTGTCATACCTTCTGTAATCCCCTCCTGTACATACTGCCTACTGTCATACCCTCTACACAGTAACATGCAAAAATTAAAACCAGTGTGGCGCTTAGGTGGCAATAAACCACATGAACCAGTAAGGCACTAACGCAAGCAAAGAAAATTGCATACACTTCAAAAAAAGAAAATGTGTCAATTCCGTTGTATATCAAGAGATCTTACTCCCAGGTGGAAGAGTGCATGAACCTCATGCGCATACAAAAGGTTAAAGTAAATACAATTAATTTAACACATACAGTCCATCAAGTGAACGTCTAAGTTATTCCGACTGATTAATTTCTGGAAGCGATGTTGCATACACACGGTCGGACTCAGTTGTCGGAATTTCCAGTTGTAAAGAACGCGGTGACGTAAGCCGCGTATGGTGGCACTAGAAAAAGGAAGTTCAGCACCACGTCTGGCACCCTTTGGGCTCCTTCTGCTGATCTCGAGTCTATCATTTTGTGCTTTTCAGATTAGTGATTCAGTTCGGTACTGATCTTCAGTTTCTGTTTGTCTTTGCGAATCTGATAATCAGTGCGTGCAGTCAGTAAGCATTAGTTTCTCATTGTGGACTATATCTTGGTATAGTAAGCTTTGATTTGCATTGCTTATTGTCTGCTTGCTTCTGCTATTCAGGTCGTTCTTTCAGGCATTGCTGTTTATCGGTGCTTTCTGTTGCCCGTTCTGACCAGCCAACCGTTTCCAAACCATGTTTCGTGTACGTACTCGCCGTAGAGTTTGTGCTGTGCAGGGGCTTCGTGTTGGGGTTCCTACTTTGACACAAGCCCGGTCCATGAACAGGGAGGGGAGGTGTTTGTGGACCAAGAATTGGTTGCGCCAGCGTGACCAGTTCTCGCACATGCCTTTGCTCCGTGAGAATAATCCTGATGGTTTCCAGAATTATCTCCAGACGACGGACCCCGTTTTCCAGTCTGCTGGCTTTGCTGTCCCCTTACATCAGCAGGCAGGATACCTGCATGCGGCAAGCCATCACTCAGTAGCAGAGGCTCATCGCCACGTTGTGCTACTTGGCGACAGGGAGAAGCCTTCAGGACCTCAAGTCCTCCACAGGCATCTTGCCCCCCCCCCCCCCCAGGCTCTGGGGATCATTATTCGAGACCTGTTCTTCCATCATTCAGGTCCTGCAGAAGGACTATATGAAGGTAAGTTTTATCCTTTAACATCACATTCTATGTATTTAATGATTGCTAATGTCTTGGATTTCTTTACTCATTCCCTAATTACCATGATTGCAATATGCTCTAATTGATATGCTCTGCCCCTTTGTCCTCATGCATATTTGCCTCACTAACATCCCCCACCATGCTCTTCTTGGCCCATAAAACTATAGTCTAGTCACTTGCCAATGTCTTTTGTCAGCTCCATAGTATTGCTTTCCCCTAAACACCCCCTAAAATGTCTACAAATGTTGTGTGCTTCAATTCATAGAGAGTGACTTTTTTTTTTTTTGGTTATGCCAAACTCATTAGGAACCCCCCTCCCCCAACTGCTAGGTCAGCTGATGGCAATCCTCTATCTGCTGACTTTACCAAACCCAATACACACTCTACCTACCTTTTTTGATGGTCACATTTATGGAGGAGTTCACCAAAGCATGTAGTGCAAGGGCCTGCCTCAATACTTTCAAATGCTATAATTTTTTTTTTTTTTTCCCCTATTATCTTGATATGTAATAGCAGAATGTCAAAATGTGCTTCCAATTTTTGGTATTATGACACTTCTTACCTGTCCGGTGGGCTGCCAATAGTGTAAGTAAGCCCAAAGTATCTCACATTTAGGCATTCAGCTCTCAATCAATCAAGTGGAGGGTTACCTGTCCAAAACATCCCCCCCCCCCCCCTTCATTTTTTGCAAGGGCCCATCAGATGGGGGGGGGGGGGGTGATGACTCTGATAAGGGGACCTTATACTTTATATTAGGCTTTAAATACTCATCTCCCAAAATGTTATACTGATCTTGGCCAAAAAATGTTGGTCTCTAATCTGCTTGCAATGTTGATGTGCAAAATTAAATTTTTTTTTTTTTTTTCTTGTTTTACTCCAGTTTCCTTCAACGCCACAGGAATGGCAGACTGTGGCCTCCCACTTTGCCAGTCGTTGGGACTTTCCCAATTGTGGAGGTGCAATTGATGGGAAACACGTCCACATCGTCCCACCCCCCCAACTCGGGGTCCTACTATTATAATTACAAGGGGTTTAATAGTATCGTGATGTTGGCGGTGGTGTCGGCGACCTATGACTTCCTGTATGTGGACGTGGGGCAAAATGGCCGGATGGTGGCGTTCCCACGGACGGAATTCTACTGGCGTCTCCAGAGTGGCAGTCTGGGCTTGCCATCCCCAGAGGAGAATTAGGAAGGACTCCAATTTGTCGCGAATGAGGCGTTTGCCCTGGCAAACCATCTGATGCAGCCTTTCCTGATGAGGACCCTCCCCCCGGACCAGAGGATTTTTAATTTCTGGCTGGCCAGAGCCAGAAGAGTGGTGGAAAACACTTTTGGAATACTGGCCAGCCGGTTCCGCTTTTTTTTTTTATTTTTTATTTTTTTTTATTTTTTTAAAACGCCTATCCACATGGCGGAATATAAAATAAATCGCATAGTGCTTGCCTGCTGTGTTCTGCACAATTTCTTAGACATTCAGCAAACTGTGGTCTCAGTTGGCCAAGATGCAGACTTGCTTGAAAATGAGAACCTCACATCCCTTGAAGCTGCTCGTCCTGGCTTTCTCCCCCCAAAGCGCCCGTGAGGTCCGAACCCAATACATGGATTACTTTGTGGGTAGGAGGGCCATTGATATGCCAGACAATGTTTGAGAGGCATTTTTGTAATACATTTTTCTTTGAAACTACAATAATCTTTGTTTTCATTTACTGATTGGCTTGGTTTTAGGTGTCTCCTAGGTAAATTTTAATTTTTTTTTTTTTTTTATTGTGCCTTTTTCTACAACAGTTCAAACCCAAGTTCTGAGCAAGATGAGGTGACATTCTCTTCTTCAGATAATCTTATGTTGTGGGTCTGCTACACACACCTTGTTTTTGTTAACTAATTTATGTCGCGCATTACTGACTAAAATCTCGCTCATTTTCAGCACCATGGCAAAAATATGTGGGGTCATGAAAATGGCATGATTGTGAAAATTAACACATCACGCTGGGTGTTATTTACTAAAGGCACATCCACTATGCACTACAAGTGCACTGCAAAAGTGCACCTGAAACTGCACTTGGAGTGCAAAGCAGAGTTGCCTTTAGTAAATAACACCTATTGCCACCGAAAACAAAAATTTTACTCCAAATACTGCTTTTGCGCATTGAAAAAGGAAGCCACACATTGTTGATGATTTCACTTTTTAATCAAAGCACATTCACATGTGCGTTTAGAAAAGGGTTTTACAACAAACCAACATATTGGGTGTATCAAACATTATTTAAGGTCATTTTTGGGTAACTTGGTGTTTTTGTGTAAACAGGCATGTATCAAAGCGTAACATACAGAGCACAGGAACTTACAAAGTTCAACTTTGAAAAGTGAAGACAATATCAGAAATTGGTATGTACAAACTGGGCTGATATTGCCTTCATCACATGGGGTGTCACCCCTGGAAAAGCCAAATTTGGAAGATGCACACAGTGTGTCAACATGGGCTATCTCCCATCATGGGGGATCAATGTACATGTTTTGGGGCTGCAACCCCTTCAACTCAGCCACTTTCCACAAAACACGTACATTGATCCCCCATGATGGGAGATAGCGCATGTTGACACTCTGTGCATCTTCCAAATTTGGCTTTTTGTAAAATACAAAAGTTGTTTCAAAACAAAAGAAAACCCTAGCTAGTTTGGCGTGTTTCACACACTCCCCAAAACATCATTGATGTGTTGCTGTGTATTTTCTAAATCCCGATTGCACCCCATTATCTCCCCAATGAGGATCTGGGCACTTTCACTGGTAAAATTTGATTCTTCTTCCACATCACCTACAAAAAAAAGCAAAAAAACACACCATGTATTATAAATATGCCGACATACATTGATGAGCTTACCGGAAGCTGTGGTCTCCAACACTCGCCTGTTGTGGTGACAATTTTGTCCAACTTCAACGATCTCTCCCTCCTCCTCCTCTGCTTCTGGTGTTGGAATTTCGCCTTCTTTGGGAGGGGTGGGGTCCCTGGTGTCCTCAGACTTCCCGAGTCTTCTCTCCCCTATGTGAATGTAAAAAGAATACTTGGCACACAGAGGGCAGAAATAGGAATATGAAACATTGCTTGGAAGTGTGGTACAATTGTGTATTTTGGCCGAGTTCAAAGGTGAGAACATTATTGTGGACACTTTGTTAAGCTGGAATACTTACTTGCAGAACGATGTTTCTTACAAACAATTGAACCCATGAACTTGAAAGTGGCCATTTTAAAATGCACAACATGAAATCAAAGCAAATGGAGCAGTATGCAACCAAGAATAACCATATGAACACACAACTACTTACTTTTTTGAAGAACACTCTTGATCCTTCTGTACTGATTGTGCTCCCTCAGTTTCAGGTCTGACCAGCGTTTTCTCAGTTGATCCTTGGATCATCGTACCCCAAAATTCTTCTGAGGACTCTTCACAACTTTAGTCATGATCTTGGCCTTTCTGATGTTTGGGTAAGGTCCAAACTTCCCATCATATTCGGTCCTCTTCAATATGTCCACCATCTCCAACATCTCTCCAAAAGACATATTTGAGGCCTTAAATCTTCTCTTCCAGGATTGGGACGTTTCAGGCTCTGGGCTTTCCTAGCCCTCCTCCTCGTTAGTGGAACTCTGTGCACCTGGGTTCTCTCCTCCATGTGCTCTCTCCACTGCGCCGCAAGCGAAGGGGCAGGGAATAGTTTAGAAAGAACGTCGGGTGGGTGGAGTTCCACGCATGCGCCCTGTATATAAAATGCAACACGTGTGTCGTACGTACGATCTGTGAGTAGAGGAAGGAGGAACTGAAACTCTGATCGTTCAAACAAAGGTACAATTTTAACTTGGTACATCACTAGCCTATACTGCTTCTAGATTGAGGCCTATATTGGCACACGATTATAGAGAGTTTAGCCTGAAATGATTGGGTCTTGTGTTGTGTCTTGCAGACAAGATGGATCCCTTCAAGGAACCTCATTTTCTAGAAATGATCATTTATATGCTCAGGGAGCTGCCCTGCCTGTGGCAAGTGGAAAAACCCCCTTTCTAAGGACCCAAGAAAGGAAGGCAGCGCTGGAGAAAGTGCTTGGTTTGGTTAAGATCATGCTCCCCACGGCAGACATGACCTACGTGATGGCCAGAATTGGTGCCCTGAGGTGTACTTATCTCAGGGAGAGCAAGAAGTTCCAGGATTCCCTGAAATCGGGAGATCCAGATGCCATTTGGATCCCCAGTATGATGTACTACGAGAGGCTGCATTTTCTGGCAGACCAGGGGGAACCCAGGCCACCACTCTCCAGTCTTCCTTCAAGGCTTCCTTCACTCCCAGCTGAGGCTTCCGATGTCCAACCTGGGCCTTCCAGGCAACATGTGGAGGGGCCCAGCTTGAGACAGGTATAGTGATGTTAACTAGATGTTGTTATTGATTAGTAAGTTGTGATTTAACAAAGTGGTTTATATCTCAATAGACAGTAATGACCAAAAATAATTGGTACAAGAATGAAAAATGCTGGGCTCAGAATGATAGTCTGTTCTATTTGGTAACATTCAATTTTCAACAGTCATGAGCACAAAATGGTGTGATTGATGAGCAAAAAACAAACTATGTCCCATTTTCATACACAGGAAGACCTCAGCTGGGGGGGAGGCTGTGGCAAGTGGCAGCCAGGAGGTCGACCATCGCCCTCCTCCTCCTGCCCCAACTACCGGAGCCCAGCCACAGCCTGGAAGGATGCCTGGTGGAAAGTGCCTAAGGAAGACTAGAGAGTGATGGCCTGGGTTCAGTCTGGTCTGACAGAAGATGCAGCCTCTTGTAGAACCACATCCTGGGCACATAGATGGCATCTGCTTTTCCTAATCTCTAGGATTTCTGGACCAGACTGCTCTCCCTGAGATATGTATTCCTCAGGCCACCAATTTAGCATTTTCGAATTAGTTCATGTCTGCCCTGGGGGCCAAAGGCTTTGCCAAATTGACAAGTTTCTCCAGCGCTGCCTCCCTCTTTTTAGTTGTTTAACAGCTAAATAAAGGTTTTTTTTTTGTTTGAAGAAATACTTGCGTATGTGTTTTACTTCAAAAAGGACAGTTTATTTATGAGTAGGCAGCTACATTTAAAAAATTCTAAGTGAAATGAATAACAAGGGGCACCAACACTAAACAACCTCCTGTAGATTAAAAAAGAAAATACAAAAAAGATAATGGTGTTGTGGTAAGTTGACACACAACACACCCCAAAAAATGCAAAGATGAGCAAACTGTCAAAGATGTTGATGAAAAAAACAAACACAAAATTCCCCAAAAAAACAAACAAAAAACAAAATGTGTAGATGTGACGATTTCAAATATTGTATTGCTGAAATGAGTAAAGACTGAAGAAATGCGTACGGGAGAAGTGTGTGTGTGTGTGAGCATCAAAAGAAGTTCATTCTTGCAGCATTGTAAAGAACAAGAGAATGCGCTTCATGAAAGAATTTTTAACATTGCAGCGTGACGAATGTGCTATATCGATTACGAGCAGTAGTTTTACCTGAGAGAGCGCTCGTGTCCGAATTTGATTGTGAGCATGCGTGGCACCTTGTCCATCGGAGTAGGCTACACTGTCTGCCATATGTCCGATCGGAGCATTTTGTCAGAAAATTTTACTGGCAAGTTGGAAAAGTTGGTCCGTCGGATATTCCGACGGAAACCGTCCGATGCAGACCACACGCAGTCGGAATATCCGACAAAACAGTCCGATAGGAAACAATCCGTCAGAATCTGTGACCATGTGTACAAGGGCTAACAGTCCTTGAAATGTGTGATATCGATCACAATTTCAAACTTGTGGTGGCGTAAAAACGGTGAAATTCAACTTCTGATATGTAGAATAATACCATCACCACCACCGTGATAAAGGGGAGAGGAGGCTTACCAAATGACGTGAACTAAGAGGAAGGCTTACACCTCTCGAGTCATATGGGCCTGTAGGTTAGCAAACCAGATAATCATACATCTAGTATGTAATCTCCCGCAAGTCTTCAGGTCATGAAATCATCCGTATCGATCCTCCTATAGTGCTCATCCCACGAAAATAGGGGGCTCAGGTATCAAAGACCATGGAAGTAGAAAACTAGCATAGCGTGATACCGTTTTAACATCCAATTTATTAAAAAAATAATAATAAATTACACTCACATTTGGTTCAATCGTAATAACATAGTCAAAAAGTAGAGATGTCTGTAACGACGCATTTCAACTAAACAGTCGTCCTCTACACTCCTCTCCTGTACATGCTGCCCACTATCATACCCTCCACACTCCTCTCCTGTACATCTTGTTCATTGTCTTACTCTACGCATTCCTCTCCTGTACATTCTGCCCACTGTCCACCCCTCAACATTCCTCTCCTGTACATGCTGCCCACTTGTCATACCCTCCACACTCCTTTCCAGTTACTGTCTCTGCACACCTCATATTGCCCACTGTCATACCCTCTGCACACCTCCCTTGTTCATGCTGTCACACCCCTTAACATTCCTCTCCTGTAAATACTGCCCACTGTCATACTCTTTGCACTCCCCTTCTGTACACACTACCCACTATCATACTTGCTGCACACCTCTCTTGTGCATACTGTTATACCCTCTGCAATCCTCTTCTGTACATACTGCTCACTGTCATACCCTTCGCACTCCTCTCCTGCCACACCTTCAGTTAACTATTACAAGCTAGGACACTTCTTTTATCATTACTTGCTCTTTCTAAAATGAGCACACTTTTGCTAGTTATAGATAAAAGTAAAGACTCACCAGTATTGATCAGGGGTGGAGCTCCATCAGTGTGGATGACGTCGACCAGCTTAGCATCTGATGAGTCCAGTCTGACCTCAGTGGGTGTGCCCTGAAAGTATGGCTGAGCTGGGTCCAGTCCTGCATCATAACATACAAGGACTGGTCAGTATATAAACACAGATTCCCTTTACCTAGAGCAGGGGTGCTCAACCTGTGGCTCTCCAGCTGTTGCGGAACTACAAGTCTCATGAGGCATAGCAAGACTCCGACAGCCACAAGCATGACACCCAGAGGCAGAGGCATGATGAGACTTGTATTTTTACAACAGCTGGAGAGCCACAGGTTGAGCAGCCCTGCCCTAGAGTGATTTGTCCACCCCCCCCCCCCCACACACACACTATAAGGACAGTGACTGCCAGGGGCATACCTAGAGCATTTGGCACCTGGGGTGGATCCTATATCTGGCACCCCCCCACCTTAAAATGTAAAAACACCCCACTGTGCCCCCAGCATACCTCTGCATCCTTCAATATCTTTTTGTCACTACTGTGTACCCCCCTCCACAACTGCACCTCTGGACCCCTTTACATTACACAGGACCTTGCACCTCTGGACCTCTTTACATTACACAGCACCCTGCACCCCTGGACCCCTTTACATAAAACGGCACCCTGTACCTCCTGACCCCTTTACATTACACAGCCCTTGTACCTCTGGACACCTTTACATTACACAACATACTGCATCTCTGCACCCATTTACATTACACAGCCCCTCACAGCTCGGGGACCCCCTACAGTGCAGACCCCCCCCATCTACAGTGCAGACCCTCCTACAGTACAGACCCCTCCACCCTACAGCGCAGACCCCCCTACAGTACAAACCCCTCTCCCCTACAGTATAGACCTCTCCCCCCTACAGTGCAAACCCCCACAGTACAGAATCCTTCCCTACAGTAAGAAATCCCCTACAGTACAGACCTCCCTATAGTACAGAATCCTCCCCTACAATACAACCCCTCCCCTTACAGTGCAGGACCCCTCCTACAGTACAGATCCCCTCTAAAGTGCAGACCCCCCCCCCCTACAGTGCCGTTGCTGAGACTGATTTGAGCCACGACCACAGAGAGAAGGGGATTGTTGCTCTGGGTCCCAGATCACTGTGCCGACAGGTGTCACTCGCACCCCCCCCCGCAATGCCACTGCCTTGGGCTCTCTCTGTGTGTGTGTGTGTGTGTGTGTGTGTGTGTGTTCCGAGGTACATTATGGGTCTGTATTGTTAGGGGGGGGTCTGTGCACTGCAAAGCCACTGCCTCTGGCTCTCCCTGTGTGGTCTGTCACCGCGCGATGCCACTGCCTAACCCACAGCGCTGTCTTCTCTTCAGTCACGGAGGGAGGTGACGCTGGCCTGATGCCCCCCACTTAGTATGCCACTGGTGACTGCACATGTGTATGACCACTAGTAGCAAATTGATCCTGTAAGCAGTGTGGGAGGGCAATTATCATTCACACATATATTTTTTAAAGTGTATGTAAACTCTAACAATGATCTGCTCCCTTTTTGGTCTGTTAAATATACCATTGAAACTGTTTTGTTATATCTGTTTGATAATTGCTAAAAATCCTGTTAGTCCTCATGGAAATCTTGTGAGCTGATAATTTCCAGGCCTTTGCTACATTCTTATCAGTTACATTGTTCTGAGCTATCTGTGGACTACAAAGCACTTCCCCTTTGCTTTAGAGAAGAGAAAGGGGGAGGTGTTTAGGGAGACAACATGGCTCCTCTATAAATTCAGTACAGTGAGTTAGCACTCTCAACCCAGAACAGGACGGGCATTTAAGGGCTGCAGCCATAACTAAGGCCCGACAGCTGAAACGCGTTGTCTGTTTTACAGCTGTTGCATGTCATTTTAAAAAAAAAAAAGGATATTGACGCCGATTGACATTTACCCGAGTGGGGACTGTCCACTCCACTCTCCAGTGGTTCACAGTACATAGATGTATCAGCAGCCTTTCAGTCTGAGCACTGAGTAGAGCTGAAGATTGAAGGAAGGTAGCAGCACCACTACACCTGTTTTGTATCTAAGGGCTATAGATGGGGTCGGGTGGCAGCATCTGCTATACCCGAAGTGTATGGTATTGCTTGAGCTAGCGGAACTAAAAGCGAATATGGCAACCCTATGATCACAAATTCAATTTTCCATTTTTCTTCAGTGGTCGCTGTTTACTGCTGACACTAAAAATATGTGCTCTGCCTTGGGCCCCAGGTGCCATTTGGAACTGGAAAGCTTCTATACTTCAAGTATAAAATGGAACTGCCTGTGTGTTCTTCCTTTGCTATCCTATGTGGCAGAGTTAATACTTGGTTCGGGACTGGTACGTTGCAATATATTTATATTTTTTTCTCTTGGGTTTAAATATGTTTTAATGGATTTCTTCAAAATGAAAATGGTATAGTTTCCATAGAAGAACATTGCCAACTGGAACTTCCAGGTGAACAAAAATCGGAAATCAGAAATAGGAAATATTAGTATACAACAGATATCCCTATGCGATGTTACAATTGGTTGGAAACCAAGAAGACAAACAATATATGTATAACATAATATGTTTCACATATAGCTTATTTCATTTAATAGAAGTTACCATATTTATGGTGTTTACACATAAGAGTATAAGAGCATTCATGTGCAGCAAAACAATTACTTCTGGTGCTCCCCTTAGATATATGCTCTCACCCCTGCAAGTGTAGAGCGCGTGTAGTATATATGGCATTCGATCTCCAATCTTGGTAACCCTGGGGTCAATCCTTTTCTTTCACTCCAGATTAGGGATGAGCCGAACACCCCCCCCCCCCCCCCCCCCCCCCCCCGGTTCGGTTCGCACCAGAACTTTAGAACGGACCCCACGTTCGTTACGAACGTTAGAACCCCATTGAAGTCTATGGGACTCGAATGTTCGAAATTAAAAGTGCTAATTTTAACGGCTAATATGCAAGATACTGTCCTAAAAAGGGTTTGGGGACCTGGCTCCTGCCCCAGGGGACATGGGTCAATGCCTAAAATGTTTTTAAAAATGGCCGTTTTGGCGGGAGCACTGATTTTAATGACGATTAAAGTGAAAAAAAAAAGTGAAATATTCCTTTTAAATATGGTGCTTGGGGGGTGTCTGTAGTATGCCTGTGAAGTGCCACGTGTTTCCCGTGTTTAGAACAGTCCCTGCACAAAATGACATTAAACGGAAATAACACCATTTAAACTGCTTGCGGTTTTAATGTTATATCTGGTTCCTGCAATATGGTTGAAAATCAATCAGAAAAATGGCATGGGTAGCCCTCCCTGCCCATTACCAGCCTGTTTGGGTCTTGTACGCATATTAAGGGGAACCCTGTACCCATATTAAAAAAAGGAAATGCGTGTGGCCCCCAGGCCCTATATACTCAGAACAGCAGTATACAGGCGGTGCAAACAAGACAGGGACTGTGTAGGTTTGTTGTGTTAAGTTGAATCTGTTTGTAATTTTCAACTGGTACATTTTTAAAGTGTAGCTCCAGTCAAAAAAAACTATTTTTAAGCTTTTTGGAAAACATAGGGAAGGGTTATCACCCCTGTATAATTTGTTTTGTCGTCCATCTTTTTTCATCTCACTTGCTGTTGTCTCCTTCCGTTTGCAAGTAGGAGATGTTTGTAAGTTGGATGTTTGAAAGTAGGGGTCTGCCCTATATGCTCTGCAGAAATGGCGGAACAAGGTGTTGGTTTTGCCACAACATTGTAAGCCCTCAAAGTGACTCTTGGTGGGCGCTGGAGCGCCCTGCTGTGAACGATTATATCAAGAATTGTAATTACATGCCATTGTTGAACAGTGGTAGAAAAATTGACCTTTGGTGGTTGTGGCACCAGCACCACAACACTATAAGTCCTCACCGTTACTCTGGGTGGGCACAGGAAGGGGCCCTCCTGTGAAATATTATATCAAGAATTGTAATTACATGTCCCTGTTAAACAGGGGCAGAAAAATTTGGCCTTAGGCACTGCTGCTGGTGCCACCACACTGCAACCTCTTCCATATACTCTAGTTTTTTTGCTGGAATTAGCCCTGCTGCAAAGCATTGCATCAAAAATTGTACTTAAACGCCCCTGTTAAACAGGGGCAGAAAAATTGGGCTGCTGGCATCACCCAGAACCAAAAATGTTCTTCCAACATATCAGCGGAGGAGGAAGAGGATAGACAATCAACATAACAGGACAGTCACTCAGCATCAGCATAGGCAGCCTTGAAGGGATGTGGTATTTCAAAAAAAATTATTCGGTTACATCAGCTTCAGGTGCTTGGTAGCTGTGGGTGATCCAAGACTGATTCATCTTGATGAAGGTCAGTCGATCAACTGATTCGGTGGACAGGCGCACCCTGTGATCGGTAACAAAGCCACCAGCAGCACTGAAGGTGCGTTCCGAAAGAACGCTGGATGCAGGACAGGCCAGTAGCTCAATTGCATACTGTGCAAGCTCTGGCCAGTGATCCATCCTCAAGACCCAGTAAGCCAGAGGATTTTCGGTGGGAAAGGTGTCCAAGTCTGACCTTGCCCCTAGGTATTCCTGCACCATGTAAATCAGACGCTGGCGATGGTTGCTGGAACCGATCATACCTTGGGGCTGCGGAGTAAAAAATTGTCTGAAAGCATCAGTCAGACGGCCACCTTCTCCACCGCTCCTTCTGACCGATGCCTCAGCAACACGTTGTCAAGGACCAGGAGTTTGTAACCTCCCAGTCTCTAGGAACGCGTTGCACAGAGCTTTCTGCAAGGCCTCCCAGAGATGTCTCATCCTCTGCTCCCTCTGCGATGGCAAGATAAGGTCGGCAACCTTACCCTTGTACCGTGGATCAAGGAGAGTGGCCAGCCAGTAATGGTCCCTCTCCTTGATCCGAAGAATATGAGGATCCTTCCGCAGGCTTTGCAGGATCAGGGAGGCCATGCAGCGTAGGTTAGCTGAGGCATTCGGTCCGGAGTCCTCTGCGTCACTAAGGACAACATGATCCGCAGCTACCTCCTCCCAGCCACGTACAAGTCCACGTGTTTCTTGGGACTGTAAATCATCCCTATAAGACTACTGCTGCTGATGCTGAGTGCCAGCCTCCACCTCCATGCTGACACAATCATCCTCCTCCTCCTCATCCTCTTCCTGTGTGATGGGTGGCACAGCAGGAACACTGTCTGGATAAAGGGGGCCTTGAGAGGCAAGGAAGTCCTCCTCTTCCTGCCTCTGTTCTGCCTCAAGTGCCCTGTCCATTATTCCACGCAGCGTATGCTCCAAGAGGTGGACAAGAGGTACAGTGTCACTGATGCATGCACTGTCACTGCTCACCATCCTTGTGGCCTCCTCAAATGGTGACAGGACAGTGCATGCATCCTTGATCATGCCCCACTGGCGTGGTGAGAAAAAACCAAGCTCCCCTGACCCTGTCCTGGTGCCGTAGTCGCACAGGTACTCATTGATGGCCCTCTGCTGCGTGTGCAGCCGCTGCAGCATGGCCAATGTTGAGTTCCATCTGGTGGGCATGTCACATATAAGGCGGTTCTTGGGCAGGTTCAACTCCTTTTGGAGCTCAGCCAGCCGAGCACAGGCATTAAATGATCGGCGGAAATGCACACAGACTTTCCTGGCCTGCTTCAGGACATCCTGTAAGCCGGGGTACCTGCCCAAGAACCGCTGCACCACCAGGTTAAGGACGTGAGCTACACAGGGCACATGGGTCAGTTGTCCCTGTCGGAGGGCGGAGAGGAGGTTGGTGCCATTGTCGCAAACCACCATTCCTGGCTTAAGCTGGCGTGGCGTCAACCACCTCTCGGCCTGCCCCTGCAGAGCTGACAAAACATCCGCCCCAGTGTGGCTCCTGTCCCCCAAACAAACCAGCGCAAGCACGGCATGGCATCGTTTTGCCTGCGTACTTGCGTAGCCCCTGGAACGCCTACGGAGCACCGCTGGTTCTGAGGACAGAGCACTGGAAGAGGCCATGGAGGAAGAAGAAGAGGAGGGGGTGGAGGAGAGAGGTGTGTCACAACCAATAGTAGCATTTTGGAGGCGTGGTGGCGGAACAACCTCCAACACTACTGCACCTTGTCCTGCATCCTTCCCAGCAGCCAGAAGAGTGACCCAATGGGCCGTGAAAGACAGGTAACGTCCCTGTCCATGCCAGCTGGACCATGAGTCAGCGGTAATATGCACCTTACCGCTGACCGCCCTGTCCAGCGAGGCAAGGACATTGCCTTCCACATGCCGGTAGAGAGCCGGAATCGCCTTCCGTGAGAAAAAGTGGCGTTTGGGGACCTGCCACTGAGGAACCGCACATTGTACAAACTCACGGAAGGGGGCCGAGTCTACCAACTGAAAAGGCAGCAGTTGAAGTGCTAGCAATTTAGCCAAGCTAGCATTCAACCGCTGGGCATGTGGATGGCTGGGAGTAAACTTCTTCCGCCGGTCCAGCAGCTGGGGCAGGGACATTTGCCTGCTATAATCGGACGTGGGTGTACCGCTAGCAGAGTTCCCGGAAGCACTTGGCTGTGACACACCTAATTCTACACCTTCATTCCTCTCAGAGCAGGTTTCAGAGAGGACTGAAGGTCTAGTGGGGTTGGAGATGCCAGCTGATGAGGAGCAAGGAGAGGTCCGCTTTGTTCTTTGGTGTGGGTCTTTGCGGTACGCTTGCCAACGAGCTGCATGGCAGGTCAACATATGTCTGGTCAAGCATGTGGTGCCCAAGCGGCTGATGTTTTGGCCACGTGAGATACGCTTGAGACATATGTTGCAAATAGCAGCGGTGCGATCTGATGCACTCGTCTCAAAAAAGGCCCACACCAAAGAACTTTTAGAATAACGCGCAGAGGCAGCGCCCTGCACAGGCGGAGCTCTGCGGTGTGATTCAGTCGGTGTGCTGCCCCTAAGCTGGCCCCCGGAGGGCATCCTGCCTCGTTGGACATGTGCCTCCTCCTCCTCCTCCCTCCTTCCAGGCACCCACGTGGAGTCAGTGCCATCATCCCCTCCCTCTTCATCGCTGTAGCAAACCTGGCAGTATGCTGCAGCTTGTGGAACATGACTGCCAGATTGCTGTCCTTCTTGAGCATCCCCTCTCTCTGCGCTCACGCTACTGCCTTCCTCTAGCTGAGTGTCATCAGAGCCCATCAAACACTGGACATCCTCCTGGAGCATGTACCCAACACTGTGCTCAAAGAGTTCAGGAGACTCCTCAGGAGGACGTGGTTGGTCTAGGGAAGGAGTCACTGATGATGACATTGAGAGGAGGGAAGACGATGCGTTGGCAGCTGCTTTGCGACTACCCTGAGACTGGGTGAGAGAGGATGAGGAGGATGAAGAGGGCTTGGTCATCCACTCTACCAAGTCGTTGGCATGTTGTGGTTCAACATGTCCAGCTGCCGAAAAGGACAAGCATGTCCCATGGCCACGTGCTGATGACAATGCACCGCGTCCACGACCAGCACTGTTGTCTCTAGACACAGAGCCTGCTTGCCCTCTTTTATCGGCTCGCGCCTGTCTGCCTCTCCTTGCTGGCCTTCCAGACATGGTAATGGCCTGAAGGGAGTTGGGTAAAACAACAGTTGGGTAGTTTATATTGTGCTGGAGGCACACACAACTTCCAATAACTCCTGCAGATGGCAATTGGGCTCAAATAGAGAACAGCTATGTAGGTGGATTATAGCGGTATGTACTGGGTACAGAGCACGCAGACAGCACACACTATCTCCTAACACTACTGACTGCAAGCTCTATTATTAAAGATATATAAATATAGTGAAGTGAATAGTGAATATTGTGGTGTATACTGCGGTCAGGGCACAGACAATAACCACTACACAACAGCAAGATAGGAAATCAGCCAAAAACGATCGGTGTGTACTGTGTTGAAGGTACACAGAACACCCACTGCTTCAGATGCTAACACACTACACAAGGCCGCCTCAATGGCGGCCTTGTATAGTGTGGGGCATGCACTACACAGCCTCAGCTATGATTGGCCACATGCATCCTGCCTGTGGCCAATCATGGCTCTCCTCGCTGCTGGCGCTGCAATTGGCCAAGCATGCGGGGTCACAGTGCATGCTTGGCCAATCCATGAGCCAGCAATGCACTGCGCCATCGCAGTGCATTGTGGGCCGTGAGCGCCATGCGAATTTTGACGCGAACGAACCAAGTGTTCGGATTTCGCCGAACGGACGAACAGCCAATGTTCGAGTCAAACATACGTTCGACTCGAACACGAAGCTCATCCCTACTCCAGATCAAGGTGCATGTAACACGGTATCCACATGTAAATTAAAAATGGGCATTCATAGTGTAAATCTGAAGAATCATTTTTATTTGGCACAATGCAAAAATAAAAAAAAAACTGTTTTCCAACAATAGAAAAAGCTAGGTATTACCCTATAACTGTCACCACTTTCTAGGGTAATACCTAGCTTTTTCTATTGTTGGAAATCAGTTTCTTATTTTTTAATTGTGCCAAATTTGGAGATCGCATACCACATATACTACACGCTCTCTACCCCTGCAGGGGTGAGGGCTTCTGGTGAGTGCATATACCTAAGGGGGAGCACCAGCAGTCTCTTTATTTTGCTGCACAGGAGTTGTGATTAAGAAAATTTGCACAAGTCACCTTATTGATTGTTGCACAAAGGTTGAAACATCACATCACTTGAAATTAATCGCATCACTGGGAATATGAACTGTTATTTTTAAGAGACTTTTTTATTCATATTTTTTTGAATGAACTAATCACTCATCTATCTTTTTTATATACACTCTGTATGTGTTTTCTGTGGTGACAGAAAGTTTATTTACTTTTTGCCACACAGTCCTTTGTTATTTGCAGATCAGACGCCCATCTCAACCACTCTTATGTTTCACATATAGTTTATTTCATTTAATAGATTTACCATATTTATGGTGTTTATATACACATTATGTTTGTCTTCTTGGTTTCCAACCATTTGTAACATTGCATGGGGATATCCATTGCATACTAATGTTTCCTAATTGCCTTGATCAGGTGGTATTTACATAACCATTAGCAGCGCTCTTCTTTTTTTTTTTTTTTTTTTTTTTTTTTTTTTTAATATAATGTTTTGGGCACGATGTGTGTGTTTGGTTGGGGTTTTTTTTTTATTTTTTTTATTTTTTTCTCACTGTAAAATCCTTTACTCTGTAATTCATCGACCGACACACAGCTCCTCTCTGTAGAAAATGGGTTGTTGGGGCGCATGTGCGGCACGATGCGGGACGGACGTGCCTGAGTTTTTAGCTCCGTCCGACCCGGTCTGTCAAGCCAGATTTCCCAGGGCTTCTTACCTCGGTCCTGGCCGAAAACGACCCAGCACCCCTGCGCAACACACCAGCACATGCCATACTGGAAAAATAGGAGGAATAGCCGCTCCAAACACCTAACAAACTACCTTCTAATTATGGAGAAGTCCCAGGCTAAAAAACTCCAAGATGGTGCTGGCTCCTCCGTGATCTCCAGCCTCCCCACGCCGGCACAGCAAACTGCTCCTAACAGTGAGTACAATACACCTCTCTCAAAGGCTAACCTAGATGGAAGCTTAACAGTGCTAGGGAACCCCCAGAAGTTAGGGGATTCCAATAACATGTTGACTGCTGAACCACATTATAAAAGATGTATTTAATATACAAGCCTATGAACAAACTTTGTACAGTGCATGGTATACATTCAAATATGTTGTTCTGACACAAGCTAGGCATCTGACTATATTTATACATTCTAAAAAAGGGGGGGGGGGGGAGTCTTGTGCGTCTCTTTTGAAGGTCTAATCAAGTTGTAATTGTATTTATATTCACAAAGGGATGGTCACTTCGCACCTAGGTGTCACTTCCAGATTCTCTGGGAAAATGCCATTCACAGCTGGAGGTGTGATTGGCATTTAGACACTATCAAGACAGCTTTGAAAACACATCCTGTGTATTTGAAACAAATACACTTGCTTAATCAGAATACATGTTTTTGATAATCATGACAAAATTGTTTATAAATAAATGGCGATTCCATTTACCCGCTCAACAGCTATCTATGAAAAACTAGCTAACAAAATACAACAAGAACTGCATAAAACTACCAGTGCTCTGACACAAGAAATTGCAAACATAGGCAGCCGCACTGACATTCTGGAAACAAAACATGACGAACTCTTTCCCATAATGATCTCAGGGAAGATTATGAGACCCTGGCTGACAGCTTTGCATTGATGCAGGCTCAAATGGAAGGCTTAGACAACAGAAACAGACGCAACAATATTAGGGTTTGCGGTATCCCTGAGTCGATCACTGACCTTGCCCCTGCTATCTCCAAACTCTTCCATAATCTACTACCAGATAAACAAATATCTGCATTTACCTATGACAGAATTCACAGGGCCCTTCGCCCTAAACCAACACCTGACAAACCTCCACGTGATATCATCATGTGTATGAAGGACTTCCTACTAAAAGAAGATATCATGCGTGCCTCCAGAAATACCCCAAATATTGTTTTTGAGGGTCACGGGATACAGATTTACCCAGATATATCTCCAGCTACACTTGATAGGAGACGCAGGATGAAAGGTCACTACAATCCTACAATCTGCTAGAATCGGATATCGCTGGGGTTTCCCCTTTAAACTATCAATATTGCACAATGGCTCAACCTACTCTGTCTACAACATCATTGAAGGAAAGGAACTCCTAGTCAAGTTGGGCCTTCTGGACCCTGAGCCCCCCATCAGATCCATCTCCACCCCACGTTCTTCGCCCATTTGGTCAACTCCAGCTTCACGCTGTACTCAACGGGGCCAAGGAAGATGGCGTCAAGCACCTCAGGATTAACCCTTCTTTTCAGTCGGAAGTTGTCATTCTCATACTTGATCTACGGATGCAGTTAATCTCAACCAAATCAACTAAAGTTCTTTGATGGTTTTCACTCCTACTTAAAAATGGAGAGAGGAAGAAGTCAAGTCACCCCCCCCCCCCTTCTTTTTCTTTTTAATTTAAAGGTGTGTGTTTTTTTTTTTTTTTGCAAAAGGGGAGAAGGTACCTTTTTTGCAAAATTTGAACATTACTCGGGTGACATCACAATCACCAGAACTTGGTATTGAACTCCTACATTTAAACTCCCTCCTCGTGCCACCACACCACTTAATTTTTTTTTACTTTTTTACATATTGAGCAAGTCCCGTTACTTGAAGTGGTGCCAATGAATGGATAACGGCTTCTATGCCCCCCTCTGCTTTTCTTGCCCCCTCCCCCCCCCCCCCCCCCCTTTTTTTATTTTTTTTTCAATTTGTTACTTATTTTGTTATATGACCCTTACGGCCCAGTTTAAAGAATGTAATAGTACTGTTAGAAGTTTCATATTGGTACAATATATCTACCTTACCATGATTTCTGTGATATCTCCCAATCACATCTCATACCACACTATACCCAGCACTCAAACAAGACTCATTACATTTAACTATTCCCGAATCGTGGGTTACCTCTATAATACCCTCACACTACTTAAGTTCCAACATTTTCTTTTTCAATGGGCAATTAGATTACCTCA
The DNA here is from genome assembly GCF_037356315.1 of Lithobates pipiens. Classification (NCBI taxonomy): domain Eukaryota; kingdom Metazoa; phylum Chordata; class Amphibia; order Anura; family Ranidae; genus Lithobates; species Lithobates pipiens. The sequence goes on along the minus strand of NW_027507787.1, from coordinate 145,444,739 downwards.
TGTTGCCTCTACCAGAAATATACCCTCAACATATCTTACCTTAATCCTTTTCAATGGGTCTTAAAATACTTTCACATAATGTCCAAGGTTTCAACTCTCCTCACAAACGCAACATTATAAAAGACTAAGGGCTGATATTATCCTCATGCAAGAAACATTTTTCAGCTACTAACCACCCGAAATTCTTTGATAAATCTTACAGCCAGCTTTACTTCACCACATTTCATAACAAAACCCAAGGGGTTGCCATTTTTATTCGCAACTCTATCATTTTTGATATCCAAAACATTTATAAGGATGAAGACAGCCGCTTCATCATTAAAGGGAAGATCAACAATCTCCTTATTACAATATCATCACTTTATGCCCCAAATGAATCCCATCATTTTTTTTTTTTTTTTTTTTTTTTTTTTTTTTTTTTTTTTTTTATATCCTGGAAAAATTCAACTCCCCACACATGGTTCTAGCTGGAGACTTCAACCTAGCTGCTCACCCTGCTTTGGATAGAAGTCATATAGCACCATCGTCTAAAACATTCTCTAAATTTTTATGAATAGAACTCTCAACGGTATGCAATTGATAGACGCATGGAGAGCCCATAACATTGGCATTAGAGAATGCACCCAATACTCATCCTCACGACTGTTATGCCCGTCTCGATTACATATATTGCACACCAATCCTGCTCGCCAATTCATCCAAAGCACTTATCCATTCTTGCCCATGGTCTGATCATAATATTGTCTCAATTGATTTCTCATACATAGGTCTGACCCCAACCCCCTTCAACTGGCGCCTAAACGACTCTCTACTAACTGACCCCTCAAACATCCAAAATATCTCTACTCATATTGAAAACTACTTCTCTGATAATTCTACAGATGATATATCCCCCACAATACTCTGGTCAGCACACAAAGCGGTTTTAAGGGGCCACCTCATAAACATAGCCGCAACCAAAAATAAAGAGACTTACAGCAATAAAGTGCCTTACCAAAGAACTGGATCTTCTATAAAAAAAAAAAAAATTTTCACCATCACAAGAAATTATTCGTCAGATTCAAGAAAAACGTCAACAACTTGACACAATTTTGTCTGCAAATACCGAAAAAGCCCTAAGATATTCCCAGGCTAAATTTCTACTACACAGCAATTCCACATCTACAATGTTTGCACGAAAACTCAAACAAGAAGTAAATACACCACACTTATACAAATTACGTGACCATAATGGTAACCTGGTTACTCACCCCCAAGAAGTTCTAGAGATCTTTACGGCTTTCTATAAAAACCTACTCTCTGATCCAAGTCCCCAATCTCAAATCCCGCCCTCTGACTGGTTAAGTCTACATCTTCCATCCCTTACTAATGATCAAATTAAATCATTAAATGAACCCTGCACAGATCTCGATTACAAACATAATCAAATCCCTCAAAACGACCGGCTCCAGGACCTGATGGCTACACCTCCTCCTACTACTAAAAATTTGCTCCCCTCTTAGCCCCCAAACTAACCAATTTATTTAATTACATTCTCCAGGGTAACCAGTTTCCTGAAGAAATGCTCCTAGCCAACATGTCACTGATCCCTAAGCCACAAAGACCACACCCTTCCACAGAACCTTCGTCCAATATCTGTTCTAAACAACGACCTTAAAATTTTTGGCAGATTGTTGGCCGATAGGCTTGCAGCAGTCTTCAACAATCTCATTCATATAGACCAGACTGGATTTATCCATAACTGACAAATAGTCGACAATATTAGACTAGTCACCAATATCATTCAGGATGCCAACCTCCACTCAAAACCAGTTTGTCTCCTCAGCCTAGACATCCATAAGGTGTTTGATAGCGTCAACTGGCCCTACCTTAATTATCTCCTCCATAATTTGGAATCCCTGACAAATTTCTACACGGCTTCAATGCTCTCTATCATTCCCCATATACCAGGATCAAAATACCAGGTATGAACTCCAAATTCTTCCCTCTTAGTAGGGGCACTAGACAGGGCTGCCCTTTATCCCCCCCTTTTTATTCGCCTTAGCAATAGAACCCCTCGCCCAAGCATTAAGAAATAACAATAACATTAATGGGTATACCAAAGGTCCCCATGATTTCAAAATAAGTTTATACGCTGACGATGCCTTATTTCTAACTGACCCCCTCATCTCCATACCTAACCTCCCCTCTGAACTAAAAATTTTCCAAAAACTCTCCGGTTTAGGTATCAATATCAGCAAGTGTTCAGCCCTACCCATTAACATTCCCCAAAACATACATTATCTCTTCTACAACAAAATTTCCCATTTTCATGGAACACAAGTTCCTTCAGATACCTCGGTATCTATATCACTCCTTCATTCAAATCCCTCTACAAGGAGAACTACCCCCCCCCCCCCATTACTTTCCCACCTTAGTTCCCTACTCAAAAAATGGTCCACATACCTTATTTCCTTCCTAGGCAGAATCTGTGCCATTTAAGATGTCCATTGTCCCTAAACTTTTATATTACTTTAGAGCCCTCCCCATAAACGTTCCCAAAACTAGAATACAATCCCTCCCAAAGAGAATTAAATACATTTTATATGGGCAAACAAAAAGCCTAGATGTAGCAATTCCCTCATGTACAGACCACAAATCTTTGGAGGACTAGGCCTCCCAAACATATGGCACTACTTCCTTGCTGCCAAGCTCTCACAAATCTCCCAATGGCACGCTCCTGCCTCTAATATCCCTTGGAAAAACATTTGAATCATTTCAATCTCCCCTCTATACCTACAAGGCATTTTATGGTCCGATCAATGCAATTATCGCAATTTAAACAAAGCCAACAGGATTGTTGCTCAATTGTTTCAAATATGGGCAAAGATCAAAGTTCCCTTTTTGAACTAGCTTCTAGCACTCCTCCACTAGCCTCATATTTGGGGGACACAAGATTTTCACAATCAAGTAATATCCATAATCAATTTGCAATATGGACTAATAACAACCTTACCACATTGGGTTCTTTTATCTATAAATCAACATTCCCACCATTTGACACACTTCAGTTAAAATATAACCTACCCCATTCTGAAATTATACACTATAATCAAATAAAACAATTCTTTTCCCTTCACTATACTTTACAAACCCTCTCTTCAGAGACACTCTTTGAACATATTTGCATACACTCCTCACGAGATAGAGGTCTCATCTCATAACTTTATAGCCTTTTAAACTCCATCTCTATACCGGAAAAATCTGCCCCAATGTTACACTGGGAAAAGGAATTAAACTGTACTTTTACTCCTGAGTTATGGAACGATATGATTTGCAATCTCCGAAAAAGCAATAGGGCGATAGCGTTTAGAGAATCCCCTCTCAAGCTATTCTCAAGATGGTATATGACTCCTATCAAAATTCACTCCTTTTACCCTGAAACATCCCCTGATTGCTTTAGAGGATGCACAGAACAAGGCACATTTACACACATCTTTTGGAGCTGCAGCCATCTCAAACCTATCTGGCAAGCAGGTACTGCCAGACTGGAATTATCTTCCAAACACAAAATCTCCCTTACACCACAAATATGTATTTTATATGCCAATGCTCCAAACACTCCAGTACCCTGCACTAGACTGCTTCATTCATTGATTAGTTCGATCCAATGGATGATGGCACTCAATTGGAGAACTAATACTCTATCATGGCTGCAGGTTCTGAATCGGATGGAGATGCTTAAAATCTCAAAGGATCCATCACACTCTTCATGATAGCATACATATCTTTAACAATAAATGGAAATACTGGTCTTTACCCTAATTACTTATTATCAATCCCTTTTTAATATTACCTAATATGGGTTAACACATGTATTCTGAACATCCTCTCTTGATACCCATCATCGATTCGCAAATCTTTCAACTGTAACACCATATCTACTTCATTTAAGAACTGTACCTTTTCGCTCTTCATTTAAATCCCAAATAGTACTGTGTGTGTGTGTGTGTGTGTTTGTGTTTTTTTTTTTTTTTTTTTTTTTTTTTGTTCATCTTGAAACTTCATCTATTGCATTATATTTGTATGTTCTAACTGTCAAAACTTTTGTAAACAAAAAAAGAAAATGGGTTGTTAGCCTTATCACTAGGAGAATACTAGGCATAGTTGTAACACAACACTCAGAACTCTTAGTTCCGCCCAGGGGGGGCGGTCCCTTGGGCTACAACCCTCCACCCTGCCAAGCAGCATCAGTATGTCAACAAGCAGTATAACGTAAAGATAAAAAGGAGGGGTGGGTGCTGTCGGGCGGTGAATTACAGAGAAAGGGATTTTACGGTGTGTACGGAGTATAAAAAATCCTATTTTCTCTTATATTCGCCGACCGACACAGCTCCTCTCTGTAACAAATGGGACGTCCCCAAGCAGTGCCAAAACGAGGGGTGAGAAAAACAGCATAGAAACTTCATCCATCATGGCAAATGGGAACTAGTGAAACTATACCCACAAAAAAAGCAGTGCGTGGAAAACCACCACAAAAAAAAACAGGGTATCCTCAACATCAGTGATCACCCAAGACCACACTGACCTGCGGAAGTAATGCAACAGTGCATTAACATAACAGTACTGCGTTTTTTATTATCGAAAAAACAGGAAAAAATATATTTCTTGATCATACATCACGGGACACAGGAGCTTCATTACATAGTGGGTTATATAGGCACCTCTGGTGATTGGACACTGGTTAACCCCCAATTAAGGAGAATTCCTCCCCCATATAACCCCTCCCATATGGGAGGCACCTCAGTTTTTTCGCCAGTATCTAAGGTGGTTGGTCACATAAAACATGTGCTATGAAGAAAGCTCTGTGCAGGTCCCTGCAGGGGTCTAAGGGCTTTGATAACCGGATCCATATCTCGGGCCGATATTTGACTCCCAAGATATGGTACCCGGGCCTTGTCATCCGAAGAAACAAGGTTTTGCCTGTAAGTCCTCTCCTGTTGGAAGACTGGGCTCTGGGAGAACCAGACTTGGTGTACTATTTACATAGTGGCACGAAAGTTTCTGGCAGTCTTTTACAATGTCCAGGTAAGAGTTTCCTCTGAGAAGGAACCCAAAAAATCCTGAAGGTTGGCACAACTCTGCCCGCTGTGATAGGTGAAGGCTGGAATCTGTCTGTTTTCAGCAATTCCTGCGGCGAGGACAGGTAAGAAGTTAATCCTATATAAATCATATATTATGGATTTCTTCATGTGAGTAGTTGTATGTCTTACCTGGTTTCCACCACTAGAGTAAGAGTAGGTAAGAGCAGCCTGATGCATGCCTTTCAGATACACACACACACACACACACACACACACACACACACACACACACACACACACACACACACACACACACACACTCAGTAAAGCCTGTTTTTTTCAGATGGCTCACGTCTCCGCTGCAGACTCTGCCACAGTAGAGGTAAGAGAGGGGTCCCATGTAGTCTGGGGGTCCTGCGCGGGTGATCCCCCTCCCCCCTTGGACGACCAGCGGTCCTCGTGCACGCACGCTGAGCGCGCTCCCATACTAATGGAAGGAGGGGGGGTGGTTGCGGGCCGTGCATGGCGCTTTACTGCGCAGGCGCTAAAGCGGCAATTTTAAAAGCCCAGAGCGCCAGGGGGCTGTAAGTGGAAGACACAGGAGCTGTGGGCAGTAAGCATCCTAAGGGATTGGATCCAGGCAAACCTAAGACACCTACTCAGCATCAGGTTGTGCAGTTTAACCACTTAAGCATGTAGATATACGTCGGCAGAATGCCATGTATGGGCACAAGCACGTACCCGTACGTGCTTGCCTTCCAGCGGGTGGGGGGGTCTGATCGTACCCCCCTCCCGCTGGCTGCGGCGGTCCGTTTCGCTTCAGGAGCGATCTGGGATGAGGGGTTGGCCGTTGGTTTCTGACCATCCCCTCTCGATCGCTCCTGGCGAATGAGAAGCTTCCCCTGCCTGTGTAGTGTAAACACAGGTAGGGAGGAAGTGATGTCGCTCTCCTCGGGGCGGGTCTTTTTGACCGGACTACGAGGAGAACACATAGTAAGTGCACCAATCCCTACACTGACATGTAGGTACACATAGGCACACAAATCACCCCCCCCCCCCCCCCCCAGTCACAGTGTCACTGATTGCAGTGATCATTTATTTACTGATCACTGCATTTAGTGTCAGTTGTGACAGTAAAAAGTGTCAGGGAAGTTAGTGTTAGGTCCAGGGTTGCCCCCTACCCCCCATAAAGGTTTAACCCCCCTGATTGCCACTAGAGTTAACCCTTTCACCCCCTTTTGCCAGTGTCACTAAGCGATCGTTTTTCTGATCGCTGCATTAGTGTCACTGGTGCCGCTAGGTAGCTAGTTTTTTTTTAGGTTCACCGCCAGGTTTTTATAGCGTTGGGTACACCCATATACTACCTAATAAAGGTTTTAAACCCCTGATTGCTCCTAGAGTTAACCCTTTCACCAGCGATCACCGTATAAGTGTTACGGGTGACTCTGGTTAGTTTGCTTTTTTTTATAGCATCAGGGCACCCACCATTTATTACCCAATAAAGGTTTAATCCCCTGATCACCCGGCGGGTGATTTCAATTAGGTTTTAGGATCAGGATCTGCGTCGCCCCAGGCAGCGCTAGGTTAGTGCCAGCACCACTAACACCCACGCGCAAAGCCTAAACCTCCCATAGTGGTATAGTATCTGAATGGATCCATATCTGATCTGATCAGATCTATACTAGCGTCCCCAGCAGTTTAGGGTTCCAAAAAAAACGCATTGTTAGTGGGATCAGCCCAGATACCTGCTAGCACCTGCATTTTGCCCCTCCACCCAGCCCACCAAAGTGCAGTATCGATCGATCGATCACTGTCACATACAAAACACTAAACGCATAACTGCAGCGTTCGCAGAGTCAAGCCTGATCACTGCGATCGCTACACTTTTTTTTTTGTAGCGTTTTATATTTAAATCCTGAAGGCGGTGCTTGGTTTTTGGGGTCCCGTACGCGGCTAGGCTCCCAAAAAGTCCCCCACATGTGGTATCCCCATATTCAAGAGAAGCAGCAGAATTTATTTTGGGGTGTAATTTCACTTATGCCCATAGCATGTGTGAGCAATATATCATTTAGTGAACAAAAAAAGTTTGTAATATTCCTGCAACTTGTGGCAAAATATAAAATATTTCATGGACTCAACATGCCTCTCAGTAAAAAGCTTGGGGTGTCTACTTTCCAAAATGGGGTCATTTGGGGGGGGGGGGGGGGTTGTGCTATTTTTGGCATTTTATGGCCTTCGAAACTGTGATAGGTAGTGAGGAGTGAAATCAAAAATTGGTTTTCGGGGTGCCGTACGCGGCTAGACACCCAAAAAGTCCCACATATGGTGTATCCCCGTACTCAGGAGAAGCAGCAGAATATATTTTGGGGTGCAATTCCACGTATAACTATGGCATGTATGAGCAATATATAATTTAGTGACAACTTTTTGTAAACTTTTTTTTTTTTTTTTTTTTTTTTTGTGATTATTCAATCACTTGGGACAAAAAAAAATATTCAATGGGCTCAACATGTCACTCAGCAATTTTCTTGGTGTCTACTTTCCAAAATGGGGTCATTTGGGGGGGTTTGTACTGCCCTGCCATTTTAGCACCTCAAATGAGATGGGCAGTCATAAATTAACCTCCCTAGCGGTAATCCCGAGTCTGGCTCGGGTTGGGATTTTCATTACAATAGCGGTAACCCCGAGCCAGACTCGGGTTTGCACCGCTCGATGCAGGGGAGGACACAGGGATCGTTACTTACCTTGTCCCCTGGATCCAGCGATGTCCGCCGCGCTGTGTGATCGAGCCGTCCTGCGCTCGATTCACAGTGCCGAATGCCGCCGAGCTCCGTTCCCTGCGACGTTACGACGCACGGGAGCGGAGAACGGCGGCAAATTCAAAAAAGTAAAAACACACAACACACACAGCACTGTAATCTTACAGATTACAGTGCTGTAGTAAAAAATACACACCCCCTTTGCCCCTAGTGGTTTGTGCAATGCCCTGCATGCACTTTTATATTATAAATACTGTTTTTTTACTGCTTGGAATTTGGAGATTGTCCATAGCAACCAAAACATGTCCCTTTTTTTCAGTTTTTTTTTGGATTTGATTACATTATTGAATAATTTTTATTCTTTATTATATTATAAACTTTATCATACCCGGGATGTCCGCTAGACTCTGGTTTGAAGAGATTTCAGAGCGTTATTCCTAAGAATTACAGGACTACAAAATAAAAGCCAGATTAACTTGCAAAATAATTGTACCGCTTTCAGCACCTTATTCCAGACTGAATCATACCGCCAGGGAGGTTAAAAGCTGTGTAAATTCCAGAAAATGTACTCTAGTTTGTAGACGCTATAACTTTTGCGCAAACCAATAAATATACGATTACTGACAGTTTTTTTTTTTTTTTTTTTTTTTTTTTTTTTTTTACTAAAGACGTGGCTGAATACATTTTGGCCTAAATGTATGACAAAAAATTAGTTTATTCGATTTTTCTTATAACAAAAAGTAGAAAATATATATATATATATATATATATATATATATATATATATATATATATATATATATATATATATATATATATATAATTTTTACATTTTCAGTCTTTTTCCTTTTTTTATATCGTAAAAAAAAAATAAAAAAATTGCGGAGGCAATCAAATACCATCAAAAGAAAGCTGTTTGTGGAAAGAAAAGGGCGCAAATTTTGTTTGGGTACAACATTGCATGACCGCACAATTACCAGTTAAAGCAGTGCAGTGCGAAATTGTAAAAAGACCTCTGGTCCTTAGGCTGACAATCTGTCTGGGGCTTAAGTGGTTAAGCATATATATATATATATATATATATATATATTTATTGTGAGATTTGGAGCACAACAGTGATTGCACTTTGTACTAGTACCTCTGCTTTGTAGCTTAGGACTAGGTCTCCTCGTAAGAGGGTCTCAGGGGAGGTAACAAGGGAACTGGTAAATCACCGCCTAGGTCTAGGGGTCCTAAAAATGCCTGTAGTTTACCATTTCCCTCCCCCCCCCCCCCCCCTTCAAGACTGGAGCCAGCCTCACAGGAAGAGTCAGTGCCCCTGTCAGGTTTTGCAGCCTCTCCTAACGTTTCAGCCCCAGTGTATGTCACTGAAGACTCCCTTAAGGCTACATTGGAGGGTTTTGAAGGGAGAATCGTGAATTTTATTTCAGCTTCCCTAAAAGATAGCAGAAAAAGGGGTGGATCCCCTCCCTCTGCTGAGATTCCTCTTTCAGATGACACCTCTGACAATGAGGAGAGATCCCTATCATGGGATAGGGATCAAGAGCAGTCGGATGAGTCAGAGGAAGAGGAGAGAGTCCCCTCCTCCCAGGCACTCAGAAAACAGGTTCAATATTATACTGAGTTGGTGCGTACCACATTCAGAATGCCCTCTGCTGAGGCCGCTACATCCTCTGTTTCTTCCCTGGGGGTCAGGAAAATCCCACAGACTGCCTTTTCCTTTCCAATTCATCCCTTAATGGATAAATTGTTGTATGAGGATTGGGGACATCCTGATTAAACTGTTTGCTCCTCCTAAAATGTTTTCTATGCTTTATCCTCTGGAGGAAAGTTTCACCAAGAAATGGGGGGGGGGGGGGGGTCCCATCTGTCTGTTTCTTGTGTGAATAAAAACCTGACCTGTCCTTTGGATAATGCTCAGGTATTTAAGGATCCAACTGATAAGAAGCTGGAAACGTTATTGAAAGCCTCCTTTTCCATGGCTGGCGCTGTAGTGCAGCCTACAGTCGCAACTGTGCAGTTGTGTCAGTTCCTCAAGGAACAGGCTAAGCAGATGCTTGGCCTTCTTCCCAGTGAGGAAGTGGAGAATTATGCAGAAATTCCTCAAATTTCTGTGTTTTTATGATTGATGCGATTTTAGATTCGGTCCAACAAGCATCTCGTTTGTCTCTCCTGTTGGTACACATGCGAAGAGCCCTATGGCTAAAAGATTGGGCAGCTTAGCTATCATGTAAGAAGTATTTGATTGGGTTCCCGTTTACAGGGGAACGCTTATATTGGGAGGAATTGGATAAATTCGTCCAAAAGATTACAGGGGGTAAATCTACTCTCTTCCAATCAAAAAGAGCAAACGTCCATCATTTAGGCATTCTCTTTCTCCCAGAGCATCAAGCTCTAAGCAGTGGCGACGGCCTTCCCAACCTCCCTCTACAGGAAAGGCCCAGGGGCAGAAAATGACTTGGGGACAGCCTGCCAAGCAGAGCCCAAAAGCTTCCTTGTGAAGGGGCGCCCCCACTCGGCCGAGTGGGGGGAAGGCGGGAAGAGATCCGGGACAAGTGGGTAACCTCCTCGGTATCTCTGGGCTACAGGCTAGAGTTTCAGGAGATTCCACCTTTCTCGCTTCCTAAGGTCAAGGATCCAGTAAAGCAAAAACCGATACTTCTGGCCTTAGATCACTTACTATCCCAGGCGGTGATAGTGGAAGTGGACCCAAAAGAACAGGGTTGAGGCCAAATGGAGGTGTCAGACCTATCCTGGATCTGAAGGATCTGAACCAGTTTTTGCGCATCCGGTCTTTCCGAATGCAGTCAATACATTCTGTGGTCTCTTGCCTGCAAGGGGGAGAGTTTATGGCATCAATAGATATCAAGGATGCATATCTTCATGTGCCAATTTTTTCCGCACACCAAAAGTTTCTAAGGTTTGCGGTAGATCAGCGCCATTTTCAATTTGTGGCCTTGCCACTCGGTCTCGCTACAGCTCCTCGAGTCTTCACAAAGATTCTAGACCCTCTCTTGGCAAACCTAAAAGCTCAGGGTATAACCGTGATGGATTATCTAGACTATTTGCTTCTCATAGAGAAAACGGTAGCGCTAGTCAAGAGGGTTACCAGAACGTTAGAACACCTGGAACGCCTAGGTTGAATTATAAACCTAGAAAAGTCGTCCCTACAGCCTGCTACCAGGTTGGAGTATCTGGGCATGGTCATCGACACCGCTCAGGGCGGGGTGTTTCTACCAAGGCCATGGCTACAGGGGATCTGGTGCGCCTAGTTCTGGGCAGAAGATCTACCCCCCCCCCCCCCTTTCATTCGGTTGTGTATGAGACTGTTAGGGAAAATGGTCACCTCCTTCGAGGCCGCTCCATTCGCCCAGTTTCACTCAATGCCTTTGCAAAGATGCATCCTTGCGGCTTGGAACAGGAAGCCCCAGGCCTTGGACCTTCCTATGTGTCTATGCCCAGGGACACGCAGGAGTCTCGGTTGGTGGTTACAGACCAAGAATCTGCTGAAAGGCAAAACTTTTCTTCCTCTTCCATGGAAGATTATAACTACAGATGCCAGCCTGACAGGCTGGGGAGCAGTGTTGGGGGGGGGGGGGGGGAGTCGTGCTCGCAGGGGAAATGGTCTGCGATCGAGAAGCTATTGCCCATAAATGTTTTGGAGATCCGGGCAGTTTATATGGCTCTCATAAACTGGTCTTACAGACTACGGGGTCTCCCTGTTCGAGTTCAGTTCGACAATGCCACAGCTGTGGCCTATATCAATCACCAGGGTGGCACCAGGAGTCTGATTGCACAAAGAGGTGAATCGCATACTTAGGCAGAAAGGCATGTTCCATGCCTGTCTGCATTCCAGGAGTGGAAAATTGGCAAGCGGATTTTCTAAGCCACCAACAGTTATGCCCAGGAGAATGGGCTCTACACCCGACGTATTTTGGATCATATGTCACAAATAGGGCACTCCAGACGTAGATCTGTTTGCGTCCGGTTTCAACAGAAAACTGGACAAATTTGTGTCAAGGACAAGAGATGTACTTGCTCAGGGGTCAGATGCTCTAACCGTTCCCTGGGATCAGTACAATCTAATTTATGCCTTCCCACCATTGCTGCTTCTGTCACGGTTCCTGGGAAGAGTGAAGAGGGAAACAAAGTCGGTTCTTTTGGTAGCCCCGGCTTGGCCCAGGCGACCTTGGTACGCAGAGATCTTGAGGTTGGCAGTAGGCAGGCCATGGATCCTTCCTTTCCGGCCAGATCTACTCTCGCAGGGTCCAATTTACCATCCTGCTTTACACAGTCTAAGTTTAACGGTTTGGCTGCTGAGACCCACATTCTGAGAGATCGTGGGCTTTCGGAGCCAGTTCTTTCTACTCTGGTCAGTGCCAGAAAGCCAGCCTCCAGGCTTATTTACTAAAAAAAAATCTGGAAGGCATGTGTTTCCTGGTGTGAACCCAGGGGAGTATGTCATTAGCAGGATCTTGGCTTTCCTCCAGTCAGGCCTAGAAATGAATTTGGCCGTAAGCACTATCAAGGTGCAGATTTCGGCCTTGTCAATGTTTTTCCAGAAGCCACTTGCATCACATTCCCTTGTGCGGGCTTTCATCCAGGGGGCTATGCGGTTAAGGCCACCAGTCAAACCTCCGGTATGCCCATGGGATCTGAATTTGGTTCTCTCGGCTTTGCAGGGGCAACAATTTGAACCTTTGCATCAGGCTTCATTAGTTCTTTTGACTAAAAAATTGGTTTTCTTGATAGCCATATCCTCGGCTAGAAGAGTGTCAGAACTAGCAGCTCTCTCCACCAAGGAACCTTATCTAATTATTCATAAGGACCGGGTAGTAATGCGCCCTAATAGGTCCTTTCTGCCTAAGGTGGTTTCAGGATTCCATTGGAATCAAGATGTAATCCTACCATCCCTTTTTCCGGATCCACAGTCCGCAGAAGAAGAGTCTTTGCACACTTTAGATGTGGTAAAGGCAATCGGTATCTATCTTCAGGCAACTGCTCAGATAAGAAAAACTGATTGCTTATTTATTTTGCCGGAAGGCCCTAGGAAGGGCCAGGCGGCATCAAAATCCACTCTCTCTCAAGTTGGATTAGACAGGTTATTTTTCAGGCCTATAGTGTAAAGGGGAAGAGTCCTCCTTTTCACGTGAAAGCGCACTCAGTGAGGGCTGTAAGTGCTTCTTGGGCAGTGCATCACCAGGCCTCCCTGGCTCAGATCTGTAAGGCTGCAACTTGGTCATCAGTCCACACATTCACCAGATTTTATCAGGTAGATGTAAGAGGGCAAGAGGATATCTCCTTTTGGGCGCAGTGTACTGCAGGCTGCAGTTTAGATCCTCTGGTCCATGGCGGTCTATGATTCTGATCTGTCTCCCTCCCCTCAATCTGAGTATTGCTTTGGGACATTCCACTTTGTAATGAAGCTCCTGTGTCCCATGATGTATGATCAAGAAAATAGGATTTTTATATACACCTTGCCTCTTGAGTACATCATGGGACACAGGGCTCCCGCCCTTCTTGGGTTTTACGTGGTTTCTTATTGCTTTGCTACAAAACTGAGGTGCCTCCCATATGGGAGGGGTTATATGGGGGAGGAATTCTCCTTAATTGGGGGTTAACCAGTGTCCAATCACCAGAGGTGCCTATATAACCCATTATATAATTCAGCTCTTGTGTCCCGTGATGTACTCTCAAAACGATTTTACAGGTAAGCTGTATATAAAAATCCTATTATTGCATATTCAATTGCAACTACAAGGCCGCCTGCAAAACTTTGCGGCCAAAACAGGCATCAGCCGATGCACTGATTTCTACCTTGTAGAACTTGGTAAACGCATGGACAGATGACCAGGTCGCCGCCTTACACACCTTAGCGACCGACGCTTGGTGTCGGAATCCCCAAGACATTCTGATTACCCTTATGGAGTGGACCGTGACCGGAAAGGGGGGGCACCTGCCCCTTCAAGGCGTAGGCTTGTACTACAATCTGTCTGATCCACCTGGAAATGGTGGCCGACGAGACCGCCATGCCTTTCTTTGGACCATTCATCGAAACAAACAGTGAGTCTGACTTCCGAAAAGGAGCCGTGGCAGACAAATACACCTTCAGAGCCCTAACCAGGTCAAGAGCATGAAAGGCCACCTCCTTCGGGTGCATCGGCTTAGGACACAGAGATGGTAATACAATGTCCTCATTGATATGAAAAGCTGAGACCATTTTAGGAAGAAAAGACGGTTGCGGACGCAACACCACCTTATCCTTTTGGATAACCAGATAGGGCAACTTGCAGGACAAGGCCGCCAGATCCGAAACCCTCCTGGCTGATGTGATGGCCACTAGAAAGACCACTTTCTGGGAAAGAGTCAACAGGGGAATCTCCCTGATATTTTCAAACGGCGGCAACACCAGGTTCAAATCCCATGGGGGTAACGATGGACGCACCGGAGGGACTACATGTCGTACCCCCTGAACGAAGGTACTCACTAAAGAGTGTGACGCAAGGGGTCGTTGAAAAAAGACAGCTAAGGCTGAAATTTTGCCCTTTGATAGTGCTTAATGCAATCTCTGGTCAACTCCTTTCTGGAGAAACGTCAGGATCCTGGATATGGAAAAGGAGCGCGGATGCCATCCTTTCTCCTCACACATGGAGATGTAGGCCTTCCAGGTACAATGGTATATCTTCCAAGAAGATTTCCATGCTCTCAACATAGTTGGAATCACTGAGTCTGTCAGACCCCGGTTCCTCAACACCTGGCACTCAACAGCCATGCCATTAAAGCCAGCGATGGTAAAGCAGGATGGAGAATCGGACATTGAGACAGAAGGTCCTCTTGCAGCGGCAGTCGCCAGGGAGTGTCTGCCACCAGATGCACCAGGTCTGCGTACCAGGGACGCTGAGGCCAATCTGGGGCAACCAGTATCTCTGGGATTCCCTCGGCTTCCACTCTGCGAAGCAGACGTAACAGTTTGTTTGGCGGAAAGGCGTAGATCAGCTGATACTGATCCCACGGAGCCACCAGTGCATCTGACGCATCGGCCCATGGATCTCTTGTCCTGGACACGTCTGGTGTGCTCCACTTCAGGTACAGTAACCTGAACATCTCCGGATGCAACGCCCATTCCCCTAGGTCCAGCATCTGTCGACTCAAATAGTCCGCCTGCCAGTTCTCCACTCCCGGGATGTAAATGGCTGACAGGGCCGGTACGTGTCGCTCTGCCCACCAAAATATGTGAGCGACCTCCCGTGCAGCGGCTGAGCTTCTTGTACCCCCTTGGCGATTGACGTATGCCACAGCCGTGGCGTTGTCTGACTGTATCCTGATCGGACGCCATGTGTAGAGGCACAGCCTGATCGCTCTCAATTCGAGTAGATTGATCGGCAACTTGGATTCTTCCATCGACCAGAGGCCCTGAGCCGACTGAACCCCCATCAATCCACTCCAGCCGGATAGACTGGCGTCCGTTATGATCACCGTCCATTTCAGAGGAAGGAATGATTTCCCAGACTGAATCACCGGGGACCTCAACCACCAGATCAGTGAGTCTCTGATGGACTGGCTCACCTGGATCTGTCTATCCAGGAACAACTGAGATTTGTCCCATTTTGTCAAAATCTCCTCCTGTAGGACTCTGGTCTGTAACTGGGCATAAGGTACTGCCTCGAAGGAGGCCAACATGAGCCCCAGTACTCGCATGCAAAAGTGGAGCGACAACCACTTGTGGTTCATCAGCAGTTTTACCGCGGATCTGAGAGTCTGCAATTTGTCTGAAGGGAGAAAAACTCTCGCTTCCATGGAGTCCAGCAGCAAGCCTTGGTACTCCAGATGCTGGGTTGGCACAATCACCGTCTTTTTTTAGGTCCAACAGCCACCCAAATTCTTGCAGGGTCTGCATGGTGATTGCCACATCCTCCTCTAATTCTGAGATGGAAGATGCCCTCAGGAGGAGATCGTCTAGGTATCCCACGATGGCGATCACACATTGCCGCAGCAATGCCAAAACTGGAGCCAATACCTTGGTAAAGACTCGGGGGGGGGGGGGGGGAGGAGCAGCCACAAACTGGTAGTGGGCTTCCCCCACTGCAAATCGCAGAATCTTTTGATGCCGAAGGCATATGGGTATGTGCAGGTACGCATCCTGGATGTCTAAGGACGCCAGGGAGTCCCCTTGATGGAGTGCAGCGTCTACTGGGCAATCTGATTCCATTCTGATCCTCTGGACTTTTACAAAGTGAGGGCTTTTAGGTCCAAGATCAGACGTATCCCTTCCTTCTTGGGAGCCACAAACAGATTTGAGTAGAATCCCTGGAAGCTTTCCGATTCCGGAACCGGTACAATCACCCCAAGATTCAGCAAATCCCTTACCGCCCCCAACAGGGCCTCCTGGCGAACCAGGGATACGGGCATGCTGGAGGGGAAGAATCTGTTTGGCGGCCAAGAGAAACTCTCTATCTTGTAGCCTCTGGAAATCAGATCGCAGACTCATTGGTCGGATAACCGGGAGGACCACCGGGCTACAAACTCCCGAAAGCGCCCCCCCACCCGAGACATGGGTGGGGGGCAAACCTTCTTGTGGTAGCACTTTTATTAGCAGGCTTGTTAGGCTTGCGGTTCCAGGGACGTTTTTGACCATCCGTGGGTGTCCTGCCAGGCTGGGGACGTTTTGTCGAAGCTCCGGGTGGACAAAAAAAGTCGCTTGTGAATGGAAAAAGAGGGCCTTTGCCTACAGCGTGGCTCCTTAGCCTTCCTGGCCTGTGGGAGTAGGGTACTCTTACCACCGGTGGCATTTTTAATAATGTCATCTAATGAGGCTCCAAAGAGCCGGTTGCCAAGGAAGGGAAGATCCATCAGGGCTTTTTTGGATGCCTGGTCAGCAGACCAGCATTTCAGCCAAATTAGGCACCTCAGCACCACAGCTGACACTAAGGCCCTGGATAACAGAGGGAGAGTATCTAGGGCTGCGTCAGACGTACTTAAGGCCTTGCACTAGTTGGTCTGCTAGTTCCATGCAGACAGGGGAAGCCTGTTGCTCTCCCAATTCGCGGTGCAAAAGTTTTGCCCACTCAGTCAGTGTCTGCAACACCAGTGCGGATACGAGTACAGGTCGCACGGCTGACACCACAACCATAAACAAGGAACGAGCCACTACCTCGGCCTTCCTGTCCATGGGATCCTTGAATGCAGGAGTCCCCTCAACCGAGATTGTGGTTACTTTGTTTAAGCTGGATACTGGGGGGGGGGGTCCACAACCAGAGGAGCCGACCACTTTTTGAGAAAGCGTAACGCACCGCCATGTATTTGGGGACCGTGCTGGCTTGCAGGATCCAAAGAGGACCGGTACATCAGCAGAGGGATCCGCTGGCTCCTGAATCTGGGTATCACGCACAGCTGTGATAAGTGCTCCAACAAGCGCTTTGTCCCGCCGTACAGGGACTCATCCTCACTGTTCGAATGGTCCTAGTCAGCGTCGTTTGACAATACAAAGCAGGGATCACCAGCCTCCGCAGGACCCGAGTCTGCGTCAGAGCTCACCCCAGAGGACGGGGGGGGGGGGGGGCACTTTTTAGTACCTTTCTTCCCATGCACTGCCTCCATCTTGGCCACAAACAAATTGAGGACCGCCGTCAGGGTGTCCATGGGTACTGCGCATTCCGCAGGTGACCCGGTTGCAATTGCCTGGATTTCGGGGGAAGAAACACCAGTTTCTGAAGCCATGCTGACCTTACCCTGTCTGCCACCCGAAGGGGACTTAGGACAGTGACAGTCCCACCCTCCTTGCTGCTGCTGACTGAGGGCCTCTAACCCACTGGACTCACCACCCTGAGGATTTCTGCACTGTTCACAAGTAATGCCTGTAGACCCCGAGTGCTCCCAGGAGGAAACAAACTGTCTGTGGCAGTCATCAGAATGAGCACTAAACAAGCTGAAAAACGTGCTCAGGCTGCAATAAAATGGCCACACAGCGTCCAGTAAACAGACAGGAAACACAGGGAAAATGGCTGTGAGCACATGCAAGCTGCTGGAGAACACTGAAAAACGTGCTCAGGCTTCTAAAAAAATTACCGCCAGTGTCCTGAATAGGAGAGCACTGGGAAAATGTCCACCTTGAAGCCCAGGCAGACACGCTGCCCTCGCCCACACCTAAAATGGCCGCCGGCCAGCTTCCATGAGGTACAGAGACAGAATGTGACAGACACAATGCTGCACCGAAAACACAGCAGGCCCTCACAGGCACCTTCCGAGAGCTTAACACACAGGATCCAGGACTCCACCAGCCAGCTAGTTCCCTATCCCAGGTGAGAGCCCTTGGGGATCTTGCACGCACACACCACTTAGCACCAAATGCAGCATCCCCCCCATGTGAGGGGGAGGGAAGGGAAGATAGGGACAGGGGAGAGAAGAGAGGGAGGTGAGGAACCCCCAAATCGACCTCCCAGGGAATGCCCAGCTGTTTAGCCCCACCAGGCAGGGAGAGCTGTACTTGCCAGTCTCAAAGAGCTGGGAGACATTCCATTGTAGATCTACTCCTGATCAGTACAGGGTAGTTACTGGCATCGGCATACTGTGACGCAGACATCAGTAGCCTGGTCATATGTACGCCTGGAGCATAAAAGCTCACCGACCACCTCCTTGAGCTGTGACCAGCACACGCTCAATGGCCGGGCTGGGGAGACTACAAGGATAAGGGTATCCAGCCTGTCACCCAGCCGGCTGTTGATAGTAGATCACAGGATCATTCATCAAAAACACAAGCTTCTGCGTAAAAAAGCACGGACCGATGGGCCTGCAGGGTTACCAGGTCCTTCTCCTTTACTTGGCAAAAATAAAACTGATGCTGCTTGGCAGGGTGGAGGGTTGTGGCCCAAGGGACCGCCCCCCTGGGCGGAACTAAGAGTTCTGAGTGTTGCGTTATAACTATGCCTAGTATTCGCCTAGTGATAAGGCTAACAACCCATTTGTTACAGAGAGGAGCTGTGTCGGCCAATGAATATAAGAGAAAAGGCTAAAGACAGAGTGTGCTTCAGGGTTTTTCCGCAGATTAGACCTCAGTGCGGAAGGCTTACAGGGGTTGATGGTTAAATATATATATTTTTTTTTTTTGACTCATGGCAGTTGACTGAGTCGAGTTACTCTAGGACAGTAATAGAGGGCTCTACAGGGCATGTCTCTGGTACCTCCCTCTGGTTCTAGAAGCTTGGAGAAGCTTCTGGAAGTTAGTGGGCAGAGGGTAGGCGGTCCTGATCTGTTTACTTGAGGGAATCTGGCCAGTCTCCAGGTAGAAGGCACTGTCAGGATGGCTAGATTAGCGCTTAAATATCAAGCCTGGTCAGCAAGGGAGTCTGGTGAAAGTGCAGAGGTTGCTGTTTTTGAGCTAAGGAGAGGAATCCTAAGAGTGAAATCTCTGTTATCTTTGGGTCTTGTGTAGAAGACGTCCTGACTGGCATGCGAGGATCTGGAAAATAGGAAGCCTGAACAGAAGTCTTGCCCATTGCAGCAGGAATCAAATGATGGGGTAAGTGCCTCGGGAGTAAAAAAGGAAAAGAATGCCAGACATAGCATACTTTCTTAGAGACAGCGTTGGGCTTAATCCTAATCATTGGTGGGCTTGTAGTCAAGGCAGCCAGATGGGCTGATACTATCGGCGAGTGTAAGAACTGTCTGAGGTTCTACTGAGGAGACATGATACTTCGGTATACAGTTTGGAACTTTGAACTTTTTCACTAAAGGGGACAGAGCTCCTGGTTTGTAAAGAGCCTTGCCATTGATTCATAGAGACTGCGACTATCAACTGTTGTTTTTCAAGTCAAGTTGGGCATCCTATAATCCCTATACCCTGTCCAAGTTGTTTTCCCCGATAAAACAATAAAAACAAGCCCATGGATGGATTTTTCGTGTCTGGATGAGAATTGGAAATGCGTGTTGCCTGGCTGTGCAAGAGTAGGGGGACTAAAAATTCAGCGTCTCCTGGGGGGGGGGGGGGGGGGGGGTAGTGCTACATGTTTATTGCACACTTAAAATTATTATAGCATATTAGTGCACTTGTGACCACAGTTGAGTACTGGAAATTATATATTTTTTAATTATAATGTAGCACTAACCCCCAAAGGAGCTGCTGATTTTATTGGGCTTACCGTTACCTTCTTGTACCTCGTATATGTCTAGGGGTTTCCCGAGGTTGATGGCCCAAGAACTGCAGAGACTGACACCAGATCCGCTTAAAGTGGGTGTAAACCCTTACAACACACTTTGACCTACAGGTAAGCCTAGATTAAGGCTTACCTGTAGGTCCAAGAAATATCTCCTAAACCTACACGGTTTAGGAGCTATTTGCCGAAAGACAGGCACCGCTGACAGCTGACAGCAAACCATCCAAAATTATTGTGAATAGTGCACGACCTCCACCACAGATATTACTGCCGCTTACCGAAGGTATATGGTTCTTTGTTACAGAGAACCATACAGTGCAAGTGACTGATTCCCCCAGTCCAGGGTATTCACAGGTGGATAAAGGAACCCGTTACTTCTCCCAGCCTCCAAAAAAACTTCCTCTCATCAGTTTACATAAAGGAAATAAAACTCGCAATAGTGTAAAACCCAAGTATTTTAATAAAGTAGAAAAAGCAAATTGCGCACTTACAAGATATCAATTGTATAGATCGCGTAACAAATTCGAGCCGGCCGGTCTCGATATGCAGCGCCCAATACTTCCGGAACAAACACGTGCGCTAGTGGCGTCAGGACGTCGCTCCTCCTCCCTACGCGTTTCGTCACTATGGGACGTGGTCACAGTGTAGATTCGCTTGGGGTCTTTCAACTAAGCCTCCGGGCTCTTTCTGAGAAGCCAGCCTTCCGCGTGGCCTTCTCCTGAAGAGTCCTCCCCTGGTTGCTTCTTCAGTTGCTGGGCCTCTCCACACCAGACTACCTCCGAATCCTCCTTTGAGTTACTTTGCCTCGGGGTAGCCAGCCTTGAGACTCGGAATTGGATGGATCCGCACCCCAGGCCATGAGAGCCCTGGGGGCTGGTCAGAAGGACCGGGACCAAACAGACAGAAAGCACATCTGGGTCGGAAACCCCGAAGTATGTGATGTCAGTACCTTAAGTATTCTCTCCCAGAATGCACAGCAGGATGACACGTCCACTGAGTTGGTTCCGAGAAAAATGGCACTCAATGCACCCAGCTGAACTACATTCTCACACCTGCCAGAGATGACAGCACC
Organism: Lithobates pipiens; assembly: GCF_037356315.1. Classification (NCBI taxonomy): domain Eukaryota; kingdom Metazoa; phylum Chordata; class Amphibia; order Anura; family Ranidae; genus Lithobates; species Lithobates pipiens. The sequence goes on along the minus strand of NW_027507787.1, from coordinate 145,423,696 downwards.
ACCTATAGCCAAGCAGAACACAGCCCAATCCAGCTAGATTGGTACTGAGACCACAATTTGGTGTAATTGAACCCCAAAACCAAACAGCGGTTCCAGGAATGTTAAATGGGGGAAAAAAACACACAGCGTGTGCTCTTCAGGAGCCAGCGCAAAAATAACAGTTAACTTTTAAGGAAAATATTTTAGTGGCCTGTCTCCTTCCAGGTCCAAGCAGTAGTGATGCATAGCATAGATGCCTCTGTGTATCAGCACTGCTTGGACTAAGTAAATGTACTAAAACTTGCCTCTGAAAATGGCCTGGTAAAATCAAGTAACAGATTTGACATGACCGTTTAGAACAACCAATTTTCAGAGGTTGCTAGAGGTTTTCATGAGCTATGACTTCCCATTTGATGCCTACATAGTTCCAGGGCCAACACTACTTGACAGAGCCAGTAGCATGAAACCAGTGATCTTTTTTACAGATCTGTCTGTAAGAGTGGAATTCTGACCACCACTATAAGGGTTGTATTTATCCTACTGATTGCCAATGCCAATGCCAATCACACTGACTACTGATGAATTTGATGTGAGGAGGAGATTTTGGTGCTGACTTCATGCCACTGTTCAATTCTGGGTAGACAGCGGCATTCAAATGTGAGTTATTCTCATTTTACTGTTCTTTATCTGTTTTGCAGTGGTGGCCGGTGGTAATTTTTTCTGGGGGGGGGGGCAGCAAACAGTACCACTAACGCCCCCCCCCCTCCCCCCGGTCGGTCAGGTCTGGAGCACTTACCCCATCCACTTCTGCCGTGCTTCACTGGCGGCTTCCCTTGCTCGGCAATGGCTTCTCCTACTTGGCAGCAGCTTCCCTTCCCTGCTCTCCCACGGACATTGCGGTAGATTCCGCTTCCTCCCTGGCTGCCAATTGGGATTCTTCTCTTTTCAGCCAATCGGAAAACGGGCCACTTCTGATTGTTCGGATTGAGGATCAGTGTTTTAATAGTGAATATTAATTTTCCGTTCTAACACCTGGGTGAGCTTGTGGTGCAATGCTCTGCGCCACAAGCCCACCCTATTTCTAAACCTATTAGAGCCTCTGGTTCTAATCAGGTGCTTCAAAAAAACTCCCTAGCCGATGTAATTCATGCGCCCGATGTCCTGAAAGGGGCTGGACACATGATTAGGTGGTGACGGCCACGTATCATAAAGCATGAATAGAGGGTGGCGGCAATGGATAGAGGGGGCAGCGCCCAGTTGCTCCGACACTGATCTGCTGTATGAATTTTACAATAATTACTACACCATTGGAACCCTTTTTGGCTCTTGTGAGCTTCATTTATCTGCAGTTTAATGTTTCATAAGGAGAAGTCCTTGGAGACCCTATGCTGTTACATTCTTTGCTGGATCAACACAGCTTTGGGTGTCTTTTGGTGCTGTGATGGCAGCTACTCACTCCGGTGAGTTTGAAATTCAGTTGGTGGTGGGAGATCACTGAGACAACATTTTATGTAGATCTGTTACACCACCATTGATGTTACTCATTGACCTTGTTCACTACCATTGGACATTATATTGCAATTTTATTTGGACTTTATTGGAATAATTTTTGTTTGAAGTTTTTTTTTTTTTTATTTATTTTTTTTTCTTTTATATGAGGCACTTCACTATTACTTTGCATTATGTTGCTTTAGTAAGGGTTCTCTGAGACCTTAAAATTTTATGAGTTCCTCCAGAGTAAAAAGTTACAGAAAGGTTTAGAAGAAAGAACTTGTGTGCTGTAAGCCTCCATTTGAAGGAACTCACCGGTTATTCTGCCAATTTCAGGGTGGTTCTTCCCAGCTTCACCTGCTGCATGTGCCCCCAGATTGTGCCCAATAATGTGGACATTGGATGGAGAATAATCAAAATCATTCTTGTAAAAAAAGCACAAAACATACAAATTTTAGCAAATTATTTTCTTACATTTTAACTCCAACCAAACGGCTAAATACACATATCAACTACATATTGGGAAACTGTTTTACCTGCCAAAGGAGACCTGTAGTAGGATAGTGTGTATGCTGCTGTTGCTGGTCTCTACTGAAAATGCTAGTTGCATAGCTGTTAGTTCCAATGGCTTTGGTACTTTCTGACCTGGAATAATCATACAGGTGTTCTGACCTTACTTTGACTTCCCTGACCTGTTTGTTCTGTGCCACTGACATTACAGCCAGGAAACTAGCATTCTGGGTAGCAGGTCAGGAATTAAAGCTTAATAGTTCTCACACTTCAGGTTTTCTTTATAAAATTAAAATTATAAAATTGCAGCAGGCCAGCAGGGCTATGCCACCTATTGTGATATATCAGTGAGAAGATGGAAGACAAGTTCTAGCAAACAAACTGATGGTTTAGCTTTGTTTTTTGCTTTTATAGCTAAAGTATTTTTGTATTGGTATGCAGAATCTAAGAATTAAAAAGGGGTAATTTTTGCTACCTGGAGAGTTTTCGTGAAATAAGCCAACTCAGCCCCCACAATACGGATATTGTTTGAAGCTTGAGTGTAGAGCCCCATAGAGCCACCGTGCCAATCCACACAGATACAGTTCACGTCCTCCATTTTTAGCATGGCCTGGAAGCAGAATGATTACAGATTATGGTGACATTGGTGATACAAAACAACATTTAGTAAATTAGAGAGGAAAACGAGCCAAAAAAGTCTAAGATATAGGAGCCACTGGACCCTGAAACCTCTCTAATCTCCTGCCACTGTCAGGGTCTAGTGAGACCAGAGCATGTAATTCAGACTCTGTTACATTCTCTGAATCATACCAGCAGAACATGGTGAATGACATCCAGCAGAACTTGTTGAAGTGACATCCAGCAGAACATGGTGGAATGACATCTAACAGAACATGATTGAGTGATATCCAGAAAAACATGGAGTGGCAACCAGCAGGGCCTGATGAATGACATCCAGCAGAATATAATGCAGTGGTATCCAACAAGACATAGTGGATTGACATCCGATCCACAGCATGGTAGCGTGATATCCAGCAGAAAATAGTGGATTCACATCCAACAGAACATAGTGGAGTGACAGCCATTAAAAAATGGAGTACTTTCCAGCAGAATATAGTGAAGTGCCACCTGCACAGTGTACACCTAAAGCTACCCCAATTGCTGGTGTTCTGCTGATCCTATCCGCAGGCAGCTGTAGCAATTAGTCGGTGTATTGTGTCATCTGCACAGTGTGCACCTAAAGCTACCCCAATTGCTGGTGTTCTGATCCTATACCACAGGCAGGCAGCTGCAGTAATTAGTCGGTGTATTGTGTCCTCTGCACAGTGTGCGTCTAAAGCTACCCCAATTGCTGGTGTTCTGCTGATCCTATAACGCAGGCAGCTGCGGTAATTACAGTCGGTGTACTGCGTCCTCTGCACAGTGTGCACATAAAGCTACCCCAATTGCTGGTGTTCTCATACTAATAATACTACAGGCAGGCAGTTGATTCTGCTAGCTGCAATATATCGGTGTATACATCACAGCTTTGTGCAGCTACATTTCCCTGCAGGCCATTAGTATGTCTGGAAGGCCAACAAGGAGATGCAGGCAATCGCAAGCCAATAAACAAGGGCAAGCAGGCTCTGATGCTAGAGGCAACAGTGCTGGTTGTGGACACGGTGGATCCTTATCAGCATGTGGCCATGGGACACATTTGTCCTTATTTTCGGCAGCTGGACGCGTTGAGCCGAAACATGCTGAAGACTTGGTAGAGTGGATGACCAAGCCATCCTCATCCTCTCTCACCCAGGCTCAGGGTACTGGCAAAGCAGCTGGCAACGCAGCCTCTTTCCTCGGCTCAATGTCATCAGTCACTCCTTCCCTAGCCCCACAATGTCCTCCTGAGGAGCCCCCGAAACTGTTTGAAAACAGTATTGGGTACATGCTCCATGAGGATGCTCAGCATTTTGAAGGCTCTGATGATGATACCCAGCTAGAGGATGGCAGTAACATGAGCCCAGAGAGAGGGGATGCCCAAGAAGGACAGTAATCTGGCAGTCATGTTCTCCCAGCTGCAGCATACTGCCAGGTTTGCTCCAGGGATGAGGGAGGGAGGGGATGAGGTCACTGACTCTACGTGGGTGCCTGAGAGGAGGAGGAGGCACATCTCCAACGAGGCAAGATGCCCTCCAGGGGCAAGCTTAAGGGCAGCACACCAACTGCATCACACCTCAGAGCTCCGCATGTGCAGAGCGCTGCCTCTGAGTTATTCCAAAAGTTCTTTGGTGTGGGCCTTTTTTGAGATGAGCGCATCAGATCACACTGCTGCCATTTGAAACATATGTCTCAAGCGTATCTCGCGTGGCCCAAACATCAGCTTGGGCACCACATGCTTGACCGGACATATGTCGATCTGCCATGCAGTTCATTGGCAAGCGTACCTTAAAGACCCACACCAAAGAACAAAGCAGACCTCTCCTTGCACCTCATCAGCTGGGATCTCCAAACCCACTATACCTTCAGTCCTCTCTGAAACCTGCACAGCCATCCACATGCCCAGCGGTTGAATGCTAGCTTGGCTAACTTGCTAGCACTTCAATTGCTGCCATTTCAGTTGGTAAACTCTGCCCCCTTCCGTGAGTTTGTGCAATGTGCTGTTCCTCAGTGGCAGGTTCCCAAACTCCACTTTTTCCCATGGAAAGGCGATTCTGGCTCTCTACCGGCATGTGGAAGACAATGTCTTGGCCTCTCTGGACAGGGCGATCAGCGGTAAAGTGCATATTACCACTGACTCGTGGTCCAGCTGGCATGGACAGGGATGTTGCCTATCTATCACGGCGCATTGGGTGACTCTTATGGCAGTTGGGAAGGATGCAGGACAAGGTACAGTAGTGTTGGAGGTTGTTCCGCCACCACGCCTCCAAAATGCTACTACTGGTGATTCTAACACACCTCTCCTCCACCTACTCTTCCTCTTCATCCTCCATGGCCTCTTCCTGTGCTTTGTCCTCGGAACCAGCTGTGCTCCGTAGGCGTTCAAGTACGCGGGCAAAAAGATGCCATGCGGTGCTTGTGCTAGTGTGCTTGGGGGACAGGAGCCACACTGGGGCAGATATTCTGTCAACTCTGCAGGGGCAGGCTGAGAGGTGGTTCACGCCATGCCAGCTTAAGCCAGGAACGGTGGTTCAGACAATGGCAACAACCTTCTCTCCGCCCTCTGACAGGGACAACTGAGCCATGTGCCCTGTGTGGCTTATGTCCTTAACTTGGTGGTGCAGTGGTTCTTCAGCAGGTACCCGGCTTACAGGATGTCCTGAAGGCAGGCCAGGAAAGTCTGTGTGCATTTCTGACAGTCCTATAATGCCAGTGCTTGGCTGGCTGACCTCCAAAAGGAATAGAACCTGCCCAAGAACCCGCCTATCAGATCTGTAACATGCCCACCAGGTGGAACTCAATGTTGGCCATGCTGCAGTGGCTTCACACACGCAGCAGAGGGCCATCAATGAGTACCAGCGTGACTATGGCACCAGGACAGGGTCAGGGGAGCTTGTTTTTTTGTTTTGTTTTTTTTCCCCACGCCAGTGGGCCATGATCAGGGATGCCTGCTCTGTCCTGTCACCATTTTGAGGAGGCCACGAGGATGGTGAGCAGTGACAGTGCATGCATCAGTGACCCTGTCCCTCTTGTCTACCTGTTAGAGCACACGCTGCGTTGAATAATGGACAGGGCACTTGAGGCAGAACAGAGGCAGGAAGAGGAGGACTTCCTTGCCTCTCAATGCCCCCTTTATCCAGACAGTGTTCCTGCTGGCCCGCCAATCACACAGGAAGAGGAGGAGGAGGAGGATTGTGTCAGCATGGAGGTGGAGCCTGGTACTCAGCATCAGCAGCAGTCTTTTAGGGACCATTTACAGTCCCAAGAAACCCGTGGACTACTTGTATGTGGCTGGGAGGAGGTGGCTGCGGATCATGTCGTCCTTAGTGACCCAGAGGATTCCGGACCAAATGCCACAGCTAACCTACGCTGCATGGCCTCCCAGATCCTGCAAAGCCTGCAGAAGGATCCTCGTATTCATCGGATCAAGGAGAGGGATCATTACTGGCTGGCAACCCTCCTTGATCCAAGTTACCAGGGTAAGGTTGCGGACTTTATCTTGCCGTCGCAGAGGATGAAACAGAAAGGTCTGCGCAACGCATTCCCAGAGACTGGGAGGTTACAAATTCCTGGTCCTGGACAACGTGTTGCTGAGGCTTCGGTCAGTCACAGAAGGATCGGTGGAGAAGGTGTCCATCTGACCGATGCGTTCAGACAATTTTTTTTAGTCCACAGCCCCAAGGTATGATCGGTTTCAGCAACCATCTCCAGGGTCTGATTTACATGGTGCAAGAATACCTAGGGGCAAGATCAGACTTGGACACCTTTCCCACCGAAAATCCTCTGTTTTTCTGGGTGTTGAGAATGGATCACTGGCCAGAGCTTGCACAGTATGCAATTGAGCTACTGGCCTGCCCTGCATCCAGCGTTCTTTTGGAGGCTTTGTAACCGATCACAGGGTGCGCCTATCCACCGACTCGGTTTATCGACTGACCTTCACAAAAATGAATCGGTCTTGGATCACCACCAGTTACCAAGCACCTGAAGCTGATGTAACCAAATAATTTTTTTTGAAATGTCAGATCCCTTTAAGACTACCTATGCTGATGTTGAGTGACTATCCTGTTATGCTGAGTGACTATCCTCTTCCTCCTCAATGATCATGCTGATAACTTGTAAGAACATTTTTGGTTCTGGGCGCCGCCACCAGGGGCGTATAATTCCAATTTTTGATGCAATATTTTGCAGAAGGTTTCGTTGCTGCACTCATACAATATTTGTGAGTGGTTTCAGTGTTGTGGCACCAGTGCCTAAGGCCCAATTTTTCAGCCCCAGTTTAACAGGGGTGTGTAATTACAATTTTTGATGGAATACTTTGCAGCAGGGCTCATTCCTGCGCTCCCACTAGAGTATCTGTGAGGGGTTGCAGTGTCGTGGCACCAGTGCCTAAGGCCCAATTTTTCTGCCCCTGTTCAACAGGTGCATGTAATTCCAATTCTTGATATAATATTTCACAGCAGGGCCTGTTCCAGCACTCACCAAGAGTAACTGTGAAGACTTGGTGTTATGGCACCAGCCCCACCACCAACACCAAAGGCCCCATTTTTGTACCACTGTTCAACAATGGCATGTAATTACATTTCTTGATAAAATAGTTCACAGTAGGGTGTTCCAGCGCCCACCAGGAGTCACTTTGAGGGCTTAGTGTTGTGGCAACACCAACACCTTAGGTCCAAATTTCTGCAGAGCATATAGGGCAGGCCCCTACTTTTAAACATCCAACTTACAAACGTCTCCTACTTGCAAACGGAAGGAGACAACAGGAAGTGAGATGAAATCTACCCCTAGGAAGGGAAATTCTCTCCTGTAAGAGTTGCTATGGGAAAAACATGTCTCCTCTCCTCTGATGCTTTATCCCAATCCTTGTTTTTACTAAAAACCCCAAATTTTCAAAAAACATTTGTCATTGGGACAGAAAGTGAGGTGAAGAGGTGCACACACAGCAAAAAGCTTAAAAATAGATTTTTTCACTGGAGCTACACTTTAAAAATGTACCAGTTCAAAATTACAAACAGATTCTACTTAAGAACAAACCTACACAGTCCCTGTCTTGTTTGCACCGCCTGTATACTGCTGTTCTGAGTATATAGGTATCAGGGCTGGCTTAGCCCTTCCTCCTCTGGTCTGGCCACTCAGCTGTCTGCTAATTGCCAGTTCTCTTCTCTTTTCCACAGTTACCAGCTGTTCCCGATTGATGCTCGTCTGACCTGCCTATTTAAAGCCTTCTTGCTTACTTTTTCATTTGCCTTTGCATTGGTCACATCACAAGGAACCATCTCCTGCTGTTTGTTTCAAGACTGGCTTGCTGACATCCCACCTAGCTTCTTATCCTGCTTGCGGTTGCCCTCCTTGGATCCCTGACTTCCGGCCTGGCTGGTTACCCGATCTTGTCAATTAACTTTGGACTGGCTGACTACCCGATCTGGCTACTGAACTTTGGCTATGCTTGACTACGCTTTTTTTTTTTTTCTATTTACCTTTTTTATTAATAAACAAGTGTGATTTGATTGTACTTCTGTCTCAGTCTGTTTCATGGTTTCTGACAATAGGGTCTCAAGGCCCCATGCCTTTCCTTTTTTTCGTTTGGATATGGGGTCCCCCTTAATATCCGTACAAGACCCAAAGGGGCTGGTAATGGGCAGGGGGGGGGGGGGTACCCATGCCATTTTTTTCACAATGATTTTCATACATATTGCCGGGACCAGACATTACATTAAAACCGCAAGCAGTTTTAAATGACTTTTTCCTTTTAAAAATGTCATTTTGTGCAGGGACTGTTCTAAACCCGTGCCACTTCACAAGCATACTATAGACACCCCCCAGGCACGATATTTAAAGGAATATTTCACTTTAAGCATCATTAAAATCAGTTTTTAAAACTTTATTTTGCATTGATACGTGTCCTCTGGGGCAAGACCTGGGTCCCCAAACCCTTTTTAGCACAACTTGCATATTAGCCTTTAAAATTAGCACTTTTGATTTTGAACGCTCTAGTCCCATAGACTTTAATGGGGTTCTAAAGTTCGCACACATTTTCAGTCCTTTCGCAGGTTCTGGTCCGAACAGAACTGGGGGGGTGTTCAGCTCATCCCTAATGGTGGAGTAACATGCAGAAAAGACATGGTAGAGATGTATCTACGTACCTGGCACATCTCAGTCATCCAACTCTTCTCGCCATTGTCCAGAAACCCGTGAATAATAAATTGCGTCTTCTGCAAAGTATTGAAATTGGACTCTTCAATAGTCTTGTATTGGATGGCACTGATTTCCTGTAGAGGAAAGCATGAATAATGATTAAATACAAGACCTAGCACAATTTGTATTAGCGTTTGAACTGCACTGAAAGTGTATTTAAAGCTAAAATGATTGAATGGAGTGTGAAAAGGTTGGACCCCCTGTCAAATATCTATTTCTTCTCTATGCCCTCTGAGGACCCACCCTTTCTATTTGTCCTAGTGTCACCAGACAAAGTGTTGGTAAATGCAGAAAGTTATCTGTGTGAAGTATAGCTGGTTGTTGAGCAGCGTGCCAGGAAGGCGGCTGCCGCTTCCTTAATAACTGATGACTCATCAGCTGTCAGCGGGCTTCCCCACTGACACCTCAAATGTAAACTAAACAATACCAGAAATAAAAAATAAAAAAAAAAGTGTGGTGTCCCTCCGATCCATACCAGGCCACATGCCCTCAACATGGGGGTGTGCTTTGTGCCCCTACCCATTTACCAAAAAATGTGTAAAAAGTGAATAGAGACAGTAAACATGTTTTTGATTCCTTTATTAAAAAATAAACACTGTCCCCCGATGTAGATCCATCTCACGCCGCTTACTGCGCCACGAAACCCCCAAAAAAACCTGGCCTCGTCAAATGCTTCCCGTGGACTGCCTGCTCCTCCATCTCAATCCAGAGAAATTATTTTAAAATTTGCAGCTACACATAATTCTGGATAGGAGGAGATTTTTACCTCCAAAACAGAAGTGTGGCAATGGGGGCTAAGCATGCCAATAGCGTGGCTAATTTATTTATGGCCAAATGGGAGGAGGATGTGATCTATGTCCAACAAAGGCCTGAATTAGCCTTGTGGCCATGATATATAGATGATATTCTCCTGCTATGGAAGCGAGACCCCACCTCTCATTGAACCAGAACAATACAGGTATTAAAGAGGAAGTAAACCCTGATGGGTTTACTTCCTCTTTTTTTCCCTGCAAAGGTAAAGCATAATGGACTACTATGCATCGCATAGTAGCTCATTATGTGTCACTTACCTGACACAGGAGCCAGCGAAGTCGCCGCTGTCCCCTGTAGTCCGCCGCATCCATGTTGCTTGTGGCGTCTCGCAGCTCCGACGAATCACAGCGGCGCAACCGCGATGACGTCACTCCCGCGCATGCGCACGGGAGTCGCGTCTCGCAGCTCTGCCGCTGCCATACGGCGAAGCCGCGATGACGTCACTCCCGCGCATGCGCACGGGAGTCGACAAATTAGGCAAATCCATTCTTGGATTTGCCACATTTAGTGCGCCTGCGCGCCGCTGTCTACGGCGCATGCGCCGTAGACAGCGGTGCCCATTTTCGGGCAAATATCTCCTAAACCATATAGGTTTAGGGGAGATTGCTTGGACCTACAGGTAAGCCTTAATCTAGGCTTACCTATAGGTCCAAGTTGTTTGGAAGGGTTTACTTCCTCTTTAAACTCAACTATGAGATGAGCCAAAAGGAGAGCCATTTTTTGGATCTCACCATTTGAGTGGAGGAGGGCCGCTTGGTCACCTCTACGTTCTTTAAGTCCACAGATTTTAAATGCATATATTTTGAGGGACAGCTGTCACCATCAACTTTGGTTGAATCGGATTCCAAAGGGACAGTTCCTTCAAATCATACAGAACTGCATCAGTTAGGAGGATTTTGATAACCAGACTGGGGTATTAACTCAGATTCCTGGAAAAAGGCTATGATCTTGCTACTTTGAATACTACACTGAATCAAGTTATCAATAGATCCCTATTGGTATTTCTGAGAGATAGAATGGAAGGATTTATTAATGAGTGGTATATGAGTCACATTTTCCCTAATTACTTTGTTTTCTACACAGCATCTCGCCATTAAACGCATAATGCAAAAACATTGGCATATTCTACAAAATGACAGAATTCTTGGCCCCCTGCTTTTACAAAAACCTCGTTATTTATAGAGGTATCACTTCTTTGAAAAATAAAGGTGCACAAAATATCTTTGACCCCCCCCCCCCCCCCTTCTAGACCCTCCTTCTTCCACAATCTCACTGGGTATCATAAATGTGGGAGATGCCAGGTGTGTAGTCTTATTAAATGTAAACCCAAAAAATGCTTGAATTTACTGTAAGACCCTTTATCACCTGTACTACATGCGTAGTTTATTTACTCCAGTGCCCGTGTGGGCTACAATATGTGGGCCGTATCACTGGCGTACTGAATGTCAGACTTAATGAACATATAGCCAATATCCAAAAGGGATACAAAAATCAGTGTCTCTCGACACTATGATCTTGTGTATGGTAGGGAACCAGCGGGAACCCTCTTCATGGGAGTAGACCATTTTGTCTCCCATTGGAGAGGGTGACTTGAAGTCAAAGAATTGTCTAAGTTCGAAACCAAGTGGATCTATCTTCTTAAGTTATACCCCACATGGGTTAAATGTTCATTGGGATGTGAATTGTTTTTTAGATAATTCTTAAACCTGCGTTTTTATATTTATTTTTATTCCTGTTTTTAATCAATTGTGTTGTTGTATTCTCCAGTTTTTGTATTAATGATATTGGTATTATGGTATTGAGCCTGGTTTCACTTCCTATATAAGGTTTTTAGATACATTTGCGCTATAGGGTGGTAACTATGTAAACCGGATTTGGCCAAATTCTTTCACCTGGGGTCTCTTGTCCATCACTTCTGTCCTAGCAGGACACAAGGGCTTTTTGGTAGTATGATTTTTGCACCAAATTGTGCAACGTATCTTGATTGAGGTGATGAGGCTTGGCTTGCATGCTGGGCCGAACAAGTTGGAAAGTGAGAAGGAGGCTTGGTTAGTTGTAATGGTTATAATATAGCAATGTCAGGAGCAATTGCCCCAGAAGAAGTCTTCTAGTGACATAACTGGTCAGGCGGTTACAGATCCACATCAACGCATTTACCTGGAAGTGCTAGCGATCGTCATTTTGTATAATGGATTTGATTCATACAGATTTTTATCTTAGTACGTCTATGGATGGTCTAGAGCTCTTATCGCCTTCTCTTAGGTTGATATAATAGTGGATTGGGAAAAATGAGATACATGATCTTACTTTGACCACCCATAATATGGGTCTATGCTCTCTGGTAAGGGCACATCTGCTGTATATATGTGGTGGCTGTGAATTCACAAGGTGGAGGGATTTTGGAGCACAAGAAATATTTCACCTGTTTCACTATTTTTGGGACTCTTCGTTTTGTCATGAAATTGACACTTGAACCCACTGATTATTTTCACTCTAGACAGTTTATTTATGGATTTTCTTTTGTTATAATATCTCATGTTAGTGGTGCAGATTTAATTTTAATTTAAGCGCAGTTTAATTTTATTTGCGTCCATGGACGTCTTCCCGAGCAAGCACTGTCCGCAACAGAGTCTGACACTCGGCTTATCGCAGATCAGAGTAAGGGATCGATCCCAGCCCCTTTCTACCTGATCAGCTGTCAGCCAATGACGGCTGATCAAGTAATGTAAACAGAAGATCGGTAATCTGTTTTTTTTTTTTTTTTTTTTTTTTTCTCCCAGGCGCTGACAGCGCCTATCGGTGCCTATCCAATGTCGCTTCATCAGTGCACATCAGTGAATGAGAAAAATTACCTGTTTTCAAAATTTTAGCACAAACTATGAAACGGGGTTTTTTTTTTTTTTCAGTCCTTTTTCATTCTATTTAGAAAAAATAATAAAAAAAAAAACCCAGCAGCAATTAAATACCACCAAAAGAAAGCTCTATTTGTGTGAAAAAATTATAAAGATTTAATTTGGGTACACTGTAGCATGACTTCGCAATTGTCATTCAAAGAGTGATAGCGCTGAAAGCTGAACGTTGGTCTGGGCAGTAAGGGGGTTTAAGTGCCCAGTAAGCAAGTGGTTAAATAAACGACTTGTCAAAAACAATCAACTCTGTGTATCTTTGTGTTTGACACTTTTTTTTTGGTGAATGAGTAGGGGTGCAATGTACCCAATACTTATTCACATGGGGGGGGCCCGGAATCTGGGGGCCACCTTGTTAATGGGTGCTTCCAGTTTCCCATAAGCCCCCTGCCCCCAGGGTTGTCAGGAAGAGGCAATTGTCCTCCCATCTTTCTTTACAAATTACATTTTTGCTTCAGCATGTTCTATACATGCTGCAGATGCACCACTTTACAGGCAGACTAAGGGGACCCGGGCACTATATTTAAAGGAATTTTAGATTTTTATTGTTTAAGTCAAAGTGGGTGGTTCCCACTTTAAGTGAAATAATAAAAATGAAAAATTCCTTCCTGCAGACCCCCACAACCACAGCCCAGGGTTGTGGGGAAGAGATCCTTAACCCCATCTGCCCAAAAGTGATGCTCGCTCGTCCCCCCCCCCCCCCCTTTCCTGGCCTGCATGTTGCTCAGATAAGTATCTGGTATGTAAACAAAGTGTATGTATGTGTATGTATATGTATGTGTGTATATGTATGTGTGTATATATATATATATATATATATATTATAAATTATAGAGCAGGGCTGATGGTCAGGCTTATCAAAATCATAAAGTGCCACATCCCAGTTAAAGACTATTCAAAGAAAAAGGGGAAATTGAGAAAGGGGGACTGGAGGGTAACCAACCCCCGGGACTTTTGCAACGGCACCAAATATATTCAATCCATAGATAAAATCAATGACCTTTTTATTTTAGTGTACAAAAAGACATTTATCAAACAGTTACATCCATTTACATATAAAGTGACAGATGCGAGTATACAAAAGTTGGTATATGAGCCTACAAGGCTTCATAAGTTACCACATTTATATATGATTTGAACTGCATTGTTTTTCTCCTACATGTTTCGCTCTTCAGAGCTTCCTCAGGACAATTGCAGAATACAGTACCTATAAATCCTATGTGTTGTCAGGGATGCATGGTGATTGACATTCATGTCGGCCCATTTTTTCATCTGTTCATTTGCATTTTTGATCTATTTTGTGAGTAAGATCAGGGCATATTGCCCTTAGCCACTATGGCCGCCTGTCTCTGACCGAAGGTCAGGTTTCCATCAGAGTACTGGCTCCAATAGATCATCACTGGCACAAATCCCTGACTTCAGCCAGAATCCAACATGGCCGACGTGCCATACGAACGCAATTTGCGTCCTTCGCGCATGCGCACGTGGGAGATGACTGGAAAATCTCCCAACTCTGGCCAGAATCCAACATGGCCGATGCGCTATACGGACGTAAATTGCGTCCTTTGCGCATGCGCCTTCGCCACCTAGACGCGCACGAAGAAGACCCTCCCAGTAGGTGTGCCCGCAGCCCGGCGGTGACGTCAGACGCCGCCGGGCTGGAAGCACGAGTTATAACGCGGGTCCCGGTCAGTGTCATCCAAGCGAGCGATGGCTGCTGACCTGTGGAGCTGCTGCACGGATGAAAAAGCACCTTAATCCTCTTGACTGTACTATACAACTATATTTAACAGGTAGGAATGAAAGGGCTCTGATGGGACTAGAGGGAGGATCCTGAAGTCCAAATTCAGAGTTACATATCCTACACCATAGAGATGCTTATACAATATTGATGGAGACATGGCTTTTCTTTTTATCTTTTCCTTTTAGAAACCAGCACAGAGAGCTCTCTTGTGTTCAGAATTCATACTCTGTTGAATCTCTATCTGACAACACATAGGATTTATAGGTACTGGGCACGCATAACTGGTTCTAGTTTTGCCACCCTCTTGGTTTTACCAGGTATGATTCATGGTGTTTACTGTGCTATTTTGATACTCCATATGAGTGATCTATGGAAACTATATATATATATATATATATATATGTTTCTTGTGCTTCTGCAGATCCTTGGGGGGGAGTAACTGGGGGGCTCTCGGGGGTGCCTCACCACGAACTGCTTGCTCTGACGACAAAAAGACAGTTTATCCTCGCTTAAGCATTAATAGATGCATAAAACATTTGAAAATTATGATAGATAATGACACTAGCCTACCAGATTTATGGGGTAAGATATTTTTCTTGCTTGTTCATATATACTTTTTCATTTAGGTTTCTTTTTTATTCGAACATTTTTTTCATGTTTATTTTCTTATTTACTTTATTGTAGTATTTGTTTTTTTTGTTGTTATATATTTTACTTTACATTTATTATTATTATTTGTTGTGATCCTATCTGCAATCTCCATTAATGGGGAATCGTACTTCATATTATACTTTCTTTATGTATTCAATTTTGGGACACCATCCATATGAATGGTCTGGCTGTTCCTTTTGGAGTATTAATAAGTCATCTAATATCGATATACAAACTATGTCCTTGTGTTTCAATACCCTAAGGTTGGGGGCTTCATTCCTCTCTAACTAATATGTTGGACACAAATGAATCCTACCACCAGATTCTCTTTAAATTCAGATGTGTTAGCACATATGGGCGAAACACCTCTATGTACCCTTAGGGGCTGTGTGTGTACAGAATTACCTATGTATTTGTATTTTTAAACAAATGATGTGTTTGTATAATTTCAGTTTTCTACTGATTGCTGTATTCTGCAATTGTCCTGAGGAAGCTCTGAAGAGCGAAATATGTAGGAGAAAAACAATGCAGTTCAAATCATATATAAATGTGGTAACTTATGAAGCCTTGTAGGCTCATATACCAACTTTTGTATACTCGCATCTGTCACTTTATATGTAAATGGATGTAACTGTTTGATAAATGTCTTTTTGTACACTAAAATAAAAATTTCTTTGATTTTTTTATCTATGGATTGAATATATTTGGTGCCGTTGCAAAAGTCCCTGGGGTTGGTTACCCTCCAGCCCCCCTTTTCTCAATTTCCCCTTTTTCTTTGAATAAGTATCTGGTATGGATCTTGGGGGCCCCACTCAGTTTAAAAAAAATAAATAAAGATATTGGCATGGGGTTCCTCTTAGAATCCATACCAGACCAGAAGGGCCTTGTATGGATTTGGGGGGGGGGGGGGGGGGGGGGGGAGAGAAACAAAAGCTGTTTTTTCTGTGAATTTCCTTTTACCTGTCAGGGCCAGGAAATGAAGGAAAATGTTCCCTCTGGGAAGCAGAGAAAAAAAACGGGTTTTAACCACTACCTACTTTACTGAACAATAGACAATTTTGACAATAGATACATTTTAAATACCCCCCATAATCCTTCACAAGGGTTTTCAGGTCAAAGCTGTGGGAGGTCATCAAATGAACAAACTCCACTGTCATGCTGGACAGGTGAATTAAAGTCCCAGGGGCCTTCTACAAACATTTCTTTCTAGATAAATACTGCCTTGCTGATTGTTTTTAAAGGATAAGAATTTTACAGGTTCAGTTTTCTTTAAGCACACACATTAGATCTTACCTGGTAGGTACTGAGGCTGTCCCGGGTGTAGAGCAAGAATCGAGTATTTATCCTCTCCGGTGACCAGGGTAGGTGGGGGATGGGTCTCTGCAGAGTCCATGACAAGGGATATTCATTGGAGAAACAGCCAAGACGATCGTAACATACTTTAGCTAAGAAAAACAGGAAGAATATGAAAAAAATCTACAATACATATATATCCATCTTTATGGGAACATTTTGAGTATAGCCTCAAGTAACAAGGCCTAAACCTAGGCATAAAAACTACCATCATCCAAAAATGATATAGGAGGAAAAGAAAAGGGATGGGAGCGTGAGGACAGTTGCTGCGGCTGACCAGACATGTACTCCAACCCCCAAGGTTTTGTGGTAGACTAGCTCGGTACTGATACCCAGAAAAATAAATCTTGGATAAAAATGAAATCATTTATTACATATAAAAAGAATACATAGATCAAATTAAAAAAGTTTCAAAAAACAGTATACAAATACTCAAAGGTTTCCCCAAGAGATATCGGTTGATGGAATTTTTGTCCATAGATTAACCAGTCTTCTACTAGTTACATAGACCGCTTCGTCAGGAATAATAATCTATAAAGCAAATACTCAAATAAAAAACAAGAACATATATAGAAGCATAATATATTCTCAGCGATAACGTTGAGAAGTTGCTTACCCAAACAAGTCAATCGCCAAGTACAAAGCCCAGCCACTCAAAAGGATCCTCCCACAACCAGGGCCGGCGCAACCACTAGGCAAAGTAGGCAGCCGCCTAGGGCGCACTACCACCTAGGGCGCAACCACGGCCTCTGTCCAGTGTTCTCTCGCCCCCCGTGGTGTGCCGCTGGCGCCACCAATCCCCCATGTTTCCCGCTGAGCGCTCACACGTGTTTATCTCACAGCGCCGCTCCGGGACTCCTTTGCTCCAGCCTGTCCCTCTGGAGCGGCGCTGTGTGTCTGTGTGAGTGCAGCGGAGGGGCGGGGCTCGGCGGAGGTGAGAGCATTGAGACGTCGGTCAGCTGACCTCCTGCCCGGCGGGGACATCGTGGAGGAGGGTGGACGGCGCTGGCCTGGTCCCGGCGGGGATATGATGGAGGCGGAGCGGGTTCATGGCGCTGGCGTGGCCCCGGCGGAGCGGGTGGACGGCGCTGGAGTGGACTCCTGAAAAATTCTGCGGAGGAGTCGGAGAGGCCCGGATGATGGTCCCTGAAGGCAGCATCAAAGAGCAGAGGTAAGGAGGAGCCGAGGAGGATGGATCATCCCCGATCTACATTGAGCTGTATGGAGGGGGTTTGTGTGTGAGTAATGCAGGAAGTAGGAGTCAGGTAGGTCAGTGTGATGTGTGTCAGTGCGATGTGTGTCAGTGTCAGGGTATGTGTATGTGTCAGTGTGATGGTCAGTGTATTCGTCAGTGTATTCGTCAGTGTATTCGTCAGTGTATTCGTCAGTGTATGCGTCAGTGTGATGCGTCAGTGTATGCGTCAGTGTGATGCGTCAGTGTGATGGTCAGTGTATGCGTCAGTGTGATGGTCAGTGTATGCGTCAGTGTGATGGTCAGTGTATGCGTCAGTGTGATGGTCAGTGTATGCGTCAGTGTGATGGTCAGTGTGATGGTCAGTGTATGCGTCAGTGTGATGGTCAGTGTATGCGTCAGTGTGATGGTCAGTGTGATGGTCAGTGTATGTGTCAGTGTATGTGTCAGTGTATGTATGTGTCAGTGTATGTATGTGTCAGTGTATGTATGTGTCAGTGTATGTATGTGTCAGTGTATGTATGTGTCAGTGTATGTATGTGTCAGTGTATGTATGTGTCAGTGTATGTATGTGTCAGTGTATGTATGTGTCAGTGTATGTATGTGCCAGTGTATGTATGTGTCAGTGTATGTATGTGTCAGTGTATGTATGTGTCAGTGTATGTATGTGTCAGTGTATGTATGTGTCAGTGTATGTATGTGTCAGTGTATGTATGTGTCAGTGTATGTATGTGTCAGTGTATGTATGTGTCAGTGTATGTATGTGTCAGTGTATGTATGTGTCAGTGTATGTATGTGTCAGTGTATGTATGTGTCAGTGTATGTATGTGTCAGTGTATGTATGTGTCAGTGTCAGTGTATGTGTCAGTGTCAGTGTATGTGTCAGTGTCAGTGTATGTGTCAGTGTCAGTGTATGTGTCAGTGTCAGTGTATGTGTCAGTGTCAGTGTATGTGTCAGTGTCAGTGTATGTGTCAGTGTCAGTGTATGTGTCAGTGTCAGTGTATGTGTCAGTGTCAGTGTATGTGTCAGTGTCAGTGTATGTGTCAGTGTCAGTGTATGTGTCAGTGTCAGTGTCAGTGTATGCGTCAGTGTGATGGTCAGTGTATGCGTCAGTGTGATGGTCAGTGTATGCGTCAGTGTGATGGTCAGTGTATGCGTCAGTGTGATGGTCAGTGTATGCGTCAGTGTGATGGTCAGTAGTGATGGACGAACTTCCGACGGGACGTTTCGCGAACGCGAAACGCGAACGGGCACAAACGTTCGCGAAAACGACCGTTCGCCGCGGGCTCCATTGACTTCAATGGGAGGCGAATTTCGCAAACCTTTAGGTCGAATTTGCGGCCACGGGGTAATTATTAGGGGGTAGCACGTAGTCCCACCACCTGGACAATAGCATAATACATGTATGAGGTGAATTTGGGATCGATAACTACAAGCATTTTTTTTTTATTTGGGAAATTGTTCTGACAATTCAGGACTATGGAGCTAATGAAGGCAATGGAGGAGAGGGAAGGTCAGGGACCAGGGTAGGCAAACAAGAGGGTGCTGGAGATACAGAGCACTGACAGCAGCACCGTAATACAGAGCACTGACATCAGCACCGTGACATACAGCGCTGACAGCAGCTCCGTGACATACAGCGCTGACAGCAGCTCCGTGACATACAGCGCTGACAGCAGCTCCGTGACATACAGCGCTGACAGCAGCTCCGTGACATACAGCGCTGACAGCAGCTCCGTGACATACAGCGCTGACAGCAGCACCGTGACATACAGCGCTGACAGCAGCTCCGTGACATACAGCGCTGACAGCAGCTCCGTGACATACAGCGCTGACAGCAGCACCGTGACATACAGCGCTGACAGCAGCTCCGTGACATACAGCGCTGACAGCAGCACCGTGACATACAGCGCTGACAGCAGCTCCGTGACATACAGCACTGACAGCAGCTCCGTGACATACAGCGCTGACAGCAGCTCCGTGACATACAGCGCTGACAGCAGCACCGTGACATACAGCGCTGACAGCAGCTCCGTGACATACAGCGCTGACAGCAGCTCCGTGACATACAGCGCTGACAGCAGCTCCGTGACATACAGCGCTGACAGCAGCTCCGTGACATACAGCGCTGACAGCAGCACCGTAAGCAGCCCCAGGAGGAAGTCAGCACAGCACAGGGATGGTGTGATCCCCTCATAATAAGAACCCCCAGGAGGAAGTCAGCACAGCACAGGGATGGTGTGATCCCCTCATAATAAGAACCCCCAGGAGGAAGTCAGCACAGCACAGGGATGGTGTGATCCCCTCATAATAAGAACCCCCAGGAGGAAGTCAGCACAGCACAGGGATGGTGGGAGCCCCTCATAATAAGAACACCCAGGAGGAAGTCAGCACAGCACAGGGATGGTGGGAACCCCTCATAATAAGCAGCCCCAGTAGAAATATGACACCGCTCAACCTCTTCAAAGAGGAGGGTAGGGGCATATAGTACGGTGTGCTTTTTTGGGTCAGGGAAGTGAGCCAAATGAATTAAGAAGGTCTGTGTGCTTGATTCCAAAAATTGTTTATAGACATATACATGGTCTACTGATCACATGTGTTGAATTCCTCCGAGATCCATGCCTCATTCATTTTTAGAAATGTGAGGTAGTTAACACTGTGGTGAGCTAGGCGAGTACGCTTATCGGTCACAATCCCCCCTGCTGCGCTGAACGTCCTTTCGGACAGGACACTGGATGAGGGGCAAGCCAACAGTTCGATTGCAAATTGGGCAAGCTCTGGCCAGAGGTCAAGCCTGCCCACCCAGTAGTCTAGGGGTTCATCACTCCTCAGAGCGTCCACATCGGCCGTTAACCCAATGTAGTCGGACACCTGACGGTCTAGGCGTTCCCTGATGCTGGATCCGGATGACACCTGTCGATGGGTCGGCTGAAAGAATGACCTCATATCCGAAGTCACCAACACATCTTCAAACCGGCCTCTTCTTGCAGGCGCTGTTGGATTGGTACCCGCAAATCCTTCTCTGGGAGTGGGAATTGCTCCTCTGCCAGCGCACGCAAAAGCAGAATGCAGCATTTCTCGAAGCAAGGCCTGGAAGTGCTGCATTCTGACAGCCCTCTGCGACGGCGGTAACATTTCCGCCATTTTGTGTTTGTACCGGGGGTCTAAGTACGTTGCCACCCAGTACTGGTCCTTGACCCTCATGCTTTTTATACGGGGGTCCCTATTAAAACACTGGAGCATGAAGGCCCCCATTTGCACTAAAGTGGAAGCGGTGTGGTGGCCTGGCTCCTGCTCATCATCCAGGATAATGTCGTCCTCTTCATTCTCCTCTCCCCATCCTCGCACAACAGGGATCCCAGAAAGGTTTAAAGCATGCTCTTCTTGCTCCTGCTCATCCGCCCCGGCACCATCCTCCTCTGACTCCTCATCAGACTCCTGTTGTTGACTTGTCTCAGATAGAGTAGCCCCCCCTGGGAATTCATCCAGCATTGCGACTTCCTCATCTTCCCGCTCCTGCTCCTCCACAGCCTGATCAATGACACGACGCAATGCACGCTCCAGAAAGAAGGCATAAGGTACCATGTCACTGATGGCGCCATGGCTGCGACTGACCAGTTTGGTGATCTCCTCAAATGGCCGCAGAAGTCTGCATGTGTCGCGCATGAGCAGCCACTGGCGCGGTGAAAAAAAACCCAGCTCCCCAGAACCGTTTCTTTCGCAGAGTTCATACAGGTAGACGTTAACTGCACGTTTCTGCTGGAGCAGCCTATCAAGCATATAGAAGGTTGAGTTCCATCGCGTCGGGCAATCGCAAATAAGACGTCTGACCGGCAGATGGTGTCGCCGCTGAATGTCAGCAAGGCGAGCCATGGCCGTGTAAGATCTTCTGAAATGGGCCGAGATTTTCCTTGCCTGCCGCAAGATGTCCTGGACCCCAGGGTATTTGACAAGGAATCGCTGCACGACCAAGTTTAAGACGTGTGCCATGCACGGCACGTGCGTGATTTTGCCCTGTTTCAATGCGCTAAGCAGATTGGCACCGTTGTCACACACCACTTTACCAACTGTCAAATTGAGCGGTGTTAGCCACTCATCTGCCTGTGAACGCAAAGCTGAAAGGAGTGCCGGGCCAGTGTGGCTCTTTGCTTCCAGGCACAACAGACGCAGCACGGCATGGCAACGTCTCACCTGGCATGTGGAATAGGTTCTGGGGAGCTTGGGCGGTGCAGTGGAAGAGACGCTAGCAGCGGAAAAGGAGGAGGCAGCTGAGGAGGAGAGGGAGGAGGATGGAGTAGGAGGAGGAGAAGAAGAGTCAGGCCTGCATGCAATCCGTGGCGGTAAAACCAAATCTACACGGGTGCCACGGGTTACATGCTTGACGGCCGTCAGAAGGTTCACCCAGTGGGCAGTAAAACTGATATACCTTCCCTGCCCGTGTTTGCTAGACCACGTGTCTGTGGTCAGATGTATCTTGGCACCGACACTGTGTGCCAGAGATACATTCACTTGCCGCTGAACATGGCCATATAGCTCTGGGATGCCCTTCTCTGAGAAATACTTCCTTCCTGGGACCTTCCATTGTGGTGTTCCAATGGCCACAAATTTGCGAAAGGCCTCCGAGTCCACCAGTTTATATGGCAGTAGTTGGCGGGCTATGAGTTCTGACAAGCCAGCCGCCAACCGTTGGGCAAGAGGGTTATCCGGCGTCATCATTTTTTTACGCTCAAACATTAGGCCCACGGAAGCCTGCCTTTTTGCAGAAAAATGTGAGCTTGGCGTGATGGAAGGTGGAGTGGAGGACAATTGTGAGGAGAGAGGAGAAGGAGAAGTAGAAGACGAGGCTGGACGGTGAGAGCCTGCAGTGTGGCTTTGTGTGTTCCGTTGCTCCCACTGGGCTCGGTGATGGCTGCTCATGTGCCTTCTTAAGGCGGTCGTCCCTAGGTGAGTATTGGGCTTACCGCGACTAACGCGTTGACTGCAAAGATTGCAGATGGCAACGCTATTGTCAGCAGCGGACACGTTAAAAAAAGCCCACACTGCGGAGCCATGTGCCGGTGTCCTGGGAGCGCCAGATGTGACCGTACATGGTCGATGACTCGCTCCTGATACATTTGCAGTCTGCTTTGTCCCTGCTGTGCAATGTAAGTCATTGCTGCTTCTCCTCCCTATCTGCTGGTCCATATCTCCCTCTGAACTCCCCTCCTCTTCCTCTCTTGTGGGCACCCACGTGACATCACTAGACACGTCATCATCAACGTCACCTTCCCCACCGCTATAAGTAGAGTAGGCAGCAACACCGGGGACCAACCTCCTCCTTGGGCTGATCTGGGTACTGGCGTCAGACTGCTGAGTAGCGCTTGTTGCTACCTCCTCTTCCTGATCCAATACCAAGAGTGGCTGCGCATCAGAAATGTCCTCTTGATATGGATCGGAAAATAATTCCAGTGACTCAAGCGGAAGGTATGTGGTGGTGGTGGTGGTGGTCGTGTTGTTGGTGGTAGTGTCTTTGGGGGTGCACATAGCAGAGAGTGAAGAAGAGGGTGCAGATCGAGAGGATGAGGAGGGTGCAGAAGAGTAAGGCTGAGCGAGCCACTCAACCAAGTCTGGTGCATCCTTTAAAGTAATTGAACGCACCTTCTGCAACTTCCCACTTTGGCTCAAGCCTGTTGCTCCTGCCCTACCCCTACCACCCCTGCGGAAGGGCCTGCCTCTTCCTCTGCATGTCATTTTTTAAATGACCCTGTGACAAAACTCTTAGTCCCTATACCGCTGAAGGACTGCTGCAGTATAGGTGAGCGGTCAGCAGTGGTGCACGTCAACCCTATCTATTGTGGACCTATAGCGGTCCTTACAGAACAGCAGACTGTACCGCACTCAAGCCTATGTACCGTAGCACCCTATACCAAGTTACCAGTCCTTATAAGAACTTTTGTGGACCAAGCAGGTTGTGTATTAGTGTTTAGCAGACTGTACGTCAGTCCCTATACCGCTGAAGGACTGCTGCAGTATAGGGCAGCGGTCAGCAGTGGTGCACGTCAACCCTATCTATTGTGGACCGATAGCGGTCCTTACAGAACAGCAGACTGTACCGCACTCAAGCCTATGTACCGTAGCACCCTATACCAAGTTACCAGTCCTTATAAGAACTTTTGTGGACCAAGCAGGTTGTGTATTAGTGTTTAGCAGACTGTACGTCAGTCCCTATACCGCTGAAGGACTGCTGCAGTATAGGGCAGCGGTCAGCAGTGGTGCACGTCAACCCTATCTATTGTGGACCGATAGCGGTCCTTACAGAACAGCAGACTGTACCGCACTCAAGCCTATGTACCGTAGCACCCTATACCAAGTTACCAGTCCTTATAAGAACTTTTGTGGAACAAGCAGGTTGTGTGTTAGTGATTAGCAGACTGTACGTCAGTCCCTATACCAATGAAGGACTGCTGCAGTATAGGGCAGCGGTCAGCAGTAGTGCACGGCAACCCTATGTATTGTGGACCGATAGCGGTCCTTACAGAACAGCAGACTGTACCGCACTCAAGCCTATGTACCGTAGCACCCTATACCAAGTTACCAGTCCTTATAAGAACTTTTGTGGACCAAGCAGGTTGTGTATTAGTGTTTAGCAGACTGTACGTCAGTCCCTATACCGCTGAAGGACTGCTGCAGTATAGGGCAGCGGTCAGCAGTGGTGCACGTCAACCCTATGTATTGTGGACCGATAGCGGTCCTTACAGAACAGCAGACTGTAACGCACTCAGGCCTATGTACCGTAGCACCCTATACCAAGTTACCAGTCCTTATAAGAACTTTTGTGGACCAAGCAGGTTGTGTGTTAGTGATTAGCAGACTGTACGTCAGTCCCTATACCAATGAAGGACTGCTGCAGTATAGGGCAGCGGTCAGCAGTAGTGCACGGCAACCCTATGTATTGTGGACCGATAGCGGTCCTTACAGAACAGCAGACTGTAACGCACTCAGGCCTATGTACCGTAGCACCCTATACCAAGTTACCAGTCCTTATAAAAACTTTTGTGGACCAAGCAGGTTGTGTGTTAGTGTTTAGCAGACTGTGCGTCAGTCCCTATACCGCTGAAGGACTGCTGCAGTATAGGGCAGCGGTCAGCAGTGGTGCACGTCAACCCTATCTATTGTGGACCGATAGCGGTCCTTACAGAACAGCAGACTGTACCGCACTCAAGCCTATGTACCGTAGCACCCTATACCAAGTTACCAGTCCTTATAAGAACTTTTGTGGACCAAGCAGGTTGTGTATTAGTGTTTAGCAGACTGTACGTCAGTCCCTATACCGCTGAAGGACTGCTGCAGTATAGGGCAGCGGTCAGCAGTGGTGCACGTCAACCCTATGTATTGTGGACCGATAGCGGTCCTTACAGAACAGCAGACTGTAACGCACTCAGGCCTATGTACCGTAGCACCCTATACCAAGTTACCAGTCCTTATAAGAACTTTTGTGGACCAAGCAGGTTGTGTGTTAGTGATTAGCAGACTGTACGTCAGTCCCTATACCAATGAAGGACTGCTGCAGTATAGGGCAGCGGTCAGCAGTAGTGCACGGCAACCCTATGTATTGTGGACCGATAGCGGTCCTTACAGAACAGCAGACTGTAACGCACTCAGGCCTATGTACCGTAGCACCCTATACCAAGTTACCAGTCCTTATAAAAACTTTTGTGGACCAAGCAGGTTGTGTGTTAGTGTTTAGCAGACTGTGCGTCAGTCCCTATACCGCTGAAGGACTGCTGCAGTATAGGGCAGCGGTCAGCAGTGGTGCACGTCAACCCTATCTATTGTGGACCGATAGCGGTCCTTACAGAACAGCAGACTGTACCGCACTCAAGCCTATGTACCGTAGCACCCTATACCAAGTTACCAGTCCTTATAAGAACTTTTGTGGACCAAGCAGGTTGTGTATTAGTGTTTAGCAGACTGTACGTCAGTCCCTATACCGCTGAAGGACTGCTGCAGTATAGGGCAGCGGTCAGCAGTGGTGCACGTCAACCCTATGTATTGTGGACCGATAGCGGTCCTTACAGAACAGCAGACTGTAACGCACTCAGGCCTATGTACCGTAGCACCCTATACCAAGTTACCAGTCCTTATAAGAACTTTTGTGGACCAAGCAGGTTGTGTGTTAGTGATTAGCAGACTGTACGTCAGTCCCTATACCAATGAAGGACTGCTGCAGTATAGGGCAGCGGTCAGCAGTAGTGCACGGCAACCCTATGTATTGTGGACCGATAGCGGTCCTTACAGAACAGCAGACTGTAACGCACTCAGGCCTATGTACCGTAGCACCCTATACCAAGTTACCAGTCCTTATAAAAACTTTTGTGGACCAAGCAGGTTGTGTGTTAGTGTTTAGCAGACTGTGCGTCAGTCCCTATACCGCTGAAGGACTGCTGCAGTATAGGGCAGCGGTCAGCAGTAGTGCACGGCAACCCTATGTATTGTGGACCGATAGCGGTCCTTACAGAACAGCAGACTGTAACGCACTCAGGCCTATGTACCGTAGCACCCTATACCAAGTTACCAGTCCTTATAAGAACTTTTGTGGACCAAGCAGGTTGTGTGTTAGTGATTAGCAGACTGTACGTCAGTCCCTATACCAATGAAGGACTGCTGCAGTATAGGGCAGCGGTCAGCAGTAGTGCACGGCAACCCTATGTATTGTGGACCGATAGCGGTCCTTACAGAACAGCAGACTGTACCGCACCCAAGCCTATGTACCGTAGCACCCTAGACAGACCAAGTTACCAGTCCTGATAAAGAGCTTTGTGGAACAAGTGAGTTGTGAATGATTAGCAGACTGCAGCAGAAGGGCAGCAGTCAAGTATAATATTCTTTCTATATTTGGAAGAAAGAATATTATACGTGTACAAGCCTATTACCGTACCACTGATACCAGTCCTGAAAAGAACCTTTGTGGAACTAATAGTAACAGCAAGTCTTTAAAATTATCCTCACTGCCTGACACACTGCTTCCTGCCTGTCCCTATACAAATTGGCAAAAAAGAGTAGGCTGGAACGATTAGCTGGAACAGCTCTTTTGTGGACCTGATAGTAACAGCTAATGATGATGATGATGATGATGATGAAGAAAGACTAATCTGGCTGAGCTGTCCCTAAAATAGCAGCATACAGCGCTCTGTCCCTTTATCTAAACTGACAAAAGAAACTCAGGCTGCTGACCTAACACCTATACCAGTCCTGAAAAGAACTTTTGTGTACCAAATAGCTAGCGTTTTCTCTGTCCCTACTCCACACAGGATCCTTTCCCTACAGTGACAGAAGAAAGAATGTAAAATGGCCACCGGATCGGGTGTATTTATAGGTTAGGGGGAATGTCCAAGTGTCCATGAGCTGTCATGTCTCAATTGGTTGTCCTGTAACACATGATAAACGTGTCACGAAAGGTTAAAGTTCTTGTATACATTAAACACGTAAGTCCGCCGGGGCGAACGACGGAAAAAGGCGTTCGAACCCGCGGACGGCGAAAGTCGGAAATTCGCCGCGAAACGACCGCCGGGCGAACCGTTCGGCCATCACTACTGTTGGACACCAGAGTCCAGCTCGAGCACAGGAAAGAGGGGCTGAGATAGGAACAACCTTTCAGAATGGTACAGAAGTGGGGTAAACTTGAACAGGTAAGCCTTCTTTAAAATTATTTTTGTGAAAAGTATATTTGAACAGCTTACTCTGTCAATGTTACCCCCCGACATGTTATAGATCTCGGAGCATGAGAGTCATCTTTGCCTGAGAAGCCAGGACATTGAAAGGCAGCTCGCTCAAAAGGGGACCTCGCTAGGCTGGCCAGGATCCCAGGTATTGATATAATGGGGGTTGAAAAACTTTGTTTTCAACCAGGACTGGTCATTGGAAACCTCTAAGTTACTTAATGTCAGGACCTTGTCCTGGGTATTTATTGGCAGGACGCTGCCCCGAGTGTTTAACAGGCCTATTATTTGTGTATAAAGGATCAAAAACCTATTTGGTTGCTAGTGTTGGTGGGGATTATTATCACAAGCTGGGAAAGGGTCCTTTGTTCCGCGAAGGGGTACCACGGATACAGACATTAAGGTTCAATATACATAATACTTTTGAATTTCAAGAAGGTTTAAATGTCAAAGGTGTCAGGAGTCTTATTGAATTTAGAACTGGTGAAAGATTTGTGGTTTGCCCTAAGTCATTGATTCTGAAACTGATGTGTATAAATAGTTATAATATGAGTTAAAGTATAAGAATTAAACATGGGAAATCTGTTGGGAAAGGGAGGTTCAGAAGGTAAGCAGGATCAGCCCACTCCCTCCCAGGGTATAGGACCACAGATTACCACATGCATGCAAAAAGGTATTCTAAAACCTGTTATCAGCCCCGGGAACACCCCCATTAACCCAGTGAAGAAAGCCAGTGGGGAGTGGAGGCTAGTACAGGATTTAAGGGGGGTAAACAAATGTATTCAACCACTTCCACCACTAGTTTCAGACATCGCTGGAATTTTTATCAATATTCCTGCTTCCTCCACAATTTATACGGTACTAGACTTGTCCAATGCTTTCTTTAGCATTGATGTTCACAAGGATTTCCAAAGGATCTTTGCCTTTGCCTGGGGCTCGGGCCAACTGACTTGGGCCCGTCTTCCTCAGGGGTTTGTGGACAGTCCTGCAGCATTTTACATGGTGTTAAAGGTAACCCTGGTTGACTGGGCGCCCCCACAGGGATCAGTTCTCCTGCCATATGTAGATGACCTACTGTTATGTAGTGAGAGCGGGGCACAATGTGCAGAAGACTGACAGCCTGATGACTCACTTGTCTCAAGGGCCACTTGGCGTTTCGGAAAAAGATCCAGTGATGTAGAGAGAGAGGGTGGAATACCTTGGATGTATTATCTCAGGTGGGACAAGGCAAGTGTCCCCTGAAAGTCAAGACTCTGACATGTCTCGGCCCACCCAAAGATAAGGCAGAGCTCCTTTCTTTTTTTTTCTTTTTTTTTTTTTTTTCTTTCCAATTTTCATCATTACAAAGTTAAAACAAAGAAAAGAAAGGCAGAATCATAGTTGTAACACATATACCAACAAGTCATAACACCCATGGGACAGTGCCAAATATTCTTTACCCATTTCCCCTGACCCCCTAATCCCTCCCAGTATCTTTTGATCTTAGGGCAGTTCCACCATAACACCCATGGGACAGTGCCAAATATTCTTTACCCATTTCCCCTGACCCCCTAATCCCTCCCAGTATCTTTTGATCTTAGGGCAGTTCCACCATATGTGGGCCATAGAGCCTATCTGCCCACATCCCCTCCAACAGTCCCCAGATTGTCCACTCTGATATTTTGTTACGATATCTGGTGTCCTGTACCATCTCACCAAACACTTAGTTTGTTTCCATCATCCCTATGTTGACTGAGCTATGGGCCATTTTTAACATTTTTCCCTACGTCTTGTTTCT
Organism: Lithobates pipiens; assembly: GCF_037356315.1. Taxonomy (NCBI): domain Eukaryota; kingdom Metazoa; phylum Chordata; class Amphibia; order Anura; family Ranidae; genus Lithobates; species Lithobates pipiens. The sequence goes on along the minus strand of NW_027507787.1, from coordinate 145,394,750 downwards.
CACTCTGTAAACCTATTTCCCCCTCCCGTTTTTTTTTTTTTTTTTTTTATATATGGAGTTACCTCCAGCTCATCCCCGCACCAAGATCTTATATATCTGAGAGGTCCCTATCCGTGCTGTTCTAACATTGCATATATGCTCAAAGGCAGTGAGTTCTTCTCCGCCTCTCAGAGGACCCAGTAAGGCCAAGACCCAATGTCTGAGCTGGAGGTATCACCACTCATTTAATTCAAATATTTCTTTCTCTCTCTAACTTTTCTTGTGCAATTCTCCTTCCGTGTATTATGTGTCTAAGTTGAACATTTTCCTCTTTTTTTTTTATTTTTTTTTTATTTTTTTTTTATTTTATTTTTTTTTATCCAATTCCCTCCCCATTTCCTTTTTACCTGGTGGAAAAAAAATCATTTTTTTTTTTTTTTTTTTAAATATATCAGTGGGGAATGATACTGCCATTTATTGTTTGTGAATTTCGTCCCAAATCCTAATCATATTAATAGTGACTTTAAGTGTGTTTCGCCCTAGTGCTCAATATTGTGGTGGTAACCAAATATTATTCCCCAAATTTGTCTCTGCCATACAGTGTGTCAGAGGATCAACAGACTTCAACGTCGGTGCTTCCCTGTGTGCCTGCGGGGTAGACCAGTGCAGAGGCGCACACGGGTGTGCGATACGGTGGGTTTGCACATCACCTGATCACTCTGGCAGGCCTATAAAAGGCAACCATTTTCTCTGTCTTTGCTGGTTTGCCTCAGCTCACCTGTGTTCCTCTGCTTCCTGTTCCTGTTGTGACCCGGATTGCCTGAAGACTACACTGATTCTCTCCTGACCTGACCCCTGGCTTGTTTAACGGACTTCCTGCTCTTAGCTTTGCTGGCTCCCGGACTGATACCTGTGTTTGACCCTCAGCCTGCCTCTGGATTATCCTCTACATTCAGCCTTGCTGGCTCCTGGACTGATTACTTGTGTTTGACTCTCGGCCTGTTTCTGCCCTTTTCCTACCTGTTTTACAGACTGGCTTGCTACTTACCTTCTGGTCCGGTCCATCCTGCATGAGCTCTATTCCAGACCTTCACACAAGCCAGGTGTTAGAACCCCTGACGGGCGTTCCCGTCAGTGTATATCCCAAGGCCATCTGCACGGGCATCTCTTCCTTCAGAAGACTTCCTGCATACCAGTCACCTGCTGGCAACCCGTGCCCCTTCGTGCCCTGTACCCGCTGTTCCACCCTCAGGGGTACTGTGCACCCAGTTGCAAGGGAAGCCGCTCTTAGCACTTCGGCCCCTGATGAGTACCTGACAGTACAAACCAGCCACGTCAGAGGCCGACAGAGCTGGCTCACCTTTGGAGGCCCTCTGCCAGCAGGTTGCAGCCCTCACCCAGGCGGTGCAGCAACTCCAAGATGGCTACTTCCAGATTGAGGGCCGCCTTCAGCACTTGGCAATCTCTCCGTCTTCCGGATTCTTCACCGTCCACAGCCAGCAGCCCTTCTGCTTCGCAAGCCCAAGGCGATGCCACACCTGCGGTAGTCATGACCCTTTCGGAACCCAGGGTGCCTACTCCTGAGCATTTTTCGGGCAGCCGGAAGAAGTTTAGGGCATTTAAGAAAGCATGCCGCCTGTACTTGGCTCTGCAGCCCAGGACCTTCCATTCTGAATCGGTAAAGGTGGGTTTTATCATTTCTCTGCAATCCGATGAGCCACAGTCCTGGGCCCATAACCTCCTAGAACAGAGAAGCCCCCTTCTTGATTCTGTAGAGACTTTTCTCTTGAAGCCATGTCACAGCTGTATGACGATCCCCAGCGCACCGCTACGGCCGAAGCCATCCTGCATTCCCTAACCCAGGAAAAGAGACCAGTAGAGGACTACATTGTGGAGTTTCAAAAATGGTGTGGGGACACCAACTAGAATGAGGCAGCCCTTAAGTATCAGTTCCGTCTGGGCTTGTCTGAGACCTTAAAAGACGAACTAGCCCGAGTAGACACCCCTACATCCTTGGAAGATCTGGTCCAGTTGGCTACCAAACTTGATCGATGTCTACGGGAGCATCGCTCCGAATGCCTCCAGTCACCTAGACCCATGTGGATGCTACCCCGGGTGCCCCCCATACCCGCACCTGTTCCAGCTCCCACCTCCTCTGATGGCGAACCCATGTAGCTGGGCTTGGTCCGGGCTCCACTCACCCCTGATGAGAGACTCCGTCGGCGTCAAGCCAACCTTTGTCTATATTGTGGTGAAGTGGGCCATTTTCTATGCAGCTTCCCTGTGAGACCCAATAAGTGCCGACCTCGTGTTGCTGTGAACTCTCAGATTGCGGTGTCCTACCGGTTTCGTTACAGGTGGCGGAAGAGAGGAAGTTCGGCTGAGAGCCATCACTGACTCTGGGGCCTGCAGTTGCTTTATGGATATAACCCTAGCTCGGAGCCTGCACATCCCCCCTCTGCTCTAAAAAACACCTTCAGATTCATCTGGCTGATGGCTCCCTACCCTGCTCCGGTCCTGTGACCCAGGAAACGGAACTAATCTTGACATCCACGGACTCTGGTCGCTGCGAATTTCTTCGTTTTGACGTTATCTATTCTCCTATGTTAACAATCATTCTTGGTTTCCTTTGGCTACAAGCCCACGACCCACAGATCAACTGGAACAAGAAAGAAGTACTCTTTTGATCTGCCTACTGTTCACAGCACTGTCACCTGCCGACCTCCCACAAGTCCACCTCCTGCCTAACCATACAGACTATTCCTGATAACCTGAAACATGTCCCTTCAGCTTATCATAATTTTTTGGACATCTTTGACAAGAAGAAGGCTGATACTCTGCCACCCCATTGGCCCTATGATTTCCCGATAGACTTGCTACCCGGTTTCGAAATTCAGTTTGGTCGGATCTTTCCATTATCGGAGACTGAACTAGAAGCCCTACGCTCTTACACAGATGAAAACCTGGAAAAAGGGATTAATCCGACCATCCTCTTCTCCAGCTGGTGCAGGCATCTTTTTTGTTGAAAAAAGACGGTTCTCTCAGGCCTTGTGTGGACTACAGGGAACTTAATAAAATTACCATTAAGAACAGGTACCCGCTTACTCTCATCCCTGAACTTTTTCAACAAGCACGCTGGGCCCTCTTTTTCTCCAGGTTCAATTTCCATATCACCTTCCGCCCCGGGTTCCAAGAATGGGAAAGCAGACGCACTCTCCCGAATGTTTCCAGAAGCCGAAGAACCACCTGAACCCACAACTATTCAATCTCCACACAACTTCTTCCAAATCATCCAGCCCCATCTAGAAACTGCCATCAAACAAGCCACTAACCAACTCTCCAAAACGACAGCATCCTCCTTGGAAAGGAAACACGGTTTGCTATGGGCACACAGCAAGGTATTCATTCCTCCTTCAGTAAGACCCCAAATTTTGCAGACCTTTCATGATCACAAGATGGCAGCACATTTTGGGATCCAGAAGACTGCTGATTTAATCAGTCGTTCTTTCTGGTGGCCAGGTTGGAGAAGGGACTGCAAGAACTATGTCCAGTCCTGTATCACTTGCCAACAGGGCCGCTGATAGAAATCATGGGGCCCCGTACAGCCTACCTGATGGGGCCCCCTTCAGCTCCACCCCTGGCCACGCCCATGGTCCCTTCTTCAGCCCCGCCCCATCCCAGCCCCTCCCCAGACCCTCCCCAGACCCCACCTTGAAACAATGTGCAGGTTTGTCTACAAGCGATTAGGCATGGCTGGCACTGTCTGTAGCACATTACGGCATTGGCGGCATGGGTGACACTGTCTGTAGCACATTACGGCATTGGTGGCACGGTCTCTGCAGGCAGCACATGCGTTATGGGCCATAAAGCATGTGCTACCGGCAGACAGTGCCGCCAATGCTGTAACGTGCTGTAAACAGTGCCAGCCGTGACACTAATGGCATAACGCATGTGCTACTAGCTGACAGTGCTGACATAATGCCATTGGCAGCATGGATGGCACTGTCTCTGGAGGCATCACATGCGTTATGACATTAGCGTCATGGGTGTCACTGTCTGCAGCACAATATGGCATTGGCGGCATGGGTGACACTGTCTGCAGCACATTACGGCATTGGCGGCATGGGGGGCACGGTCTCTGCAGGCAGCACATGCGTTATGGCCCATAATGCATGTGCTGCCTGCAGAGACCGTGCCACTCATGATGCCAATGCCATATTCTGCTGTAACAGTGCCACCCATGCCGCATGCGTTATTGCCCATAACGCATGTGCTACCTGCAGACAGTGCCACCCATGCTGCCAATGGCATAATGTAAAGATGCTGCTGCAGTAGTAGTAGATCTTGAATCCACCCCCCCCCCCCCCCCAAGCAAGCACACACTTGTGTTCTGTGTTAGCCGTGCCCCAGGAGTCACTTCTTCCTTGATCCTGTTGCTGGTGGCTGTCTGGACTGGAGTGCGAGTGTCCACAAAAGTTTCCAGTCAGATGCCAGATCGATCTGCTTCTTTTTTTTTTCTTCCGGTACCCGCGCTCGTCTCTCTGCTTTTTCTCCACTTCTCTCTGCTTTTTTTGGCCGAGTGAAGAACATAGCAGAAGGGGAGGAATCACTCCGCGCCAGGGAAGGCAATATAGAGGACGCGCTGGCCGGAACTTGAGCCAGCATGAGGAGCGGGCGCAGAGGGGGCATTCTTCCGTGTCCGAAATAGAGAAAATAGTCCCTCCCCCTGCCTATTGAGCTATCGGCCTAAAAAAAAAATGTAAAAAGAACGGCAAGGGGGGGGGGGGAGTGTTCAGTTGGTTTGGTGTAGTTGATAGTGTTTAGTCAAGGTGGCTGGGGGATTTTTTTTTTAACATTAATTAGGTCTCTGCTTAGGTTGCCCGGGCCCCCCTGCTGGCCGGGCCCAGTACAACAGGGCCAGTTGTACTGGCCTATCAGCGGCCCTGCTTGCCAACGTAACAAGGGGGCAAACACCAAGGCCTGGGGACTTTTGAGGTCCTTACCTGTTCCCAAACGCCCTTGGAGAGGGATCGCTATGGATTTTATTGTTGACTTACCACCTTCTGACCAGTTTACTACAGTCCTAGTAGTAGTAGATCGTCTCTCAAAGATGGCACATTTTCTGCCTATGTGTGGCACTCCTTCTTCTGCTTCAGCTACAGCAAGAATCTTTATCAAAGAAGTCGTGAGGCTACATGGCGTCCCTTCCAACATCATGTCTGATAGGGGAATCCAATTCACCTCCAAAATTCTGGAAGGACCTCTGCAAAGCACTAGAAATCAAGACTTCCCTATCCTCCGCATACCACCCACAAAGCAACGGGCAAACAGAACGAATCAGACACTAGAGCAATACCTTTTTGTTTCTGTTCCTGCTCTCAATACAATTGGTCCTCTCTCCTGCCCTGCACGGAATTTGCTTACAATAACTCGGTACACTCCTCCACCAACCAAACACCCTTTTGGGCCAATTACGGCTATCGCCCTTCCTTCCTGCCAGATTCCGTCCCTGAAGTCTCCATTCCTGCAGTACAAGAATGGGTAAAATCAATCCAAAACAATTTCCTACAAATCCAAGAATCTATGAGAAAGGCTCAGAGGGACTATGAGGAATATTATAATAGGGGGAGGAAGAACTGTCAGAGTTTGAAGACCGGGGAAAAAGTTTGGTTATCCTCTATTAACCTGAAATTACCATACCCATCACGAAAACTCAGTCCCAAGTTCATCGGTCCCTTCGAGATCAAGAGGGTGGTAAACCCAGTGGCCTTTGAATTATCACTACTTAGTTCATACAAGATCCACCCGGTGTTTGATGCATCCCTATTTAAACCAGTAATCCCAAGCTCCATTCCCGGACTAGAAGTGGCACCACCTCCACCAGTCGTAGGCGAAGAAGAATTCGAGGTGGAGGCCATAGTGGATTGTCGAAAGAGGGGGAGACAGACTCAATACCTGGTAAAGTGGAAAGGGTATCCCCCTGAAGACTATTCTTGGGAACCCTCTGTAAAAAATATTTGAAAATGTATACATGTATATCTGGTGAGACTGATTGAGAGTGTGAGACAAATTTCGTTAATTAGTTCTGAGTCAGCGTAAATCAAAAAGCAAAAAGTATAAAAGTAGTAGGTATAGGTATATAGTGAAAAAGTGTTTTATTGTACACACTAAAGTAGAAAATAATACTTACAAAAATAGTACAATGATAAAATTCTAGTATCGTTCTTTAGTTTCAAAGATATAACAATAATTCTTCAAGCTTGACCATGTGTTCTAAAATGGCGGAATAACCCTTTGTATGCTGAAAAGTCTGTGTGCTGAGATGTAGGTTTGCTGAGAGTCTGTTTAGTTGCGAGAGTAGAATCCAACAGGAAGTCTTCCCGCCTAACTTTTGCTCATATAAACCAAAGCTTCTAAATTCGCGCCAAAAGAATAAACCCTCCTTCACAAGGGTGTGGGCTAAAGAGTGGTTACCATAGTAATCTACCATCTGGTGTACCATTCTAATGAAGTGGGGGGGAAGGAAAAACTAAACATATCAGTTACATAGGCATATATCTCTAAAAGCATATATAAAATTTACAATATTCATCAAAATCCTGACAGGTTTTAAATGTTTACTTTTTCAATCACCGCATGTCATAACATAGAGATTAATTGATTCAAAGTTTTCTTTCACACAATGGAGAATTCATATTCTAAATAAAGTATAATAAAGCCAATAAAAATTTAGATATTAAGAAATATAACACCCTCCAGTAATATTCATGCTCTTCGCTTAATACGGTATTTCCACCGCAGACACCCTGAGTTACCAGCCAGATTGGGCATCCGGAGGCTACCCCTTGGTGGGGGGGGCAGCACTATCAGAGGATCAACAGACTTCAACGTTGGTGCTTCCCTGTGTGGCTGCGGGGTAGACCAGCGCAGAGGCGCACACGGGTGCGCGATACGGCGGGTTTGCACATCACCTGATCACTCTGGCAGGCCTATAAAAGGCATCCATTTGCTCTGTGTCTTTGCTGGTTTGTCTCCTCAGCTCACCTGTGTTCCTCTGCTTCCTGTTCCTGTTTACCACTTCCTGTTTTGACCCGGATTGCCTGAAGACTACTGATTCTCTCCTGACCTGACCCCTGGCTTGTTTAACGGACTTCCTGCTCTTAGCCTTGCTGGCTCCCGGACTGATACCTGTGTTTGACCCTCAGCCTGCTTCTGGATTATCCTCTACATTCAGCCTTGCTGGCTCCTGGACTGATTACTTGTGTTTGACCCTCGGCCTGTTTCTGCACTTTTCCTACCTGTTTTACAGACTGGCTTGCTACTTACCTTCTGGTCCGGTCCATCCTGCATGAGCCCTCTTCCAGACCTTCACACAAGCCAGGTGTTAGAACCCCTGCCGGACGTTCTCGTCAAGTATATCCCAAGGTAATCTGCACGGGCATCTCTTCCTTCAGAAGACTTGCTGCATACCAGTCAACCCGTGCCCCTTCGTGCCCTGTACCCACTGTTCCACCCTCAGGGGTACTGTGCACCCAGTTGCAAGGGAAGCCGCTCTCAGCACTTCGGCCCCTGGTGAGTACCTGACAGTGTTTTATTCCCACCCACCTTTATTTACTACTCTGCCTGGTCCATTCTACAAGTTAATATTCTCTAGTTAATATCACTGCTTCATAATATTTTTTTAAAGTCTGGCACACTTACTACTCCCTGATCTTTATCCTTTTGCAATATCTTTAAGGATATCCTAGATTTCTTATTTTTCCAAATAAGTTTTGATGTTAAGGTTCTGATAATTCTAAAGTACGTCGGGGGAATATAAATCGAGAGCATCTGGAATTTGTACAGTATTCTGGGTAAAATTATCATTTTTAAGGCGTTTATTCTGCCAAACCAGGATTCATTATTCTCCTTATTTCTTCTTTGAGATCATCTAATAGCGGAATATGGTATATCTCTTCAAGAGATGATGTAAGCTTAATTCCTAGGTATTTTACCCCTGTACTCTTCCATCAGAAAGGGAATTCCGCTCAAAGAATCTGCTCTTCTTTTGAAGGTATATTAATATTCAATATTTCTGATTTTCCTATGTTGAGCTTGAAGTTGGATAACACTCTCCATACTCCTTTAAAACCCTCAATAGATTAGGCATAGAAACGTAGGTTTCCGAAATATAGAATAATATGTCATCTGCGAATGCAGCTAAATTATGTATCTCCTCTCTTACTCTAACCCCTCCTATGTCGAGGTTATGCATTACTGTCGTAAATAAGGATTCTAATGTCAAAACAAATAGGAGAGGAGATAAACGGACACCACCTGCCTTGTTCCATTGAACATTTCAAAGGGAGAAGATGGCACTCCCTTAACCGTTGGATTTCTATAAAGTACCTCGATCCACTCCAGTACTCTAGGACCAAAGCCCATCGTCTCCAGAGTACCCATTATGAATCCCCAGTCCACTCGATCAAACTTTCTTTTTCTGCGTCAATCGAAAGGAGTAGACTGGGGATTCCACTCTCCTTCATCCTCTGGAGGTGCAGTGTCCTTACCCCATTGTCCTTACATTCTCTCCCTTCTACAAAGCCGGCCTGATCCAAGTGTACCAAGCTCTGCATTCTTTTTTTTTTTTATCCTATTTGCTACTACCTTAGAGAACCGTTTCGTATCTATATTAATTAACCGCCTCAATACAGTGCACTTACACCCCCTTCCTGACCAGACCAATTTTCAGCTTTCATCGCTCTCACACTTTGACAATTACTCTGCATCCTTTTTTTCACACAAATAGAGCTTTCTTTTGGTGGTATTTAATCACTAGTGGGTTTTTTTATTTTTTTGTGCTATAAATAAATGCCGTAAATTTTGTGAAAAAAAAAAAAGCCTTTTTCTTTGTTTCCATCAATGTTTTGCAATTTAGTAATTTTTCTTCATAAATTTTGGCCAAAATATATACTGCTACATATCTTTGGTAAAAATAACCTAAATTAGTGTAAATGATTTGGTCTTTTTGAAAGTTAGTCTACAAGCTTTGGTGCCAATCACTGAAAATTCACATCTGATCAGGTGTATCTCATTTCTTGAGACACTAACAAGTCAGGAAAGTACAAATACCCCCCAAATGACCCCTTTTTAGAAAGTAGACATTCCAAGGTATTAAGTAAAGTAGCATGAATTTTTTGAAGTTGTAATTTTTTCCCACAATTCTTTGCAAAATTAAGATTTTTTTTTTTTTTTTTTTACAAAATTGTCATATTAACAGTTTATTTCTCTCACAGAGCATATGCATACAACAAATTACATCCCAAAATACATTCTGCTACTCTTCCTGAGTATGGCGATGCCACATGTGTGGGACTTTTACACAGCCTGACCACATACAAAGGCCCAACATTGAAGTAGCATCTTCAGGCATTCTACGAGCATAAATGACACATCTCATTTCTCAACCACCTATTACACTTTTGAAGGCCTTGGAGCACCAGGACAATGGAATTGCCCCCAAATGACCCCATTTTGGAAAGCAGACACCCCAACGTATAGTCTATGAGGCATAATGAGTGTTTTGAACTGCTCATTTTTGTTTGTCAGTGATTGTGGGAAACCCTTTCTATTTTTTCTGGAGGTTCCGCAGGCCAGGGCTTTTGCACGGTATAAGTGTCTGAAAGGGGTCAGGCTGGTGTAAAAGTTATCAAGGTATGTGATATCCTTTGGGTGGGTATGCCAGGTCCCATACAATCTTTCCAGTTGTGCCCATGTAGGCCGGGCACTCGGGGCTGGAGCTGGGAATGTCTTCCTTCATATATGCGGAACGCATACAGATATCCCATGGCTCTCTTACACAGCTTGTATAATTTTATTCCATATCTGGCCCTTTTGCTAGGTATATATTGCTTTATTCCTAGCTGGCCTGAAAAGGGTACCAGGGACTCATCGACCCATATATTTTGATTGCGGACATAGAGTTCTGCTAATTGTTGGGAAAATAAATTCATCGGTGAGCGAAGTTTATATTACTTATATCATATGACATAATTTGGATGATTGTGGGGAGGGCACTGGGTGTTGTCTCTAAAGTGAAGAAAGCGCATTATATTCTTGTATCGGGACCTGGACATTTCGGCAGAATAAATGGCCATGGGATGGATGGGGTGGGTGGACCAATAGGCATGTCCTTTTTTTTTTTTTATTTTTTTTTATTTATTTTTTTTGTAATCCCCATGTTCAGGGTGAGGCCCATAAAAATTTTGAACTCCTCCAAAATGAGATCTCGCCACTCAAAGGGACTGGTATATGATGAGTGGGGGTTATTGGCAATATACTGCTAGGCATATAAGTTTGTCTGGTCCACAACTAATTGCAGAAATGTGTTGGGCAAAAACAGATGAACGAAATCGATCTCTGAGAAATTTTGGGTGTTGGAAGGCAGCCATGTTGGGTTGGCAAGACCATCTGGCATAAATGTAGAGGCCCTGGCTCTTGGGGGGGGGGGGGGGGGGGGGGGGATGTGACACTCCAGTAGTTGGATTGGAATTTCCTGTGCTGGTACTCAGGCGTGAAGTGGCAGCTCTGGTACTGGGTCTGGGCAATTGTTCGTGGGGCCCATCGGTGATGGCAAAGCTGATACTAGGCATTTGTTCCCGGGGGCCTAACGCTGGCGGCAGCGCTGGTACTGAGCCTGGGAATTTGTTCTTGGGGCCTATTGCTGGCAGAAGCTCTGGTACTGGGCCTGGGAATATAATCCTGGTTTCCAGAGGGCCTTGCCCTTTTAGGAGGGGCCCATTCTTCCTCCGAATCATTTTCCGATTCACTATTCAGGTTAAATGCCGAATCAGAATCGGAATTGGAATCTGATGAGAATTCCCCGTTGCTCTCATCGGTCATGGAGAGGATCTGGAACGCCTCCTCAATCATGTATACTCTTTATTTTTTTATTTTTTTTTGGCCATGACGCTGATGGCTGTGTGACAGGTGATGTTCACTGATGGGCTGTGTGATGGGTGGCAGGTGATGGTGTGACGGGTGGTGGTCACTGATGGGTGGCGGTCACTGATGGGTGATGGCTTGCGGTCACTGATGGGTGATGGCTGGTGGTCACTGATGGGTGACAGGTGATGGCTGACGGGCGACGGCTGGCGGTCGCTGACGGGCGACGGCTGGCGGGCGACGGCTGTCGGTCGCTGACGGGCGACGGCTGGCGGGCGACGGCTGTCGGTCGCTGACGGGCGACGGGCGACGGCTGGCGGCTGGCGGTGGCTGACGGGCGACGGCTGGCGGTGGCTGACGGGCGACGGCTGGCGGTGGCTGACGGGCGACGGCTGGCGGTGGCTGACGGGCGACGGCTGTCGGTCGCTGACGGGCGACGGCTGTCGGTCGCTGTCGGTCGCTGACGGGCGACGGCTGTCGGTCGCTGACGGGCGACGGCTGTCGGTCGCTGACGGGCGACGGCTGTCGGCTGGCGGTGGCTGACGGGCGACGGCTGGCGGTGGCTGACGGGCGACGGCTGGCGGTGGCTGACGGGCGACGGCTGGCGGTGGCTGACGGGCGACGGCTGGCGGTGGCTGACGGGCGACGGCTGGCGGTGGCTGACGGGCGACGGCTGGCGGTGGCTGACGGGCGACGGCTGGCGGTGGCTGACGGGCGACGGCTGGCGGTGGCTGACGGGCGACGGCTGGCGGTGGCTGACGGGCGACGGCTGGCGGTGGCTGACGGGCGACGGCTGGCGGTGGCTGACGGGCGACGGCTGGCGGTGGCTGACGGGCGACGGCTGGCGGTGGCTGAAGGGCGACGGCTGGCGGTGGCTGAAGGGCGACGGCTGGCGGTCGCTGACGGGCGACGGCTGGCGGTCGCTGACGGGCGACGGCTGGCGGTGGCTGACGGGTGATGGCTGATGGGTGATGGTTGGCAGTCACTGATGGGTGACAGCTGGTGGTACAGCTGCTTATAATAATCTCAAAATACTTCCGCAATGTCCTTGGTATTATATACCGGGGTCCCTACTCTATCCAAGATTTTCTCTATATAATTTATAGCTCTGTTTTTCTTCAATATTCTAGCTAGGCATTTACTATTTTTATTTTCCCATTGATATCTTTCTTTTGCTACTTTATTATAAATTTTCCTCATTTTCCAATTCTATTAATTCCTTCAGCTCTTCTCTTTTAGTGATTTGTTTGTTGTAGTTCCTCATCTTGTCCTCTATTGCTCCTTTTCCCTTTTTTTTTTTTTTTTTTTTTTTTTATGGGATTGTTCCAATCTAAATATGTCCTCCATTAGTTCCTTTCTTTTATTAAGTCTCTTTCTTCCTTTTAGCTCCCATTGAGATATATATTCCTCGGATATAGGCTTTATGGATCTCCCAGACCATATTCTCCGCCACCTCCCCTGTATCATTTATCCGGAAAAAAATCTCTAACTCTCCCTTTATCATTTCCTCTCCCCTTTCATCTAATAATTCCTTATTAAGCTTCCAAGAAAATGGCTGGTTCTGTACACCAGGGATCTTCATTTTCATTAGCAGCGGGGCATGATCGCCGAATCCAACAACCTATGTTCAACCAACCAATAATCTATCCTGGTGTACGTTCCGTGCACAGGGGAATAAAACGTATAGTCCTGCATTCTCGGATGATGAATTCTCCATATGTCTACTAATTGGAACTGGTGCATCTGATGTTTTATTGCTTTCAGCTGTATGTTTCTCAGCCCCTGTACACGGGACGTACTATCCTGCTTGGGGTCCATACAAAAGTTCAAACCCACTCTTGAACTCCCACAGTTTATTAAGTGTTTCCCTCAAAAAAACTGTGGGGCCTCTATTGGGGCTATATATATTAGCCAGGGTACATTCCAAGGCAGCGCTCCTTTCTTTCCTTGGCTCTATTGTCTACTGCAGGCAGTGGATCCCAGATTGTTGTTTTTATGATTCAATCTTGTGCCCCTCTACTGCAGCAACTGCCCCCAAACAGGTAATGTACACTGAGGAAATGACACAAGCCTTCCATGCATTATTAGTCTTTGGCCAGTGCCCCGGCACTCGGTTTACCAGACCATAAGAAACCCTTCGTGCTTTACTGCATAGTCAGGGGCACTGCATTTGCTGCCGTTCTGGCCCAGAAGCAAGGCATCCACTACCAACCCGTGGCTTACCTATCCAAAAAGCTCCCCGTTCAAGTGCAGGGAATGCCAGCTTGCCTACAAGCTATCGCTGCATGCACCATGGCAGTAAAAGAAGCTTCTAAAATCACTTTAGGAACCGAAACTGCTTTGTATACCACGCATACTGTAGTGCACCTTTTACAAAACATTTCTACACAGCACAATGCTCCAATGGTTATGAAATCATTCTCCTAAGCACACATGGTCTCACTGTCAAATCTTGCTCTGAAACACCTGCAATCAGATTACTACATGCATTACTCAGACTCCTGTCAGTTGAAGTCACCCCAGAGCATGACTGCTCCACACAACTGTTATGTTCTACCTCACCAAGACCTGACCACTGATCAACCCATCCCAGAGCCTGATTACATAAATGTTTTTGTTGATGGCAGCTGTTCTAGACCAAGCGATGACACTTACAAAACCGGTTACGCTGTAGTGACCTTACCAGACTTAGTAGTGGAAGCAAAACCACTAGCAGCCACCTCTGCTCAGCAAGCAGAACCCTTTGCCATAACCTGTACCTGTCAGTTGTTCAAAGGACAGAATGTAAACATTTACACTGACAGCAGATATGCTTTTGGCGTCGTACACGACTACAGCGTGATCTGGCAGTCCCGCAGTTTCAAAACTGCAGATAATAAGCAAATCTCAAATCAATCCTGGGTGGAGAATTTATTATGTGCACTTCACTTGCCCTCTAAAATTAATGTCATAAAAGTAAAGGGTCATTCCTATGACAAATCGGAGGTTACCAGGGGAAATAACTTAGCAGACAGGGCAGCCAAAACTGCAGCTGAAGAGGCAGTCAAAGAATCAACCCACCTACTGTTTTCTACAGATTTTTCCTCTCCAGATTTTCCAGCCCTAACTGCATTACTTCAGAGGAAAGCCCAATTGTCCGACATTACTTGTTGGGAATTGCATGGTTTGACACACAACACGGATGGCTTATGGTCAAACAAGGAGGGAGTTATAGGCATTCCTGAAACAGTAGCTCCTTTGATTTTATTTTATCTCCATGGCCCCGGACACATAGGAAAAAAACCCTACAGCAAATGTATAAACAGAATTTTTGCACTAATACCACTCACCTATTGATCGAACAACTAATTGACTCCTGCCTAACTTGTGCCCAGAATAATGTCCAAGGGCCGAAGTATGGCCTTCACTGACGCTTGCCGGCACCTTTGGGCCCATTACAGGATTTACAGATGGGTAATATCAAATATCTTTGCGTGATAGTAGACAAATTTGGAGACCGCGGGGATAGCCACTAGGTGTTTAATCAATCATTGGATTAGTAGGTTCGGTTTACCTGCTACCATATACTCTGACCAGGGACCTGCTTTCCCAGCAAAACTCACCCAAGAATTTAGTGAAAGTTCTTTGGATACAATGGAAGCTGCACATCCCCTACCATCCCCAGAGTGCAGGATTAGTGGAAAGAATGAACAGAAACATTAAAGACAAATTAAGACAGGCCACACAGGGTACTATGAAAAACTGGCTCCATTTCTTGCCAGGGGTACTCTTCCAGATAAAAACCACCCCCCATGCCAGGACAGGACTCTACCCCTTTGAAATCCTCAAGGGAAAACCCACTCAAAGAGCCCCCAAGGTAGGTGAGGATTCGAATATATATTCCTTGCAGGAAGAGCACGTAAAATACCTGGTAAGTAGCCTTGCTGAAACTTATGACAAGGTTGCTGTCACTTTTCCTCCTCTTTCCACAGAACCAACACATCCAGTGTTGATCAAAGAACTTGCAGCCCGCAAGCAACCAGGCCCCGTCTTCCAAAGCCCATTTGAAGTCCTCAACGTCTCCAGGACAGCGGTGCTGACGGATCAAAGCCCGCAATGGATCGATGCATCAAAGGTTGAAGAAAAGCCCACAGATGAAGGAATCAGAAAAAGGGATGAAGGAGCTCCCACCAGTAACTGTTCAAGAAGAGACTGCCACTATTACCCCCTGTCCCCTCCCACGAGACCCCTTAGCTAACAGTACCATTTTTGGGTGTTGGATAAGTTTTTCATGCAGGGTGGGGGATGATGTTAGTGTCAAAGTTAAGGGCAGGGCTGCATTCATGGGAACAGACCATATTTATCCATGCTGAGTGATCAAGGGGAGACAAGGGTCTCTCATGATCAAAGGAGGGATTGTAAGGAAATGTAGAGTTACTCTTTAGAAATTGTAAAGAAAGGTAAAGTTACCCCTTAGGTCTGTTTTAGAAGATAATGTTTTAGAAGATGTTTTTCATCTCACACTAGCTCCTAGCAGAATTGCTAAGGCTAAGTGTGAAGCAGGATGCGTCTGCGGTTGACATTTAGTTGCTGGACGTTAACATATATTGTGTGTTGAGAACATTGGTCTCAAGCCAAGGTGATAAGGTCAAACATTGTGAGGTTGAGTCTGTCTCTAGGCAGAATTACTATGAATATCTTTTAGGTTAATATTAATTGTATATTGTATTAACATAAAGCTTGAATGTGATTGGTTGTTTATGGGGCCTTCCCCCATATGACCCCTTTTTTGTTTATTGCATATTATTCTGTGAAGCCGGAATAAACTTTTGTATTCTTGATCATCCACACACTGTGTATGGTGTCTTGACTACCTGACCGGTCAGAGTTTTCCATTTACCACCAGAGTCCAACTCGAGCACAGGAAAGAGGGGCTGAGATAGGAACAACCTTTCATATAATACAGAACTTTATTTGTAAACAAAACATTTTGGAAATTTGACTATTACTGACCTAGTTCAAGGGAACTGGATGGCCAGGTAACCTGAGGTGCAGTAGGCCAGTGGGCAATTGCTGCAATTAGGCAGGGGTACACACAGGAAACCCATGGCATAAGGGTGACTTGGCTAGGATAGGGCGAGGGAGGGGAATAGGAAGGTAGGGGGAAGAAGGGGATGGAGTAGAGGGAGGAAGGGGGGAAAAAAAATGAAAACCTACAAGAGCGGTTTATAAGATATCATCTCATTGAGGCCTGGAGGTGTGGTAGCATTGAGATGTTCGATCCACAAATTGTCCTATCCCAATCACCCCTTCCAGGGCTCTGTTGGACTACTTCAGGAACCAAAAAATTGACAGCCATAGCATCAAAGCGGTGGTGCAGTCCAATGTGTTGGCCTATGGTGGTAAGTTCGCCATTGCAAGAATAGTATAGTATAGTATAGGTGGTCTCCAATTCTGTTGGAGTTCCCGTATTGTTAGGCCTACATAGAAGGCATTACACTTACACAGCATAAGGTAAATCACCCCCATAGTGCCCCAAATGGAAAAGATATGAGGTGAAAATGTTTCACCGTTGGGTAACTGGAACCTCCTCCCTTCGAGAATCCAGGGGCAGTGGGGACAACCCCCACATTGGAAGGTTCCACTAGGTCCTGCGACATATCGCTTGGATGGTTGGTAATGGCTATTATTCAGACGGTCTCTTAACGAGGATGCTCTCCAGAACACCAGTTCTGGAGTAGATCTCACATGTCTGCTCAGGACATAGTGGTCCATCAGTAAATGCCAATGGTTGGATAGTATCATTCTGAGTAGTTGATGATGGGCTTAGTGATAAATTTAATTGTATCTGTTGATGGGGGTTTGGGTGAGGTATACAGTAAAGAGCTCCTGGTACGTGCTGGTGCTCGATTAAACGTATCAACACAAAAAACCTCCAGCGTTAAAAGACAGAGATCAAAAATCCATTGTTCAGTTAAAATCCAAAACATCATCCGGAAACCAGTGCAGCTGTATATTTCTGGAGAAAGAAAGTTCACTTAAAGCGGAGGTCCACCCTAAAGTGGAAATTCTGCTCATTGGAACCCTCCCCCCCTAGAGTTGCCACCTCATCCCTTTAAACCTGAACACCTTTGAATTACACAGGTTCTCAGGCTAATTAAATGCAGGTAAGGCACTAATTGAGTTTAATTACCACCTTACCAGCCACAGAACCTGTGTAATTAATGTGTTCGGGTTTAAAGGGATGAGGTGGCAACCATATCCCCCCCCTCCGGCGCCACGATTGGCACCTTTCAGGGGGGAGGGGGGTGCAGATACCTGTACAGTACAGGTATCTGCACCCACTTCCGGCGTAGATTCTGCAGAAGGTACGCCCCTTTCCGCAGAATCTACGCCCCTTTCCAAAGGTCCCCCGCTGCCTGCTGGGAAACACACGGATCCCAGAGACAGCGGGGACCATCCTTATAGCGCAGCGCGACTCACGCATGCACAGTAGGGAACTGGGAAATGAAGCCGAAAGGCTCCACTTCCTGATTCCCATACACAAGATGGCGGCGGCAGCACCCGAGAGACGATCGAGAGATCGGCTTCGGGTGCCGACATCGCGGGCGCGCTGGGCGGGTAAGTGTCATTATTTTAAAAGTCAGTAGCTGCAGTATTTGTAGCTGCTGGCTTTAAAAAAAAAAAAAAGGCGGACTCCCGCTTTAAGGTCTTATGCATATAACAGCGCTCAATGGGACCAGACGAAAAATAAATTAGTATTTAAAATTAACTTCATATAATGCAATGCACAGGAACAATACAGTCTAATATAAAAACAATAAGCAGTCAGATTCAATGAAAAGCTCATCACAGGAATGCAGCAAAAATATAGTAGCAATACCGCCTTTAAAGATGAAAGCAAGGGGTTAACCTGCCTTAAAATGGGTGGGATCTTGTGTGCTGCTAGTGTTGAAACTATAAGCTAAAATGTATCTCAGCTGCTGACACTTGCCACACCTCCCCCACAGTGTGAATGGCTGAAACCTGAATGTATTATACACCTGTGTGTACACATGTATAAAGTGTGGCGCTATTAATCGCAAACTCCTTGCGATCTCCTAATTCTGATGATCTTTACAAATATATAATACATATGTGCAAAATCCATAAACATACAAAACTTATACACCTCCTAAACAATACTCATGCACACACCTATGTGTGCACACTATATAGTGTTGTGCTATTAAACGCAAGCTGAAATTTCAGGCTTAAATCTGAAGCCCTTAAGGTGAGGGTACATCTGATGGGGGAGGAGAGCACTGATGCGTGAAGGCACCTGTCACTTTATTTTTTTTAAACTGACTTTTTTTTGAATATATGGACTTGATAGTTATGTATATGCACATTTTATAACTTTGTTTGATATTCACGGATGCACAAGCACTATTCAGGAGTTAACCTGACTTGGTAACCTTAGCTCATCTCAATCCGAAAGCAGGGGCCTTGATACAATACACTGTGAGCTGTGAAGGCAAGGAGTAACGCTGGAGCAGCGGCTAATCTGATGGGCGGTCAGATATCCGCTGTGAGTAGGAAAATACATCATCGCCTCCTATGCTGCCACACCTCCTTGGCAACGCTATAGAGCGTCCTTAGTGACCATACATCCGGACGTCGGAAGGGACTCCGCGGGACCCGGAAGACCAACAGCTCAACCACCGGAACTTGATTGGGCGGTACGCAGGCTCAGTCAGTTGCCCTGGTGACCTTTGCTGACATGTTTTACATGCCTGCACTTTGTCAGTCGCAGGAGCCACCAGCATAGGTGTATTTAAAGAGGAAAGGAACAAAGGGAGGGGATAATTGGTAAAAACAAGGATATTAACCCCTTGCTTACAACACGAGGCACATTATCCAAGTACATATATATAAGGCGCTTGCTTCATGTGCAATGAACCTTCAGCTTGCAATTATCCACGGGTCATGTTGGATTACTACATATTCCAGCCACCACCACCTGAGATACCTTATATATGGTCTCGTTGCTTGCCTTCCCTCTTTCTGCCTGCTTTGCCCTTTTCTTGGGGGGGGTGGTGTATCTGCTAGGAGGGGGGGATTTGGAAAGAAAGAGAGCATTTGAACTGGGAGGAGGGATGGGGATCAAGAGTTGCACTTGCAGGAAGGATTTTCAGAAATGTGAAATTTTGTACTGCGGGGGATGTTTTTCGCTGAATTGTTTTTTTTTTTGGGCAGGGGTTTTCTCATACATAATGCTCAAACTTCTGGGGGGGGGGGGGCAATTTGGCATTGTCACCCTGGGTACTAAATGACCTTGCCCTGGCACTACTGGGGAGTTTCCTATATCTCTCAGGAACTCTGGTAGTGGGATCTATGCACTGAGTTCCCAGTTCCGTTCACCTGCCCCCATCACAGCTGGATCTCTCAAGTGAGGCCCAGAGCAAGGAGGAAGAAAGTAAGCATAGCGCAGGGCAGGCATGACAGTGTGGAAAAGGGAGACGACAAAGAGTTAAGGATTTGGGAGGAATTACCTGATTGGGGGTATATCATGGTGGGGTTTAAGTGATTTAAGAAGAGGTGAGCAGCCCTGGCGTCCAGTGGAGGTCAACGGATGCAGGAAGCAGCTCCCACCCTCCCTATTGCAGCAAGAACATGGGATGTCATGGCAGCTGGACAGCTGGTGGTTGTTGGTCTTTGATGGTGGTAAGAAAACCTACGATACGTAAGGGTTTTGGATTCATCAGTGGTATGTGTCCCTCTGGTGTATTCCAGTTAACGAAGGTTTAGCTGGAATATGGTAATGGTTGCACTGCAGGTAGTGTGTTGTTTCCGAGCCGGTGTGTGGCGGCTGGAGGCCTATCATGGTAAAAGGTCAGACGTGGAACATACTATATTTTTGGGGTGCCATCAAACAACAGGCTTAGTGACTGATAGTTTGTTCTCTGATGTTTCTGTTCTAAGGAATGTTTGATTGTTCATGTTAAGTTAATATTTGTTAATAAAGAGGCTGCTATGGCCATTTGTACTCCATTCTTTGTGTGGCCTCCATTAATTCTAAGTAACTGTAGGGGATAGGTCGGAGTATGAGTATGATTGGGCAGACATTAGGTAAAGTAGGGGATATTTGGTCTACACGGGTCATATAGATCATCTTGCGGAAAAAAGGGAGCAGCCGGAACACACAGAGGTGGTTTGGATTCTCAGTAGAGTAGAATAGTTTGATACTTCTATTTCTGCCCTGGTTACACAGATCTTTAAATATAAATCCAAACATACCACTCACCTGTCTTTACTGACTGTATAATGAACACGAGCAGCCAAATCTTCCCCAACATCTGGAAAGGTAGAGATAGAAATTCAGCTTTTTGTGTGGGAATTATGGACAAAAAAAACAAAGTTGTCTTTACATACACTGATCAAGTAATGTCTACACGCCATCCATGAACAAGCCGAGACCTCTCTTATAGCAATAGTGGATATGGAGAACCTTGGCCTCACTTATTGTCAACTGACCTCTACTATTCGGTGTAGGTGGTATATACACAGAAGACTGTCAACATATTAGAGGAGTTGGTCAAACACTGCATACATATTACAAGAGATGGTTGGATACTACAGGAGATGGCCAGAGACTGCAAACATACTAAAGGAGATGATCAGAGACTGCAGATATACTACAGGAGATGGTCAGAAACTACAGATATAATACAAGAAATGATAGGAGACTGCAGACATAGTACAGAAGAATGTCAGAGACTACAGGCACTGTACAGGAGATGGTCAGAGACTGCAGACATAATACAGGAGATGATCAAAGAATGCAGACATAGTACAGGAGATGGTCATCGAATGCAAATATAATACGTGGGATGACCAGGGACTGCAGCTATAATACAGGAGATGATAGGAGACTGCAGCCATAATACATAACAATGTCATAGACTGCAGACATACTCCAGGATATGGTCAGCAACTGCAGATATAATACAAGAGATGATCACAGACTGCAGACATAATACAGGAGATGATCGGAGACTTCATACACAATACAGGAGATGATCATAGACTACAGACATAATACTGGATATGATCAGAGACTGCATACTTAAAGAGGGATTTCACTGTGAAAAAAAAATTATTAAAAGCCAGCAGCTACAAATACTGCAGCTGCTGACTTTATCTGCACCCCCCTGAAAGGTGGCAACTGTGACACCGGAGGGGGGGAGGGTTCCGATGAGCGGAAGTTCCACTTTAGGGTGGAACCCCGCTTTAATACTGGAGATGATCAGAGACTGCAGACATACTACAGGAGATGGTCAGAGAATGCAGACATATTATAGCAGAATGTGAGAGAATGACAGGAAAAGGGAGAGGGCAGTTTCTTGCCCCCCCTTTTCCTCATGGGAGAGCGGCTGGATCAGCTGTTTCAAGTTCCCCCGCAGAGCCTGTGGCCAGCGGGGAAACAGCTGTTGGTCACATGTTTTTGAGGAGGGGTACAGGTGACCCCTCTTTATGACACGTGAAAAAGCCCGGGAAGAACTGGTTTAAACCAGTTTTCTTGGGGTTTGTGGGGCTATATAAAGGGGGTTCCGCTGAGGGGGCTCATCCGCCTCAGAAGAAGAGCTGTTGTGTTCTCTCTGGGTTCTGCCCTGAACAAACAGTCTCTTCTGAGGCCGGAAGATGAGAGAGGAGGGAAGCCTGGATTCACCAATGCCTAGACCTACCGGCACGCCGTGTCAAAAGGCTCCGGTGGGAGCTACCCCGCTTGTCAGCCGTCCTGGTGTGGAGGAAAGAAGAGGAGAGCGGTCAGCGGTGGAAGCCCGGGAGCCGTCGCTGCGTCAGCAAGAAGCAGATCCCGAAGATGTGGAGGACGAGCCAGCGCGTCAGCAAGGAAGCGCCGCCCCCCGGTTCGGACGGATGGGGCGGTGAAAAGGAAGCGCAACCCCCGCCGGAGCTATTCGCTTACCCGCCACTCCCTGCTATTCAGAAAAGAGCTGGTCCTTCTCAGGACCGTATCAGAGGGCAGGCGGGTGGGGGAAGACTTGGAGCGGGCAGGCAAAGCGGCCAGCTGAGCGGAAGAGCATCCACGTCTGAAGCGGTGGGTGGGGCCGGAGGCAGTACGGAAGGCGGAGCAACCTCTCTGAGGGAGTGGTCTCCCTCTCCACAGAGTCAGGCATCACCTAGGCAACTGACCATGCTGCCTTTCACTGAAGCAGGGCTTGATAGTGGGCCTGTTTTACATCAAGGGAGTGCAGGTATGTATGAACCTTCTGTTAATGAATTATTAAATGGTGTGGTAGATCTATTATCTAAAATGTCTAAAGAATTAGCTATTCAGAAATCGTTTTGTCAGCCATCTATAAGTAATGTTTTAGCCTCTGACGTTTCAGCTATGGGAGTTTGGTCGCCACCTAGTGGCGTCTCTGCTAATGGCACTCCAGCTTTGCCAATTCATTTAGAACAAAATATCAATGTGTATTATAGTAAAGCTAAATCACAAAACTTGCCTGAAATTTGTTTAAAGGAGTCCATTCCCTGTGATATTTTTCCATTAGGATTTCATTTGTGTCAGGTTGTTAAGGAAAAAATATGGCGGGGGGGAATTTTTAGATATTCTTTCATTTTTCCTTCCGCTAAAGATTTTATTATAAAAAAAAAAAAAAGAGGATGACGACAGACGTAGACCTGTATCAAAAAATTTTAATAACTGGTTATAGGCGTTTTGTATTTTTGCGGGTGTTTTATGTGAAACATCACCTGAAAAAAGTACGGGTTTATTTCAACACTTAGACATTAAGTGTCATGGTTTAATTTTGATGAGGCATTTCTTCAGAAGTTAAAAAAAAAACAAAAAAAAACACAGCAACAAATTTGTAATCTGGAGATTTTTCAAAAAGCACACACACCAGTGATATTAGCAAACATGCTCCCATGGCTTCAGGCATTTCCAGACAAGTTGAAGGTCCATCTTCTCATTGTAGGTTTTAGGGATGGTTTTTTTATTGCCTATATTTCAAGGTCAGGGTTGTACCATAGTTTAATAATTCAAATCCGTATCTGAATTTCCTCAAGTAGTTTTAGATAAGGTTAATTTTGAAATTTCAGAAGGAAGGGTGGCGGGCCCCTTTTCTTTCCCTCCGTTTTCAAATTCCCCTTTTCTTTCCCTCAGTTTTCAAATTTCAGGATTTCTCCTATAGGTGTAGTTCCAAAAAAAATAAAAAAAAATAAATAATTCTTTTAGATTAATTCATCACTTATCTTTTCCCAAAGGCAATTCCCTTAACCACCTCCTTTGCCGGGACTACTTCTATTGACGTCGTCCCGTGCACGAGTGGCCTGCGCGCCCCCTCTATGAGACTCGCCTGATCGGTGATCCGAGCAAGGGGTCGATCCCGACCCCTTATCACGTGATCAGCTGTCAGCCAATGACAGCTGATCATGTGATGCAACGGAGCCGGTAATCGGCTATTATTAAAAAAAGAGCCGATCACCGGCGGCCGTGATCGGGACATCAGTCCCGATCACGGCCAGCCCTGCCAGTGCCACCTTAATAAAACATAAGTGCCCACAGTGCCACCCAGCAGTGCCCACAATCTGCCTCAACAACGGTGCTGCACCCCAGTGCCACATATCCCTGCCCATCAGTGTCATCTACCAGTGCCCATCAGTGCCCAGCAGTGCCACCTATCAGAGCCACCTATCAGTGCCACCTATCAGTGCCCATCAGTCCCATCTATCAGTGGTACCTATCAGTGCCCCTTAGTGCCACCCATCCGTGCCACCCATCCGTGCCCATCTTTGCCCATCAGTGCCGCCTTATCTGTGCCCATCAGTACTGCCTTATCTGTGCCTATCGGTGCCACCTTATCTGTGCCTATTAGTACCGCCTTAACTATGCCTATCAGTGCCCACCAGTGCAGCCTATGAGTGCCGCCTCATCAGCGCACTTCAATGAAGGAGAAAAATGACCTGTTTGCAAAATTTTATAACAAACTATTAAACATGATTTTTTTTTTTGCATCTTTTTTTGTTAGTTTAGCAAAAAATTTAACTCCCAACTGTAATTAAATACCACCAAAAGAAAGCTCTATTTGTGGGAAAAAAATGATAAAAATTTCATTTGGGTACAGTGTTGTATGCCCGCGCAATTGTCATTCAAAGTGCATCAGCGCTGAAAGCTGAAAATTGGTCTGGGACTGAGGGGGGTTTAAGTGCCCAGTAAGCAAGTGGTTAATGACCAATTGATAAGAGTATGTCATCAGTTTCATATGCTTCTTTTGAAGATGCTCTAGTAAAGTTAATAATGTTGGGGAAGGGAGCTATTTTAGCAAAGGTGGATGTCAAGTCAGCTTTTTGCTTACTTCCCATTAATCCTTTATCTTTTAATTCCCTTGGGTTTTTTCTTTACTGATGATTTTTATTTTGATGAATGTTTACCTATGGGTTGTTCCTTGTCTTGCTTTTATTTTGAATCTTTTTCTTCATTTTAGAGTGGGTAGTTTTTGCCATTTCCGGTTCACAATTTTTAATTCATTATCTAGATGATTTTTGTTTTTAGGCCCTCCCGATTCTTTCCTTTGTATTAATTTATTACAGAAAATTTTTGAGGTTTGCGACCATTTTGGTATCCCATTGGCTCAGGAGAGGACTATTTGGCCTTCAACTTGTCTGGAATTTCTAGGTATCATTATTGATACTGCTTAATGGAGTTTAGGTTACCAGAAGAAAAAATTGAGAAGATAGGCTCTTTATTGTTCAAGTTAATCAAAAAAAAAAAAAAAAGCTTGCTTGAAGGCAGAATATTTTCCAGGAGGCTTTACCTCGCTATATATGGTTTAGAGTCCCCCTTTTATCATGTGTGATTATCCAGTGATGTGAAGGAGTATTTGCTGGTTTGGTTGCAATTTCTTTCACATTTAACAATGGTAGGGCCTTATGGCAGGGGGATTTCATTCTAGATTCGGATTTCCTTCTCTTCACTAATGAAGCAGGGTCGCATGGCTTTGCCGCAATTTGGCAGAAGCATTGGTGCTCTGAACGTTGGCATGGCTTTTGATTAGTAAAGGGTTACATTAAAAACATAGTCTTATTGGAATTATTTCCTATCATTGTTGCATTTGAGCTTTGTTCTTTCTTCCAAAATAAAATAATTTTGATATGTACAGATAATAAAGGAGTAATGTACGCTATTAATTGTCTAACATCCAAGTCTCCGCCAGTCATTGTCCTTATAAGATACCTGATTTTTAAATGCTTATGTTTGAACATATTGGTTAAAGGCTTTACATGTACCAGGTAAGGACAATGATTTGGCGGATGAATTGTCTCTTTCACAGGTGGAGTGTTTTTTCAAGCTACTTCTGGAGGCGGATCGTGTGGGACACTTCTGTCCAATCAATTTATGGGACCTGGACCTATTTCTATTTATATTATCAATTCTGCCTGATTTCTGTATATAAAAAAAAAAAAATAATAATAATTTTGAGTATGATAGGTGAACCGTTGGGTTCCTTGTCTGAGTTGTTGTTGCTGCCTGAACCATGGTGGTTGGGCTAGGTTTAAGTTTATTTTGTTGTTGCTGCCTGAGTCGTGGTGGCTGGGCTAGCTTTAAGTTTGTAAGGCCGCGTACACACGCGGGGACTGTTCGCCCAACTTTGTCCGTCAAACAGTTTCGGCAAACAGTCCGCTCAAAATAAGCATGGACGGACATGGCCACACACGACGGACGAACAGTTTGCTGAAACCGTGCGCGATGACGTGAACGGCACGTACGACGGGACGAAAAATACGACGTCCTATACACTGCATTATAACTTTCGGCGTGAAAATCCTTTCTGAGCATGCGCGCAACTTTGTTTGACGAACAAGCCTACACACGCGGGGACTGTCCGCTGAAACAAGGTTTCAGCGGACAGTTTTTCGGAATTTCCGAAAAACCTTGTTCAGCGGACTGTTCGCTGAAACTGTCCGCTGAAAGCCCACACACGAGCGGACTGTCCGCTGAAACTTGGTTTCAGCGGACAGTTTCAGCGAACAGTCCCCGCGTGTGTACGCGGCCTTACTGTTATTAAAGTTTCTTGGTTCTGCTTTTCTTCACGACAGCTACAATCTGTTTTTTTTTTTTTTTCAAATTTTGAATATTATCAATTCTTTGGCACCTTCTTCTTGGGCAGGATATCAGTCTGCTTGGTTTATGTATCAAGAATTTTTAAACATATTAGGTGAACCGTTGGGTTCCGTGTCTGAATTGCTGTTATTGAAGTTTCTTGGTTCTTTGTTTGAGCAGAATTATTCTTGGTCGTACATACATAAAACCCTGTCGGGAATTTATTTTTTCTTGAAATTAAATAACATGCCGTCTTGCATGCAGTATTTTTCTATAAAACAAGCTTTAAAAGGTTACAAAAGGAATAATTTTTATGCCTGATTCAAGGAAGCCCATCACTCCTCTAGTACTGGGTGAGCTTTGCTCCGTGACGGATAAAATTCGTTTTTTTCCTTTTGAATCGGTTCTTTTTCGGGCGTTTTTTTCAGTTATGTTTTTTGCGGCGCTTAGGGGTATCTGAGCTGGTTCAAATACACATGTCTGAAGTTATTTTTGAAAGTTCATTTAAAATTTTAATTAGCAGATCCAAAACGGATCAGGTAGGTAAAGGTAATTGGTTAACATTAGATATGTGTATGAGTACTAGCATTTGCCCGGTGGCTCTGATACGTCAATATTCTTCAATTAGGCCTTTGGGGTTTTCTAAGTTTTTCATTCATGAATCAGGGTTACCCCTTACTAAATACCAGTTCTTATGTGTTTTCAGGAGATGTTTGAAGGCCCTAAATTTAGATCAGGAACATTTATCGTCGCATTCTTTTCGGATTGGAGCAGCAACAGAGGCCGCTAGATTGGGTTTTGATGTTAGATCTATTAAACAGATTGGTAGATGGAAGTCGGATAGGTATTTGCTTTATATTCATCCTAACGCAATACTATGATTTATTTCAGATAACACTCGCATTGTGTGGATGATTGGACACTCCTTCATCTATTGGGCGAATTTGAGAGCTCAGCAATGAGTTTATACTAGCAATTTAGGATTGGATGCTTCTAAATTTAAGATTTGTTTGGTGTGGAAAGAGGGGAATGTTATGGTCAGACCTAAATTCTTTTATTTCACAATTTTCCCTCTCCGGATATCTTTATTATTCATCTAGGTGGTAATGATATTGGTTAGTGGTTACCGTAAAACTGTGGACCTTATTTTTCAGATTAGGAATGATCTACAGAAAATACAGTTATCATTTCCCAATTCAGTAGTGTTTTTTTCAGAAATTGTGCAGAGGATAGGTTGGCTTTCCTATACTTCTGTACGTCCTTTTGAGAAAATCAGGAGGAGAATGAGTAGGGCAGTATCCAAGTTGCTTTCAAGATTGGGAATGCTATCCTTTAGGCACACGGAGCTGGAAGGGGGTATCCCCGTCCTTTTCAGGCAGGATGGCATCCATCTGTCTGATATTGGCTTGGATATTTTCAATGTAGATTTAAGTTATTGTGTTAAGATGGCCGCGGGTTGGGGTTCTGTGGGCAGTTGGCCTTAGGTCCTCCTGCCCTTTTGGGTATTTTTTTGTTGCTGCCTGAGCTGTAGTGACTGGACTAGCTTTAAGTTTATTGGATGAGTTTTGATGAGTTATGTACAATATTTTGAAACCAGTAATAAACAACCGCGGCCATTATTATCCAAATACCTGTCTGCTTGTCTTATTTCAAGTTATTGAATAAAATTCCAGCCTGCTGTCCCATGACAGGAAAAGGGAGAGGGCAATTTCTTGCCCCCCCTTTTCTTCATGGGAGAGCGGCTGGATCAGCTGTTTCAAGTTCCCCCGCAGAGCCTGTGGCCAGCGGGGAAACAGCTGTTGGTCACATGTTTTTGAGGAGGGGTACAGGTGACCCCTCTTTATGACATGTGAAAAAGCCCAGGAAGAACTGGTTTAAACCAGTTTTCTTGGGGTTTGTGGGGCTATATAAAGGGAGTTCCGCTGAGGGGGCTCATTCACCTCAGAAGAAGAGCTGTGGTGTTCTCTCCCCTCCCTCCCTAAAAAATAAAAAACTTGCATTTAAATGTATTTTAATTTTGTATGGTATTGGTTATGTTAATTTATTTTGTTGTGGTTGTTGTTATGTGGTAAGTCACCTTTGCAAAAAAAAAAAAAGAGGTTAAGTATTGAGTTTGGTAAACAAATGAATAAATAAAATTTATATACAGAAATTGTAACAGCAAAGGGGGATAAGTTATGGCTTTTTACTTATAGTGTTTCAAGTTTTGGGTATTTTGTGTTGCTGCCTGAGCCGTAGTGACTGGTCTAGCTTTAAGTTTATTGGATGAGTTTTGATGAGTTATGTACAATATTTTGAAACCAGTAATAAACAACCACGGCCATTATTATCCAAATACCTGTTGTATTAATATGGCTGAACCAGAGTGACTCCATCTTTGTAAGTTCATATAGGATTAACTTGGGTTAACTTTACTGGCTGGCTTAGGTTCTGTATCTGCAGACTGTGGCAGTTTTTCTGTAAACATGCACATAAGGAAATATAGCTTGCATAGGCAGTTCTATGCTGTCTAAATAAAGAGATTGTGTCACAATATGTCTAGGCCACATATCCCATGGCTGTGATTCAGAAGCAGATGACATGAGTAATGATATGTAATGATATGTAATGATGGTGTGTAATGTACGCCTATGTATTAACCACACCCATGTTCTATGCAATAATTGGCTAATAAGGGTGCATATAAAGTGCAGCCCCTCCCACAATAAATTAGACAACTGCTGAAACTGTAACATCGGCTGGGCTTTTTCCTTGTTGTCTCCTAATGCTGCAGCATTAGTTAAAGGGTTTTGTGAGTATTGTAATTGCATTAGTTACACCTAGCTGGTTTTTGTTAGGTATATAGAAATACCATTTTAATCACAACAGAATGGAGGCACTCGCTGAGATTTTGGAATTTAGGAATTTAGGACTTGGCAGGGTGTGGTCAAACGTTGAAGCTTTGACAAACACAACCCTGGCCAGATAAATTTTAGTTAAGAGAATTGTGAGACGGACCAGGCTGTTAAGAAGTGGCTTATGAGAAGCCTATGTCCTTGGTGGGACTCTGTTTAAAAACCTAATATTAGGCTCCTTTAGGGAAGGAGAAGGGGAAAAAGGGGTAATGGGGCAATTACCAATTACTACCGGAACCCACAAAACTGCTACAAACTTTTGCTCTATCTGGCTTTTCTTGTCTATCGCATTTGCATTAAAGTAATAAGATATGTGTTGTGTGGGATACAGAGCTGTATGGAAGGTAAGGCAGCCCCTGTTTTCATTGTTATATGATGTCCCAAAAGGGGAAAATTAGATTAGAGTGAAGCAAATTTCCCTTGTTAAATTTCTCTGCTTGAGAAGTGCATAATTTGTTTGCATATGTTTAACATGTGTTTTGGTAACTCTTGGAAGGGTATCGGAATGGTATTTTTTGCAGGTTGTAAAATGTATGTGTTAGGTGGAAGGGGGTTGATTTTGACAGGTGGGTATTTTGGAAGAATGCCCAGGAGTGATGAGATTTAAGTAAGTAAGATGTTAATTAAGAATATCCTACAATTGTTGAGGGTAAAGTAAGTGAAGTTAGAAGGTAAAGGAGAGATTTGAGTTACTTATTAAAGGAAGGTGTGCATTTTGCAAGGTTTTTCAATGCATTGTTCTTTTTATATACAAGCCGGGTTTCAAAGCCATTTTAGAACTGACATAGGAGGAAGAAAAAAAAGTGAAGGAAAGTTACATTTAAAAATGGGAAGTTAGCAGAGCTTGTTTTGAGAGTTAAAAGGGACATTCTATTTGCGTTGAGGAAATGATTTTAAAGGACAGCCGGGATGGGAGGTTTTGGGCAGGTAAGGAAATTAACACAGAGAGAGTTTTGTTTAAAATAAGGATTTTTAAAGTGTCACAGCTAGTTTTATTTGGATTATCAGATAAAAGTTGTTGTTAAACAGGGGATGTTTTAGTGTAGACTTACCTTGTTTGTTTATTTGTGTGTCTGTTCGTTGATTATTTGTTTATTGTTGTTTGCTAAAGTTATAATGAGTTGGTACAGGTGGGTTGGTGGGATGTGCAGATCAGTGCAGATCCCTGTTTGGCAACGGGCACGGGAAAAGGTTCAACCAAGGGTAAAAAGAGAGAGAGCTGGTGGGGAGGCTAGAGACCTTGTTGAAAGCACCCCACCTCATGAAATGAGCAGCCCTGGTGCTGGGGTCTCGTGAGACTTTTGCGGGATTACGGTACCAGAGATTCATAGAGACATCAAGATGTTGGTTTATTGGGCAGTGATTAAATTGCTGCTGGATGCACTGACAGGGGGACATGGTTACTGTTTTGGGGGGTCTGAGTTAGGTAGAGGGAGAATATGAATCTTCCTGCTTCCCCCCTCGGATTCCCCCAGATTCTCTCATCGCTCTCTGATTCTCCACCTCTGAGCTGGTGGGTTTGGGGGTGTGAATTCTGACATGGATCTCTGGTGAGGCAAAAGGGTCGCAGTTTTATGGACTGACTGTTTCTGTCGGAGGGAGAACATGTTTAACCACTTCAATACAGGGCACTTAAACACCTTCCTGCCCAGACCAATTTTGAGCTTTCAGCGCTGTCGCACTTTGAATGACAATTGCGCGGTCATGCTACACTGTACCCAAATGAAATTTTTATCATTTTTTTCCCACAAATAGAGCTTTCTTTTGGTGGTATTTGATCACCTCTACGGTTTTTATTTTTTGCGCTACAAATAAAAAAATACCGAAAATTTTGGAAAAAAAAATGTTTTTTTTTGTTTCAGTTTCAAAACTTTGTAAATAAGTATGTTTTCTCCTTCACTGATGGGCACTGATGGGGCTACACTGATGGGCACTGATAAGGTGGCACTAATGGGCACCAATGTGGCACCAATGAAGTGGCACTGATAGGCGGCACTGATGGGCGACACGGATGGGCGACACGGATGGGCGACACGGACGGACACTGATAGGTGGCACAAATTGGCACAGATGGGCGGCACGGATGGGCATGGATAGGCGGCACAGATGGGCATGGATAGGCGGCACAGGTGGGCATGGATAGGCGGCACAGGTGGGCATGGATAGGCGGCACAGGTGGGCATGGATAGGCGGCACAGGTGGGCACTCATAGGCGGCACAGGTGGGCACTCAGGCGGCACAGGTGGGCACTCATAGGCGGCACAGGTGGGCACTCATAGGCGGCATCGGTGTTATAGTAATGGATGCCAATCAGTGCCAAACAATAATGCATGCCAATCAGTGATGCCCATTGTGGCCACTGATTGGCATCCATTATGGGCACTGATTGGCACCCATTGTGCTGACTGGCACCCTGGTGGTCTAGGGAGGATTATGGATTTTTATTACCTTTTCCCTGGTGGTCTAGTGGTGTCCCTGGTGGTCCAGTGTGGGCATCCTCGGGGGGGCTGTGCTGATAATCGATCAGCACAGACCCCCCCTGTCAGAGGAGCAGCCGATCGGCTCTCCTCTACTCGCGTCTGACAGACGCGAGTGAGGGAAAGCCGATCACCGGCTCTTCCCATTTACACTGTGATCAGCCGTGATTGGACACGGCTGATCACATGGTAAAGAGTCTCCGTCGGAGACTCTTTACCGAGATCGTAGTTGCCAGGTGTCAGACTGACACCCCGCAACAACGATCGCCGCGATGCGCGCCCCCGGGGGTGCGCAGCGGCTCATAATCCTAATCACGTCATATGACGTCCGGTTAGGATTATGAAACCACTTTGCCGCCGTCAATTTGTAATAGGGCGGGCGACAAGTGGTTAAACACTTCTCCCACGAATGTCTCTGCTTCATGGACTGTTTGTGGACTGTGGTTAGTGGCAGTCCTTGGGTCACAGTTCGCCCTGTGCCCTGTTCGCAGTTTTATAAGACGGACACATGGGTAGAGGGAACTGGTTAATGGAGAGAAATGCTTACCGTATATACTCGAGTATAGGCCGACCCGAATATAAGCCGAGGCCCCCAATTTACCCCCAAAAAAACTGGCAAACTTATTGACTCGTGTATAAGCCGAGGGTGAGACATGCCTGTCCATCCCTGTGTGTGTGTCCGTCCATCCCTGTGTGTCCGTCCATCCCTGTGTGTCCGTTCATCCCTGTGTGTCCGTCCATCCCTGTGTGTCCGTCCATCCCTGTGTGTCCGTCCATCCCTGTGTGTCCGTCCATCCCTGTGTGTGTGTGTGTCCATCCATCCATCCATCCCTGTGTGTGTGTGTCTCCATCCATCCATCCATCCATCCCTGTGTGTGTGTGTCTCCATCCATCCATCCATCCATCCCTGTGTGTGTGTGTCTCCATCCATCCATCCATCCCTGTGTGTGTCTCCGTGTGTGTGTGTGTGTGTGTGTGTGTGTGTGTGTGTGTCCAGCCTACCTGTGTCCCGAGCCTTTGTCCCGAGCCTCCGTCCCGTGCCTTGCCTCCGTCCCGTGCCGTGCCGTGCCTTGCCTCCGTCCCGTGTCGTGCCTTGCCTTGCCTCCGTCCCGTCCCGTCCCGTCCCGTCCCGGGCCGTGCCTTCCCTTGCCTCCGTCCCGTGCCCTCTTCGTCTGCGCCTCGGCGGCCATTGTAAAATTCAAAAGCCGCGCCTCCGCCTTCGCCTGTGATAGGCGGAACACTGAATTTCCCAGCAGCCTGTGTTCCGCCTATCACGGACATCGTATCATCCTCGTCCGTAGTACGAGGATGATACGATGTCCGTGATAGGCGGAACACAGGCTGCTGGGAAATTCAGTGTTCCGCCTATCACAGGCGAAGGCGGCGCCGGAGGCGCGGCTTTTGAATTATAGAATGGCCGCTGTCTGTCTGCTCGACACGCTGATCGAGCGGGCAGACAGCGATGACTCGAGTATAAGCCGAGGGGGGCACTTTCAGCCTCAAAAAAGAGGCTGAAAATCTCGGCTTATACTCGAGTATATACGGTAATTTTATGTGTATGTGAATTTTTGTCTTGTCTTGGAATTTCAATTTAGAGTATAAGATTGTTTTTGCTTTCTGAATTCAGATAGATGGTTGGGTAGTTGATATATGTCCTATGATCCTGCCAAGACAGAGAGCGTTGCTAAAGTGGGCAGGTGAAAGGGACAGAGTAGGGTACTCATCTGTATTTTGTTTCAGGTGGAAGAGGGGAACAAACTTCAACTATATTTTCACCACAGGTTTTGTGGGGAGTATATTTTTATATTTGTATTCCATAGTCAGCGAGTCAGGGACTTGCTGAAGTGGAAAATTAATGTTAAAGAAGGATCTGATTCAGAAAAGTTATCTATAAAAGATACATGTTTATTGTTAAAATGTTGCAACTAGTGTCAGTCTATTCATGAAATGTGTTGGGCATATACTAAGCCAATATTTACTCCATAGTAAATTGGTACAATTAAAAGGGGAATGTGACATGTCACTGATAAAATTACCAAATGTTTTTTTTAAGTAATCTGATCAGATGCAAATTTTTAGAGTCTGATTTTAAGACTATTTTGGGTGTGGTTGCCTATCCTTACATTATTAGAGTTGAAGTGTGTTTTTTTCTGATAACAGCAGATGTGCTATATTCGTGCAGGTTGTTTTGATGGTGTTTAAGCTGTATTAACAATGATTTTTTAGAAGTATTGATTTTGACAGGGTTGAGAATATTATAATTAAGAGCCCAGAATTCGAATGTAAATAAAAGGGAAGTTGTATATTCCAGGCGCTACGCCAGAGGAATTGTGGTTAGTAAAGAAAAAGAGAAGTAACTGTGTTGTGTAATTCTGGACACTAGAGAGAAAAATATTAAGGTTTGAAGGTGTTATGAATGGAATGGCCAGATGAATGTGGGATGAGATAGAGTTGTTGTATGTGTGTCTGGAATGTGCACAACAAGGTGTCTTATATTGTGTTTAGGCCCATGTTATACTTTCCCTAAAAGTTTGGGGTTAAATTAAATTAAAAGAATTGATAAAGGGATTTTGGTAAAGGAAGGGTGAAAATTTGAAATAATGTTTGAAGAAATTAAATTACTGTAATCAAGATACATTGCTGCGTATATTGAGTCCATGGGGTACTAAAATGTGATGGGAAGGATTTATTTGAAATAAGCAATCAGAATGACTATTCTGGATATCTAACTTCTGAATTACCAGGGTGTCAGTCATAGAGTGTTGATGATGAAATGTTGTTTATACATCAATGTTTTGTTTGTTGCTGATGATCAGACATATTTGCAAAGTTGGGAGACTTCTGAGTCAGAATATGTGTTTGGGTAAAATGTTCTGTGCTAAGTCCCTTGGGTCCACTTGGATTCCGGGAATAGAAGAAACTAAAGAGGTTTAAGTTTTGTTGAAGTTCTGCTATAATACTGGATTTGGAAAAATGTTTAGTTAAATACATTGAAGCTATATAATGAAAACCCTTGCTGAGAAACATTTTCATTCCTGCATGTTTTACTTATGTTTGAGTCAATTGAGAATATTATTTTTAATATCTCCAATGGTTAAGGCCTGAATTGATCAGGTAGATTCTGTGACTACTCATGTCGGATGAGGAGTATCTGCCCCAGCCAGCCTGCATTCACCCACAGCCCTATTCACATGAAGAAATGCCCACCCCAGTCATACCCTACACCCCATCCATACCCTGCCCTATATCCTGTCCGAGTGAAGTGATGACTACAGCTTTAACATGGAAATCTTTGTTGTTCATCTTTGTTGTTCAAATACCATAGGAGGTGCTCAGATGACTAAAGGCGGACTCCGGCTGGAAACTGTTCCTGCGAATGATACCTCAAGGAGGAGCCACATGACGCAAACCTGGGGTACAAAATTCCTGTGAGCACCACATGAAAAAGATCCAGATGTGCCAGCCGAAAGTCCCTGGTCTCGCCCAACGCTTCAGTTCCACTCTGTCTGTGGATATCAAGTTCTGTCCTTACAAAGAGGCAGTGTTTTGGGGTAGAGAATTCCTGTCTGTACATATGAGTGATCACAGAATTGAACTAAAAGGTTTTGGAAATAGTTGAGCAGAATGAGAGTTATAATGTGGACATTTCTTTTTCCTTCCTTTTCTGCAAATCTAATGGACATTCAGAAGCCATCCAAGAGACTTTTCTTTTTGAGTATTTCTTTGGGACTATTTTTATTTGGCCTAAAGGCTATCATGCCCCTCCCACTTGTTTCTATGGACTGTCACGCCCCTTCCTCCCTTTTGCATTCCATGGTCAATTGCTATGCAGCTGAGATTAGATGTTTGTTGTTTCCTATTTTTGCATGCTTAGAAGGTGATCCGGGTGAGGGTCAGGGGGTAATATTGGGATTGTTGTTGTAGTGTGTCCAGGACATGCTCGACCATCTCAGTGTATACTGTTTGAAGGGATGCTGGCATAGGCACTGTATTGTATATGTATTGGTTCACATGTCATCTACCAGGCTCTGTGTTCTAGGGGGAGCCTTAAGGTTATATGTGGCCTACCCGATAAAATCACTAGTAACACACTCATTGGACATAGAGGGGATGTGCATTCAGAATCTGCAGGAACTCCACAGTGCTCGACACCTTAGATCGTGCCCTACGTCACACTTCATGCATGCCTCTGGCCCCCATACTGAGATGGCCAAGCTACTTTCACAGCTTGCTTTTGCAGGATTCTCAGAGGGTGCCCAACAGGTCCTTAAGCAGACAGCCATTGGCCTTGGACAACAGCACGTACATTTGTTGTGGAAGACCATGCCATCCATGGATTCTGAATGATTCCAGGGGATGGTGTTACTTGACCCCATTGGTTCTGATAGTGGTTATTCTCAGGGACAGTGAGGAACATCACTTGCTCAAGGCTAGTGTTCATCCTGGGTGCCTCCTCAAACACTGTTAAGCTAGGTCATTGTTTCTGGAAATGAACATGACCTGGGCATGATTCCTCTCAGGAGCCTGAGGGGGTATTGACATGATGAAAAAGCTAAATAATTGCTTGGGAGCCCCCTGGGTAACATGGAGCGGTTTGGTCTCAATGCTGAATCCTGGATTAATCCTGGATTGGGGATATTGCAATCTGTGTTGTACTGATTTTGCTTATGGTATTACTTTTATATGCCTGCTTCAGGTTTATTATGTGCATGGTTTCCGAGGTATTTGACCTTCCAACCCAGCTGCAGCTAATAGAGTATATCTTAACTTTTACTATGGCCACCGGGATGAGTATGTCACAGTGAGAAGAAGTAAGTCATGTTCGTGGTTTGTCATGACTTAGAGGGGATTGTAGTAATATGGCTGAACCAGAGTGACTCCATCTTTGTAAGTTCATATAGGATTAACTTGGGTTAACTTTACTGGCTGGCTTAGGTTCTATATCTGCAGACTGTGGCAGTTTTTCTGTAAACATGCACATAAGGAAATATAGCTTGCATAGGCAGTCTCGTTCTATGCTGTCTAAATAAAGAGATTGTGTCACAATATGTCTGGGCCACATATCCCATGACTGTGATTCAGAAGCAGATGACATGAGTAATGATATGTAAATGATATGTAATGATGGTGTGTAATGTACGCCTATGTATTAACCACACCCATGTTCTATGCAATGATTGGCTGGTAAGGGTGCATATAAAGTGCAACCCCTCCCACAATAAATTAGACAACTGCTGAAACTGCTGCAGCATTGTCTCCTAATGCTGCAGCATTAGTTAAAGTTTTTCGTGAGTATTGTAATTGCGTTAGTTACACCTAGCTGGTTTTTGTCAGGTATATAGAAATACCATTTTAATCACAACACCTGTCTGCTTGTCTTATTTCAAGTTATTCAATAAAATTCCAGCCTGCTGTCCCATGAAAACTACAGGAGATGGTTAGAGACCCGATACAGATGTTCTTGGTAACTAAAAACATGCTGCAGAAGAGAGTTAGAGACTGCAAGAGATCAATGCCGTTCTAATCCCTTTTCAAATGAATGATCAAATTCACAGCCACTACTGGAGTCTACCTTTTGTGGCCATTGGGCTGAAGAATAGGCAACAGAATTATAAACATCACATTGTACTCTATGATCCAAAATCAATGAGGCTGATTGATTAGTAAAATACACACAATAAGAAATGATAGACAGATTGCGTTCTTCCATGTCGGATCCGGCACCTTCAATATAAGTATTAAGACGGCTATAATTCATAAATTGTATTATACACAGACCAAAGTCTTTATATTATCTATCTATCTATCTATCTATCTATCTATCTATATATATATATATATATATATATATATATACATATATACACATCTCACAAAAGTGGGTACACCCCTCACATTTTTATATTCATATATTTACATGTGACAACACTGAGGAAATTACACTTTGCTACAATGTAAAGTATCAAGTATACAGCTTGTATAACAGTGTAAATTTACTGTCCCCTCAAAATAACTCAACACACAGCCATTAATGTCTAAACCGCTGGCAACAAAGGCGAGTACACCCCTATGTCCAAATTGGGCCAAAAGTGTCAATATTTTGTGTGGCCACCAATTTTTTCCAGCACTGCCTTAACTCTCTTATGTATGGAGTTCACCAGAGCTTCACAGGTTGCCCCTGGAGTCCTCTTCCTGTCCTGTTAAAGGGTCTTGGCAATCTTCTTATAGCCTAGGCCAGTGATGGCGAACCTTGGCACCCCAGATGTTTTGGAACTACATTTCCCATGATGCTTAGGCACTCTGCAGTGTATTTGAGCATCATGGGAAACGTAGTTCCAAAACATCTGGGGTGCTAAGGTTCGCCATCAATGGCCTAGGCCATCTTCATGTAGAGCAACAATTATTTTTTTCAGATCCCCAGAGAGTTCTTTGCCACGAGGTGCCATTTTGGACTTTCAGTGACCAGTAAAAGAGAGTAAGAGCAATAACACCAAATTTAACACACCTGCTCCCCATTCACCCCTGAGACCTTGTAATACTAACAAGTCACATGACACCGGGGAGGGAAAATGGTTAATTGTCCCCAATTTTGAAATTTTTTACTCATTTGGTTGCCAGCGGTTTAGACATTAATGGCTGTGTGTTGAGTTATTTTGAGGGGACAGCAAATTTACACTGTTATACAAGCTGTGCACTCACTACTTTACATTGTAGCAAAGTATAATTTCTTCAGTGTTGCCACATGAAAACATTTAATAAAATATTTACAAAAATTTGAGGGTTATAATCACTTTTGTGAGATACTGGGGGTTATTTACAAAAGGCAAATCCACTTTGCACTGCAAGCGCACTTGGAAGTGCAGTCGCTCTAAATCTAAGGGGTAGATCTGAAATGAGGGCAAGCTCTGCTGATTTTATCATCCAATCATGTGCAAGCTAAAATGCTGTTTGTTATTTTCCTTGCATGCCCCCCTTGGATCTACAGCGACTTTACTTCCAAGCGCACTTGCAGTGCAAAGTGGATTTTCCTTTAGTAAATAACCCCCACTGTATATATCTAATAACAAAAATCATTTTTATTTAAATACAGAGACTGAGGTCTGATAAATTGTTTATGATTCATCTAATTTGCAATTCAAAATCGTCATCCAGCACAGCCTCTCTTTCATTTTTATTTTGAAACTACATTTTAAATTTTTGGGTTAATCATCTTTGTATTGCTGTTTGATTTTTAAGTAATTTTTCTTCAGGATCCTGTGAAAGTTGTCCAAAGTAAGGAAGAATACACTCAAGAATTGAGCTAAAATTCATAATATGTATAATTATACAGGATTTACATAGCCCCAACAGTTTGCTCATCGCTTTACAATGTGAGGACAGACAGTACATTTACAATACAATTAAATACAGGAGGAATCAGAGGGCCCTGCTCATTAGAGCTTACAATATAGGAGTAATTATGCACACAAATACATTTTTGTCTAAATCGCAAATTCAAAATCACCATTCAGCAAAGTTAATCTTTCCTGTGCCACTTTTATTTTGTAGTTCATTTTTCAAATTTTGGGTTAATCATCGTTGTATAACCCATGACATATGTAGGGCCAAAGTCCAGTGACCTGATAACCTTATACCACTACCCGGACACTACTCCCTTATTAACAAATGACTTGACAAGGTGTGGAGTAAATGGCCAGCCGGCCTTTTATTAATAAAATGTAAAGTTTAATAAATAACCTTTTTAACTTTTACACTGTCACTTCAAACTCCTTTAAATGGGTCATGAATAGGGGAAACCACAAACCACTGGTCACTGTGAACAGCTACCTTGAACTCTTGCCTCCAGTCGGAAACCCCAGACTCGGAGGCGGTACCCAACCAGTCACAGTGACCTACCCTTTTTTAACCCTTCCGGGTTAACCCCTCTTAACCCGGAAGTACAATAACCACCCCCATGCCATGGATGGGTACTACATGTTCCATACATGTACCTCTCCTTCTCCTCTTCCAGCGACCCAAAAGACTGCCACAGCACAAAAGGGGTAACCCGTTACCCTTGCGTGCACCTCCACACCTTGAGCCCTCTCTGAATTCCCTCCTGCAACCCCATTGACCACAAGTCAGCCCATACGTCTGTCAGGTGGACCCCGTCACTCCTCAAATACCTCCATGTGTCCACTTCTAACTCCCTGTGGTGGATGGAAAGGCCAACATTCCTGATAAAGAACCTGCTGACCTCTTTTTTTACTTTTATTCTGGCCCTGTCCACCTTTTTATCTGACCCCGCCAGCTGGCAAGACCTCCTCCCCACCATGTTGGACCACACCATTGCCATGTGTGGATAAAGCAGCTTTGAGCCTCAAAAAAACAAAAAAAACAAAACAAAACAAAAAAAATCACACGTAATGTCCCCGATCAGTTCCCTCATGGATCTGGCTCCCATATCATTGCCCCCTACGTGTAAGAGCAATACATCTGGGGCCCTGTTCAGCCGGGAAAACCTGTGACCCTCGCCCAGTACCCTGATCCACCGGACCTGCGCCTCCTGTCTGGATATATGCAGTTGCCTGCCGTTCGGTCGAACGTGAGCTCTCATGGCCCCCCAGTAGACGTATGAATGGCCAAGTATCCACACCAGGCCAACTTCCTGACCTGTAAACGGCAACCAACAACCACCATGTGCAATGCAATACCACCATGACTTAACAACCCAAATAGTTATGAGCCCCCTGCTATACCAACAGCTGTGGGCGGACATATAATTTAAACCTATCAGGATCCCACCTGCCAATACACCTAACCACCTCCTGACTCAAACCTGCCCTGGACGCCTCCATAGCTGCCCCTACGCGGAACGAATGTGAGGAAAAAGTAATTGGATCGAACCCGACCAAGGTGATGCACTTCCGAAATACAGCGACTAATTGGAACCTTGAGAGGGAGGACCCATCATCGTGTATGAACAAGGAACCCGCAACCTGTGGTCGCATCTCCCAGAAACTCCTTAACGCCCTTACCAGGCAAATGCTGGACTCTGCGATCCTGCCGACCTCTAATTGACACCCCCCTCCCACTCTGATCAGTCTTAGATCTCCTGATCCAGATTCTGAGGTGCTCTTGTCCGACTTCAACATCGCCCACCATCAGACCCCCCTTGTACTCTTTTTGACGGACTTCCCAACTTGCCCACGCGCACCGCCCCAAAAAACGCCATCACAAACGCCGCTCTGAATAAAGCTTGCTCGTAACCCGAGCTGCAAACCTTTTCCACTGTTGTACATAAAACCTGAAGCATGTCGAATGAGACAGGGCACCTGCTGTCCCTCCTCTTATGAGCTTTCCTATACCCCTTCACCGCTTGTTTAATTCAAAAATCTTTGGTGTAGCCCCTTTGCCCTTGGCACTTAAATAGAAATGCCAAACCTGTTAGTTTCCGATCAATAGCTGCGGGTGAGACACCAGTCTCTAACCCCCTGCTGATAAAATAAAGTACGGCATGGGACACACCCAGATCCTCGGTGGACATGCCGATCCTGGTCAGGCACTCAAACCAGTCGCTCCATACCTTTAAGTATGCATTTCACGCGGCCGTACTCACAGATTGCTTGATGCACTTTGCTGCAGTCCCAATGCTATGCTCCACATCCAGTTGGGACAGGTGACCCCGTGTTGCTCCGTCTCTGGTGCCAACTGCAAGGAGCCTGTCCCACTGAAAACGAGACAAATGGTCAGTCAAAGTGTTATCAATCCCTGGCAAGTGCACAGCATAAATGAATGTATTCACCTGCAAGCAACTCAGCACCAAATGCCTTAATAGCCTGACCACCGGAACAGATGCCACCGTCAGCCTGTTGATCACTTGTACCACCCCCATGTTGTCGCAGTTGAATCGCACCTTCAGGTTGCGGAACGATTCCCCCCAAATCTCCATGGCCACAACAATTGGAAATAATTCCAACAGGACCAGGTTCTTTAGCACCCCCGCCTCATCCCACTCAGGTGGCCATCGCGCTGCACACCACTGTCCTTTGAAGAAGGCCCCGAACCCAGTGAAAAGCTCCAGATCACAGTTGCCGACCGGGCCTGACATCCACAGAGCGCACCCATTAAAAGGCTCTAGGAAGTCGTGCCATACCCGTAAATCCTCCCTGTGCTCTTTATTAAGACTCAGAAAGTGTGTGGGAGACCGAACTCCTGCAGTTACCGAGGACAGCCGGCGGCAGAAGACCCTTCCCATTGGAATAATGTGGCAGGCAAAGTTCAGTTTCCCTAGCAGCGATTGAAGTTGATGCAGTGTTAATTTGCACTTTCCCCTGGTCCCCCGAACTTCCTCCTGAAGCTTTTCCAGCTTGTCCCTCAGCAATCGGCATTCCATCTTTACTGAGTCTATTTCTAGGCCTAGAAATGTGATGGTCGCCGTAGGGCCCTCCGTCTTCTTCGGAACCAGAGGGACCCCGAACCGTTCAGCCAGGTGTTCAAACGTTCCCAGTAGGAATGCGCAGGTATTGGAGCCTGCCGGGCCAACACATAAAAAATCATCCAAGTAATGCAGGACCAAGTTGATGCCCGAAACATCCCAGACTGCCCACTTCAGAAAGGAGCTGAACTTTTTGAAAAGAACACACGAGAACAACCCATCGGCAGGGACCTGTCCACGTAGTATCCTCCCTCCCATGTGCAGCCCAGTAGCCCGAAAGCTATCCGGGTGAACTGGTAACAGGCGGAACACCGACTCGATGTCTGACTTGGCCATCAGTGCCCCTTGACCATATCGCCGTACCCAGGCGACCGCCGCATCGAAGGAGGTGTATGTTACTGCACACTCCTTGGGAGAATTAGAATCGTTGACAGACCCCCCTTTTGAAAATTAACAAAAATAGGAGAGTCGCCCTGGGACTTTAAATGAGGTGGTCACAGTTAGCCACTGAGTAACATGAGTAATAGTAGTATAAATGTTTATTAAAATAATTGTACATACATAGATAATATAGCATACTGGCTCAGCCAATGGATTTGCACAAAGTAAAAAGAATACATCAATTTAATACAAACATTATACAATGCAGTATATACTAATGCACGCATCAGATGACCCGACACGCATTTCGCAAGATCATTGCTCGCTCATCAGGGGAGGATGCGGATCAAGTGTATCTAAATAGACAAAAAGATGTGTCACAGTAGTTAATGTAAGAACAATGGCAGAATGGGCCAGAGCAAAACGGCCCTATACTTAACAATGAACGAAACCAGTGTTTCCATCGCTGAACCCCCAAATGGATGGCAGCAGCCAGAGTATGGCACGGGAGTTGAGGGGGAGAGGACTAACACAGATACCCCCAAGGGGGGTGCCAGGCGGCAGACATGGCATGGGTGAAGGTGAATGGTCCTAATTGTCTCAGTATTCAACTTGATAGATATCAGCTGTAAACATAGATGTATTTTTTTTTTTTTATATATTAATCTTTATTAAATTTTTTACACCTTATACAGACATCCTTTTAGTCATTTTAAAAATAACACAAAGTTACCAATAATCCAATACAAGTTCCTTCCGTTCAAGAGTCTGAGATTTAAGGAAGGGGGGAGTCATGTATATGTATCCATACTCCGATAATAGATAACAAAATGAAAACAATATCTAAACAATACCATAACACCCCAACATCCCTCCTCATCTATTTTTCACTTCCTTCATTTTTCCTATTTAATTAACCCCCCCCCTCCTTTCCTCCCTTTCTATCCCTTCATCCCCCCCTCCCCTCCAGTGTTGTATTGATACTTTTGCCCTTCCGTGTGTTTCTCTTCTTTTCTTTTCACCTTTCCCTTTAGAACTAATTACTTAAAGTGATTCCAATACCCTTATCCCTCTCTTCCCTGCTCCCTCCCACCTCCCCCCCCCCACCTTATCCTCTTCCTTTGGTTATTGTAGTTTATACTGGGGTATGCATCTCCTCTATCCAATCTCGCCAGTTTTTATTAAACTCTTAAGTTATTTCGTTTTGCATATACTGCTCTCTCCTTACATAGGTATTCATTTACAGCTCTCACCCAATCTTCTACTGTGGGGGCTAGGTTTGATTGCCATCTCCTAGCGATCATCCTCCTGGCTTGAAATAAACCTCTTAGAATTACAATAGTTACTCCCTTTCTCTCTGCTCTCTCATTTCTGTATCCTAAAATACACACCACAGCATTTAATTCTATCACGGTCCCGAAAATTCTACTTAATGTCTCTACTACTCCTTTCCAATATCGAAATAATTTAGGACACTTCCAGAGCATGTGTATTAAGTTTCCCATCCACCCACACCTGGGACAGCTATCGTCTGCTCTTTTACCAAATCTAAATAGTCTCTGGGGGGTGTAGTATGCTCTGTTAATCACCATCAGGTGTGATATCTTATGGGGGGGGGGGGGACCGAAATCTTTGGGCATGCCTCTAGGATCGTTTTCCACTGTGACTGTGTTATATTACCTACGTCTAGCTCCCATTTCTCCTTCTCAACCCTACTTTTCCTCTCACAATTAATCTGTTTATCTAACTGGGAGTAAAATTTTGATATTAATCCTTTGGTGGGTCCTGCTTGTGCTACCAGTTGTATCAACGGCAATTCTTCCCATACCAATAATAAATTTCCAAACTGGGTCTTTAGGGCATGTCTCACTTGTATATATGCATAGAATGAGTTTTGTGGTAGCTTGAATTCTTTTTGCAGTTCTTCAAAAGTTTTAATACCCCTGCCTCCATATAAACGGTTCAACCTTTCAATACCACATTTTTCCCATTCTAAGATTTTACCAACCCGCCATAATTCTTGTAGCTTCCTATTATTCCAAAGAGGTGTATACTTTGTTATTTCCCTATATCCCATTTTTTTTTTAACCATATCCCATATCTTTAACATCATTTTTACTGTAGGACATCTATACTGCAATGAATCTGCTTCCAAGGTCTCAATCAGCG
This sequence comes from Lithobates pipiens, assembly GCF_037356315.1. Taxonomy (NCBI): domain Eukaryota; kingdom Metazoa; phylum Chordata; class Amphibia; order Anura; family Ranidae; genus Lithobates; species Lithobates pipiens. The sequence goes on along the minus strand of NW_027507787.1, from coordinate 145,350,422 downwards.
TCCTATGTGGGGAGCCTGTTAAGACAAGTCTCCCATTTGGGGTTCCTCCATTCACCACTTCGATTCCCCCTAGCTGTTGTAATTGTGATGACCAGAAATAACACTCCGGGTACGGGACTGCAAAGCCTCCTTCCTCTACCGGTAGCTGAAGCATCCGCAATCGCAATCTGGCCTGTCCTCCCTTCCATATTAATTCCCTGAACAACATCTCGATCTTATTGAACCAACTTCTATTAATCCATATTGGGGTATTATGCAGTATATATAGAAGTTGGGGCATCCAGATCATTTTTATCAGATTACATCTGCCAGCCACCGATAGAGGCAGTCGCTTCCATATAGCAATTTTTTGTTTAAACTTAACTAATAATGGGGCTAAATTATGACTTATAAATTGCTTGGGATCCTTTGTCAGAATAATTCCAAGGTATTTCAACTTGTCCACTATTGACATTTGGGGGACTCCCAGGGCTGTTTGCTGATCAACTGGGTCCATAGGGAGACATTCCGACTTTTCCCAATTAATCTCCAGCCCTGTGAAACCACTAAACTCCTGCACTATTCCTATTGCTTTTATCAATGAGTGTCTCATATCACCCAGAAATAACAAAATATCATCTGCATAAAGCGCAATTTTTTCCTCCCCAGTTTTTCTCAAAAAACCAACTATCTCCCGATTTGCTCTAATTGCACAGGCCAAGGGCTCTATAGCAAGGGCGAAGAGTAGGGGTGACAATGGACACCCCTGCCTCGTTCCTCTCCCAAACTCTATTTTATCGGAAAGCTCATTATTGATTTTTAGTCTTGCACTGGGTTTATCATATAACATCCTAATCCAACCGATAAAGGAAGGACCCAAACCAAATTTCTCCAATACTTTCCATATATATCCCCATTCTACGCTGTCAAATGCTTTTGTTACATCTAGTGCCACAACTGCTCCCGAAGTGTCATTATCTGTTGGGATCTGTAAATTCAAAAAGGCTCTCCTAATATTCATGCTGGTTGACCTGTTGGCTATGAACCCCGTTTGGTCCATGTGCACTAATCTTGCTATAACTCGGTTAAGCCTAGTTGCTAATACCTTAGCCAGTATCTTTGCATCAGTGCACAGGAGAGAAATTGGTCTGTACGCTGCTACATTTAATGGATCCTTGCCTTCCTTGTACAGCAAGATTATAACTGCCTCCATCATTGATAGGGGCAATTTACCCTCCCCAATTACTCCTCTTAGTGTCTCCAGAAGTTCAGGAAGCAGTATCTCACCATAGTTTTTATATACTTCAATCGGCAGCCCGTCCGGCCCGGGCAATTTTTGGTTTGACATGCTTGCGACTGCTTCCTGAAGTTCTTTCAAAGTTATTGGGGCTTCCAATTCTTCTCTTTCTTCTTGTTTCAAACATGGTACCTCTAAGTGACCTAGAAATGTCTCCATCTGCTCATCCATCCCCACTTTCTGTGCAGTGTATAATTTTTTATAGTATTCTCTAAATGCTTGACATATACTCCCAGTTTCCGTTGTAACCTCCCATTGTCCTAATCACCGGTATTGAAGATGGACCAGAATTACTCTTCACCAATTGTACTAACATTTTTCCCATACTTTCCCCTTCTGCAAAAGAGACTTGACGATAGAACATATGTTGTAACTCCGCTTTTTTCAAAGTCATTAACCTAAATGCTTCTTGTTTATCTAGCCAAATTTTTTCTTTTCCCAGGGTAGGGTCACTAATATAGTCCCTTTCAGCCTCTAACACTTCTCTCCCTATTCTTGCCTCCTGCTCTCTCGACTTTCTATTAATTTTTGCTATAGATTGAATCAGGAGACCCCTCAAAAATGCTTTCAGAGCATCCCATAGTATCCCTGATGTTACTGTACCACGGTTGTTTTTTAAAAATTCTTTTAGTTCCACCTGGATTCTCTCTGGACCTTCTTCTGTCTCTTTTTTTATTAGTTCTAACCAAAGCGGGTTCAATTTCCATACCTTCTGTCCCCTTCGTTCACTCATTTTTAAAGCTACTGTCACTGGGGAATGATCTGATATCCCCCTGGGCCGATATTCAATCTTTTTCACCAACTGTAGGGCCAGGTCATTCCCCAGTATCATATCTATTCTGGACAATGTGGAATGCGAGGCCGAACGGCAGCTATACTGCTGGGCTCCCGGATTCCCCGTTCTCCATAAGTCCAGTAGTCCTACTTCTTCCATGTACTGACCCAGCCTCCCCTGCCCAGCCGGTTCCACCAGTATCTTTTCTGGAAATCTATCCATTTTAGTATCTAAAACCGTGTTGAAATCCCCTACTATTATAATAGGAATTCCATCTACCCCCAGTAGAAATTCATATAATTTAAACAGCATTTCCATTTTGAATGGTGGGGGGATATAGATATTTGCCAACACACATTCTCTGTTCTCAATTAAACAATGTAAAAATATATATTTACCCTTTTCATCTTGGCTGACCCGCTTACAGGCAAAATTCAACCCTGTTCTTACCATGACACTCACCCCTCTACTATATGACGAGTATACAGAGTGATATTGATATTGATATTTTCTATTCTGCAGCCGATGTATTGTATCTCTAATTAAGTGGGTCTCCTACAGACAGACCAACCCAGCTCCATATCCCTCCATCATGGAAAACACCGCTTTTTGTTTCACCTGTGTCCCTCACATTCCAGGAGCCTATCTTAATTTTCCCATCCTGCATTCACAGAGTAAACAAACAGAAAAGGAGAAAAAAAAGGAGAGAGGGAGAGATAACGAGGCGGGGAGTATTTCTAAAAAAGACAGAGATTAAAATCCCTTTATACCCCAGTTCCTTCCATCTCCCCCCTACCTTCTTTATTAAATTATACCAAACTTCCAAAACCTTGATCCCCACTAAGATAACAAATTTACTGACCATCACCGCTATTTCATCTATTATATATCTCCTAATGTGAGTTATGCTGTATAATTGTTTATTACAATTTTTCCCCGTGTAACCGATAAGTTTTCCTTGTTTTTTACCTCCACATATTTTGTGTCTTTTCTTTATTTGAGTTATCTCCTGAACCCCATTCATTAGTGCAAACACATTTTTTTTTCCCCCAACCTCCCCCATATTTTTCCCTCCCCTCCCATCCAACCTTCTTGATGTCCACTGTGTGCTATGTTTATTCGGCAGGGCTCGGAGGCTCGAAGGCATTCGGCGTTGGTCGGAGGTGCTCGTATGTCTTCGGCCGTATTCGCTGGGGTTCGGGACCCGGAAGTAAGCGGAAATCCCCGAGGGCTCAGCTCGGTAATACAGTTGTATGACGTCACTCCTCCTCCCATCCGGCTTCGGTGAATAGCTCCAGCCCTCCTCACACTGCGTCCAGCCATAGCACTAACCACACCACGCTCTCCTCATGGGGTCTGGGAGGAAGTTACACACGGCGTCTCACATCTCTCACTCACTCCACTCTGCCTTACACATCCGGTCACACCCCCCGTAAACATAGATGTATATGTCTCAGTGATTTGCCAAATTTAGTAGGATGAACAACAAGTTATATAATGTAGTAAAAAACATTTATATAAAAGAGAATAATACTCTAGCATAAGTGTATATGTCAAACCTTACTAAATAAGCAGAGTAAACAAGTTATATAATTATTTGTATAGAAACAAATTTTAACTAACCTGATCCAATAATGGAGCAGACATAGAGACCATAAATAGGGAAGTGAATCCTGAAAAAATGTGTTTGTTTGGGAAATCAACCCCTATGGTAAAAAAAGGATGTGTGTAAAGCAATGTTTAAGTGAGACAAAAAGTGCAGGGAATGCAGGTAAAGCACCAGGTGAGTGCTAGGGTAGGGAGAGCATATTTACCTTGATCTACAAACAGCAATGGAAATCTGTGATGTGCATAGTATTGGTGAGTGAAGGAAGTGATCTCAGCCATGTCACACCCCTGACTTTTAACCCTTAAGAGGTCCAGTTGGGGTCGGAGTGGACCGGATATGTATTGTTGTATACGTATATAGGGATGGCGGTGTATCACTGGTGACTGTAGACCTTTCATTTTGTTTCTTTTGAAAATGAAAGGTGATGGATCAACCTGAATTTGTTTGGCTCTGGGGGGCGTGTCCAATATGGCCGACTGAAGTGAGCTCCGGCTGAACACCTGGAAAACGAGATCCTTGCCCTGCAGATATTGTGGGTAGTGGGACTGCATCCTGCGAAAATGGATCCGGGAGAGGATGACCCAAGGAAAGGATACTTCAAACAGCCGCAGAACCCCTGCATCGGCTAAAACGAAGCCCTGGCCTAGCTCCGGCCCGTCTCCAGGCCCGAAGCCTCCAACCCACACGGCGTCCCCGCTGGAAGATCCGGACCCGGCTCTGTCGGAACAATCCAATTTCGGGGTGCTGATGCAGGCTATTACGACCTGCCAGTCTGCCCTTACGGGGACGATAGAATCGGTGCAATTGGATATCAGCCTTATCCGAAGGGATATGGACTCGTTCCATGCTCGGCTGACCGAGGCGGAACGCCGCGTGGGGGATTCGGAGGACATGCTGCGTGATCACTCTGGGACCCTCAGAATGCTGCAGACCAGGGTGAAAATATTAGAAAGCAGAGCGGAAGATTCCGAAAATAGAAATCGGAGGAATAATCTCCGCATTGTGGGATTGCCTGAGGGGGCAGAAGGTGCAGACCCCCAGACTTTTACTGGAGGTTTGCTGCGTACACTCCTGCCTCAAGCTCCATTTTCGAGGTTCTTCACTGTGGAGAGGGCACATAGAATGCCTGCCATCCGGGCCATCCCGGGGGCTCCTCCACGCACGCTCATCCTCCGCCTCCTCCACTTTAGGGATCGTGACCTGGTGCTGCGGGAGGCATGTAAAGTGGAGGCTCTTACCTACGAGGGGGCGCGCTTGATGATCTTCCCAGATTACTCCATCGACACCCAGAAGCTACGTCGGTCTTTTGACCAAGTTAAGTTAAATCTCCGCAACAGGCGCATTAAGTATAGCATGCTGTTCCCAGCCCGGCTCCGAGTCCAAGATGGCGAAACGTTACGATTTTTTACCTCACCGGAGGAAGCTGCGGCCTGGCTGGACACTCTACCACGGGGACAAGAGGATCGGTAAGCCGCCCCTGAGGGGATCTGTGACTGATTCGCTTTCATTCTCGACTGCACTGTGTACTGGGTCTCCTACGGGGTAGCTGGTGGGGGCAGGCTCCAGCTCTTGTTAATACACTGGTCGGTCATTAGGTGCAGGAAGTTATTTCCCGAACAGTTGAATATTACCCCTGCTGTGACCTGCCTGCCCGATCCCCACTTGCTGGTGGAGCCCAGTGACTCTTCTTTTGAGTGATATTTTTCAACTATTGGTTTGTAACAGTTCTCTTTCTAAGATTGTGCCCCCGGCAATGGCCGGGTGAAACTATGAAACTATGCCTCTGCAGGGCCCTTTCATCCGGAAGATGGACTAGACCGGACTTGCAGTGTTAGGACTGTAGCACTCATAGTGCTTATCTTCACACGCAACCCCATGGTAGATACCTGGGAAGGTTGTTTAGGGATTAAGACACGCCGAAGTTTGGGGGGTGATGTCGGGGTGGGGGGGGGGGGAGTTAATGTGTACAGCTGGTCTTTCTCACAGTTTTTTCCTAATTTTTTTTTATGTCTGGTTTGGGTCAGGTTTTCAGTGTATCCTTTCAGTGTCAGCAAACGCGAGCCAAGGATGTTTATTTCCTGGTAAGGGGGCAGGGAGACCCGGGGGAAGGTATATTGGGGGAGGTTGATGTATGTGTGCTAGCAGGAAGGCCTATAGGTAACATGTTAGTGATCCGGGGAAACCGTGTATTTTTATGGGTGACGGGATTATGGCCCCACTGACCATTTTGTCCTGGAACGTACGGGGCTTAAACTCCAAACTTAAACGCTCCCTAGTATTCACATATATTAAAAAATACTCCCCACAGATCTGCATACTTCAGGAGACCCATCTGACTGGAGGGAAGACGCTGGCCCTTAAGAAACCCTGGGTTGGGGCATATTACCATTCTACCTACTCTGTATATGCCAGGGGGGTCAGTGTTCTGGTTCATAGATCTCTCCAGTTCTGCCTCCTCGATCTTCATTTGGATCCGGGTGGTAGGTATGTAGCGCTTCATGCCATGTGTAATGGACTGGAGATGCTTCTGGTGGGAATTTATGTATCCCCTCCTGCTACTATGGAGCTCCTGAATAAACTGACCCCTATAATGGCACTATACCCTGGTGCCGGGGTGTTGATAGCGGATGACCTTAATATGACCCCGAACCCATATCTAGATAGATTCCAGATGGGCGTGGGTCAGAGTTACCCACTTCTGAAATGGATGGAATTGTATGGGTTAACTGATATTTGGAGGTGGAAACATCCTGCTGACAGACAATACACGTGCCACTCCGCCACATATGCCTCATTTTCCAGGATTGATTTGCTGCTGGCGGACGCTTTGCTGCTTCCCCGCACTATGGGGGTGGAGATTCTGCCCAGAGGCATATCCGATCACACGCCTATGCTGCTGCAGCTCGAGGTGAGCCCCACTTTGGGGCCCGCCTTGTGGTGGCTCTCTGGGTACTGGGTGGCGGATGAGCGAGTGGCTCCGGGAGTAGAGGTGGAGCTGAGGTCCTACTGGGGGCAGAACAGGGGTCAATACCAGACTTACATCTCTAGAGCCAGGAAAAGTTCTAGGCTGGCTTTGGAAGATGCGGAAAAAAGGGCACAGGAGCTGGAACGGGTCTACACACTGGGAGGTGATGGAGCGACCTATGCTGCATTACAATTGGCTCACAGGGAGATTTCCTTGCTCAGGACGGAGGCCAGCAGGAAGATATTGCTGACCCAAACACAACGGATATTTGAACAGGGGGAGAAGACGGGCAGACTCCTGGCGTGGCTGGCAAAAGAGAGGGTATCAGTAGCTCATATAGCCAGAATTAAAGGGGAGCAGGGAGAGGTAATATCGGACCCCTTTCAAATTAATGCTCGGTTTGCGCAATACTACGAGGCCCTCTACGCCCCCAGAGAGGTCTTTACCCCGGAGGCCCTTGACCACTTTTTAGACCATGTAGACTTCCCGATGCTCTCTGATGTTGACCATGCCCGCCTGGACACCCCGATTTCTCTTGAGGAGGTCCAGGCAGCTATTGCCTCCCTCAAAGCGTCAAAAACTCTGGGCCCTGATGGCCTACCAGCGGAGTTTTACAAAACCCACGCGGAAATGCTCGCTCCACAGTTTCATGGCTTGCTTCGTACCATGTTGGAGGAGGGGAACCTTCCACCCACTATGTCCGAGGCGGTGATCGTCGTGATCCCCAAACCCAATAGAGACCCTGTTCCTCCTATCGCCCGATTTCGCTGCTCAACGTCGATGCAAACATCGTAACAAAGATTCTTGCGAATAGGCTTAATTCTGTGATATTGACCCTAGTCCACGGTGACCAGATGGGCTTTATGCCAGGCAAAGGCACTGACATTAACATACGGCGCTTATATACTCATATCTCCAGGGCAAGAACTCAGGATAGGCAGGGAGTCGTTGCATCACTAGACGCGGAAAAGGCGTTCGACTCTGTTGAATGGCAATTCCTCTGGAGGGTTTTAGAACGCTTTAACTTTGGCCCTAAATTTATATCCTGGATTAAGTTGCTCTATAACAGCCCCATTGCCAGAATTCTTACCAATGGGATGGTGTCTGAGGAGTTCCCGCTGGGCAGGGGCACGAGGCAAGGCTGCCCTTTGTCCCTGGGCCTCTTCGCGCTGGCCATAGAACCCCTGGCCATACTTCTGAGAGCATCGGAAGAGGTTGAAGGGCTGCGGGTGGGTCCCCTTATTGATAAGATATCTCTATATGCGGACGACGCCCTCCTCTACCTTCCTGAGGCGTCTTCCTCATTGACACAGGCCCTTCAAATCGTAGATGAGTTTGGTTCCTTTTCGGGGATAAGAATCAATTGGGATAAATCCTTGCTATTTTCACTTTCTCAGGACCCCCGGGACATGATCACGCCAACGCCCCTGAAATTTGTTCAGCAGTTCCAATACCTGGGGATAGTAGTGAGGGGTGACCCTAAACAATATTTGGATGATAATGTGTACCCAGTCCTAGATGACCTGATTGCCAAATGTGGAAGTCCTTGCCCTTATCACCGGTGGGTAGAATTAATTTGTTAAAAATGACCTTCCTACCAAAATTTTTGTACGTTTTTAGGAACACCCCTACCCCGATCCCGAACTCCTTCTTTAAGAGGGTGGATCAGACGGCTACTGCATTTATATGGGCCGGAGCGGTACCCAGAGTTGCGAAAGACACCCTCCAGCTACCCTTGTCCGCTGGGGGGTTGGCTTTGCCGTGCCTGAAACAGTACTATTGGGCGGCGGTGCTAGTGACGGTGAGGTGGTGGTTTGCTCAATCGCGGTCCAATCCAACTTGGAGGCAGCAATTCTGGGTTCCTATGCCACACTTAGCAATTTGGTCTTTAGAGGGCCTAAGGCACACCCATGTATTACATCCCCTATGAGAACGACGGTTCGTGTGTGGCTGCAGGTGTCGGTGAAATGTAATGACCCTTCGGATATCTCACCACATACTTCATTATGGGGCAACCCTCAGCTGCAACACTTAAACTCTGTCCCGGACCCTGCACTGTGGGCCAAATACGGCATTACGACTCTCCAGCATGTTATGCCCAAGGGGTTCCTTCTTAACTTTGACACTCTGAGAGCGGAATTTGAGCTACCTACTAAAATGTTTTTCCGATACCTGCAGCTGCGCCGATGCAGGCCCAGTTCCCCGGAGGGGTCTCCTTGCGTTCACATCAGATCGAGAGATTCCTAATATCCAAACATGCAGATTGTATTCTTTCCTCCCTGTACCTAAGACTCTCCGCCCCGGAGCCTGCGGAGGGGACTAAACTTTTCCATAAATGGAGGTCTGATCTCCCGACTCTGGGGGAGGAGGACTGGAGAGAGGGGATTCAGAATTATATCCCTTGATGATTTCTGCAAGGGATAGATTTATCCAGCTTAAATTTATCCATAAAGCCTACTACACCCCGCAGAGGCTATCGAGGACATATCCGTTGTGCTCCGATAGATGCCCGAAATGCAGCACGGAAGTGGGGACATTCATACATGTAGTGTGGGAGTGCTCAGCTATTCAACTTTTCTGGAAGGAGGTGGTGGGGATCCTAAACTCGGTGGGGGGCCTTTCGTTGGGGCTGGACCCTATGGTCCTGCTTTTGGGTGTGTGTGACGGAGTGGCAGTGAGTACACACAGACAGCTCTTTGTATTCTATGCCGCATTTTATGCCAGGAAGGCCATTCTACTTAACTGGAAGAAGCCAAACCCTCCTAAGATCTCGCAATTGAAGGGGTTGATTGACTCTGCTCTCCCTCTGTAAAAATTGACCTATATGAGCCGAAAATGTCCCTCCAAATTCGACAAGATTTGGGGATGCTGGGTGGGAGTGTAGATACTATATTGAGGTGAAGGCTTGGCGGTTGAGACTGTAGACTCCCCTTATACTTACCTGCTCGATTATGGTTAATGTGGGACAAAGATGTATTGTTGCATAATGTCTATTGCTATGATCCCTATAAATGACTCTAATTCACGATCTCCCCCCCCCCCCCCCCCTCTTTTTTCTTTTCCTTTGTCTTCCCTTTTCCCTTCTCTTTTTGACCCGAACATGTAACTGTGCACTAATTGAAAGACTGAATGTACACTGAATGTTATGGTTTATTTTCAATGTACGATGCACTGTTGTATTGTACATATGACTTTCTCCTATATGGAGGCAAATAAAAACGTTCCTGTTATAAAAATTATTTGTTTGGCTCTTTTTTGGGAACCACTCCCAGCAGAGAAAGTACTAAGTCTGGAAGCAGTGCTTCTTGAAAGGGACCTGCCATGCGCCCTAGAGCGACCTCTTTGCCCAATTTTTCGGAGACCACTGCAGGGTGCAGCAGGGCCGACCGTAAATTCTTAGCCACAGGGGGAACTGTCGCTAATGAGCAAGGGATCTTGAAACTGGCGGTGAAACCCCCTTCCAGCAACTTCGCTGCCGCCCTTTCTACCCGCACCGGGGTTGTCCCTCTTACTCGTAGACTCCCCGGGATGTCCCTTCCTTTTCTTGAAACACTTGGACAACACGTGGTTTCCACCGCAGGTGGAACACGTGTTTAAAATGACAGTTGGCCCCAAATTTGCACGTGCCTTCATTAAACTGCCAGCAAAAACCCCATAATTTTTCGGTCGGTTGTCCTGAGACTGTGGAACCTCCAGCCCTCTGCCTGAAAAAACTGGTTGGGAGCCCGCCTCGCCATCATCAGCTTCATCCACAGGCTGATGTCCTTGTGGTCCCAGCATAAAGAAAGATTCACAACCAGCCGTTGATGAAATTGCTTGTCATACCTAAGCCACGCCACCCCTCCGTACATCCTATGTGCCCCGCTGATGGCTTCAAGGTGTACAAACAGTGCCGAACAATGTTTGGGACTTTTTTCCCCATGACGCTTGCCATAATGGCAAATGCTTGAAGCCAGTTACCGTCCGGGGAATCAACCGGTCAGTACTGCCTTTTCTCCTCTTCCTCCTTTTTACTCTCTTCCGGCTTCAACCTGTCCAGCTTGAACTTCTCCAACGGAAGCAAAGTGAATATTTCTACATATTCACCCTTCCATATCTTTTCTTTAACTTCGGGTTTCAAATGAGCTCCTAATGGGCCCTCGAAGCAGACGTATACCTCACTCCTGTTTTGCCCTGGTCCTCTGAAGCCGCTACCCCTTTCTGGACTCCTGTCGCCTCACTTACCTCTTTTTCCGATCCGGCCACCATCGTGGGCGCCTCCCCTGTGACCCTCTCATGACCACTGCCATACCTGGCACTGAACTCGGTGCCCAAGCCCGAGCTGGGCCCCCCAACACGTTTGGTTCAAAACATTGAACCAGCTCCTTGAGCCCCAAAAGCAGGCCGCCTAACCCATCCGCCAAACTCGCACTGGTCTCTTTAGAAGCCAGGGCGTTGCATTGCTTCCCTGTCCACTACTCCCCACCATGGTACTGCTGACCCTGTGTGACTACCTTGACCCAACAAGATATGCAATAAGGAAGCAATAGACAAGGAAGAATTGCACTCACCAGGCTGCCCAGGACTGGGCCCAACAGCCGCTGCGCTTGGACCACCACTGTCATCTGGCCGACATCCTCACCACCTTATGACAGTTCACCCCCCGATCTGTCGCTGCCGACTTCTGGCTGACACACTGTGGCTTACTTTCCTGATGGACCTGCACCGTCCGTGATGGGTCTGTGGTGCCGCTCCCATCCCATTCTCTGACTCACCCCGCCAGACCCACTCCGTTCCTCCCGTGACTGGCTCCTCTGCCTGTGGCTCCCATTCCCTGTCTGCCGGGGACATCGCAACCTCACTATCCCTAAGCCTGTTCTCCTTGTGCCTGGGACTGGGGGCCGTGCTGGCCCCCCACCCGCTGCTCACTGGGTCCCTGCTGCGTGCCTTGGGTGTCCCTGTGTGTTCTCTCCGCTCCCACTGACAGTCCTAGGCATCTCCTCCAGGCTGGGGGCACAGAGCCATGTGCAGAGCTGGGCTCCCCCCTCTGCCACCTGTCCTCTCCTCCTGTTCCCCTGGTTACCTGGGTAACTGCTCCGCATGCCCCTCCCAGCTCCAGCTGTGGGGGTAAGGTTCTTGTTTGCAGCCTGATGTCCCCCCCGTGGCCCACCTCGGGGCTAAATCACTCAGGTGGCTGGGATCACCTTGCCTGTGGTGTTGCCACCTCCCCTTTACCTACCGCTCCCGCGTCCGCTGTAATGGCCGCTATCTGGTCCTCGAGCCACTCGGTGTTTTCCCATCGCCATTGTGCATTGGAGAAGCAGAGCGGTGAGGGTGATGTGTTAATCTCTTTCTCCACCACTCGAGACTGACGTCACTTCCTTTTACTATAATTTTTTGCCTGAGCGCCGTCTAGCCCCTGGACCATTCCCCTTCTCTTAAAGCTCTGACCTGCCACATCAGCGGTGACTGTGCATTTCCAGCATTGTCATGCCGTCCCTCCGCCTATGTCTCTCTGTCTCTTGCTCCGGGACTCTCTGGTCCCCCTACCTGCTCAAAGGCTGTCATGTATGAACACCAGTTCCAAGCACACTGAAAATCACAGGCTTAGTCTAGGGGATGTCTTCTGTAGATTTATTGCTGTGATAGCTTGCTCCCTGATTGTGGCTTGCATGTGGATTTTGTGAACACAAGTGGATTTTTTGAACTAAAGTGGAGAGTTAATAACCAGGAGTTGTGCTTTGACTGCTTCTGCTTGCAAGTGTTGTTTTTGGGGGTGTTTTATTTTCTCCCCTCCTTTATTTGATACATTTGCTAGCAGTTTTTAAAAGACCTTTTTTTCTGACACTTTTTAAACAGCATTTTTTTTTCCCCTCTTTCTTCCTGCCAAATTAGGGGAGGGGTTAATTGTTCACAGGTGTATAAAGGTAGTTATACAAACTCCCCCTTGAGCTTGCTCCCTGATTGTGGCTTGCATGTGGATTTTGTGAACACAAGTGGATTTTTTGAACTAAAGTGGAGAGTTAATAACCAGGAGTTGTGCTTTGACTGCTTCTGCTTGCAAGTGTTGTTTTTGGGGGTGTTTTATTTTCTCCCCTCCTTTATTTGATACATTTGCTAGCAGTTTTTAAAAGACCTTTTTTTCTGACACTTTTTAAACAGCATTTTTTTTCCCCTCTTTCTTCCTGCCAAATTAGGGGAGGGGTTAATTGTTCACAGGTGTATAAAGGTAGTTATACAAACTCCCCCTTGAGCTTGCTCCCTGATTGTGGCTTGCATGTGGATTTTGTGAACTAAAGTGGAGAGTTAATAACCAGGAGTTGAAAACAGAAGTTAAGACAGGAGTCTCTAACCTCCATCCTCCCCTCCATTTTAAATATCCCACTGCAAGGGGCAACCAGACAGCTTTCCAGAAATGTCAGGCTGACAGCAAGCCAGATTCACTGGAACCAGAGTGTTTAAAGGGGACAACCGCAGCCAGGTAAGCTCGCACCTCCACTCCCCCCCCCCCAGTGATTGTTCCAGGGACTCCGTCCGACCGCCTACGGGGGTCAGGAAGGAATTTTTGCCCCACTGGTGCATTTGGCTGCTACTGTCAGGGGGTTTTTTGCCTTCCTCTGGAACAACCATAGGTTAGCATACCCCTACCTCCAGCCTCCTTTCCATTTTTTACGCTATCCTAGGACGACTATTCCAGATCACAGCCAGACTTCTTTTCTAAGCGGAGACCTCCACCTTAAGTAAAGTCAGCTGGAACAGCCAGCAACCGAATACAACAACTCCTTCCGCATCCATATAGGCATCCCCTGATCAACTTGCGCGCTAATAGCCTCAAGCACGGCGGCAAGTCTGATACCTAGCCCCACCTCAGGATCAATACCCTGATCAGGATCATCATCTTAGGCCCATAGTACCATCAACAGCATCCACAAACCATGTGCTACTTCAAATACTCAGCTGAAGTTCTGCACAGACTAAGGAACATCAACACCACATTGCCATCTTCCATACAAAAAATACTTCAAAGAGAACAACTATTAAAAACCGGACGACAACCAGCTCCCAACCACAGGAAGACATCTACTCGACCACTACAATTAGATTGCGCCTTGATTAACGCCAGGTCTGCAGTCAAACATAGACTGGAAGTACACGACTTCATCATCGAGAACAATGTAGACTGCCTCTTCATCACCGAAAGCTGGTTAACCTCTGACTGCAACACCATCCTCACCGAATTGGTACCGGAAAACTACAGGATCCTAACCGAACACCGGATAGGGAAAAAAGGAGGAGGCCTAGCAGTGATCTTTAAAGGTCACCTGGATCTCACTAAACCATCATCTCAGAACCCAGTGTCTTTTATGGAAACCCTGACGCTACATTTTCAACCAACACCCCATGACACCACTCATATTCTACTGTGCTACAGACCACCGGGACCAAAGTCCAATCTTCTTTCACCCCTCACGGAATCCTTTGCAATGCACACCCTAAAATTCAAAAATTTCCTGGCACTCAGAGATTTCAACCTTTGGGCAAACGAGCCTAAAGACCCCATCGCGACTGCCTGCATCAATCAACTAGAAGAACTGGGTCTACAGCAACTGATAAAGACTCCCACGCATGGGTCAGGACACACCCTGGACCTCATTTTCAAACAGAACATCGACGTCAACATACTCGACAACATAACTCTGCCATGGACGGATCACCACGCCATCAAATTCAAAATCACTACCAACATCACCAACGCAAAACCGAAACCTGTAACAACGCACTGGACCAGATCGCATAAAAAACTGTACTCCGAAGCCTTCAAAACCACTCTGTCCAAAAAGATATCTACAATAACCTTAAACCACTCTACGGAGGAAACACTCAACTCCCTGAACAAGGCATTACTGCAATCAGCAGACTCAGTAGCACCAAAACGCAGGGCTCTCATCAGGAAGAAAAATGCTGGATGGTTTAATAGCTCCCTCTCCGTACTAAAGCAAGAACGCAGAAGAGCGGAAAGAACATGGAGAAGAAATCCCACTGAGAAAAACCTATTTAACTACAAAGGTCTGACAGAGAATTATCGGAAAGCAATCTTCAAAGCCAAAAAGGACCACTTCTCATATACAATCTCAACGGCCGCAAACCAACCACGGGAACTGTTTAAACTGGTTAATCAATCAATGAATCCGGTGTGCCTAGAACCCCCAGAAAGCGAATCCCAGGATTACTGTGACAAACTGTCGGATTTTTTCATCGATAAAGTCAAAACCATCAGGGAAACAATTTGTCAGAAGAAAACATCCAACCTCAGCCAGCAAATACATAAAGAGGATGTCCGCACCAACATACCGCAACCGCCAAAATTTTCACTATCCCCAATTACCGTAGACACCGCAAAAAACATCATTAATAAACTGCGGGACAGTACCTCACCTATTGACATCATCCCCACAAAACTACTGAAAGAATGCTCCGACATCGTGGCTCCAACCATAACCCACCTCATAAACCGATCATTCCACGAAGGGATTGTTCCCAGCATCCTCAAACAAGGCATCGTCAAACCTCTACTCAAGAAACCAAACCTGGACCCTCAGGATCCAAACAACCGTAGGCCGATTACAAGCCTCAACACCATTTCTAAGATCATGGAGAAAGCTGTAGTACATCAGCTACAACTTCACCTGGATACTCACAAACTCCTGGACCCGCTGCAATCAGGCTTCCGCCCGGGTCATGGAACAGAAACAGCTCTCCTCAAGATTTGGGATGACGCCCTCGAAGCAGCAGATGACGGAGAGCCGTGTCTCCTCGTACTGCTAGACCTAAGTGCAGCGTTTGATACAGTAGATCACAATACTCTACTCGTCCGCCTGACAGAAGTAGCCGGAGTCCATGACACAGATCTTCATTGGTTCACGTCCTTCCTAGGAAATCGGTCACAGACAGTGAAACTAGGAAAATTCCTCTCCGAAACTTGGGCAGTCACCTGCGGAGTCCCTCAAGGCTCTCCGTTGTAACCCGTTCTCTTCAACATTTACATTCGCCCACTCCTTCAAATCATCAGATGCTCAGATCTCTGCTTCCACTCTTACGCTGACGACACGCAACTTTATTTCCGGATCAATGGAAAAAAAGATCACCAACAACAACTTGAAAACTGCCTCAAATCAATAGAGGACTGGATGACCACCAACTCCCTCCAGCTGAACCAATCAAAGACAGAGCTTCTTATCTTACACCAAAATCATAAGCCCGCAACCAAAACCTCCTGGTCTCCACCAACCGTCTTTGGGCAGACTATCTCCCCAAAGACCAAAGCGAAGAGTCTCGGGGTTATTTTAGACGCACAAATGTCAATGGATGCGCAAATAGGATCTGTAGTCAGTCGATCTCACCATCTGCTGCGCATGCTTCGCAGACTCATCCCTTTTATCCCAAAGAATGACAAAGCAGTGGTAGTTGGAACAATCATTAATTCACGACTGGACTACGCAAACTCGCTTTACATAGGATTACCACAATATCAACTTGCGCGATTACAACTGATCCAAAACACGGCGGCAAGGCTGATGACAGGAAAAAAACCCTGGGAATCCATTTCTCCTTCACTGAGGAGCTTACATTGGCTAACCGTAAAAAATCGGATCACGTTCAAGACCCTTTGCCTCACCCACAAATGCGTGCATAGAGAAGCTCCGCAATACCTAATGGAGAAAATAAATCATTACACACCAAACCGCAGTCTTCGATCAGCCAACAAAAACCTCCTCCTCGTGCCCAAAGCCCGGTATAAATCCAAGGGTGATCGGAGATTCGCTGTCCAAGGGCCTCGGCTATGGAATGCTCTACCAATCAACATCCGCCTGGAAGAAAATCACCTGGCTTTTAGGAAAAAACTCAAGACCTTCCTCTTTTAGCAGATGATCAAAGCTCGCCACAGCGCCTAGAGGCGATTCAGTTCGCATTGTGCGCTATATAAGTATTTCATTCATTTATTCATTCATAAAACAAGAGAGAGGAAGGAGGGGACATGTTATCCCAGAAATGCCAGCAAGTACTGGAAGATAGATTCACAAGCACAAATTCTTTAACAGCAGCCTTTTCTGGAGGTAGGGGGGGTTGAATAACTAATCTGAGACTCTGTATGAGCAGTCTCATTAGCAGCAATCTCTGACATTCAACTTCCAAAGCACATGTACACCTGGAGTCCTAGGTAAAAGTTCCTACTCAAAATGTCCAAGGACCGATGTTGCCAAGCAACCTCCATGTGGCACTCTTCAGTGATAAATGGGTCCTTCTCTAGCCCAAGTCCTGAGGTAGTGTTCTCCAGCAGATGGCTCTCAATCCAAGTTCCTCCAGGCCCTCATCCAAGCACATGCCGAGGCCTAGCAACAGCTCTTCAGTACACAGGCTGCCTCCCAGGGGCAGTAGCCCCAGGAGAATGAAAATGCTGAACAAGGCCCTCAAACATTTATCTTCTCCCCAGACATCTTCTGGGAGCCTCCTCACAGGGATTGGCTGAGGTCAGATGAAAATTCATAGATCAGTGGCTGACCCTCCTATTTTATTTCTGGAAGCTTCTACCAGAGGCAGGAGCAATCAACCACCAGGCTTAGGGATAGATCTGAAAATAATTTGCTACTCCACAGAGTACAGGTAAGTACGGTAAGTTGAGCTGGGAATTTTCTTTGGTTTTGTTTGACATGTGTCACCCTTCCATGTGCTCCATGCTGCAAAGGCCACTTATAGGTGGGGGCAGTGACCATTTGTTTGTAGATTAGATAACCTTCATCAATCATTATATTTCCATATAAGCCAGCACTGGGGCTGCCTTTTGTGACCATAGCACCCAAAGATATCATGAGATGGCCAAATAGTTCATGCATGCTCTACTATTTATTAAAGGAAATCTAAAACCAAACCTCTTTTGTTTTTGATGGTGTGATGAGGGGTTAGGACCTCTGTCAGGATATTATTGCTGTGTGTCTCCAATGGAGAGATTAATCCTTTATATTTATCCCTAGAACACTACAGCAAGAAATAAGGGGGGTGGGAGTCTTTGGAGCAGAAACAAGGTTCCAAATCCTCTTCTCTACATCGGCAGAATAACACGGGTGGGTAAATGGGCATTCGTGGCACCCCCCCGCCTTGCACGCGGGGGTCAGGTTCATTAGGGGAGCAATCAGTCCCCAGGGCCAGACCAATGATTTATGGTCTGGACCTGGTGATCACTCCTAACGAATGAAAACCTTCCCCTGTCTGTGTAAGTGTAAACACAGACAGGAGGAAGTGATGTCATCTCTTCTCGTGGGGTCTTTTCCATTCCTGTGAGAGAGAGAGGACAACCGTGAGTTGCACCAACAGTACACATAGGTACACTTGCCCCTCCCCCGCTCACCCCCCTTCAGTTAACCCTTTCACTCCCTGTAACTGTGTCACCAATTGCAGTTTTCAGATTTTTCACTGATCACTGCATTGGTGTTTTTGTGACTGAAATAAGTGTTAGGGCAGTTAGCAGTAGCCCTGTTAGGTCTAGGTTACCCCCCTAAACACCTTTAATAAAAGGTTTAACGCCTTGATCGCCCCCCCCAGTTAACCCTTTCACCCCCTGTTGCCAGTGTCACTAATCAATTGCCGTATTTGTGTCACTGGTGACGCTATTTAGCCAGTTGGGTGATTCGTTTCACCGTCAGATTTTTATAGCACCAGGTACCGCCATATATACTACTTAATGAAGGTTTTAACCCCCTGGTTAACCCTTTCACCCCGTCGCCAGTGTCACTAATCGATCGCCATATTTGTGTCACTGGTGATGCTAGTTAGCGAGTTAGTTTCACCATAAGGCGCACTGGCAGCAATCTGGCTGAGGAAACAGGCTGTCTTTGATTCCCATCTTGAGCACTAGCATGCCCTTCCTGATACTGTGCATGTGTGCGCGCATATGCGCACACCTGCGTGCAAAGGAGTGCGCAGATGCACCAGAGATGTTCTGGCGAAGGTCACAGTTCGTTTTCTTCTGCCACCATCTTGGGTACTGACCATCCCTTCCTGACAATAGTGTCTGAACGATCAATATCTTATCAGATCTATACTAGCGTCCCCAGCAGTTTAGGGTTCCCAAAAACGCATTGTTAGTGGGATCAGCCCAGATACCTGCTAGCACCTATGTTTGGCCAATCTGTCCAGTCCAGCCCACCCAAGTGCAGTATCAATCGATCACTGTCACTTACAAAACACAACACACATAACTGCAGCATTCATAGAGTCAGGCCTGATCCCTGCGAACGCTAAAAGTTTTTTTGGTAGTGTTTGAATCAGTTGCTGACAGGAGCTTTTTTACCTGTGAGTCTCACTAGTGTACCAATAAATTTAGAGACCAAAATGTAAAATCAAAAGGTACACTAGTAAAGAGGCCAACGCGTTTCTGAGCATGACAGATAGTGAAGAGGAAGTCACTCATCTGTCAGATTCAGGCTCAGAATACGATCCTGTAGACAGCAGCAGCACCCTGACAGATAGCTCTGACGATGGAGCAGTGGTCCCTGCCAAGGTCAAGTGTACCAGACCCCGTTCTTCTGCTGTTGCTGAGGTGCAAGAACCGCAGGGCTCTTGTATGGAGCAGAGAGCCAGGAATAGTGACGCTCATCCTTCTGGTGAACTGGCAAGCACCAGCAGCCTAGTACACCCTGGTCGTAGTCAAACTAGCACTGCAGTAACAAGTTGTGACATGGCGAGTCTCATAAGTGCAGTTCAAGCTGGTGCAGTAGCTAGCACAACTAGTGTCCCGCAGCCACCAAGAAGAAGACAAACAGAGGTCCATTAAGCCCATAGTGCCCTTCCTGCTGCATTCACCAATCCTAATTGGGAGCCCACCACTTCTGCAGCACCCGTACTTCCCCCATTTACTGGCCAACCCAGAATTCAGGTGGAAACAGTTGATTTTACGTCACTTGATTTTTATTCGCTGTTTTTCACGGAGGGTATCTATTGTGGACCGAAGAAATTTGTATGCTGGTCAATTAATCGCCGCTAATCCCCAGTTAAACCCTTGCATGAGATTGGAAACCAATTACGGTTTCCAAATTTAAGACCTTTCTGGGCCTATCCCTCCTCATGGGCATAACTAAAAAGAGTGAGTTGCGGTGATATTGGTCCACTGACCCAATTCACCATATGCCCGTGTTCTCTGCCTCCATGGCCAGGGCACGATACAAGCAGATTTTGCAGTTCATGCATTTCAATAATGAACTCTGTCGTCCTCGGGGTGACCCTGGATACGATTGGCTCTACAAAATTTGGCCCCTTGTAAACCACTTTAACCAATGGTTTTCAGCCTCGTTTACTGCCCATCAAGTTGTCTGCATTGATGCGTCACTGATTACGTTTTCTGTCCGCTTGTCTTTCAAACATTATTTTCCCAGCAAAAAAAATTATAATTTTTCCTTCTAAAGAAAAACACTGCTCTATCCAAATATCTCATAGCTGCTAAAACAATAAAATGGATATTTTAGTTGAGAAGTGTACAAATTATAAAAGAAATTATAGTGCAAACTTAGTGAAAATTATATAACATCCACGTGTATAACCACATAGATTCTCGCGATATCTATAGTGAATGATTATATTGGTAAACACCAAAAAATATTAATAAACCAATTCCATATGGACTTAAAAAATATATATATAAAAAATAAATAAATAGTTGTTTTTTTGGTTCTCTCTCTATTCTCTCTCTATTGTTCTGCTCTTTTTTACTGTATTCTACAATGCAATGCTTTATTGTTACTATGTTTTATCATGTTTGCTTTTCCAGGTATGTAATTCTTTTATAGCTTTTTTTTGTTTTCAGGTACGCCATTTAGCTGTAGCATTGTTTATTTATCCTGACATCAACAGCGTTTGCTCCCACAATATGTAAAGCCGTGACTCCAGCACTGTCGAAGGTGATTTAATCACCACAGTTAAAAAAAAGAGCATATATGTCGAAGCATTGGGGCAGAGGTGGAGGAGCGATTTGCTCCTAACATTAGTGGCGGATTGCCCCCATGCTTCAGCATATATTTTTTTAGGCTGAGGTGGCATTAATTATTATTTTTTTGCTATATTTTATTGTATTTGCTTTGCAGGTATGTTAAGTCTTACTGTTATACTGTAATGTTACTTTGTTTTATTGTTAACCATCATTTGCTTAGCAGGCACGCCATTCAGCTGCAGCACTGATTTATTTTATTATTTATTATCTATTTATTTATTATGATTTAATATCTTGACAGCAACAGCGTTTGCTCCCACGATACGTAAATCAACGACTCCAGGGCTGTAGGAAGATTCCACCACCACAGTTAAAAAAAAAAAAATGATGCATGTATGCCCATCATTAGAAGTGGGTGGATGAAGGGTGGTACTCTAATGGTGGGCATACCCACCGATCAATCTCTTTTTTTGTTCAGCTCACAGGCTCCATGAAAAAAAGAACATTATAATGTATGCCCAACAAGGACGTTGCTGGATTTTGAGTGGTTATACCAGAATGATGCCTGCAGGTTTATGTATCATCTTGGTATCATTCTTTTCAGCCAGCAGTTGGCTTTCCTGTAAAAGTAATCCTAGCAGTCAAATAGCCTGTAGACTGCTTTTATAAGCAGTGGGAAGGGACACCCCCTCTGTCTTCCATGGTTTTCTCAGGCTCTCCTGTCCCAACAGGGAACCCGAGGTTCCGCCAGCTGACCATAGAGCTGATCAGAGACCAGAACAGCTCCAATCGTCTCTATGGCCTAAGAAACCAGAAGCTACAAGGATTTCATGACTTAGGTTTCTCCGGATATAAACTGTGCCATTAGGAAATTGGAAAAGCATTTTATCACACCGATCTTGGTGTGGTCAGATGCTTTGCGGGCAGAGGAGAGACCTAGGGTCTAATAGACCCAATTGTTTTTAAAAAAAAAGAGTACCTGTCACTACCTATTGCTATCATAAGTGATATTTACATTCCCTGAGATAACAATAAAAATGATTTTAAAAAAAATGAAAGGGACAGTTTAAAAATATAATAAAAAAAAGCAAAATAAATAATTTACCCTGCACAAAGGCGAATGCAAGTGTCGGTCTGGTGTCATATGTAAACAGCAATTGCACCATGCATGTGAGGTATCACCGTGAAGGTCAGATCGAGGGCAGTAATTTTAGTAGTAGACCTCCTCTGTAAATCTAAAATGGTAACCTGTAAAGGCTTTTAAAAATGTATGTAGTTTGTTGCCGCTGCACGTTTGTACGCAATTTTAAAGCATGTCGTGTTTGGTATCCATAAGATCATCTTTTTTTATTTAATCAAACATTTGGGCAATATAGTGTGTTTTTGTGCATTAAAATTTTAAAAAGTGTGTTTTTTCCAAAACAATTGCGTTTGAAAAATCACTGTGTGAATACTGTGTAAAAAAAAAAAAATTGCAACACCCACCATTTTAATCTGTAGGGCCTTTCCTTAAAAAAAAATATGTTTGGGGGTTCAAAGTAATTTTCTTGCAAAAAATAGGATTTTTTGTACTCACCATAAAATCCTTTTCTCTGTAATTCACAGACTGACACAGCTTCTCTCTGTAACTAAATGGGTTGTATAGCCTGCCATTAGGAGAAACTAGGCAAAATTGTTACACAATACACAGAACTTTACTCCCACTCCATGGGGGCGGCCCCCTGCTATCAACCCTTCCCACTGCTCTTAGCAGCTTCAGTATGTCAACAAGCAGTATAACTTAGAAAAAGGAGGGGAGGGTGCTGTGTCGGTCGGTGAATTACAGAGAAAAGGATTTTACGGTGAGTACAAAAAATCCTATTTTCTCTTAAATTCACCGACCGACATAGCTCCTCTCTGTAACTAAATGGGAGTCCCCAAGCTGTGCCAAATGAGGGGTGGGAAAAACAGCATAAAAACTTCATCCACCATGGCAAGTGGGAACTAGTGAAACTAAACCCACAAAAAAACAGCAATGTGTGGAAAAAACACCACTATATAACCGGGTATCCTCAACAGGAGTGATCCCCAAGACTGCAACATTGCAGAAGTAATGCAACTGTGCATTAACCAAAACAGTAATGAGTTTTTATGGAAAAAACAGGAAAAATTCAATTGCATCTACACAGCCGCCTGCAAAACTTTGCGGCCAAAACAGGCATCAGCCCATGCACTGACATCTGCCTTGTAGAACTTGGTAAATGTATGGACAGATGACCAGGTCGCCGCCTTACACACCTGAGCGACACACGCTTGGTGTCGGAAGGCCCAAGACGTTCCAATTGCTCTTGTAGAGTGGGCCGTGACTGGAAAGGGAGGCACCTGCCCCTTCAAGGCATAGGCTTGGACTACAATCTGTCTGATCCACCTGGAAATGGTGGCCGACGAGACCGCCATGCCCTTCTTAGGACCAGCCACCAAAACAAACAGTGAGTCTGACTTCTGAAAGGAAGCTGTGGCATGAAGGGCCACCTCCTTGGGGTGCTTCGGCTTAGGACACAATGATGGCAATACAATGTCCTCATTGATATGAAAGGCCGAGACCACCTTATGCTGCGTACACACGACCGGACTTTTCGACATCAAAGGTCCGACGGAACGATTCCGGCAGCATTTCCAGTACTTTGGTAAAGACTCGGGAGGCTGATGCCAGGCCAAAGGGAAGAGCCACAAACTGGTAATGGGCTTCCCCGACTGCAAAATGCAGAAACTTTTGATGCTGAAGGCATATGGGTATGTGCAAGTAGGTATCCTAAATGTCCAAGGACGCCAGGAAGTCCCCTTGATGGAGCACAGCGCCTACTGAGCGAACTGATTCCATTCTGAACCTCTGCACTTTTACAAAGTGATTGAGGGCTTTTAGGTCCAAGATTGGATGTACCCCTTCCTTCTTGGGAACCACAAACAGATTGGAGTATTACCCCTGGAAGCGTTCCGATTCCGGGACTGGTACGATCACCCCCTGATTCAGCAAGTCCCTCACTGCCCCTAACAGGGTCTCCCGGCAAACCGTGGACAGGGGTATGCTGGAGGGGAGGAATCTGTTTGGCGGCCAAGAGAGAAACTCTATCTTGTAGCCTGTAGAAATCAGGTCGCAGACCCATTGGTCGGATAACCAGGAGGTCCAACGGGCTGCAAACTCCCAAAGGCGATCCCCCATCTGTGATGTGGGTGGGTGAAGACCTTCATGCTGTAGCACTTTTGTTCACAAGCTTGTTAGGCTTGCGTTTCCAGGGATGCTTCTGACCGTCCGTGGGCGTCCTGTCGGGCTGGGGTAGTTTTGCTGAAGCACCGGGTGGACGAAAAAGCTGCTTGTGAGTGGAAAAGGAGGGCCCTTGCCTGCGGTGTGGCTCCTTAGCCTTCCTGGCCTGTGGGAGTAGTGTACTCTTACCACCCGTGGCATTTTTAATAATGTCATCCAATGAGGCTTCAAAGAGCCGGTCGCCAAGGAACGGAAGACATGTCAGGGCTTTCTTGGATGCCTGGTCAGCGGACCAGCATTTCAGCCAAATAAGGTGCCTCAGCACCACAGCTGACACTGAGGCCCTGGATAACAGAGGGAGAGTATCCAGGGCCACGTCACAAACGTACTTAAGGCCATGCACTAGTTGGTCTGCTAACTCCACGCAGACAGGGGAGGCATTCTGCTCTCCCAATTCACGGTGAAAAAGTTTTGCCCACTCAGTCGGAGAGCACGCCAAAGATAAAACCACCCAGTCACTCTGTCACTATTGTTTGAAGCAACACAGCACCCTAATCACCAGCACCCTTTCCTGAAGACTTTTTAATATCTACCTCATTCATCTATTTTTTATATCTATTTGGATACTTCCTTTTCTTCACATTTGTTTATATGGTTTATCACATGAATTTTATGAACCTTTTCTTTATGATTGTATAGTATTTTTTTTGTAATCATAGTATATTTTGAATTGCGGATATTTATTGTATCTACCTCTATATGGATTTTTTGCACATTTAGCACTTTATTGATCACATTAGCACTTTATTCATTTGGAGCGCAACACCAAATATTGATTTTTCTTACTGATGTGTGACATAAGCTTCTAAATATGGTGCATAAAGTGCCAGGACAGTTTAACCCCCCCCCCCCCCCAAATGACCCGTTTTTTGTAAAGTAGACACCCCAAGCTATTTACTGATAGGCATGTTGAGTCCATGGAATATTTTCAATTTTGCTCAAATTACATTTTTTTTTTTTTGCACAAAGTTGTCACTAAATGATATATTGTTCGAACGTGGCATGGTTATATGTGGAATTACACACCAAATTACATTCTGGTGCTTCTCTTGAGTACGGGGATACCTCATGTGTGAGACTTTTTGGGAGACTAGCCGCGTACAGGACGCCAAAACCAATCACCGCCTTCAGGATTTCTAAGGGTGTGAATTTTTGATTTCACTCCTCACTACCTATCACAGTTTCGAAGGCCATAAAATGCCAAGATAGCACAACACCCCCTAAAATTACCCCATTTTGGAAAGTAGACACCCCAAGGTAGTTGGTGAGAGGCATGTTGAGTCCATGGGATATTTTATATTTTTTATTTTGTTTGCACAAAGTTGTCATTAAATTATCTATTGCTCAAACATGACATTGGCACATGTGAAATTACACCCCAAAATAAATTACGGGGATACCACATGTGTGAGACTTTTTTGGAGTCAATCATGTACAGGAGCACGAAAACCAATCACTGCCTTCATTCTTTCTAAGGCATAACATTTCACGTCCTCACTACCTATCACAGTTTCGAAGGCCCTGAAATGTCAAGATAGCACAAAACCCCCACAAATGACCTTTTGAAAAGAAGACACTTCAAGCTTTTTGCTTGTTGTGTCCATGGAATATTTGCTATTTTGCCTCAAGTTTCGGGATATTACAATTTTTTTTTTTTTTTTACACAAAGTTGTCACTAAGTCATATATTCTTCAAACGTGGCATGGTTATATGTGGAATTATGCCCCATAAAAAAAAAAATTACACAAAGTTGTCACTAAACGATATATTGCTCACATGTGCAATGGTTATATGTGGCATTACACCCCAAAATACATTTTGCTGCTTCTCCTGTGTACAGGGATACTACATGTGTAAGACTTTTTGGGAGCTTAGCCGTGTACAGAACCCCAAAATCCAAGCCCCGCCTTCAGGCTTTCTAAAGGCGTAAAAATGTGATTTTATTCTTAACTACCTATTACAGTTACGGAGGTCCTGAAATGTCCAGATAGCACAACCCCCCCCCCCCCCCCCCAAATTACCCAATTTTGGAAAGTAGACACCCCGAGGTGTTTGCTAAGAGGCATGGTGAGTATTTTGCAGATCACATTTATTTTTGAAAATGAAGAAAGTAAAGAAAAATATATTTGGGGGGTTTAATGCTATCTGAGCATTTTATGGCCTCTGAAACTGTGAATGTACGCCCTTAGAAAGCCTGAAGGCAGTGATTGGTTTTCAGGGTTCTGTACGTGGTTAGACTGCCAAAAAGTTCCACATATGAGGTATCCCCATACTCAGAAGAAGCAGCATAATGTATTTTGGGGTGTAATTCCACATATAACCATTGCATGTGTGAGAAATATATAATTTAGTGACAACTTTGTGCAATTTTTTTTTTGTTATTTTTCAATCACTTGTGACAAAAAAAATAAAATAAAAATAAAGTATTCAATGGGCTCATCATGCCTCTCAGCAATTTCCTTGAGGTGTCTACTTTCCAAAATGGGGTCATTTGGGGGGGAGGGGGGGTTGTACTGCCCTTCCGGTCCTTTTCCGTTTATATCTCAAGCAGGGGCAATCAAATACCATCAAAAGAAAGCTCTATTTCTGGCAAAAAAAGGACGTACAGTTTCATTTGGGTACAGCATTACATGACCGTGCAGTTACCAGTTAAAGCAGGGCAGTGCTCCGGGAATGAGCAGCAAAATCATCCGGGGCTCAAGTGGTTAATTACCATTAAAATATAAAATCTTGGCTGCTGCAGTAGGACCAAATCAGCCAGTCCCACTCCTGATTCAAAATCACCACCTACCTTCATCTCTAGGCCACACAGTCCCAGGCTGAATCTTTACCCTTCTGCTTGATTACGACTCCACTCACTTAAATGTTAAAATGCTCCAACACTGCTCACTTTATATTGGGAGGAGCAGGAGAAAGAAGAATCACAGCCCTCACTGTTCCCAACTCCTGCCTCCTCCCACAGCTTGCCCTCCTCTCAGTTAACATTTCATCTTAGCTCCCTTATGCTATATTCACTTTTGGAAATTCCCACCTGAGTGCATTTCTAACCACAAGTGGTAAAAATCAATCACAATGCTTTTTAGAGGAAAAACAACTTGCAGCCCAAATTGTCCTATTCCTGGTCTCCTCACAGCTACCACCTTTCCAAGTTTCCTTATCATACTAACTCTGGCCTCCTTCCAGCTCTTGCCCTCTTAATAGTAACCTACTGCCACCCTTCTTCTCAGTTCCATTCCCTTATCAGCAGGGGCGTTGCTAGGTTGCAAAAGGACCAGGGGCTTAAGCCCGGAGTCCAAGGCCTGAACGGGGGGGGGGGGGGGGGTGTTGTACACAATGTTTTTTTTGGCTGGGCCATGACACTGACGGTAGTGACTTACACTACCCTACCTACACTGACGATAGTGACCTACCTACACTCACCTGCCTGACCTACATACACTGGACATATACATACACTGACCTACATACACTAACGGTAGTGACCTACCTACACTGACTGACCTACACATACACTGACATACGTACACTGACATTAACACACACTGACCTGCCTACACTGACATTTACACACACTGACCTACCTACACTGACCTTTACACACACACTGACCTACCTACACTGACATTAACACACACTGACCTACCTACACTGACCTTTACACACACACTGACCTACCTACACTGACATTAACACACACTGACCTACCTACACTGACATACCTACACTGACCTTAACATACACTGGCCTACCTACACTGGGGGGGGGGGGTGTTGTACGCGACCTGCCTGACCTACATACACTAACGGTAGTGACCTACCTACACTGACTGACCTACACATGCACTGACCTACCTACACTGACATTACCACACACTGACTTACCTACACTGACATTTACACACACTTACCTACCTACACTGACATTTACACACACTGACCTACCTACACTGACATTTACACACACTGTATTTAAATCAAGAAAAAACAATCAGCGCTCACATATATCATACAAAACAAACTAATTGCAAGCTGAAAACCTAAAGGAGCAATACAAAAAACATCTTAATAACACATCGAATTATACAAATGGTGCAGCGCAAAATACAAAAGTCCACGCGTATTGGTCATATATGACAACAGAAGAGCATGTAGAAAGGAGACACCACGTGGGAAGACAGCTGATTGCTTGTATTTGACACTCCTTCCACCAGTAGGAATAAACTCTTACCAACTCTGATGGACCTCTGAATTCTCAGATGGTCAAATGCACATGTTCACACTCACGGTGTGCAGGAGCCTTAATTTCCAAATGTGAATAGGGCAGTTGTCCGAATCGCTTGATCACATGCAGCCGACTCCAGATAAAAAGCCCAATGGATTCACTCCAGATGTAAGTGGGTAGTGTAAGGGATCTTCCCGGGGTAGGGTGTGTTTGGACACAGTTCACAGCAGACTTGGAATTTATAAAGCAGATCTTGGCGTTTATTCGTGGTACAAACAGTCCAGCAAACAAAATATACAGCAACACCGTGCTTTCTAAGTACAACAAAAATAAAAGTCCTAGCCCGGCTGGGCGCTTACTAACAGGTTCTGCTCACCTATCTGACACTTACAAACACAGCGTCTTTCGCCTGGATGTCGCAGGGTGAGTTTTAGCTCCAGCAGTGGCTGTGCTTGCAGCTTCCTTCAACACACAGATTGTTCATTCCCTGGCTGAGAGCAATCTCCTGCAGACCCTACAGAGCCTTTAGCTTCCCAGGCTAATTAGGATCAAAGCTCACCTGATCCCAAACCCAGAACTGGATCGGGGGATGTGGAATGACAGGTCCCTCTACCAAACCTACCTGCCATTCCATATAAACCCAGGCCCGGCAAAAATTAAATAACAATTCAGCAGCATATCGCTGCTGAGAAACTGAACCATCCTGGATTTACCATCTCACACTGTGTAGCAACCTAGGTGAGATGTACACCCCCTCGATCACTTCTCCAGTGACATGTCTACATATCCCCCCCCTCTTTTTCAGACCGGAGGGCTGAGCCTTTTGTCCCCACAGACAACTCACCCTTGACAATGCGTCAGCATTTGCCTGTAATTTCCCTGGCCTGTGTTCCACAGTGAAATTAAAGTTTTGTAGGGAGAGAAACCATCTAGTCACTCTTGCATTTCTCTCCTTGTTTAACTTCATCCATGTTAGGGGGGCATGGTCTGTCACCAACTTGAATTTCCTGCCTAGCAAGTAATACTTTAACGATTCTAGGGCCCACTTTACTGCCAAACACTCTCGCTCCACAATGGCATAATTTTTCTCGGCCGGGGTTAATTTTCTACTCAAGTACGTCACCGGATGCTCCTCACCATTCACTACTTGTGAGAGTACTGCACCTAAGCCTGTGTTAGAGGCATCTGTCTGGACCAGAAATTCTCGTTTGAAATCGGGGGTGACTAACACAGGTGGTTGGCACAAGGCAGACTTAAGGCTTTGGAAAGCCTTCTCGGCCTCTGGGGTCCACGTGACCATTGCTGTCTTTCCGCCCTTTGTCAAGTCAGTTAGTGGAGCAGCAACTGAGGCAAAGTTCGGCACAAATCTACGGTAATACCCCGTAATACCCAGGAAAGCTCTAACCTGTTTCCTTGTCAGGGGTCTAGGCCAATTCTGTATTGCCTCAATTTTATTTAGCTGTGGCTTAATCAACCCTCTCCCAATAATGTAGCCTAGATATTTGGCCTCTTCTAGGGCTAGAGCACACTTCTCGGCATTTATGGTCAACCCCGCATCACTTATGGCATCCAACACGGCCTGTACCTTACAGAGGTGACTTTCCCAATCAGGGCTAAAAATGACCACATCATCGAGGTAGGCAGCTGAGTAATCACGATGTGGTCGCAGAATCAAGTCCATCAACCTCTGGAAAGTTGCAGGCGCTCCATGTAACCCGAATGGCATCACTACATACTGGAATAGCCCATCAGGGGTGGAGAATGCAGTTTTCTCTTTAG
Source organism: Lithobates pipiens (assembly GCF_037356315.1). Taxonomy (NCBI): domain Eukaryota; kingdom Metazoa; phylum Chordata; class Amphibia; order Anura; family Ranidae; genus Lithobates; species Lithobates pipiens. Next base: position 145,320,539 of record NW_027507787.1, on the reverse strand, counting down.
CCTCACCAGAAAGTGGAATCTGCCAGTAGCCCTTTGTGAGATCGAGGGTGGTTATGTACCTGGCGTTACCCAACTTCTCAATCAACTCATCTACCCTGGGCATAGGATACGCATCGAACTTGGAGATCTCATTCAACTTTCTGAAATCGTTACAGAACCTCCAAGTTCCATTGGGCTTTGGGATTAGCACAATTGGGCTGGACCATTCACTCTGTGACACCTCAATTACCCCCAGAGCAAGCATACGTTTTACCTCGTCAGATACGGCTTCCCTACGTGCCTCGGGTATCCTATAGGGCTTAAGGTTTACTCTGCTTCTAGGCTCAGTTTCAATGTGATGATGGATGAGGTGTGTACGCCCTGGGAGGTCAGAGAACTTGTTTTTGTTTTTCTGTAAAAATTCCTGAGCCTCCTGTTTCTGTGACACTGATAGAGTATCACCTACCTTGACTGGAGGGATTGGTGGTGACAAATTATTAACAGTATTTGTCGCCACCAAGGATTCCCTGTCTTTCCAGGGCTTGATCAAGTTTATGTGATAAACTTGGAAAGGCTTCCTTCTACCTGGTTGGTGCACCTTGTAGTTCACCTCACTGATCTTTTCAACAATTTCATAGGGACCTTGCCACTTCGCCAAGAATTTACTCTCAACAGTGGGGACTAGTATAAGGACCCTATCGCCTGGGTTGAATGTCCTGATTCTTGCGGACCGGTTGTAAATTCTACTTTGGGCCTCTTGAGCCCTCTGGAGGTGTTCCCTTACCAGGGGCATTACAGTGGCTATACGGTCCTGCATTTGTGCTACATGCTCAATAACACTCTTGTATGGGGTGGACTCATTCTCCCATGTCTCTTTTGCAATGTCCAGTAGACCCCTAGGGTGACGACCATAGACCAACTCGAATGGTGAGAACCCTGTGGACGCTTGGGGCACCTCCCTAATAGCAAACATGAGGTAGGGTAATAAATGATCCCAGTCACGACCATCTTTTGCCACCACTTTCTTCAACATATGTTTCAAAGTTTTATTAAATCTCTCCACCAATCCGTCCGTCTGGGGGTGGTATACAGAGGTACGGATGTGTGAGATTTTAAATAGTTTGCATAACTCCTTCATTACTTTTGACATAAATGGCGTACCTTGGTCAGTTAGGATTTCTTTGGGGATCCCAGTCCTAGAGAACATATAAAACAACTCACGTGCAATTGTTTTAGATGCAGTGTTTCTTAAGGGTACAGCCTCAGGATAGCGGGTCGCATAATCTAGGACTACCAAAATATACTGGTGTCCTCTAGCTGACTTTACAATGGGACCCACTAAATCCATGGCAATACGCTCAAAAGGCACCTCTATAATAGGGAGCGAAACCAAAGGACTGCGAAAATGTGACACTGGGGCACTAACCTGACATGTGGGGCACGACTCACAGTATTTTTTAATGTCATCATATATGGCCGGCCAAAAAAACCTCTGGAGAACCCTCTCTCGCGTTTTGTCAGTCCCCAAGTGACCCCCAAGAACATGGTTATGTGCCATGTCAAGCACCTGACGCCGGTACGGCTTAGGTACCAGAAGCTGTTCCACAATCTCATCCTTAACCTTATTGACTCTATAGAAAAGATCATTAGTCACCGAAAAATGTGGAAATCTTTTTTCAGCATCTGGTTCCTGAGGTACCCCGTTCATAACAGCAACCTGCTCTCTCGCATTTTTGAGAGTGGGGTCCTGTAATTGTGCAGCCCCAAAATTATCGCTAGACACCTCTAAGTCTAGTATATTTTGCTCAGTGGGAGGAGCCTCCTCCTCCCCAGCCAGGACCTGCAAAGGAAAACAATCATTTTCATCCTGTACACTTTTATCATTCACAGTGGACAAAGCAACCACCTTAGAGATATCCTCACTCCTTTTGGGGATTTTTCTTTTTTCCCAGAGAGCCCAGAATAAAGGAAAATCGCGCCCCAATATTACATTATGCATGAGGTTTTTAACCACACCCACTTCATATTGTACTGTGCCTTGTTCAGTCCCGACTTTAGCCAGCACTATAGGGTACACTTTTGTATCACCATGTATACACACAACGCTCATATGCTTTTTAGACTCTAAGTCCCCAGTCACCAGGCTAGCATGCACCAAGGTTACAAGGCTTCCTGAGTCCATTAACGCTTTAACAGGAAAGTCATTGATTGTGATGTTGCAGATTTGCGGTTCAGTCTCTAGTCCAGGAACTGCAGCACAAGATGGTTCCGCAAATAGCGACTGACGCCGGCTAGCGTCACATTCCATGGGTTCAGAGGTAAGAGGGCAATGGGCCGACACGTGTCCCGCCTCACGATTTACTATCAGGTGCTCGATAAGTTGTTGTTGGCTTTGGCGCAAAGCTTGCAACTCTTCCTTATGCATCTGCTGTTGTGCCGCCATGGACTGTTCATGTCGTTGCTGTTGTTGCAAACTCACTTGCATAAACTGCTTCAGCATCTCCTCCATGTTGCTGGACTGTTCCTGGAGTGTCATTGCAGCTTTCACCCAAGACATAAGCAGCTGTAGCCAAGTCTGTCCACACCGTTGCCCCTAGCAACCGACTTTGCCCGCATTCGAACACCAATTGTAAGGGATCTTCCCGGGGTAGGGTGTGTTTGGACACAGTTCACAGCAGACTTGGAATTTATAAAGCAGATCTTGGCGTTTATTCGTGGTACAAACAGTCCAGCAAACAAAATATACAGCAACACCGTGCTTTCTAAGTACAACAAAAATAAAAGTCCTAGCCCGGCTGGGCGCTTACTAACAGGTTCTGCTCACCTATCTGACACTTACAAACACAGCGTCTTTCGCCTGGATGTCGCAGGGTGAGTTTTAGCTCCAGCAGTGGCTGTGCTTGCAGCTTCCTTCAACACACAGATTGTTCATTCCCTGGCTGAGAGCAATCTCCTGCAGACCCTACAGAGCCTTTAGCTTCCCAGGCTAATTAGGATCAAAGCTCACCTGATCCCAAACCCAGAACTGGATCGGGGGATGTGGAATGACAGGTCCCTCTACCAAACCTACCTGCCATTCCATATAAACCCAGGCCCGGCAAAATTAAATAACAATTCAGCAGCATATCGCTGCTGAGAAACTGAACCATCCTGGATTTACCATCTCACACTGTGTAGCAACCTAGGTGAGATGTACACCCCCTCGATCACTTCTCCAGTGACATGTCTACAGTAGGTATATATAAACAGGAAAATCGAGGAAAAACTCCAACAGAAGTTAAAAAAATTGAAAAAACGATCTAAGTGTAGCTATAAACAGATTGTTTTATTAAAATATTCATTTGAAAAATTAGGAAAATTAAAAAGTTTTTATATAACACAAAAAAAAGAATCTTTCAATTTCAAAGTCTACAATTGTGTGAATGAATTGCTTAACCACTTCGCGCCTGCTCTATAGCCAAAAGACGGCTACAGAGCGGATGCTAACTGCCGGGAGGGCGTCCCTGGACCTCCTCCTGTTTACTTCCCTAATGCGCACCGCTGCGGGCATGCATCGGGGAAGTTCTGTGTTGGCCGTGTCCCTCAGACACAGCCAATCACAGATCGTGTTAAATGGCCAATCACAGCGGCCATTTAGCACTCGATCAGCTAGTCCAATGAGAGGTGATCTCATATGTAAACACACAGCGTGTGAGGAGGGAGAGCTTGCGTGCTGTAGCGTCTGTGAGTACACACACACAGTAAAACACACACACACATGCCCACCTGTTCCCTGTGCCACCTATCAGTGCTATCTGTCTCCAGTGCGACCTGTCCCCAGTGCCACCTATCAGTGCCATCTGTCCCCAGTGCCACCTATCAATGCCACCTGTCTCCAGTGCCACCTAACAGTGTCATCTGTTCCCAGTACCAACTGTCCCCAGTGCCACCTGTCCCCAGTGCCACGTGTCCCCAGTGCCATGTATCCCCAGTGCCACCTGTCAGTGTCACATGTCATCAGTGCCATGTATCAGTGCCACCTGTCAGTGTCACGTGTCATCAGTGTCACGTATTAGTGACATCTGTCATCAGTGCCACGTATTAGTGCCATCTGTCATCAGTGCCACGTATTAGTGCCATCTGTCATCAGTGCCACATCAGTGCCACAGATTAGATCCACTGTCATCGGTGTCAAGTGTCATCAGTGCCACGTATTAGGGCCATCTGTCGTCAGTGTCACGTGCCATCAGTGCCATGTATCAGTGCCATCTGCCATCAGTGCCACGTCAGTGTCACGTGTCATTGTCCTGGTGCTCCAGGGCCTTCAAAAGTGTAATAGGTAGTCAACAAGTTAGATGTGTAATTTATGCTCCTAGAACATGTGACAGCGCTCCCTGCATATTGGGTCTCTCTAAGTGGCCAGGCTTTGAAAAAGTCCCACACGTGTGGTATTGTAACACTCAGGAGGAGTAGCAGAATTTAATTTGGGGTGTCATTTGTGGTATACACATGCCATGTGAGAGAAATAACCCATTACAATGACAATTTTGTGGGGAAAAAAAAATAAAAAACAAAAAAAAATCTTAATTTTGAAAAGAATTGTGGGAAAAAATGACAACACCAAAAACCTCACTATACCTCTTACTAAATACCTTGGGATGTCTACTTTCCAAAAAGGGGTCATTTGGGGGGATATTTGTACTTTCTTGGCTTGTTCGGGTCGCAAGAAATGAGATAGACCACCAGTACATCAGATGTGATCAATTTTGTATGATTCGCACCACAGCTTGTAGACTCTCTAACTTTCACAAAGACCAAATAATATCCACTAATTTTGGTTATTTTTACCAAAGATATGTAGCAGTATAAATTATGCCCAAACTTTATGAAGAAAAATTAATAATTTGCATAATTTTATCACAGAAACAAAGAAAAAATTGTTTTTTTTTCAAAATTTTCGTTCTTTTTTCATTTATAGCGCAAAAAATAAAAAACCCAGAGGTGATCAAATACCACCAAAAACTCTATTGTGGGAAAAAAAGGACAAAAAATTAATTTGGGTACAGTGCTGCATGACTGAGTAATTGTCATTCAAAATGTGAGAGCACCGAAAGCTGAAAATTGGTCTGAGCAGGAGGGGTGTTTAAGTGCCCAGTAGGCAAGTGGTTAATAGCAAGGAATTACTGTCAATACTGCTTTACACCACAAGATGCCAGTAGTGGGCATTAAGCATATAGAGACAAGAGCTGAACCATTTGCAGCAAAAGATACACTTAGAATGAGATCAATATGTAAAACAAAAACAAAAAACACAAGGTGGACGGCAGGTGACGTCCGCAATAAGCGCCTCCCCGTACGTATGTTACGTTCTATCAGGACTTCGTCAGCGGTGGGTTGAGCTAAACGGCGTCACTCTTCATACTAATATAGTGCTCTGTTGCCATGGTGAGCATGGAAGCTTGTGGGACGGCGATGGCCAGAAACGGAAGCCCGTTTACACACACTGACATTTACACACACTGACCTACCTACACTGACATTAACACACACTGACATACCTACACTGACATACCCACACTGACCTTAACATACACTGACCTACCTACACTGACATTAACACACACTGACCTACCTACACTGACATTTACACACACTGACCTACCTACACTGATATTTACACACACTGACCTACCTACAGTGACATTAACACACACTGACCTACCTACACTGACATTTACATACACTGACCTACCTACACTGACATTTACACACACTGACCTACCTACACTGATATTTACACACACTGACCTACCTACAGTGACATTAACATACACTGACCTACCTACACTGACATTAACACACACTGACCTACCTACACTGAAATTAACACACACTGACCTACCTACACCGGCCTTTAACACACACTGACCTGTCTCAGCCGTGGTGTCACAGCAGCCAGTCCGAGGAGGATAGGAGAGCGGCTCGCCCGAGCGCCAAGCGGGTATGTGGCGCGGCAGCCGCTTTGTAATTCCCGCCTTCTGGAGCCAACAGCGCCTATGATGGACGTCACACGTCCTGCGGTCCCGGCATTGGACCAGTGGGATATCCATCATAGACGTGCAGGCTCCACAGCGCTCGGGGCTAACAATGAAGACCCTGCAGAGCTGACACTCTGGGCTTTAGGGGGTAACATGCGGGGCTTCAGCCCCCCTAGCCACCCCCTCCCAACGCCCTTGCTTATCAGCTATTGGCCTACTCACAGTTCCCACCTTCTCCCAGTTCTCACCTCGTCCCAGCTTGCAACTGCTTTCTATATCTTGGTACCTATCTCTTCTCAATTCCTGCCTCTTCCCAACACTCTGCACACTTTCTATTTCCACTGCCCTCCAGATCTTGACCTATTCTCAGTTGCAACCTCTTTCCAACTGCTATTTTATTCCTAGCGCCCATTTTTTTTTATATTAGCTACCCACCTCTCATTTTCCACCTTCTGTTAGCTCCCAGCCACCTGTAGCACACCCCTGAATGAGCCGCTGGTGAATTTTGTTCCTATTTCCTTCTTAGAGCACAGCCAGGCACACAGCATTTTCTTCATTCTTCCACTGGCTCAGAAAAATTTCTAAGGGTTCTTTTTTGGGGTTTTATTGGGAATGGTGAACCCGGGATAGGGAGAGGGAGCATGGGATATCCTGAAAACTGTAGAACTGGACAACTAGAGAACTCCTCAATTTGTGGCTACATTTCACAAACTGCTGGCTGAACTGCACAACTGCTAAATGCTAAAACAGAATCTCTATGCTGACGGCAGCCTGTACTACTTCCAGAGTTTAAAAGCTATCCATAGCCACTAACTCCTCGGCAATAGGGTTTCTTACTTATGCCACCACCAGATCATCGGTTGCCTCCTGCTGATATACACCAGGCTCTTCCTAAAGAAGAAGATGCAGACTCACCTCACCATAGAACAGCTGGACATTTTCCCACCAACTTCCTCCTGGCTCTTTCCAGTGATCTTCTGCAGACCCAACTTGATTCTTATTTTTCATCTTTCATAGACTGTATTCTACCCAGCTAAGCCTAGCTGGGACCTTTGTGTCTTCCTCTCAGGTCCTTCCAGAAAGCTTCTCCAAGGGTCTCTTTCAGCAGGACTGGACCCAGGTACTCTGCACATGCTGACTCAAACTAATTATGAGCTCACCCTCCACCATCTGGGCACACCTCCACAGGGATTGGCTGGAGTGCCATAAATATTTCAGGCTGCATTCCCTGTTCTTCCATCAATTATGATGTCAACATCTATCTATCTATCTATCTATCTATCTATCTATCTATCTATCTATCTATCTATCTATCTATCTATCTATCTATCTATCTATCTATCTATCTATCTATCTATCTAAATATCTATCTAAATATCTATCTATCTGCATATCTATCTATCTATCTATCTATCTATCTATCTATCTATCTATCTATCTCTATCTATATCTATCTATCTATCTATATCTATCTATCTGCCCCATCACGGGCGAGTGGCGCGCGCGGGGGGGTGTTGTTTGGGGTTTTATGTGCGCCCCCCTAAAAAAATGGAGCATCAGCCGCCACTGCCTTTAACTCTGTATATTTCAGTGCATTATCTTTCGCTTAACACAGTATATTTCTATGCGTTACTATACGTTTGACCCAGTATATTGCAGTGCATTAGTACAGTTTTACTGCAGTATATTATAGTGTATCAGTGGAGTGTTACTGTAGTGAATACTCAAGTTAAAGTGCACCAAACACCGCTTTCCATTGATTAAAGTGCATCCACGTACACATTTGCACATACACATATTTAATTTTGTTACATTTTGTTAATAAGCAGCCCCCTCCCCCATCATGTTTGGGAGTACAACAAATAGAGGCAGACATTTCCATGGCACTGTGAGGGGGCCCACAGTGTATGTGTCCACAGGCAAAGGGGGACGTGGTCAGTCCTCAGGCAGGGCATAATTTCCGCTGTTTAGTGATGTTGCCTGTGCTATCCAGCCACAGCATACAGAGAAGGTGGCGGACTGGCTTACTAAACCATCCTCATCCTCTGTCACCCAAGCAGAGACTGGTGCACAGTCCACTGAAGCTGCCAGAGTGGCTAAACCTGCCTCCTTGTCCACAGCTATTCCTGCCATTGCCCCAACATCAGTCATGGAGGAGTCAGCTGAGTTATTTAAACCCAGTGTCAGCCACTTGCTCCTTGATGATGCACAGCCATTACTTGATTCAGATTTTGGTTCTGAGGTACCTTGTAAAGGCAGGAACATGAGCTTACAGAGAGGGGAGAATACTGATACACAAAATGGCAGCCATGTTCCTCCAGCCGCAGCGTATTGCAAAATGATCTCCTGTGGTAATGAGGATGGAGGAGATGATGATGATGAGGTCACTGATGCCACTTGGATGCCAGATAGAGCAGAAGAGGAAAGTGAGGATAAGGCACAACCCCAATAAGACAGCCATCATGGAAGAGCAGGGAGCAGCCACCCTATTCCATCACATTGTGGAGCTGTTATCTTCCGGCCCACTTCCTACAGCTCAGCTGTCTGGGCCTTTTTAAGCACATGTGCAGCTGATCGCACTGTTGCAATTTGCAAACTTTGTCTCATCAAGCACTGCAAAAACACCAGCCATTTGGGTACCACATGCTTGACAAGGCATTTAACCTTGCACCACTCAGCCCTGCTATACCTCATGATCACTCAGCAGCCTCCACTGACAGGGATGATAGTATAGCCCAGGGTGTCCCAGGTCCTTGCCGCACATCTGCCAGCAGCACACCACCAGCTGTAGACTATAGCTGGCAAATTTCTCTGCCCCATCTGTTGCAGTGAAAAAAAAAAAATACAGTCACTGCCACCCATATGCCCAGCGTCTAAATGCAAGCTTGTAAAAGCTGCTGGCTCTACAACTTCTGCCTTTCCATCTGGGGGATTCTGTCCCCTTCCGTGAATTTTCAGAATGTGCTATACAACAATGGCAGGCTCCCAGTCGCTATTTCTTTTCACATAAGACCATTCAAGCTCTTTAACATCATGTGGAAGATAATGTTGTGGCCTCGTTGGGCAAGGCAGTCAGCCGCAAAGTCCATGTTACTGCTGACACATGGTCAAGCAAGCATGGTCAGGGACGATATATTTCGCTCACAGCCCACTGGGTAACTCTGCTTGCAACTCGGAAGGATACAGGACAGGGCTCAGTGCTGCAGCTTGTTGTGCCCACACATCTCTATACATCTAGTAGTGATGATGACATTTCCGAGATTTGTCAGCTCTACCATCTCCTCCTCCATGCCCTCCTCTGCTGAATTGTCATATGAACCACAAGTACGCACTAAGCAAGCGTTCAAGGGGCTATTCAATGAGTTAGGCTAAAAGGTGCCATTCAGTGCTTCAACTGGTGTGTCTAGGGGACAGGAACCACATTAGAGCAGAGATTCTGAAAGTCTCAGAACTCATGCCGTCCCCACAGAGAGTGCAGAAGATGAAATCTCTTGAGGACACCTTAAAGAGGAGTTTATCGAATGTTTTGCCCGACTCTGTTAGTTAAACTGTCGTGGAAAACATAGTTTCGAGGCCTCTGTTGGTGAAGAGAGCAGGTGTCACCTAAAGCCGCGTACACAAGATCAAACAATCCGGTGGAAAAGTCCAGCGGACTCAAGTCTGCCGGACAATGCGCCCGTGTGTGGGCTCTCCCGGAACTCGCATTTTGGCAGACAATACGGCTGTGTGTGTGCTATTCCGCCGTACTTTTAAAATGAACGGACTTTTCCCGCCCAGAGAAAAGTCAGCTTATTTTGAGCGCGGCTCCAGGTAGCTAGGACCAGCGAAGGAAGTGTTGCTGGCCCCGTCACCTGGTATGGACTTAAACGGGAATCCCTACGCCAAAAAAACGGCGTGGGGGTCCCCCTAGGTCCATATCAGACCCTTATCCAAGCACGCTACCCAGCTGGCCAGGAAAGGGGGTAGGGGCGAGCGAGAGCCCCCCCTCCTGAGTCGTACCAGGCCGCGTGCCCTCAACATGGGGGGGTGCTTTGGGGAAGTGGGGGCCGCGCGGCCCCCCAACCCCAAAGCATCTTGTCCCCATGTTGGTGAGGACAAGGGCCTCTTCCCGACAACCCTGGCCGTTGGTTGTCGGGGTCTGCGGGCGGGAGAATTATCGGAATCGATTCCGATAAGCCCCCCGCTCGCAGCCCCCGACAACCAAGGGCCAGGATTGTTGGGAAGAGGCCCTTGTCCTCATCAACATGGGGACAAGGTGTTTTGGGGTGGGGGGGCCGCGCCCCCCCTTCCCCAAAGCACCCCCCCCATGTTGAGGGCACGCGGCCTGGTATGGCTCAGGAGGGGGGGCTCTCGCTCGTCCCCACCCCCTTTCCTGCCCGGCCGGGTAGCGTGCTCAGATAAGAGAGGGACCCCTAAGCTGTTTTTTCAGTGTAGGGATTCCCCTTTCAGTCCATACCAGGTGATGGGGCCAGCGACGCTTCCTTCGCTGGTCCCGGCTACCTGGAGCCGCGCTCAAAATGAACGGACTTACCTCCGTGTGTGTGGGCGAGTCCGTTCATTTCAAAAGTATGGCGGATAGTCCACCACAAAAGTACCGTGTGTGGGCAGGTAGCTCATTCGGAAAGTCCGGCGGTTTGTCCGCCAGACTAAGTCCGCCAGTTAGTCTGATACGTGTGTACGCGGCATAAGTGACGAATTTCACAATTGTTTTAGTCCTCTCCGCCCAGGGCTGTTAGCTTCCACATCACATCGGCAGCGTCTGCATCACATGGTGGGCGAATATCTAGAGGCAGAAACAGAGATGGAAAGCTTTCCAGTTGATGATCCACTGGCTGTCATTTTTGTCATTTTTGACAGCAAGGCCAATTCTTGCTTTCATCAAGTGTACCTCTATAAGGTTACGGTGTGTAGGCACCACCGATACCCAAAGACCATTTTTCCACCCCTGTTACTTCTATCCAAAGTCCGTGGAAGAGACTTTATCCAAAAAATCTCTAATCTTGTTCCCAGTGCACTACATTGTGGTCTTATCATACAGACTGGCTCGGCAAGCAGTTGCTTACAAAATAAAGAAAGCTTGCTGGGAAAATGTCATTTTTTGGGCTTTATAAATGCAATTATTGCTGCAGCAGCTTCTATACACACAGTACAGATGTGCCACTTTACAGATAGACTAAGGGGACCCCCCCCCCCCCCCCCCCAAGCACAATATTGAAAGGAATTTTTCATTTTTATGCTTTCACTTTAAGTATCAATAAATCACTGGGGATTTAAAAATAAACTTTTTTAAAAACTTTTTTCATTTTTGAGAGGCTTAACTTATGGTACATCAAGCAAGGAAGAAGGTCAGCATTTAACCTTTCTACCAAGTCTACTAACCCAAGGCTGCTGTCTCTTACTGCATCCTTGACTAGGCAGGTGTCCTTTCCTAGCTGTTCCTAGCTGTTGCTATGTAATAATAAATATTCACCTGGTCATCCAGTGTCTCAATGCCAACACAGCAAAATTGCTGGCTGGTTTTACATGTGCTCTCATCTACCCCTTTCTGTAACTTTGTGGCCTGTGCTGCACCACAGTGGCAGGTACCAAACCACCATTTTTTTGTTCAGAAGGCCATTTCTGTCCTCCATCAGCATATGGAAAGTACTTTCTTCATACCACTGAACCACACAGTCAGGGGCAGGGCCCACATAACCAAAGGTATAGGCTTCAACAAGCATCGGCAGAGATGTTAATTCTCTTTTCGGGTGTGGTGAAGCATTCTGGAACATAGTTGTAGTTTTACCACTTTTCTACTTTGAGTCCTTATCTGCACAGAATATTTTTGGCATTTTTCCACATTTTGTTGCTTACTTGTATAGTGAACTGCCAAGATTGGTGTACTACTAGTCTAAATTTAGTGGGCCTCTAGGCTGTCACTCAGCATTTTCAGGGTGATCACTGACATACATCCAGCAAGCACTGTGAGTGGAGTGCCCCTTGTGGTATGTTAGGCAGACAGTTGACGGGGTGAACTACAAGTCCCAGTACACTCCACCAGCTACTCCCACACACAGCTTACCTGTCACTGATGATGTCACATCTCTGTGGCAACACCCCTCTGGATGTAGCAGAGTGTCTCCCTCCTCATGCTGCAGCCAGTTTCACCTGGCAGAGGGAGGATCCACAACTCCTTCGGCTGTCACTCTCTGGCTCCGCCTGTGGACATTCCAGATTAGCTGTGGGGGGGGGGGGGGGGGGGGAATCTGCGCCGCTGAACAAGGATAGCTCTATGGTTTTTGCTCACAGTGAAAAGTCGCAGGAGAGTGGTGATGCGGGATGGGGCAGGTAGTGAGAGATGATGTCAACTCTCTGCTACCCGCCGCAACCCTGAAGCTGACCGAACACTGGCTGTGAGGGCGAAAGAGCAGGGATGCGGCGTGCGGAGAGAGATGACGTCATCTCTGCTTACCCAGCCGCTCACTTCTTCCATGCACCCATCTCTCTCATGCTGGCCGCCCGACTCTTTCATGCCGCCCGCCCAGGTGTCTCGTGGAGGCCGTCCGCACCCGCAGCCCGGCTGCAGAAAGGCCATGGCCCGGTAGTGGGCCGCTGCCCGAGGGTTGACGACCCCTGGCTTAGAGGATCATCTCTACACTTGGGTAACATATTGTTTACTCTCAGCTTCATCTTTGCTATGTAACAGGTAGAGTACAGTATACATTGAGTACTCATCCCCGAATGTGAGAAAATACTTTTTCTTTCCTAGAATATGAGCTTTCATAGATTTTAGTTAAATTAAGTAGAGGGGCTGTCATACTTTATTGTTAGAACATTGGGGGAAATGCTTCCTGGTCTATTTTTCCCTTTAAGCAGCTTATACAGTTCTTTATCTGACTAAAATAAACAGCGCTATTAAATAACAATACTAAAGCTGCAACTCAAAGTGATATACAACACAGACAAAACAATAAAACAAAAGGAGCTGCGCTCTGGTGAAAACAAAAATTGTGATGTAAACACCAAATTAATATAAAAAATTGTGGTATAAAGATCAAAATGATTCAAACAAACAAATGACCAATGAGTAAGTGTGTCAGCCACTATTAATCCACTGTGATCACCGGGTCTTTCAAGCTGGGACACCAGGAGAAAGCCAGCTCTGTGAGTCACTTTGAAGTGGCAGTTTCAGTAGGGGGAGATCTCCATTACCCTAGATTGGGTGATACGCCTATCATATTGGATATCTGGTAAGCCTGCATCCCTTAAGGTGGTGGAATCACACTCTTTTATTTTATGAAGATTTGTCACAGGGTGTTACATCTTTGTCATCAAGCTGATTTCAACTGTTACAGACTTTCTGTTCATCGTATTTGTGCACATTTAATTCAATTATTTTGATTATTTAGCACTATAAACTTTGGGTTTGGAGGATTTACTCACAGTTCTTTATTTGCATAGGTCAATTTTCATGTCAATGTCATCTTGACCTAGCTTGCTTTATTGTTTCAGGATTCATGAGTCCAAGAGATGTGAGCATGGATAGAGTTAAAATGTTTTTCCTCTTCCCTTTTTATTTTTTTTACAAAGGTTTTATTGAAAATTCACATCAGTGAGGAAGTACAAGTATAACAAAGAATATGTCAAATGCATATAAGTAAACAAGTGAAGAGTTACATACAAACATGACAAAGTTGGACTGCTGCCAGACCCATAATATACAGTCAAGGAATATCATAGGTGGGCTGCAGCATGTAGCCGCACTCCATAGGACATAACAAAAAGGGCGTAGAAACAATCAGAGTTCGTTTGTCCATTGAGACTCTTATGTCGCCATACCACATAACACATGGAACTTCAAACAAAACTTTTGCACAAGGATAAGACCAATCTGGGCTACCTTCGAAAGGGGACATAAGTCCCCGCTAAGGCCTAGAAATGACCACTGGGCAGCCCTTCTGCACTAAGAGTCAGACTTAGGAGTAAAAAGACCAAATAAGAGGAAGAATAAGAGATGGCAGAGCAGGGAGGAAAGAAAAAGAAAAGAGAAGGTGTGAGAGGGGAAGGGGGGGGGGAGGGAAGTAGGGGAGGTGGGGGGTCCCTGGGGTGGGGGGAACAGTCAGCATTTAAAGGGAGAGGAGTACCGGATCAAATCTGGATGGGCGAGTATGAGCCACCCAGGGCTGCCAGACCCGAAGGAATTTAGCATGGGTACCGGATACTATCGCTGTAAGCTTCTCATTCGCCATAATGTCTTTTACTCTGTATTTGACTGCTTCATAGCTAAGGACCGGAGTCTTCCAGGCCCGTGCTATGGTCAGTTTGGTTGCAGTAAATATATGTGCAGCTAGCTGACGCTCAGGACGCAGAAGCTCTGCAACCGGTTTCCACAGGAGGGCCTCAAAAGGGTCTCTCTTGATATCCGTGTGAAAAAGTGTACGAAGTAGATGTTTTTCCTCTTTGACAGTGTTAACCACTTCACTACATTTCCATACCGATACAGATAATGTTTCAAGCATGTGACTTCATTTTGGTTGTCACTACTCACTAGGGTTGCACTGATACCGTTTTATCAGTAAGTACTGGTACTGTTACTTACAGTCATGTACTCGCTTATACCAAGTACCGATACCTTTGCTACATACAAAATGAATGGGTTCAAATTGCACTTTCTCATGCGGTTCTCCCACTGCAAAATGTCCAATGAAGCCTACACACAGTCGGAATTTCCAACAAGCTCCCATTGAACATTTCCCATTGGAAAATCTGACCGTGTGTACATTTTTCACTCAATGCTCAATTCCTATATTATCAGCATGAGTCACTTCTGAGATGTTTTCCTGACACGTGAGATACAATTTGTGTCGGGGAGGGAGCTCAGCAGGGAGCTTGTCTATTCACAATACAGTTCCTCTGCTGTGTGAAGGGGTGTGGGTTCCTTTCCTCCAATCAGCTCTCACACACCAACTGCAGCCTCTCCACCCCTCCTCTGTGATACTAACAGATGCAGAAGGATTTTAACACAATTCTGCCCTTTTGAAGGGGTGTAGGGAAGAGAGGCTGCAGATAAACAAGAAATACCTCTGAAGAGGATTTGTTTTATCTCTATGCATCATCCGTGGCTGTTCACTTCACTGGGTATAGGAGAGGGTTTACAAACACTTTAAAGCGGAGCTCCACCCTAAAGTGGAGCTTCCGCTCATTGGAACCCTCTCCCCCTCCGGCGCCACAATTGGCACCTTTCAGGGGGGAGGGGGGTGCAGATACCTGTACAGTACAGGTATCTGCACCCACTTCCGGCATAGATATCCGCAGAATCTGCGAATATTTACGCCACTTCCCGCGGGTCCCCCGCTGTCTGCTGGGAAACACACGGATCCCAGAGACAGCGGGGACCATCCTTATTCCGCAGCGCGACTCGTGCATGCGCAGTAGGGAACCGGGAAATGAAGCCGCAAGGCTCCACTTCCTGGCCCCCATACCCAAGATGGCGGCGGCAGCACCCGAGAGACGATCGAGAGATCGGCTTTGGGTGCCGACATCGCGGGCGTGCTGGGCGGGTAAGTATCCTTATTTTAAAAGTCAGCAGCTGCAGTATTTGTAGCTGCTGGCTTTAAAAAAAAAAAAAAAACGGCGAAACTCCTGCTTTAGCCTTCTAGCTACACGCCTAATCTAAGTTCCCACCTACTTTCAAAAGCTACCCTCTCAATTTAAACCTCCTCTAAACTACCACTCTCTTTCCAGTTCCCATCTTCTTCCAATTTCCACCCCCTCTCAACTCATGTCTAACTCCCAGTTCCCACCTCCTCCCAATTCCTGACCTTTTTCAAGTACCCACCTTCCCCAGCCACTACCCATCTCCTAATTTGAACTCCACTCGGTTCTTGCCTCGTCTCAAATCCCACCCTCTGGAGTGATCCTTGCACTGGAGGCACCAAGGTACAGCTGTCCAGCAAGGAGAACAGTTAGCAGCACATCATCAAATCTCACTTCAGATCTTATGAGACTAGCATTCAGAGGCATGAGAAACTTTATTTTTGGTTTATTTGCTGCAGATACTTTCAACCTTTGGCACCAATTATAATTTGTTTTAACATCACCATACCTCCCAACCATCCCGGATTCCGGGAATCTTGGACCATCCCAGGATTTGAGTCCTGCGGATCTGGGCTGCAGTCCCGGAGCCCAGAGCTAGACAAGTTCCAGCACTGTGCTCCACTCCATAGTGGTATACTCAATGGGTGCAATGAGTGCTCTCACACACAGCGCTAAGGGAGGATTCCTGGGAGAAGCTCTACCCGGTAATCTCTGCTCCCCCCCTCCTCAATGCAGTCACTGGTTGTTAGGACTGCCGGCGTCTTAGCAACCAATGACATGACTTGCAGGCCAGCTCTCAGCTCTGCCCCCCCTCTTCAGCCCTGATCCTGCCTCTCAGCTGTCCTCATGCAGGCTCTCAGCGGCCCCGATCCCATCTGCAGGCGACCCTGATCACCGGCTCTAATCGGTCTCAATCCTGCCTGCGGCTAGTGAAAGGTAAGAGGAACTGAACTTGTCACACAGAAGCACTCCACCTGCTTCTGTGTGTTTGCGACAGGCACCCAGGGGGGGAAATGGCTTACATTTGCTAGTGGGTGTCCCTGGTCCCAGCGCCACAGCCTTTCACATAGCTGCCCTCACATTGGGAATGCCAGAGGTGTCTTCTTTCCCCATCTGTCAGGACTTTAGCATGGAGCCAGTGAAGTGCTGTGAAACGCGTGCAACTGTAGGACCTACAGAGTCTCTCTGTAAAACGCGTTGTGCTGCGTCACTACACACCTTATGTATGACGCATTTAGGAAGGACACCGCTGAGCCTATGCCCTGCTCCACCAGACCAGGATTCCTCTCCCACCTCACTCCCAGTGACATAATGGGGCTCTATCATGCACTAGAGTGGACCTCATGCATGCAAACAGTTAACTTCTTCTTTTACCTGTACCATGCAGCTGGATACATGGCATTTCCATACCACAGGTTCAATCCCAGAACTTCTCTTTTGGGGAACCTCCACTGGGAAGGGAGGTGGACTACCAACTCCCCTCGCTACTAGAGCACCTGTCACCCATGCCTGGTACTGCCTCTTGATGTCTGGCTGCATTACCTTCTCACCAGTTCATGGTTACCCATGGCAACTACTACTCTCCCCCATCTTTTTCTTGCCACGTTGACCACTTGTGACAAACTTCCTCTTCAACCATGTGTGTGCTTTACAGGCCCTATTTTCCTAGCTATGCCATGTACCATCATGCACCCCTTTGAGTGACATAAGACTAGGCTTTTGAACAGTTCAAGAATCTTTACTAAATGCTTCTGCAACATCACAGGTCAACATGCAAACTCAGTCCTAACTTAACCACTTGCTTACTGGGCACTTAAACCCTCCTCCTGCCCAGACCAATTTTCAGCTTTCAGCTCTGATGCACTTTAAAGGACAATTGCGCGGTCATATAACACTGTACCCAAATTACATTTTTATAATTTTTTTCCCACAAATAGAGCTTTCTTTTGGTGGTATTTAATTACATCTGGGAGTTTTATTTTTTGCTAAACAAACAAAAAAAATTGCAAAATAATAAAAAAAAAAATCACGTTTAATAGTTTGTTATAAAATTTTGCAAACAGGTCATTTTGCTCCTTCATTGAAATGCGCTGATGAGGTGGCACTGGTGGGCACTGATAGGCTGCACTGATAGGCATGGTTAAGGTGGCACCGATAGGCACAGATAAAGCGGTACTGATAGGCACAGATAAGGCAGCACTGATGGGCACAGATAAGGTGGCACTGATGGGCAAAGATGGGCACAGATAAGATGGCACGGATGGGCACGGATAGGTACCACTGATAGATGGGACTGATGGGCACTGATAGGTGGCTCTGATAGGTGGCACTGCTGGGCACTGATGGGCGGCACTGATGGGCACTGGTAGATGACACTGATGGGCAAGGATATGTGGCATATGAGGTGCAGCACTGTTGTTGAGGCAGATTGTGGGCACTGATGGGTGGCACTATGGGCACTGATGGGTGGCACTATGGGCACTAATGGGTGGCACTATGGGCACTAAGGGGTGGTACTGATGGGTGGCACTTTTACTATAAGTAGGTTGCACTGGCAGGGGGCATGTGGGCACTGATGACTTGGCCGTGATCGGGACTGAAGTCCCTCTCACGGCCGCCGATGATCGGCTTTTTTTTTTCTCCTCGCGCCGATTACCGGCTCTGTTGTGATCACATGGTCATTGGCTGACAGCTGATCACGTGGTAAGGGGCCGCTCGTGCACGGGACGACATCAATAGACGTAGTCCCGGCAAAGCAGGTCCGCGCTGTAGCCGTCATTCTGCTATAGCGCGGATCTCAAGAGGTTAACTGTGGCTGCCCAGGTATATCTGTACAGGTGTTAGTTAATAATTGGCTAATACTGGTGCTTCCTCAAGCAGGTGCTTGCTGATTGCCAAGGGTTACATCTGTCTGGCGTGGGCCACTAGTTTGTTCCCATGCAGTCCTGTTTGGAACTCCAGGCTCCCTCAGACCCAGACGATACCCTATTTATATGTACCAGAGGGAAGGGGGCAGGCCCAAGAAAAGCTTGGGAAACCAACACACCTAGAGTTAACCCTTCCCTGCCTGTGCAACCCAAAAAATCCTCAAACCAACAACAGCCCATTTTGTATGCACCTGCCTATGCACTGGTGTGTTAGTGGAGACTGACAAGCTTAAAAGGTTTTGACAGAACAGAGAATCCATCACATGCAGCGGCTGCTGTGGGGATAAGCACTACAGTACATCATCTTGATTGCTGAACTGTATATGCTGTGTTGTACACTACATTGTCCTTACTCCTGCTCTCTATGCACTGTATAGTACATTATATATGCTATATATGCTGTTCCCTACACTTTTTACTCTATGTTGTATGATACATAATTTTGACACGCAAACTGTATATGCTGTGTTGAAGGTTACATACATAGCTCCCTCTAGTGTGCAGTGGCGGCTGGTGGGTTTATTTACATAGTTACATAGTTATTCAGGTTGAAGAAAGACACAAGTCCATCCAGTTCAACCACAAAAAAATATATATAATAATATCATACCAGCCCATATACCCAATTCTATACCCACAGTTGATCCAGAGGAAGGCAAAAAACCCCAGTAGAGGATGATCCAATTTGCTAAAGCAGGGAAAAAAATTCCTTCCTGATCCCAAGCAAACAGATTTTCCCTGGATCAACTTTACCTATAAATGTTAGTACCCAGTTATATTATGTAAACTTAGGAAATGAACCAGGCCTTTCTTAAATCAATCCACTGAGCTGGCCATAACCACCTCTGCAGGGAGTCTATTCCACATTTTCACGGCTCTTACTGTGAAGAAACCTTTCCGTATTTGGAGATGAAGTCTCTTTTCCTCTAGACGTAAAGAGTGCCCCCTTGTCCTCTTTGTTGACTGTAAAGTGAATAACTCGACACCAATTTCACTACATGGACCCCTTATATATTTGTACATGTTGATCATATCCCCCCTTAATCTCCTCTTATCAAGAGTGAATAAATTCAGTTCCTCTAATCTTTCCTGATAGCTGAGTTCCTCCATGCCTATCAGTTTGGGTGCCCTTCTCTGCACTTTCTCCAGTTCCCCGATATCCTTTTTGAGAACTGTTGCCCAAAACTGAACTGCATATTCCAGATGAGGTCTTACTAATGATTTGAACAGGGGCAAAATTATATCTCTCTCTCTGGAGTCCATACCTCTCTTAATACAGGAAAGGACTTTGCTCGCTTTGGAAACCGCAGCTTGGCATTGCATGCTATTATTGAGCTTATGATCTACCAAAACCCCCAGATCCTTCTCCACTATGGATTCCCCAGTTGTACTCCCCCTAGCATGTATGATGCATGCATATTCTTAGCCCCCAAGTGCATAACTTTACATTTCTCAACATTAAACCTCATCTGCCACATAGTCGCCCAATTAGACAGAGCATTGAGGTTGGCTTGTAAATTGGAGACATCCTGTAAGGACGTTATTCCACTGCATAGCTTGGTGTCATCTGCAAAGACGGAAATGTTACTTTTAATCCCAGACCCAATATCATTTATAAATATATTAAAAAGTAAGGGTCCCAGCACTGAACCTTGGGGTACACCACTGATAACCTTAGACCATTCAGAGTAAAAATCATTAACCACTACTCTCTGAATTCTGTCTTTTAGCCAGTTTTCTATCTATTTACAAACTGATATTTCCAAACCTGTAGACTTTACCTTACACATGAGCCATGTGTGTGGAACTGTATTGAACGCTTTTGCAAAATCCAAGTATACCACGTCCACCGCCACCCCTCTGTCCAAGGTTTTACTTACCACCTCATAAAAAGAAATCAGGTTTGTCTGACAACTTCTGTCTTTCATGAATCCATGCTGTTGCTTAAAATATTTTTTTCCTGCAAGAACTCGTCTATGTGGTCTTTTATTAATCCCTCCAGTATCTTCCCAACTATAGAAGTTAAACTAACGGGTCTATAGTTACTTGGTAAAGACTTTGTTCCCTTTTTAAATATAGGCACCACATTGGCCCTGCACCAATCCAGTGGTACTATTCCTGTCATTAATGAGTCCCTAAAAATTAGATACAATGGCTTTGAAATTACAGAGCTCAATTCTTTTAAGATCCGTGGGTGGATGCCATCAGGTCCAGGTGCTTTATCCACCTTTATTCTGTCCAAATATTTCTGGACCATATCACTTTTGAGCCACTGTGGATTTGGGGCAGCGTCACTACCACCCCAATTATGGACATATACTCAGGGGTCAAGTGCTGGGGAAAAAAGTGTGGGAACTCTCACCCAAGATCCACTCCCCCACCAAAAAAAATAAAAATAAATAAAGGTACGCTCATATGCATATATATTTCACAGAAAATACAGTACATTTATTGTAAAGTGCCAGTTTACAAATACAAAATAAGTTAACTTGTCAAACAGAATAATCAACACAATGGGTGATGATCTTTCCCTCACAGGGAATTTCTAACACAAATACACCCTGTTCCAAATTCAAACACAGCAAATTAGAAAATATCACACAAACTGGAATAACGTTGCCCTTGCCGTGCAAGATTATCGGCAACGGATCAAAAAACTCACGGATCGGATCATTCCTTGGATCTGAGTCACAGATCGGATCTTTTTTCGGATCAGCAAATAATAATTGAATTTGCAAAAACCTGTGAAAAATGTCACCACCATATAGTCCCCACTGCAATATACATCTCCCCCACTGTAATATCCACGTCATCTCCCCCAATAATATTTTGGCTGAGCATGGATGGGTATGGCTGGGTATTAGCAGAATATGTATTGGCAGGGTAAGTATTGGCAGGGTATTGCAGAATATTGGCAGGATAAGTATTGGCAGGGTATTGCAGAGTATTGGCAGGGTATGGCAGATTATTGCTGGGTATTGCAGATTATTGGCAGGGCATTGCAGGGTAAGTATTGCAGAGTCTTGGCAGGGTAAGTATTGCAGAGTAAGTATCGGCAGGGTATGTATTGCAGAGTATTGGCAGGGTATAGCAGAGTATTGGTGGAGTAATTCAGAGTATTGGCGGAGTATTGGTGGAGTAATGCAGAGTATTGGTGGAGTAATGCAGAGTATTGGTGGAGTATTGCAGAGTATTGGTGGAGTATTGGTGGAGTAATGCAGAGTATTGGTGGAGTAATGCAGAGTATTGGTGGAGTAATGCAGAGTATTGGCGGAGTAATGCAGAGTATTGGTGGAGTATTGGTGGAGTAATGCAGAGTATTGGCGGAGTATTGGTGGAGTAATGCAGAGTATTGGTGGAGTAATGCAGAGTATTGGTGGAGTAATGCAGAGTATTGGTAGAGTAATGCGGAGTAATGCAGAGTATTGGTGGAGTAATGCAGAGTATTGGTAGAGTAATGCGGAGTAATGCAGAGTATTGGTGGAGTAATGCAGAGTATTGGCGGAGTAATGCAGAGTATTGGCGGAGTAATGCAGAGTATTGGTGGAGTAATGCAGAGTATTGGCGGAGTAATGCAGAGTATTGGCGGAGTACTGGTGGAGTAATGCAGAGTATTGGTGGAGTAATGCAGAGTATTGGTGGAGTAATGCAGAGTATTGGCGGAGTATTGGTGGAGTAATGCAGAGTATTGGTAGAGTAATGCAAAGTATTGGCGGAGTAATGCAGAGTATTGGCGGAGTAATGCAGAGTATTGGCGGAGTAATGCAGAGTATTGGCAGAGTAATGCAGAGTAATTCAGAGTATTGGCGGAGGGGTAATGCAGAGTATTGGTAGAGTAATGCAGAGTATGGGCGGAGTAATGCAGAGTATTTGCGGGGTAATGCAGAGTATTGGCGGAGTAATGCAAAGTATTGGCGGGGTATTGCAGAGTATGGAGTAATGCAGAGTATTGGCGGGGTATTGCAGAGTATGGAGTAATGCAGAGTATTGGCAGGGTAATGCAGAGTGCTAGTGACTAACCTGGTTTACTTCTCGCTCGGGAGAGAACTGGGTAGAGGGGAGGGAGGAGACAGTCCGTATGCCAGCGGCGTGTGTCTGCCGCTGGCTGCGCTGGAGGCCGCATGCGCACTGCCCACTGACTCCATGCGTGCCCACGTGTACGGCCGATGTCATGTGACCGGTTGCTAGACGCGGAGTGGCCCTAGCCTAGCAACTAGTCACTGACTCGGGCGGCAGAGGAGCGGCGGGCTACGCACGAGCGGCGGGCTGCTCGGGCTGCTAATGGGAACGCCGTTCCCGTTGTGGAAATAGTACGGGAACGCCGTTCCCATGCGTTCCCGCAGGACTCAAGCCCTGCATATACTCCTTTGTATACACAGAGCTGAAGAAAGTATTTAATAAGTTAGCCTTCTCTTTGTTCCCAGTCACCCACTCCAGATTATTTTGCAAAGGGCCTACGTGCTCAGACTTAACCTTTTTACTATTAATATATTTTAAGAATTTTTGGGGGTTTGTCCTACTATCTTTTGCAATCTGTCTTTCATTTTGAATTTTTGCTTCCTTGATTTCCTTTTTACATATTCTGTTATATTCTTTGTTGACACTAGCGTTCCTTAAATTTTATATTTTTTAAAAGCTCTTTTTTATAGTTTATAGCTTTTTTTAACTTCCCCAGATTCAGAACCTGGGCTTCCAGGGAAACAATGTGCTTACATTTTGCACAGCAGTATTCACCCTCGATCATGTTAGGTGCGCCCCTCCTTGATTAGCTCGAGCTGGACGTTCACTGGAAAGCTCTCTTCAATCGATTGGCAAAGTTGGTAATTGCAACCAAACGAAACAGGTTTGATTCTGAATATAAGGTCTTTATTTCCTGTTACCACTTTTATGTGCTTCAAACATTACATTGTCAGCCAATCAGGATTATACAAGACATTCAAGGCATAATGGCCTTTTTAACCAATCATAAACATCCACATTTACGTGCGTCATACATTAAGCGGAATTTTTTAGGGGAATTTTTGATAAAAGGTCCCCAGACATATATGTATAAAAATATGTTTTATGACCTTAAAACTGTCTATAATAATTTGAACATAAAACCACAATATTTCATTTCGCCTTACAATATAGCTAATCTATCCACTGCATAAAGGGGTGGTGAGGAGGAAGGGGGCAGCGCCCAGGCGCCCCTAATGGACAGGCCACCACTGCTAGTGTGTGCTAGGTGTAAGGTAGGTTTGTTAGTGTAGGGAAATTTAGTTTGGCTCAGGGCTAAGCCTGAGCTGTGAATCTGGGTCAGGGCTCAGGGAGTGTCAGAAACCATGAATCGGACCGAGACAGAAGTACAGTAAAATCACACTTCTTTATTAATAAAAAGGTAAATAGAGTAAGCATAGTCAAAGCATAGCCAGAATCCAGTAACCAGATCGGGTAGTCAGCCAAGCCAGAGTTCAGTAACCAGATCGGGTAATCAGTCAGGGATCCACGTAGAGGAACAGCAAGCAGGATAAGGAGCCAGAAGGGATGTCAGAAAAGCCAGTCTTTAAACAGGAACGCAGGAGATGGTTTCTTGTGATGTGACCAAGGCAAAGGCACAGATCAAGTGAGCTAGACGGCTTTAAATAGGCAGGACTGACGAGTAGAATCAACTACAGCTGGGTAACTGTGGAGAGAGATGTTGGCAATTAGCCGACAGCTGAGAGGCCAGCTCAGAGAAGGAAGGGCTGAGCCCAGCCCTGACAGTGAGTCAGGCTGGATGAGTTATCCTGAGAGTTCTTCTGGTGACTCCCCCTGGTCTAGAAGGTTGAAGAAAGTGAGTGGAGGTTAGGAGGAGCTGTTTGAAATATTTATGAGGGCTTCACCCAATCTCCAATAAAGGGCTGGCAGGGAGAAAGGCTTACCTCATAAATAGGCATATGCCATGCCAGCAGGGCAGTTGGGTGGAAGATGGAGATGTAGTGCTGCGGAGACTGTTGGTGACTCTCTAGGGTGCCCCTGGTTTAGGGGGGTGACCTTGGGCTGGGGCTTGGGTGCTGGAAGCAGCCTGCCTCAACACATAGAGGAAGCCCTTCCTGGAGGCATTGGAGCAAGTGTGAGGATAGCGTGAGTACAGCAGCACTACTGGGCACTTAGAAGGGGAGAGCCGAACACCCCCGGTTCGGTTCGCACCAGAGCTTTCGAACGGACCTAAAATTTGTGCGAACTTTAGAACCCCATTGAAGTCTATGGGACTCGAACCTTTGAAATAAAAAGTGCTAATTTTAATGGCTAATAAGCAAGATATTGTCCTAAAAAGGGTTTGGGGACCCGGCTCTTGCCCCAGGGGACATGGGTCAATGCCAATTTTTCTTTAAAAACAACGTTTTTTTCGGGAGCACTGATTTTAATGACGATTAAAGTGAAAAAAAGTGAAATATTCCTTCAAATATTGTGCCTGGGGGGGGGGCGTCTATAGTATGCCTGTGAAGTGGCACGTGTTTCCTGTGTTTAGAACAGTCCCTGCGGAAAAAGGTAAAAAGGTAATTTAAAACTGCTTGCAGTTTTAATGTCATGTCTGGTTCTGGCAATACTGTTGAAAATCATTGAGAAAAAAATGGCATGGGTAGCCCCCCCTGCCCATTACCAGCCCCTTTGGGTCTTGCAGAGATATTAAGGGGAACCCCGTACCTAAATTAAAAAAAGGAAAGGCGTGGGGCCCCCAGGCCCTATAAACTCAGAACAGCAGTATACAGGTGGTGCAAAAAAGACAGGGACTGTGTAGGTTTGTTGTGTTAAGTAGAATCTGTTTGTAATTTTGAGCTGGTACATTTTTAAAGTGTAGCTCCAGTCAAAAAATCTATTTTTAAGCTTTTTGGAAGAGATAGGGAAGGGTTATCACCCCTGTATGATTTTTTTGGCCGTCCCTCTTTTTTCATCTCACTTCCTGTTGTCTCCTTCCGTTTGCAAGTAGGAGAGGTTTGTAAGTTGGATGTTTAAAAGTAGGGGTCTGCTCTATATGCTCTGCAGAAATGGGGGCCTAAGGTGTTGGCGTTGCCACAGCACTGTAGGCCCTCAAAGTGACTCTTGGTGAGCACTGGAGCGCCCTGCTGTGAAAGATTATATCAAGAATTGTAATTACATGCCATTGTTGAACAGTGGTAGAAAAATTGGGCCTTTGGTGGTTGTGGTGGTGGTGCTGGTGCCACAACACTAAGTCCTCACATTACTCTTGGTAGGCAGAGGAATGGGCCCTGCTGTGAAATATTATATCAAGAATTGTAATTACATGCCCCTGTTAAATAGGGGCTGAAAAATTGGGCCTTAGGCACTGCTTGCTGGTGCCACGACACTGCAACCTCTCCCAGATACTCTAGTTGGAGTGCAGGAATGAGCCCTGCTGCAAAGCATTGCATCAAAAATTGTAATTACATGCCCCTGTTAAACAGGGGCTGAAAAATTGGGCCTTATTCACTGGTGCTGGTGCCACGACACTGCAACCTCTCCCATATACTCTATTTGAAGTGCAGGAATGAGCCCTGCCACAAAGCATTGCATCAAAAATTGTAATTACATGCTCCTGTTAAACAGGGGCTGAAAAATTGGGCCTTAGGCACTGGTGCTGGTGCCACGACACTGCAACCTCTCCCATATAATCTAGTTGGAGTGCAGGAATGAGCCCTGCTGCAAAGCATTGCATCAAGATTGTAATTACATGCCCCTGTTAAACAGGGGCTGAAAAATTGGGCCTTAGCCACTGGTGGTGGCACCCAGAACCAAAAATGTTCTTCAAAGCTATCAGCAGGATCATTGCGGAGGAAGAGGATAGTCAGTCAACATAACAGGACAGTCACTCAGCATCAGCATAGGCAGTCTTGAAGAGATGTGACATTTCAAAAAAAAATATTCGGTTACATCAGCTTCAGGTGCTTGGTAGCTGGTGGTGATCCAAGACTGATTCATCTTTATGAAGATCAGTCGATCAACCGAGTCGGTGGACAGGTGCACCCTGTGATCGGTTACAATGCCTCCAGCAGTACTGAAGGTGCGTTCCGAAAGAACGCTGGATGCAGGACAGGCCAGGAGCTCAATTGCATACTGTGCAAGCTCTGGCCAGTGATCCATCCTCAAGACCCAGTAAGCCAGAGGATTTTCGGTGGGAAAGGTGTCCAAGTCTGACCTTGCCCCTAGGTATTCCTGCACCATGTAAATAAGACACTGGCGATGGTTGCTGGAACTGATCATACCTTGGGGCTGCAGACTAAAAAATTGCCTGAACGCATCGGTCAGGCGGCCACTTTCTCCACCTCTCCTTCTGTGCACTGACCGAAGCCTCAGCAACATGTTGTCCAGGACCAGGAGTTTGTAACCTCTTAGTCTCTGGGAACGCATTGCACAGACCTTTCTGCAAGGCCTCCAGGAAATATCTCATCCTCTGCTCCCTCTGCGACGGCAAGATAATTTCCGCAACCTTACCTTTGTACCGTGGATCAAGGAGAGTTGCCAGCCAGTAATGATCCCTCTCCTTGATCTGAAGAATATGAGGATCCTTCCACAGGCTTTGCAGGATCAAGGAGGCCATGCAGCGTAGGTTAGCTGAGGCATTCGTTCTGGAGTCCTCTGGGTCACTAAGGACAACATGATCCGCAGCCACCTCCTTCCAGCCACGTACAAGTCCACAAGTTTCTTGGGACTGTAAATCATCCCTAAAAGACTGTTGCTGCTGATGCTGAGTGCCAGGCTCTACCTCCATGCTGACACAAGCCTCCTCCTCCTCCTCTTCCTGTGTGATGGGTGGGACAGTAGGAACACTTTCTGGACAAAGGGGGCCTTGAGAGGGAAGGAAGTTATTCCATGCAGCGTATGCTCCAACAGGTGGACAAGAGGTACAGTGTCACTGATACATGCACTGTCACTGCTCACCATCCTCATGGCCTCCTCAAATGGTGACAGGACAGTGCATTCATCACTGATCATGCGCTACTGGCATGGTGAAAAAAAAAACAAGCTCCCCTGACCCTGTCCTGGTGCCGTAGTCGCACAGGTACTCATTGATGGCCCATTGCTGCGTGTGCAGCCGCTGCAGCATGGCCAACGTTGAGTTCCACCTGGTGGCCATGTCACATATAAGGTGGTTCTTGGGCAGGTTCAAGTCCTTTTGGAGCTCAGTGTCAGGGCTGGCTTAGCCCTTCCTTCTCTGGGCTGGCCGCTCAGCTGTTGGCTAATTATCAGCTCTCTTCTCTCTCCTCAGGTACCAGCTGTTCCTGATGATGCTTGTCTGACCTGCCTATTTAAAGCCTTCCAGTTCACTTCACCTCTGCCTTCGCCTTGGTCACATCACTAGAAACCATCTCCTGCAGTTTGTTTAAAGACTGGCTTAATAAAGAAATGCTCAGATCTTACAGATCCCAGGCCACGCTACGGAGGCTCAAATGAGATACAGGCGTAAATAGAAGGACTCACAACCAATGTCGCCAACCCTAAAAGTCACAACCCCTAGGGGTTGCAACCAATATCAAAGGAGGTTTTTATTTATAAAAGGGGTTCGGCGCCACTGTAAATTTACTCCAATGGGGTGTGTACATAAAGTAAAGGTACACCTCCACCATTAGCCTATCACAGAACCACAATAGGTGTCATATATGTATCAGATCCTATCCAAAGGAGTGCATATATGAGTTACAAAGGAGGAGAAAGGAAGGGGAAGTGCATATAGAACAACCCTCAAGCTGACACTACTAATATGCAAAATTAAGGGAATAACCACTACCAACAGTAGTGTACACCCATCCCTAAAATCAGCCAATGGGGTACCACAATGTAATTGGTCTAATTACAGCCATCTTTTATGGTACCCCATTGGCTGATTTTAGGGATGGGTGTACACTACTGTTGGTAGTGGTTATTCCCTTAATTTTGCATATTAGTAGTGTCAGCTTGAGGGTTGTTCTATATGCACTTCCCCTTCCTTTCTCCTCCTTTGTAAC
Source organism: Lithobates pipiens (assembly GCF_037356315.1). Classification (NCBI taxonomy): domain Eukaryota; kingdom Metazoa; phylum Chordata; class Amphibia; order Anura; family Ranidae; genus Lithobates; species Lithobates pipiens. The sequence goes on along the minus strand of NW_027507787.1, from coordinate 145,292,075 downwards.
TCATATATACACTCCTTTGGATAGGATCTGATACATACAGTATATGACACCTATTGTGGTTCTGTGATAGGCTAATAGTGGAGGTGTACCTTTACTTTATGTACACACCCCATTGGAGTAAATTTACAGTGGCGCCGAACCCCTTTTATAAATAAAAACCTCCTTTAAAGACTGGCTTGCTGATATCCCTTCTGGCTCCTTATCCTGCTTGCTGTTGCTCTATTTGGATCCCTGACTTCTGGCCTGGCTGACTACCTGATCTGGTTACTGGACTCTGGCTATGCTTGACTACGCTTTTTCTATTTACCTTTTTATTTTTATTAATAAACAAGTGAGATTTAATTGTACTTCTGTCTCAGTCTGATTCATGGTTTCTGACAGTAGGCGAAGGCCATGCATTCAGAAGATACAGTCAATCCACTTGTTGGTAATATTTTTTCCAGATTGGATGAGCAAGATCACCGCATGGATCAGTTTGCCATGGCGTTACAAATGCACCTGAATTGCACAGCTCACCTGGAATCCGCCACGGTGGCTGCTCTGGTACAACCTGAGTCACAGGATGTCCCTGCTGTTGCGCCAGTCTCTGTGCAGGCACCCACCTCGAGTATTACCTCTATAAGAGGTATGTCTGGTTCTGCTCCACTTCCTCAGCGATCCAGTTCAATGCAGAGGGTTTCTCAATCAGATTGAGATATACTTTGAGATGCTGCCCCAGGCGTTTCCCACAGACAGAAGCAAAGTAGGTTTCCTGATATGTTTGCTTTCTGAGAGAGCCTTGGCCTGGGCTAACCCTCTATGGGAGACGCAAAAACCTGTTGCCTTGAGTTATCCTCAGTTTGTGGCCTCCTTTAAAAGGGTATTTGACATTCCCGTACGATCCACTTCTGCTGCCAAGTGCCTCTTGTCCATCAAACAGAGTAAGGGAACTTACTCTGGCAGCAGAGGTTGCTTGGAACAATGAGGCCCTCGTGGCTGCTTTTTCTCATGGTCTCTCAGATTCCATCAAGGATGAGATAGCAGCCCGAGATATACCCATTGAGCCGGAGAGCTTGATCTCATTTGCCATCCTCATTGACTCCAGACTCAGAGAAGGACTTCCTCTTAAGGAGCGCTTGCGGAAGCCTCCTGTACGCTTGTCTCCGAGCTTGCCTCCTGGTACCGAGTCTGTCAGTGAAGATGAACCCATGCACGTGGGCTTCACGCGTCTCTCTGCAGATGAGAGAGCCTTTAGGAGGAGGGAGAGATTGTGCTTTCATTGTGGCCAGGCAGGTCACTTTTTGAAGTCTTGTCCTACACGTCCAGGGAACGCCCGAACCTTGAGGTCCTGTCATGGACAGACCTTAGGTGGCGTTGTTTCGTCACCAGTTATCCAGAAGGATAAGCCCCTAGTTTTGGTCACCCTTTCTTGGGCTGAGTCGTCCATCGAGATACAGACTCTAATCGACTCTGGGGCTACAGGCCTGTTCATTGATACTGCATTTGTTTCGCAGCACTCAATTCCGCTGCAGCTGCGTGACATTCCACTTGCCATTGAGGCTCTTGACGGGAGACCTTTACAGCCTGCCCATGTGACTCATGAGACGGTTCCATTGTCCATGGCCATAGGGGCTCTTCAATCCAATTCCAAGTTATTTCCTCACCCAGGTTTCCGCTGGCTATTGGTTATCCTTGGTTACAGAGGCACAACCCCTCTTTGCTGCCTCGTCTTCTACTTCCCCTTCTCCTCTCTCCTCACAATTGTCCTCCACTCCACCTTCCATCATGCCGTCCTCAAATTTTTCTGCAAAAAGGCAGGCTTCCGTGGGCCAAATGTCCAAGCGCAAAAAAATTATGACGCCGGATAACCCTCTTGCCCAACGGTTGATGGCTGGCTTGTCAGAACTGATAGCCCGCCAACTACTGCCTTATAAACTGGTGGACTCGGAGGCCTTTTGAAAATTTGTGGCCATTGGAACACCACAATGGAAGGTCCCAGGAATTAAGTATTTCTCACAGAAGGGCATCCCAGAGCTATATGGCCATGTTCAGCGGCAAGTGAATGTACAGTATCTCTGGCACACAGTCTCGGTGCCAAGATACATCTGGCCACAGACATGTGGTCTAGCAAATGCGGGCAGGGAAGGTATATAACTTTTACTGCCGACTGGGTGAACCTTCTGACGGCCGTCAAGCATGTAACCCGTGGCACCCGTGTAGATTTGGTTTTACCGCCATGGATTGCATGCAGGCCTGCCTCTTCTTCTCCTCCTCCTACTCCATCCTCCTCCCTCTCCTCCTCGGCTGACTTTTCCGCTGCTAGCGCCTCTTCCGCTGCGGCGCACCAAGATCCCCAGAACATATTCGACATGCCAGGTGAGACGTTGCCATGCTGTGCTGCGTCTGTTGTGCCTGGAAGCCAAGAGCCACACTGGCCCTGCACTCCTTTCAGCTTTGCGTTCCACAGGCAGATCAGTGGCTAACACCGCTCAATTTGACAGTTGGTAAAGTGGTGTGTGACAATGGTGCCAATCTGCTTAGCGCATTGAAACAGGGCAAAATTACACACGTGCCATGCATGGCACACATCTTAAACTTGGTCGTGCAGCGATTCGTTGTCAAATACCCTGGGGTCCAGGACATCTTGCAGCAGGCAAGGAAAATATAGGCCCATTTCAGAAGATCTTACACGGCCATGGCTCGCCTTGCTGACATTCAGCAGCGACACAATCTGGCGGTCAGATGTCTTATTTGCGGTTCCCCGACCCGATGGAACTGAACCTTCTATATGCTTGATAGGCTGCTCCAGCAGAAACGTACAGTTAATGACTACCTGTACGAACCTGCAGCAGAACAGGTTCTGGGGAGCTGGGTTTTTTTTCACCGCGGCAGTGGCTGCTCATGCGTGACGCATGCAGACTTCTGCGACCATTTGATGAGATCACCAAACTGGTCAGTCGCAGCCATGGCTCCATCAGTGACATCCTACCTTATGCCTTCTTTATGGAGCGTGCATTGCGTCGTGTCATTGATCAAGCTGTGGAGGAGCAGGAGCAGGAAGATGAGGAAGTCACAATGCTGGATGATTTCCCAGGGGGGCTTCTCTATCTGAGACAAGTCAACAACAGGAGTCTGAGGAGGAGTCAGAGGAGGATGGTGCCGGGGCAGATGAGGAGGAGCAAGAAGAGCATGCTTTAAACCTTTCTGGGATCCCTGTTGTTGTGCGTGGATGGGGAGAGGAGAACAAGGAGGACGACATTATCCTGGATGATGAGCAGGAGCCAGACCACCACACCGCTTCCAGTTTAGTGCAAATGGGGGCCTTCATGCTCCAGTGTTTTAACAGGGACCGCCGTATAAAAAGCATAAAGGTCAAGGGCCAGTTTTGGGTGGCAACGTACTTAGACCCCCGGTACAAACACAAAATGGAGGAAATGTTACCACCGTCACAGAGGGCTGTCAGAATGGAGCAATTCCAGGCCTTGCTTCGAGAAATGCTGCATTCTGCTTTTGCGTGCACTGGCAGAGGAGGAATTCCCACTCCCAGAGAAAGAGTTGCGGGTACCAATCCAACCGCACCTGCAAGAAGAGGCCGGTTTGAAGATGTGTTGGTGACTTCGGATATGAGGTCATTCTTTCAGCCGACCCATCGACAGGTGTCATCCGGATCCAGCATCAGGGAACGCCTAGACCGCCAGGTGTCCGACTACATTGGGTTAACGGCCGATGTGGAGGCTCTGAGGAGTGATGAACCCCTGGACTACTGGGTGGGCAGGCTTAACCTCTGACCAGAGCTTGCCCAATTTGCAATCAAACTGTTGGTTTGCCCCTCATCCAGTGTCCTGTCTGAAAGGACGTTCAGCGCAGCAGGGGGGATCGTGACCGATAAGCGTACTCGCCTAGCTCACGACAGTGTTAACTACCTCACATTTCTAAAAATGAATGAGGCATGGATCTCGGAGGAATTTAACACATGTGACCAGTAGACCATGTATATGTCTATAAACAATTTTTTTAATCGAGCACAGAGACCTTCTTTCTTCATTTGGCTCACTTCCTTGTCCAAAAAAAGCACACCGTACTATATGCCCGTACCCTCCTCTTTGAAGAGGTTGAGCTGTGTCATATTTCTACTGGGGCTGCTTATTATGAGGGGCTACCACCATCCCTGTGCTGTGCTGACATCTTCCTGGGGCTGTACCTCTGCTGTGCATATTATGAGGGGCTCCCACCATCCCTGTGCTGTGCTGACTTCCTCCTGGGGCTGTACCTCTGCTGTGCATATTTTGAGGTGCTCCCACCATCCCTGTGCTATGCTCATTATGAGGGGCTCCCACCATCCCTGTGCTGTGCTGACTTCCTCCTGGGGCTGCTTATTATGAGGGGCTCCCACCATCCCTGTGCTATGCTGACATCCTCCTGGGGCTGCTTATTATGAGGGGCTCCCACCATCCCTGTGCTATGCTGACATCCTCCTGGGGCTGCTTATTATGAGGAGCTCCCACCATCCCTGTGCTATGCTCATTATGAGGGGCTCCCACCATCCCTGTGCTATGCTCATTATGAGGGGCTCCCACCATCCCTGTGCTACGCTCATTATGAGGGGCTCCCATCATCCCTGTGCTATGCTGACTTCCTCCTGGGGCTGCTTACTGTGCAGGTGTCAGTGCTGTATATCACGGTGCTGATGTCAGTACTCTCTATCACAGTGCTGCTGTCAGTGCTGTATATCACGGTGCTGGTGTTAGTGCTTTATGTCACGCTGCTGATGTCAGTGCTCTCTATCACGGTGCTGTTGTCAGATGACTCTATCACGGTGCAGGTGTCATTGCTGTATGTCACGCTGCTGATGTCAGTGCTCTCTATCACGGTGCTGCTGTCAGTGCTGCATTTCACGGTGCTGGTGTTAATGCTTTATGTCACGCTGCTGATGTCAGTGCTCTCTATCACGGTGCTGCTGTCAGTGCTGTATATCATGGTGCTGGTGTTAGTGCTTTATGTCACGCTGCTGATGTCAGTGCTCTCTATCACGGTGCTGTTGTCAGATGACTCTATCACGGTGCAGGTGTCATTGCTGTATGTCACGCTGCTGGTGATCATCTCCTGCACCCCCTTCTTTGCCTACCCTGATCTTCCCTCTCCTCCATTGCCTTCATGCGCTCCACAGTCCTGAATTGTCACAACAATTTCCCATATAAAAAAAGAATGCTTGTAGTTGTCGATCCCAGATTCACCTCGTACATGTGTTATGTCATTGGCCATGTGGTGGGACTATGTTTTTGCACAGCTAGTAATTATTTTGTGGCTGCAAATTTGACCTGTAGGTTTGCAAAGTTCGCCTCCCATTGAAGTCAATGGGGCCCACCTCAAACGTTCCGGTTCGCGAACTATCGGCCACGTTTGCGGTCCGCGTTCGCGAAACGTCCCGTCGGAAGTTCGTCCATCACTACAGACAACCCACACAAGGAACCTCCAGGTTGGGTGTAAACAGACTGTGATTTAATATGGGTATGCCGGTGTAAAGCCAAATCCCATGGTAGCTGTGGTAAATAGGTGATATGAATTAATAAAGTGCTACATAAACTGTTGGCGCTATATAAATCCTGTATAATAATAATAATAATTCAAAATGTGCATAGAATCCCCTTAGCAGGGATATAGAGAATAGTGCCAGAAAGGAGGAAGCGTGGGGAGTGAAACCAAAACCAGGGATGAAAATTAGATGGGAGATGATGGAAAGAACCCCCAAAGGAGCCCAAAAGAACCAGAGTAGTGAAAGTAGTGAAAAAAAGGAAAAGGAAAATTAATAGAGAAATAGAGTGAATTGTTTTTACCTGCTGTATAGGCTGTGATGCAAAAGTATATAGTGTGCAGTGGAATGGAGAGAAGCCGAATGCCTGAATCATCCAGGGATTGTGCCCTTATACAGTATTTCACAAAAATGAGTACACCCCTCACATTTTTGTGAATATTTTATTATAACTTTTCATGTGACAACACTTTTTCTTTTCTATTCTAGCCTCCGGGCCTCTGTCCATTCTTTCCGTATTACTGTCCGGCGCGTGGGAGATGCCCGATCCCCACTCAGCAGTGGTTCTGGCTCTCTTGACCCTTAGGAATTCGACTGTTTTGACTGTTCTCCTTCCTGTTTGCGTTCCACCTTGAGCACAGGGAGGCGGGCCGCACAAGCGCCAGTGGTGTCATGATGCAGGACACAGCCCCACCCCCTTTGGGGCGTGTCTGCGCTATGCGCCATCCCGCATGGGGACTCTGTTGCAGACCGCTGCAGCCTATGGGTGCAACAGTCTGCCTCATCAGCCACAGCTGAAGTTTGGGCTGAGTTCAGCCCACACTCAGCTGTTTGTAATGGCTCTACTTGCCATTTATAAATCAGCACCAGAAGCAGCATTTACACTGCTGACGTTTGCTGCTGTGAATGGTTCACCTGTTTAGACCGCTTTCATATGAGTTTTAATCTCAATGATTTAATACTAACAAACATTGTTAAATGCTTTGTTGCTACATTATACCTTTATTACCTCCTGCTTTCGTCAGACAGGAGGCTACAGTTTTACGTTCCTACTTACTTACTGGCTGACCATACTTTGATGGGAGTGGTACTCCAACCAATGGGAGTCCTTGCAGTTTAAATTTGGTTCTCTCGGCCCCTGTTAGGGATGAGCTTCGTGTTCGAGTCGAAAGTATGTTCGACTCGAACATTGGCTGTTCGTCCGTTCGGCGAAATCCGAACACTTGGTCCGTTCGTGTCAAAATTTGCGTGCCGCTCATGGCCCACAATGCACTGCGATGGCGCAGTGCATTGCTGGCTCATGATTGGCCAAGCATGCACTGTGACCCCGCATGCTTGGCCAATCGCAGCGCCAGCAGCGAGGAGAGCCATGATTGGCCACAGGCAGGATGCCTGTGGCCAATCATAGCTCAGGCTGTGTAGTGCACGCCCCACACTATATAAGGCCGCCATTGAGGCGGCCTCGTGTAGTGTGTTGGCATCTGAAGCAGTGGGTGTTCTGTGTACCTTCAACACAGTACACACCGATCGTTTTTGGCTGATTTCCTATCTTGCTGTTGTGTAGTGGTTATTGTTTGTGCCCTGACCGCAGTATACACCACTATATTCACCTCACCTATATAGCTAGTGATCTATCTTTAATAATAGAGCTTGCAGTCAGTAGTGTTAGGAGTGCGTGCTGTCTGCGTGCTCTGTACCCAGTACATACCGCTATAATCCACCTACATAGCTGTTCTCTATTTGAGCCCAATTGCCATCTGCAGGAGTTATTGGAAGTTGTGTGTGCCTCCAGCACAGCACAGTATACATCTGTATATACCCCTTTATCTCTGCTGTTTTCTGGTTATTGTCTGCGTGCCCTGACCGCAGTATACACCGCGATATTCACCTCACCTATATAGCTAGTGATCTATCTTTAATAATAGAGCTTGCAGTCAGTAGTGTTAGGAGATAGTGCGTGCTGTCTGCGTGCTCTGTACCCAGTACATACCGCTATATCCACCTACATAGCTGTTCTCTATTTGAGCCCAATTGCCATCTGCAGGAGTTATTGGAAGTTGTGTGTGCCTCCAGCACAGCACAGTATACATCTGTATATACCCCTTTATCTCTGGTGTTCTATAAAAAAGGCATCTGCAGGAGTTAGTGGGTGTTGTGTGCCTCCAGCACAATATAAACTACCCAACTGCTGTTTTACCCAACTCCCTTCAGGCCATTACCATGTCTGGAAGGCCAGCAAGGAGAGGCAGAAAGGCGCGAGCCGATAAAAGAGGGCAAGCAGGCTCTGTGTCTAGAGACAACAGTGCTGGTCGTGGACGCGGTGCATTGTCATCAGCACGTGGCCATGGGACATGCTTGTCCTTCTTTTCGGCAGCTGGACATGTTGAACCGCAACATGCCAACGACTTGGTAGAGTGGATGACCAAGCCCTCTTCATCCTCCTCATCCTCTCTCACCCAGTCTCAGGGTAGTAGCAAAGCAGCTGCCAACGCATCGTCTTCCCTCCTCTCAATGTCATCATCAGTGACTCCTTCCCTAGACCCACCACGTCCTCCTGAGGAGTCTCCTGAACTCTTTGAGCACAGTGTTGGGTACATGCTCCAGGAGGATGCCCAGTGTTTTGTGGGCTCTGATGATGACACTCAGCTAGAGGAAGGCAGTAGCATGAGCGCAGAGAGAGGGGATGCTCAAGAAGGACAGCAATCTGGCAGTCATGTTCCACAAGCTGCAGCATACTGCCAGGTTTGCTACAGCGATGAAGAGGGAGGGGATGATGAGGGCACTGACTCCACGTGGGTGCCTGGAAGGAGGGAGGAGGAGGAGGAGGAGGAGGCACATGTCCAACGAGGCAGGATGCCCTCCGGGGGCCAGCTTAGGGGCAGCACACCGACTGAATCACACCGCAGAGCTCCGCCTGTGCAGAGCACTGCCTCTGCGCGTTATTCTAAAAGTTCTTTGGTGTGGGCCTTTTTTGAGACGAGTGCATCAGATCGTACCGCTGCTATTTGCAACATATGTCTCAAGCGTGTCTCACGTGGCCAAAACATCAGCCGCTTGGGCACCACATGCTTGACCAGACATATGTTGACCTGCCATGCAGCTCGTTGGCAAGCGTACCTCAAAGACCCACACCAAAGAACAAAGCGGACCTCTCCTTGCTCCTCATCAGCTGGCATCTCCAACCCCACTAGACCTTCAGTCCTCTCTGAAACCTGCTCTGAGAGGAATGAAGGTGTAGAATTAGGTGTGTCACAGCCAAGTGCTTCCGGGAACTCTGCTAGCGGTACACCCACGTCCGATTATAGCAGGCAAATATCCCTGCCCCAGCTGCTGGACCGGCGGAAGAAGTTTACTCCCAGCCATCCACATGCCCAGCGGTTGAATGCTAGCTTGGCTAAATTGCTAGCACTTCAACTGCTGCCTTTTCAGTTGGTAGACTCGGCCCCCTTCCGTGAGTTTGTACAATGTGCGGTTCCTCAGTGGCAGGTCCCCAAACGCCACTTTTTCTCACGGAAGGCGATTCCGGCTTTCTACCGGCATGTGGAAGGCAATGTCCTTGCCTCGCTGGACAGGGCGGTCAGCGGTAAGGTGCATATTACCGCTGACTCATGGTCCAGCAGGCATGGACAGGGACGTTACCTGTCTTTCACGGCCCATTGGGTCACTCTTCTGGCAGCTGGGAAGGATGCAGGACAAGGTGCAGTAGTGTTGGAGGTTGTTCCGCCACCACGCCTCCAAAATGCTACTATTGGTTGTGACACACCTCTCTCCTCCACCCCCTCCTCTTCTTCTTCCTCCATGGCCTCTTCCAGTGCTCTGTCCTCAGAACCAGCGGTGCTCCGTAGGCGTTCCAGGGGCTACGCAAGTACGCAGGCAAAACGATGCCATGCCGTGCTTGCGCTGGTTTGTTTGGGGGACAGGAACCACACTGGGGTGGATGTTTTGTCAGCTCTGCAGGGGCAGGCCGAGAGGTGGTTGACGCCACGCCAGCTTAAGCCAGGAATGGTGGTTTGCGACAATGGCACCAACCTCCTCTCTGCCCTCCGACAGGGACAACTGACCCATGTGCCCTGTGTAGCTCACGTCCTTAACCTGGTGGTGCAGCGGTTCTTGGGCAGGTACCCCGGCTTACAGGATGTCCTGAAGCAGGCCAGGAAAGTCTGTGTGCATTTCCGCCGATCATTTAATGCCTGTGCTCGGCTGGCTGAGCTCCAAAAGGAGTTGAACCTGCCCAAGAACCGCCTTATATGTGACATGCCCACCAGATGGAACTCAACATTGGCCATGCTGCAGCGGCTGCACACGCAGCAGAGGGCCATCAATGAGTACCTGTGTGACTACGGCACCAGGACAGGGTCAGGGGAGCTCGGTTTTTTCTCACCACGCCAGTGGGGCATGATCAGGGATGCATGCACTGTCCTGTCACCGTTTGAGGAGGCCACAAGGATGGTGAGCAGTGACAGTGCATGCATCAGTGACACTGTACCTCTTGTCCACCTCTTGGAGCATACGCTGCGTGGAATAATGGACAGGGCACTTGAGGCAGAACAGAGGCAGGAAGAGGAGGACTTCCTTGCCTCTCAAGGCCCCCTTTATCCAGACAGTGTTCCTGCTGTGCCACCGATCACACAGGAAGAGGATGAGGAGGAGGAAGAGGAGGAGGAGGATGATTGTGTCAGCATGGAGGTGTACCGAATGCCTCAGCTAACCTACGCTGCATGGCCTCCCTGATCCTGCAAAGCCTGCGGAAGGATCCTCATATTCCTCGGATCAAGGAGAGGGACCATTACTGGCTGGCCACTCTCCTTGATCCACGGTACAAGAGTAAGGTTGCCGACCTTATCTTGCCATCGCAGAGGGAGCAGAGGATGAGACATCTCCGGGAGGCCTTGCAGAAAGGTCTGTGCAACGCGTTCCCAGAGACTGGGAGGTTACAAACTCCTGGTCCTGGACAACGTGTTGCTGAGGCATCGGTCAGAAGGAGCGGTGGAGAAGGTGGCCGTCTGACTGATGCTTTCAGACAATTTTTTAGTCCGCAGCCCCAAGGTATGATCGGTTTCAGCACCCATCGCCAGCGTCTGATTTACATGGTGCAGGAATACCTAGGGGCAAGGTCAGACTTGGACACCTTTCCCACCGAAAATCCTCTGGCTTACTGGGTCTTGAGGATGGATCACTGGCCAGAGCTTGCACAGTATGCAATTGAGCTACTGGCCTGTCCTGCATCCAGCGTTCTTTCGGAACGCACCTTCAGTGCTGCTGGTGGCTTTGTTACCGATCACAGGGTGCGCCTGTCCACCGAATCAGTTGATCGACTGACCTTCATCAAGTTGAATCAGTCTTGGATCACCCACAGCTACCAAGCACCTGAAGCTGATGTAACCGAATAATTTTTTTTCAAATACCACATCCCTTCAAGACTGCCTATGCTGATGCTGAGTGACTGTCCTGTTATGTTGATTGTCTATCCTCTTCCTCCTCCGCTGATATGTTGGAAGAACATTTCTGGTTCTGGTTGATGCCATCAGCCCAATTTTTCTGCCCCTGTTTAACAGGGGCGTTTAAGTACAATTTTTGATGCAATGCTTTGCAGCAGGGCTAATTCCTGCAATAAAACTAGAGTATATGGCAGAGGTTGCAGTGTGGTGGCACCAGCACCAGTGCCTAAGGCCCAATTTTTCTGCCCCTGTTTAACAGGGGCGTTTAAGTACAATTTTTGATGCAATGCTTTGCAGCAGGGCTAATTCCTGCAATAAAACTAGAGTATATGGCAGAGGTTGTAGTGTGGTGGCACCAGCACCAGTGCCTAAGGCCCAATTTTTCTGCCCCTGTTTAACAGGGGCCTTTAAGTACAATTTTTGATGCAATGCTTTGCAGCAGGGCTAATTCCAGCAAAAAAACTAGAGTATATGGAAGAGGTTGCAGTGTGGTGGCACCAGCAGCAGTGCCTAAGGCCAAATTTTTCTGCCCCTGTTTAACAGGGACATGTAATTACAATTCTTGATATAATATTTCACAGGAGGGCCCCTTCCTGTGCCCATCCAGAGTAACGGTGAGGACTTATAGTGTTGTGGCACCAGCACCACAACCACCAAAGGTCAATTTTTCTACCACTGTTCAACAATGGCATGTAATTACAATTCTTGATATAATCGTTCACAGCAGGGCGCTCCAGCACCCACCAAGAGTCACTTTGAGGGCTTACAATGTTGTGGCAAAACCAACACCTTGTTCCGCCATTTCTGCAGAGCATATAGGGCAGGCCCCTACTTTCAAATATCCAACTTACAAACATCTCCTTCTTGCAAACGCAAGGAGACAACAGCAAGTGAGATGAAAAAAGATGGACGACAAAACAAATTATACAGGGGTGATAACCCTTCCCTATGTTTTCCAAAAAGCTTAAAAATAGTTTTTTTGACTGGAGCTACACTTTAAAAATGTACCAGTTGAAAATTACAAACAGATTCAACTTAACACAACAAACCTACACAGTCCCTGTCTTGTTTGCACCGCCTTTATACTGCTGTTCTGAGTATATAGGGCCTGGGGGCCACACGCATTTCCTTTTTTTAATATGGGTACAGGGTTCCCCTTAATATGCGTACAAGACCCAAATAGGCTGGTAATGGGCAGGGAGGGCTACCCATGCCATTTTTCTGAATGATTTTCAACCATATTGCAGGAACCAGATATAACATTAAAACCGCAAGCAGTTTTAAATGGTGTTATTTCCGTTTAATGTCATTTTGTGCAGGGACTGTTCTAAACACGGGAAACACGTGGCACTTCACAGGCATACTACAGACACCCCCCAGGCACCATATTTAAAGGAATATTTCACTTTTTTTTCACTTTAATCGTCATTAAAATCAGTGCTCCCGCCAAAACGGCCATTTTTAAAAACATTTTAGGCATTGACCCATGTCCCCTGGAGCAGGAGCCAGGTCCCCAAACCCTTTTTAGGACAGTATCTTGCATATTAGCCATTAAAATTAGCACTTTTCATTTCGAACGTTCGAGTCCCATAGACTTCAAGGGGGTTCTAACGTTCGTAACGAACGTGGGGTCCGTTCGAAAGTTCTGGTGCGAACCGAACCGGGGGGTGTTCGGCTCATCCCTAGCCCCTGTCTTCCAGACTATTTGTTTGGCTCTACATCATAGCCACATACTTTGTGGGTACTCCCGGCAGTCTTGTGCGCAGGCTATATCCACACTGCTTTATTTCCCTTCTGTTTGGTAATGATAAGCGCAGGCATGTAAGTATGCTGTTCCTAATTTGCCATGTCCATTTTGTATAACCACATAGTCGCCTTGTAGAACTAGATTGACTGACTGTATTATTTCATAAATATGTCTACATATGATTGCATTATTATACTAATACTTAAATATGTTTACATTATAGAACATGTTTGCTATGGATGACATAAAGCCTTTGAGGAAGGACAAATTAGTCTGAAACATGTCAGGCGTCATTCTCATCGGCTGTATGTATTAGCCCACTGATCACATATTGGAGCTATTATGCTATACTTGTGGTTTTGTATCTTTATTGTTTTTACTGTTTCTACTATGTAATTATTCTTTGATATAATTAAATAAAATATATTTTTAACCAGTTGAGACCCGCGCTATAGCTGAATGACGGCTACATCGCGGATCTCCTTTGCCGGGACTACGTCTATTGACGTAGTCCCGTGCACGAGCGGCCTGCACGCTCTGTGATCAGCGAGTCTATGAGACTCGCCTGATCACCGATCCGAGCAAGGGGTCGATCCCGACCCCTTATCACGGGATCAGCTGTCAGCCAATGACAGCTGATCATGTGATATAACGGAGCCGGTAATCGGCTATTATTCCTCCTCGCGCTGACAGCGCGAGGAGAAAAAAAAAGAGCCGATCACCGGCGGCCGTGATCGGGACATCAGTCCCGATCACGGCCAGCCCTGCCAGTGCCCACCTGCCCCCTGCTTTGCCACATAAATAAAAAATGTGTCCCCCCTGTCAGTGCCACCCAGCAGTGCCCACAGTGCCACCCAGCTGTGCCCACAGTGCCACCCAGCAGTGCCCACAATCTGCCTCAACAAAGGTGCTGCACCCCAGTGCCACATATCCGTGCCCAGCAGTGCCGCCCAGCAGTGCCGCCCATCAGTGCCCAGCAGTGCCACCCATCAGAGCCACCTATCAGAGCCACCTATCAGTCCCATCTATCAGTGGTACCTATCAGTGCCCCTTAGTGCCACCCATCCGTGCCACCCATCCGTGCCATCTTATCTGTGCCCATCTTTGCCCATCAGTGCCGCCTTATCTGTGCCCATCGGTGCCGCCTTATCTGTGCCTATTAGTGCCGCCTTAACTATGCCTATCAGTGCCCACCAATGCAGCCTATCAGTGCCCACCAGTGCAGCCTATCAGTGCCGCCTCATCAGCGCACTTCAATGAAGGAGAAAAATGACCTGTTTGCAAAACTATTAAACATGATTTTTTGTTTGTTTAGCAAAAAATAAAACTCACAGCTGTAATTAAATACCACCAAAGGAAAGCTCTATTTGTGGGAAAAAAATTATAAAAATTTCATTTGGGTACAGTGTTGTATGCCTGCGCAATTGTCATTCAAAGTGCATCAGCGCTGAAAGCTGAAAATTGGTCTGGGACTGAGGGGGGTTTAAGTGCCCAGTAAGCAAGTGGTTAAATACTGTCTGGTCTATCCTCACAATCCTGAGAGGTGTTGCTGTGCAATATGCACTAGGCTTTCTCTTTTTTTCTTGATTTTTGGATTGAACAGACCAGCTCATACACACACTGTCTCTCTCGAATTTTTATTCATTCAACACTGAAGAGATGACACTTTGCTACAATGTAAAGCAGTGAGTGTACAACTTGTATAACAGTGTAAATTTGCTGTCCCCTCAAAATGGCTCAACACATAGCCATTAATGTCTAAACTGCTGACAACAAAAGTAACCCCCTAAGTGAAAATGTCCAAATTGGGCCCAAAGCGTCAATATTTTGTGTGGCCACCATTATGTTCCAGCAGTCCTCTTCCACTCCTCCATGATGACATCACGGAGATGGTGGATGTTGGAGACCTTGCGCAACTCCACCTTCCATTTGAGGCTGATCCACAGATGCTCAATAGGGTTTAGGTCTAGAGACATGCTTAGCCAGTCCATCACATTTACCCTCTTCTTCTTTAGCAAGACAGTAGTTGTCTTGGAGGTGTGTTTGGGGTCGTTATCATGTTGGAATACTGCCCTGCGGCCCAGTCTCCGAAGGGAGGGGATCATGCTCGGCCTAAGTATGTCATGGTACATGTTGGCATTCATAGTTCCATCAATGAATTGTAGCTCCCCAGTGCTGGCAGCACTCATACAGCCCCCAGACCATGACAATCTCACCACCATGCTTGGCTGTAGGCAAGACAAACTTATCTTTGTACTCCTCACCTGGTTGCCGCCACACACACTTTACACCATCTGAACCAAATACGTTTTATCTTGGTCTCATCAGACCACAGGACATGGTTCCAGTAACCCATGTCCTTAGTCTGCTTGTCTTCAGAAAACTGTTTGCAGGCTTTCTTCTACATCATCTTTGGAAGAGGTTTCCTTCTGGGACAACCGCCATGCAGACCAATTTGATGCAGTGTGTGGCATATGGTCTGAGCACTGACAGGCTGACCCCCCCCTCCACTAGAGGTGTACCTAGGGTCTCCAGCGCCCTTGGCGAGAATTTGTATCGGCGCCCCCCGGCACCCCCTCATTCAGTGCAGACCCTCCTACAATACAGACCCTCCTACAATACAGATGCCCCCCTACAGTGCAGACCCCCCTCCTACAATACAGACCCCCCTAGAGTGCAGACCCCCTCTTCAGACCCATAATGTACCTTAGCTCAGATGAGCAGCGTGGGACATGCATAGTCAGCACATGTAGACATATCAGAGGATGGGGAGGCGGCTTCACTCTGATCGGCTGTGTGAGACAGCTGAGACTTATCAGAGCCGCGCGCGGCCACGAGAGAAGGGGATCATTGTGGCCAGGGCCTGGGTGTGCCGACGGTTGTCACACGGGTGCGGCTCGCAACCCCCCTTACAAAGCCAGGCTCTCCGTGTGTGTCTGTTAGCTGCCGGTGCCTGTCACCGTGCCCACGCTCCATGCCACTGCTCATGCCTGCTATCTCCGCTTCAGTCGCAAAGGGGTGGCACCGGCCTAACACCCCCCTAGTGTGTGCCATCCGGGGTGGCCTGCCCCCCAATTAGTACGCTACTGGGCCAGCCCACTAGCTTGGCACTAAGCAGCAGTGCTCGACCCACCGCTGCTGTGCCTGTGCTGAAGTGAAGAACCCTGCCACTTGGCATCCCCCCTCGGCCTGCGCCCCTGGCGGACATTGGTCTCACCAACCACTTGGTACTCCCCTGCCCCCTGCCCCCCACCCCTACAACCTCTACAGCAATGCTAGCAGCACTCATAAATCTATGTACTCAACTTCTTTGATCGACAATGGCGAGGCCTCTTCTGAGTGGAACCTGTCTTGTGAAAACGCTGTATGGTCTTCAGGGTTTTGGCAATTTTCTTATAACCTAGGTCATCTTTATGTAAAGCAACATTCTTTCTTTTTTTTCAGATCCCCAGAGACTTCTTTGCCATAAGGTGCCATGTTGAACTTTCAGTGACCAGTATGAGAGAGTGAGAATGATAACCCCAAATTTAACACACCTGCTCCCCATTCACACCGAAGACCTTGTAACATTAACAAGTCACATGACAACAGGGAGGGGAAATGGCTAATTGGGCCCAATTTGGAAACTTTCACTAGGGGTGTACTCACTTTTGTTGCCAGTGGTTTAGACATTAATGGCTGTGTGTTGAGTTATATTGAGGGGGCAGCAAATTTACACTGTTATACAAGTTGTACACTCACTACTTATCATTGTAGCAAAGTGTAATTTCTTCAGTGTTGTCACATGAACAGATATAATAAAATATTTACAAAAATGTGAGGTGTGTACTCACTTTTGTGAGACAGTGTAAGTGCCGCCGCAGAGGACCCATCAATGTGACGCATTTGAGCATGGCGCTCGTAGTTGGATTATATCCCCCAGCAGCAGCACCGCAGTATATCTCACTGCATGGCCATCGCATGAGGCATGACGTTGATGCACAGTGTAGGCATAGATACCCTGTAAGTAACATGGGGTTTTCCCTTTACCATTCTTAGTACTTGTGACCATATTAGACCAACTAGGAATTCATATATGTCATTGTAGATACATTAGACGCTTGCTCCTGATAAGTGACGCCAGTGATGAAACGCATCGAGACAACAGATGTCATATTCCATTATAAACTATGTTACTACAGTATATCATTTTGGATTCTGTTCATGATCTATAAATTTATTGGTGTATAACACAAGCCAGCGTATAACATGCACCCCAAGTTTAGGAGGGAAGTTTAAGGAAAAAACGTTCATTTTAATTGCCCATCAATGCAGCCTTATCAGTATCCATCTGCAGCGTTGCCCACCATTGCAGAATGATCAGTGTCCATCTGCAGCCTTGAAACACAGTGTCCTTGCCAAAAATTGCAGCGTGATCGGTTTTAAATTACTGTAATCTAATTTACTGTTACTGGAACGAACGCGCGGCCGAGATAGACAGAGCCAGATGTCTTTTGTACTCGGATCCTCTGGGCGCGTCTCGCAGTCCCGCCCAGTCCTGCCCCTAGGCCCGGCTCCTATGATGGACACAACACCGGCCCAAAGGTGGGACGTAAATGCTAGGAGGTGGGACTGGGTGTGACTGCGAACGGAGCCAAGCCTAGCCGAGTGCACAGTACACTCGGCTCTGTCTATTTCAGTGGCACTCGTTCCCTCCTTCCCCTCCGATTGTGCAATTCGGCGTATAACAAGCACCCACGATTTTACCCTGATTTTAAGGGGGAAAAAGTGTGTGTTATATGACGATAAATACGGTAATTTTAACATGAGTTATTCTATGTTGGGTTACAATACCAATCATGTGCTACTATTTTTCTTATGGACTGTTTTATGAATTATGAATTTAAATTATATATGTTAAATAGATTTTTATATAGCATTTTTTCATTCTTTTCTAATGATAGGGATTAGAGGAACCATAGATTATGCAGGTACCATCTTTGTATGTATATAAATATATGTATTTTATTGATTATGAATTATTAACCACTTCCCGACCAGCGCACGACGATTTACGTCGACAGAATGGCACGGGCAGGCATATTGGCGTACATGTACGTCCAATATTCGATGCCATCCTGCCATCGGGAGCGCGCCGGCGGCGGCGCGCTCCCGCGCTGGTCGGGACCCCCGTGAGTCCGGTCGCGGGACCCGCGGACTCGATCGCCGCGGGCATCCCCGCGATCGTCTCACGGAGCGGCCGAATGGAGGAAATGCTGTATAAACAACATTTTTCCATTCTGCCTAGCAACTAGTGACGCTGATCTCTGCTCCATGTGATTGGAGTAGAGATCAGTGTACACTAAATGAAAGCCCAACCCCCCCACAGTTAGTAACACACCCCTAGGAACACTTAACCCCTACACTGCCACCCACTGGTTAACCCTTTCACTGCCAGTGTCATTTACACAGGAATCACTGCATTTATATAGCAGTGATTACTGTATAAATGACAATGGTCCCAAAAATGTGTCAAAAATGTCCGATGGGTCCCCGACAATGTCGCAGTCACAATAAAAATCACAGATCGCCGCCATTACTAGTAAAAAAAATAATAATAAAAAATTATTAATAAAAATGCTATAAAACGATCCCTATTTTGTAAACGCTATAACTTTTGCGCAAACCAATCAATAAACGCTTATTGCGATTTTTTTTACCAAAAATATGTAGAAGAATACGTATCGGCCTAAATTGATGGAAAAAAATGTTTTTTTATATATTTTTGGGGGATATTTATTATAACAAAAAGTAAAAAATAATGCGTTTTTTTCCAAATTGTCGCTCTATTTTTGTTTATAGCGTAAAAAATAAAAACCGCAGGGGTGATCAAATACCACCAAAAGAAAGCTCTATTTGTGGGAAAAAAAGGACGTCAATTTTGTTTGGGAGCCACGTCGCACGACCGCGCAATTGTCAGTTAAAGCGACGCAGTGCCGAATCGCAAAAAGTGGTCTGGTCTTTGACCAGCAAATTGGTCCGGTCTGAAAGTGGTTAACATGTTACTGTTGTACAGTGTACTAGAATATATTGTAGATATGTAGACAAAATATAATATAATTTTTATTCAATATAATATTTTGGCCCACCGCGTACTTCATTTAATGTCCCACTTTCTTGTATCTTGTCCTGATATTTACTGACACCTAGTTGGGGTTAAGGACCACTAGGAATTGTTTACTTATGATATATGGTATAAAGAGTAAACCGCGCTATTCAAACAAAAAATTATATTATATAAATTCCCTACAAGCAGCAACCCTAATCATAATACTCCGATATCAAACTAAATAGGTGAACAAAGTGAGCTGCGCTAAAAACAAAAAAAAATTTTTGTCTAAAAACTAATCACAAAAAGATATCAATAATCATGAGAAAAAAATAATAATTTTTGGTGACAAAAAATAGATGCAAATAGTTAGATTAATTAAATTAACCAATTAATTAAATGCAAATAATTAAATTATATAAGTGAATAATATCTTTTCATCGTATAAGTGAAAAAAGTGTTTTTAAATCAGAACCAATAATGAAATTAGCATAAATTGTATACCCCTTATATATAAATCATATACATTAGAAAAGATAAACCTACACACCAATAAATTAATTGTAGTGAATAAGCAAAGAAAAAAATTAACAAAAAATATGCATTGAATAAAAAAAGGAGAAAAAAACAGAAAAAATTGTCCAAAGAATAGTGTTGGTTCTTCAAAGGTGATATTATGGAGTAGACACCCACAGATTCCTGTGTGAAAAACAATCCAAACAATCCTCCACCAGTGAGAAGAGGGGCCGCTTACCAGAGTTATAGATCTCAGTGTCAATGAGATCAACAGAGCAACAGCACAGAAGTTCTGGATGAACCGTCACAGGCACCACACAGCTTTTATCTCCAATACGAAGCCTCCATACAGGGAACGAGGGTATCGTGGATCATATAAAAAATCAAAAGGCACTCGCATAGCGTAAAACCACTTAGTTTAATGGAATAAAATATAAAATATTACACTCACATGTGCATAGAAGAAAACGATTGTATAAATAAAACGAGCCGGCCGGGACTCGTGTGCCGCCCGCACTTCCTAGTTGGGCGTAGAACGCGGAGACGTTTTTGTTTTTAGCGCAGCTCACTTTGTTCACCTATTTACTTATGATATATACCTGTCCCCCCCCCCCCCCCCCCCCCAGTGCTAGCTAGACTCTCCATGTTTCTTCTATGTTTCCCCAGTCAATATTAGTTATTTTTAACCACTTCAGCCCCGGACCAATAAACACCCTAAGGACCAGAGGTCTTTTTACAATTTCGCACTGCGCTGCTTTAACTGGTAATTGCGCGGTCATGCAATATTGCACCCAAACGAAATTTGTGTCCTTTTCTTCCCACAAATAGAGCTTTCTTTTGATGGTATTTGATTGCATCTGCGATTTTTATTTTTTGCGATATAAATGGAAAAAGACCGAAAATTTTGAGAAAAAATGATATTTTCTACTTTTTGTTATAAGAAAAATCAAATAAACTCAATTTTAGTCATACATTTAGGGCAAAATTTATTCAGCCACATGTCTTTAGTAAATAAAAATGTCAATAAGCGTATATTTATTGGTTTGCGCAAAAGTTATAGCGTCTACAAACTAGAGTACATTTTCTGGAATTTACACAGCTTTTAATTTACGACTGCCTATCTAATTTCTTGAGGTGCTAAAATGGCAGGGCAGTACAAACACCCCCCCCCCCCCCCCCCAAATGACCCCATTTTGGAAAGTAGACACCCCAAGGAAGTTGTGGAGAGGCATATTGAGCCCATTGAATATTTTTTTTTTTGTCCCAAGTGATTGAATAATGACACAAAAAAAAAAAAAAAAGTTTACAAAAAGTTGTCACTAAATGATATATTGCTCACACATGCCATAGTTATATGTGGAATTGCACCCCAAAATATATTCTGCTGCTTCTCCTGAGTATGAGGATACCACATATGTGGGACTTTTTGGGAGTCTAGCTGCGTACAGCACCCTGAAAACCAATCACTGCCTTCAGGGTTTCTAAGGGTGCAAATTTTTGATTTCACTCCTCACTACCTATCACAGTTTCGAAGGCCATAAAATGCCAAAATAGCACAAAACCCCCCCAAATGACCCAATTTTGGAAAGTAGACACCCCAAGCTATTTACTGAGAGGCATGTTGAGTCCATTAAATATTTTATATTTTGACACAAGTTGCAGGAATGTAAAAAAAATTTTATTTTTTTTTGCACAAAGTTGTCACTAAATGATATATTGCTCACACATGCTATGGGCATAAGTCAAATTACACCCCAAAATAAATTCTGCTGCTTCTCCCGAGTACAGGGATACCACATGTGGGGGACTTTTTGGGAGCCTAGCCACGTACGGGACCCCGAAAACCCAAGCACTGCCTTCCGGATTTAAATATAAAATGCTACCAAAAAAAACTTAGCGATCGCAGGGATCAGGCTTGACTCTGCGATCGCTGCAGTTATGTGTTTAGTGTTTTGTAAGTGACAGTGATCAATCGATACTGCACTTGGGTGGGCTGGGCGGAGGGGCAAAACGCAGGTGCCAGCAGGTATCTGGGCTGATCCCGCTAACAATGCGTTTTTTTGGAACCCTAAACTGCTGGGGACGCTAGTATAGATCTGATCAGATCAGATATTGATCTGTTCAGATTCTATACCGCTACGGGAGGTTTATGCTTTGCGTGTGGGTGTTAGCGGTACTGGCACTAACCTAGCGCTGCCTGGGGCGATGCAGACCCTGACCCTAAAACCTAATTGATATCACCCACCGGGTGATCAGGGGGTTAAACCTTTATTGGGTAATAAATGGTGGGTGCCCTGATGCTATAAAAAGCAAACTAACCAGAGTCACCCATAATACTTATACGGTGATCACTGGTGAAAGGGTTAACTCTAGGGGCAATCAGGGGGTTAAATCTTTATTGGGGGTGATAGGGGGCTACCCTGGACCTAACACTAACTGCCCTGACAGTTTTTACTTTTACAACTGACACTGAATGCAGTGATCAATAAATAAATGATCAATGCAATCAGTGACACTGTGACTGGGGGCGGGGGGGGATCGGGGGGGGGGGATCGGGGGGGGGGGTTTGTGTGCCTGTGTGTACCTACATGTCAGTGTAGTGTTGGTGCACACTTATTTTTTGTCTTCTCCTCGTAGTCCGGTCAAAAAGACCGCCCCGAGGAGAATGACATCACTTCCTCCTTCCTGTGTATACAATACACAGTGGGAGGAAGCTTGTCATTGGCCAGGAGCGATCGAGAGGGGATGGCCAGAAACCAACGGCCATCCCCTCATCACGGATTGCTCCTGCAGCGAACCGGACCGCCGTATCCAGCTTGTAATGACGTACAATGGCAATACGGCGGTCCTTAAGTGGTTAAGACAGGACTTAAAGCGGTAGTAAACCCGCACATTTTTTTTTTTTTAAACCTGTAAAGCAAAAGGCATAATGAGCTAGTATGCACCGCATACTAGCTCATTATGAAATACTTACCTTAGAACGAGGCCCCGACATCTGGCCCGATCCACGCCGAGGGAGCTGACATGCTCCCTCTGCGTTTCTTCCGGGTATCGCGGCTCCGGCGCTGTGAGTGGCCGGAGCCGCGATATCGTCACTCCCGCGCATGCGCGCGGGAGATTTCATTCCGGCCGGCCGGCCGCTGCCGGATTTTCAGGCCGAGAATCCCCTTGTGCGCATGCGCCGCTGCAGTCAGCGGCGCATACCGAGGGGAATATCTCCTAAACCGTACAGGTTTAGGAGATATTTTTTTTACCTACAGGTAAGCCTTATTATAGGCTTTCCTGTAGGTAAAAGTTAAAAACCGGAGTATACAACCACTTTAAGAAAGGTATTGTCTTCTTATGCCGCGTACACACGAGCGGACTTTTCAACATCCAAAGTCCGAAGGACTGAGTCCGTCAGACTATCCGATCGTGTGTGGGCTGCAACGGACTTTTGACTCGCCAAAGTCCGAAGGACTTTAGAATATGGAACATGCTTCAAATTTTTCCGAAGGAACTCCGCCGGACCCGGTCCCCTTCGAAAAATCCGCTCGTGTGTATGCTACTCCGACGGACTAAAACCGACGCTAGGGCAGCTATTGGCTACTGGCTATGAACTTCCTTATTCGAGCCGAGTCGTACGTCATCACGTTCGAATCCGTCGGAGTTTAGTGTGATCGTGTGTGGCCAAGTCCGCTCAGCCGAAAAGTCTGTCAGAACTCCGTCGGAATTCCAGCAGAACTCCGACGGAACTCCTTCGGAAGTCTGTCGGACATAAGTCCTCTCGTGTGTACGGGGCTTTAGACGTCATGTACACAGCTGCTGGTAAACGGATGTTTAGGAGCAGTTGGGCGTTTTTTTTTCAGCTGCCCCTGAACGCTCCTCTGTTATCTTATCAGTACATGCACACAGGGTCATTTATAGTAATTTCTAGGCAGTTGAGTTTAGAGGTATTTTTTTGGAAAGCAAAAATAAATCTTTCAGGATGGATGTTCAGAAGCATTTGAAATGCCTTTAACAGCTTGTAAATGCTTGTAACTGTGGTAACTCGCGTTTAGCCACTTTTCATTTATAGATGTTTTTAATTTTTAAAGTTTTGAAACGCAAACGCGGCTAAACGTGACATGTAAGCGCGGCAAATCTGACATTTTTAAATGTCTGTTACTATCTGTCAAGTTAGATCGTTAAGGGGAGGTTGTAAAACGTCCCGTGTACATTAAGCCTTATTATAAAAACCTCACCTTTAAAAAAAAAACTAAAAGAAATAAAAGAAAGAAAGGAAAAAGCAATTCAAAAAAATCTCCCCCAAAAAAAAGTTATAAAAAAAATTGTCCATTAAAAAATATGCCTTGTAAAAAAAAAAGCAAGAAATATTAGAGTAATACCTCGGATAAGGTAACACAGTTAAGGAGCGTTTCGCAATACGAGATATTATTTTTTTTAAATTCTGACTCGGTTTGCAAGTGTTGTCTCGCAAAACTAGCAGGATTCAAGCCTATGCAGTGTACAGTAACACATTTGGCCAGAAGTGCGAGGGCACCAGTGACACTCTGAGCCGTTTGGAGTCATTCGGATGTACTCAGATGCACTCAGAAATACTCAGTTCCCAAGTGCATCTGAGCCGCCTCCTGAGTATTTCCAAGTCTCTCCGCCACCCCCCCACCTCTGGCCAAATGCGGTACTGCATACAATAGAAGTCAATGTGGAACTAATTATCTTCGTTTCCATTGCCTTCTATGGGGAAATTCGATTTGATATGCGAGTGCTTTGGATTACAAGCATTCTCCTGGAACGGATTATGCTCGTAATCCAAGGTTACACTGTATAAAAAAAGTCGGGGGCGCAGCCACTCCAGAAGATCATCAAATGTGTGAACAGACATCCTTGTAAAGTTAAAAAGCTTTTCTGAAAAGTTACGCAGCTGATGAAATGGGCTGGCAAAATATCCGGAAGATATGTGTTGGTCCAACAAACTCTGGTCCTCTCATGCAATTCTGTCCATCTTATGATCCTACCCAACAGAATCAAGAGGAGTATTTCCCGAATCATCTTCAGGACTGGATCCATAGCGAAAATAGTTAGCAACAGCAGACATGTTTTTTCTCAACAAAAGTGGAGTTACTCTTTAATCACTTTCAGACCGGACCATTTTGCTGGTCAAAGACCAGACCACTTTTTGCGATTCGGCATTGCGTCGCTTTAACTGACAATTGCGCGGTCGTGCGACGTGGCTCCCAAACAAAATTGACGTCCTTTTTTTTCCCACAAATAGAGCTTTCTTTTGGTGGTATTTGATCACCCCTGCGGTTTTTATTTTTTGCGCTATAAACAAAAATAGAGCGACAATTTTGAAAAAATGCATTATTTTTTACTTTTTGTTAAATTAAATATCCCCCCAAAAATATATATAAAAAAACATTTTTTTCCCTCAGTTTAGGCCGATACGTATTCGTCTACATATTTTTGGTAAAAAAAATCGCAATAAGCGATTATTGATTGGTTTGCGCAAAAGTTATAACGTTTACAAAATAGGGATAGTTTTATAGCATTTTTATTAATAATTTTTATTTTTTTTTAACTAGTAATGGCGGCGATCAGCGATTTTTATTGTGACTGCGACATTGTGGGGGACCCATCGGACATTTTTGACACATTTTTTGGACCATTGTCATTTATACAGTAATCACTGCTATATAAATGCAGTGATTCCTGTGTAAATGACACTGGCAGTAAAAGGGTTAACCAGTGGGTGGCAGTGTAGGGGTTAAGTGTTCCTAGGGGTGTGTTACTAACTGTGGGGGGGTTGGGCTTTCATTTAGTGAACACTGATCTCTGCTCCAATCACATGGAGCAGAGATCAGCGTCACTAGTTGCTAAGCAGAATGGAGAAATGCTGTTTACACGGCATTTCCTCCATTCAGCCGTCCCGTGAGACGATCGCAGGTATGCCCGCGGCGATCGGGTCCCGCGACCGGACTCACGGGGGTCCCGACCACCGCCGGCGCCGCACTCCCGATGGAAGGGCGGCATTGAAGATTAGACGTACATGTACGCCAATATGCCTGCCCGTGCCATTCTGTCGACGTACATCGTTGTGCGCTGGTCGGGAAGTGGTTAAAGAAGCTGAAGTTAGAAGCTAATTGGTTACTATGCAAAGCTTCACCAGATTCTGTGTGCTCTGGTTTTAGTTAATCCCTCCTAATAAGTCCTTAGTAGAGATGGCCGAACGGTTCGCCCGGCGGTCGTTTCGCGGCGAATTTCGGCTGTTCGCGGCCCGCCCGTTCGGCGGACTATTGGCGCCGTTCGCCCGGCGGACTTCCGCGTTTACTGTGTAAAAGAACTTTGACCTATGATGACACATCCATCATGGGGTACAGGACAGCCAATTGAGACATTACAGCACATGGACACTTGGACATTCCCCCTAACTTATAAATAGACCCGATCCTGCGGCCATTTTACATTCTTTCTTCTGTCACTATAGGGAGAGATTGCAGTGACCCAAATCGCTAGCTATTTGGTACACAAAAGTTCTTTTCAGGACTGGTATAGGTGTTAGGTGTATATAGGTTTGCTGTGCTACTGATTGTTGCAGCAGCCTGAGTGTCTTTTGTCAGTTTAGAGAAAGGGACAGGACGCTGTGTCTGCTGTATGGACAGTCAGTTTAGTCATCATTAGCTGTTACTATCAGGTCCACAAAAGTGCTATTCCAGTAACCAGTTATTGTTCCAGCAGCCTCTGTTTTGTCAGTTTATATAGGGACAGGCAGGAAGCAGTGTGTGAGGCAGTGAGGGTCAGTTTAATCAGTAGCTGTTACTATTCGTTCCACAAAGGTTCTTTTTAGGACTGGTATCAGTGGTATGGTAATAGGCTTGTACACGTATAATATTCTTTCTTCCAAATATAGAAAGAATATTATACTTGACTGCTGCCCTTCTGCTGCAGTCTGCTAATCATTCACAACCCACTTGTTCCACAAAGCTCCATATAAAGACTGGTAACTTGGTCTGTCTAGGGTGCTACAGTACATAGGGTTGAGTGAGGTACAGTCTGCCATTCTATAAGGACTGGTATCGGTCCACAATACATAGGGTTGAGGTGCACTACTGCTGACCGCTGCCCTATACTTCAGCAGTCCTTCATCAGTATAGGAACTGATGTACAGTCTGCTAATCACTCACACACAACCTACGTGGTCCATAAAAGTCCTTATAAGGACTGGTAACTTGGTCTGTCTAGGGTGCTACAGTACATAGGGTTGAGTGAGGTACAGTCTGTCATTCTATAAGGACTGGTATCGGTCCACAATACATAGGGTTGAGGTGCACTACTGCTGACCGCTGCCCTATACTGCAGCAGTTCTTCATCGGTATAGGGATTGAGAGTTTTGTCACAGGGTCATTTAAAAAAACGACAGGCAGAGGAAGAGGCAGGCCCTTCCACAGGGGTGGTAGGGCAGGAGCAACAGGCTTGAGCCAAAGTGGGAAGTTGCAGAAGGTGCGTTCAATTACTTTAAAGGACGCACCAGACTTGGTTGAGTGGCTTGCTCAGCCTTACTCTTCTGCACCCTCCTCATCCTCTCGATCTGCACCCTCTTCTTCACTCTCTGCTATGTGCACCCCCAAAGACACTACCACCAACACCACCACCACCACATACCTTCCGCTTGAGTCACAGGAATTATCTTCCGATCCATATCAAGACATTTCTGATGCACAGCCACTCTTGGTATTGGATCAGGAAGAGGAGGCAGCAACAACCGCTACTTAGCAGTCTGACGACAGTACCCAGATCAGCCCAAGGAGGAGGTTGGTCCCCGGTGTTGCTGCCTACTCCGAGATCTCTACTTATAACGGTGGGGAAGGTGACGTTGATGATGACGTGTCTAGTGATGTCACGTGGGTGCCCACAAGAGAGGAAGAGGAGGGGAGTTCAGAGGGAGATATGGACCAGCAGATAGGGAGGAGAAGCAGGAATAACTTACATTGCACAGGAGGGACAAAGCAGACTGCAAATGTATCAGGAGCGAGTCATCGACCATGTACGGTCACATCTGGCGCTCCCAGGACACCGGCACATGGCTCCGCAGTGTGGGCTTTTTTTAACGTGTCCGCTGCTGACAATAGCGTTGCCATCTGCAATTTTTGCAGTCAACGCATTAGTCGCGGAAAGCCCAACACTCACCTAGGGACGACCGCCTTAAGAAGGCACATGAGCAGCCATCACCGAGCCGAGTGGGAGCAAAGGAACACACAAAGCCACACTGCAGGCTCTCACCGTCCAGCCTCGTCTTCTACTTCTCCTTCTCCTCTCTCCTCACAATTGTCCTCCACTCCACCTTCCATCACGCCAAGCTCACGTTTTTCTGCAAAAAGGCAGACTTCCGTGGTCCTAATGTTCGAGCGTAAAAAAATGATGACGCCGGATAACCCTCTTGCCCAACGGTTGACGGCTGGCTTGTCAGAACTGATAGCCCGCCAACTACTGCCATATAAACTGGTGGACTCGGATGCCTTTGACAAATTTGTGGCCATTGGAACACCACAATGGAAGGTTCCAGGAAGGAAGTATTTCTCAGAGAAGGGCATCCCAGAGCTATATGGCCATGTTCAGCGGCAAGTGACTGTATCTCTGGCACACAGTGTCGGTGCCAAGATACATCTGACTAGGGATGAGCTTCGTGTTCGAGTCGAACATACGTTCGACTCGAACATCAGCTGTTCGTCCGTTCGGCGAAGTCCAAACATTTTGGTCCGTTCGCGCCAAATTCGTGTGGCGCTCACGGCCCACAATGCACTGCGATGGCGCAGTGTATTGCTGGCTCATGATTGGCCAAGCATGCACTGTGACCCCGCATGCTTGGCCAATCGCAGCGCCAGCAGCGAGGAGAGCCATGATTGGCCACAGGCAGGATGCCTGTGGCCAATCATAGCTCAGGCTGTGTAGTGCACGCCCCACACTATATAAGGCCGCCAGCGCGGCAGCCTTGTGTAGTGTGTTGGCGTCTGAAGCAGTGGGTGTTCTGTGTACCTTCAACACAGTACACACCGATCGTTTTCGGCCGATTTTCGATCTTGCTGTTGTGTAGTGGTTGTTGTCTGCGTGCCCTGACCGCAGTATACACCGCTATATTCACCTCACCTATATAGCTAGTGATCTATCTTTTATAATAGAGCTTGCAGTCAGTAGTGTTAGGAGCTAGTGCATGCTGTCTGCGTGCTCTGTACCCAGTACATACCGCTATATCCACCTACATAGCTCTTCTCTATTTGAGACCACTTGCCATCTGCAGGAGTTATTGGAAGTTGTGTGTGCCTCCAGCACAGCACAGTATACATCTGTATATACCCCTTTATCTCTGGTGTTCTATAATAAAGGCATCTGCAGGAGTTAGTGGGTGTTGTGTGCCTCTAGCACAATATACACTACCCAACTGCTTTTTTACCCAACTCCCTTCAGGCCATTACCATGTCTGGAAGGCCAGCAAGGAGAGGCAGACAGGCGCGAGCCGATAAAAGAGGGCAAGCAGGCTCTGTGTCTAGAGACAACCGTGCTGGTCGTGGACGCGGTGCATTGTCATCAGCACATGGCCATGGGACACGCTTGTCCTTCTTTTCGGCAGCTGGACATGTTGAACCGCAACATGCCAACGACTTGGTAGAGTGGATGACCAAGCCCTCTTCATCCTCCTCATCCTCTCTCACTCAGTCTCAGGGTACTAGCAAAGCAGCTGCCAACGCATCGTCTTCCCTCCTCTCAATGTCATCATTAGTGACTCCTTCCCTAGACCCACCACGTCCTCCTGAGGAGTCTCCTGAACTCTTTGAGCACAGTGTTGGGTACATGCTCCAGGAGGATGCCCAGTGTTTTGTGGGCTCTGATGATGACACTCAGCTAGAGGAAGGCAGTAGCGTGAGCGCAGAGAGAGGGGATGCTCAAGAAGGACAGCAATCTGGCAGTCGTGTTCCACAAGCTGCAGCATATTGCCAGGTTTGCTACAGTGATGAAGAGGGAGGGGATGATGAGGGCACTGACTCCACGTGGGTGCCTGGAAGGAGAGAGGAGGAGGAGGAGGAGGAGGCACATGTCCAACGACTGAATCACACCGCAGAGCTCCGCCTGTGCAGGGCGCTGCCTCTGCGCGTTATTCTAAAAGTTCTTTGGTGTGGGCCTTTTTTGAGACGAGTGCATCAGATCGCACCGCTGCTATTTGCAACATATGGCTCAAGCGTATCTCGCGTGGCCAAAACATTAGCCGCTTGGGCACCACATGCTTGACCAGACATATGTTGACCTGCCATGCAGCTCGTTGGCAAGCGTACCTCAAAGACCCACACCAAAGAACAAAGCGGACCTCTCCTTGCTCCTCATCAGCTGGCATCTCCAACCCCACTAGACCTTCAGTCCTCTCTGAAACCTGCTCTGAGAGGAATGAAGGTGTAGAATTAGGTGTGTCACAGCCAAGTGCTTCCGTGAACTCTGCTAGCGGTACACCCACGTCCGATTATAGCAGGCAAATGTCCCTGCCCCAGCTGCTGGACCGGCGAAAGAAGTTCACTCCCAGCCATCCACATGCCCAGCGGTTGAATGCTAGCTTGGCTAAATTGCTAGCACTTCAACTGCTGCCTTTTCAGTTGGTATACTCGACCCCCTTCCGTGAGTTTGTACAATGTGCGGTTCCTCAGTGGCAGGTCCCCAAACGCCACTTTTTCTAACGGAAGGCGATTCCGGCTCTCTACCGGCATGTGGAAGGCAATGTCCTTGCCTCGCTGGACAGGGCGGTCAGCGGTAAGGTGCATATTACCGCTGACTCATGGTCCAGCAGGCATGGACAGGGACGTTACCTGTCTTTCACGGCCCATTGGGTCACTCTTCTGGCAGCTGGGAAGGATGCAGGACAAGGTGCAGTAGTGTTGGAGGTTGTTCCGCCACCACGCCTCCAAAATGCTACTATTGGTTGTGACACACCTCTCTCCTCCACCCCCTCCTCTTCTTCTTCCTCCATGGCCTCTTCCAGTGCTCTGTCCTCAGAACCAGCGGTGCTCCGTAGGCGTTCCAGGGGCTACGCAAGTACGCAGGCAAAACGATGCCATGCCGTGCTTGCGCTGGTTTGTTTGGGGGACAGGAGCCACACTGGGGCGGATGTTTTGTCATCTCTGCAGGGGCAGGCCGAGAGGTGGTTGACGTCACGCCAGCTTAAGCCAGGAATGGTGGTTTGTGACAATGGCACCAACCTCCTCTCCGCCCTCCGACAGGGACAAGTGACCCATGTGCCCTGTGTAGCTCACGTCCTTAACCTGGTGGTGCAGCGGTTCTTGGGCAGGTACCCCGGCTTACAGGATGTCCTGAAGCAGGCCAGGAAAGTCTGTGTGCATTTCCGCCGATCATTTAATGCCTGTGCTCGGCTGGCTGAGCTCCAAAAGGAGTTGAACCTGCCCAAGAACCGCCTTATATGTGACATGCCCACCAGGTGGAACTCAACGTTGGCCATGCTGCAGCGGCTGCACACGCAGCAGAGGGCCATCAATGAGTACCTGTGCGACTACGGGACCAGGACAGGGTCAGGGGAGCTCGGTTTTTTCTCACCACGCCAGTGGGGCATGATCAGGGATGCATGCACTGTCCTGTCACCGTTTGAGGAGGCCACAAGGATGGTGAGCAGTGACAGTGCATGCATCAGTGACACTGTACCTCTTGTCCACCTCTTGGAGCATAGGCTGCGTGGAATAATGGACAGGGCACTTGAGGCAGAACAGAGGCAGGAAGAGGAGGACTTCCTTGCCTCTCAAGGCCCCCTTTATCCAGACAGTGTTCCTGCTGTGCCACCCATCACACAGGAAGAGGATGAGGAGGAGGAAGAGGAGGAGGAGGAGGATGGTTGTGTCAGCATGGAGGTGGAGGCTGGCACTCAGCATCAGCAGCAGCAACAGCAGCAGTCTTGTAGGGATGATTTACAGTCCCAAGAAACACGTGGACTTGTACGTGGCTGGGAGGAGGTAGCTGCGGATCATGTTGTCCTTAGTGAGAGGACTCCGGACC
Source organism: Lithobates pipiens (assembly GCF_037356315.1). Classification (NCBI taxonomy): domain Eukaryota; kingdom Metazoa; phylum Chordata; class Amphibia; order Anura; family Ranidae; genus Lithobates; species Lithobates pipiens. The sequence continues at coordinate 145,260,756 of NW_027507787.1, read as the reverse complement.
GAATGCCTCAGCTAACCTACGCTGCATGGCCTCCCTGATCCTGCAAAGCCTGCGGAAGGATCCTCGTATTCTTCGGATCAAGGAGAGGGACCATTACTGGCTGGCCACTCTCCTTGATCCACGGTACAAGGGTAAGGTTGCCAACCTTATCTTGCCATCGCAGAGGGAGCAGAGGATGAGACATCTCCGGGAGGCCTTGCAGAAAGGTCTGTGCAACGCGTTCCCAGAGACTGGGAGGTTACAAACTCCTGGTCCTGGACAACGTGTTGCTGAGGCATTGGTCAGAAGGAGCGGTGCAGAAGGTGGCCGTCTGACTGATGCTTTCAGACAATCTTTTAGTCCGCAGCCCCAAGGTATGATCGGTTCCAGCACCCATCGCCAGCATCTGATTTACATGGTGCAGGAATACCTAGGGGCAAGGTCAGACTTGGACACCTTTCCCACCGAAAATCCTCTGGCTTACTGGGTCTTGAGGATGGATCACTAGCCAGAGCTTGCACAGTATGCAATTGAGCTACTGGCCTGTCCTGCATCCAGCGTTCTTTCGGAACGCACCTTCAGTGCTGCTGGTGGCTTTGTTACCGATCACAGGGTGCGCCTGTCCACCGAATCAGTTGATCGACTGACCTTCATCAAGATGAATCAGTCTTGGATCACCCACAGCTACCAAGCACCTGAAGCTGATATAACAGAATAATTTTTTTTGAAATATCACATCCCTTCAAGACTGCCTATGCTGATGCTGAGTGACTGTCCTGTTATGTTGATTGTCTATCCTCTTCCTCCTCCGCTGATATGTTGGAAGAACATTTCTGGTTCTGGGTGATGCCTAAGGCCCAATTTTTCTGCCCCTGTTTAACAGGGGCGTTTAATTACAATTTTTGATGCAATGCTTTGCAGCAGGGCTAATTCCTGCAATAAAACAAGAGTATATGGCAGATGTTGCAGTGTGGTGGCACCAGCACCAGTGCCTAAGGCCCAATTTGTCTGCCCCTGTTTAACAGGGGCGTTTAATTACAATTTTTGATACAATGCTTTGCAGCAGAGCTAATTCCTGCAATAAAACTAGAGTATATGGAAGAGGTTGCAGTGTGGTGGCACCAGCACCACGGCCTAAGGCCCAATTTTTATGCCCCTGTTTAACAGGGGCGTTTAATTACAATTTTTGATGCAATGCTTTGCAGCAGGGCTAATTCCTGCAATAAAACTAGAGTATATGGCAGAGGTTGCAGTGTGGTGGCACCAGCACCAGTGCCTAAGGCCACATTTTTCTGCCCCTGTTTAACAGGGACATGTAATTACAATTCTTGATATAATATTTCACAGGAGGGCCCCTTCCTGTGCCCACCCAGAGTAACGGTGAGGACTTATAGTGTTGTGGCACCAGCACCACAACCACCAAAGGTCAATTTTTCTACCACTGTTCAACAATGGCATGTAATTACAATTCTTGATATAATCGTTCACAGCAGGGCGCTCCAGCGCCCACCAAGAGTCACTTTGAGGGCTTACAATGTTGTGGCAAAACCAACACCCTGTTCCGCCATTTCTGCAGAGCATATAGGGCAGGCCCCTACTGTCAAACATCCAACTTACAAACAGCAACAGTGATATGAAAAAAGATGGACGACAAAACAAATTATACAGGGGTGATAACCCTTCCCTATGTTTTCCAAAAAGCTTAAAAATAGTTTTTTTGACTGGAGCTACACTTTAAAAATGTACCAGTTGAAAATTACAAACAGATTCAACTTAACACAACAAACCTACACAGTCCCTGTCTTGTTTGCACCGCCTGTATACTGCTGTTCTGAGTATATAGGGCCTGGGGGCCACACGCATTTCCTTTTTTAAATATGGGTACAGGGTTCCCCTTAATATGCGTACAAGACCCAAATAGGCTGGTAATGGGCAGGGAGGGCTACCCATGCCATTTTTCTCAATGATTTTCAACCATATTGCAGGAACCAGATATAACATTAAAACCGCAAGCAGTTTTAAATAGTGTTATTTCCGTTTAATGTCATTTTTTGCAGGGACTGTTCTTAACACGGGAAACACGTGGCACTTCACAGGCATCCTACAGACACCCCCCCAGGCACCATATTTAAAGGAATATTTCACTTTAATCGTCATTAAAATCAGTGCTCCCGCCAAAACGGCCATTTTTAAAAACATTTTAGGCATTGACCCATGTCCCCTGGGGCAGGAGCCAGGTCCCCAAACCCTTTTTAGGACAGTATCTTGCATATTAGCCGTTAAAATTAGCACTTTTAATTTCGAACGTTCGAGTCCCATAGACTTCAATGGGGTTCTAACGTTCGTACGAATTTGGGGTCTGTTCGAAAGTTCTGGTGCGAACCGAACCGGGGGGTGTTTGGCTCATCCCTACCCATGGGTTTTCGGGGACCTGGATATTAGTTATATCCTATACATATCTTAATATATCCTCCCAATATCTTTTATGCTTTGGACAATTCCACTAGACGTGAGCCATAGATCCTATTTGCCCGCATCCCCTCCAATATTTCAATTATCCTTATATTAATCGAGGAGCCGTGTACCAATTTTAATATTTTCCCTACCTCCTGTTTCTCCCCTCGTAGACCTATTTCCCTCTCCCATTTTTTTATATATGCCGGTACCTCCAGCTCCTTTTCTCGTACCAGGATCCTTTATATCTGCGAGATCCCTGCCCATGCTGTTTTTTCCTCCCATATACGCTCAAAAGCGGTGAGTGATTTCTTTTTCCCTCTTTACTTTTTTTTTACTTATTTTCCCCTTGTGTATTATGTGCCTAAGTTGAACATTTTCACCTTTTATCCAATTCCCTCCCCATACACTTTTATCTGGTGTGAAAAAATCATTCTCTTTTTAAATATATCAGTGGGGAGTTATATTTCCATTTGTTGTGTTTGTGTATTTCATCCCAAACTCTAATCGCGTTACTAGTCAATATAAGTGCAGTTCTCCCTAATGATTTATATTGTGGTGGCGTCCAAATATCCTTCCCCAAATTTATGTCTGCCATACAGTGCTCTATTCCCGCCCATCTTTTTTTACTCTTTTGCCTTGTCCATTCAACAACCCTTGTTAATATCACAGCTTCATAGTATTTTTTAAAATCTGGTACACTTGCTCCTCCCTGATCTTTTTCCTTTTGCAGGATCCTTAGGTATATTCTAGGTTTCTTATTTTGCCAGATAAGTTTTGTAATTAAGGTTCTAATAGTTCTAAAGTTCACCGGGGGAATGTAGACCGGGATCATCTGGAATTTATACAATATTTTAGGCAATATTATCATTTTTAAGGCATTTATTCTGCCAATCCAGGACAGGGGTTTCGTTGTGAGTCTCCTCATTTCTTCTTTAAGGTCATCTAACAATGGGATATCATTTGCCTGGTATGTCTCTTCAAGGGATGATGTAAGCTTAATTCCTAAGTACTTTATTCCTGTCCTCCTCCACGGGAAAGGAAATTCCAGCCAGAGGCTCTGCTCTTCTTTTAGGGAGATATTAATATTTAATATTTCTGATTTTCCTAAATTAATCTTGAAGTTGGATATCTCTCCATACTCTTTTAAAGCCCTTAGTAAATTTGGCATAGAAATTCATCCATTCTGAGGTTGGAGATATAGAATAATACATCGTCTGCGAATGCAGCCAACTTATGTGTCTCCTTTCCCACTCTGACTCCTCCTATGTCGGGGTTACCCCTTACCGTTGTCAATAATGGTTCTAATGCTAATACAAATAGGAGCGGAGACAACGGACACCCCTGCCTGGTTCCGTTAAGCATGTTAAAAGGGGGAGATAATATTCCATTGACCTTTATCGCTGCAGTTGGATTCCTGTAGAGTACCTCAATCCACTCCAACTCTCTAGGGCCAAAACCCATTTCCTCCAGAGTACCCATCATGAATCCCAAGTCAAGATTGTGGTAACATCTCGCTACCGCCTAGTGTACACCAATCACACTGATTGCCCCCCCCCCCAATAAAGAGGACCTGTCACCACCCCTCATAGTACCTGTCAATCACAGTCCATCAGAGTACCTGTCACAGTCCATCAGAGTATTTGAGTACCTGTCACAGCCAATCAGAGTACCCGAGTACCTGTCAGTCCATCAGCGTACCCGAGTACCTGTCCCAGCCCATCAGAGTACCCGAGTACCTGTCCCAGCCCATCAGAGAACCAAGTACCTGTCACGGCACATCAGAGTACCCGAGTACCTGTCACGGCACATCAGAGTACCCGAGTACCTGTCACGGCACATCAGAGTACCCGAGTACCTGTCACGGCACATCAGAGTACCCGAGTACCTGTCATGGCCCATCAGAGTACCCGAGTACCTGTCACGGCACATCAGAGTACCCGAGTACCTGTTCCAGCCCATCAGAGAACCAAGTACCTGTCACGGCACATCAGAGTACCCGAGTACCTGTCACGGCACATCAGAGTACCCGAGTACCTGTCACGGCACATCAGAGTACCCGAGTACCTGTCACGGCCCATCAGAGTACCCGAGTACCTGTCACGGCCCATCAGAGTACCCGAGTACCTGTCACGGCCCATCAGAGTACCCGAGTACCTGTCACGGCCCATCAGAGTACCCGAGTACCTGTCACGGCCCATCAGAGTACCCGAGTACCTGTCACGGCCCATCAGGGTACCCGAGTACCTGTCACAGCCCATCAAAGTACCCGAATAGCTGTCACAGCCCATCAGAGTACCCAAGTACCTGTCACAGCCCATCTGAGTACCCGAATACCTGTCACAGTTCATCTGAGTACCCGAGTACCCTAGTACCTGTCACAGTTCATCTGACTACCTGAGTACCTGTTACAGTTCATCTCAGTACCTGAGTACCTGTCACAGTCCATATGAGTACCTGTCACCGCCCTTCAGAGTACCCAAATACCAGTCACCAAGCCATCAGAGTACCTGTCACCAGGCCATCAGAGTACCCGAGTACCTGTCACCAGGCCATCAGAGTACCCGTGTACCTGTCACCAGGCCATCAGAGTACCCGAGTACCTGTCACCAGGCCATCAGAGTACCCGAGTACCTGTCACCAGGCCATCAGAGTACCTATCTCCAGCCCATCAGAGTACCCGAGTACCTATTTGCTGCCCAAGTCTCATAGAATATACGTTGGGGTGTTTGCTTTCCAAAATGGGGTAATTTTATGGGTAATTTCACTGTCCTGGTGCTCCAGGACCTTCAAAAGTGTGATGGGTAGGAATGAAATGAGATGTGTCATTTATGCTCCTAGAACGCCTGAACGTACTACTTCAATGTCCGGCCTCTCTATGTGACCACGCTGTGTAAAAGTCCTACACATGTGGTATCGCCATACTCGGGAGGAGTAGCAGAATGTATTTTGGGTTGTAATTTTTGCTATATACATGCTATGTGTTAGAAATATCTTATCAATTGACAATTTTGTGTAAAAAAAAAATGTTTTAATTTTTTTCCACATATTCCAAAAACTTCTGGAAAAAAAATTAACTGTTCAAAAAGACTCATTATGCCTCACAGATTACATGCTGGGGTGTTTGCTTTCCAAAATGGGGTCATTTTATGGGCAATTCCATTGTCCTGGTACTCCAGGGCCTTCAAAAGTGTAAGCCCTTGTACACACGGTCGGAGAATCTGTCGGAATGAGTCTTATCGGACCGTGTCGTCAGATAATCCGACTGTGTGTGGTATGCATCAGACTGATTCCGTCCAAATCTCCGTCCGACCCAATTTTCCAACATGTTGAAAAGATTTCCCGACCAACTGGGCCGGACGGACCTAATCCGATCATGTGTACAGCATTTTCATCGGACCAAGTGCCACGCATGCTCACATTCAAATTCCAACACGGAAGCGCTCGTTCACGTAAAACTACTGCTCGTAAGCGATATAGCACATTCGTCACGCTGAAATGTTAAAAAATCAGTCATCAAGCGCATTCTCTTGTTCTTTACAATGCTGCAAGAATTAACTTCTTTTGATGCTCATAGTCACACACACTTCTCCCGAACGGATTTCATTACTCTTTTTTTAACCATTTCAGCAATACAATTTTAGTTTAAGTCACATCTACACAATGTTTGTTTTATTTTTATTTTTTTGGATGTTTTTGGGGGGAGAGGGGGATTCCCTAAAAATCTCCTTTAAAGACACTTTGCTCATTTCTCCTTTTTTGAACTTTTTATTTTTGGGTGTAAACTTACAACAACAACATTATTGTATTTTTTAGATTTTCTTTTTTAATCTACAGGAGGTTGTTTAGTGTTGGTACCCCTTGTTATTTATTTCACTTTGTATTTTGGAAATGTACCTGCCTGCTCACAAATAAACTCTACTTGAAGGAAAACACATTACACAAGTATTTAATCAAACAAAAATAATTTTTTTTTTTTTGCTTGAAAATAAAACTAGGAACGCAGCACTGGAGAAACTTATTAACTTTGGTGCAGCCTTTGGCCCCCAGGGCAGACATGAATAAATGATATCCAAAAAAATAGTTGGCCTGAGGAGTACATATCTCAGGGAGAGTAGTCTGCTCCTGAAGTCCTAGAGAGCAGGAAATTCAGATGCCATTTCTGTCCCCAGGATGGTGATCTTGAAGAGACTGCATCTTCTGGCACACCAGACTCATCCCAGGCCATCACTCTCTGGTCTTCCTTTGGGACTTCCCACCAGGCATCCTTCCAGGCTGTGGCTGGGCTCCTCTAGCTGGGGCAGGAGGAGGAGGGCGTTGTTGGACCTCCTGGCTGCCACTTGCCACAGCCTCCCCCCGACTGAGGTCTTCCTGTGTATGAAAAGGGGACATAGTTTTAGTTTTTTGATCATCAATCACAACATTTTGTGCTCCTGGCTTTTGCTATTTGACTGTTACCAAACTGTTACCAAATAGAACAGACTATCATTCTGACACCAGCATTTTTCTTTCCCGTCCCAATCATTTTTGGTCACTACTGTCTATTGAGATGTAAACCACTTGGAGAAATCTCAACTTACTGATCAATAAGAACATCTAGTTAACATCATTAAATGTAACACAAGAAATATGTTCAACAATGCAATACCTGTCTCAAGCTGGGCCCCACCACATGGTGCTGCCTGGAAGGCCCAGGTTGGTCATCAGAAGCCTCAGCTGGGGGTGAAGGATGCCTTGGAGGAAGCATGGAGAGTGGTGGCCTGAGTGGTGGCCTGGGTACCCCCTGGTCTAACAGAAAATGCAGCCTGTCAAAGTGCACCATCCTGGGGTAGTAAACAGCATCTGGATCTCCTGCTCTCAAGGACTCCAGGTGCTTCTTTCTCTCCCTGAAATATGTAAGCTTCATGGTCACAATTTTGCAATTCAGATATGTCATGTCTGCCGTGGGGACCCTGATCTGCACCAAAGCAAGCAGTTTCTCCAGTGCTGCGTTCCTCTTGGATCTGTCATAATAAAATTTGTTGTGGAACTGCCACAGGCAGGGCATCTCCATGTATAGCTCGAGGAAGAGCCCCATAAAGTTGGGATTGGTGAATGGGTCCATTTTGTCTGCAAGACACAACACAAGACAAACCCTCAAATACTAATAATGCAATTAAAATCCCTCCCAATCTTGTCCCAACAGCGGCCTAGATACAAGCAGTCTAGTCTAGTGAAGCACAAATGAAAAAATGTTACCTTCGTTTCGACGTTCGCCGCGTCCGTGCCTCACACTCTCCTCCCAGATCGTACGGACGATACACATGTGTGGCGTTTTATATACAGTGCGCATGCGTGAAACTCCGCCTGCCCTTGACTTTCTTTCCAGACTATTCCCCGCCCCTTCGCTTCCCGCGCAGTGGGGAGAGCACATGGCGGAGAGAACGCAGGTGCACAATAATAGTTCCACTAACGAGGAGGAGGGTGAGGAAAGCCCGGAGCCAGAAACGTCCCGATCCAGGAAGACAAGATTTAAGGCCTCAAATATGTCTTTTGGAGAGATGTTGGAGATGGTCGACATATTGAACAGGACCGACTATGATGGGAAGTATGGACCTTACCCAAACCCAAATATCAGAAAGGCCAGGATCATGAATAAAGTTGTGAAGAGTCTTCTGAAGAATTTTGGGGTACGCCGATCCAAGGATCAACTGAGAAAACGCTGGTCAGACCTGAAACTGAGGGAGCACGAGCAGTACGTAAGGTTTAAGCGTGTTCTTAAAAAAAGTAAGTAGTTGTCGTGTGTTCATATCATTATTCTTGCTTGCATACATGCTCCATGTGCTTGGATTTCATGTTGTGCATTTTAAAATGGCCACTTTCAAGGTCATGGTTTCGTTCGTGCGTATGAAACATCGTTCTGCAGGGAAGTATTCCAGCTTAACAAAGCGACACCAATAATGTTCTCACCTTGTATCTCGGCCCAAAAAAACAATTGGACAACACTTCCAAGCAATGTTTCATATTCCTATTTATGCCCTCTGTGTGCTAATTAATCTTTGTTTACATTCTCATAGGGGAGAGAAGACTCAGCAAGTATGAGGACACCAGGGACCACACCCCTCCCAAAGAAGGGCAACTTCCAAAAGAAGAAACAGAGGAGCAGGAGCAGGAGAAGGAGGAAGAAGGAGAGATCGTGGAGGTTGGCCAAATTGTCACCACAACAGGTGAGTGTCGGAGAACACAGCTTCCGGTAAGCTCATCAATCTATATCACCATATTTGGATTACATGGTGTGTTTGTTTGTTTGTTTTTTTTCTAGGTCATGTGGAGGAAGATTCCCGTTTTACCAGTGAAAGTGCCCAGATCTTGATCGGGGAGATAATGGTGTGCAATAGAGATTTGGAAATTGTACAACAAAACATCAATGATGTTAAAAATAAAATGAAGAACATCATTGATGTTTTGGGGAGAGTGTGAAAACGAAAAAACTAGATAGGGTTTTATTTTTGTTTTAGAAAAAAAAAAAAGTGGATTTAGCATAATTCCAAATTTGGAAGATGCACAGAGTGTGTAAACATGCGCTATCTCCCATCATGGGGGATCAATGTACATGTTTTGTGTAAAGTGTCTGAGATGAAGGGGTTGCAGCCCCAAAGCATGTACATTGATCCCCCATGATGGGAGATAGCACATGTTAACACACTGTGTGCATCTTCCAAATTTTTATTTTTCAGGGGTCACACCCCATGTGATGAAGGCAATATCAGCCCAGTTTGTACATACTCATGTCTGATATTGTCTTCACTTTTCCAAGTTGAACTTTGTAAGTTCCTGTGTTCTGTATTTTACGCTTTGATGCATGCCTGTTTACACAAAAAAACAACTCAAAAATAAATATTATTAAACTCGGTTTTGGATACCCAAAATATCTTGGTTGTGTTGTAAAAAACCTTTACTAAACGCACATATGAATGTGCTTGTATTAAAAAGTTGAATTCTCAACAATGTGTGGCTTCCTTTTTCATTGGGATTACAATGTATTTGTAGTGACATTTTAGTTTGTGCTGAGAAGGAGTGCGATTTACTAAAGGCAACTCCACTTTGCACTCCAAGTGCAGTTTCAGGTGTACTTTTGCAGTGCACTTGCAGTGCATAGTGGATGTGCCTTTAGTAAAAAGCACCCACAGTGATGTGTAAATTTGGACAATCATGCCATTTTCCTGCCATGGTGCTGAAAATTAGCATGATTTAGATCAGTAATGCACTACACATTAGTTAACAAAAAGAAGGTGTGTGTGTAGAGACTGTCCCCTCATCTCACTCTGAACTTGGGTTTGCACTGTTGGTGAAAAAGGCACAACTTGTCAAAAAATGGCAAAGTGGGAGGCCACAGTCTGCCATTCCTGTGGCGTTGAAGGACACTGTGTAGTGACACAAGAAAAAAAACTAGTAATTTGACAAATCAACATTGCATGCAGATTAGACACCCACATTTTTGAAGACAATTAGTATAACATTTTTTTAACTGAGTATTTAAAGCCTAAAGTATAAGGTCCCCTTATGAGAGTCCTAACCCCCCCATCCCCCCCATCTGATGGGCCCTTGATAAAAAATGAGGGGGGATGTTTAGGAGAGGTAACCCTCTCCACTTGATTGAGAGCTGAATGCCTAAATAATGTGTGATACTTTGTGAAGCCCCTCCTTAGTTACACTATTGGCAGCCCACCGGACAGGTAAGAAGTGTCATAATAACAAAATGGAAGGACATTTTGACATTCTGCTATTACATAGCAATAAAATTAATGTGTTTAAAAAATAAAACTAGCATTTGAAAGTATTGAGGCCCTTACACTACATGCTTTGGTGAATTTGTCCATAAATGTGATCATGAAAAAGGTATTTAGAGTGTGTATTGGGTTGGGTCAAGTCATCAGATAGAAGATTGCTATCAGCTGAGGTAGCAGTTGGGGAGAGGGGGGTTCCTAATGAGTTTGGCACAACTCCAAAAAACAATAAAAAGGTCACTTTGCATGAATTGAAGCACACACATCACATTTGTAGAGATTTTAGGGGGTGTTTAGGGAAAAGTAATACTATGGAGCTGCCAAAAGACATTGTTAAGTGACTAGACTCTAGTTTTAGAGGCCAAGAAGAGCATGGTGGGGAAGTTAGTGAGGCAAATCCGCATGAGGACAAAGGGGCAGAGCATATGAATTAGAGCATATTGCAATGATGGTAATTAGGAAATGAGGAAAGAAATGCAAGACATTAGCAATCATGAAATACATAGAATGTGATGTTTACGGTTAAAAATTAGCATAATATAGTCCTTCAGCAGGAGCTGAATGATGGCAGAACAGGTCTCTGGAATAATGATCCCCAGAGCCTGGGAGGAGATGCCTGTAGAGAACTTGAGGTCCTGAAGGTTCGTCTACGTACTCATCGTACAGTTTGTGCTGTGCAGGGGTTCTTACTTTGACTTTGACACAAGCCCTTAGTGTCTCAAGAAATGAGGTACACCTGATGTACTGAAGGCCTGATCAGATGTGATCAATTTTCAGCGATTGGCACCATAGTTTGTAGACTCTATAACTTTCACAAAGACCAAATAATATACACTAATGTGGGTTATTTTTACCAAAGATATGTAGCAGTATAAATTTTGGCCAAAATGTATGAAGAAAAATTACTAATTAGCAAAAATTTATGACAGAAACAAAGAAAAAGGCATTTTTTTCACAACATTTACGTTTTATTTTATTTATAGCACAAAAAATTAAAAACTCACTAGTGATTAAATACCACTAAAAGAAAGCTCTATTTGTGTGGAAAAAAGGACGCAAGTTTCATATGGGGTACAGTGTTGCATGACTGAGTAATTGTCATTCAAACTGTGAGAGCGCTGAAAGCTGAAAATTGGTCTGGTCAGGAAGGGGGTGTAACTGCACTGTATTGAGGTGGTTAATATTTTCTCTATATAGTTTATAGATCTTTTTTTCCCCAACATTCTGGCTAGGCATTTGCTGTTTTTGTTACCCCATTGGTGTCTTTCATGTGCTATCTTATTATATATTTTTCTCGTTTCCAGTCCTATTAATTCCTTTAGCTCCTCTCTTTTAGTGACTAGTTTATGTTGCAGTTCTCCATCTTGTCCTCTATTGTTCCTTTTTTCTTTTTTGTGGGATTGTTCTAATCTAAAAATATCTTTGATTAGTTCTCTTCTTTTGTTATTTCTTTCTTTCTTTCTTTCTCTTGGCACCCATTGAAATATAAATATATATTTAAATATAGGCCTTGTGAGCCTCCCAGATGATCTTCTCTGCCATCTACCCTGTATCGTTGATAAGAAAAAAATCTTTTTTTATTATTTCCTCTCCACTTTCATCCAGTAATTCCTTATTGAGCCTCCAGGAAAATGTCTGTTTCTGTACCCCAGGAATTTAAATTTTCATTACCGATGGGGCATGATCTGATAGCGATCTTATTTCTATATTTGTAAATATCACCCAGTCTAATAGCCTATGTTTCACTAGCCAATAATCTATCCTAGTGTACGTCCCATGCACAAGGGAATAAAACGTGTGATCCTGTGTTTTCGGGTGCTCCATACATCCACTAATTGAAGCTGATGCATCTGATATTCTATTGCTTTTAACTGTATATTCCTTATCCCCTGTGCATGGGACGTACTATCCTGTTCGGGGTTCATACAAAAATTTTAATCTCCGGCTATAATCACAAAACCGCTCTTAAACTCATATAGTTTACTAAAAGTTTCCCTCTAAAAAATCATGGGCCCTCTCTTAGGAATATATGTTAGCCAAGGTATATTCTCTTCCCCATAGCTTTCCCTTTAGGAAGAGGAATCTTCCCTCTTTGTCGCATAATCTGTCCTCCAGAGTGAAGCGCACCTCCCTCCCCATGCCTATGGCTACACCCTTTGTTTTATTTGACATTGAGTCGGGCGTAATACCAACATGGATCCCATGGGGAATACAGTCTGACCCTAGACTCATGAGATTTCCTGTAAAAAGACAATCCCTGCACCATACTGCTCATCCTCCTTCAACACTTTATGTCTCTTTACAGGTGAATTTAGGCCTCTGACGTTATACGTCAAGAGATTAACAGTAGTCATATTTAATGGGTGGCACACTCTGTTTCCTTCTCCATTTGATCAATCTCATATTGGGAGTCTCTATTTTCGAGGTTCTAGGTTGTAGGTTCCTATTCTCCGTTGCACCCTCCCCCCACCCCCTGGCCGCATCTCGGCCACAGTCCCATGGACTCAGATAAATCCTAACCACGTACCTCCCCCCTGGGGTGTTACTCCGATCGCAGTCCCCAGTTTCCGACCCCTCCCAAGATATGGAATGGGAGGAGGTCCAAACAGGTGCCCCGGAGAGGCCCAGCTCCCACACAACCCTCCATCCACCCATCCCTTTTCTCTTTATTAATATGTAGCAGCCCAGACCCTACCTTCACCAATCCCTCCCCCCCCCAATCCATCCTCCCCTCCTTCCCCCCCTTTTTTTCCCCTTTTTTTTTTCCTTTCTATTTTTTTCTTTTTCCCCCCTCTCTCCCTCTCCTTATTCTCAGTCCAGTCCACAGTCTGTTAGACTCTCCGCCATTCTCCTTCATCGCGGAACATTCCTTCTCCATCTTGTCATCCAAGGAGGATTGGGACTGGGATCCCTAATTTTTAGCAAAAGTCCTGTAGCTCCTCTATAAATTTTAGTCTCACCGTTCTTCCTTCTCTATGCACAATTAATGCTGCCGGGAACCCTCAGCTATATTTGATATTTGACCTCCTTAGTTGTTCCAGTAATGGTTTTAATTGTCTTCTTCGTGACAGTGTCCCCCCGGAAAAGTCTGTAAACACCTGCAACACCGCTTGTTCGTATTGCAGGGGCAGCCTCCCTCTGAGGTTGCTCCATATTTTTGCTTTGTCTTCATACTGGTGAAATTTTACAATAATATCTTGGGGACTTATTCCTTCAAGCCCGGGGGTTTCCTGATCCTGTGTACTCTGTCGATCTTTAACTCCTCCCCCTCACCTCGGCCCAACAGAGGATTCAATGTTGTTCTAATTTTTTCCTCTAAGTTTTCTCAATTTTGTTCTGGTAAAGCTCTTATTCTTCAATTTTGCCTTCTGTTTTGATTTTCTTTCTCCTCCAGCTTATATGAAAAGTCCCTCTGGCTTATTTGCAGTCTCTTTACTTGTATTTTTAATTCCATTATCTCTTGCGCTTGCTTTTCCATTTTCTCCTCTGCTTCCTCTACTCTTCTCAAGAGGTGGCCCAGATCCATCCTAACATTTGTTATCTCACTTTTAATCAAGTTTTACAACTTCTCAAACATTTCAAATATCTCCCTTTTGGTTGGCATTTGAGATAAACTTCTCTGTTTTTCTCCTTCACTTATATCTATTTCCCTCTCCATTTTGGCCGCCTCTTTCTTAGGCCGCGTACACACGCGGGGACTGTTCGCCCAACTTTGTCCGTCAAACAGTTTCAGCAAACAGTCCGCTCAAAATTAGCATGGACGGACATGGCCACACACGACGAACGAACAGTTTGCTGAAACCGTGCGCGATGACGTGAACGGCACGTACGACGGCACGAAAAATACGACGTCCTATACACTGCATTATAACTTTCGGCGTGTAAATCCTTTCTGAGCATGCGCGGAACTTAGTTTGACGAACAAGCCTACACACGAGGGGACTGTTCGCTGAAACAAAGTTTCAGCGGACAGTTTTTCGGAATTTCCGAAAAACCTTGTTCAGCGGACTGTTCGCTGAAACTGTCCGCTGAAAGCCCACACACGGGCGGACTGTCCGCCGAAACACTGTTCAGCGGACAAAGTTGGCCGAACAGTCCCCGCGTGTGTACGCGGCCTTAGAGATTTTTGTCCCTTGTAATTTTTTTCCATTCCTGGGCTTTTGGGGTTCCCCTCCTTAGTTGTTAGGTACTTCTGAATTGTACTTGCGTTTGTGCTTGTACTTAGACTCTTCCTTAGAGTTTTTGGTTCTGCTGTTCTTCGGGAGCGACCTCTCATATTTTACTCTTTTTTCAGAACTCTACCCCCCAAAAACAGAAAGACAGGCTATTCAATACTCTAGTCTGCCTGACTGAGTCTCTTTACCCGATCAAAGTGTAAATCCATTAGGGCGTTAAATTACCTTCCGGTACCATCATACATCTCACTCAGTTGTGTAGGAAAAAAAAAAAAAGATTGGATGCAATGATTTTTTATTTTTTTTTAAACAGGAGAGTTTATATCACTTTGCACTTTACCGCCAGGTAGTTTACCTAAGGGGGCAGGATAGTTTTCTATTCAGTTGGTCATTTAGGAGAGGAGTTTTGTTACATGTTACGGTTAAACAGTCATTGATTTACGTTCAATTATCATACACGGAAAAAGACAGATATCAAATTCCTCTTTGACCAGAAACAGCTCATATCCATTAAACATTTAATAGTGGAGCATTTCACCTGAGAGGGGTGGAGGAGTTTTTATTTCTGTTGATTTAATAGGAAAGAAGTTTAATAGAAGATTAATAGCTGGATTCACTTAAAACTGCCAGTGATCCTCAAACCTCAAAGTTCACAGTCATTGTGCAGTTTATACAGAGAGAAAAGACAGTATTTTACCTGGGAGTAGCTCACGCAGGACTATGGGGATATGGGAGAAAAGGAAGTTTGCTGTGCAGGTTTTCCGCTGTGTGTCCTCAATTAGTACCTGCTTCACCTGACTCTCTGTTTTGTAGTCCTCCCGCAGGTTTCCTGTTCTCCATTTCACTGATCCATATCACTCTCCTCAGCTTCAGGAGAGTCCCACATCCGATATGTCCAGAGCTCACAGCGAGGTATAGGGGAAACTTGAAGGGATGACAGGGGGGAGGAGGGGGAGGAGGGAGAAGGGGGGCTCAGGCTACAGCTCCAGCCGCTCTGCCGTGTGAGCTCACAGAGCCACTCTCACCTCCTTCCCAGCTGCTTCAGGCAAGCCAGCTTGTCTCGGGTGGCGGGTGGATGGGGCATGTATGGCCATTGGTGGTGGCCATAGGAGCCTCCGCTCATGGCGTTCGGAATAGCTTGGCGTTCCTCTCACCTCCGCCCAGCTTCTGAACCTCTGCCACGGCTAGTTGCCTCTCCGTGCTTCCTCACATGCACCACCATCAGGCTCCTCCCCCCAGCGTGATCGCATCACGTCAGCATCCCGCCCTTCTTTCCTATTCCTCCATTTTTTTGAGGACACTTGGATTCACAATTTAGGACTTTTTTTGGGCTGCTTTTCCAGCCTTTATGCACTCAGCTTATTCTTGATCTCCGTTCATTATTATGTCACCTTTTAGGTGTGTATTGAGTAGTACCTTACCTGAATTATAATTCTCGTATCATCATTTTTAAATTTGAAGAGTCCTTTACAATCCCCCGCATCTACCGTGGGGGGAAACCAATGGGTCCTGTGATCTACTGCTTCCTCTTTTGTGAGTGAGCTGATCCCCTCACTGTTTGATTCATTGTAAATTTTCTGTTATATCACTGTATTATTTGCTGTTATTTGAACATATGCAAACATTTTATTCATTCTATAGACTGTCCTGAAGAAGCGGTTCACCACGAAACCGGTAGTGGAAATCTCCCTGCACCCCTCTTCAACAGAGACCTCACAGGGCAACCCGTCTGTAGTTTGTTAAACTGCGGTGTATATGATTTTAGTATTGTGAATGTTTTGCTGTACATTTTTTTGTCTTTATTAAATCATTTGTAATTTTTTATAAATTTTTTCTGTGTATTTTCTATCAAGTACCAAGATAGTCCATATAACCAAACTTTTTGGGTGTGGATACAAGGGGAGCAGCTTCAGCAACTGCCCCGGTATTTCTGGAACCCCTATTCCTTGACAATTATTAACTGGGATGATGGTACTTTTATGTGCATTGTGTCTATTTTTTCACTTGAGGCTATACTCAGTTTATGGCTTGTCCCCATATAGGCCTCAATCTAAAAGAAGTAGAGGCCACTGATGCACCAAGTTAAAATTATACCTTCGTTCTAACGATTGGCGCTTCTGATACTCCTTCCTCTGCTCACAGATCATATGTACGACGCACGCGTGTTACACTTTATATGCACTGTGCATGCGTGAAACCCGCCCCTGACCTTTTTTCTAGTATATTCCCTGTCGTTTGTCTTTCTGCACAGTGGGAGAGCACATGACGGAGCGACAACAGGTGCGTGAAGACAGCAGCAGCAACGACAAAGGAGAGGACACTCAGCAGCTGTTTAGACATCTGGATGCACGAGCACTAGTGTGGGACACCAGAACAAACTTTTTAGGGTGTCCCACACAGGTGCTCCAGTGGATACTAGGGGTGTCTTCATGTGTGAAACTTTACCCCAAAAAGGTAAGAATTCCATCTTTAATAAAGTGAAAAAATCATGTGTTCAGCTTAGAACTCTGCCAAAACAGACAATTGTACGACACTTCCAAGCAATGTTTCATATTCCTATTTCTTACCTAAAATATCTGTGTGCTAAGTATACCTTTATTTTATTCACATAGGGGAGAAAAGTGTGAAACCAGGTCACCAGGGACCCCCAACCTCCTAAAGAAGGGGAAATCCAAAAACAAGAACCAGAGGATGTGGGGGAAGGCGAGGTTAATGAAGTGGGAGAAATAGTGACCACAACAGGAGAGTGACTGAGACCACAGCTTCAGGTAATAGATGGATGCCTGTATATTTCTAATACATTGTGTGTTTTTTTTTCTTTTAGATGATGTGGATGTTGTGGAAGAAGAATCTCATTTCACAAGGGCAAGTGAACACGTCCTCATTGGGGAGATCATGGTGTGCAATCGGAATTTACAGAAGATCAAGGAAGACATAAATGATGTTGAAAAAATACTCAAAAACATCATTGATGTTTTAATCAGAATCAAAAACACACCAACATTTATAAAATTGTTTCTAAATTTTTCTAACTTTTCTCCAAAATTTTGAAAGCCAAATTTTTAAGATGCACACAGTGTCAACGTGTGCTATCTGCCATCACGGGATATCAAGGTACGCGCAACTCAAGTAGCTGAGAGGAAGGGGCTGCCCCAACCGAAAAACATCCAATGATCCCCCATGATGGGAGCTAGCACATGTTGAAATTAGGCATGGGATCAGGAGGGAAATCCCCATTTTGACTGTCAATTTGTGTGCATCTTCAAAATTTGGCTTTCACAGAGGTGACATCACCCCATCTGATGAAGGCAATATCAACACAGTGTACATACTAATGCCTGATATTGCCTTCACTCTTTCAAAGTTGAACTTTGTATGTTCCTGAGTTGTGTATTGTTTTATGGTTTTAAACATGCCTGTTTTAACACAAAAAAAGGTTATTTGTACTGTCCAAAAAAAAAAAAAAAATGCATTACTAAAATATGTTGGTTCAAATACCCTTTTCTAACTCGCATGTGAATGTGCACAGAGTAAAAAGTTTTCTACTCAACAATGTGTGGCTTCTTCTTTCAAGGCTCAATATCATTTTTTTTGGACTAAGTTGGTGTTTACATTGAAATGGGGGTTATTTACTAAAGGCAAATCCACTTTCAGTGCAGCTTCAAGTGCACGTTTGCAGTGCACTTGGAGTGCAAAGTGGATTTTCCTTTAGTAAATAACTACCACAGTGCTTATAATTTGCCACAATCATGCCATTTTCGTGACTCACCAAAATTCATTCATAGTGCTGAAAATGATGAATATTTTCATTACATACTTTAACAACAAAAACAAGGTGTGTGTGTAGCAGACCCACAACATAATAATAGTTAGCTGAAGAAGAGATTGTCACCTCATGTATCAAATAAATTACATTTGCACTATTGAAGAAAATGGCCAAAAAGAAAAGCCCATTGGAGAACCTAGGAGACAGCTAAAAGAAACCCATGCAGTAAATCCCTGATCCTGCAAAGCCTGCGGAAGGATCCTCGTATTCTTCGGATCAAGGAGAGGGACCATTACTGGCTGGCCACTCTCCTTGATCCACGGTACAAGGGTAAGGTTGCCGACCTTATCTTGCCATCGCAGAGGGAGCAGAGGATGAGACTTCTCCAGGAGGCCTTGCAGAAAGGTCTGTGCAACACCTTCCCAGAGACTGGGAGGTTACAAACTCCTGGTCCTGGACAACGTGTTGCTGAGGCATCGGTCAGAAGGAGCGGTGGAGAAGGTGGCCGTCTGACTGATGCTTTCAGACAATTTTTTAGTCCGCAGCCCCAAGGTATGATCGGTTCCAGCAACCATCGCCAGCGTCTGATTTACATGGTGCAGGAATACCTAGGGGCAAGGTCAGACTTGGGCACCTTTCCCACTGAAAATCCTCTGGCTTACTGGGTCTTGAGGATGGATCACTGGCCAGAGCTTGCACAGTATGCAATTGAGCTACTGGCCTGTCCTAGATCTAGCGTTCTTTCGGAACGCACCTTCAGTGCTGCTGGTGGCTTTGTTACCGATCACAGGGTGCGCCTGTCCACCGAATCAGTTGATCGACTGACCTTCATCAAGATGAATCAGTCTTGGATCACCCACAGCTACCAAGCACCTGAAGCTGATGTAACCGAATAATTTTTTTTTGAAATATCACATCCCTTCAAGACTGCCTATGCTGATGCTGAGTGACTGTCTTGTTATGTTGATTGTCTATCCTCTTCCTCCTCCGCTGATATGTTGGAAGAACATTTCTGGTTCTGGGTGATGCCATTAGCCCAATTTTTCTGCCCCTGTTTAACAGGGCTAATTCCTGCAATAAAACTAGAGTATATGGGAGAGGTTGCAGTGTCGTGGTACCAGCACCAGTGCCTAAGGCCCAATTTTTCTGCCCCTGTTTAACAGGGGCGTTTAAGCAAAATTTTTGATGCAATGCTTTGCAGCAGGGCCAATTCCTGCAATAAAACTACAGTATATGGGAGAGGTTGCAGTGTCGTGGCACCAGCACCAGTGCCTAAGGCCCAATTTTTCTGCCCCTGTTTAACTGGGACATGTAATTACAATTCTTGATATAATATTTCACAGGAGGGCCCGTTCCTGTGCCCACCCAGAGTAACTGTGAGGACTTATAGTGTTGTGGCACCAGCACCAAAACCACCAAAGGTCAATTTTTCTACCACTGTTCAACAATGGCATGTAATTGCAATTCTTGATATAATCGTTCACAGCAGGGCGCTCCAGTGCCCAGCAAGAGTCACTTTGAGGGCTTACAATGTTGTGGCAAAACCAACACCTTGTTCCGCCATTTCTGCAGAGCATATAGGGCAGGCCCCTACTTTCAAACATTCAACTTACAAACATCTCCTACTTGCAAACGGAAGGAGACAACAGCAAGTGAGATGAAAAAAGATGGACGACAAAACAAATTATACAGGGGTGATAACCCTTCCCTATGTTTTCCAAAAAGCTTAAAAATAGTTTTTTTGACTGGAGCTACACTTTAAAAATGTACCAGTTGAAAATTACAAACAGATTCAACTTAACACAACAAACCTACACAGTCCCTGTCTTGTTTGCACCGCCTGTATACTGCTGTTCTGAGTATATAGGGCCTGGGGGCCACACGCATTTCCTTTTTTTAATATGGGTACACGGTTCCCCTTGATATGCGTACAAGACCCAAAGGGGCTGATAATGGGCAGGGAGGGCTACCCATGCCATTTTTCTCAATGGTTTTCAACCATATTGCAGGAACCAGATATAACATTAAAACCGCAAGCAGTTTTCAATGATGTTATTTCTGTTTAATGTCATTTTGTGCAGGGACTGTTCTAAACACGGGAAACACGTGGCACTTCACAGGCATACTACAGACACCCCCCAGGCACCATATTTAAAGGAATATTTCACTTTTTTTTTCACTTTAATCATCATTAAAATCAGTGCTCCCGCCAAAACGGCCATTTTTAAAAACATTTTAGGCATTGACCCATGTCCCCTGGGGCAAGAGCCAGGTCCCCAAACCCTTTTTAGGACAGTATCTTGCATATTAGCCGTTAAAATTAGCACTTTTAATTTCGAACGTTCGAGTCCCATAGACGTCAATGGGGTTCTAAAGTTCGTTCGAATTTGGGGTCCGTTCGAAAGTTCTGGTGCGAACCGAACCGGGGGTGTTCGGCTCATCCCTACTCATAGGCTGAATCGGGTGTAGTCCTTGCTCTTCTCCTGCAGCTACGGTTTTTATTGTTCTTGTTTCTGCTACCACCTTGTCTCAGCAGCCATTAGCAGAGAGGAGGACACAACTCCTTCTACAGACCCTCTGTGCAACTGCAACACCCCCTTGTCTAGGTCTCAACCTCTCCTGGTCTCAGTATGCAGCTGACTCCAGCCCTCTTCTGGTCCTCCTATAGACCAGGGGTCGTCAACCCCCAGGACGAGGGTCACTACCGTGCCGTAGCGTCTTTGCAGCCGGGCCGCGGCGGGTCGCATTACATTGAAAGGCACCAGTGGATCAGAGAGGAAAGTGGGCTGGTGAGCAGAGATGACATCTCTCTCCATCCACCTAGCATCACCTCTCTTTTGCCCTCACAGCATGTGCAATGTCGGAGGTGCTGCGGGGAGCAGAGAGATGACATCATCTCTCCCTGCCAGCCTAGCATCATCGCTCTTCCGCCCTCACAGCATACAGAATGTTGGAGGTGCGGCAGGGAGCAGAGAGATGACATCATCCCTCACAGCCCGCCCCGCATCTCTGCTCTCCTGCCCTCACTCAAGAACGACCACTGAACCAGTGTCACCAATTCAGTGATAATCCTCATCTGGTGGCACAGGCAGGTGGTGTGGCAAGTGGCATTCCTCATTTGGTGGCAGGCAGCGTGGCAAGTGGCATTCCTCAACTGGTTGCAGGCAGCATTGCAAGTGGCATTCCTCTTCTGATGGCAGGCAAGCAGGGCAAGTGGCATTCCTCATTTGGTGGCACAGGCAGGTGACATGGCAAGTGGAATTCCTCATTTGGTGGCAGGCAGCGTGGCAAGTGGCATTCCTCATCTGGTGGCAGGCATGCGTGGCAAGTGGCATTTCTCAACTGGTGGCAGGCAGCGTAGCAAATGGCATTCCTCATCTGGTGGCACAGGCAGGTGACGTGACAAGTGGAATCCCTCATCTGGTGGCACAGGCAGGTGATGTTGCATATGGCATTCCTCATCTGGTGGCACAGGCAGGTGACGTGGCACGTGGCATTCCTCATTTGGTGACAGGCAGCATGGCAAGTGGCATTCCTCATCTGATGGCACAGGCAGGTGATGTGCCAAGTGGTATGCCTCATTTGGTGGCAGGCAGTGTGGTAAATGGCATTCCTCATCTGGTGGCAGGCAAGCATGGCAAGTGGAATTCCTCATCTGGTGGCAGGCAGCGTGACAAGTGGCATTCCTCATCTGGTGGCAGGCAGCGTGGCAAGTGGCATTCCTCAACTGGTTGCAGGCAGCATTGCAAGTGGCATTCCTCTTCTGATTGCAGGCAAGCAGGGCAAGTGGCATTTCTCATTTGGTGGCACAGGCAGGTGACATGGCAAGTGGAATTCCTCATTTTTGCAGCGTGGCAAGTGACATTCCTCATCTGGTGGCAGGCATGCGTGGCAAGTGGCATTTCTCAACTGGTGGCAGGCAGCGTAGCAAGTGGCATTCCTCATCTGGTGGCACAGGCAGGTGACGTGGCAAGTGGAATCCCTCATCTGGTGGCACAGGCAGGTGATGTTGCATATGGCATTCCTCATCTGGTGGCACAGGCAGGTGACGTGGCACGTGGCATTCCTCATTTGGTGACAGGCAGCATGGCAAGTGGCATTCCTCATCTGGTGGCACAGGCAGGTGACGTGGCAAGTGGTATGCCTCATTTGGTGGCAGGCAGTGTGGTAAATGGCATTCCTCACCTGGTGGCAGGCAAGCATGGCAAGTGGAATTCCTCATCTGGTGGCAGGTAGCGTGGCAAGTGGCATTCCTCATCTCGAGGCAGGCGATGTGGAAAGTGGCACACTCAGGGATCCCACTGATTCTGCAGTATGGTGAGTTGAACTATTTCATTTCATATTACAATGTAATATAAGAAATAATGCACTTCAATCATTCATTCTAACACCATACCAACCATGGTGCCGTGATGATTGAAGTACTGGTGGCCTATCTCATTTCTTGTGACCCGAACAAGTCAGGAAAGTACAAATACCCCCCAAATGACCCCTTTTTTGAAAGTAGACATTCCAAGGTATTTACTAAGAGGCATGGTGAGGTTTTTGATGTTGTCATCTTTTTCCCACAATTCTTTGCAAAATGAAGATTTTTTAGTTTTTTGTTTTTTTCTCACAAAATTTTCAATGTAATAGGTTATTTCTCTCACATGGCATGTGTATACCACAAAATACGTTCTGCTACTCCTTCTGAGTATTACGATACCAAATGTGTGAGACTTTTACACAGCCTGGCCACATACAGAGGCCCAATATTGAAATAGCACCATCAGGCGTTCTAGGAGCATAAATTACACATTTCATTTCTCAACCACCTATTACATTTTTGAAGGCCCTGGAGCACCAGAACAATGGAAATGCCCACAAAGTGACCCCATTTTGGAAAGCTAACACCCCAACGTATAATCTATGAGGCATAATGAGTCGTTTGAATGGTTCATTTTTTTTCCAGAAGTTTTGGGAAAATGTGAAAAAAAAATGAAAACGCATTTTTTTTACGCAAAGTTGTCCATTTATAAGATATTTCCAACACATAGCATGTACATAGCAAAAATGACACCCCAAAATACGTTCTACTACTCCTCCTGAGTATAACGATACCAAATGTGTGAGACTTTTACACAGCCTGACCACATACAGAGGCCCAATATTGAGATAGCACCATCAGGCGTTCTAGGAGCATAAATTACACATCTTATTTCTCACCTATTACAGTTTTGAAGGCCCTGGAGCACCAGGACAATGGAAATGCCCACAAAGTGACCCCACGTGGCACTGACGACAGGTGGCACTGACAGATGGCACTGGAGGCAGATGGCACTGGAGGCAGATGGGGCTGACAGATGGGGCTGGCAGATGGGGCTGGCAGATGTCGCTGGCAGATGGAGCTAGGGCTGGCACTGGCAGATGGCACTGGCAGATGGTGCTGGCTATTTGCTATGGCTAATTGCTCTGGCAAATGGGGCTGGCAGATGGCACTGCGGCTGGCAGATGGCACTGGCGCTGGCAGGTGGCGCTGGCAGGTGGCACTGGCAGGTGGCACGTGGCACTGGCGGCACTGGGGCTGGCGGCACTGGGGCTGGCGGCACTGACGGATGGCACTGGCGCTGGCAGGTGGCACTGGCGCTGGCAGGTGGCACTAGCAAGTGGCACTGGCGGCACTGGCGGCACTGGTGGTGGCAGGTGGCACTGGCAGGTGGCACTGGCAGCACTGGCACTGGGGCTGACGGATGGCACTGGCGCTGGCAGGTGGCACTGGCGCTGGCAGGTGGCACTGGCAGGGGGCACTGGCGGCACTGACGGCACTGGGGCTGACGGCACTGGGGCTGACGGCACTGGGGCTGACGGATGGCACTGGAAGGTGGCACTGGCAGGTGGCACTGGTGCTGGCAGGTGGCACTGGGGCTGATGGCACTGGCGGCACTGGGGCTGACGGCACTGGGGCTGACGGGCGGCACTGGGGCTGGCGGGTGGCACTGGCGCTGGCAGGTGGCGCTGGCAGGTGGCACTGGCGCTGGCAGGTGGCACTGGCGCTGGCAGGTGGCACTGGCGTTGGCGGCACTGGGGCTGACGGCACTGGGGCTGACGCCACTGGGGCTGACGGCAGGCACTGGCGCTGGCAGGTGGTACTGGCGGCACTGGCACTACTGGCAGATGGCACTGGGCTGACAGATGGCACTGGGCTGACAGATGGCACTGGGGCAGACACTGGCACTGGGGCTGACACTGGGGCTGACACTGGCACTGGGGCTGACACTGGGGCTGACACTGGCACTGGGGCTGACACACAGATCGCTCTCCCTCCTCACACGCTGTCTCTGTGTGAGGAGGGAGAGACACTGCAATGGAAGATGATCTCATATGTTTACATATGAGATCATCTCCCATTGGCAGCTGCGATCGCGTTGTGAACGGCCGCTTTGATTGGCCGTTCACGGCGATCTGTATTTGCCTGTCTCCGGGAGACACGGCGAATACAATACTTCCGCGATGCGCGCCCCCGGCGGCGCGCATTGCGGAAGTAAACACCAGGCCGTCCAGGGACGGCCAGGCGAAGGAACCCGCCCGCTCTAAGGCCGTCATTCGGCTATAGGGCGGGTGGGAGGAGGTTAATGACCTGGCAGCAGTATCTCTTTTGTATCACACAGAGGCTGCCTCCCATGGAGGGAGACCACAGGAGAGAGAGAGCTCTGATAATACCCTCTCAAACATTCAACCCTTTTCCCTTCCCGATCTTCAAAACAGCATGTCACAATCTTTCTAACAAACGCAGAGTTCTCACAGCTGGAAAAAAAATCCAGGCAGCCTGCCAAGTTTTGTTTACAACATGCGAATAAGTGGGAACAAGGTATCTTTTCATTCTTTTATCAAAGTAGATGAGGGAAGTTTAACCATTTAACCACCTCAGTACAGTGCAGTTACACCCCCTTCCTGACCAGACCAATTTTCAGCTTTCAGCGCTCTCACACTTTGAATGACAATTACTCAGTCATCCAACACAGTATCCATATGAAACTTGCGTCCTTTTTTCCACACAAATAGAGCTTTCTTTTAGTGGTATTTAATCACTAGTGGGTTTTTTATTTTTTGTGCTATAAATAAAATAAAACATAAATTTTGTGAAAAAAATGCCTTTTTCTTCGTTTCTGTCATAAATTTTTGCTAATTAGTAATTTTTCTTCATAAATTTTGGCCAAAATTTATACTGCTACATATCTTTGGTAAAAATAACCCACATTAGTATATATTATTTGGTCTTTGTGAAAGTTATAGAGTCTACAATCTATGGTGCCAATCACTAAAAATTCATCACTTCTGATCAGGCCTTCAGTACATCAGGTGTACCTCATTTCTTGAGACTCTAACTAGTCAGGAAAGTACAAATACCCCCCAAATGACCCCTTTTTACAAAGTAGACATCCCAAGGTATTAAGTAAGTAGCATGGTGAGTTTTTTTAAGTTGTCATTTTTACCCACAATTCTTTGCAAAATGAAGATTTTTTATTTTTTTTTATTTTTTTTTACTAAATTGTCATATTATCAGGTTATTTCTCACACACAGCATATGTATACAACAAATTACCCCCCAAAATACATTCTGCTACTCTTCCTGAGTACGGCGATACCACATGTGTGAGACTTTTACACAGCCTGGCCACATACAGAGCACCAACATCGATGTAGTACCTTCAGACGTTCTATGAGCAAAAATTACGCATCTCATTTCTCAACTACCTATTACACTTTTGAAGGCCCTGGAGTACCAGCACAATGGAATTTCCCATAAAATTACCCCATTTTGGAAAGCAAACACCCCAACGTATAATCTGTAAGGCATAATGAGTCTTTTGAACGGTTCATTTTTTTCCAGAAGTTTTTGGAATATGTGGAAAAAAATTAAAACGCATTTTTTTTTTACACAAAATTGTCAATTTATAAGATATTTCTAACACATAACATGTATATAGCAAAAATTACACCCCAAAATACATTCTGCTACTCCTCCCGAGTATGGCGATACCACATGTGTAGGACTTTTACACAGCCTGGCCACATAGATGGGCCAAACATTGAAGTAGTACGTTCAGGCGTTCTAGGAGCATAAATGACACATCTTATTTCATTCCTACCCATCACACTTTTGAAGGTCCTGGACCACCAGGACAGTGAAATTACCCACAAAATGACCTCATTTTGGAAAGTAAACACCCCAATGTATATTCTATGAGACATGGGCTGCAAATAGGTACTCGGGTACTCTGATGGGCTGGAGATAGGTACTCGGGTACTCAGATGGACTGTGACAGGTACTCGGGTACTCAGATGGACTGGAACAGGTACTCGGGTACTCTGATTGCCTGGTGACAGGTACTCGGGTACTCTGATGGCCTGGTGACAGGTACTCGAGTACTCTGATGGCCTGGTGACAGGTACTCGGGTACTCTGATGGCCTGGTGACAGGTACTCGGGTACTCTGATGGCCTGGTGACAAGTACTCAGGTACTCTGATGGCCTGGTGACATGTACTCTGATGGTTTGGTGACTGGTATTTGGGTACTCTGAAGGGCGGTGACAGGTACTCAGATGAACTGTGACAGGTACTCGGGTACTCAGATGGGCTGTGACAGGTACTCGGTACTCTAATGGACTGTGACAGGTACTCGGTACTCTAATGGACTGTGACAGGTACTCGGTACTCTAATGGACTGTGACAGGTACTCGGTACTCTAATGGACTGTGACAGGTACTCGGGTACCCTGATGGGCCGTGACAGGTACTCGGGTACCCTGATGGGCCGTGACAGGTACTCGGGTACCCTGATGGGCCGTGACAGGTACTCGGGTACCCTGATGGGCCGTGACAGGTACTCGGGTACTCTGATGTGCCGTGACAAGTACTCGGGTACTCTGATGTGCCGTGACAGGTACTCGGGTACTCTGATGTGCCGTGACAGGTACTCGGGTACTCTGATGTGCCGTGACAGGTACTCGGGTACTCTGATGGGCCGGGACAGGTACTCGGGTACTCTGATGGGCCGGGACAGGTACTCGGGTACTCAGATGAACTGTGACAGGTACTCGGGTACTCAGATGGGCTGGGACAGGTACTCGGGTACTCTGATGGGCTGGGACAGGTACTCTGATGGGCTGGGACAGGTACTCGGGTACTCTGATGGGCTGAGACAGGTACTCGGGTACTCTGATGGGCTGGGACAGGTACTCGGGTACTCTGATGGGCTGGGACAGGTACTCGTTTACTCTGATGGGCTGGGACAGGTACTCAAATACTCTGATGGACTGTGACAGGTACTCTGATGGACTGTGATTGACAGGTACTATGAGGGGTGGTGACAGGTCCTCTTTATTGGGGGGGGGGCAATCAGTATGTTTGGTGTACACTGTATGCAGTAACGAGATGTTACCGCAATCTCCTCCTCACACACGATCGGTGTGTGAGGAGGAGAACCCGGTAACATCCCGTTACCGCGGTTTGTTTACATTTTAGTGATCGGCTGTGAAAGGATCACAGCCGATCACGTGGGTAAACAGCCAGCCAATGGCTGTTTACCAGTGTCGGTGACGAGCAGTGTTCCCGGGAAACACGCCGCCACCGACGTGCACGCGCAGCGCGCTCGCGATCGCGCGCATGCGCCGTGCACGTAGGGGGTGTGACCATCTGTGATCGGCCGTGACTTCATCACGGCCGATCACGTGGTAAACAGCCATAACGAATGGCTGTTCACCCCCTTCGGTGGCGAGCGGTGTCTCCGTGACACGCCGCCACCGAAGAAACAGGGATGCGCGCATCCCTGTTTAAACGGGAGGCCGTCATATGACGGCCTCCCGCCACAATAGCTGCGCCGCCTGGCCGTCATTTGACGGCCGGCGGTCAGCAACTAGTTAAAGACCAAACCTTTTCTGACATTTGTTGCTTACAAGTAAAAATCATTATTTTCTTTTAGAAAATTACTTGGAGCACCCAAACATGAGATATATATATATATATATTTAGCAGAGACCCAATAAAATAAAATGGTGGTTGTTGCAATATTTTATGTCGCACCATATTTGTGCAGAGTTTTTTCAATTTTTTTTAAAGAAAATACACTTTAATTAATTTAAAAAAAAAACTAAACAGTAAAGTTTAGCCCCATACATTGTGATTCTCATTTTAGCCAGAATTGTGCAGCTCTACTTTGTAACGAAAAGTATCAATGTAACAATTCTAGAGAATACTAGAGGGAATTATCAAATAAAATAAATATGCTGATTTTCTTTAGCATTCTGTAGAATTGTGACAAAGACTATATATTTCCTGTGCTCCTCAGCTTCATCTAGTGACCATCATGTGATATTTTGCTACTACTCATAATAAAAACATT
The DNA here is from genome assembly GCF_037356315.1 of Lithobates pipiens. Classification (NCBI taxonomy): domain Eukaryota; kingdom Metazoa; phylum Chordata; class Amphibia; order Anura; family Ranidae; genus Lithobates; species Lithobates pipiens. The sequence continues at coordinate 145,232,235 of NW_027507787.1, read as the reverse complement.
GAAAATAGCCTGCTCAATTCTCACAGAATGAATGTACGTTCAGATGCACTAGATGAATGGCTATGCAGATTTTTTTCTTATAAATGGACCACTTATTTTTTTTCAACATCAACATATGTTTTCTCGCCATGTTGTTGTTTTTACTGGTTTTACATAATTACACTGCTTCATAAATAAATTTTTGGACATGTGTTTTGTAGGTGCTGTGTATAACCTTGTATAAGGCACACCCCTCCAGTGTCCTTCAGAATCCATTCTTAGCTGTGTCAATGCAGATTTACTTATCAGTAAGAGAAGGTAACATTATTTCCCCATATGGTGACTCTGGGTTTTTTCACAGATCATGTAAGCCAACCTCCCAGCCATAACCCCCTCCACAAAATACTGCTGATACAGGGAAATGGATGCTTGGTTTTATCTGCTAAATATAAATATTAGCAATTTTTCTTGGTTATACAAATGGACAGAATATGTTTACATTTATATGTGAATTCTGGGTAATCCGACAGGATCTGCTGAAGAAATAATACTATAGATATTGTACAGGGGAGCTGCTAAGTTCTATCTTGTCCTGCAAGGTCTAGGCCAAGGCTGTCATCTTTATCCTTTCTTCACTACTTAGTAAGTCCCTGATCCAGAAAAAGCTTGTATGTTTAAGTTGGTCAACATACACTATGTGGCCAAATATTTTTGGACACCTGACCATCACACCTATACACTCACTGGCCTTTTTTTTTTAGGTACACCTTGCTAGTACTGGGTTGGAACTCATTTTGCCTTCAGAACATATTGACATGATAGCAGCATAGTTGCTGCAGATCTGTTGGCTGCATATCCATGATGTGAATCTCCCATTCCGCCACATCCCAAAGGTGCTCTATTGGATTGAGATATGGCGACTGTGGAGGCCATTGGGGTACAGTGAACTCAGTGTCATGTTTAAGAAACCAGTCCCAAAGCTGCTCTATTGGATGGAGATCTGGTGACTGTGGAGGCCATTAGAGTAAAATGAACTGCTTGTCATGTTTGAGATGATTTGAGCTTTGACATGGTGCATTACCCTGTTAGAAGTAGCCATCAGAAGATGGGTACATTGTAGCCATTAAGGGATGGATATGGTCAGCAACAATACTCAGGTAGGCCATGGTGTTTAACCAGTTCCCGACCGGCGCACGCCGACGTACGTCGGCAGAATGGCACGGGCAGGCATATTGGCGTACAGGTACATCCAATCTTCAATGCCGCCCTGCCATCGCGAGCGCGCCACCGGCGGGCACGCTCGTGTGCCGGTCAGGACCCCTGTGAGTCTGGTCGCGGGTCCCATGGACTCGATCGCCGCGGGCATACCAACGATCGTCTCATGGGACGGCTGAATGGAGGAAATGCCGTGTAAACAGCATTCCCCCATTCTGCCTAGCAACTAGTGACGCTGATCTCTGCTCCATGTGATTGGAGCAGAGATCAGTGGTCACTAAATGAAAGCCCAGCCCCCACAATTAGTAACACACCCCTAGGAACACTTAACCCCTACACTGCCACCCACTGGTTAACCCCTTCACTGCCAGTGTCATTTACACAGGAATCACTGCATTTATATAGCAGTGATTACTGTATAAATGACAATGGTCCCAAAAATTTGTCAAAAATGTCCGATGCGTCCGCCACAATGTCGCAGTCACAATAAAAATTGCTGATCGCCGCCATTACTAGTAAAAAAAAAAAAATATTAATAAAAATGCCATAAAACTATCCCTATTTTGTAAACGCTATAACTTTTGCGCAAACCAATCAATAACCGCTTATTGCGATTTTTTTTACCAAGAATATGTAGAAGAATATGTATCAGCCTAAACTGAGGGAAAAAAATGTTTTTTATATATTTTTGGGGGATATTTATTATGACAAAAAGTAAAAAATAATGCGTTGTCGCTCTATTTTTGGTTATAGCGCAAAAAATAAAAACCGCAGGTGTGATCAAATACCACCAAAAGAAAGCTCTATTTGTGGGAAAAAAAGGACGTCAATTTTGTTTGGGAGCCACATCGCTTGACCGCGCAATTGTCAGTTAAAGCGACGCAGTGCCGAATTGCAAAAAGTGGTCTGGTCTTTGACCAGCAAAATGGTCCGGTCTGTAAGTGGTTAAACAATGCTCAACTGGTACTAAGGGGCCAAAAGTGTTCCAAGAAAATATACCCCACACATTACATCACCACCAGCCTGAACCGTTGATACAAGGCAGGATGGATGCATGCTTTCATGTTGTTTACGCCAAATTCTGACCCTACCATCTGAATGTCACACCTGATATTGTGACTTATCAGAGCAGGCAGTGCTTTTTCTCCAGCAATGGAGTCTTGCGTGGTGAATGTGCATACAGGCCATGGCAGTTGAGTGCATTACTAAGTGCTCCTTAGCTCTTGGACAATGGGAAAGTAATAGTGGGCGTATGAAACAGGATCCCTAACCTGAGGGAGGAGGGGGAGGCGGACCCTCTATCACAGCTTGGAATGGCGAGAATGCTGGGAAATGTTAATATAATGGGGGATTTTAATCATCCAGATATAGACCGGGCAGAAGGAACCGCTCATTCATCTAAGGCTTGTCATTTCCTAAATGTCTTGCAGGATAATTACATGGGTCAGTTGGTGAATGCACCAGGAGATAATGCATTACTAGACCTACTGATTACTAACTACACAGACTTAATTGCAGGTGTGGAAATACAGGGCAACTTGGGAAGCAGAGACCACAGGTCAATTCGATTCAGTATAAATCACAGAAATAAGAAGCACACGGGTAACACAAGGACACTGAATTTCAAAAGAGCCAACTTCCTTAAATTGTGCTCCTTGCTAGACAATATTACATGGGATAAGATCCTAGGAACAAATAACATGGAGGAAAAATGGGAGTGCTTTAAGAGCATTCTAAATAAGGGTATTGGTCAGTGCATTCCAATGGGTACTAAGTTTAAAAGAGTTAAAATAAATCCTGGGTGGCTAAACTCTAATGTAAAAATGCATATAAAAGAAAAGGCCTTTAAAAAAATATGAGACTGAGGGGTCATTGTCAGCATTCCAACAATACAAAAAATGCAATAAGAAGTTTAAGAGGGCAATCAAGGCAGCTAAAATAGACCATGAAAGGTACATAGCGGAGGAGAGTAAAAAATAAATAAAAAGAAATTCTTAAATATATAAACAGGAATAAAGTGAGGCCAGAGCATATTGGCCCCATAAAGAATGATGACGGAAATTTGGTTACAAAAGACAAAAAGAAGGCAAAAGTTTTAAATGCATTCTTCTTCTTAGTGGGGGTATAGTAACCAAGACTATAATGTACATGTCACAGAATGTACCCTTATGGCTAATAGAAGACGGTATCAGAAATAGACTTGAAAACGTAATATAAATAAATCACTGGGACCTGATGGCTTACACCGGGGGTCCCCAAGGAACTCAGTCAAGTGCTAGCTAGACCATTGTTCCTATTTTTTATGGACAGTTTACTCACTGGGATGGTACCAGCTGATAGAAAAAAAAACAAAGTGGTACCAATATTTAAAAAAAGGACTAAGATTTCTCTGTGAACTACAGGCCAGTTAGCCTAACATCAATAGTCTGCAAGCTATTGGAGGGGGTGATAAGGGACTATATACAAGACTTTAGCAATGAAAATGGTATTGTTAATGGTAATCAGTAGGGATGAGCTTGATGTTCGCAGAACAGCGAACATTATGGGGCATTTGCGGCAGATTTGAGTGCCACGGAACGCCCCATAATGCACTGCGGGATCACAATGTACTGCTGTATGATGATTGGCCAAAGCATGCACCTGACCTGCATGCTTTGGCCAATCACATCACCCTCTGCTAAGAGAGCCATAATTGGCCAAAGGCAGGGTGCCTTTGGCCAATCATGGCTCAAGGGGACTAAGTCTATGCCCCACACTATATAAGGCAGCTTACACGGCGGCCGTGTGTAGTGTTGTTGGCGTGGACAGACAGGTAGCTTGAGTTAGATTAAGCAGGCAGGTTATTCAGTTAGTGGCAGTGTATTTGATATATATACAGTCAGTATATATATATATACTCTGCATTTAGCATAGCCTATAAATTCAATGTTTACTCTATATTCAGTCAGTGCATTGTATTAAAAAAAAAAAATATATATATATATATATATATATATATATATATATATATATATTAGGGGTGCAACGGATCAAAAAACTCACAGATCGGATCGTTCCTCGGATCAGAGTCAGGGATCGGATAATTTTTCGGATCAGCAAATAATAATTTAATTTGCAAAAACCTGTGAAACTTCCACCACCATATAGTCCCCACTGTAATATCCACAATCTCCCCCACTGTAATATTGGCTGAGTATGGCTGGGTACGGCTGAGTATGGCTGGGTACGGCTGAGTATGGCTGGGTACGGCTGAGCATGGCTGAGTATTGCAGAGCATGGCTGGGTATTGCAGAGTATGGATGGGCATGGCTGGGTATTGCAGGGCATGGCTGGGTATCGCAGAGTATGGCTGGGTGACGTAGAGTATGGCTGATTGCTGGGTATCGCATAGTATGGCTGGGTATCGCAGAGTATTGGCAGGCAGGGTATTGCTGAGTATTGCTAGAGTATTGGCAGGGTATTGCAGAGTATTGACAGGTAGGGTATTGCTGAGTACTGCTAGAGTATTGGCAGGCAGGGTATTGCAGAGTATTGGCAGGCATGGTATTGCAGAGTATTTGCAGGCAGGGTATTGCTGAATATCGCAGAGTATTGGCAGGGTATTGCTAGGGTATTGCTTGAGTATGGAGGGATGGCTGCTTCCATCTCTGGATCTCTCCCCTCCACTGTACAGATTAGTACAGAGAGGGGAGAGAGGAACCGGCGTCATCGTCGGAGCGATCACAGTGTAAACAGCCTGGGTGTAGAAAGATGGCCGCTGCTTCAGAGCTAGGCCGAAGCCGCTGCCTTTCCTAAGGCCGAGAACGCGGAGCACTCCGTGGTCTCGGCATGTGCCGATCTGAGCGGGGTGACCCGTTTGGATCACGGATTGGCGACGATCCGTTGCACCCCTAATATATATATATATATATATATATATATATATATATATATATACACAATATATATCTAGCACTAACCCCGGTAGGAGCTGCTGGTTTTATTCGGGCTTACCGTTACCTCACCTGCTCGCCTCTTCATCTTAGGGGAGTCCCGTGGAAAGTAGCCCAAATGATGATAGATCAGACACGCGGTCCTTTTTGAAGATTTATTTAGTGTTAACACCAAAGAAAGACACAAGACACAGTCCTTCAATAGAGGGTTAGAGCATTAGGGGGAGTTTAGGCACCTAGTAATTGTAGGTTAGAGGTATTAGTCAGATCCAGAGGACAAACAGCTCCACGGACTGGATCCAGCAGTCACCGGATTGGCCTCTCTCACTTGACCTAGCAGCCGATGAGATGCCAAGCAAAGTCTCTGCCACAGACTTGTTAATTGATCTTAGTGGTTTTGGGAGTAGATGCACAACAAAGTCTCTGCCACAGACTTGTTAACTGAACTTAGAGATTTTTGAGAGTTTTTAGGGAGAACTACCATACAGTATCAGATTAGAAAACCAAATTTAACACACCTGCTCCCCCTTCACAACTGAGACCCTGTAGCACTAATGAGTCACATGACATCGGGGAGGGAAAATGGCTAATTGGGCCCAATTTGGACATTTTGACTTAGGGGTGTACTAACTTTTTTGCCAGTGGTAGTGGTGGTGGTGGTGACATAAATGGCTGTGTGTTCAGTTATTTTGAGGTGACAGCAAATTTACACGGTTATACAAGCTGTACACTCACTACTTTATAATGTAGCAGTCATTTCTTCAGTGTTGTCACATGAAAAGATATAATAAAATATTTACAAAAATGTGAGGGGTGTACTCACTTTTGTGAGATACTGCATATATATATACTCAGCATCCAGTGTAGCCTATGTCTACAGTGCATTCCATGGTGTATGTTTCTAATACACTTCAGGCGGTGTATTAATAAATATATATATATATATATATATATATATATATATATATATATATATATATATATATATATGGCTGGAGCCCTATGGCCGATACGTATCCAAACAATACAAACTTATCATGAGACACCTTATATGAAATGGACCTGAAAGTGTGCCCTGGTCTAATGGACGGTATACCAAAATAAGGGGGCAAAACACTCAGGTAGGGATAAGAGAGTTTTATTGTTTCCTGGTTAATCTTTATTGAGCCAGTTGAGTGAATGCCCGAGACATCTCTACCTGTGGGTTAGGGATGTACCGAGTGAAGCAGGCCGATTTCCACCTGCCCAACCTTTTGATGACGTGGTCCGGGACCTCGTGCCGGGATGCGGATGAAGCTGCTCCGATGCGGAAGGAGTGGCCGGAATACTCACTGGGATTGAGGAGCAAGTTGCGGAGGAGAATCCTGACATGTTTGATGAATTGGTGGTTAGTTAATGGTTTGACCGGGAAGGGCAAAAGAGGGCTAGAGTCCGGGAGCTCGGGTAGCCGAGAGAGTAACTGTGTAAGCACCGCGACCGGGCACCAGGCATTGTTGGTTTTGTAGAGGTGGATATCTACGCCGGTGCCTGTCTGCTGGGTCTTGGTTACCGGGAGGTGGAGGATGAAGTGGTCCTGGTGACGGAGCAGATGACGTCTGCGAAGGACTGGGCTGTGTGGGCTGTTATGAGTGAACTCACCGGGCCGAAGGAAGCCATAGAAGGCTAGGTAAATGGCTGCCTGTATGACTAGACTGGGGAGAACACCAAAGGGGTAGCTGGTAAGTATGGTGGACATGTCCCTGAAGATGGAACTGGTGATGGGGAGCCGTTTGACTTTCACTGGCGGCTGTTGCTTCTGGATGCCGCGTAGGATGGCTCGGACTGCGTGGGACGAAAAAATAGAGGGTTTGGTAGGATCCTGAATTGAGAGGAAGTGTTGTACGCCAGCTAAGTATAAGTGGATGGTGTTAAAAGACAAGGCCAGTTGGTTGTGGCAGTATGAGGTGAAGGCTAGTATGTGCCTAGCATCTGTGGGAGTGCCTACTGTGGAGGCAACCAGAAATGTATTGAAGGCCTTCCAGGCTACCCGGTAGGCTTTCAGAGTATTGTCCGATAGAGAACGGTTGATGAGCTGCGTGGCTCCCAGTAGATGCGGCTCTAGTCCAGGGTCAACTGCGACCAATGCGGGATAGGAGCTGACGCGGTATCTGCACTGGGAACCTGTTGAAAGAAGGACCGGAAATTAAAGCGGGACAGGGCGTCAGCTGCAAGGTTATATTTCCCTGGGATAAACATGCAGACAACGTTAAACTGGTGCTGTAGAGACAGCTGCACCAGCCTGCGTAGGAAGGACATCACGGAGGGAGATTTAGACCTGCCTTTATTGACAATTTCGGCTGTGGCCTGATTGTCGGTGGTGAAGCCTACCGTTTGTCCTGACCAGGTAGAGCCCCAGAGCTGGGCGGCTGCTACCATGGGGTAGAGCTCGAAGAGTGATGAGGATTGACTAAACCCCGGGATCCTAAGTATTTGAGAAGGCCAGGGTCCGGCGAACCAATGGTGGCCAAAAATTGCTGCAAACCCTGTAGAGGCTGCGGCATCTGTGACTACCTGTGGTGAGAGAGGTGAGATGCACGGGATGAAGAGAGAGATACCATTCCAGGCGGACAAGAACTCGTCCCACATTGCTAGGTCTGCTAAAGCTGCGGTATCTAGGCAGAGGATTTGATCCGGGTCTTGTGCCTGAGAAAGGTAGACCAACAGGCGTGAGACAAAGGAGCGGCCTTGTGGAATAATGCGCATGGCATAGTTGAGCATGCCCAACAGCGACTGTAGCTGTCTCCTTGTACATCCCCTGGTCCGGGTGAACTCGTGGAGCACCGCCCTGATGCGGGTTAGTTTGTCAAGGGGCAGGCTGGCCTTCATGGAGCTGGTGTCTAGATTGACTCCGAGGAAGGTGACTGAATGTGCGGGCCCGTCCACCGTATGTTCAGCGATGGGAACATTGAGGTTCCCAAAGACGGTCCTTAATTTGTCGAGATCCCTAGGAGGTGTGCCTGGCTGTTCAATCAACAAGAAGTCATCTAGGTAGTGGATAACTTGCTGACAGCCGACCTTGTGCAGGAGAATCCACTCGAGAGACTGAGCGAATATGTCGAACAGCCACGGGCTGCTTTTGGAGCCGAACGTCAACTTCGTGGCGAAGTAATATTGATCCTTCCACTTAATCCCGTGCCAGCACCAGAGGGACGGGTGGATAGGCAACAGTTTAAAGGCGTCGGATATGTCCGCTTTGGCCAGCCACGCACCTGTGCCTACTTTAAGGATGGCCTGAATTGCCATGTCCACGGAGGAGTATTTTAAGGAGAACTCTTCTTTAGGAATCAAGGAGTTTAAGCTGGGAATGTGAGAAGAACGAGGCGCAGACAGGTCGTACACTAAACGATTTTTATTGGAAAACTTGCCCTTGACAAGCCCAATAGGGCTAACTCTCCACATATTGAAGGGGGGCTGAGTAAAGGGGCCTATGACGAAGCCTCGTTCCACCTCGTTCTGCAGCAGTAGGTCGATGGCCTGTTCGTCAGAGGCTGCTGAGCGGAGGTTTCTGCACTCGTGGGTTTGGTGGGGTAGGGAGATGAGGCCGGTGTGGAAACCTGTCGTGAAGCCACCGATGAGGAAGGTGGCTAGTGAAGGAGTGGGGTGCGTATTGAGATAGAAGCCCAGGCATAGGACGTCTATACGACTTAGTCATGAGCCTTTGTGTGCTTTGACCTCGCACAAATTTCTGGGGTGCGCTCTGTGACATATAACACAGATGTGCAGTAGGCGGCATTGGCTGTAATTGCAAGAACCATAGTTGTAGTTATTGCAGATGGCCGCACCCCCTACGGTTCGGACCGTGCGTCCAAACTTGTCCACTTGGTTCTTAGGTGCAGGGCCTGATGGGCCTAGGGCTGCGGCAGAGGTGGAGGGGAACTCTACCGGGCGACTAACCGGTATGTTGGCGCACCAGGGAGCGGTATGGGTGGAGGACTGGCAGATGGCACACAGGGGTGAACGAAGGCCGGCAAAATGCCGGCAGAATAGTTCAGTATCCATAAGGCTCCAGTCTGTGGGTGACTGGAACTGTGCCAGTTTGGCGGCTGCCTTAGCAGAGAAGGAATGATGGTAATCGTAAAATGCAAAGCCACCGTACTTGTACCCTAGGTCCACCACCGTGTGGAGATACAAATCTAGTTCTTCCCTCCTGGCAGGGGAAGCTGAGCAAACGACGTCTCTCAGCATCCCAAAGGCTAGGGTAAACTCTGGGATGGACAGTTTACGGTTCAGCCTGGGGTCCTTAGCTTTGAGGACTACGGATACATCCCCCCAGGTGTAAGCCTTGTTCTCTGCCAGGTCGTGCACTGAAATAAGCAGGGAGGCAAGGTTAACATCCTTGCCGTCCAAGATGTCCTTCCTAATGCCGGCCGGCACCAGATGTGCTGGACAGACCACGGGACATGTTCCTTCGATACCTGTTGGTAGTGGAGACGGGACTGAGGCCGGAACAGGGGTGGCTGTGGCTGGGAGTGTTTCTAAGAGGGTCACTCTGGTTTGGACATCCGTGACCGAGCTGGATAGGGACGACACCATAGCATGCAGCTGGCCTATAGCCGTTGAGATGGACTGAAGAGTAGCCTGAGGCGGGGTACTAGGCCCGGCGGTAGCTGGGGGGGTAGAGAGGAGCCTAAAAAGCTCTGCCTTCCTAGCTGTGGCTGGGAAGGGAATGCCCCTGCGTCTGAGCTCCGCTGTCAGCCTAGGGATAGTCCAGCCCCTGAAAGACTGTACGCTGTCGCTCACTGAAGGTGGGCGAGGTGACAAGGGGGCAGTAAGGTCTTCGCTGCCGAGTTGGGACATGGCTCCCGGTGAATCGCGCCCTAGGAGTGATGTCCTATCTCTTTGGGGAAGACAGATGGACGACCGGAACCTATAGAGGACGACAAAGTCAAGACTGTTTCTCTATTTTCCAAGCGAACCCACCTGTTGCTGGGTACTAAGGCGGGAGCGAACGTGTATACACATATATATATATTGATGCGTGCCTTAGCGTACATATATATGTGTACCAGTCTGGTTTGCTGCCGCCTTTTCCACTCCTACCCCTCTTCTTTTTTTTTTTTTTTTTTTTTTTTACCTGGGAGATAACGTCCAAGCTGGTGCAGGGTGAACCTACTAAACTTGACTGACCTGGAGAGAGAAACAACAGATGACAATTGTTGAGGAGCCTAACAAGTAAACTGACAAGCGATGTAAGCGGCTGGCTAATACAACCGAAGTGCACCGGTGAGTAGATATTTCTTCGCCACAACTTCTAAATCATCACGCCTCTATTTCCCTCATTTTCCCTGTCTTTTCCTTTGGCCGTTTTTTTTTTTTTTATATATATATATTTTTTTTTTGGTCCCAATCCGAAGTTTTTATTGCGTAAAGGACGAAGCGTGGGACGACTCATGTCCAATGCGGGAGCATAAGTAAGTGCTGTAACTGTGGCCGTACGACCAGGCAACCTGTGGAGAAAACGAATGAAATGTGGCTGTTCCCTCTGGGGCACGCCGAACCGAATCGATGCATCGTGGATGCTACTGGATTCGAGTCGGAGCGCTATAAGTGACCGTGAAATGAAGCATGATTGCCGTGACAGAGGCACAACTGGTCGTGTCGCAAGTGCGACTGACAACAGAACGGACTCTGGAGCACGTACTGAAATGTGGGAAATAACCTGGGGCGAACTGGAACGAATCGGTGCATGTGACCGTGCGACTGGATTCGAACCGGAACGCGGAACGTGACAGTGAAATGAACTGAAGAACTACTGTCATGACAGAGGCCTGGGACGGCCGGCCACAGACTGAGGCTGAAACCGACCCGGTCTTCTGGAGCATGCACTGAAATGAGGCAGAAAAAACCCAACAAAAACCTGGGACCGTCCGGACGAATCGATGCATGTGGATGCAACCGGATTCGAACTGGGCGTACTAGATGAGGATGAAATGTTTCCCATGATAGAGCTGCGACTCGGAGAGGACGCGACCTGCGACCGTCAACGAACGGGCTCTAGCGCATGTACTGAAATGAGGCCAACGTGACTGGGACACGTCGATCGAACCTGTGCGTTTTGACAAAGCGACTGGCATCGATTCGAACGTAACAGGTGACGTGAAATGACTCCCATGACAGAGACCCGGGTTGATTGGTAACGAACGGGCTCTGGAGCATGTACCGAAATGGGGCCAAGATAACTGGGATACGTCGATCGAACCTGTGCGATTTTTGAAACCGCGACTGGTATCGATTCGAACGTAGTAGGTGACGTGAAATGATTCCCATGACAGAGACCCGGACGGTTAGGAACGAGCGGGCTCTGGAGCATGTACCGAAATGAGGCAGAGCAACTAGGGGCACACCGGAACGAATCGGCGCATTTAGCGGATGCGACTGGATTCGAATCGGAGCGCAGTAAGTGACAGGTGAAATGAAGGAATGACCTACGTGAGCCAGCTTGTGGCAGAGGTACGAGTCGTTGTGCCGTGAGATACGACTGGCAACGATTTGACTGCAGAACACGATTAACAAGATTATACAACCAGCTACTAAACAGTGCATTTACAAGCAATATCTACCGAACGACGCCCGTGAAATGAAGGGCGTTTGCGAACATGGTGCGTTTGAGTGATAACAACCCGGTATCATAACGAACGACATGATATTTTCAGGTTTTAACGACACTCAAACAAAAATAGAAAGGAAGGTCAATCGAGACCCCTACCTGTGGCAGTCGAGCCAGCGACGTTGTACAAAACCAGACGGAACACGAGAACCACGAGACTTTCTAGAAGAGAGACGTCTATCCGAATGGTAATCAATGGCGATCAACACGAGCTGTCGGCCTAGTGACGTGATATTGCGCACCGGAAACCGACAACTACCACAGGCGAACGGGCTGGTTAAATACCCTCCGGGCTCCTCCCATAAATTCAGGCCACCATACTGGCCTTCCTACATATATATATATATATATATATATATATATATATACAGTCTCGTGTATGTGTATATATATATATATATATATATATATATATATATATATACTCTGCATCCGGTGTAGCCTATATTTACAGTGCATTCTGTGGTGTTCTGTTTCTAATACACTTCAGGCGGTGTACACAGTATCTAATACAGTGTGTACAGCATCTATAACATTTCTGGTGGTGTACACAGTATAAAATACAGTGCAACCATAGTACAGTTGCTAATACAGTGCAGGCAGTGTACACAGTATCTAATACAGTGCATACAGTTTCTACTACACTTCTGGTGGTGTATACAGTATCTAATACAATGTAGTGTGGTGTTGCAAAACAAAATATACATAATGTCCAGAGGCAGATGCTCACGGGTCACTTAAAGAGAGCTAGCAGCCTCTGTGTCTACAGTCAACAATGCTGGTCATGGACATGGTGCATCCTCTGCAGGTGGCCGTGGGGCACACTTGTCCTTTTTTTCTGCTGCTGGCCAGAACATGCAGAAGAGTTGATGGAGTGAATAACAAAGCCATCCTCATCCTCTGACACCCAGGCTCAGAGTAGTTTGCCTTCCAATGCAGCTGCCAATGCGGCCTATTCCACCAGCACCTTGTCCATAGTCACTCCCTCTGTAGCTTCACCGTCATGCACAGAGGAGTCTCCAGAATTATTCGAACACAGCGTCGGGTACATGCAGCTGTGCTGGAGGATGAGCAGCGATTTGAAAGGCTCCGATGTTAATTCTCAGGTTGAGGAAGCGAGTAACATGAGCCTAGAGAGAGGGAGTGTCCAAGAAGGACAAAAAACTGGCAGTCATGCTCCCCAAGTTTGCTCTAGTGACGAGGAGGGAGGGGATGATGAGGTTACTGACTGTACTTAGGTGACTGAGAGGAGAAGGCACAACTCCAACAGGCAGCCACCCTATTGCATCACACCACAGAGCTCCTCAGGTGCAGGGTGCTACTGACTCCCACTGACTTTTAAAAGTTCCTTGGTGTGGGCCTTTTTCAACACGTGTGCAGCAGATCGCACCGTTGCTGTGTGCAACATATGTCTGAATCGGATCAAGTGTGGCCAGAACAGCAGCCGATTGGGCACCACATGCTTGACCAGACATATGATGACCTGCCATGAAGTTCGTTGGCAACAGTACTTGAAAGATCCACATCAAAGAAAAAGGCGGACTTCTCCTTGCTCCTCATCTGTGATCTTCAACCCCACTATACCTCCAGTCCTCTCAAAAACCTGTACTGAGAGGAATGACGGTATAGCAATAGGTGTCCCAAGTACTTGCAGCCAATCTGCTGACAGTATACCACCATCTGATTTTAGCAGGCAAATTTCCCTACCCCAGTTGCTGAACCGTAAAAAGAAATTGGGTCCCAGCCATCCACATGCTCAGTTTCTATATGCTAGCTTGGCCAAATTGCTAGCACTGCAACTGCTGCCTTTTCAGCTGGTAGACTCTGCCCCCTTTCATGAATTTGTGGAATGTGCTGTACCTCAGTGTCAGGTTCGTTCCAAAATGCCATTTCTTTTCCTTTAGAAATGTAATTTTCCTCTGGTATTGTTCTAAACACAGGAAAAATGAGCTACTTTACAAGCATACTATGGACACCCCCCAGGCACAATATTTAACCACCTCAATACAAGGCACTTGACTCCCTTCCTGCCCCAATTTTCAGCTTTCATCGCTGTAGCTGTTTAAATTACAATTGCGCAGTCATGCTACACTGTACCCAAACAGAATTTTTAGCATTTTGTTCCCACAAATAAAACTTTCTTTTGGTGGTATTTGATCATCTCTGTGTTTTTTTATTTTTTGCTAAACAAATAAAAAAAGACCTAAAATTTTGAAAAAAAGCAAAACTGTTTTTCTTTTGTTTCTATTAAATTTTTTTGTAAATAAGTAATTTTTCTCCTTCACTGATGGGCACTGATAAGGCAACACAGACGGGCACTGATAATGAAGCACCAATGAGGTGGCACCAATGAGGTGACACTGATGGGCACTGACAATGGGTACTGATAGGCGGCATTGATGGGCACTGGTAGGTGGCACTGATGGGTGGCACTGATATGCAGCACTGATGGGCATTGATAGGCGGCACTTATGGGCACTCATGGGTGGTACTGGTGGGCACTGAAAGTCTGCACTGATGGGTAACTATGGGTGGCACTGCTGGGCACTGAAAGGCAGTACTGCTGGGCAGTGATCAGTGGCACTGATGGGCACTGATATGCCCTGATGGTCCTGGGTGAGCATCCGAGGGGGGACTACACTGATAAACAATCAGCACAGACCCCCTGTCAGAAGAGCAGCTGATCGACTCTGGAAAAGCCAGTCAATGGCCCTTCCTGTTTACATCATGATCAGCCAAGATTGGACAAGGCTAATCACGTGGTAAAGAGCCTCTGTCATAGGCTCTTTACCGAGATCGTACTCACACACCACACCACTGATTGCCGTGATGCGTCCCCCACGGGCGTGCGAGAGCGGTTGTTCTGGGAGGCCGTCATATGACGTCCACCCAGAATGAGAGCCGCGCCGCCCAGGCTTCATTTGACAGCCGGCGGGCGGGAAGCTGTTAAAGGAATGTTTCATTTTTATTGTTTCACTTTAAGCATTATTAAAATCACTGCTCTCAAAAAAAAGCCTGTTTTTTTTTTTTTTGCATTGATACATGTCCCCTAGGGCAGGACCCGAGGCCACAAACACTTTTTATGGCAATAACTTGCATATAAGCCTTTAATAAGCCTTTTAGCACTTTTGATTTTTCACGTTCGTGTCCCATAGACTTTAACAGTGTTTGCCTGTTCAAACTACTTTTTTGCCTGTTCGCATGTTCTTCTGCGAACCGAACTGGGGGAGTGTTCAGATCATCCCTAGTAATCAGCATGGATTCATGCAGAATTGCTTTTTCCAAACCAATCTATTAACATTCTATGAAAAAGTGAGCTGCCATCCAGATAAAGGAAGGTCTGTGGATGGTGGTGTATCTGGATTTTGCAAAGGCATTCCATACAGTTCCCCATAAATGTTTACTGTACAAACTAAGGTCTGTTGGCAGGGACCATAGGGTGAGTACCTGGATTAAAAATTGGCTACAGGGGTGGGTCCAATGTGTGCTGATAAATAGGGCGTACTCGGAATGGTCTAGTGTGTTAAGTGGGGTCCCCCAAGATATGTCCTGGGACCAATGCCATTTAATTTATTCATAAACTATATAGAGAATGGGATAACCAGCCTAATCTCAGTATTTGCAGATGATACCAGGGGCGGATCCAGAGTCTAGTCTCGGGAGGGGCACTGCTATAAAATATGTTTTTTTGGGGGCAATTTATATGGGAAATGGCTGGTATTTGCGCTTCAATCATTACGGCACCATGGTTGTTATGGTGTCAGGATGATTGAAGCGCATTATTTCTATTAATACATTGTAATATAAAATTAAATGGTTCATCTCACCATAATGCAGAATCAGTGGGAGCCCTGAGGATGTCACTTGCCATGTCACCTGCCACCAAATGTGGATTGTCACTTGCCACGTCACCTGCCACACATTGCGGATTGTCACTTGCCACGTAGCCTGCCACACATTGCGGATTGCCACTTGCAACGTAGCCTGCCACACATTGCGGATTGTCACTTGCCACGTCACCTGCCACACATTGCGGATTGTCACTTGCCATGTCGCCTGCCACCAGATGCGGATTGCCACGTAGCCTGCCACACATTGCGGATTGCCACTTGCCACGTCACCTGCCACACATTGCGGATTGTCACTTGCCACGTTGCCTGACACACATTGTGGATTGCCACTTGCCACGTCACCTGCCACACATTGGGGATTGTCACTTGCCACGTCACCTGCCACACATTGCGGATTGTCACTTGCCACGTCACCTGCCACACATTGCGGATTGTCACTTGCCACGTTGCCTGCCACACATTGCGGATTGCCACTTGCCACGTCACCTGCAACACATTGTGGATTGTCACTTGCCACGTTGCCTGCCACACATTGCGGATTGCCACTTGCCACGTCACCTGCCACACATTGCGGATTGCCACTTGCCACGTCACCTGCCACACATTGCGGATTGTCACTTGCCACGTCGCCTGCCACACATTGCGGATTGCCACTTGCCACGTAGCCTGCCACACATTGCGGATTGTCACTTGCCACGTCGCCTGCCACACATTGCGGATTGCCACTTGCCACGTAGCCTGCCACACATTGCGGATTGTCACTTGCCACGTCACCTGCCACACATTGCGGATTGTCACTTGCCACGTCACCTGCCACACATTGCGGATTGTCACTTGCCACGTTGCCTGCCACACATTGCGGATTGCCACTTGCCACGTAGCCTGCCACACATTGCGGATTGCCACTTGCCACGTTGTCTGCCACACATTGCGGATTGCCACTTGCCACGAAGCCTGCCACACATTGCGGATTGTCACCTACTGTGTCACTTTTCTGCTAAGGTGGTCTTTTGTTGGGTCCCAGAGTGAAGATAGGCAGCAGAGAGATGATGCAATCTCTCTGCTGCACACAGCTTCTTACACAGTGAGGGCAGGACTGGAGGGATGCAGGGCAGTGAGAGATGATGTCATCTCCCTGCTCCCCTGCCTGCTGGCTTCCTGATTGGCCAGCAGCCCTCCTAAGCTGCCCAGCTGCCCCCCCCCTCACCCATCCACTCAGCGCGGGTACCCGCGGAACCGGCCGCGATTGGACCCGCGGAACCGGCCGCGATTGGACCCGCGGAACCGGCCCGCTGGTACCCGCGGAACCGGCCGCGATTGGACCCGCGGAACCGGCCCGCGGGTACCCGCGGAACCGGCCGCGATTGGACCCGCGGAACCGGCCGCGATTGGACCCGCGGAACCGGCTTTGCTGTCATCAGCTGCCGGTATTCTCGGAGGGGGCAATTGACCCGTTGCCCCCCCCCTGGATCCGCCCCTGGATGATACAAAGTTAAACAGGGCCATTACTTCTGCGCAGGATGTGGAAACCTTACAAGAAGATCTAAATAAAATAATGGGATGGGCAACTACATGGTGAATGAGATTTAATGTTGAAAAATGTAAAGTAATGCATTTGGGTGCTAAAAAATAGGAGCGCAAGTTACTCACCAGGGGGAGAACCTCTGGGGGAATCTAGGATGGAAAAGGACCTAGTAGATGACAGGCTCAGTCAGCAACGGCATGCAATGTCAAGCTGCTGCAAGCAAAACCAACAGAATATTGGCATACATTAAAAAGGGGATTTACTCCAGAGATAAAACAATAATTCTCCCACTCTACAAGACTCTGGTCCACCCACATCTTGAGTATGCCACCCAGTTCTGGGCACCAGTCCTCAGAAAGGATCTGCTGAAACTGGAGAGAGTCCAGAAAAGGGCAGCAAAGCTAATAAAGGGACTACAGGATCTCAGTTATTAGACACGTGCATTCGTTTTCGTCCGAATTTCAGCTATTTTCGTTTTGACAAACGATAACGAAAGCACAGAATCGGAAAAATGAAAGATCCGACATAAATAAATGCTTTATTTTAGTTTTCGTTGTTACAACAGTTCAATATAGAATAGGAGATTGGAAGTGACTCTGACAATAACAATCTGTGTCTATAGAACCTGTGGTCGAATGTGCCTAACCTTACCTCTATTAGCCCCTGTACACACGGTCGGAGATTTCCACAACCAAATCCGTCGGATTTTGCCCATCGGATTTTGTCCGTCGGATCTTGTCCGAAACTGTTGCATACACACGGTCTGACGAAGTTGGCGAAAAATCCGATCTTTCAGAACGTGATGATGTAATTTCGTTACGATGGGACTACATTCAGGCTAGTAGCCAATAGCTTTGATGTAGGAATTTGATCTGAGCATGCGTGGCACTTGGTCCGATCAAAATTCTCTACACATGATCGGAGTATGTCCGACCGGCCCAGTTGGTCGGGAAATATTTCCAACATGTTGGAAAATTGGGTCCGACGGATATTCCGACGGAATCAATCCGATGCATACCACACACAGTCGGATTATCCGAACGACACGGTCCGATAGGACACATTCCGACGGATTCTCCGACCATGTGTACAAGGGCTTAGTCCAAGATTATATAGAGAAAATATTCGACAGAGGAAAAAGATTTGACAGAGAGAAAAGATTCTGCAAGTTACTGTCCTAAAAAGTGTTTGGGGACCCGGGTCCTGCCCCAGGGGACATGTATCAATGCAAAAAAAAAAGTTTTAAAACCAGCCGTTTTTTCAGGAGCAGTGATTCTAATAATGATTAAAGTGAAACAATAAAAGTGTAATATTTCTTTAAATTTCGTACGGGGGGGGGTCTATAGTATGCCTGTGAAGAGGCGCATGTTTCCCGTGCTTAGAACTGTCCCTGCACAAAATGTCAATTATGCAGGAAAAAAAGTCCTTTAAAATCACTCGCAGCTATTATGAATTGTCAGCTCCGTAATACAGAGAACACTCATTGAAAGTCATTGATAAAAATAAATTAATAAATAAATAAATAAAAAGCACATGGGTCCCCCAAATTCAATTACCAGGCCCTTCAGGTCTGGTATGGATATTAAGGGGAATCCTGCGTCAAATTTAAAAAAAAAAATTGACGTGGGGTTCCCCCTAAATATCCATACCAGACCCTTCTGGTGGTCTATATGTCTATATATATGCGGAGGGCGGGGCCACCCGTCACCTGACCACGCCCCCCTCTGACTCAAGGGGAAACCCGGGCTTCCCCGTGATGTATGGGTGACCCCGGCCCCTCTGATGTAACGGAAACCTGCCTGTGTTACATCAGAGGGGGGAGGGGTCACCCATACGTCACAGGGAGGCCCGGGTTTCCCCTTGCGTCAGAGGGGGGCGGGGTCTGGTGACGGGTGGCTCCGCCCTCCGCATGTGTTTGTCTTATTTAACTATTTTTTACACTTTCTTTGTGAAATGGTAGGGGTACCATTTCAAACAGGGGGGGCGGGATCTGGGGGTCCATTTGTTAAAGGGGGCTTCCAGATTCTGATAAGCCCCCTGCCCGCAGACCCCCACAACCACCGGCCAGGGTTGTGGGGATGAGGCCCTTCTCCACATCAACATGGGGACAAGGTGCTTTGAGGGGTCACAGACCCCCAAAGCATCCTCCCAATGTTGAGGGCATGTACCGGTTCAGGAGAGAGGGGGGCGCTCTCTTGTCCCCCCTCTTTTCCTGCGGCCTGCCAGGTTGCGTGCTCGGATAAAGGTTCTGGTATGGATTTTTAGGGGGAACCCCACGTCAATTTTTTTTTTAAATTTGACGCAGGGTTCCCCTTAATATCCATACAAGACCTGAAGGGCCTGGTAATTGAATTTGGGGGACCCCCACACTTTTTATTTATTTTTATTTTTTTTTATCAATGACTTTCAATGAGTGTTCTTTGTATTACGGAGCCGACAATTCATAATAGCTGCGAGTGATTTTAAAGGACTTTTTTTCCTGCATAAATGACACTTTGTGCAGGGACAGTTCTAATCACCAGAAACATGCGCCCCTTCACAGGCATACTATAGACACCCCCCATACGAAATTTAAAGGAATATTACACTTTTATTGTTTCACTTTAATCACTATTAAAATCACTGCTCCCGAAAAAACCTCAGTTTTTAAAACTTTTTTTTGCATTGATACATGTCCACTGGGGCAGGACCCGGGTCCCCAAATACTTTTTAGGACAGTAACTTGCATATTAGCCTTTAAAATCAGCACTTTAGATTTTGAACGTTGGAGTCCCATAGACTTTAATAGGGTTCTAAAGTTCACACGAAGTATGCTATATACTAGCTCCGTCAAATCTTCTTTATACATTCGACAGACACCATAAACCTTCAAAGATAGATTCGACCGTAATTCATGTGGATTTTCAGACGAATGCAATTTTTGAACGAAAAACAAAATAAATAAAAACAAATTTCGTGAGTAACTAAATAAATACATTTTTTGGACGAAAACAAAATTCCGAAACAAAATATTTTACTCTGCACATTTATTGAGACATCACGGTTTAGTAGATGTTTGGTGATCCCAGTGCACATTGGCCCAGGCCATCTTGTTGTTGAGGCCTCTAACCATCTTCTCTATTACCTAATCTATGGGATTTTGCCTACTACCTGCCAGACTGGCACTTCTCCATTCTATTTTTTGTTTTTACCCATGTGACCGGTTTTAACCAATGGTTTTGGGGACGCTACACCTACAGTAATTGCAAAACTATCCCTGGGGAAGGAGTTCAGTGACTCCAATGCATGCGTTCATATATAGATGTTATGAAAGCTACTATGTTAAATAACTGCATGGGAATGTGTACCCCCCAGTTTTATTGCACCACTTTTTTGATATTTGAGTAAATCTCAAGTCGTATACTCTTTTGATAATAAATATATGTTGACCTTTTTTAAAAGTAAGTATTGATGTACACTCTTTGAGCCTTTAAAGTCCCATTTTTATTACAAGGGGAAAACGTATTTTTGCATGAGCACAGACGCTTTTTCACCTTAATGCATACAACCACTTTAGGCTGGGTTCACAATGCCATGCGGAGCGGCTCACAGCAGCGGGTCCGGTGCATCCCTGTTCATCGTTTCAGGTCCGATTTAGGTCTGATTTTTTTGCCTCAATTCGGACCTAAGATGGACCAGAAGACACACAGTACTCCTGTGCAATTCGCTCCGCAGCCATCACAGAGCTGTGAACCGGCTCGATTGAGAGCCTGTCACAGTTTCCTGACATGTGAATTGGATAAAGGGAAACCCGCATTCGATTTGCAATAGTGTAAACCAAGCCTTAAAGACCAGGAAGAGATCTGTGGCACATTTGCGCACTCCCGAGGTCCTAGATGCCAGTGGAGTGTGTGCAAGCGCAGACCCGGTAGAGACCTGAAACACATCTGCCCATGCGTGGCATATTTATTCTGCTCAGGAGAGGAGGTGCAGGACAAAATATGGGGGACTAAAGTTCCTCTTGAATGTCACGTTTATCATTAACTCCAAAGTACAGTGCATTGAAAAAGTATTCATACTCCTTAAAAATTTTCACTATTTGCCATGTTACAACTAAAAACGTAAATCTATTTTATAGTGATTTTATGTTGTAGACCAAAACAAAGTGGCACAAAACTGTGAATTGGGAGGAAAATTATAAATGGTTTTCAACAAATAAATATGTGAAAAGTGTAGCGTGCATTTGTATTCAATACTTTGTAGAATCACCTTTCACTGCAATTACAGCCCCAAATTCTTTTTGGGGATGTCTCTACCAGCTTTGCACATTAAAGCCACGTACACACGTAGCCGTCTGTCCGATGTACTTAGTCTGGCGGACTTCCCGCCAGACTGTGCGTCTGACTTTCCGAACAGGCTACTTGCCCACACACGGCACTTTTTCAGCGGACTAATACGGCGTACTAAGTCCGCCGTACTATCCGCCCTACTTTTGAAATGAACGGACTTGCCCACACACACGGAGGAAAGTCCGCTCATTTCGAGCGCGTCTCCAGGTAGGCGGGGCCCGCGAAGGAGAAGTCGCTGGCCCCGCCGCCTGGTATGGACTTAAAGGGGAACCCCAACGCCGAAAAAAATCGGCGTGGGGGTCCCCCCCAAGTCCACAACAGACCCTTGTCCGAGCGCGCTACCCGGCCGGCTAGGAAAGGGGGCGCGAGAGCGAGCGCCCCCCCCCCCTCCTGAGCCGTACCAGGCCGCGTGCCCTCAACATGGGGGGTGCCTTGGGGAAGGGGGGGCCGCGCACGGCCCCCCCACCCCAAAGCACCTTGTCCCCATGTTGATGAGGACAAGGGCCTCTTCCCGACAACCCTGGCCATTGGTTGTCGGGGTCTGCGGGCGGGGGGCTTATCGGAATCCGGGAGCCCCCTTT
The DNA here is from genome assembly GCF_037356315.1 of Lithobates pipiens. NCBI lineage: Eukaryota > Metazoa > Chordata > Amphibia > Anura > Ranidae > Lithobates > Lithobates pipiens. The sequence continues at coordinate 145,210,178 of NW_027507787.1, read as the reverse complement.
AATAAGGGGGCCCCCCACCCTATGTGAATGAGTATGGGGTACAATGTACCCCTGCCCATTCACCTGTAAAATAAAAGTACAAAAAAAACACAACACACGAGATAAAATACTTTATTGCACAGCTCTGGGGGTCTTCCGTCTTCGGGGGTCTTCTCGCCGGACTCCTCCGCTATCTTCTTGTAGCTCTTTTACTAGCGGAGGAGTCCGGCTTTCTTCCTCGCCGCCGGCCTCTTCTTCCGACTTCGGGGGTCTTGTCCCCCTCTTCGGTTCTTCTGCCTGGCCACCGCGCCTTCTTCTAGCTCTTTTACAGGCGGTGGTCCGGTCTTCTGTCACCGCCTTCCGTTCTTCTGTTCTTCTCTTCTTCTTCTTCAGATGTTGCCTCGCCGAGTCCTCCGCTCACAATGACAGGGAACGGGCACACGGCGACTTATATAGGGACAAGGGGCGGGGTCTTCGGTGGATGTCACATGGGTTCATGTCACATGGGTTGATGTCATATGGCGACAGTCCCAGCATCCTCCGGGACTGTGACATCGTAAGGGGGCGGGGTCACCATGTGACATGAACCCATGTGACATCCACCGAAGACCCCGCCCCTTGTCCCTATATAAGTCGCCGCCTGCCCGTTCCCTGTCATTGTGAGCGGAGGACTCAGCGAGGCAACATCTGAAGAAGAAGAAGAGAAGAACGGAAGGCGGCGGCGGCGACAGAAGACCGGGCCACCGCCTGTAAAAGAGCTAGAAGAAGGCGCGGTGGCCTGGCAGAAGAACCGAAGAGGGGGACAAGACCCCTGAAGTCGGAAGAAGAGGCCGGCGGCGAGGAAGAAAGCCGGACTCCTCCGCTAGTAAAAGAGCTACAAGAAGATAGAGGAGGAGTCCGGCGAGAAGACCCCCGAAGACGGAAGACCCCCGGAGCTGTGCAATAAAGTATTTTATCTCGTGTGTTGTGTTTTCGGACAAGGGTCTGTTGTGGACTTGGGGGGGACCCCCACGCCGACCAGGTGGGAAATACTTGAACTCATTGAGCACTGGGCCAATCGAGATGGACCGGGCGCCACCCCTGCCTTCTAGCTAGTCCCTGGTCTACTACCCTCCATAGCCAGCTAGTTTTCTGTCTTTTTCCCCCCGGGATCCCCAAAATTCCTCTTCCTTGCTTTCCTAAGAGGAGGTAAAACCTAATACATATTCATGTAAATACACTTTGTTCCTTTCTAATTCACCTTTTTGGTCCAGTATTTATTTCTATTTCCTAATGGACCTTTTGGTCTTTTTGATTCACTGATCCTTTTTGGTCCACTTTGATAATTTATTCATTCACTCTTTTCACTTTCCTTTCTATACTACGGAACTCTCCCAGCTATTGAGTGTTGATATATCACCTTTGGCTCTCCTCACAATTTCCGAATTTTATTCCAGTCCACTGGGGGTAAACATTTTTCTTCTCCTCCTCTTTCTGGTGGTTCTCTTCACACCCTCTTATTTAATTTTCATCTATTTATTTTATTTTATTATGATCATATTTATATCTTTATATACCTAGCAAACCCTGATAACATTTTAATCTGTCGCTGGTGCTGTGATATATTCCTCCCCCAGTCGCCGGGAGGAACTCTTTCCCTTTGCACCTTTGGGCTTGACCAGGAGCAGAGACGGGCTTGAAAGGAGAGGTAGGAATATGCCTCTACGTTTAAATTGTAATGATGACATTTTTTCTCTCATGTCTCAACAAACTTTATAGATTTATTCTAATTTATTAACATTTGTGAGTTTGATATTAACGACATGTCTATATTTACTTGTATATCTGCAGACTTAGGTGTTATCCTGACGAAGCAATTAAGCGAAACTAGTTGAATAATCACCTCATGAGTCTCTACCAACTGTATTTTGAGATTTCGTATATATTTTTATATGTCTCTTTTTTATCTGTTTTCTTTAAATAAATTGTCTTTTTATGATTTATTGTCTTGATATCTATCTTTTATGTAAAAATACCTCATGTGCCCCGTAATAGTCCCGATACTCACCCCCCTTTTTCTGTTGATGTCTCCCCTGGGAGATAGGAGACATCCACATTTTCTCTAAATCTGTTTTAAACTTGTCCACAGCTTTATCCTTAACCTGTCTGGTGTGTTCCTTGGCCTTCATGATGCTGTTTGTTCATTAAGGTTCACTAACAAACCTTTTAAGGCTTCCCAGAACAGCTGTATTTATACTGAGATTTAATTACACACAGGTGGACTCTATTTACTAATTAGGGGACATCTAAAGGCAATTGCTTCCACTAGATTTTAGTTAGGGGTATCAGAGTAAAGGGGGCTCAATACAAATGCACGCTACACTTTTCAGATATTTATTTGTAAAAAAAAAAAAAATGAAAACAATTTATCATTTTCCTTCCACTTCACAATTATGTGCCACTTTGTGTTGTTCTATAACATAAAATCCTAATAAAATATATTTTAGTTTTTGGCTGTAACATGATAAAGTGTGGAAAATTTCAAGGGGTATGAATACTTTTTTAAGGCACTGTATTTGAACAAAATGAACAAACAATTTACAGAAATATTAGACATTTTGCTGAAATTGTGGCAAGGCAAAGTCAGTCAAATTCTATTTATGACTTGTCCTTCCCAACACAGCAATGCTCGCTGATTTTGTACAGGTGTATGCATCTAGTAATTTTCCATTTTGTGTAAAAACACCAATCACTTATATAATATAAACACTTATATAATGCCCATACTTATTAATGATTAGCAATGTTGGGGGTCAGTCTCCGTGACCCCACCCCCATCTCTGTACATCTCTATATATACACACAGCTGTATGTAGAGAGTGTGCAGCTGACAGAGGCTCCGCGGGGACCAAGGTGAGTGTGGACACGGCATGGTAGTCCTATCACTACTGGTGATGGAGGGATTCTGCTTCATTATGTTTTGTCTTTACAGATGATGCTGACCTGGATTGTTGGAATTTTTTGCCTGGGTGCCGTAAAAGGTAGAACAAAACAAATTTATTTGATATCTCCTCCTATATGTGTTTTCAAAGCTTGCAATTTTAAAGCTAAAGTTTAATCTGCTTATAAATTTCTTCCCCTGGTTTCATGAAATTGAAAATGTAAATATTAAATAAAATGTTTCCATTTTTATTACATTCCATATTTTAGGATTGGTGATGTCATCACTGCATCTCTGTGCTTCTCTATGCCACACAGGCAGATCTTGTCTGGTGGGAGGGACTTGCAGGGTCCTCTCAAGAGACATCAGTACTGATAAAAGCAGTGGGATGGATCTTGGGAGGAGCTATGCAAATATCAAAATGTCTTAATTGGTGGATGTCAGTTTGGAGGAGTGATTGTTCCTGGACAGGATGTATTTGCACACTGACCACCCTAGGCAATGCCTACGTGGGATGGTGAACCTATATGATTGAAAGAACTGAAATCCAATGAATTAAAGGGGCGAGCTAGGGACTGAAAAGCTGGGGAGGAAAGCGCTTGATGATGCTGGGTGTCCAGGGTTGCCACCTTTTCTTCAAGTCAAACCTGAACACTTTAGTGGCACACAGCAACTTTTTAATTTTTTTTAATAGTAAAACTTATATATATAGTTTGCAATAAAATAACATTTCTAATCATATGAACTTAATCCCAAAAGTCCCCCTTTACATCGGAGTCCACAGAGTCCCCCTTTTACATCTGAATGAATCAGCAGAGTTACCCTGTTCCTTCTGAACTCGCAGAGTTCCCTCACACTGTAAGGGGGGACGCTGCAGATTCTGAAGTAACGGGGGGGGGGGGGGGGGGCGACTTGAAAATAAGGGATGTTCTGGGAACCCGGATTTATAGGGGAACACTGTGTCCTCTGGTGTAAAGGGGAACTCTGATGCAAGGGGTTCTCTGAGAACCCGGATTTACCTTACTGTGTACTGTATGAGGAGAGAGAAGGGGGGAGACTTCAGTCACAGACAAGGATGGATGGTGAGCTCACTCACCCCTTGCAGTCAGCACCTCTCATCCAGATGTATCTGAGGCTGTTGACAATTTGAATAAAGTCCAGGATGTTAGTGCTGGCTTTGGGCAGTGTGAAAGAGAGTGAAACAGACACTGTTGGCTTAGACAACTGCAGCCAGCAACCCTGATGGTAAGCTATAATCTAGTCTGAATAATGTGTCCGGGTTTCAGGTGGTCAGAAAACCGGATGCATGATTCCAAACCCGAACTGTCCGGGTGAATCTCGGACAGGTGGTGACCCTATGCACCCTATGGTCCTCCAACCAGGAAATGAGGCTCTATCTGAGTTGTTCTAATGCACATTGTGAGAAGCTCACAGTGTGCAGTGAATTCAAAGTAAGGGAATTCAATAGAGGAAAGGAAACTGTGCAACTGTGCAAGACTGAAGAGAAGGTCAGATTTCATAACTTAGTTGGCCAACAAATAGTAACACAAAAACTCAAAATTTACTCCCTTATAAAATAATAACTCTTCTTTTTACTAAAAACCACAGTCACAGTTATGGAGGTGCTGGTATGAACACATTGGGGTTCATTTATTAAAACTGGAGAGTGCAAAACCTGGTGCAGCTCTGCATAGAAACCAATCAGCTTCCAGGTTTAAGCCCTGGTTCACATTGGAGCGATTTGGCAAGCGATTTGACATGTCAAATCGCATGCCAAATCAGCGGCAATTGCTGGCAATGGCACCATCTGAATCACAAATTTGTGGCACAGCACCGATTCCCAACGACTTTGGGGTGCGATATTCATTGACATCTGTGCAGCAACCTGCACAAATGTCTCTGAAATTTAATTTCCACTGTCATTGGGAACAAGGGCTTATTGTCAAAGCTTAAAGCAGAGGTCCGCCCACCGCTGCAAAAATTAAAAGGCAGCAGTTGCTCATACTGGTATTGATGTCCCGGGCGGTGACATCAATACCCGCCGCTGAGGCTCCCGGAAGTGGGAATAGGATACTGGGCACATCATGTCCTCTCCAAGAGATTCCACTATTTGCAAAAGGAAAAAAAATCTGTATTAATGAAAAATAAATAAGTATTATTAATAAGAATACTTTTCTATTAAAAAATAATAATAATACTAATCATATATATATATATATATATATATATATATATATATATATATATATATATATATAATTTATTTTATTCTCCTTAATTTGCTCTCTAATGTGTGCAATATCCTCAGTTGAACAGTTATTATTCCATCAAGAAGTAATGTATGTATTTAATGTGCAGCCTGCTGGATTGATCTGTTGAGTTCTTTCATGATTTTAGGAAAACCTTCCTGCCATAGCTCCCAGCTTTGGTCAGCCCCATCTCTTGTTAGATTCTCAATTACATAAAATATCCAGTAGGGATGGTGGGAGCTCCCCATAATGTGCACAGGAGGTGTGCAGAGCCAGGAACTCAGCAAAGGGACGGTGGAAACCCCTCATAAAATATCCAGACCCAGGAACTCAGAGCAGAGTTCTCACCCAGAAAGTCCCTTGGGGAAGGAAAAGTAATTTATTTGGCATAACGTGTAGTAGGTACATGTACCCCTTTGGGCCCCCTTACACTTTTCAATCCTGGTGGGTTACGTTAACACGTATTAAGGTCTCTGGGCTGGCTATGAATGTACCAGAATGGACATGCTCCTACTCCATTGAAGGGTATGCAGAGCCAGGAACTCAGCACAGGGATGGTGGAAACCCCTCATAATGGACACAACAGGTGTGCAGACCTTGGAACTTACCACAAGCATGGTGGAAACCCCTCATAAATAAGGCTATCAACAGGTCTGCAGACCCTGGGGCTCTGTACAGAAATGGTGGGAACCTCTCATATTGGGCACAGCAGATGTGCAAACCTGGAAACTTATAATAGGGATGGTGGCAACTCTTCATAAGGGTTTCAACATGTGTGCAAACCCTTGAATTTAGTGCAGGGATGGTGGGAACCCCTCATAATGGAAAATTGAACACAGGGATCTCACTAATAAATCCCTGGAATAGAAGATAGAAGAGACTGTTGTGGTGGGGTTTAATTCTCCAGCACTCCCCAAACATCACAATTTAAGTTTTGTATGTATTGCCTCGTTTATATCCCTGAAATCACATTTCTCAATTCCATCCAGGCGCCGAGGTCTGCTATAACAGAGTGGGATGCTTCAATGATGCCAAGCCCTGGGCTGGCACTTTGGAGAGACCCATTACAAAGTTACCCTGGTCACCAGAACAGATCAACACTCGATTCCTGCTGTACACCAGAAGCAACCAGAACAGTTTTCAGGTAATGTATAATGTATGTGGTTTAGCGCTGGGGGAGGGGGAGCATTTGGAGCGGGTGATGGTTTGTTACTGAAATGAACTTTGAGGGTTGGTTGATTCAAATCAGGGCCAGTGATAAAGCAGTACAGGCAGCCCTGTAAGCATAGTAAACTGTGTTTACTATGCTTCAGTTTGTGAATTATCGGGAAGCCTCGGAATGCTTCCCATTCATTCACTGTCCAGTGCAGCTGAGGCTGCAGAGAAAGGGACTGATGAACCGATGTCCTCATTCCCTTTCTCTGTCAAATGTGAGACATCATGGTACTGTTCAGACCCCTGATATTTCACCCAAGACTCCCCAACAGGGCAGTTAAAATAATGAAGTAAAATTCTAAACAAATGTAAAAAAAAATTAAAGCTCTAAAAAGTAATTAAAAAATGTACAGTGATTGTAATGCACTTTAAAAAATAAAATAAAAATAAAACTAACCTTCTCTTCTGGGCCCCAAACCTTCTCTTCTGGGGTCCCCCGCCAGTGCTCTGCCTCCTCATCGGGTGCCCTCACGGAAAGCCGCTTCCATGGGGACACCTGTGTGGGCTCGCTCTCGAGTCCTGCTGCTGCATCCATTGACACAGACAGCAGGACTGTCCCCCCGCCCCCTGCTCTGTGTCACTGTATTTGATGGACAGCAGCGGGAGCCAATGGCTGGAGGCGCTTGGCTTGAGCACAGCGCTGGAACGATCGGACTCAGGTAAGAAAAATGAGAGGGGGGGTGTCTAGGGGCAACAAAGAAAGTTTTTCACCTTAATGCATAGAATTTTTTGCTATTTTATGGGGGGAAGGGGCCCTGTCCGATTGGCTGTATGGGGCTTCTTGATTTCTAACAGCAGTTCTGATTCAAATGCAGGGGTGGGCCATTCAGGTTTTTTTATTGCTGTCTGTGCCCCCATTGAGGAACTTTTCCTAACTTCCTGTCTTAGTAATAGCAGGATGAGAAATTACAGGTGTGGGTGTCACCAGGACAAGAAGACACAGACAGTAATATTATCCTTTTTTTTTTAAATCTATTATTACTGTACATATTTATCACCATTGGGCTCCACCCACATTCGAGGCCATCATGGCCAAATCGCACCCACTTGTCAAGGTGGTCCAGCGAGTACCTTTCCCTAAAAATGCGGGAATCACCCATTCGTGGCCCTAATCCCTTTAGTTATTGCCTTGTTTTATGGCAGCTCTGGAAGATTTTACCCCCTTTATGACCAGGCCGTTTTTTTGCTATCTGGCACTGTGTTACTTTAACTGACAATTGCGCAGTCATGCAATGCTGTACCCAAACAAAATGTATAACATTTTTTTTCACACAAATAGAGTGTGAATCCCGCCATGCTCCAGTGTCCTCTGCCGCTTACCAGAGCCATCTGCAGCAGTGGAGGTGATCGGATCTTTTTTTTGGCCTGACATGGAGATAAGTGAGGGGAAGATGCCCCCACTCGTCTCCATATCACTGCAGGGCGGAAGCAACATCAAAACATCACTTACGCCCATGGCTCTCAAAGGGACTTTTTTTTTCTTTTTTTTAAATGACAAATTATTATTTTTATTTTTTTCATTGCATTTTAGTGTAGATATGAGATCTGAGGTCTTTTTGACCCCAATTACAAGGGATGTTTACATTCCTTGTAATGAGAATAAAAGTGACACCATTTTTTTTAAAAACAGTGTAAAAATAAATAAGAAAAAAATTAAAATTTTAAACACGCCACAACCCCATGAGCTTACTTGCAGAAGTGAACGCAAACGTCAGTAGCGCCTGCATATGAAAACAATGTTCAAACTACACATGTGAGGTATTGCCACAATCGGTAGAGCATGAGCAATAATTTGAGCACTAGACCTCCTCTGTAACTTAAAACATGCAACATGTCAAATTTTTTAAACATCACCTATGGAGATTTTTAAGGGTAAAAGTTTGTCACCATTCCACGAGCAGGCGCAATTTTGAAGCGTGACATGTTGGTTATCAATTTACTCGGTGTAACATTATTTTTCACAATATAAAAAAAAAATAGGCTACCTTTACTGTTGTCTTATTTTTTAATTCAAAAAAGTGTACTTTTTCCAAAAAAAAGTGCCTTTGTAAGACCGCTGTGCAAATATGGTGTGACAGAAAGTATTTCAACAACCACCATATTATTCTCTAGGATGTTAGAAAAAAAAGCATAATGCTTGGGGGTTCTAAGTAATTTTCTAGCAAAAAAAAAACAGTTTTTAACTTGTAAAAAACAAATCTCAGAAAGAAGCTTGGTCCTTAAAGTGGTTGTAAACCCTTACAACCAACTTTGACCTACAGGTAAGCCTTAATCTAGGCTTACCTGTAGGTCCAAGAAATATCTCCTAAACCTACAGGAGATATTTTAGGAGATTTAGGAGATATTTGCTGAAAGACAGGCACCGCTGTCTACGGCGCATGCGCCGTAGACAGCGGCGCGCAAGCGCACTGAGCACGCTGCGGTCAATGGCGATATGCTGTGAGTGGCGGCTCCCGTGTGCATGCTCGGGAGTGACGTCATCGCGGCTTCGCCGAATGACATCGGCGGAGCAGCAAGACCCACCAAGAAGATGGATGCTCCGGACTACAGGGGACAGCGGTGACTTCGCTGGCTCCTGTGTCAGGTAAGTGACACATAATGGACTACTATGCGATGCATAGTAGTCCATTATGCTTTACCTTTGCAGGAAATGAAAGAGGAAGTAAACCCATCAGGGTTTACTTCCTCTTTAAGTAGGTGTTACTAAACCCACAACAGTAAAACCTGTCTGTATATGAAGTAAAGCATGATTGTTATACTCCCTGTGAAACCTAAGGGGTTAATCTGTCACATTGTGTAAAAAGGCAGTTTGATCCTGTTTTCTCTGATCCTCCCTTTCTTATACGGTCCGCAATCCATCTCCTGATAGAACAAAACCTTTGGAGTTACTTTGCACATACTCAGTTTGGTGTGTATTGCTAGAAAGTTTTTTTTTTTCTTGGGAGGGTGCATGTGATATACACAGGGCCAATCGGCACTGTCCAGACAGAGGGTCAGGGGTCCTGCAGCCTCATAGGACAGTCAGAGGAGAATTAAAACTCATCCTACAAGCTTTAACCAGACACTGAAAGAAGTCACACGACTGCTACATATTGCTGATGATAAAAGGTATTTAGCAGTTTATATTTACTAAATGATAATGATTGCATTTCCATGTTCCATAATGTTCCATAATGATGAATAATGATTGCATTTCCATGTTCTATGTACTGTGGGAGCACATATATAGTGAATGCAGGCTCCTGGGTTAAGTAACACTTTAAAATGACACAGCAGAACATAAAATAAATTCTACATAAAAAGCGCAGAAAATGCCTTCTGCCTTTCAGATATTTTCTAAATCTAAAAACCAAAACTAGAGCACTTACCCCCGAAGGAGCCGCTGAATCTTTCTGGGCTTACCAATTACCTCCTCCAGCTCGTACTTGTTGTCCTTGTCTATGGGTTCCCAGGGTTCATAACCCAGTAATTGTAGAGACCGACACTAGAATTCCTTGTTAGGATTTTTATTTTGCATAAAATAGTTGAACAAACTCAGTCTCTAAGTTGGGAATAGAGGGTATCAGGATAAAGTTTAGCTCAGGTGCTTGGAACTGCTGACTTCAATAAAAGTCTCTCTCTGTACATAATCCAGTGAATAGCCACTCGCAACTGGACTCTTTAACTGTTGGGTAAATCCTTGAGTTTGGGTTTAGCAGCCAACATGTAATTCTAGCTTTGCAAAGTCTCTCACACAGACTTGGTTGAAAAACTTAATTGTAACCGGAACGATAGAAGTAGGAACTTTTCTTACTGTACCAGAATCTTTCAGCCGGTCTGGCGATACCATAATATGTGGATTCAATCAATGTCCATGGCAGCTCAGCTTCCAAGCTCTTACTGAGCAGCCAGCCTTGTGCGTGGCTCTCTTACTGAAGAGTCCTCCCCTGGTCACATGTAGAGTTGCTGGGCCTCTCCAAACCCGAGACGGCACCGGAACACCATAGAATCCTCCTTCCAGTTACTGTGCCTCGGATTAGCCAGTTTCGAGGCTCGGAAACGGATTGATCCGCACCCCAGGCCATGAGGGCCCCTGGGGGCTGGTCAGGAGGACCAGGACCACGGAGTCAGCAACAACTTCTGGACTGGAACCCTGAACCATGTGACTTCATCACCTTAAGTACCCTCTCCCGGAATACACAGTGAGACAAACTCCCACTGATTAGCTCAGAGAGAAAGATTGGTACCTAATGCGTCCAACTAGACTGCGTTCTAAGGCCTCTCACAGGTGCGAACCCCACCTATGATCAGGTATAACCATTAATACAGCCCAGCCAAACTGATGCCAAAACACAATTTAGCACAATTAACCCCAAAACGTAACTATAGTTTTGGGCAAAAACTAAATTTACGAACATAGTGTGTACTCATTAGAAGTACCGGCGCTACACAGATCTTTTCTAGTTTATTTAAAAACAGAAAAAAATCCCATGCAGTGGGGCTCTTGAACTGGCACGGTGCTGGTTTCTACTGTACTTTGTCACTTGGTCACTCACAACAGAAAAATTATTGAAATATTGTCTGGTAGATAGCTGTGGATTCTGTTTCAGTTGTAATTGTTCAGTTCCGGTTTTCTTCTCCATTGAAAGATGATGGACTTTCTCAAAAACTGTCATGAAACAGCCAAGTGTCAAGCTACAATGGAGGCTATATCAATAAAAGCCAAGGACGGAGCCATCTTTGTTCAGGCATCATCCAGGGTCACCATAATCTTTTTGGACTGAGGTGCCGGCTCAAAATTGGCACAGTCGTGTAAATTATGGTGCCTGTTTAGTTCTTGGCTGTGTTCATGAATGTCTGAATTATGAATTAAACTGAGCACAATAGTTACTAAAGAACATAGAATTTATGCATTTCCTCTGACAGCACTAATAGACTGGGTAATCTTTTCCTACAGACGATCAGCGCTGCTACCCCATCCACCATTTCCTCCTCCAATTTCCGAAACACCAGGAAGACCCGCTTTGTCATCCACGGTTTCACTGACAGTGGCCAGGCCGCTTGGCTGTCTGATATCTGTAAGGTAAGTGAATCTTTCTTCTGGACTCTTGTTTTATTTCTGGATATAGAGGTGCAGCTCATAAAATTACAATATTATCAAAACGTTAATTTATTTCAGTATTTTAATTCACAAAGTGAAACATATATATATACGGTACACACAGAGTGATATATTTCAGGCATTTCTTTCTCTTAGTTTTGATGATTATTGCTTACAGCTAGTGAAAACCCACAATTCAGTATCTCAGAAAAGTAGACTATTACATAAGACCAATAAAAAAAAAATTTAATACAGAAATTTTGGCTTAGTGAAAAGTCTCTCCATGTACAGCATAGTATGCACTCAATACTTGCTCGGGAGTCCTTTTGCATTAATTATTACATCAATGTGGAGTGGCATGGAGGTGATCAGCCTGTGGCATTGCTGAGGTGTTATGGCAGCTGATAACGGGCTTCGGCTCGTCTGCTTTGTTTTGTCTGGTGTCTCATCGTCCTCTTGGCAATACCGCACAGATTCTCTATGGTGTTTAGGTAAGGCGAGTTTTCTAACCTATGAAGCACACAGTAATATCATGATCAATAAACCAGGTAGTGTGGGCAGGTGCCAAGTCCTGCTGGAAGATGAAATCAGCTTTTTCAGTAAGCCAACATTTCTGTATTAAAAATCAATTTTTTATCGTAATATTCTAATTTCCTGAGATTTCTTGGTTTTCACTAGCTGTAAACCATAATCATCAAAATGAAAAGAAATAAATGCTTGAAATATATCACTCTGTGTGTAACGTATCTATATAAAATAGATGAGTTTCACTTTTTGAATTGAATTACTGAAATAAATTACCTTTTTGATGATATTCTAATTTTATGAGATGCACCTGTAATAACACAGACCAATGTCATGGCCTACCTCAGAAGGTGGGGGTTCTGCATTTAATTTCAGTACAAATTATTGTAATGCATGACCCAGAGAATTAGATGACCTTCTTAATACAAATTAAATCTCCTTCTACAGCTAGTAGGAGTAATTGAGTCGTGAAGTTCATTTGACATCTGGTTATAGGATCAAGAAGAATTCTGTTAATTCGCCATTAGTACTTTATGTAGTCAGGCAGTCCACAAGTTGCCTGCCCTTACTATAGAGAACCCTTTTCAACTAATGAACCCTTTCCCACTACTCTTACAGCAAAAAAAGAGAAGACTTTTATGTAAAGAACCCCTTTCCTGTCTACAGCTTTTGCTGTAAAGAATACCTTCCTACCGCTTTTACCATTAAAAAACCTTTCCTGCCACTTTTACTATAAAGACCCCTTTCACGCCATTTTTACAATAAAGAATTTATTCCTGTACTGATGAAAAAAATTGCCCTTTCCTTATGTGTAATTGATGCCACTCATGTATTTGCTTTGGTCTCTTTTTTAACTCCACTTACTTTATGACTATGCCAGTTTCTGACATGCTTAGTAAACTGTAATCAAGCTACTGGACACGGTTTGGTGCCATCTTCATATTGGTATTCCTGAAAATCCATATAAAATACAGTGAAAAATCCTATCCGCAATGTGTTGTCCCTGTCCCCCATGCTAATATACAGTATATCAGTGGTCATCAACCCTGTCCTCAGGGCCCACTAACAGGCCAGGTTTTATGTATTACCTTGGGGAGATGCAGACTAGAATACTGCAATCACTGAGCAGCAAATGATATCACCTGTAATGTATTTCAGTTATCATGCAAACCTGGCCTGTTAGTGGGCCCTGAGGACAGGGTTGATGACCACTGTAGTATACAACCCACACATCAACATGAAGCATTGGATACAAATCCCACACACATACGCTGCTATTTTTTCTTTTCTTGCAGAAACTGCTTGGGATTGAAGACGTGAACTGCATTTGCGTGGACTGGAGTGGAGGATCCCGCACCTCCTATTCCCAGGCCTCTAACAATATCCGCGTTGTAGGGGCTGAAATCGCTTATTTCATCGACATTCTTTCGGTAAAGTACAGCCAGAAATAATAAACACCATAATAAAAAGATAACAAGAGAACTAGCACACTCACAAATTATTCAAGGTCAATGTACATTTATTAGAAAAATTATGGTGTGTATCTAGTAGAGTTTGCTAATTCACACAAGACAAATGACAAGGGCACAAAGCTGTACACAACAGAACAGAAACAGTGCAAAAAATATAGCAGTTACTAATGGTACAGCAAACATGGGGGAATGAAGTTCTCCAACTCAGTGTTTCGGGTTCACATTCCCCTTTCCCTTTCTCTAAGGCACAAAGCTGTACACATTAGAACAGAAAAAGTGCAAAAGACATAGCAGTTTCCAATGGTACAGCAATCATGGAAGAACGAAGTTATCCATTTCAGTGTTTCAGGTTTACATACCCCTTTCTGTAGGACACAAAGCTGTACACATCAGAACAGAAGCAGTGAAAAAGACATAGTAGTTACCAATGGTACAGCAGACAAAAAGAAACTAAGTTCTCCAACTCAGTGCTTCGGGTTCAAATTCCCCTTTCTTTAGGGCACAAAGCTGTACACATCAGAACAGAAAAAGTGCAAAAGACATAGCAGTTACTTGTGTTACAGCAAACATGGAGGAACTAATTTCTCCAACTCAGTGTTTTGGGTTCACATACCCTTTTCTCTATGGCACAAAGCTGTACACATCAGAACAGAAGCAATGCAAAAGACATAATAGTTACCAATGGTACAGCAAACATGGAGGAACTAAGTTCTCCAACTCAGTGTTTCGGGTTCACATTACCCTTTCTCAATGGTACAAAGCTGTACAATTCAGAATAGAAAAAGTGCAAAAGACATAGCAGTTACCAATGATAGAGCAAATATGGAGGAAGTTTTCTGGCCTAATGTTTCAATGTTAATATGGAATAAAACACTAAGCCCTTGTACACACGGTCAGAGATTCCGTCGGAATGCTTCCTATCGGACCGTTTTGTCGGATATTCCAACTGTGTGTGGTCTGCATCGGACTGTTTCTGTCGGAGTATCCGACGGACCAAGTTTTCCAACTTTCGGGTAAAATTTTCCGACAAAATGCTCCTATCGGACATACTCCGATCATGTGTAGCCTACTCCGACGGACAAAGTGCCACGCATGCTCAGATCAAATTCCTAGGCCAAAGCTATTGGCTACTAGCATGAACGTAGTCCCGTCGTAACGAAATAACGTCATCACGTTATGTACAATCGGATTTTCCGACAACTTAGTCCGATCGTGTGTATGCAACATCACTTCCGGACCTCTTCCGGAATTAATCCGTCTGAATTACTCCGACGGATTTGGTTGTCGGAATCTCCGACCGTGTGTACAAGGGCTAAGACCATAACAAGATAATATTTTCATAAAAGTCTAGAGTGCATGTATTGCAAAATGTAATGCTTTCCTAGAATTTCACATAACCCTGGCTGAGAATGGCTGCTTTAATATGTGGAGCCTATAGAACAGTCTCAAAAAGGCTTCCATGGAACACTAGGGTTCCTCTAGAGGTTGGTAGGGGTTCCTTTAGCAATGAACAATTTCTGCCTCTCAGGTAAGTAACCACTGACACCACAGATAAGTAACCACTGACACCAATGATCTATTTAGCTATCTGTAATGAGGATTCTTCCTACTGACCTCAAATGTAGGGAACATTCTTCCTACTGGCCATCATGTTAATGAACCATTAGCCGTAGATATAATAAAAATGTACAGGGGATCCTGTTAAGTTCAAGGGTTCCTCTGTGTTAAAAAGGTTGAATAAAGCTGCTATAGACCCTTTAACAGAAGACCCAGCACCTTGGGAAGTTGGCATCTATTGCTCCTAATCAACAGCAGTTATACACATAAGGGGACTGTTGCGAAACTTAAAGTTTAAATAAAATCTCGGCCCATAAAGAAGATAAATATTTAACTCACATACTGGTCAGGGCTGAATTAATTGCATTATGGGCCTGATGCTGAGGATTTTTGTGGGCCTTTTTATGGAAATAAATAAAATGAAAATGCAAACAAATTTTGTTAAAACAAATTAAGTATATAAAAAATTTAAATGAAGAGGGGGTGGTTAGAGAGAGAGAGGGGGGAGAGAGAAAGAGGGGGGAGAGAAAGAGGAATAGTGAGAGAGAAAGGGGGTGAGAAAGAGGAAGGGTAAATGAATCTACTATATTCCATTTGCGAGTTCTAAATTTTTTGTTGCTGTATTGCACTTGTTGTTCTTCCTCCTGGACTTTACTGACATCTAACATGGTACATGTAATATGTTTGTAGAAAAACTTTGCCTACTCTGCGGCAAATATCCACCTGATCGGACATAGTCTGGGTGCCCACACCGCTGGAGAAGCTGGCAAGAGGGCCAGAGGCATTGCAAGAATTACAGGTGACTGCTGTTGAGGTTGTGTGACTTAGCTAGGACAAAGTATGGAGGAGCTGAGAGAGAAGTCTTGGAGAACCTGGAGGACCATTAAAAATCAGTTATTTGGAATGGTATTTTATGATGGAAGTATGAAAGCTCCATAGGGTTTGCTACCTGGCTGCTTTTAATGGAGTACATGTTTTCTGACTGCAATCAGGTTCTTTAATTGCTATGCAGTCTCTACTTTGGGCATGCTGCATGAAAAACTGGACCTCCCCCAGCCAATGTGGCCACTCTGCCTGATGCAATTGATGGTGCTGGCTGTAAGTTTAATAGTCGTTCCTGTTTTGTGTTATCAGGAGTGCTGACACTGTGTAAAACGAACAATGAACAAAGCCTAAAAAATGGTTTACAGTCTTCATTCATAAACACATTATGACAGAGTTATAATTATTACAATGCACGATGACATAGGACGTTCAGATTTCACATGCAATTCCTCTTCTATAGTAACTCTTCTTGTTCTTTTTTTTGTTGCAAGTAAATAATGGAATTCAAACGGAAGAAATGTGTCGTCATTGAGTTCTTAATGAAGGAAGGGTGCAGGCAGTCCAACATCCACAGAATGTTTACTGAATGTACACCATTGACAAGAGTAATGTCTTTTAATTGGTAACTCTTGTTAATATATCATCTCCGTAAACATTCTGTAGCCATTTGTTAATATCGGACAGCCTGCACCTCTCCTTTGTCTAGAACTCAATGATGGCACATTGCTTCTGTTTGGATTCAGTGGCAGAACTACCAGCTTCACTTGCGACCGAACCCTGGAGTTTCGCCACTGTAGGGGGGGGGGGCCCAAAAGCCTTGAACTTGGCTCCAGGGTTGCTGGCTGCAGTTATGAGCAGAGAGTGTCTATTACACTCTGTCTCACACTGCCAAGACCAAGCACTCCATTGTGTGCCCGCTGTTCCACCCACATTCCAATCCCTGGAAGCATTGTGCTTCACAAAAGGGATGATTGGGTGGGAAAGCCCAACACTTGGCAAATAGTGGAGGAAATGTCCAGCCTGCCCAATCCTCTTTCCTGAGTTGAGTGAAGTGTCCGCCCTCCCTCACTTCTCTCGCCAGCCTCTGAGCACACTAATGTAGGGGAGAGCTCTGTGGATTGTAATGTAAAGGGGTACTCTTATGTAAATGGGGGCTTTGGTGAGCAGAGACCCTCTTACATCAGGGTTCCCAGATCACCACTTACATCAGCGTTCCCCTTTACATTACAGGCCACAGAGCTCCCCCTTAGGGCCCTTTCACATGGGCTGTCTCCACCAAGTGGATCCACTTTCTCAACAGGGTTTCTGTCAGCTGATCCCCGCTGAGCAGGCAGATGACTGGTCTGTGTCTGCTCTGCCTGTTCTCTATGGGGTAATAAAAAAGGAATGCTATTTTTTTTAAAATTAATTTCAGTACAGCCCCTGTATTTTGTTTGATATACAGTATATGTGCAAACCAAAAAATGTATCCTTAAATCTGTAAATAAAGTCTTATAATCTTCACCATGCTTAGAACTAGGAACAGTGGTGGCTGGTCCATAAGGGGCACAGGGGTGCCGCCCCCCTAATCTCCATTACCTGGGCCCCTAATCTCCATGCGGGTCACCAGACGCATAGCTTTCTATGAGTTGTATTTTTTTCGAAGCACATGATTGGAGCCTGAGGCTCTAATTGGCTTCAAAAAGGTTGGGCTTTTGTGACATTAGGGAATAAACATTCGCTATTGTCTTCCTGCTTCTACTCCCAACCAATCAGGACAGGAAGTGAGTCTTAAGCAAACGGATCAGAAGGGAGGAGAAGCCGGGGGAAGCCACCTAAGCCACCCATAATCTGGATGGGGTAAGTGCGGGGCTGGCGGCGGGGGGGCTTGATTGTCACCCCCCCAAAAATAAATGGAGCAAAAGCCGCCACTGACTAGGAATAACACTTTGATGTTGATATAAAAAGGACAAATCACAGAATATAATTAGAGAGAGTGTGCGTATATGTGAAGATTAGTGAGAATGCTGTATGGATTAACCCTTTCCTTTGGTCTGTCTCTGGCCAGGTCTGGACCCTGCTGAGCCATACTTCCAGAACACACCCATAGAGGTCAGGCTGGACCCATCAGATGCCAAATTGGTTGATGTCATTCACACAGACGCTGGACCTCTCATCCCCTCCCTAGGTCAGTCTTTGTGTCACTCCAAAGAAAATAACATGGGGGTATATTTAAAAAAAAAATGCTTTTCAGTACTTTGACTTTTTTTAAATAGCAATGAAAAGCACATACGAGCAAAGCTGCATGAGAATTTTGTCTTAACCAATATAGAATTTGAGCAAAATTTTGGAGTTTTGCATTTAGGTAGGACTGTTGGATGTCATGGAGTTGATTAGACCCTCTGTGTAGCCAGGGGGCAACAGCTGACCATGGGAAGGAAAATATTAAAGCAGTGTAAGGCCCACCTCATTGATTTGACGTGGTGTGGGATTAAATATGGGAACCCCCTGCACATTGCTATACACCCTTTCTAGCAAACTTTGCACAAAAACCGGGATTTTTGGTTCACATACTTTGTAACAATGGTTAGTGTAAAGAGTCCTAAGGGTGTGTTTAGACGTTCTCTCAAATTTTAGATAACACGGATGCCAATTAATGTGGCTACAGTGTTAATTTTGTCCAAAAAAGTATTTTTGTCCATTAAATTAACACTATTTTAGTCAACTAAAATATGACTAAAACGAAAACAATTCACATGAATAAAATACGACTAAAACTATAGAGGCATTTTAGTCAAAATACAATGACTAAAATGAAATCAAAATTTTACGTCAAAATTAAAACACTGCGTGGCTATCGCGTTAAGATGCATTACTGCCACAATTTGCCCGCATTTGAAAGCAAAGCTTTCCAAGCACCACCTCTGTGTTGGTTTTCTATTCTATAGTGTATGGATTCTTGTACTATTATCTCGGCTAACAACATCTTCTAAACGCATCTCAAGTGCTCTGTAAGTGCCATAGGAGCATTTGTGGCACATTTGTGTGCGTTTACATTGATATGAATGGAGGAGTTTGGGTAGCAGCAAGGCCAGCAGAACACTACATGTTGGATACATTTTGGCGTGACGCAAAGTAACGCAAGAGTGACCATTTAAACATCACTGTCTGCTACAATGCATAAAATTGATACAGAATATTGTTTAGGTGTTAGTGAGGTTTCAAAAATGCAGGTGAAATGCCAGCTTTTGATGTTAGTGTAAACTTAGTCTAAGGAGGTGGATTTTTAAACACTTCTGGGCTTAGGTGATCCAGCGAAGGAAAAAAAGCTTCTGGGTGGACTGGGGCTTTAACCCTTCCTTACTTAATCTGAAACCAAAACCAAAAAAATAAATTAGGCTTTATATATACTTTTAAAAGTTTCCCCCATGCAGGAATTGGACATCTATATTTGTTTTTCTATGGTCTGTTTGTATAAACCTGTTAAAATCTTGACAAAATGTCACATTAAAGGAACAATATTAGAATGTGTAATGGTATTAAAAAATGTTTAGGTTTTGGAATGAGCCAGTATGTTGGCCATCTGGATTTCTTCCCTAACGGTGGAGTACATATGCCTGGATGCCCTCAGAACATTCAAATCCCTAACATCAACGTGGAAGATATCTGGAATGGTGAGGATTGTATATTGTTAATCTGGGGTCTTCAAACTTTCTAGACAAAGGGTCAGTTTACTGTCCTTTAGAATTTAGTGGGGCCAGACTGTGGCCAGTGGGAGTAGATAATGCCCCAAGCTTGGTGGTCAGTCTTAGTGAGTAAAAAAAAAATGCACAGCATCCCTGTGTGCCCCATTATTAGTGTCAGTGGGAGGAATAGTGTCCTATCATTGGTGTCAGTAGAAGGAATAGTTTCCCATCATTGGTGTCAGTAGTAGGAATAGTGCCACATCATTGGTCTTAGTGGGAGGAATAGTGCCCCCATCGTTGGTGTCAGTGGGAGGAATAGTGTCCCATCATTGGTGTCAGAATAGTGCCGCATCATTGGTATTAGTGGAAGGAATAGTACCCCATCATTGGTGTTAGGGGAAGGAATAGTGCCCCAGCAATGGTGGCGGAGGAAGAATGTATGCTCCATCATTGGTGTCAGTGGGAGGAATAATACCCTATTGTTGGTGTCAGAGGGAGGAATAGTGTCCCAAGGGACTGATAAAGGCTAGCAAAGGGCCACATCCAACCCACGGGCTAAAGTTTGGAGACTACTGCTGTAGATGATGGCTTTTCTCTGTGATGCCAGTTCTGATGTTAGATTTTTCATACAGTACTTATCTGTGTTGTTGCAAGTCCAATATGGCTACAATCACCATTAAAAAATATTTTCACACAGGAAATAAATCCCCTGAATGTCATTTAAAAGCCTCAGAAATGTGACTAGACTAGAACTGGGTTATTCCAAATCCCCTGCTGCTAAACAACAAGAAGTCCATTGATTCCCAACCAGCTTCTATGCCTACTGGGATGTTTTATTATATTGACTATTTTTTCTGCTTCACTTAAACCACTTCAATAGCGGGCACTTTCACCCCCTTCCTGCCCAGGCCAATTTTCAGCACTGTTGCACTTTGAATGACACTTGTGTGGTCATGCAACACTGTACCCAAATTACATTTTTACCATTTTTGTTAGACCAAGCTTTCTTTTGGTGGTATTTAATCACCACTGTGTTTTTTTATTTTTTGCTAAAATTTTTGAAAAAAAAAAGTTTTTCTTGCTTTCCGATATAAAATTTTGTTAATAAGTAAGTTTTCTCCTTCTGGAGTGCACCAATAAGGCTGTACTGAAGGGCACTGATAAGGCGTCACTGATGGGCACTGACGAGGAGGCACTAATATGCAGCACTGATTGTCATTGACAGGCAGCACCGATGGGCACTCATAGGTGGCACTGATGGGAACTGATAGGTGACACTGATGGGCAGCCTTTATGGGCACTGATAGGCGACACTGATGGGCCCTGATAGGAGGCACTGATGAAGAGGCACTGAAAGGCAACCCTGATGGGCACTGATTGGCATCACTGGTGGGTACTGGTGGCCATCTCTGGTAGGCATCACTGGTGAACCACTTATCGGCTCTCTTCTATATGCACTCTGTCAGCGTGAGTAGAGGAATGCCGATAACTGACACTTTCTAGTTTCACTGTGATCAGCTGTGATTGGACACAGCTGATCACATGGTAAAGAGCCTATGTTATAGGCTCTTTACTATGATTGGAGATACGGTGTGCTGGAGCGACACACCGCACTACCAATTGCCGCGCTGCATGCCCATGGGGCCGCGCACAAGCAACTTGTTCTAAATGACGTCATATGACATCCAGTCAGAACGGGGAAGCCGCCGCTCAGCCATCATTCTGCTATAGGCCAGGCAGGAAGGTGTTAATATTTCAGTTTTCCTTTTATACCCTTAGAAATCAGGCACATAAAATGGAAAAACTATATGAAATTATGCAGCAAAAAGGCAGTTTTTTTCTGCCAAATTACACAGCTGCCTTTTGAGGACTCTAGAATGTGTCAGCAATATCCTATCCAGGGTTCTGCCACCCAAATTAGGGTATTTTAAGTTCCCCTCACTGGATTGTCTGTTTTTCTTGAGCAGGGGAGGCCTGCAATTGAGTAATCATTGCCCAGGGCCTTGGTGTCAATGCTAGAAGCATCAACTGGCACTTTAATTCTAGTGTGCTACAGTAAAGAGCATTACTAAGCATTTTATAGGATGAGTTCAAATTTTTTTTTTAAATTGCAGCTCTTTTATGTACCAATATACCATTAAAGTACCTCAGTTGCACAAAAATGATCTTTGATGTTTACAACAAGACCTTGAATGAATGAATGAATTAATTAAATACTTGTATAGCGCACAATGCGAACTGAATCGCCTCTAGGCGCTGACCTTACCTTGCTATAATTCTTGGAAAGCTTCAGGGACTTCCTCTTAAATAGATTTGGGGCATAAAAACCAGTAAGACACAAGAAGGAGTTTACCAGCTGATCTCATTTGCACACACATCCTGCACTGGCTTCATTAAAACTCACACCCTTCACCCAGCAACTATGTTTGCACATTATCCCCGGCATTCCTCCATGCGTGAATATGCCTGGCTTGTCAATGTGAGCTAATGGTGCAGTGCTCTGCTTATGAGTATTCTAGTGACTTACTAGTGCAAATATTGTGAATCTAGCATTTAACACAATATAATAAACATTTAGAATACTTAAGTGATAATTAAATCCACATAAAATGTGTACTATCTCTTTAAGGTATGATTGACCATGTGATATTCCCAACAATTGTTATGTGAACTTAAAATTGCTGTAAAATATACAGTCAAAAATAAAATCTGAAATAAAAATATCCAAAATTCAAAATAAAAATAGTATGTAAACACCGTGCCACCTTCACCACATGTGCCCTCACCTTAGCAGTGCAAATAATTCACCTTTTGGTAATTCCTTTACTCCATATGCTTTACACTCCGGAGCATGTTTTCACATATATATCACCTCTCCTGCTCATTAGCAGTTTCCAGCCCTCAGCTTTATTTCCTAAGGTCTATGCAAAAGATAGAAAAACGCAATTTTGTTTTATCCTTAAAAATCAACTTTTATTCATCACACTCTGGTAACAATACTCAGATTTAAGCAATGTCAATACAGCCTTGTAATCATGTGTACCGTAATGTGCAATTGCCACGGTCCTGCAGCCATTAACATACACCCATATACAGTGGTGTGAAAAAGTGTTTGCCCCCTTCCTCATTCCCTGTTCCTTTGCATGTTTGTCACACTTAAGTGTTTTTCGGAACATCAAACCAATTTAAACAATAGTCAAGGACAACACAAGTAAACACAAAATGCAATTTGTAAATGAAGGTGTTTATTATTAAAGGTGAAAAAAAATCCAAACCATCATGGCCCTGTGTGAAAAAGCGATGGCCCCCCTTGTTAAAACATACTATAACTGTGGTTGTCCACACCTGAGTTCAATTTCTCTAGCCACACCCAGGCCTGATTATTGCCACACCTGTTCACAATCAAGGCATCACTTAAATAGGAGCTGCTTGACACAGTATGGTCCACCAGAAGATCCTTAAAAGCTACACATCATGCCGAGACCCAAAGAAATTCAGGAACAATTGAAAAAGAAAGTAATTGAGATCTATCAGTCTGGAAAGGGTTATAAAGCCATTTACAAAGCTTTGGGAATCCAGCGAACCACAGTGAGAGCCATTATCCACAAATAGCGAAGACATGGAACAGTGGTGAACCTTCCCAGGAGTGGCCGGCCGCCCAAAATTACCCCAAGAGCGCAGCGACGACTCATCCAAGAGGTCACAAAAGACCCCACAACAACGTCCAAGGAACTGCAGGCCTCACTTGCCTCAGTTAAGGTCAGCGTTCATGCCTCCACCATCAGGAAAAGACTGGGCAAAAATGGCCTGCATGGCAGAGTTCCAAGGAGAAAACCACTGCTGAGCAAAAAGAACATCAAAGCTCGTCTCAATTTCTCCACAACACATCTTGATGATCCCCAAGACTTTTGGGACAACATTCTGTGGACCGATGAGACAAAAGTGGAACTCTTTGGAAGGTGTGTGTCCAAGTATATCTGGCGTAGAAGGAACACTGCATTTCATAAAAAGAACATTATACCAACCGTAAAATATGGTGGTGGTAGTGTGATGGTCTGGGGCTGTTTTGCTGCTTCAGGACCTGGAAGACTTGCCGTGATAAAAGGAACTATGAATTCTGCTGTCTACCAAGAGATCCTGAAGGAGAATGTCCGACCATCTGTTCGTGTACTCAAGCTGAAACGAACTTGGGTTCTGCAGCAGGACAATGATCCTAAACACACCAGCAAGTCCACCACCGAATGGCTGAAGAAAAACAAAATGAAGACTTTGGAGTGGCCTAGCCAAAGTCCTGACCTGAATCCTATTGAGATGTTGTGGTATGACCTTAAAAAGGCCGTTCATGCTCGAAAACCCTCTAATGTAACTGAATTAGGACAATTCTGCAAAGATGAGTGGGCCAAAATTCCTCCAGGACGCTGTAAAAGCCTCATTGCACGTTATCACAAATGCTTGGTTGCAGTTGTTGCTGCTAAGGGTGGCCCAACCAGTTATTAGGTTTGGGGGGCAATCACTTTTTCACACAGGGCCATGATGGTTTGGATTTTTTTCACCTTTAATAATAAACACCTTCATTTACAAATTGCATTTTGTGTTTACTTGTGTTGTCCTTGACTATTGTTTAAATTGGTTTGATGTTCCGAAACACTTAAGTGTGACAAACATGCAAAGGAATAGGAAATGAGGAAGGGGGCAAACACTTTTTCACACCACTGTACACCTCTCACTTGGAGTTTCTAGCTTGTCCCCAGCGTCATCCTCTCGGTTCTGCCCCTGCATGTTTTGTCACACCTCGTGACTTCCTCAGGGGTGACGAGCATAGTCAAGTTGGAACAGGAAAGGGCCATCACCAAACTGTTCCCACAAAGTGGGAACTAAGGGGCCAAGCCCAACCCCTGAAAAACAAGCCCACACCATAATCCACACTTCAAATGATTTGGGCCAGGGCATAAAGCAAGGTCCATAGAGACATGGATAAGCAAGTTTGGGGTGGAGGAACTTGACTGGCCTGATAGAACACCTTTGGGATGAATTAAAGTGGAGACTGTGAGACAGGCCTTCTCGTCTAACATCAGTGCCTGACCTCACAAATGCGCTTCTGGAAAAGTGATCAAAAATACCATAGACACACTCCTAAACCTTGTGGATAGCCATCCCAGAAGGGTTGAAACTATTATAGCTACAAAGGGTGGGCCAACTCAATATTGAACCCTACGGACTAAGACTGGGATGCTATCAAAGTTTAAAGTCAGGCATCCCAATACTTTTTATAGTGTGTTTGTGTATATATATATATATATATATATATATATATATATATATATATATATATATATATATATATATATATATATATGATTTTAATTGATTTTGGTCATTTGATTAACCCATTGACATGTTTTCTTTTTTTTTTCTTTTTTTTGTAGGAGTGGTTAACTTTGTAACCTGTAACCACATGAGAGCCATCAAGTACTACACAGACAGTATTGGTAACACTGCAGTGTTCTCCAGCTATCCCTGCTCCAACTGGAACACCTACCAGGCGGTTAGTGTCTTTGTTCTGATCATCTCTATCCTATAGGATAATCCCCAATTTGAGATTTAGAGCCCTACTGGTGGAATTTTATTCATGTCTCACATCAACTGAAAGCTAAACTCCAAGATAGGTTAAAAATCTCAAAATTAATTCTAGTCATCTCCAACATTAAAAACAGACATTTAAGGAGGTTCTGATTCCTCTGTTTAGAACAGGTCTTTGGTTAGACCTCACTTAGAATACTGTGTCCACCTCACTTACAAAAAGATATTGATAAGATGGAACAAGTCCAGAAATGGGCAACAAAAATGGTGAAAGGTCTGTGGGTTAAAAATAGGTGCGCGCAGCCTATTGCATTTGGGGTATGCACCCCAAAGCTCAAACACACACTACTGATCACTTACGATATTCATTCAGAAAGGGAAGGGGCCAGTAATTACATATTTACTGGCCCTTTTCCCCACTCCTAAAACATCCCCTCAGCAACAGCCAATGAGAGAGGAGGGCAGCCGGCAGCACTGCAGGGGGAAGGATGGGAGTCAGGGCAATAGGAAGAATCTGTGTTGCACAGGGCGATTCGGGTGTGCCTGGGCACACCTGGCACACCCTGTGTGCATGCCTATGGGGATAAAACATATCAGGAGGGACTTCAGGATTATATATCTACAGTTTGGCGGAAAGAAGGTAAAGGGTGTTGTGATTGAAGCCTTTAGATAAATGAAGGGTGTGAAAAGGATTCAGGAGGGCAGTATTTTCAATACAAACAAGAACACTTGGACGTGATTTCAAACTAGTAGGGGGAAAGCTCAAAAGTAACCTTGGAAAGTATTATAGTTGGTGATTGGAACAGACTTCTAGCAAAAGTAGTGAAAAGAAAAATAAGGGGGAGGACACACAGGCTTATCCAATTTAGTGCAGATTGGATGAGTTTAAGCAAGGCTTAACAAAACCGCCTACCCAATACTACAATCTGTTAATGCCGTCAGCCGGTGGCATTTAACATAATCAGTTAATGCTTCGGGGGTGGTAATTCTCTGAATAAACAGGCATATAAGAAAACACAACAAGATTCCCAAAACGTATTCTTCAAAGAGGATAGCCCAGATTAAACTAAATTTCTTTATTGAATATCCACAAATTATTATAAATCTAGAAAATATTACTATATACACCCACCTTCAACACATAAAATGTAAATTAAGACAAAAGTCTTAATGAGACACGGGTGGCCACCACAATCAAACAACTCTCATTCGTCCCATACATTAGAATCTACTCAAAGCAATCTCAATATTCATACTTAGTTTGACCAGAAAAAATATTGGTTAAAAAAAAAGGAGAATATAAGTATATGAGATGAAAAAATATATATACATATAGTTCATTTATATTGAGAGTTAATTTGCTCCGTTTAAATAAAGTGCATGTGCCTTGTATAGTATAATCATTCTCCACTCCACTCCAGAGGTTGAGACAACCAGATGATAAAAATCATTTTAGAGGCTCTTCATAAATATGTTGAATGACTATTGGGAAGATGGATCTTGGATCACGGACTGATAGATATAAAGGTGACAATAGTTAAGGAAACAAACGGTTTAAATTCTGAATAGACATCTCCATTATTTGTAAGGGCAGATACAGCTCACCGTTTGACATCTCATTCCATGTCGTTGCTCCTTTTTATATCAAGTCCATGTATGTGACCCACTTGCCTCAGTGATGAAGTGTAGACCAGAGTCATTAATATGGATTCACCAAAGTCTTTGCTTCGCAGAGCATACGTTGTATTCCTCTAATGTGGTTGCCGTATAGCAATATTTCAAAAAGCCGTCTACAGTTTATGCAGATAGTACAGCGTTGTCCATCCCAGTTTCCCAGCAGGTACTTGGGGCATGAACTAATGGAGACTTGGGATGAATGGTGATGGTGTGTGGGTGAAAACACCCGTGCTCACACCACAAAAAGCACAATGATGTCTTGCTTACATGTTTTGCTTGTAACCAAGCTTCCTCAGAGCATGCGCAGTGACTCAAAATGTGTCCCTAAAGCGGGGTTCCACCCTGAAGTGGAACTTCTGCTCATCGGGACCCTCCCCCCCTCCGGTGTCACAGTTGGCACCTTTCAGGGGGGAGGGGGTGCAGATACCTGTCTAAGACAGGTATTTGCATCCACTTCTGGGCATAGACTCCTACGGGAGTCTATGCTGTTTCCTGTCCCGCCGCACTGTCTGCTGGGACACACACTGGTCTCAGACACAGCACGGACCATTCCTGCTGCACAGCACGACTCGCGCATGCGCAGTAGGGAACTGGGAAGTGAAGCTGCAAAGCTTCACTTCCTGATTCCCTCACCTAGAATGGTGGCGGCAGGTGAGTGCTGAGCGATCGTTCTCAGCTGCCGACATCGCTGGACCCTGGGACAGGTGAGTGTCCATTTATTAAAAGTCAGCAGCTGTGGTATTTATAGCTGCTGGCTTTTAATATTTTTTTTGTAGGTGGAATCCCTCTTTAAGTATTCACAATGTTAATTAGATAATTTGTAATCATCCCAGACATCTCAAGAGCACTGCAGCCAATCAAACATTCAATCTTACAAAGTGCAAACATAACATTTACCCTGGGCAGTCCCTCATTGCCAACACTGTGTAACAAACTAAACGGATCAACTCCATATTTAGATAGATCTAATAAATATACATCTATATGTATGAAAATACATACATCATAGGTAAACAGCCACCAATACATATCCGAGACCAAAGGATAACAGTCACATTTCTTATTTATTTTGACAGTTAATACGGAGAAGTAGGTGGACAGCGATAATTAATATTTAATTGAGACCATCATTACTGTTCTAAAAATACTGATAGGTTACATTCATTATTCAACCCAAGGGGTTGCATACTATTTAAATTCAAGATCCTTTTGGCACAGTATCCTATCAAAATCCCCTCTTCTCAGGGGTAGGTTAAGCCTGTAAATTCCTTTTCATTTAAGGCCAGTTGGTTGACCTCCATGGACCTTCAGGAAATGCAGAAAAAGGGGATGTTCATCGTCCTCCTTGATTAAACTTTGGACATGTTCACCCACTCTGATTTTATGCTGTCTTTTTGTCTTGCCCACGTAGATCATTTCCCATGGGCAAGTTAGCATATTAATCACATGGTTTGTGGAACAATTAATAAAGCAGAGGTAGTGAGTCAGTTAACAGCAAGTAAAATTACTGTTTGCTTGCTTTGGATGAACATAGATCTGTATTTAGAAAAAAAATAAAAATAATATATTTTTATATATATATATATATATATATATATATATATATATATATATATATACACATACACACTGTATATCAGATTCAATCGACCACTTGGTCTTTTTTATGCCATCACTCTTCCATGTTTGTTCCACTGTATGTTTGATAAATGTAACTTTTAAACGCAAATAAAAAACCCACAATTTTTCCAATTTTCTCTAGTGGTGGAAAATTCCTTCCTGGTCCCTCAGGAGGCAATCCGATGTTCCTTAGAGCACAAGCCTCAGTGCTATTTCCAAAAACTATTACTAATGCAGGTAGCCCAAGGAAGCAGTGGAAACAGTGGCCACCGGTCTTACATACAGGACGTAATGTCAAATGAGCCATCTTTATAGCAGCAGTGGGAAAGTGTCTCGGACTGTTACTGTACATATTACAAACTACTACAGTATATTACAGACCAAGCAGCAGCAACCAGTCCATTTTGGCATATAAATAATTTGTGTGATCCAAGCAGGTCCACCGGTATGGGAGTATGGTCCTCCTGTACAAGGCCCTGACCAGCAGGGGGACCCAGGCAGCAGGGTAATTGAATGTGTGCAGGAGAGGGGGTGATTGGTGATTGAAAGGCAGCTTTTCCTCCCCTTCCTCCTGCCGACTTTCAGCTGCTATGGGGAGGGTTGCACCAGGGGGAGGGGGGCGGATAGCATTGGTAATCGAATCCTGGACAGGGAGGGTGATCTATGAGATGGGAGTAATTATAGGACACAGTCCCCTGTCTGTCTCTCCCTGGAGCAGCTGAAAGCCAACCTCTTCTCCTCTTTCCTGCCGGCTTTCAGCTGCTGCAGGAAAAGACACACAGGGGATCGGTTCCTGTAATTGCCCCTCTGCCTCACAGATCACCCTCCCTGTCCAGCAGGATTTGATTCCCTCTGATGTCAGCAGCACTGTGAGCCTCCCTCCTCTCCTCTCCCACTGGTTGCTGCAGGTACCAAGGGGGATCTTTTCAGAATAAGGAGCAGGGGAAAGGGCATGTAGATATGTCATATTTACTGGCCCCTTTCTTTTGTGAATGAACACAATGGGTGATCAGTTCCAGTAACCTCTTCGTCTTGATTTACCGATAAGAAAACAGTGTTGAAATGTTGATTCTATTTTTCTAGTTGTGGTTATAGGGAATTAATTATTTACTCCATATGACATTCAGTTGTTTCTTTTTGGAGTTTCTTTGGTTACTCTCGAAGCACACATCATGCATCTGTAGAAAAGGCATTAAAGCTTTTCAGTCTTGCTAAATATGCATTTCTCCATCATACAGGGCAGTTGCAAATCTTGCCCCAGCGCTGGATGTCCAAAGATGGGTCACTACGCCGACACTTTCAAAGGTGTCACCACCTCCAGCCAAGTCTTCTATCTCACCACTCCTTAAGGGTAAGTGGCAGTCTAGTTCAAAATGTACAAAGGGATACTTGTTTGCAAATACTAAACACTAACACAAAAATAAAAGCATCTCAAATTGTATTATTTTGCATTCCTTGTTGGGACCATGAAAATACTTTTTGTCTTACCACACCATTATTGCGTTGTGTACATCCCAGACAATCCTGCATATGCTAATTTCATCCAACGCATTTCTTGAAACAAAGTTCACTTTTTCAAGAAATCACATCTGGTTCAAATAGTGAGAATAAGACTGCTTTCACACTGAGGCGCTTTACAGGCGCTACAGGGCTAAAAATAGCACCTGTAAAGCGCCTGTAAAGAGCCTCTCCTCTCACTCCAGTGTGAAAGCCCGAGTACTTTCACACTGAAACTGTGTGCTGGAAGGACGCAAAAAAAAAGTCATGCAAGCTGCATCTTTGAAGTGCTGTAGGAGCGGAGTATACACCGATGCTAAAGTGCCCCTGCCCATTCAAATCAATGGGCAGCGCTGTTGACGTGCTGGCAAAGCGCCGCTGCAGCAGCAGTGCTTTGAACCCCTTTTCGGGTGTTATCGGGGGTTAAAAGCCTCTCCCAATAGCAGCCGAAAAGGGCCGCAAAAACCTCAGACGCGCCCCTAAAAATAGCGCACAAAATTTGGGATTTTCTTGTACTTTCACTTTCGATGATAAAGGTAAACAAGACAAAGAGAGGGGGAATCTCCTTAAAGAGGTTGTAAACCCTAAATGAAAAAAAACAAACAAAAAAACTGTAAGACAAAGGCATAATGAGCTAATATGCATTGCATTGCTCATTATGAAATACTTACCTTAGAACAAAGCCCTTCAGCAGCGCCCCACACCACTGACATCTTCCCCTGTGTTTCTTCTGGATTCGTAGGCTCCGACGCTGTTATTGGCCAGAGCCGCGATGACGTCACTTGCACGCATGTGCGTGGGAGCCGCAGGTCACCGCACAGGGCCCTGAAGAAACGGCACGAGCGGAGCGGTCCTTCAGAATGCATGTTGCCGATGACGTCATAGGCGGCGTATATAGTAAATATCTCTTAAACTGTGCAAGTTTAGGAGATATTTACAGTATCTACAGGTAAGCCTTATTATAGGCTTACCTGTAGGTACAATTAAATAAGAAGACTTTACTTCCTATTTAACATAGACAGCAATCAAAATGAACAGGCTTTCTA
The DNA here is from genome assembly GCF_037356315.1 of Lithobates pipiens. Classification (NCBI taxonomy): domain Eukaryota; kingdom Metazoa; phylum Chordata; class Amphibia; order Anura; family Ranidae; genus Lithobates; species Lithobates pipiens. The sequence goes on along the minus strand of NW_027507787.1, from coordinate 145,179,271 downwards.
ATCCCTCTCCACTCTATACAAAATCAAAAAAAAAAAAAAAAAAAGTTTTGCCTTTAGTTATACTTTAACTGTCATTGGTGTGTACAATTATAAAATGTCAAATATAGAACTCCATGTAGTGAACCACAATATGCAGTTTTGTTTTAGGACATACTGTATATCCTTAGTCATTAGCATACAGTATCAAAAGCATACCCTTAAAGTGGAACTTCAGTCATTTTTTAATCTTCTTAAATATTCTGCCCTTGTTGTTTTAACTTTGGATAGTAAAACATTTTTTTCTGCTAGTAAATACCTTATACAGCCCACTTCATGTTGTCTGGTCATTAGTCTAGGCTTATGACATCATGCACAGCTCTCTCTCACTCTTGTGAAAGTTTGCCAGGAAGGGAGGGAGGAGTGAGTCATAAGAGGGCCAATGAGAGCTGTAGGTGTGCCCTTGTAAATCCAGGAAGTGAACAGGCAGCAGCTTCAGCTGCCCACAGTTAAAATGGTTGCAGCCAGACTCAGTGGAGGGAGATTTCTGCAGCATATTTGGCAAGTACAGAATCACAGTATATATAAAATAATATGCAAAGTGGTTGGAGAGAAGCTTCAGAATGGTAAAGATGTTTTTATTACAAATTATGTGAGCAGACTGCAGTTCCTCTTTAAGTATAGCATGACAATGCAAGGAAAAGATGGATGACTGGATAAAAATGATCTCAAAGTGGCAGCTTATGTGTTCAGCTTTTGTCTAATACAATAATTATTTTGTTATTATTCATTATCTTTATATTTATTTCCAGATCACTTCTGGCTGTAAATGTGGACTGCATTCCATCATAGCAATGTTTGGATTTTTCATTTATCCATCAATAAAACTAGTACTTGCCAAAATCCAACTTTTTGTTCTTTTTTTCTGTCATTATCTGTCCTCTCTAATACAATGTATTGAACAATGAAGACATCAGAGACCGTCTGTACTGTCTACAGTAGCCAATCAGATCCCTTATATTCTTTGCTCAGTGCAGTATGCTTAGGTTGGACCCATAGGCACTCCAATTTGGCATTAACACCCTGCCAAGCGTGCAGATAGCTAGGGGTGTAACGGATCGTCAGCGATCCGTGATCCGAACGGGTCTCCGCGGTCTCGGTCTTAGGAAAAGCCGCGGCTTTGGCCTAGCTCCAAAACGGCAGCCATCTTTCTACACCCAGGCTGTTTACACTGATCACTGTGATGGATCGATCACTTGTAAACAAACCGGCGTCATGTCATATCGCCGGTTCCTCTCTCCCCTCTCTGTACTAACCTGTACAGTGGAGGGGAGAGATCCTGAGATGGAAGCAGCCATCCCTCCATACCCTGCAGTTCCCAGCAATACCCTGCCAATACTCTGCAGTACCCCAATACTCTAGCAATACTCTGCAATACCCCAATACTCTAGCAATACTCTAGCAATACCCCAATACTCTAGCAATACCCCAATACTCTAGCAGTACCCTAATACTCTAGCAATACTCTGCAATACCCCAATACTCTGCAATACCCCAATACTCTAGGAATACTCTAACAATACCCCAATACACTAGCAATACTCTGCGATACCCTGCCAATTCTCTAGCGATACTCTGCCAATACTCTGTAATACCCTGCCAATACTCTGCAATACCCTGCCAATACTCAGCAATACCCAGCAATGCCCTGCCTGCCAATACTCTGCGATACCCAGCCATACTCTGCGATGCCCAGCCTTACTCAGCTGTGCCCAGCCGTGCCCAGCCATACTTAGCTATGCTCAACCGTACCCAGCCATACTCAGCCAATATTACAGTGGGGGAGATTGTGGATATTACAGTGGGGACTATATGGTGGTGGAATTTTCACAGGTTTTTGCAAATTAAATTATTATTTGCTGATCCAAAAAATGATCCGATCTGTGACTCGGATCCGAGGAACGATCCGATCGGTGAGTTTTTTGATCCGTTGCACCCCTACAGATAGCTAATTACCTGTATCAATAATTTAGTCAGAACTCACGAGCATTTAGTGAAGGCTTTTCATTTGGACACAAGACTGGATTTAGTAGTCAACCCGCTCGGATCGGCACATGCCGCGATCCGCGGAGTGCTCCGCGGTCTTGGCCTTAGGAAAGGCCGCGGCTTTGGCCTAGCTCTGAAGCGGCGGCCATCTTTCTACACCCAGGCTGTTTACACTGATCGCTCCGACGGACCGATCACTTGTAAACAAACTGGCGTCATGTCATGATGCCGGTTCCTCTCTCCCCTCTCTGTACTAATCTGTACAGTGGAGGGGAGAGATCCTGAGATGGAAGCAGCCATCCCTCCATACCCTGCAGTACCCAGCAATACCCTGCCAATACTCTGCAGTACCCCAATACTCTAGCAATACTCTAGCAATACTCTGCAGTACCCCAATACTCTAGCAATACTCTAGCAATACTCTGCAATACCCCAATACTCTGCAATACCCCAATACTCTAGCAATACTCTGCAATACCCCAATACTCTGCAATACCCCAATACTCTAGCAATACTCTAGCAATACCCCAATACTCTAGCAATACCCTAATACTCTAGCAATACTCTGCAATACCCCAATACTCTAGCAATACTCTGCAATACCCCATTACTCTGCAATACCCCAATACGCTAGCAATACTCTAGCAATACCCCAATACTCTAGCAATACTCTGCGATACCCTGCCAATGCTCTAGCGATACTCTGCCAATACTCTGTGATACCCTGCCAATACTCTGCGATACCCTGCCCATACTCTGTGATACCCTGCCAATACTCAGCAATACTCAGCAATGCCCTGTCTGCCAATACTCATCAATACCCTGCCTGCCAATACTCTGCGATACCCAGCCATAATCTGCGATGCCCAGCCTTACTCAGCCGTGCCCAGCCATACTCAGCCGTGCCCAGCCATACTCAGTCGTACCCAGCCATACTCAGCCAATATTACAGTGGGGGAGATTGTGGATATTACAGTGGGGACTATATGGTGGTGGAATTTTCACAGGTGTTTGCAAATTAAATTATATTTGCTGATCCGAAAAATTATCCGATCCGTGACTCTGATCCGAGGAACGATCCGATCTGTGAGTTTTTTGATCCATTGCACCCCTACAGATAGCTAATTACCTGTATCAATAATTTAGTCAGAACTCACGCGCATCTAGTGAAGGCTTTTTATTTGGACACAAGACTGGATTTAGTAGTAGAAAGACCTGAATCTATAGCCATTAACCGTATTCCTTGATCACAGGTCTTATTTCCATCCTCTGTAGAAATGCAGCTCCTTAATAGAATTTTATTTACCTATCAGACCTGATCTATTAATGAATATGTACATACAATCAGTCATCAATGTCAGGTGACCATCTGAATTGTATGATCACTGAATTTGTCCACAATGTACACAAACATGCACGCTAGCTATATTGAACAAGGATGCTTTGCTATGGAATATCCAGCATCCGAACATAAGGCATGTTTAAAATAAAAATGCTTTGAGGATAAATATGCAAATCCTGTAGGAAAAAACTGTGCTCAGTTATCGTTTATGATCATAAGCTCCATCTAGTGGCTATAATGCGTTATTTTCCTGAAAAAAACACAATCTGGAAAATACTTCATTATGGCCACTAGGTGGAGCTGACAATCATAGGAAATATTCAAACTATAGAAAAACACTGAAGGTCAACAATATACCTTTAAGAGAACAGAAAAACACTAATCCTGGAGCAGCTGCCACTAAATGCTGCAAACACCACACTCCATACTTAATATGATCAAAAAACTCAGTGAAGTGCTCCAATAACTATAAGTCTATTTAAATAAAAAATGTATATCCAATCTTACTCATAGGGTATATAAACCCCTAAAACCAATCTCTTATCTTGTGAAATAATTCATAAATACAAATGCTCTATAATAAATACTAGCAAAAGATATATTATTCAATAAACATGCAAATATAATAAATGTCCAGTCAACTGAAATAGTCTATAATATTTCCAATTCCACCGTGTATAATGAATCAAACTTCTTAAATCTTCAGACCTCTGTGCCCATCCCTTGGTATGCGCTTACCCAATTCAGTGGACCCCTCAAACAAACTGGAGGTCATACACGCTTGCCAGTGTTATTACTCATGGGTCAGCTAAATCCACAGTGCTTCTCTTACCGTCCTCCCTCCTCAGTATATGGATATTTATACAGGATATTCATGCAAGATAAAAGGAGGGGCTAATAGTGTAATATGTCTGCTGAATTTTTTTTTATTCTAAGTAAAAACACTCAGATGTTCACTTACATAAAACGGCATATAAAATCATATAGTAGTTATACAGGAGACTGGCAATCCATTCACCAAAACGGTGTTTAGTCCCGCCAAGCGAGCGCGATGAAGCCAACGTCTAGCTGGCAGGTGGCGCCCAGTCAGCTTTCTCAAAGGGTGAATCATAGGAAATACACATATTAGACAAATTATTTGTGTAGCACTGACTCCCGAAGGAGCAGCTGATTTGATTTGGCCTGCACTCTAGCAATAACACCCCACTAACTTGGCTCAGTCCCCGTGACACAGCTGTGGTGCAATACAATACAGTACAATATAAGACAATGCAAGGTATCTGTACTGTAACCTCAGGATCCACTTGCTCCACCTGCTGGGAGAAACAGTACACCACACAACTGGAAACTTAAAGCGGGAGTCCGCCGCGTTTTTTTTTTTTTTTTTAAAAGCCAGCAGCTACAAATACTGCAGCTGCTGACTTTTAAAATAGTGACACTTACCTGTCCAGCGCGCCCGCGATGTCGGCACCCGAAGCCGATCTCTAGATCGTCTTGTCGGGTGCTGCCGCCGCCATCTTGGGTATGGGAATCAGGAAATGGAGCCTTTCAGCTTCATTTCCCGGTTCCCTACTACTGATCATGCGCGAATCGCGCTGCGCAATAAGGATGGTCCCCGCTGCCTCTGGGATCTGTGTGTTTCCCAGCAGGCAGCGGGGCACTTGCGGAAAGGGGCGGGCACTTGCGGAAAGGGGCTTAATCTACGCCCCTTTCCGCAGAGAGCTATCCCGGAAGTGGGTGCAGAATACCTGTACTGTACAGGTATCTGCACCCCCCTCCCCCCTGAAAGGTGCCAATTGTGGGGCTGGAGGGGGGGGAAATATTCAAAGAGGTGATTACAGTAATTGTGTTGTCATCCCAACATAGGACAACAGCCCAATGGATTTCAATATAAAAATTTCAAAATTTCAAACAATATAGGTCCTTTTATGTTCTACCCAGCATGCACTGCTAGAGAAAGTGTCCATGGGTAGGTCATCAAGCCTCCTGGGTAAAAGGGTCAACCTTCTGATCAAAACAACAGTCACTTCCTGTATATGTCTTTTGTGCTTTCTTCAAAGCAATAAACATTTAAGTTCAGTACCAGTATTTGGCTGCTAGATGGCGCCAAATACTAGGGATGAGCTTGATGTTCGAGTCGAACGCATGTTCGACTCGAACACCGGCTGTTCGCCCATTCGGCCGTTCGCGCCAAATTTGCGTGGTGCTCATGGACCACAATGCACTGCGCCATCGCAGTGCATTACTGGCTCATGATTGGCCAAGCATGCACTGTGACCCGCATGCTTGGACAATCACAGCGCTGGCAACGAGGAGAGCCATAATTGGCCACAGGCAGGATGCCTGTGGCCAATTATAGCTCAGGGTGTTTAGTACACGCCCCACACTATATAAGGCCGCCAGCGCGGCGGCATTGTGTAGTTTTACAGTGTCTGCAGGAGTTAGTGGGTGTTGTGTGCCTCCAGCGCAGTATACACCTGTATCTACCCTTCATTGCTGTTCTCTAATGGAACCATCTGCAGGAGTTAGTGGGTGTTGTGTGCCTCCAGCACAGTATACACCTGTATCTACCCTTTATTGATGTTGTTCTCTAATGGAACCATCTGCAAGAGTTAGTGGTTTTTGTGTGCCTCCAGCGCAGTATACACCTGTATCTACCCTTTATTCGTGTTCTTTAATAGAGCCATCTTCAGGAGTTAGTGGGTGTTGTGTGCCTCCAGTTCAGTATACACCTGTTTTTACCCTTTATTTCTATTCTCTAATAGAGCCATCTGCAGGAGTTAGTGGGTGTTGTGTGCCTCTGGCGCAGTATACACCTGTATCTACCTTTTATTGCTGTTCTCTAATAGAGCCATCTGCAGGAGTTAGTGGGTGTTGTGTGCCTCCAGTGCAGTATACACCTGTATCTACCCTTTATTGCTGTTCTCTAATAGAGCCATCTGCAGGAGTTAGTGGGTGTTGTGTGCCTCCAGCGCAGTATACACCTGTATCTACCCTTTATTGCTGGTGTTCTCTAATACAGCCATCTGCATGAGCTAGTGGGTGTTGTGTGCCTCCAGCACAGCACATTATACACCTGCATCTAACCTTTATTACTGGTGTTCTATAATAAAGGCATCTGCAGGAGTTAGTGGGTGTTGTTTGCCTCCAGCAGAGCATAATATACACCTGTATCTACCCTTTATTGCTGGAGTTCTCTAATATAGCCATCTGTAGGAGTTAGTGGGTGTTGTGTACCTCCAGCACAGCACAGTATACACCTGTATCTACCCTTTATTGCTGGCGTTCTATAATAAAGGCATCTGCAGGAGTCAGTGGGTGTTTTGTGCCTCCAGAACAGCACAGTATACACCTGTATTTACCCTTTATTGCTGGGGTTCTCTAATACAGCCATCTGCAGGAGTTAGTGGGTGTTGTGTGCCTCCAGCACAGCACAGTATACACCTGTATGTACCCTTTATTGCTAGTGTTCTATAATAAAGGCATCTGCAGGAGTTAGTGGGTGTTGTGTGCCTCCAGCACAGCACAGTATACACCTGTATCTACCCGTTATTGCTGGTGTTCTATAATAAAGGCATCTGCAGGAGTTAGTGGGTGTTGTGTGCCTCCAGCACAGCACAGTATACACCTGTATCTACCCATTATTGCTGGTGTTCTATAATAAAGGCATCTGCAGGAGTTTGTGGGTGTTGTGTGCCTCTAGCACAGCACAGTATACACCTGTATCTACCCTCTATTGCTGGTGTTCTCTCATACAGGCATCTGCAGTAGTTAGTGGGTGTTGTGTGCCTCCAGCACAGTATACACCTGTATCTACACTTTATTGCTGGTGTTCTATCAACAGGCATCTGCAGGAGTTAGTGGGCGTTGTGTGCCTCCGGCACAATATACACTACCCAATTGCTGGTTTTCCCATCTCCCTGCAGGCCATTACTATGTCTGGAAGGCCAGCAAGGAGAGGCAGGCAGTCACAAGCCAATAAAAGAGGCCAAGCAGGCTCTGTGTCTAGAGACAACAGTGCTGGTCGTGGACGTGGTGCATCGTCATCAGCACATGGCATGGGACACGCTTGTCTTTATTTTCAGCAGCTGGACGTGTTGAGCTGCATCATGCCGAAGACTTGGTAGAGTGGATGACCAAGCCCTCTTCATCCTCCTCATCTCATCCAGGCTCAGGGTATTAGCAAAGCAGCTGCCAATGCATCCTCTTCCCACGTCTCAATGTCCTCATCAGTCACTCCTTCCCTAGACCCACCATGTCCTCCTGAGGAGTCCCCCGAACTGTTTGAGCACAGTGTTGGGTACATGCTCCAGGAGTATGCCCAGCGTTTTGAAGGCTCTGATGATGATACTCAGCTAGAGGAAGGCAGTAGCGTGAGTGCAGAGAGAGGGGATGCTCAAGAAGGACAGCAATTTGGCAGTCATGTTTAACAGGCTGCAGCATACTGCCAGCTTTGCTCCAGTAATGAAGAGGGAGGGGATGATGAGGTCTCTGACTCCACGCGGGTGCCTGATAGGAGAGAGGAGGAGGAGGAGGCACATCTCCAATGAGGCAGGATACCTTCCGGGGGCCAGCTTAGGGGCAGCACACCGACTGAATCACACCGCAGAGCTCCGCCTGTGCAGGGTGCTGCCTCTGCGTGTTATTCCAAAAGTTCTTTGGTGTGGGCCTTTTTTGAGATGAGTGCATCAGATCGCACCGCTGCTTTGCAACATATGTCTCAAGCATATCTCGCGTGGCCAAAACATTAGCCACTTGGGCACCACATGCTTGACCAGACATATGTTGACTTGCCATGCAGCTCGTTGGCAAGACCCACATCAAAGAACAAAACGGACCTCTCCTTGCTCCTCATCAGCTGGGATCTTCAACCCCACTAGACCTTCAGTTCTCTCTGAAACTTGCACTGAGAGGAATGAAGGCATAAAATCAGGTGTGTCACAGCCAAGTGCTTGCGGGCACTCTGCTAGCAGTACACCCACGTCCGATTGTAGCAGGCAAATTTCCCTGCCCCAGCTGCTGGACCATCGAGAGAAGTTCACTCCCAGCCATTCACATGCCCAGCGGTTGAATGCTAGCTTGGCTAAATTGCTAGCACTTCAACTGCTGCCTTTTCAGTTGGTAGACTTGGCCCCCTTCTGTGAGTTTGTGCAATGTGCTGATCCTCAGTGGCAGGTCCCCAAATGCCACTTTTTCTCACGGAAGGCGATTCCGGCTCTCTACCGGCATGTGGAAGGCAAAGTCCTTGCCTTGCTGGACAGGGCGGTCAGCAGTAAGGTGCATATTACCGCTGACTCATGGTCCAGCAGGCATGGACAGGGATGCTACCTATCTTTCAGGGCCCATTGGGTCACTCTTCTGGCAGCTGGGAAGGATGCAGGACAATGTTCAGTAGTGTTGGAGGTTGTTCCGCCACCACGCCTCCAAAATGCTACTACTGGTTGTGACACACCTCTCTCCTCCACCCTCTCCTCTTCTTCTTCCTCCATGGCCTCTTCCAGTGCTCTGTCCTCGGAACCAGCGGTGCTCCGTAGGCGTTCATGGGGCTATGCAAGTACGCATGCAAAAAGATGCCATGCCATGCTTGCGCTGATTTGTTTGGAGGGCAGGAGCCACACTGGGGCAGATATTTTGTCAGTTCTGCAGGGGCAGGAGGAGAGGTGGTTGAGGCCACACCAGCTTAAGCCAGGAATGTGGTTTGTGACAATGGCACCAACCTCCTCTCTGCCCTCCGACAGGGACAACTGACCCATGTGCCCTGTGTGGCTCACATCCTTAACCTGGTGGTGCAGCGATTCTTGGGCAGGTACCGGGGCTTACAGTATGTCCTGAAGCTGGCCAGGAAAGTCTGTGTGCATTTCCGCCGATCATTTAATGCCAGTGCTCGGCTGGCTGAGCTCCAAAACGAGTTGAACCTGCCCAAGAACCGCCTTATGTGTGACATGCCCACCAGGTGGAACTCAACGTTGGCCATGCTGCAGCAGCTGCACACGCAGCAGAGGGCCATCAATGAGTACCTGTGCAATTACGGCACCAGGACAGGGTCAGGGGAGCTTGGTTTTTTCTCACCACGCCAGTGGGGCATGATCAGGGATGCATGCACTGTCCTGTCACCATTTGAGGAGGCCACAAGGATGGTGAGCAGTGACAGTGCATGCATCAGTGACACTGTACCTCTTGTCCACCTATTGGAGCATACGCTGCATGGAATAATGGACAGGACACTTGAGGCAGAAAAGAGGCAAGAAGAGGAGGACTTCCTTGCCTCTCAAGGCCCCCTTTATCCAGACAGTGTTCCTGCTTTCCCACCCATCACACAGGAAGAGGATGAGGAGGAGGAGGATTGTGTCAGCATGGAGGTGGAGCCTGGCACTCAGCATCAGCAGCAGCAGTCTTGTAGGGATGATTTACAGTCCCATGAAACCCGTGGACTTGTACGTGGCTGGGAGGAGGTGGCTGCAGATCATGTTGTCCTTAATGACCCAGAGGACTCCGGACCGAATGCCTCAGCTAACCTAGGCTGGGATCCTCGTATTCTTTGGATCAAGGAGAGGGACCATTACTGGCTGGCCACTCTCCTTGATCCACGGTACAAGGGTAAGGTTGCGGACCTTATCTTGCCGTCGCAGAGGGAGCAGAGGATGAGACATCTCCGTGAGGCCTTGCAGAAAGGTCTGTGCAACGCATTCCCAGAGACTGGGAGGTTACAAACTCCTGGTCCTGGACAACGTGTTGCTGAGGCTTTTTGGTCAGAAGGATCGGTGGAGAAGGTGGCCGTCTGACCGATGCGTTTAGACAATTTTTTAGTCTGCAGCCCCAATGTATGATCGGTTCCAGCAACCATCGCCAGCGTCTGATTTACATGGTGCAGGAATACCTAGGGGCAAGGTCAGACTTGGACACCTTTCCCACTGAAAATCCTCTGGCTTACTGGGTCTTGAGGATGGATCACTGTCCAGAGCTTGCACAGTATGAAATTGAGCTACTGGCCTGCCCTGCATCGAGTGTTCTTTCGGAACGCACCTTCAGTGCTGCTGGTGGATTTGTAACAAATCACAGGGTGCGCCTGTCCACCGACTCAGTTGATTGACTGACCTTCATAAAGATGAATCAGTCTTGGATCACCACCAGCTACCAAGCACCTGAAGCTGATGTAACTGAATAATTTTTTTGGAAATGTCACATCCCTTCAAGACTGCTTATGCTGATGCTGAGTGACTGTCCTGTTATGTTGACTGACTATCATCTTCCTCCTGAATGATCCCGCTGATATTTTGGAAGAACATTTTTGATTCTGGGTGATGCCACCAGCCCAATTTTTCAGCCCCTGTTTAACAGGGGCGTGTCATTACAATTTTCGATGCAATGCTTTGCAGCAGGGCTCATTCCTGCACTTCAAATAGAGTATATGGGAGGTTGCAGTGTCGTGGCACCAGCACCAGTGCCTAAGGCCCAATTTTTCAGCCCCTGTTTAACAGGGGCATGTAATTACAATTTATGATGCAATGCTTTGCAGCAGGGCTCATTCCTGCACTACAACTAGAGTATCTGGGAGAGGTTGCAGTGTTGTGGCACCAGCAAGCAGTGCCTAAGGCCCAATTTTTAAGGGGGCATGTAATTATAATTCTTGATATAATATTTCACAGCAGGGCCTGTTCCTGTGCCCACTGAGAATAACTGGGAGGACTTATAGTGTTGTGGCACTAGCACCACCACCACAACCACCAAAGGCCCAATTTTTCTACCACTGTTCAACAATAGCATGTAATTACAATTCTTGATATAATTATTCACAGCAGGGAGCTCCAGCACCCACCAAGAGTCACTTTGAGGGCTTACAGTGTTGTGGCAACACCAACACCTTAGGCCCCCATTTCTGCAGAGCATATAGGGAAGGCCCCTACTTTCAAACATCCAACTTACAAATGTCTGCTACTTGCAAACGAAAGGAGACAACGGGAAGTGAGATGAAAAAAGACGGATGGCAAAAAAAAATTATACAGGGGTGATAACCCTTCCCTATGTTTTCCAAAAATCTTAAAAATAGATTTTTTGACTGGAGCTACACTTTAAAAATGTACCAGTTCAAAATTACAAACAGATTCTACTTAAAACAACAAACCTACACAGTCCCTGTCTTGTTTGCACCGCCTGTATACTGCTGTTCTGATTATATAGGGCCTGGGGGCCCCACGCCTTTCCATTTTTTAATATGGGTACGGGGTTCCCCTTAATATCCGTACAAGACCAAAAGGGGCTGGTAATGGGCAGGGGGGCTACCCATGCCATTTTTCTAAACCAGATATTACATTAAAACCACAAGCAGTTTTTTTTTTTTTTTTTTTCATAAAATTTTATTGAGAAAAGAAAAGGGTACATTGCAAAAGGGTAATCAGTAAGTACGTCTCATTTTTGAAAATGTACAGGCTATATAATAACAACCTAATGAGCAACAATTGGTGCCAGAGCACCGTCCCATAAACCACAAAAAATGGAGAGTATCACTCTCCCTGACAGTCAAATAGAAACGAGGTAGCAATAACTGGATGGATCTGGGAATAATTAGGCACTAACTCAACCTCGGGGAGAAGAAACAGTGTGTTAATCAGATCATCAAGAAGGCTCTGATTGGGGGGGGGGGGGTAGGAGGAGGGGGGGGGGTGGGGGGGGCCCATAATTGCAGTCTTGCCGTGGGTAGCTACCCAGTAGTAGAGGGGGTTGCGGTGAGCCATTGGCCATCGTAGATAAAAGAGTGTTCAGCCAGGTGAGCTTGTTCCTGAGGAGTAAGTTGCGATTTCACAAAAGAGTCCCATCTGCTGTGGAAGCACTGAGCGGCCTTTTTGTGGGCTAGATTAGCATTAATTTTGTCACGAAATAGGAGATGCAGGAGATCTCTGTTAACCTGTGCGACTGAGGGTGAAGCAGTAGACGTCCAATTGGCAAGTATGGCCCGTCTTGCCATCAGGAGGCATATCAAGGCCCATTCTTTGTCTCGTGGGCCAGAAACTTTTGACCAGGGAAGTAGTGTGGGATCCCAATATCCGAAGATAAGTAGTAAAGGGTCTTTGGGTAGCTTCAGCAGTGTGATCTCAAAGATGAAAGCCAGGATTTGGTCCCAGAACGCCGAGATAAAGGAGCAAGTCCAGTAACAGTGCGCGAGAGAGGGCTTAGGTTGGTGGCATAGAGGGCATAGTGAAGACGGGGTGGAGTGGGGTTGTTTGGCAAGAAGAAAGGGGATGTGTGCCTGGTGGGCGATTTTTAGTTGTGTTTCCCTCCGGGATTCATTTGGAACCAAGTTGTAGACTGTGCGAAGACCTTGAAGGATCTTGTCCACTATGTCGTCGTTCGGGAAGTCTTTTGCCCAATTGGACACTGATGAGGAATCCAAGGGAGGCGTCGTTTGGATGAGTAGAGGCTTATAGATATCCGAGATTTTGTATGAGTCCTTCTGTATAAGGGTCTCGAGGAATGACGATGTGAATCTCGCAGATGCGACTCTGCAGGTGTTGTGGAGAAAGCTGAGACATTGGCCATGATGAAAAGAGGAGGTTGCGGTGAGGGAGAATCGAGTAGCTAGAGTATGGAAAGGTAGTGCTTGGCCAGTAGCAGGATCACAAAGGGAGAAGAAGGTGGAGAGACCCTTTTGCCGCCAGGAGTCATAGGGTTTGTGTTCCAGACCTGGAGAGAAGCTCGGGTTGCCTTGTATCGGGAGAAATTTCGTGATGAAAGGAGAGAGTCGGAGGCTTTTCCTTACCTCCCTCCATGCTATAGCAGTGTCCCTCAACAGAAGGTTATGTTGATATGGTGTTGGTAGAGATTTCCACTTACAGTGTAGAAGGGCTGTTAGGGAGTAGGGGTGGACCATTGCAGCCTCCAACTGGTAGAGCATTTGGATTTTTGGGTTATCCAGTCCAGACCTACCCTTAAAAGACAAGCAAGGTTATACATTCTAAGGCTCGGGAGACTAATACCGCCTTCGGTCCTGGGAAGATGACGTTTTGAGAGAGCTATGCGTGGTCGTTTGTTTCGCCATATAAATTTTGAGATCGCAGAATTCAGCAATTTGGAGTCTTTGTGTCTTAACAGTAAAGGTATTGTCTGGAGAGGATATAACAGGCGAGCGAAACTGACCATTTTCACCAAATGACATCTTCCCAGGAGCGAGAGGGGCAGATCCATCCAGTTGTCTAATTCCTGAGTGATTTTGGCAAAAAGTGGGGGGTAATTCAGGTGATAGAGAGAGGATGGGAGTTTCCCTATTTTAATTCCCAAGTAAGTGATATGGGACCTGGCCGTAGTAAAGATGGATTTTTGAACCCAGGCAGGTGGGGGGAGGGATCCTAAGGGCATAATCTCGCTTTTGGAGCAGTTTATGCGCAACCCTGAGCATTTTCTGAATAAATCAAAAGTGTATTTTATTGTGGGCATGTCTGCGGAAGGGTCAGCGGAGAAGATGAGGACATCATCCGCAAAGAGGGACGTCCTAAGCTCTTGGTTCCCTATTCGAATGCCATGTAGCGGGGCAACTGTTAACAGATATCTAGAGAGTGGTTCCAGAGATAAGTTAAAGAGGAGTGGGGATAGGGGGCAACCTTGTCTCGTGCCTTTGTGAAGGCGAAATTCATTGGAGAGGAGGCCGGCGGCTACCAGCCTAGCCGCCGGTGAGGTGTACATGGAATTTATTAGATGAAGGAAAGGGCCAGAGAATCCCATTCTACGTAAGACCATGGCGAGCCAATCAAAGTTTACATTGTCAAAAGCCTTTTCGGCATCAAGAGTGATAATGGCATAATCTCCCCTTGGATGGCATCTGGCGTGTTCTAGCGCCATCATTACCTTTCTGATATTCATCGTTGCTGTTCTGCCTTTCACAAAGCCAGATTGGGCAGGTTGGATCAGAAAAGGGATGATGTCAACCAGTCTTGTGGCTACAATTTTAGAGAGAATCTTAACATCAAGATTTAGTAGTGAAATAGGTCTGTACGATCCTGGTTCCTGGGGGTCTTTCCCTTTCTTTTCTAATAGTTTAATTATTGCCTGATTGCCCGTGGGAAGGTAAGAGCCACCAGACCACATACGTTGATAAACACTGTGAAGAGTGGGTGCCAGGAGAGGATGTAATGACTTGTAGAATTCGCCTGTCAGACCATCTGGGCCTGGCGCTTTAGAGGAGGCTAACTTCCGTATCGTGGCAGTGATTTCTAAAAGAGAGATAGGGGCATTGAGGGTTTCCAATTGGGAGGGAGATATTGGTGTCAGAGTCACTTTATCTAGGAAGTCGCACGCCGTGGGTTTGTCAATGGGATCGGCGGCATATAGCGTAGAGTAATAGCGCAGCATGGCAGAATTTATGCCTTTTTGCGTGTTTGTGACAGAACCATCTGGCTCACGGATGGAGGGGATGATAGTCGGGCGATAGGTTCCCTTGCTAAGGCGGGCTAGGAGCTTACCCGCCTTATTTCCAAATTTGTGGAGAGTGGCGTCTAGGTATGCTTTCTTGGTCGATTCCACGGAGTCCGCCCACGTGTCAAAAGATTGTTTGGCTAGTTGCCAAGCAGCCCGGTTTTCGGGGGAGTCATGGGCGTACAATGCTCGTTGAACCATGTGAAATCTGGAGCTGGAGGTGTCATAGTTGAGGTGTGCATTTTTCTTAAAGGACGACGCATACGAAATGATGCGGCCTCTGAGAAAAGCTTTCCCCGCATCCCAGAATAGATTAGGGTCATCAGCGTGAGGCGCATTAGTTTGCATGTAAAACTGCCAATCTTTAGTGATGTAAGTTTGGAAATCCGGGTTATGTTGGAGGAAGGAGGGGAAACGCCAAATTCTAGGGTTAGGATGTATGTCTGGGGTCTCTAGGGATATGGATATGGGAGCGTGGTCAGAGATGGCTATATCATGTATCTCTGCTTCTGGGATTAGAGGAAGTAGAACATCAGAGCAGAAAAAATAATCTATCCTGGTGAAGACATGATGTGGGTGTGAGTAAAAGGAAAATTCTCTATCAGTCGGGTGGTGAAATCGCCATATGTCCCGAAGGTGGAGGGTGTCCATTGTTGCTGCAAGTACTGTGGGGTTTAAAGAAGTAGGGATCGAGGCGGGGCGTAGTCGCGCGGATTTGTCATCAATCTGGTGGGCAACAGAGTTGAAGTCACCCCCAACAATCTGAGGGAGGTGTGGGTGCCGTAGGAGCCAAGTGGTCAGCGTATTGAAAAAGTCCTTTGTAGGGCATACACGTTGGATATTGTCAGTTCCCTTGTCCCAATGAGGACGCGGATAGTGAGAAGTCTGCCCTGGTCGTCTGAGTCTGTGGATAAGAGTTTATAGGGGAGACGTTTGTGAATGAGAACAAGGACTCCTGCTTTGCGGCCTAGAGCCTCAGAGCCCACAACTGTGCCCACCCAAAGTTTCCTCATCCGAGCAAAGTCGGGTGAGGAAAGATGGGTTTCCTGAAGCAGTGCTATGTCTGTGTTCAGTCTTTTGAGATGGCGAAGGACCTTCATCCTTTTAGAAGGAGAACGAAGGCCCTTCACGTTCCACGAGATTATCCGCAGCATTGTGGGAATATACTGGGGAGATGTTGTAAAGGTATTGTAGCTACTAGGACATCGGGGCCTGGGTGAGAAAGATAGCTAAAAACTGCTGAGGACCTATCTTCCTATGAAGGGGAACAGTGAGTGGGTTCAAAACATTAGCGGGCCGTAAGGGGAGAAGGAGAGACAAAAGGGGTGAGGGGAAGGACGGGTATGTGTACCAACAGTAGATTGAACAAAAGTGAACATATGCATTAAGCAACTTCGCTTTTTTCCGCATGGGGGTCACCGTGAGGACCAGCTCCCATAACCAGCCCTGTGTCTGAAGTGAGGGTTTCCGCCCTTCAAATAGTAAGTATAGGATAGTGACAGCGGCCGCAGAGAACTGGAGCATGGTTATAGGTCCGCACAATGGCGCCCAGGGGAGGAAAACAGGAGCACACATATATTAGAAACAACATCTAAGGTATCAATAAAGACAAATGAAACCATATCATAAACTGTAGCAAAAGAAATAGCACCTGAGAACAGCAGAGGTACCAGGCCATAACGAACCTGGATGTCGCTGGGGACATCCCCATATCCATTTAACTTTTGTCGAACAGTACCTGAGAGGTGTGGACAGTTCAGGAAGGAGAGTCCAAGAACAGTTCACCTGGAGCAGGTCGGATGGGGGCCAGGAGAGGCCATCCGGGAGAGAAACGAGAGTGTGCCAGGGGGGGCACCGTCAAGTGCTTCGCCCTTCAGCGGGCAGTTAGGCCATGTTGTGTTTGGCCGGAAGCCCTAAACCGCTTGGGAGAGTCTTTCCGTGGGCTCCGTTGATCCAAGGCTCGGTTGATTGGCGGGGCTTTAGGTGCGGGACTGAGGTGAGGGCCCGAGCGGGAAGATTTCAAGAAGGACGCCGCCTCCTCCGGATCATGAAAAGAGAGTTGTTCCCCGGCGGGTGTTTTGATCCGCAGAATGTCCGGGAATGCCAGGGTGAACTGGAGTTGGCGTTGATGAAGTTCTGCGCAGATGTGCTGAAAAGCCTTGCGTTTCTTGGAAACGTCCGCCGAGTAGTCAGCAAAGATTAGAATTTTGATGCCATCAATCTGCAAAGATCTGGATTGACGGTATTTTTGCAGTATGGCGGCCTTGTCGGAGTAATTGAGGTATTTGGCGATTATCGGACGCGGTGATTTGCGTTCAGAATTAAAGGCTCCCACTCGGTGAGCGCGTTCCACTGTGTAAGGGTCTCACAGAGCCAATGCCTCAGGAATACGGCGGGCACAGAAGTCAGACAGAGCAGATGAGGGAAGTGATTCGGGGAGTCCTACAAACCGCAGATTGCTCCTCCTGGACCTATTTTCGAGGTCGTCGAGTTTTTCCAGAATGAACTTGTTCGTTCTGTCTTGGGCATGATTTGATATACGGTGCTCTGCTTCATTTAATCTGGAAGCATGTTCCCCTAGCTGGGCTTGGATCTTTTGCATGCCTGCGCTGACAGCCTTTTCTACTGATGCTGCAATCATTTGGGAGAGAAGAGCAGCCACAGCTTGAGCCAGAACCTCAGTGTGGTGATCCTGCAATGGCTGAGGTATGTGAGGCTGCTGCACATGCTGGGGTATTGCAGGGCCAGAGATTTGTGGAGGTGCCTGGGGTTGTGGAGACATGGAGTCCCTCTGAGTAGAGTGTGTAGCTGTCTGATCGCCTACCTCCATGGCTGGGGCCGTCTCCGCTGGATAGTCCGCGCAGGCCGGTTCCGTGTACGCCGAAGCCGGGGCCTCGATTTGCGGCAGGGCCGACCGCGCGGTTGAGGCCGCATACGATCGCGGCCCGGTTTTTTCCACGAACCGGTCCATCTCGCGATCGGATTCGTGGAGAGGGTCGCTAGGATCGTTTTGAGCGAAAATTGCCGATTTTATAAGCCGTTTTGTAGGGCGGTCTGCGGGAGCTGTGAGGAGAGACAGCTACTCCATGCGGCGCCGGAACCGGAAGTCACAAGCAGTTTTAAATTACTTTTTTCCGTTAAATGTCATTTTGGGCAGGCACTGTTCTAAACATGGGAAACACGTGCCACTTCACAGGCATACTATAGACACCCCCAGGCATGATATTTAAACAAATGTTTCACTTTTTTTCACTTCAATTGTCATTAAAATCAGTGCTCCCGAAAAAACGGCAGTTTAAAAAAAAACATTGGCATTGACCCATGTCCCCTGGGGCAGGAGCCAGGTCCCCAAACCCTTTTTAGGACAATATCTTGCATATTAGCCATTAAAATTAGCACTTTTTATTTCGAATGTTCGAGTCCCATAGATTTCAATAGGGTTCTAAAGTTCGCAGGAATTTCCAGTCCGTTTGAAAGGTCTGGTGTGAACCGAACTGGGGGGTGTTCGGCTCATCCCTAACCATAACACAAGTTGGACAGAGGAGCTTCCCACAAATTCACATGTGATGGGGAGCTGTCCTGTGCACTCACAGCTGTCACTATAGTGTCTGGTACAGATGTGTCAAGTGGTGAGTTGGGGTTGTCTCTTCCAGAATTGTCAGTAGAAGGACTACGCGCTTCAGGGTTTCTTTTACTGATAATTTGAGCCACTTGACATCCAATGTATCATATGTCAGTCTTTTTGGGGGGTGAATCACTCTTTTGGTCCTCTGTTCTTTTGGTGTCTCAGGTAGGCTGACATCTTTCTCAATTTCCTCACTCTCCTGTTCACTCAATTCTGCGTCCTGCATTTCCATTTCAACACCATCAGGGAAATTCTCAGAATTTGTTTCTAGCATAGAAGTTTGAGGATCCTCTGAACTGTCTGTTGACCTGTCTTGTGGTACGAACTTGGGGGCTTCCGGTCTAAGAGTCCCATTGTCTCCTTCTTCTGCCTGAGGTGAAACACTGGCTTCACTTCCTGGTGAGTCAGATAACCATAGCCAACTCATCTCCATTTCCTCTTCCTCATCTCCAGAGGGTGCAGGCTGAGACCTAGTTGCTGGCCTGCGCACAGCAGTGGACGTGGAACGGGAATTCCTCTTCCAGATTTACCCTGACTGCTTCTGTGAGGGGTAAGAGATGATTTCGATGCCAGGTTTTTACTGGTCCCGTGTTTCCTTCTGGCTTAATTTCATAAACTGGGAGTCCTGGGAGCTTCCTGCACACAACATATGGCTATGATCTCCAGGGGTTGGCCAACTTATGTTTGCCTGGGATGCCCAGATTCCTTAGTAGGACACGTCACCTACGTGAAGATCCTGAACTCTTAAGCCGCGTACACACGGGCGGACTGTCTGGCCTACTTAGTCCGCCGAAACACATTTCAGCGGACAGTCCGCTCGTGTGTGGGCTTCAGCGGACTTTTTCAGCGTGCAGTCTGGCGGACTAAGTATTTCGGAATTTCCGTAATACAGTCCGTCGGACTCGCATTTCGGCGGACAATCCGCCCATGTGTGTGCCAGTCCGCCGTACTTTTGAAATGAGCGGACTTTTCCCGCCCGGAGAAAAGTCCGCTCATTTCGAGTGGGTATCCAGGTAGGCGGGGCCTGCGAAGGAGACGTCGCTGGCCCCGCCGCCTGGTATGGACTTAAAGGGGAACCCCAACGCCGAAAAAAATCGGCGTGGGGGTCCCCCCCAAGTCCACAACAGACCCTTGTCCGAGCACGCTACCCGGCCGGCCAGGAAAGGGGGGCGAGCGAGCGCCCCCCCCTCCTGAGCCGTACCAGGCCGCGTGCCCTCAACATGGGGGGGTGCCACCCCAAAGCACCTTGTCCCCATGTTGATGAGGACAAGGGCCTCTTCCCGACAACCCTGGCCGTTGGTTGTCGGGGTCTGCGGGCGGGGGGCTTATCGGAATCCGGGAGCCCCCTTTAATAAGGGGGCCCCCGGATACCGGCCCCCCACCCCATGTGAATGAGTATGGGGTACAATGTACCCCTACCCATTCACCTGTAAAATAAAAGTACCAAAAAAAACACAACACACGAGATAAAATACTTTATTGCACAGCTCCGGGGGTCTTCCGTCTTCGGGGTCTTCTTGCCGGACTCCTCCGCTATCTTCTTGTAGCTCTTTTGCTAGCGGAGGAGTCCGGCTTTCCTTCTCGCTGCCGGCCTCTTCTCCCGACTTCGGGGGTCTTGTCCCCCTCTTCGGTTCTTCTGCCGGGCCACCGCGCCTTCTTATAGCTCTTTTACAGGCGGTGGCCCGGTCTTCTGTCGCCGCCGTCGCCGCCGCCTTCCGTTCTTCTTCTTCTTCTTCTTCTCCAGGAGATGTTGCCTCGACGATCTCTCCGGCCGGAATGCCAGGGACGCACTGCGCGGCCACTTATATAGGGACAAGGGGCGGTGTCACATGGCTTTATGTCACATGGGTTGGTCACATGGGTTGATGTCACATGGGGACTATGACATCGTAAGGGGGTGGGGTCACCATGTGACACCAACCCATGTGACATAAAGCCATGTGACACGGCCCCTTGTCCCTATATAAGTGGAGAAGAAGAAGAAGAAGAAGAACGGAAGGCGGCGGCAACGGCGGCGACAGAAGACCGGGCCACCGCCTGTAAAAGAGCTATAAGAAGGCGCGGTGGCCCGGCAGAAGAACCGAAGAGGGGGACAAGACCCCCGAAGTCGGGAGAAGAGGCCGGCGGCGAGGAAGAAAGCCGGACTCCTCCGCTAGCAAAAGAGCTACAAGAAGATAGCGGAGGAGTCCGGCGAGAAGACCCCCGAAGACGGAAGACCCCCGGAGCTGTGCAATAAAGTATTTTATCTCGTGTGTTTTTTTTTGGTACTTTTATTTTACAGGTGAATGGGTAGGGGTACATTGTACCCCATACTCATTCACATAGGGTGGGGGGCCGGTATCCAGGGGCCCCCTTATTAAATGGGGCTCCCGGATTCCGATAAGCCCCCCGCCCGCAGACCCCGACAACCAATGGCCAGGGTTGTCGGGAAGAGGCCCTTGTCCTCATCAACATGGGGACAAGGTGCTTTGGGGTGGGCACGCGGCCTGGTACGGCTCAGGAGGGGGGGGGGGCGCTCGCTCCCCCCCTTTCCTGGCCGGCCGGGTAGCGTGCTCGGACAAGGGTCTGTTGTGGACTTGGGGGGGACCCCCACGCCGATTTTTCTCGGCGTTGGGGTTCCCCTTTAAGTCCATACCAGGCGGCGGGGCCCGCGACGTCTCCTTCGCGGGCCCCGCCTACCTGGAGACGCGCTCGAAATGAGCGGACTTTCCTCCGCGTGTGTGGGCGAGTCCGTTCATTTCAAAAGTAGGGCGGATAGTATGGCGGACTTAATACGCCGTATTAGTCCGCTCAAAAAGTGCCGTGTGTGGGCAAGTCCGTTCATTCGAAAGTATGATGGACTGTCCGTCGGATTGTCTGACGGACTAAGTTGGCCAGACAGTCCGCCCCGTGTGTACGCAGCTTTACTTTCAGATCAAAATTCCTCTTATTCCTGTTTTCTCTGGTATTTGAGGTGTCTTGAGCCTGCTCATAAGTTATCTTCAAGTTCCTCCGCAGTCTGTCCACATACCCCCCATGGGAGGTCTCTGATGTGTAGTCCAGAGAGGTCCCAAAGGCTAGATCTACTGGCAGCCTGGCTTCACATCCAAACATTAGCCTGTATGGTGAATATCCAGTAGCATCACTCTTGGTGCTGTTGTAGGCATGAACCAGTGCGGTGATGTGCCTACTCCAATAGGGTTTTTGCTCTGCAGTCAAAGTCTCCAGCATGTTCAGGAGAGTTCTGTTGAACCTTTCCGGTTGAGGGTCCACTTGTGGGCGGTAAGGAGTAGTCCTGGACTTTTGTATGCCCAGTAGGGCGGCACAGTGGTGTAGTGGTTAGCACTCTCACCTAGCAGTAAAAAGGGTCACTGGTTCAAATCCCAACCACGACACTACCTGCCTGGAGTTTGCATGTTCTCCCTGTGCCTGCGTGGGTTTCCTCCTGGTACTCCAGTTTCCTCCCACACTCCAAAGACATGCAGGTAGGTTAATTGGCTTCTGTCCAAAAAATTGGCCCTAGTATATGAATGGGGACTTTGGACTGTGGGCTCCTTGAGGGTAGGGACCAACATGAGTGTGCAATGTACACGGATAGGGGTAGACACTCACTCAGGTTGAACTGGATGGACTGATGTCTTTATTCAACCTTACTAACTATGAAACTATGAAACTATGATAGTAGATCCAACAGTCTTTTAATCAGCGTGCTCTCAAAGTCTCTTCCTTAGTCCGAATGTATCCATTGAGGAAGACCATAATGGACGAAGAACTTCTCCACGAGAGTCTTTACTACTGTGGCTGCTTGCTGGTCTTTAGTAGGGAACGTCTGAGCATAGCGGGTGAAGTGATCTGTGACTACTAATATGTTCCCTTACCCACTCAGGCCCGATTCCAGACATAGAAAGTCTATACAGACCAGACCCATCGGCCCTTGGCTCTCTAAATGGCTCATTGGGGCAGCTCGCTGGGGCAAGGTCTTCCGTTGTATGCACCTGAGGCAGGAATGACAGTATCTCTCCACTTCAGTCCTCATGTAAGGCCAGTAGAACCTGTCTCTCACCAGTTGGAGAGTCCTTTCTGATCCCAAGTGACCATGGTGATCATGAAGGGTGATCAGCACCTTCTATTTGTGTTTCTGCGGCACTGTGCCACTTCTCTTCGGGATCTCTCCTTGTCGTAACTGCAACCGATCCCACGCTTTCTGTAGTAGCCGGGCTTCTCTCCTGGGGCTCTTCAGCAGCAGGTCATGCTGTTGGCTTTCCAAAGCTTTCAGTACTAGCCCACAAAGTGAATCTTCCTGTTGATCTCTTCAGAGGTCCTTCTTAGATAATTTGGGAAGCCCCCTTGCATGATCTGAGAGACGTTACAATAACATTTGGGTACCCCCACTGCAGATACTCCAACTTCTTCAGCTCTGGCTCCCCCTTTTGACTGATGTTCTGTCCCTTCACAGAGGGCTCGTACTCCTTCAGGGGTAAGCTGGATCCAGTCTTCTGAATGGTCTTGGGAATGGTGGGGCCTCCTTGACAAAGCGTCCGCATCTTGGGTTACCAACCCCTGGTCTGTACTTCAGGCTAAAGGTAAACACCGAGAGAGCAGCCAACCACCTGTGACCAGTGGCATCTAACTTTGCGATGGTGAGCAAGTATGTGAGGGGGTTGTTGTCCGTCTTGACCATGAACTCTGCTCTGTAGAGATAATCTTTCAACTTGTCCACAATGCCCACGTCAGAGCCAGAAATTCAAGTTTGTGAGTAGGATAGTTCCTTTCAGCAGGAATTAGACTTCTGCTCATATAGGCAACGGGTCTCAGGAGCCCATCATAGTCTTGGTATAGCACTCCACCTAGCTCGTCTCGGCTGGCATTCACATGCAACTCGTAGGGTTTGGTAGGGTCTGCATAGGCCAGGACCGGAGCAGTGTTAAGACTCCACTTCAACTGCCTGAAGGCTTCCTCACATTCTGGAGTCCACTGGTCCTGTATGGATTCTTTCTTCTTCCTGGGCCCTTCTTTTGGCTTCCCAGACTGATCTGAGTCGAACCAGCTTCTTCCTGGTTCTTCAAAAGCTCAGTGAGTGGATGGGCTATTTTGGCAAACCCTTCCACGAACCTCCTGTAGTACAAGCAGAACCCTAGGAGCGACCTGAGTTTGGTCACATTTGTAGGCCTGGGCCAAGAAGTAACGGCTTCCAATTTCTCAGGATCTGTTGCTACTCCCTCTTCAGACACAATGTGTCCTAGTTAGTTCACTGAAGGTTGGCAAAATTGGCATTTTTCCATGGAGAGCTTCAGGCCTTCGTCATGAAGCCTCTTCCAGGCGTTCTTCGTGCTCTTCTAGCATTCTCCCAAACACTATGATGTCTTCCAGGTATACCAGCACTTCAGTCAGGTTCATGTCGCCCACTGTTTTCTCCACCAGTCTCTGAAAGGTTGCTGGAGCTCCAGACAGGCCTTGTGGCATCCTATTGAACTCGAATAAACCCACAGGGGTGATAAAAGCAGTCTTTTCCCTATCTTCAGGACACATGGGGATCTGATAGTACCCGCTTTTTAGGTCCAGCACACTGAACCACTTCGCCCCCGGCAGGCTCTGCAAGGCATCTTTTATCCGAGGTGTGGTGTACTGGTCAGGAATGGTCCTCCAGTTCAGGGTCCTGTAATCAATGCACAGCCATAGGGACCCGTTCTTCTTCCTTACCACCACTATTGGAGAGGCGTAAGGGCTCTGGGACTCCCTGGTAATTCCCGTTCTTTTGAGCTTAGCCAGCTGCTCTCTCAAGTCTTCGAGATCTCTCAGTGGGATCCGTCTGGCTCTCCTGGAAGGGTTTGTCTTCTTTCAGCTGAATTCGGTGTGCTGCACTCTTTGCCAGCCCCACGTCAAACTCACTTTTAGAGAAAGTGGCCTTCCATCTCAGGAGCTGAGCCTTTGCTCTCTCCATTCAAGCAGGTGTAAGAGGTGTGTTCTTTGGGTAGAATTCCTCCAGGGGATTCTCTCTGTCTTGTTTTCCCATGATATCACAAGGTGAGACTGGAGTTGCTTGATTGACCTGCCCCAACAGTACTCTGGTAGGCATCCTCATGGGCAAGGCTGTCGTGTTGCAAACACTGACTGAGATTCTTCCCTTACTTCTTTTCAGTGCCTTCGTCTTCCTCTCTCCTGTCCGTCTCAAGGACAAAGAAGGGACCAGGCTGTTTCAAACTCAGCTTGACGAAAGCCTTTAGGCAGACTACCTCACCTGGTTGCACCAGCTTTTCACTTCTGTCCAGACGCCAGATCTTTCCTACTCCTTCTGATGGGGCCTTCTGCTCCTGTACAAGATTCTGGTACACCTGCATTAGCATGGGGTGCATTTTTGGGGAAAAGGTGCTCTTCTCCTGTACAAGTGGCATAAATACCCTCCGAACTAGGTCAGTATTGGTTCCAATAATGATAGAGTTCATGTCAGCACCTGGAGGGCGAGGGCGAACCACTGCTAGGGTATCAAATGTTTCTGTCTTCCCAGCTACACAGGGGTCAAAAGTTAGTTTGATTGGCAAGTACCCATCGTAGGGGAAATTTTGAGTCCCAATGCCCCAGATCTTCAGTTCCTCTAGTTCTTGGAGTGGCAGATGTTGGAGGTGCTTATCATAGAAGTCCCTATAAAGTATTGTCACTTGGGGTCCAGTATCCAGAAGACCCTTTGTGTAGATTCCCTCCACCTGGATGGGGACATCTGGAGAAGGTCCCACTAATTTGGGAGGTACTTTGGAGAAGGTGGCTGGTTTAACCCGCTTGTTGGAGCGGACCTGTACTCCCCTCTTGTAGGGGCTTGAGTTCCATTTGGTTTCCTGTAATACCCTGTGAGTCTGGCATGCATTGGGTTGCCGACGACTCTTGGTCTGAGCCGGGGAGGCTGGGATTCTGGGTCGTTCTGAGACAGTGTCGGGGGTTTTCTCTATGGGTTTCTATCCCTCCTTTGGGGCTTTCATGTTGTTACATTTTTTGGAGTTAGCTGACACTACAGGGCACCCGGTTGACTCCTTCACCGGGGCCCTCTGTAGTTTTCCGCCGGCTTTAGGCATTTTATCTCGGACTTCACTGGACTTTGGCACACTCGCCGAAGATGTCCAATTCCTCCACAATTGAAACAAACTTGGTCACGCATCGAACTCCGAGTTGAGGGAATGGGTGCGGCCTGAATTACTTCTGTCGCCGTTTCTCCCTCTTTAGCTGTTTGAGAGACCTTTGCCAGCAGTGAAGTCAGCATTTCCATCACTTGTACCATTTGGGACTTTAAAATGGCTATTTCAGAGTCCTGCTCCACTGTCCTCGTGGATCTGACTCAAGAGGTAAGAGCTGTTTGAACAGTTGCCTGCTGGTCATCTAGCAGCGCCTCTTCATCTCTCACCACTCGGATAAGGTGAGGGTATCTTAATGACATGACACTCACAGAGGTTTTCAAATGAAGCCAGACTGGGTCAGAGCGCAGAGCCCCTCTTAAGATCTGCTGTATCCTGGCTTGGTCTATGGCAGAGGGCGTCATTCCTTTCTTTAGCACGATCTGATATAACATTTTATTCAGACGCCTGATGTATTCAGAAATACGCTCTCTTTGATGCTGAAGGGTGTGTTCAAACTGGTAGATTAAATCACTTGCCTTTTCTAACCGCCCAAATTCTTCACGCAGCATGACTAGGTAATCATAGGCTGTGCAGGTGGTATTGCTGAACCTCAAGTTACTGACAGCTTCTGCGGCAGCTCCTCACAGGCTCTCGCTTATATGCTGTTTCTTTTGGGCCTCTGGCAGTTCCCATTCTTCCAGGGCCTGCATGGCCTGCTCTATCCAGACATCAAATTCTTTCTCCCCAGCCAGCACAGGCTGCTTTCCTGAGAAGATCCTCAACTTACTGTACCCAGTCTCCACACACACTGTGTTGCTTTTGTGGTACAAAGCCCCCACGAGCTGTAAGGACCACTGGCCTATCATGGTCAGAGGTAATGAGGAGGTGGCTGTTTCTCTGGTTGGCTCTACCTGATCAACACTGAAGGGGCCCTCTTGTAGGACTCTTGGGTGTACTATGTAAAACTTGGATTTGTTTCCTAGTTGTACACTTTTGCCTTTGAAGCTTTCAGGTACTCCCTTCTTCCACTCTAACAATGCATGAGTGCGATAAGTCTCAGTATCTTGCTTGATGGCAATCACCCATGCTTTTCTGTCTGGGGACCATAACAACTCTACTGACCTCCTCTTCATCCCAGGCTTTGCCAGAGAGCTCAATTGCCACGCTCACTTCTGAGTGTGTGCCTTCCGCTTTGCACCACTGGACCACTGTGGTGGGGTCCATACTGACACCAAAGGGGCGGGCTTGCTTGCAGAGTGGCAGGATCCTGGATGCACTGACTCCCGAAGGATTTGGGCCTGCACTCTAGCAGCAACACCCCACTAACTTGGCTCAGTCCTCTTGACTAGTGATGGCCGAACGGTTCGCCCGGCGGTCGTTTCGCGGCGAATTTCGGTTGTTCGCGGTCCGTTTGGCGGACTATTGGCGCCGTTCGCCCGGCGGACTTCCGTATTTACTGTGTAAAAGAACTTTGACCTATGATGACACATCCATCATGCGGTACAGGACAGCCAATTGAGACATTACAGCACATGGACACTTGGACATTCCCCCTAACTTATAAATACACCCGATCCGGCGGCCATTTTACATTCTTTCTTCTGTCACTATAGGGAGAGGTTGCTGTGTGGAGCAGGGAGAGATTGCAGTGACCCAAATCGCTAGCTATTTGGTACACAAAAGTTCTTTTCAGGACTGGTATAGGTGTTAGGTGTATATAGGTTTGCTGTGCTACTGATTGTTGCAGCAGCCTGAGTGTCTTTTGTCAGTTTAGAGAAAGGGACAGGACGCTGTGTCTGCTGTAGGGACAGTCAGTTTAGTCATCATTAGCTGTTACTATCAGGTCCACAAAAGTGCTATTCCAGTTATTGTTCCAGTAGCCTCTGTTTTGTCAGTTTATATAGGGACAGGCAGGAAGCAGTGTGTGAGGCAGTGAGGGTCAGTTTAATCAGTAGCTGTTACTATATTAGGTCCACAAAGGTTCTTTTCAGGACTGGTATCAGTGGTATGGTAATAGGTTTGTACACGTATAATATTCTTTCTTCCAAATATAGAAAGAATATTATACTTGACTGCTGCCCTTCTGCTGCAGTCTGCTAATCATTCACAACCTACTTGTTCCACAAAGCTCCTTATAAGGACTGGTAATAACCTGGTGTAGGGTGCTATAGTACATAGGGTTGAGTGAGGTACAGTCTGCCATTCTATAAGGACTGGTATAGGTCCACAGTACATAGGGTTGAGGTGCACTACTGCTGACCGCTGCCCTATACTGCAGCAGTCCTTCATCGGTATAGGGACTGACGTACAGTCTGCTAATCACTCACACACAACCTACTTGTTCCACAAAGGTCCTTATAAGGACTGGTAACTTGGTCTGTCTAGGGTGCTACAGTACATAGGGTTGAGTGAGGTACAGTCTGCCATTCTATAAGGACTGGTATAGGTCCACAATACATAGGGTTGAGGTGCACTACTGCTGACCGCTGCCCTATACTGCAGCAGTCCTTCATCGGTATAGGGACTGAGAGTTTTGTCACAGGGTCATTCAAAAAATGACAGGCAGAGGAAGAGGCAGGCCTTTCCACAGGGGTGGTAGGGGTAGGGCAGGAGCAACAGGCTTGAGCCAAAGTGGGAAGTTGCAGAAGGTGCGTTCAATTACTTTAAAGGACGCACCAGACTTGGTTGAGTGGCTCGCTCAGCCTTACTCTTCTGCACCCTCCTCATCCTCTCGATCTGCACCCTCTTCTTCACTCTCTGCTATGTGCACCCCCAAAGACACTACCACCAACAACAACACCACCACCACCACCACCACATACCTTCCGCTTGAGTCACAGGAATTATTTTCCGATCCACATCAAGAAGACATTTCTGATGCGCAGCCACTCTTGGTATTGGATCAGGAAGAGGAGGTAGCAACAACCGCTACTCAGCCGATAGGAAGGAGAAGCAGGAATAACTTACATTGCACAGGAGGGACAAAGCAGACTGCAAATGTATCAGGAGCGAGTCATCGACCATGTACGGTCACATCTGGCACTCCCAGGACACCGGCACATGGCTCCGCAGTGTGGACTTTTTTTAACGTGTCCGCTGCTGACAATAGCGTTGCCATCTGCAATCTTTGCAGTCAACGCATTAGTCGCGGTAAGCCCAACACTCACCTAGGGATGACCGCCTTAAGAAGGCACATGAGCAGCCATCACTGAGCCGAGTGGGAGCAACGGAACACACAAAGCCACACTCCAGGCTCTCACCGTCCAGCCTCGTCTTCTACTTCTCCTTCTCCTCTCTCCTCACAATTGTCCTCCACTCCACCTTCCATCACGCCAAGCTCACGTTTTTCTGCGAAAATGCAGGCTTCCGTGGGCCTAATGTTCGAGCGTAAAAAAATGATGACGCCGGATAACCCTCTTGCCCAACGGTTGATGGCTGGCTTGTCAGAACTCATAGCCCACCAACTACTGCCATATAAACTGGTGGACTCGGAGGCCTTTCGCAAATTTGTGGCCATTGGAACACCACAATGGAAGGTCCCAGGAAGGAAGTATTTCTCAGAGAAGGGCATCCCAGAGCTATATGGACATGTTCAGCGGCAAGTGAATGTATATCTGGCACACAGTGTCGGTGCCAAGATACATCTGACCACAGACACGTGGTCTAGCAAACACAGGCAGGGAAGGTATATCACTTTTACTGCCCACTGGGTGAACCTTCTGACGGCCGTCAAGCATGTAACCCGTGGCACCCGTGTAGATTTGGTTTTACCGCCACGGATTGCATGCAGGCCTGACTCTTCTTCTCCTCCTCCTCCTACTCCATCCTCCTCCCTCTCCTCCTCAGCTGACTCCTCCTTTTCCGCTGCTAGCGTCTCTTCCGCTGCGTGGCCCAAGCTCCCCAGAACCTATTCGACATGCCAGGTGAGACGTTGCCATGCCGTGCTGCGTCTGTTGTGCCTGGAAGCCAAGAGCCACACTGGCCCGGCACTCCTTTCAGCTTTGCGTTCACAGGCAGATCAGTGGCTAACACCGCTCAATTTGACAGTTGGTAAAGTGGTGTGTGACAACGGTGCCAATCTGCTTAGCGCATTGAAACAGGGCAAAATCACGCACGTGCCATGCATGGCACACGTCTTAAACTTGGTCGTGCAGCGATTCCTTATCAAATACCCTAGGGTCCAGGACATCTTGCGGCAGGCAAGGAAAATCTCGGCCCATTTCAGAAGATCTTACACGGCCATGGCACGTCTTGCTGACATTCAGCGGCGACACAATCTGCCGGTCAGACGTCTTATTTGCGATTGCCCGACGCGATGGAACTCAACCTTCTATATGCTTGATAGGCTGCTCCAGCAGAAACATGCAGTTAACGTCTACCTGTATGAACTCTGCGGCAGAACCGGTTGATCAAGCTGTGGAGGAGCAGGAGCGGGAAGATGAGGAAGTCGCAATGCTGGATGAATTCCCAGGGGGGGGCTACTCTATCTGAGACAAGTCAACAACAGGAGTCTGAAGAGGAGTCACTGGAGGATGGTGCTGGGGCGGATGAGGAGGAGCAAGAAGAGCATGCTTTAAACCTTTCTGGGATCCCTGTTGTGCGTGGATGGGGAGAGGAGAATGAAGAGGACGACATTATCCTGGATGATGAGCAGGAGCCAGGCCACCACACCGCTTCCACTTTAGTGCAAATGGGGGCCTTCATGCTCCAGTGTTTTAATAGGGACCCCCGTATAAAAAGCATAAGGGTCAAGGACCAGTACTGGGTGGCAACGTACTTAGACCCCCGGTACAAACACAAAATGGCAGAAATGTTACCGCCGTCACAGAGGGCTGGCAGAATGGAGCACTTCCAGGCCTTGCTTCGAGAAATGCTGCATTCTGCTTTTGCGTGCGCTGGCAGAGGAGCAATTCCCACTCCCAGAGAAGGAGTTGTGGGTACCAATCCAACAGCGCCTGCAAGAAGAGGCCGGTTTGAAGATGTGTTGGTGACTTCGGATATGAAGTCATTCTTTCAGCCGACCCATCGACAGGTGTCATCCGGATCCAGCATCAGGGAACGCCTAGACCGTCAGGTATCCGACTACATCGGGTTAACGGCCGATGTGGACGCTCTGAGGAGTGAGGAACCCCTGGACTACTGGGTGGGCAGGCTTGACCTCTGGCCAGAGCTTGCCCAATTTGCAATCGAACTGTTGGCTTGCCCCTCATCCAGTGTCCTGTCCGAAAGGACGTTCAGCGCAGCAGGGGGGATCGTGACCGATAAGCGTATTCGCCTAGCTCACGACAGTGTTAACTACCTCACATTTCTAAAAATGAATGAGGCATGGATCTCGGAGGAATTCAACACATGTGACCAGTAGACCATGTATATGTCTATAAACAATTTTTTTAATCAAGCACAGAGACCTTCTTTCTTCATTTGGCTCACTTCCTTGTCCAAAAAAAGCACACCGTACTATATGCCCGTACCCTCCTCTTTGAAGAGGTTGAGCGGTGTCATATTTCTACTGGGGCTGCTTATTATGAGGGGCTCCCACCACCTCTGTGCTGTGCTGACTTCCTCCTGGGGCTGTACCTCTGCTGTGCATATTTTGAGGTGCTCCCACCATCCCTGTGCTATGCTCATTATGAGGGGCTCCCACCATCCCTGTGCTATGCTCATTATGAGGGGCTCCCACCATCCCTGTGCTATGCTGACTTCCTCCTGGGGCTGCTTACGGTGCAGGTGTCAGTGCTGTATATCACAGTACTGATGTCAGTACTCTCTATCACGGTGCTGCTGTCAGTGCTGTATATCACGGTGCTGGTGTTAGTGCTTTATGTCACGCTGCTGATGTCAGTGCTCTCTATCACGGTGCTGTTGTCAGATGAATCTATCACGGTGCAGGTGTCATTGCTGTATGTCACGCTGCTGATGTCAATGCTCTCTGTCACGGTGCTGCTGTCAGTGCTGTATATCACGGTGCTGGTGTGAGTGCTTTATGTCACGCTGCTGATGTCAGTGCTCTCTATCACGGTGCTGTTGTCAGTGCTGTATATCACGGTGCTGGTGTGAGTGCTTTATGTCACGCTGCTGATGTCAGTGCTCTCTATTACGGTGCTGCTGTCAGTGCTGTATATCACGGTGCTGGTGTGAGTGCTTTATGTCACGCTGCTGATGTCAGTGCTCTCTATCACGGTGCTGTTGTCAGATCACTCTATCACGGTGCAGGTGTCATTGCTGTATGTTACGCTGCTGATGTCAGTGCTCTCTATCATGGTGTTGTTGTCAGATGACTCTATCACGGTGCAGGTGTCATTGCTGTATGTCACGCTGCTGGTGATCATCTCCTGCACCCTCTTCTTTGCCTACCCTTACCTTCCCTCTCCTCCATTGCCTTCATGCGCTCCACAGTCCTGAATTGTCACAACAATTTCCCATATAAAAAAAGAATGCTTGTAGTTGTCGATCCCAGATTCACCTCATACATGTGTTATGTCATTGGCCATGTGGTGGGACTATGTTTGCACAGCTGTTAATTATTTTGTGGCTGCAAATTTGACCTGTAGGTTTGCGAAGTTCGCCTCCCATTGAAGTCAATGGGGCCCGCCGCAAACATTCCGGTTCCCGAACTATCGGCCGCATTCGCGGTCCGCGTTCGCGAAACGTCCCGTCGGAAGTTCGTCCATCACTGCTCTTGACACAGCTGTGGTGCAATACAATAAAGTACAATATAATACAATGCAAGGTACCTGTATTGTACCTGTATTGTAACCTCAAGATCAACTGGCTCCACCTGCTGGGAGAAACAGTACGCCCCACAACTGGATAATTAAACAACAGTGTTTTTTCTGCGAAAATATTCAAAGAGGTGATTATAGTAATTGTGCTGTCATTCCAACATAGGACGACAGCCCAATGGATTTCAATATAAGCAATAAAAAAAAAAAAAATAAATAAAAATAAAAAAAATATATATATATATATATATATATATATACCCTGGAGGTCCCCCTTCTTTTTAAGCTATGCATGAGATCTCACTTAAAGTACTTGGTCTTTGGTCTTCTTGTCTTCGCTAGCTAAAGTAATTCCTTGTGATTTGTAATCCACAGGTTAAAGTAAGTTAAGTTGAGGTAAAGGTGCTCCTGGTATAACTTCAGTACATATACTACAAGGCTTGGGATGTCAGAGTAGGTAGGCCTTAAACCTGCTCAGTGTCAGTGTCAGAGCTGGCTTAGCCCTTCCTTCTCTGGGCTGGCTGCTCAGCTGTCGGCTAATTGCCAGCTCTCTTCTCTCTCCACAGTTACCAGCTGTTCCTGATCATGCTGGTCTGACCTGCCTACTTAAAGCTGTCCAGCTCACTTCACCTCTGTCACATCACAAGAAACCATCTCCTGCAGTTCTGTTAAAAGACTGGCTTGCTGACATCCCTTCTGGCTCCTTATCCTGCTTGCTGTTGCTCTACTTGGATCGCTGACTTCTGGCCTGGCTGATTACCCGATCTGGTTATTGAACTCTGGCCTGGCTGACTACTCGATACGGTTACTGGACTCTGGCTATGCTTTGACTATGCTTTTTCTATTTACCTTTCTATTTTTATTTAATAAACAAGTGTGATTTAATTCTACTTCTGTCTCAGTCTGATTCATGGTTTCTGACAGTAAGTTGCTCTGCTCCTCCTCCATGGAACTTTAAATCCCAGTGAGGCCTGTGTAGTCTAACTGTGTGTGAAATTTAACAAACTGTGGGCCGTAACCCACTCACCAACTGGATCGGAACTCCGTGTAGTAGCTTTGGTCTGGTGACTGCAGCTTGCTTCTCCGTCAGTTGGCCCCGTCGCTCCGTTCTGCTCCGCTGGGTGAGCCCGGTCCTCCACTGCTCAAACAAGTGTTTCTGGATCTCTCCCATCTGGTCACTGTCTCTCTGGCACCGTCAGGTCACTCGCACAAACAAGCGAGGTTGCGCTCCGCAATGGCTGCAGGCCCTGTCTCCCGGTAGGGCCTTCACACAGATCCTCACAGGCAGGCCATACGATCCCAAGAGAGCTAAAATGGCCACTCAGGGTCCTTTTATGTCCTACAGTATTTGACCGGTAGATGGCACCAAATACTAAGCCATAGAAACATCCATAGACTTCTGTTATAACATGCTAACATACCTTAATATACAGGATAGTCAGTGCTACACTTGGATTATACGTGTGCAACTGTTTTATGGCATTCACGCTGAATTGTTTTTATTTTTTTATTAACAGAGTCCATAATGGTTAGTAAAGCCTCAGAAAGGAAGGGGGTCTGTGCCAAGCATGTGCAGATTCTTGTGCACATGTCTAGAAGTTTAACCATTAATATAGAGGATTCCATATGCTGGTACTTGGAATACAGGATCTGACGATAATTTATTTTTTGTTATGTGTTTTATATTTGCATATTATATTGTGGAGTGCAAATTCTGTGGTGCACCTTATAGGAAACATGGGGCATAAAAGCAATGCTATTTGGATGTTCAACATACAGTATATGGCAAGCTAGGAGTGCAGGATGTATATTGAACATCAGTATAAGATCAACTAGACAGGTTCAGAGAGTTCAGACAACCCCATGACCAAATTGCAGTTTATCCAGACTATTTACTTTATTGGGTAAACCAGTCTCATGGCCAAAACTACTCTGGCTGGATATAGGCCAGTAAATCAATAAATGGTTTTCCTAGCAGACATCTGTTGCTTTGGGTGCCAAATTGTGTGCTTAAAGGGTCAGATGATGAAAATAAAACCCTATTAGGATGCAAAACATTTGACCCTGCGACAGTACAGCATTCTTTGGTGGTAAACCACTTATGAATGAATAGAAAATACATTTCTTCCTATTACCCACAAAGCTTCTCCCTTAGAATAAGAGGTATAGTAGGTACTGATGTGTGAATTTATGGCACATTTAGAGTACCTAAAAAAAATTGTAGAGGCCTTTCTATATACAAGGAAACAATTACCAAAAACTTGAAAAAGGATATTTCAAAGGAAGTCTAAAACCAAAACTGCTAGGCCATTGCCCACCCCCTTATGACCAAAATCTCTCCAAATCAACCAAATCATGCCTGGGTAGGATTTAATGGTCATAGCAGCATTTTTATTATACATTTAAACACGACCATAAAATAACAGTAAAACCATAAATGGTCTCTGAAGGCACTGGAAAGAAACATCCAATCAATAATTACACAAGATACGCACACCTCACTCCCAGGTCACAGTGCACAGAAGAGAAATGTCCATCCTTAGGCGGGGAAAATGTAACCTAATTTACCTCCTTCAAAGAGCCTGCACCACTTTCTGCTTTTGGCTATAAAACAATGTTCTTATTTAGAAGGGACGTTGGGAAGTCCCTCCAACACTAGCCAGCTTGTGAGTGAGAATGCTTGCTCCTCCCTCTAGACCATCTCTGAAGATCCTTCCTCCTAGCCCAGTCTTTCCAATCAGGTAAGTACTTTACTGCAATAATTCTCCATAAACCCTTTCTAGGCCTGACACCCTTTTAACCCCATCATGTAGGCCCTTTGCTCTTGTCTCTAACTCCAGCTCTACAGCTATTTTTCTGTCAAGTGTTAGATTTAAAAAAAATAAAACAACATACAAAAAACTGTGTGCTTATAAGTAACAAAAAAAAGAATGTAATCTTATTTTACGCAAAGTGATTTGCACAACTATATATTAATTTATGAGGGGTTATATCTGTTCAAATTTTTATATGAGAATTATCAATTGTTTATAGCAGACACCAGAGCTCCTAAAGTGCAGAAAATGTAAAAACAAATTGTACAGATGCATACCTCCCAACCTTTTGAGATGGGAATGAGGGACACCTATTAGCAAAAGTATGTAGACATAGAACACACCCCCTGCCACACCCCCTTTAAAGGAGAATTGTAAAAAAAAATGATTAGCTAAATCCACAAGTGCTTTTTTATCACTACTATGCCTTATATTCACTTTTGATACTTACAAATTCAGCAATTTAAAATAAATTAAAACCCACCAATGTTACATAGTAACTGTCAGGACTGGCTTAGCCCTTCCTTCTCTGGGCTGGCTGCTCAGCTGTCGGCTAATTGCCAGCTCTCATCTCTCTCCACAGTTACCAGCTGTTCCTGCTCGTCTGACCTGCCTACTTAAAGCTGTCCAGCTCACTTGACCTCTGCCTTCGCCTTGGTCACATCACAAGAAACCATCTCCTGCGGTTCTGTTTTAAGACTGGCTTGCTGACATCCCTTCTGGCTCCTTATCCTGCTTGCTGTTGCTCTACTTGGATCAATGACTTCTGGCCTGGCTGATTACTCGAACTGGTTATTGAACTCTGGCCTGGCTGACTACTCTATCCAGTTACTGGGCTCTGGCTATGCTTTGACTACTCTTTTTCTATTTACCTTTTTATTTTTATTTAATAAAGAAGTATGATTTAATTGTACTTCTGTCTCGGTCTGATTCATTGTTTCTGACAGTAGGCGAAGGCCATGAATTCAGAAGCCTTGAATACCAACAAGTCAATCCACTTGTTGGTAATATTTTTTCTAGATTGGATGAGCAAGATCACTGCGTGTTGTATTTCATATAAAGTCCCTTTGTCCCCCATGTCCCCCTAGATTTTTTCCCCCTTGTGCATGTAAAGATCACTGCGTGGATCAATTTGCCATGGCATTACAAATGCTCCTGAGTTGCACGGCTCCACTGGAATCCCCCACTGTGGCTTCTCCGGTACAACCTGAGTCGCAGGCCATCCCTGCTGCTGCGCCAGTCTCTGTGCAGGCACCCACCTCAAGTATTACCTCTATAAGAGGTATGTCTGGTTCCGCTCTGCTTCCCAAGCGATTTGGGGGTGATCCAGTCAGGGGAGTACCTAGAGCATTTGGCACCCGGGGCGGATCCTATATCTGGCACCCCCCCCACCATAAAATGTAAAAACACCCACTGTGTCCCCTGCATACCTCTGCATCCTTCAATATCTTTTTGTCACTACTGTGTACCCCCCCTCTGCACAACTGCACCTCTGGACCCCTTTAAATTACACAGCACCCTGCACCTCTGGACCCTTTTACATTACACAGCACCCTGCACCTCTGGACCCCTTTACATTACACAGGACCTTGCACCTAAGGACCTCTTTACATTGCACAGCAGCCTGCACCTCTGGACCCCTTTAAATTACACAGCAGCCTGCACCTCTGGACCCCTTTACATTACACAGGACCTTGCACCTAAGGACCTCTTTACATTACACAGCCCCCTACACCTCTGGACCCCTTTACATTACACAGCCGCCTGCACCTCTGGACCCCTTTACATTACACAGCTCTTGTACCTCTGGACCCCTTTACATAACATAGCACCCTGAACCTCCTGACCCCTTTACATTACACAGCGCCCTGCACCTCTGGACCCCTTTACATTACACAGGACCTTGCGCCTAAGGACCTCTTTACATTACACAGCACCCTGCACCTAAGGACCCCTTTACATTACACAGCAGCCTGCACCTCTGGACCCCTTTACATTACACAGCAGCCTGCACCTCTGGACCCCTTTACATTACACAGCTCTTGTACCTCTGGACCCCTTTACATAACATAGCACCCTGAACCTCCTGACCCCTTTACATTACACAGCCCTTGTACCTATGGATCCCTTTACATTACACAGCACCCTGAACCTCTGGACCCCTTTACATTACACAGCCCTTGTACCTCTGGACCCCTTTACATTACACAGCACCCTGCACCCCTTTACATTACACATCCCCTCACAGCTCTGGACCCTCTGCATGTTACACAGACCCCCTACAGTGCAGACCCCCCTCCCTACCATACAGACCCCCATCTACAGTGTAGACCCCCCTACAGTACAGAATCCTCCCCTACAGTGCAGACCCTCCTACAGTACAGACCCCTCCACCCTATAGCGCAGACCCCCCCCCTACAGTGCAGACCCTCCTACAGTACAGACCCCTCCCCCCTACAGCGCAGACCCCCCTACAGTACAGAATCCTCACCTACAGTACAGACCCCCCTACAGTGCCGAATCTTCCCCTACAGTACAGACCCCCCCCTACAGTGCAGTACCCCTTCTACAGTGCAGGACCCCACTACAGTGCAGGACCCCTTCTACAGTGCAGGACCCCCCTACAGTGCAGGACCCCCCCTACAGTGCAGGACCCCCTACAGTGCAGGACCCCGTACAGTGCAAGACCCCCCCCTACAGTGCAGGACCCCCCTACAGTGCAGACCCCCCTACAGTGCAGGACCCACCACAGTAAAGAACCCCCCTACAGTGCCATTGCTCAGACACAGTTCTGTAAGGAAGGACTACATTGTAACCTGCAATCACATTTTGAGTTGTTGTTGCTGATATTTACAGATTGCAAGCAGTAACAGAGTTAAGGGCACACATATACTGTCCAGGGCAGCATGCAGCTGTTCAGTCTGTGTAGGGGGTCTGCCAGTTTTCCTAATCCCTCCACAGTCTTACCAAACCTCTTGGCTCAGTGAAATCGACACGCCTGGAATTTCATCTCTGGGGAGGTGCGAGCAGCACCCGAGTGGAGTGTCACCTGTCGGCTCAGTGATCCGGGACCCGGCGCAATAATCCCCTTCTCTCTGTGGTCACGTGACTCACGTCGCGCCGTTCTGATCAGTCTCGGGCAGCGGCTGTCACTCACAGCCGAGCAGCGTGAAGCCGACTCCCCCTCCTTGAGGGGGAGTCGGCTGATCAGAACGGCTGATCAGAACGGTCGACTGATCAGAACGGCAGCGCGATGCGACCACAGAGAGAAGGGGATTATTGCGCCGGGTCCCGGATCACTGAGTCGGCAGATGTCACTCCTCTCGAGTGCTGCTCGCACCTCCCCCCGCAATGCCGCCCACTGCCAGTGCCTCGGGCTCTCTCTGTGTGGGCTGCAAACCCGAGGCACGGCGCTGTCTCCTCTTTAGTTGCGGAGGGGGGGGGGGGCTGGCCTAACACCCCCCCCAGTGTGTGGCACCCGGGGCGGCTCGTCCCCGCGCCCCCCCACTTAGTACGCAACTGGATCCAGTTCAATGTAGAGGGTTTCTTAATCAGGTTGAGATATACTTCGAGATGCTGCCTCAGGCGTTTCCCACAGACAGAAGCAAAGTAGGTTTCGTGATATCTTTGCTTTCTAAAGGAGAGCCTTGGCCTGGGCTAACCCTCTATGGGAGACACAAAAACCTGTTGTCTTGAGTTATCCTCAGTTTGTGGCCTCCTTGAAGAGGGTATTTGATGTTCCCGCATGCTCCGCTTCTGCTGCCAAGTGCCTCATGTCCATCAAACAGAGTACGAGAACTGTTGCCGACTACGCCATTGAATTCCGTACTCTGGTAGCAGAGGTTGCTTGGAATAATGGGGCCCTCGTGGCTTCATTTTCTTATGGTCTCTCGGATTCCATCAAGGATGAGATAGCAGCCCGAGATATACCCACTGAGCTGGAGAGCTTGATCTCGTTTGCCATCCTCATTGACTCCAGACTCAGAGAAAGACTTTCTCTTAAGGAGCGCTTGCGGAAGCCTCCTGTACATTTGCCTCCGAGCTTTGTAGTCCCACCCATGCCTCCCTCACCTCCCATGCCTCCTGGTACCGAGTCGGTCAGTGAAGATGAACTCATGCTCCTGGGCTTCACGCGTCTCGCTGCAGATGAGAGAGCCTTTAGGAGGAGGGAGAGATTGTGCCTTTAATAATAAAGTGCAAAGTGCTCAAGCATTTATATAGTATATATAGTATATAGTGTATAGTGCATAAACGTAAAATAAAAATGATAAATAATGAATAAGGCATAAAAGCTGCACCAATGATAGTGAACCCTCACCTATAAGATACAAATTTAAAACAATAATATTAGTGCACTAATAGCAAAAAACACATACATAGATCCGTATGTTTTTTTTTTTCACAAGATGTGCTTCATAAACACCAACAATAATGAGCAGAATAAAAAAGAAAAGAAAAAAGTTTTAAGCCAGTAGGTTAAATAGGCTGCTGTGCAATGGATGGATGAATAAATGACAAATAATTAATTTATGCAATCCCAAGGGATGAATGAATAAAATAAATGACAAATAATTATTATTTTAAACAATCCCAACACTTCCATATAAAGGACCTCCTGCACCTTTAAATATAGCAGTTTGCATTAGCCTTTGTTCATAGATATCCTGCCTCTGCACCATTCAAACACTGTGCTGAATATATCTCTTACTCACTTGTTTCCACTTGCTCTTATTTCCACGGTTTGCATACAAAGGAAAAAAAAGAGACAACACATAGCATGATACTGCAAGGATAAATGAACTGTTTCACACACGTCGTTCCACTCACAAAACCTCTCTTTGTTTGGAGCATGGATTGATGGCAACTGTCAGCTTATACTCCTCCACACAGCCTCCTTGTGCTTTGCTACACTGCATGCTTGGCGTCACTGGCTCCTCCTCTTGACGCGTTGCGTCACAGGTCATGTGACATTCTCAAGGGAACATTATGAATACCTGGTAATGCCTTTTGGCCTTTGTAACGCCCCGGCAGTTTTCCAGGAATTTATTAACGATGTCCTCCAAGATTTGTTGCAGTTATGTGTGGTGGTTTATCTCGATGATATCCTGATATTTTCCAAGTCCCTGGAGAGCCACCACACAAATGTCTGTCATGTGCCTCAGAAACTAAGAGAGAACAATCTCTATTGTAAAATGGAGAAGTGCGAGTTCCATCGTGAACAGGTTAAATTCCTGGGCAATGTAATTTCCACTGCTGGTTTTTCGATGGACTCAGATAAACTTTCGGCAGTCCTACAGTGGAATCAATCTGTGGGTTTACGTCCTCTGCAGTGTTTCCTGGGTTTTATCAACTACTATCGGAAGTTTATTTGTAACTTCTCGTCTCTGGTCAAGCCTCTGACTGATATGACCAGAAAGGACGGTAACCCACAGAGTTGGTTTCCGAGAGTACATTAAGGCCTTTGAGACTCTCAAGGCTGCCTTTGTTTCTGCTCCTGTGTTGGCACATCCTGATCCTACATTGCCTTTTATCCTAGAAGTTGATGCTTCTGAGACTGGAGTTGGCGCCCTTCTGTCTCAACGTCCTAACTCTGAGAGCGCTATGCATCCGTGTGGCTACTTTTCCATGAAATTGTCAACTGCGGAGTGCAATTATTAGACTGGTGACAGAGAGCTGTTGGCGATCATTTTAGCCCTGAAGAATGGAGACATAGATACATAGTTACATAGTTACATAGTTAGTCAGGTTGAAAAAAGACACATGTCCATCAAGTTCAACCACAAAAAAAAAATTATAATAATAATAATAATATCATACAATCCCATATACCCAATTCTATACCCACAGTTGATCCAGAGGAAGGCAAAAAAAAACAGCAGAGCATGATCCAATTTGCTAAAGCAGGGAAAAAAATTCCTTCCTGATCCCCCGAGAGGCAATCGGATTTTCCCCGGATCAACTTTACCTATAAATGTTAGTACCCAGTTATATTATGGACACTTAAGAAATAATCCAGGCCCTTCTTAAAACAATCCACTGAGCTGGCCAGAACCACCTCTGCAGGGAGTCTATTCCACATTTTCACAGCTCTTACTGTGAAGAAACCTTTCCGTATTTGGAGATGAAATCTCTTTTCCTCTAGATGCAAAGAGTGCCCCCTTGTCCTCTTTGTTGACTGTAAAGTGAATAACTCAACACCAAGTTCACTATATGGGCCCCTTATATATTTGTACATGTTGATCATATCCCCCTTAATCTCCTCTTATCAAGAGTGAATAAATTAATAAATTCAGTTCCTCTAATCTTTCCTCATAGCTGAGTTCCTCCATGCCTCTTATCAGTTTGGTTGCCCTTCTATGCACTTTCAACAGTTCCCTGATATCCTTTTTGAGAACTGAACGGCATATTCCAGATATGGTCTTACTAATGATTTGAACAGGGGCAAAATTATATCTCTTTCTCTGGAGTCCATACCTCTCTTAATACAGGAAAGGACTTTGCTCGCTTTGGAAACCGCAGCTTGGCATTGCATGCTGTTATTGAGCTTATGATCTACCAAAACCCCCAGATCCTTCTCCATTATGGATTCCCCCAGTTGTACTCCCCCTAGCATGTATGGTGCATGCATATTCTTAGCCCCCAAGTGCATAACTTTACATTTCTCAACATTAAACCTCATCTGCCACATAGTCGCCCAATTAGACAGAGCATTGAGGTCGGCTTGTAAATTGGAGACATCCTGTAAGGAGGTTATTCCACTGCATAGCTTGGTGTCATCTGCAAAGACGGAAATGTTACTTTTGATCCCAGACCCAATATCATTTATAAAGATATTAAAAAGTAAGGGTCCCAGCACTGAACCTTGGGGTACACCACTGATAACCTTAGACCATTCCGAGTAAGAATCATTAACCACTACTCTCTGAATTCTGTCTTTTAGCCAGTTTTCTATCCATTTACAAAATGATATTTCCAAACCTGTAGACTTTACCTTACACATGAGCTGTGTGTGCGGAACTGTATCGAACGCTTTCGCAAAATCCAAGTATACCACGTCCACCGCCACCCCTCTGTCCAAGGTTTTACTTGCCACCTCATAAAAATAAATCAGGTTTGTCTGACAACTTTTGTCTTTCATGAATCCATGCTGTCTGTTGCTTAAAATATTTTTTTCCTGCAAGAACTCATCTATGTGGTCTTTTATTAATCCCTCCAGTATCTTCCCAACTATAGAAGTTAAACTAACAGGTCTATAGTTACTTGGTAAAGACTTTGTTCCCTTTTTAAATATAGGCACCACATTGGCCCTGCGCCAATCCAGTGGTACCATTCCTGTCATTAATGAGTCCCTAAAAATGAGATACAATGGCTTTGAAATTACAGAGCTCAATTTTTAGGATCCGTGGGTGGATGCCATCAGGTCCAGGTGCTTTATCCACCTTTATTCTGTCCAAATATTTCTGGACCATATCACTTTTGAGCCATTGTGGATTTGGGGCTGCGTCACTACCACCCCCATTATGGACATGAGCTCCCCCATTCTCCTTTGTATACAAAGGGCTGAAGAAAGTATTTAATAAGTTAGCCTTCTCTTTGTCCCCAGTCACCCACTCCAGATTATTTTGTAAAGGGCCTACATGCTCAGACTTGACCTTTTTACTATTAATATATTTGAATAATTTTTGGGGGTTTGTCCTACTATCTTTTGCAGTCTGTCTTTCATTCTGAATTTTTGCATCCTTGATTTCCTTTTTACATATTCTGTTATATTCTTTGTGACATTTAAACGACACTAGCGTTCCTTCATTTTTATATTTTTTAAAAACTATTTTTTATAGTTTATAGCTTCTTTAACTTTGGCCGTGAGCCACATCGGTTTTATTTTTAGCCTTTTAAACTTATTGCCCATGGGGAAATACTTTGCCATGAGATCACAAACAGTCTTTTTGAAGAATTTCCATTTCTGTTCTGTGCCCATTGATGCCAATATTCTCTCCCAGTCTAGGTCCCGGAGAGCAGCCCTCATCCTTGCAAAATTTGCTCTCTTGAAATTAAGTGTTTTTATCTTCCCCGTATGTGATTTTTGCTTACAGCTAACATCAAATGAAATCCTTTTATGGTCACTGCTACCCAGATTTTCCTTTATCTGAACATTAGTAATACATTCTGCATGGTTTGAGATTACCAGGTCCAACAGAGCATCATTTCTAGTTGGGGCCTCAATAAACTGGACCATAAAATTGTCCTGTAATAGGTTTATAAATTTTTGACCTTTAACTGTCCCAACAGTGCCATTACCCCAGTCAATTTCTGGGTAGTTAAAATCCCCCATTATTATCACTGTCCCAGCCCTTGCAGCCCTTTATATCTGTGCAAGGAGCTAAGACTCCACCTCCTCATTAACATTGGGTGGTCTATAACAAACTCCAATGATTAACTTTGAACTATGCACATCTGTATGCAGTTCCACCCATAATGCTTCAGACTCATCACACTCTCCGTCCACCAGTTCCTCTTTCTCACTCGCTTTGAGATCACTTCTCACAAACAGACAGACCCCTCCACCTTTCCTTTTTACTCTGTCTTTCCGAAAGAGTGCATAGCCAGGAATATTAATACCCCAGTCATGTGAGGAATGAAGCCAAGTTTCAGCAATACCAATTACATCATAGCTCTCCTGATGCACCAGAGCTTCCAACTCACCTATTTTGCTTGGCAGACTTCTGGCATTGGTGAACAAACATTTTAATGCATTAATATATTTTGACCGGTCACATACTATCCTCTTGGGTGTTCCAAGATTACAACTAGGACTTTCTACTATATTTACCTTGGGTTTATGTGCTTTGGTTACCCTACCACTAATGCCCCTAATATTACCCTCTGGAATATGCTCCACGCTGACTATCTCTATCTCTGAACCCTCCCCCCCATTGCCTAGTTTAAAAACCCCTCTAACTTTTTGGCCATCCTTAATCCCAGCTGATCTGCACCCTCCTCATTTAGGTGCAGTCTGTCCCTTCTATAGTACCGGTTA
The DNA here is from genome assembly GCF_037356315.1 of Lithobates pipiens. NCBI lineage: Eukaryota > Metazoa > Chordata > Amphibia > Anura > Ranidae > Lithobates > Lithobates pipiens. Next base: position 145,135,225 of record NW_027507787.1, on the reverse strand, counting down.
TCGACTGAGAAGTCATCCCAGTCCTCCAGGAACCCAAACCCTTCCTTACTACACCAGCTCTTGAGCCACTTGTTTACTTCCCTAATCTCCCTCTTCCTTTCTGGTGTGGCTCCATGTACCGGTAGTATTCCTGAGAATACTCATCTCCTTGAAGGTACCACTGTGCCTGTTCTTATTCTTACTGACCATAAGAATCTTACATTCTTGTCTGAGGCTAAGCGACTCTCTCCCAGAAGGGCACGATGGGCTCTTTTCTTGTCGAGCTTTAATTACATTCTTACCCAGTACTACTTACTCATTCTTACTCGGTACTAAGAATGTAAGGGCTGATGCCTTGTCACAACAATTTTCTTCCACTTCCAAGTCAGAGTCGGCTCCGGTTCCTATGATTCCTCCTGATCGTATCTTGGCTACGGTTCGCACCAGTCTTACTTTTACTTTGGGTGACAAAATTCTTCCTGCTCAGGTACATGCTCCTCCTGAGAAACCTTATGACCGCTGCTTTGTCCCAGAGAGTCTCCATACTGCTTTGTTCCATGCTTACCATTCTCCTAAGGCAGCTGGCCATCCTGGGAAGAATCAACTCATTTGGGCCATTTCCCAACAATTCTGGTGGCCTAGTCTACGGGCTGATGTTACTGCCTTCGTAGCTGCCTGTCCCGTGTGTGCTCAGAGTAAGACTCCACAACACCTTCCAGTGGGCCTCCTACAACACATACCCAATGGAGAGAGGCCCTGGACTCACCTGCCAATGGATTTCATTGTACGAGTTGCCCAACTCTCAAGGCAACACTGTTATCCTTAAGGTGGTTGACTGGTTCTCAAAGATGTGTCATTGTATTCCACTTAAGAAGTTGCCTACCTCTAAGGAACTGGCTTCCATTCTTCTGATTGTCTCGGACAGGGGCAGTCAATTTATCTCCCGGTTCTGGCGAGCCTTTTGTGCACAGTTGGGAATCCAGCTTGTGTTCTCTTCTGCGTATCACCCACAGTCTAATGGGGCCGCAGAGCAAGCCAATCAGTCCTTGGAGCAATTCCTACGTTACTATATTTCTGACCACCATAACAACTGGTCAGACCTATAACCATGGGCAGAGTTTGCTCACAAGAGTGCCTTGAATTCTGCCCCCCGATTGTCTCCATTTATGGCAAATTATAGTTTCCAACCTTCCATGTTGCCTGACTCGCTTGTTCCGCAAAGTATTCCTGTGTAAGCCCTTGTACACACAGTCAGACATTCCGACGGAAAATGTCTGATCGGACCGTGTTGTTGGATAACCCAACTGTATGTGGGCTCCATCGGACTGTTTCCATCGGAATATGGGCAAACAAATTCTTCCTGATCCCCCGAGAGGCAATCAAGCATTTCCTGGATCAACTTTACCTATACATTTTAGTATCCAGTTATATTTTCGAAAGAATCCAGGCCTTTTTTAAAACAATCTATTGACCTGGCCAGAACAAGTTTTTGAGGGAGCCTACTCCACATTTCCACAGCTCTTACTGTGAAGAAGCCTTTCCATATTTGGAGTTTAAATATATTTTCCTCCAAGTGTAAAGAGTGCCCCCTTGTCCTATGTGATGACCTTAAAGTGGAGCTTCACCCTAAAGCGGAATGTATCTGCACCCACTTCCAGGCATAGCTAGCTGCAGATGCCCCCCCCCCCCCCCGTTGTGTTCTGGGAAGCACACAGCTCCCAGAGCACAACGGGGACCAGTGAAGACGTGCAGAGCGACTCATGCATGCGCAATAGGGAACCGGGCAGTGAAGCCGCAACGCTTCACTTCCCGATTCCCTGACAGAGGACGGAGGCAGGGACAGCCGAGAGACAAGCAATTGCTTATCATCTGCTGCTGACATCGCAGGCACCCTGGACAAGTAAGTATCCATTTATTAAAAGTCAACAGCTGCATTATTTGTAGCTGCTGGCTTTTAAAAAAATAATTTTTTATCAATTAACAATTTTTTATTGGTAATCTCAAAAGGTTAAAGAGGAAGTAAACCCTGATGGGTTTACTTCCTCTTTTTTTCCCTGCAAAGGTAAAGCATAATGGACTACTATGCATCGCATAGTAGCTCATTATGTGTCACTTACCTGACACAGGAGCCAGCGAAGTCGCCGCTGTCCCCTGTAGTCCGCCGCATCCATGTTGCTTGTGGCGTCTCGCAGCTCCGACGAATCACAGCGGCGCAACCGCGATGACGTCACTCCCGCGCATGCGCACGGGAGTCGCGCCTCGCAGCTCCGCCGCTGTCATACGGCGAAGCCGCGATGACGTCACTCCCGCGCATGCGCACGGGAGTCGACAAATTTGGCAAATCCATTCTTGGATTTGCCGCATTTAGTGCGCATGCGCGCCGCTGTCTACGGCGCATGCGCCGTAGACAGCGGTGCCCATTTTCGGGCAAATATCTCCTAAACCATATAGGTTTAGGAGATATTGCTTGGACCTACAGGTAAGCCTTAATCTAGGCTTACCTATAGGTCCAAGTTGTTTGGAAGGGTTTACTTCCTCTTTAACAATACACAAATGTGCAGAAATGAACAATATCAGGTTTGAGAATAAGGTTGTGTGAAGTTTGTAGAATAGAGTGGTAAACTGTGCATGTAAATTTGTCACTTATATTCTGTTTCTTATAGCCATTTCTTGATGAACAATATCCAAAGCTGATATCACATATAACCTTGCAGACATAGTCTGCGGATTGAGGAAGATGGAAAAGAAAGATAAGGAGAGGAAAGAGAGAAACAGAGGGGGGAAGGAGTGCTGAAAGAATGAGGGTTAGTTAGGGTAGTAGACTACCACCTCGGCTCCTGTACCTGCTCACCACGTGTCCTCCCGTAGATGCATCACTCCCAGACCTCGCTGTGTTTGTCCAACCTATCCCGTATTCTGGCTGTCATTTTTTCCATGAGTTCAACGCCTCTTGGGATGGGCGTGTATTTTTTTTCCAATTAAGGGCTATCAGGCACCGGGCTGAGTATATGTCTAAGCAATTTCTTGCACGGTTTGGCTATTTTTGGTTGAGAGAGGCCAAATAGGAAACATTTAGGTGTAAAGGGTATAGGAACCTCAAAGAGGTGGGTCAGTAATTGTTGGTTGGAAGTCCAGAACGGGGCTATAAGGGGACATGACCAATAGATGTGAAAGAGAGAGCCTCTGTCTTGCTGGCATCACCAGCACCGATCAGAGGTTGAGGGGTAAATTTTATGGAGTACTTGTCAGAAACCATGAACCAGACCGAGACAGAAGTACAATTAAATCACACTTGTTTGTTAATAAATAAAAAGGTAAATAGAGTAAGCGTAGTCAAAGCATAGCTTGAGTCCAGTAACCACATTGAGTAGTCAGCCAGTCCAGAGTTCAATAACCAGATCGGGTATTTAGCCAGGCCAGAAGTCAGGGATCCAAGTGGAGCAACAGCAAGCAGGATAAGGAGCCAGAAGGGATGTCAGCAAGCCAGTCTTTAAACAGAACTGCCGGAGATGGTTTCTTGTGATGTGACCAAGGTGAAGGCAGAGATGAAGTGAGATGGACAGTTTTAATTAGGCAGGTCAGACGAGCAGGATCAGGAACAGCTGGTAACTGTGGAGAGAGATGAGAGCTGGCAATTAGCCGACAGCTGAGCAGCCAGCCCAAAGTACTGCTGGGGTCTGGTACCAAAAGTAGAGGATCTTATATGAGTTTTCTTCATAGAGAGTACATAGGGAACTTTTGACTTTAGGATCTGATATATGTCTGATATCAGTCCCCTGCGATTTCATTCCCTGCATTATGATCCGTTCAAACGGATAGTTTGGGCAAAATGTCTAATCTGCAGGTAGCTATAGAACATCTAACGTGGCAGATCGTGTTTGGTTTGGTGCTCTGAGAATTTCAACAGCCCATGGGTTCTGGGGTTCACCAGATGACCAAAATTGAATAAATTCCGTGAAGCCCACGGCCAGGACATCTGGTGGGTGAGGCTAGACATTATTTTGGGGTTGCAGAGGAAGGAGTTCATCACTGAGCATTCAGATTGAAGCACGGGATAGTTTGCGCCAAAGCTGCCGGAGCTGAGATATCAGTCCCAACATTTGGTCTGGATCCACCTCCACATTTGTGTTCCAGAGAAGGCTATTTGGGTGCACTGGGGCTAGCCATATTTTTTCTATTTCTGTCCATTTATTATAGGACCTCTGGGGAAACCATGAGACTATCGCCTGTAGTTGGGTCGTTGGGGAGTACTTTACAAAATTGGGGAATGCCTTAATAATTTTTTTCTACGGTGGAGCTCCACTTTAAGGCGAATAACTCAACACCAAGTTCACTATATGAAGCCTTTATGTATTTCTACATGGTGATCATATCCCCTCTTAATCTCCTCTTCTCAAGAGAGAATAAATTCTGGTCCTATAATCTTTCCTCATAGCTGAGTTCCTCCATGCCTCTTATATGCCTGCAGTACCTCAAGTTCCCCGATATACTTGTTGAGAACTGGTGTTGCATATTCCAGATGAGGTCTTCCTAATGATTTGCAGGGGCAAAATGATATCTCTCTCTCTGTTAGCCATAGCTCTCTTAATACAAGAAAGGAATTTACTTTACTTTAGAAAATTCAGCTTGGCATTCCATGCTATTAAGCTTATGATCTACCAGAACACTCAGATCCTTCTCCACCATTGATTACCCCAGTTGTACTCTTCCTGGTACACAAGTAAATGCACAAAAACAGGGTCAAAGATTTTTCCCAATGTCCACCAGTCTCACACCAATTGAAACCAAAAATCCAATTATATGAATGAGAGTCCATAGTATGTTAAGATCCGTATGATTATAAATATAAAATCTACCATCCAGTGGAACAAAGGAAAGCATGTAAAACCAGTAGACATGTGCATTCGTTTTCGTCCGAATGCATTTTCGTCCGAATTTCAGCTATTTTCGTTTTCGTTTTGACAAACGATAACGAAAGCACAAAATCCGAAAAACGAAAGATCCGACATAAATAAATGCTTTATTTTCGGTTTCATTGTTACAACAGTTCGATATAGAATAGGAGATTCGACATGACTCTGACAATAAAAATCTGTCTATAGAACCTAACCCTACCTCTTAGTCCAAGATTATATATAGAAAATATTCGACAGAGAAAAAAGATTTGACAGAGAGAAAAGATTCTGCAAGTTACTGTCCTAAAAAGTGTTTGGGGACCCGGGTCCTGCCCCAGGGGACATGTATCAATGCAAAAAAAAGTTTTAAAAACGGCCGTTTTTTCGGGAGCAGTTATTTTAATAATGATTAAAGTGAAACAATAAAAGTGTAATATTCCTTTAAATTTCGTAGCTGGGGGGTTGTTTATAGTATGCCTGTGAAGGGGCGCATGTTTCCAGTGCTTGGAACTGTCCCTGCACAAAGTGCCATTTATGCAGGAAAAAAAGTCCTTTAAAATCACTCGCAGCTATTATGAATTGTCGGCTCTGTAATACAGAGAACACTCATTGAAAGTCATTGATAAAAAAAAAAATAAATAAATAAATAAAAAAGCGTGAGGGTCCCCCAAGTTCAATTACCAGGCCCTTCAGGTCTGGTATGCATATTAAGGGGAACCCTGCCTCAAATTTAAGAAAAAATTTGACGTGGGGTTCCCCCTAAATATCCATAACCAGACCCTTCAGGTCTGGTATGGATATTAAGGGGAACCCCGCGTCAAATTTAAAAAAAAATTGACGTGGGGTTCCCCCTAAAAATCCATACCAGACCCTTTATCCGAGCACGCAACCAGCGCAGCGAATCCATCCTTCTTCTGTCTCCGTGGAGGAGACACTGCAGGCATTCCGGCGGCTGACGTTTCTTATATACGGAGGGCGGGGCCACCCGTCACCTGACCCCGCCCCCCTCTGACGCAAGGGGAAACACAGGCAGGTTTCCGTTACATCAGAGGGGGCGGGGTCACCCATACGTCACGGGGAACCCCGGGTTTCCCCTTGCGTCAGGTGACCGTGGAGATGACCGTCCGTTGCTGGATAGCAAGAGTGGATTACCGCCGCTGGAATCTTTTTTTTATTTTTTTATTTTTAATAAAGGAATTTTTCAAAAGTGTGTTTGTTTTATTTAACCATTTTTTACACTTTCTTTGTGAAATGGTAGGGGTACTTTTGTACCCCCTTACCATTTCAAACGGGGGGGCTGGGACCTGGGGGTCCCCTTGTTAAAGGGGGCTTCCAGATTCTGATAAGCCCCCCCGCCCGCAGACCTCCACAACCACCGGCCAGGGTTGTGGGGATGAGGCCCTTGTCCTCATCAACATGGGGACAAGGTGCTTTGAGGGGTCACAGACCCCCAAAGCATCCTCCCAATGTTGAGGGCATGTGGCCTGGTACGGTTCAGGAGGGAGGGGGGGCCGCTCTCTTGTCCCCCCCTCTTTTCCTGCGGCCTGCCAGGTTGCGTGCTCGGATAAAGGGTCTGGTATGGATTTTTAGGGGGAACCCCACGTCAATTTTTTTTAAATTTGACGCGGGGTTCCCCTTAATATCCATACCAGACCTGAAGGGTCTGGTAATTGAATTTAGGGGACCCCCACGCTTTTTTTTTTTTTTTTTTTTTTTTTTTTATCAATGACTTTAAATGAGTGTTCTCTGTATTACGGGAGCCGACAATTCATAATAGCTGCGAGTGATTTTAAAGGACTTTTTTTCCTGCATAAATGACACTTTGTGCAGGGACAGTTCTAAGCACCAGAAACATGAGCCCCTTCACAGGCATACTATAGACAACCCCCCCCCCCCTACGAAATTTAAAGGAATATTACACTTTTATTGTTTCACTTTAATCATTATTAAAATAACTGCTGCTTTTTTTTGCATTGATACATGTCCCCTGGGGCAGGACCCGGGTCCCCAAACACTTTTTAGGACAGTAACTTGCAAATTAGCCTTTAAAATTAGCACTTTAGATTTTGAACGTTGGAGTCCCATAGACTTTAATAGGGTTCTAAAGTATGCTATATACTAGGTCCGTCGAATCTTCTTTATACATTCGACAGACACCATAAGCCTTCAAAGACAGATTCGACCGTAATTCATGTGGATTTTCGGACGAATGCAATTTTTGAACGAAAAACGAAATAAATAAAAACGAATTTCGGGAGTAACTAAATAAATTAAGTTTTCGGACGAAAACGAAATTCCGAAACGAAATATTTTACTCTGCACATGTCTAAAAACCAGGAGCTCCATATCCAGGGCTGCCATCAGTGAAGGACAGAAACCATGTTCCAAAGTCTGTGAAAAAAAGCAAAGGAAGAGGCGCCTCTGGGTGTAGTAGATATAACATACACTTTAATTATATAAACATATTTAATATAGGCAACTCACATTTTGGATATGATGTATGAGCATTCAGTCACTTTAAAAGCTGAGCATGGATGTCCGTCAATCGGCTACAGCTCCTCAGCTTGACGGACTATCAGATGACCACACCCATGCTCAGCTTTTAAAGTGACTGAATGCTCATACATCACATCCAAAATGTGAGTTGCCTGTATTAAATACTTTTTTATAATTAAAGTGTATGTTATCTCTACACCCAGAGGCGCCTCTTCCTTTGCTTTTTTTTGTACTCCTAGTGTGAACAATGCATGCATGTTTTTAGCCCCCAAGTGCATAACAATACATTTATTAACATGTAGACATGTTTCTTATTTCAGGCTAGTTAGGTGCTGCCCGAATCAGAAGGGTTATCGTTTCCTGTTTTTTTTTTTGGCAGGCTTCTTGGGTCCAACCCACTGGTCCTGTTTCTTTATAAAGGGACAGGGGTCCAGGTGCCATGGTTCCCTGCTTCTGCCATTGTTGTTCTCACTACTGATGCCATTGCTGGAGTCCATCCTGTCAGCCCCCATATAGCTATGGTGACACCGGAGCAATTTAGGACACATCTGTGGAAGATTTTTTTTAAAGGGAGAAGCACCAATGGCTCCATCTGCAGTATACACTAATACAATAAGATCCCAATAGGAGAACATGGAAAACACGAATCACTTATTGATGCAATATACCACATATATACAAGGAGTCCTGTGAGACCAATGATATAGAGAGAATTTATGGAATTCTATATTGATGGCACTATTTACTAATTATAACAACTATATCAAGTCACATTTTTAGAATTTCCTTCAAATATATTATTCAGAATTGGATGACTTCCATCTTCACTTTTTATAGACTATCCATTTCATTAAACATTTGGACTGTTTGACCATTTGTTTATCTGTTTCACCATTTGGTGGAGTTATTTTCATTCATTGACACTTTACTCATTTTTTGCACTGTCATTTTATTATTTGGCACTTTCAATAATTTTTTTGCACTGTGATATTATTGCACTTAATATTGTTACATCATTCATCCATTTGTGGATTTTATTTCATGTTTTTATGTGATTTTCTAAACACTGCATGAGTTCACTTTAGATTTTATTATTTGTTTTGTGTATTTTAAACACTATCAGGTTTTGCAGCAAGATTTTATTTAGATTTATCACTATATGGTTTTGTAGATAGGCACACATACCAGTTACTCCTAGTAGCGTGAGTGACATACTTTTTTATTTACTTGTTTATTCACATTGTTATACCTTTGCTGCTACTATGGATGTCTTTACATTCATGGAGAATAGGAATGTAACCTAGATGAGGTATTTAACCCACAAAATTAAACATGAAGTATGGACTTGGAAAGTCTAATCAGAAAGTTAGGAAACCATATGGAAAAAAGTTAATTTATGGTGAGACACTAACACCTTTGCGAGATATATAAGGAAAAATATCGTTCCTAGAAGATTACGGTGGGAATTACCACCCAATGAGGAATGAAAGGAGTCAATAGAGGAATGGTTTGAGTTCTTCAACAGTAAACGTGTGGATGGTCTAAAATTCCTGTTACAAAGGAAATTAAAAAAGACAAGGATAATAGCACAACAAATTGAAGAAATCAAACAGAAATTGGAACCACACAAGGAGTCTACAGACTTTAAGAAACTTGCCACACAATTGAATAAGGATTTTATTGGGAAAGATTTGGAAGTTCAAAAACGCAAGATGAAGAAGTACCAACGAGATATGGCAAATAAAGCTGATCAAGTTTTTAAATGGCAGAGTAAAATAGAGCAGACACAACCTAATTCTAAAATGCTCAACGCCAGAAAGAGAAGTCAGAATCCAAGACCCCACTATATTCCACGTATATAATCCACCGAGATAGGATGATAGAGACTCATATACTGAAGCACCAAAACCACAATATGACCAATGGAATAGTAATAATTATGGATATCAAACCCCAAAGAAAATGGGGAAGAAACCTTTAAAAAAAAACATTCAATAATTGGCAACACAATGAGAGAAACCAAAGAGAGAACAGAGGACCTCCCCACCAACAGGATTTATTATGGGGGACAGAATAGAATGCTTATACCTTCTTATAATAGGTTTGATCCAATTGGAGACCATCATGACCAACATTACAACAACCAATGCGATTATAATACACAATGTTCTTTTTTAGACAGAGAGAGGAGAGATCACTCTCCCTGGAGACCACCCCAAGATACAAACCGCTCACCCAGGAGACGATATCAGGAAGACGAGGCAAAAAACAGCCCGGAACAAAGCGAGGCTGCAGAACGGGAAAGAGACTCCAAGCAAAAAAGAGAATAGCTGGAGAGAACATTAATCTGAGTGGTATATCTATCACGTCAGAAGAATTTACCGTGTTAGATAAAGGATTAAAACATGCACCTGTGAAAAACCTCAACAAATTTTATACATATATAGGGATACACAATTATATAAGAAAGATCAATATTAAGAAATATATCATGAACAATCCTTGGAAGCCAAAAAAACACAGCAACAAAAACCTCCCAGACACCAGTACACAGTATGTTACACAATAATTCTGTATACAATCCGCAAGTCTCAAATAATCAGCACATAGATGTGTTCAAGAATTTCGTTTTGCAAGATCTGGAATCTCTAAAACTAATGAAGACCTCAGATCCCATCCATATAAAGAAAGGTATTAAATTACTAACGTAGAGGAGCGGCATTGTAGTACACCCAGCAGACAAAGGGGGAGCGGTGGTATTACAATCTAAAGAACAGTACCAAAACAAACTAAACAGACAACTACATGATGAGAAAACATACATCGAATTATTGGGTAATCCAACCACCAAATATAAGAAAGAGTTGGAACTTCTAGTAAATTTGGGAACCGAGAAGGGTATTCTGAATCCCAAAAAAATCTTATATCAGAGACATGCAGAATCCCAGTCATTTATACAGTACCAAAAATCCACAAATGGAAATAAAACCCACCAGGAAGGAGACCAATTGTCTCCTTGACATCGAGAATGGGACAGTATATAGACCACTATATACAACCAGCTGTTCAACAAACTCAAGCCTATCTCAAGGACACTAAGCATATATTACTATTATTGGAAACATTACCAGTCTTAAGCCTTGTACACACGGTCGGAGAATCTGTCGGAATGCGTCTTATCGGACCGTGTCGTCAGATAATCCGACTGTGTGTGGTATGCATCGGACTGATTCCGTCCGAATCTCCGTCTGACCCAATTTTCCAACATGTTGGAAATATTTCCCAACCAACTGGGCCAGTCAGACCTAATCCGATCATGTGTAGAGCATTTTGATCGGACCAAGTGCCACTCATGCTCACATTCAAATTCCGACACGGAAGCGCTTGTTCAGGTAAAACTACTGCTCGTAAGCGATATAGCACATTCGTCACGCTGCAATGTTAAAAAAATCATTCATCAAGCGCATTCTCTTGATCTTTAACAATGCTGCAAGAACGAACTTCTTTTGATGCTCATAGTCACACACACTTCTCCCGAACGGATTTCATTACTCTTTTTTAACCATTTAAGCAATATAATTTTAGTTTGCGTCACATCTACACAATGTTTGATTATGTTTTTTTATTTTTTGGATGTTTTTTTGGGGGGGGGGGGGGGTGATTCCCTAAAAATCTCCTTTAAAGACACTTTGCTCATTTTTCCTTATTTTTTTTTATTTATTTTTTGGGTGTAAACTTACAACAACAACATTATTGTATTTTTTATATTTTCTTTTTTAATCTACAGGAGGTTGTTTAGTGTTGGTACCCCTTGTCCTTTAGTTCACTTTGTATTTTGAAAATGTACCTGCCTGCTCACAGATAAACTGTACTTTTTGAAGGAAAACACATTACACAAGTATTTAATCAAACAAAAATAAAATGTATTTTGTTTGCTCGAAAATAAAACTAGGAACGCAGCACTGGAGAAACTTCTTAACTTTGGTGCAGCCTTTGGCCCCCAGGGCAGACATGACTAAATGAGATATTAAAAAATTGGTGGCCTGAGGAGTAGATATCTCAGGGAGAGAAGTCTGCTCCCCAAGTCTTAGAAAGCAGGAAATTCAGATGCCATTTCTGTCCCCAGGATGGTGATCTTCAAGAGGCTGCATCTTCTAGCACACCAGACTCAACCCAGGCCATCACTCTCTGGTCTTCCTTTGTGACTTCCCACCAGGCATCCTTCCAGGCTGTGGCTGGGCTCCTGTAGCTGGGGCAGGAGAAGGAGGGCGTTGGTGGACCTCCTGGCTGCCACTTGCCACAGCCTCCCCCCGACTGAGGTCATCCTGTGTATGAAAAGAGGACATAGTTTTAGTTTTTTGATCATCAATTACAACATTTTGTGCTCCTGGCTTTTGCTAATTGAATGTTACCAAATAGAACAGACTATCATTCTGACACCAGCATTTTTCTTTTCCGTCCCAATCATCTTTGGTCACTACTATCTATTGAGATGTAAACCACTTGGAGAAATCTCAACTTACTGATCAATAAGAACATCTAGTTAACATCATTAAATGTAACACAAGAAATATGTTCAACAATGCAATACCTGTCTCAAGCTGGGCCCCACCACATGGTGCTGCCTGGAAGGCCCAGGTTGGACATCAGAAGCCTCAGCTGGGGGGTGAAGGATGCCTTGGAGAAAGCCTGGAGAGTGGTAGCCTGAGTGGTGGCCTGGGTACAACTTGGTCTACCAGAAAATGCAGCCTGTCAAAGTGCACAATCCTGGGGTAATAAACAGCATCTGGATCTCCTGCTCTCAAGGACTCCAGGTTCTTCTTTCTCTCCCTGAAATATGTAAAGCTTCATGGCCACAATTTTGCGATTCAGATAGGTCATGTCTGCCGTGGGGACCCTGATCTGCACCAAAGCAAGCAGTTTCTCCAGTGCTGCTCTCCTCTTTGATCTGTCATTATAAAACTTGTTGTGGAACTGCCACAGGCAGGGCATCTCCATGTAGAGTTCGAGGAATAGCCCCATAAAGTTGGCATTGTTGAATGGGTCCATTTTGTCTGCAAGACACAACACAAGACAAACCCTCAAATACTAATAATGCAATTAAAATCCCTCCTAATCTTGTCCCAACATCGGCCTAGATACCAGCAGTCTAGTCTAGTGAAGCACCAAGTTAAAAATGTTACCTTCGTTTCCACGTTCGCCGCGTCCGTGACTCACACTCTCCTCCCAGATCGTACGGACGATACACATGTGTGGCGTTTTATATATAGTGCGCATGCGTGAAACTCCGCCCGCCCCTGGCGTTCTTTCCAGACTATTCCCCACCCCTTCGCTTCCCACGCAGTGGGGAGAGCACATGGCGGAGAGAACGCAGGTGTGCACTAACTAACGAGGAGGAGGGTGAGGAAAGCTCGGAGCCTGAAACGTCCCGATCCAGGAAGACAAGATTTAAGGCCTCAAATATGTCTTTTGGAGAGATGTTGAAGATGGTCGACATATTGAACAGGACCGACTATGATGGGAAGTATGGACCTTACCCAAACCCAAATATCAGAAAGGCCAAGATCATGAATAAAGTTGTGAAGAGTCTTCTGAAGAATTTTGGGGTACACCGATCCAAGGATCAACTGAGAAAACGCTGGTCAGACCTGAAACTGAGGTAGCACGAGCAGTACCTAAGGATCAAGCGTGTTCTTAAAAAAAGTAAGTAGTTGTCGTGTGTTCATATGATTATTCTTGCTTGCATACATGCTCCATGTGCTTTGATTTCATGTTGCATTTTAAAATGGCCACTTTCAAGGTCATGGTTTCGTTCGTTCGTTCGTATGAAACATCGTTCTGCAGGGAAGTATTCCAGCTTAACAAAGTGGCCCCAATAACGTTCTCACCTTGTAACTCGGCCCAAAAACACAATTGTACAACACTTCCAAGCAATGTTTCAGATTTCTATTTCTGCCCTCTGTGTGCTAATTAATCTTTGTTTACATTCTCATAGGGGAGAGAAGACTCGGCAAGTATGAGGACACCAGGGACCATGAGGACACCAGGGACCACACCCCTCCCAAAGAAGGGCAACTTCCAAAAGAAGAAACAGAGGAGCAGGAGCAGGAGGAGGAGGAGGAAGGAGAGATCGTGGAGGTTGGCCAAATTGTCACCACAACAGGTGAGTGTCGGAGAACACAGCTTCCGGTAAGCTCATCAATGTATATCACCATATTTGGATTACATGGTGTGTTTGTTTGCTTTGTTTTCTAGGTGATGTGGAGGAAGATTCCCGTTTTACCAGTGAAAGTGCCCAGATCTTGATTGGGGAGATAATGGGGTGCAATAGGGATTTGGAAATTGTACAACAAAAAATCAATGATGTTAAAAATAAACATATATAAAAATTGTAACTTAAGTAAAAAGTCCACTTTTCAAATATAGCAGCGCATGCACACTTTCCCCAAAAAGTGAGTTAATCAAAGTTCCATTCAGTGTGCAGAAAAAATGGTGCTTGTTCTATCAGTCCCTATTGTGATTTAGGTACAGCTTCCACCATGTAGTTCACCACTTGTGGTTCACAAACGATCCCCCTTTGGGGATGCACTCACCGAACACCTGAAATCATAAGCCTTCACAATGCCATTACACCATTCTTCTTTGGCCACTAGATGTCTCCCTTATTGGAATTCGGTTTTATCATATAAAAGAACAGAAATGTCCAAACATAGCGTGATACTGTTTAACACTATTTATTATAAAAACCCAACATATAAATGCGTACCAAATAGAAAAATATCCAAGCATTAAAAAGTACTGTGCCTTATCCCGCTGGTTCTGTTGTGCCCGAGTAGAAACGATCGCTTTGCTATACACAGCAGAAGCTTCACTTCCGCCTTCCTCAGCTCGCTGGAACGCAGGGATTGAGGCGCACTCGTCACTTCCGGTATGGTTACGTTTCGTCACTTCCGACTTCATCTGAGGGCGTAACCCAAAATACCGGAAGTGTTCTTTTATCATCATCACGGACCAATCAATATCAACCACTGCATGATATACGGGGCATCGCACCAATCACAGGCAATGACCCATAACGATTCTTACTCAAAGCAACTGCGATCAGCGCGGACCGTCCCCAAATGCAGTGATCTACATGATCTGAACAGCATGCACAATATTACATAATATCAATACCAATATGTGTTATATGAATATAAATTAGTGACAATCATGATTGTAAAAGTCAAATACAATCGGCTGATGCAATCGTTCGTGCTAAAAACGATCAATCATGATCATGAGGCGATCCATCATGATTATCCACTTCAGCCCCGGACCAATAAACACCTTAAGGACCAGAGGTCTTTTTCCAATTTCGCACTGCGCTGCTTTAACTGGTAATTGCGCGGTCATGCAATATTGCACCCAAACGAAATTTGCGTCCTTTTCTTCCCACAAATAGAGCTTTCTTTTGATGGTATTTGATTGCCTCTGCGATTTTTTTTTTTTGCGATATAAATGGAAAAAGAGCGAAAATTTTGGAAAAAAAAGATATTTTCTTCTTTTTGTTATAAGAAAAATCGAATAAACTAAATTTTAGTCATACATTAAGGGCAAAATTTATTCAGCCACATGTCTTTAGTAAAAATAATGTCAATAAGCGTATATTTTTTGGTTTGCGCAAAAGTTATAGCGTCTACAAACTAGAGTACATTTTCTGGAATTTAAACAGCTTTTAATTTATGACTGCCGATCTCATTTCTTGAGGTGCTAAAATGGCAGGGCAGTACAAATCCCCCCCAAATGACCCCATTTTGGAAAGTAGACACCCCAAGGAAATTGCTGATGGGTATGTTGAGCCCATTGAATATTTATTTTTTTTGTCCTAAGGGATTGAATAATGACAAAAAAAAATAAAAATTTTTTTTTACAAAAAGTTGTCACTAAATGATATATTGCTCACACATGCCATAGTTATATGTGGAATTGCACCCCAAAATATATTCCGCTACTTCTCCCGAGTATGGGGATACCACATGTGTGGGACTTTTTGGGAGTCTAGTCGCGCACGGCACCCCGAAATCCAATCACCACCTTCAGGATTTCTAAGGGTGCAAATTTTTGATTTAACTCCTCACTACCTATCACAGTTTCGAAGGCCATAAAATGCCAAAATAGCACAAAACCCCCCAAAATGACCCCATTTTGGAAAGTAGACACCCCAAGCTATTTACTGAGAGGCATGTTGAGTCCATGGAATATTTTATATTTTGCCACAAGTTGCGGGAATATTACAAACTTTTTTTTTTTTGCACAAAGTTGTCACTAAATGATATATTGCTCACACATGCTATGGGCATATGTGAAATGACACCCCAAAATACATTCTGCTGCTTCTCCTGAGTACGGGGATACCACATGGGTGGGACTTTTTGGGAGTCTAGTCGCGCACGGCACCCCGAAAACCAATCACCACCTTCAGGATTTCTAAGGGTGCAAATTTTTGATTTAACTCCTCACTACCTATCACAGTTTCGAAGGCCATAAAATGCCAAAATAGCACAAAACCCCCCCAAATGACCCCATTTTGGAAAGTAGACACCCCAAGCTATTTACTGAGAGGCATGTTGAGTCCATGGAATATTTTATATTTTGCCAAAAGTTGCGGGAAGATTACAAACTTTTTTTTTTTTTGCACAAAGTTGTCACTAAATGATATATTGCTCACACATGCTATGGGCAGAAGTCAAATTACACCCCAAAATAAATTCTGCTGCTTCTCCCGAGTACGGGGATACCACATGTGGGGGACTTTTTGGGAGCCTAGCCACGTACGGGACCCCGAAAACCAAGCACTGCCTTCCGGATTTAAATATAAAATGCTACCAAAAAACCTGTTAGCGATGGCAGGGATCAGGCCTGACTCTGCGATCGCTGCAGTTATGTGTTTAGTGTTTTGTAAGTGACAGTGATCGATCGATACTGCACTTGGGTGGGCTGGGCAGAGGGGCAAAACGCAGGTGCTAGCAGGTATCTGGGCTGATCCCGCTAACAATGCATTTTTTTGGAACCCTAAACTGCTGGGGACGCTAGTATAGATCTGATCAGATCAGATATTGATCTGTTCAGATTCTATAGCACTACGGGAGGTGTATGCTTTGCGTGTGGGTGTTAGCGGTACTGGCACTAACCTAGCGCTGCCTGGGGCGACGCAGACCCTGACCCTAAAACCTAATTGATATCACCCGCCGGGTGATCAGGGGGTTAAACCTTTATTGGGTAATAAATGGTGGGTGCCCTGATGCTATAAAAAACAAACTAACCAGAGTCACCCGTAACACTTAAACGGTGATCAGTGGTGAAAGGGTTAACTAGGGGCAATCAGGGGTTCAAATTTTTATTAGGTAGTATATGGGGGTCCCTGGCGCTATATAAAAACCTGACGGGGAACCTAAATAACTAACTGGCTAACCAGCGTCACCAGTGACACTTATACTGTGATCGCTGGTGAAAGGGGGTGAAAGGGTTAACTAGCAGCAATCAGGGGGTTAAAACCATTATTGGGTAGTATATCGGGGTACCTAGCGCTATAAAAACCTGGCAGTGAACCTAAAAAAATAACTAGCTACCTAGCGACACTAGCGACACTGATGCAGCGATCAGAAAAATGATCGCTTAGTGACACTGGCAAAAGGGGGTGAAAGGGTTAACTAGCGGCAATCAGGGGGTTAAAACCATTATTGGGTAGTATATCGGGGTACCTAGCGCTATAAAAACCTGGCGGTGAACCTAAAAAAATAACTAGCTACCTAGCGACACATGCAGCGATCAGAAAAATGATCGCTTAGTGACACTGGCAAAAGGGGGTGAAAGGGTTAACTAGCGGCAATCAGGGGGTTAAAACCATTATTGGGTAGTATATCGGGGTACCTAGCGCTATAAAAACCTGGCGGTGAACCTAAAAAAATAACTAGCTACCTAGCGACACTAGCGACACTGATGCAGCGATCAGAAAAATGATCGCTTAGTGACACTGGCAAAAGGGGGTGAAAGGGTTAACTAGCGGCAATCAGGGGGTTAAAACCATTATTGGGTAGTATATCGGGGTACCTAGCGCTATAAAAACCTGGCGGTGAACCTAAAAAATAACTAGCTACCTAGCGACCCATGCAGCGATCAGAAAAATGATCGCTTAGTGACACTGGCAAAAGGGGGTGAAAGGGTTAACTAGCAGCAATCAGGGGGTTAAAAACATTATTGGGTAGTATATCAGGGTACCTAGCGATATAAAAACCTGGCGGTGAACCTAAAAAAATAACTAGCTACCTAGCGACACATGCAGCGATCAGAAAAATGATCGCTTAGTGACACTGGCAAAAGGGGGTGAAATGGTTAACTCTAGGGGCAATCAGGGGGTTAAATCTTTATTGGGGGGTGATAGGGGGCTACCCTGGACCTAACACTAACTGTCCTGACAGTTTTTACTGTCACAACTGACACTGAATGCATTGATCAGTAAAGAAATGTTCAATGCAATCAGTGACACTGTGACTGGGGGGGGGAGGGGGGGCGGGGGGGATCGGGGGGGGGGGGGGGGTTTGTGTGCCTGTGTGTACCTACATGTCAGTGTAGTGTTGGTGCACACTTACTATTAGTCTTCTCCTCGTAGTCTGGTCAAAAAGACCGCCCCGAGGAGAATGACATCACTTCCTCCTTCCTGTGTAAACAATACACAGTGGGAGGAAGCTTCTCATTGGCCAGGAGCGATCCAGAGGGGGTGGCCGAAAACCAACGGCCATCCCCTCATCACGGAGCGCTCCTGGTGCGAACCGGACCGTCGTATCCAACGGGAGGGGGTCCGATCGGACCCCCCACCCGCTGGAAGGCAATCACGTACATCTACGTGATTGTGCCTGCCTGTGCCATTGTGCTGACGTACATTGGCAATACGGCGGTCCTGAAGTGGTTATGGAAGTCAAACACGATCGGCCGATACAATCGTTCGCGCTATACACGATCAAAAATACTAAACAATCATCTTAAAAAAATTTGAGCATTATGAAAATATGAAATTTAGACTATTTGTGTTATATATATCAATTGAACTCAGGATAATTATTATACAGGGAATTACAATAAATTATATAATAAAGTGTTTTCTTAAAAATATATATGAAATATATATATAAAAAACACTTTGTGATTAATGGACGGATCAAATACTTATTATTTTTAAAATAAAACTAATCATCTTTTTAATGTTTATTCAGGCCCAGGAAATATAAGGATATATGTTTTGTTGAAAAGTTTATATTCCAAAATTTATACGTATATGTATATCGCACACGTATCCCTATATAATTTCATTTTGTTACGTCACACGCGCAGATGTATGCATAGCACATATATTTCGAACTATATTAAAAATACCTTAAAATACATTTAAAAACATTCAAAACTTATTTTAAAAAATATTCTAAAAAGATTTTTTATATAAAATATTCTAAAAAGATTTTTTATATAAAATATTCTAAAAAGATTTTTTATATAAAATATTCTAAAAAGATTTTTTATATATATGTATTTAAAAAAAAAGGTGATTAAAATTAGCACTAATTGCCTAGAGGACAACTCATGTGAACACACACTCTATGAACACCAGATAAATGGCAAGCTCCATACGTGACCTTAAGTGTCGCTTATAAAACTATTTATGTCAAGTTCTATATTTAGACCTTTAGGGCTGAGAACATCAGCAGAATATATCCACTGAGTTTGTCGTTTTGACAATTCACGTACCAAATTAATGCCTCTCCAGTGTGGTTTAATTTGTTCTAATCCCCAAAATTGCAGACTCGTGGCATCTCTATTGTGTTTAAGCTTAAAATGCAGTGACACGTTGTGGTCCTTATATCCAGATTTTATATTGTGTATATGTTCGGCTATTCTTACTCGCAATTTTCTTTTTGTTCTACCGATATACATTAAGCCACATGGGCATATTAAAGCGTATACCACGTGTGTACTGTTGCAAAAATAAAATGAAGAACATCATTGATGTTTTGGGGAGAGTGTGAAAAATAAAAAACTAGATAGGGTTTTATTTTTGCTTTTTAACATAAAAATGTTGTATTTTGCATAATTAAAAATTTGGAAGATGCACAGAGTGTGTAAACAGACGCTATCTCCCATCATGGGGGATCAATGTACATGTTTTGTGGAAAGTGTCTGAGGTGAAGGGGTTGCAGCCCCAAAGCATGTACAATTGATCCCCCATGATGGAAGTTAGCACATGCTGACACACTGTGTGCATCTTCCAAATTTGGATTTTTCGGGGGTCACATCCCATGTGATGAAGGCAATATCAGCCCAGTTTGTACATACTCATATCTGATATTGTCTTCACTTTTCCAAGTTGAACTTTGTAAGTTCCTGTGTTCTGTATTTTACGGTTTGATACATGCCTGTTTACACAAAAAAAACAAGTAAAACAAAAATATGATTAAACTCGGTTTTGGATACCCAAAATATCTTGGTTTGTTGTAAAAACCTTTAATAAACGCACATATGAATGTGCTTGTATTAAAAAGTTTAATTCTCAACAATGTGTGGCTTCCCTTTTCATTGGGCTTAAAATGTATTTGTAGTCAAATTTGAGTTTGTGCTGAGAAGGAGTGCGATTTAATAAAGGCAACTCCACTTTGCACTCCAAGTGCAATTTCAGGTGTACTTTTGCAGTGCACTTGTAGTGCATAGTGGATGTGCCTTTAGTAAAAAGCACCCACAGTGATGTGTAAATTTGGACAATCATGCCATTTTCCTGCCATGGTGCTGAAAATGAGCATGATTTTGATCAGTAATGCACTACACATTAGTTAACAAAAAGAAGGTGTGTGTGTAGCAGACCCACAACATAATAAGATTATCTGAAGAAGAGACTGTCCCCTCATCTCGCTCTGAACTTGGGTTTGCACTGTTGGTGAAAAAGGCACAACTATAATAAAAATGGCAAAGTGGGAGGCCACAGTCTGCCATTCCTGTGGCGTTGAAGGACACTGTGTAGTGACACAAGAAAAAAAACGAGTAATTTGACAAATCAACATTGCATGCAGATTAGACACCCACATTTTTTGGCAAAATTAGTATAACATTTTTTGAAATGAGTATTTAAAGCCTAAAGTATAAGGTCCCCTTATGAGAGTCATAACCCCCCCATCCCCCCCCCATCTGATGGGCCCTTGCTAAAAAATGAGGGGGGGATGTTTAGGACAGGTAACGCTCTCCACTTGATTGAAAGCTGAATGCCTAAATAATGTGTGATACTTTGTGAAGCCCCTCCGTAGTTACACTATTGGCAGCCCACCGGACAGGTAAGAAGTGTCATAATAACAAAATGGAAGGACATTTTGACATTCTGCTATTACATAGCAAGAAAATTAATGTGTTTAAAAAATAAAAATAGCATTTGAAAGTATTGAGGCAGGCCCTTACACTACATGCTTTGGTGAATTTGTCCATAAATGTGATCATGATAAAGGTATTTAGAGTGTGTATTGGGTTGGGTCAAGTCATGAGATAGAAGATTGCTATCAGCTGAGGTAGCAGTTGGGGAGAGGGGGGTTCCTAATGAGTTTGGCACAACTCCAAAAAAACAAAAAAAGGTCACTTTGCATGAATTGAAGCACACACATCACATTTGTAGAGATTTTAGGGGGTGTTTAGGGGAAAGCAATACTATGGAGCTGCCAAAAGACATTGTTAAGTGACTAGACTATAGTTTTAGGGGCCAAGAAGAGCATGGTGGGGAAGTTAGTGAGGCAAATCTGCATGAGGACAAAGGGGCAGAGCATATGAATTAGAGCATATTGCAATGATGGTAATTAGGGAATGAGGAAAGAAATGCAAGACATTAGCAATCATGAAATACATAGAATGTGATGTTTAAGGCTAAAACTTAGCATAATATAGTCCTTCTGCAGGAGCTGAATGATGGCAGAACAGGTCTCTGGAATACTGATCCCCAGAGCCTGGGGGGAGATGCCTGTAGAGAACTTGAGGTCCTGAAGGCTTCTCCCTGTCGCCAAGTAGCGCAACGTGGCGATGAGCCTCTGCTCCGGAGTGATGGCTTGCCGCATGCAGGTATCCTGCCTGGTGATATAAGGGGTGAGCAAAGCCAGCAGACAGTGAAAAACGGGGTCCGTCATCCTGAGAATAATCCAGAAATGATCAGGATTATTCTCGCGGATCTCACGGAGCAAAGGCATGTGGGAGAACTGGTGATGCTGGCGCAACCAATTCTTGGTCCACAAACGCCTCCCCTCCCTGTTCATGGACTGGGCTTGTGTCAAAGTCAAAGTAAGAACCCCTGCACAGCACAAACTGTACGATGAGTACGTAGACGAAACATGTTTGGAAACGGTCGGCTGGTCAGAACGGACACCAGAAAGCACCGATAAACAGCAAGGCCTGAAAGGATGACCTGAATAGCAGAAGCAAGCAGACAATAAAAAATGCCTTTCAAAGCGTACTATACCAAGATATAGTCCACAATGAGAAGCAAATACTTAATGACTGCACGCATTGATTATCAGATATGCAAAGACAAGCACAAACTGAAGAGCGGTAGCGATCTGAATCACTAATCTGAAAAGCGCGAATCGTCTATCACCAAACTTCTACTAAAACACGAGATCAGCAGAAGGAGCCCAAAGGGTGCCGGACATGGTGCTGAACTTCCTTTTTCTAGTCCCGCCGTACACGGCTTACGTCACCGCGTTCTTGGCAACGGCAAAATCAGACAACTTGGCCCGACCATGTGTATGCAACAGTTTCGGACACAATCCGTCTGACTAAATCCGATGGGCAAAATCCAATGGATTTGGTTGCCAAAATCTCCGACCGTGTGTACGTGGGCTTAGAAGGCAGAACTTTGCTTGCCACGACTGATGTTACTTCACTATACATGATAGTCCAACACCATGACGCCTGGTCAGCTACCAAGCGGCTGCTTAGGAAGCATAGTACTCTAATACGTAAGAAAAGTAAATATTTAATTAAGTGCCTGGATTTTTGTTTGAAGTACAATTATTTTTGGCACAACCATGCCTATTACAAACAAGCAATAGAAATTACAATGGGTGATAAATTTGCACCAGGTGTCGCAAACACCTTTATGGCCCAATGGGAGGATACAACAATTTACACTGATACCCCTGCAGAACTTACTCTATATAAAAGGTATATTGATGATTTATTCATAGTTTGGAATGGGGATAGAAACACCCTTGAACAATTCCTAAATAAATTAAATGAGAATGATAAAAATATATGCCTGGTATGAAAAATAGATGAGAAGGTGGCTGATTTTTTGGATTTGAACATTTGTCTAGAGGGAGACTAAGTAGTGATGAAATTTTTTTTAAAACAGCTATTTGTCAATGGACAGTTGTCATTTTAAAGCGGAGGTCCACCCTAAAGTGGACCTCCGCTCATCGGAACCCTCCCCCCCTCCGGCGCCACAATTGGCACCTTTCAGGGGGGAGGGGGTGCAGATACCTGTACAGTACAGGTATTCTGCACCCACTTCCGGGATAGCTCTCTGCGGAAAGGGGCGTAGATTACGCCCCTTTCTGCAAGTGCCCGCCCCTTTCCGCAAGTGCCCCGCTGCCTGCTGGGAAACACACAGATCCCAGAGGCAGCGGGGACCGTCCTTATTGCGCAGCGCGATTCGCGCATGCGCAGTAGGGAACCGGGAAATGAAGCCGAAAGGCTCCATTTCCTGATTCCCATACCCAAGATGGCGGCGGCAGCACCTTACAGACGATCTAGAGATCGGCTTCGGGTGCCGACATCGCGGGCGCGCTGGACAGGTAAGTGTCACTATTTTAAAAGTCAGCAGCTGCAGTATTTGTAGCTGCTGGCTTTAAAAAAAAAAAAAAAAATGCGGAGTCCCGGCGGACTCCCGCTTTAAACCTTGGCTATAAAATATTCCTAAGGGACAACTAATAAGAATAAAAAGGAACTGCACGAAGGAAGAAGATTACAGGATCTAAGCCAAACAAATTGGAGAAAGATTTAAAACAAAAGGATATGATGATTTATGGATAGAAAACCAGATGCAACATGTAAATGAAATGGACAGGACAACCATGCTACAGAATCATCCAAAAAACTTATTTCAAGAAGAAGCACCTTGCCTCATATTAGACTATAACACACTCAACATAGAAAAGTAGCCAAATTGATCCAAAAACATTGGCTTATCCTGAAAATGATAAAGACCTTAAGAAGATTTTACCTGAAAAACCCAATATTATTTACAAAAGAGCCCCCACCATCAGAGCTCTGATTGTAAAATCGGTTGTGAACCACCCCCCAAACCAACACATATGTTTTTTACTGGAAAGGGATTTTACCCTTGTCGAAAACTGTTATGCCTGCAGACATTCAAAAATATTTCAAACAAAGAGAACAAAATTTATAGCTACAAACACAGGACAATCCTTCACCATCAGAGACTTTATAGGTTGCCATACTGAGGGGGTTGTATATTTATTATAGTGTAGCTGTAACCTACAATATGCAGGTCAGACTAAAAGGGCCCTCAAAGTGAGGATACAGGAGCATGTTCAGAACATCAAAAATGGGTTCCCTAAATAAAGTGTATCAAGGCATTTTGCCCTGGTACATAATAAGGTCCCCCTCACAACTCCAATTCTGGGGTATAGAAAGGTACAATAGGGCATGGAGGGGTAGCCATAGGGTCAGAACCATCAGTCAAAAAGAGTCCAAATGGATAAACACCATGTGTACTCTCACGCCTGGGGGTATGAATGTAGAGTCTGACC
Source organism: Lithobates pipiens (assembly GCF_037356315.1). Taxonomy (NCBI): domain Eukaryota; kingdom Metazoa; phylum Chordata; class Amphibia; order Anura; family Ranidae; genus Lithobates; species Lithobates pipiens. The sequence goes on along the minus strand of NW_027507787.1, from coordinate 145,111,026 downwards.
TGACCTCAATTGTTTTCTTAGCAATTTTTAGTCAATTCTATATTATCAATACCATTCACTTTGGGAATTTTTATTATATTTTATACTTAACGTTGCCAATTTTTTATTGTTTATTATATATATATATTTATGGTCCAGAGCCCTCAGACCGATATGGATAAGGATGACAAACAAGGTTAACATAAACTCGCTTACTTGAAATGGACCTGAAAGTGTGCCCTGGTCTAACGTACAGTATGCCAAAATAAGGGGGCATACCTTAAAATGAAATGAATATGAAATGGGTGAAATGAGTACTCACATGAGGAGTATGCTTAGAGAAATGCCCTGATAAAGGGGATGGGTGGGCGGGTATCGCGCACCGGAACCGACGAGGAAGACGGGCGGACGGCTGGTTATATATTCCACCGGGCTCCTCCCATAATTTCAGGCCACCATACTGGCCTTTCTATTTATGGTCCAGAGCCCTCAGACCGATATGGATAAGGATGACAAACAAGGTTAACATAAACTCGCTTACTTGAAATGGACCTGAAAGTGTGCCCTGGTCTAACATACGGTATGCCAAAATAAGGGGGCAAAACATCCAGGTAGGGGTTGCACTTTATTGAATCAAGACTGTCACTGGGTGAGTTTGACAAAGGCCTGGGCCATCTCTATTTGCAGATTGGGTATGTAACGGGCAAAACAGGAGGACTTCCATCTACCCAATTTCTTGATAACATGGACCGGGACCCCTTGGCGGGAGGCAGTAGAAGCTGCTTCGATACGGAATGAATGTCCGGAGTAGTGAGCAGGATTGAGGTGAAGGATGCCCAGGAGTATCCTGACATGCTCCATGAACTGGGCTGCGTTGAGAGGTTTCGTGTGAAAAGGCAGAAGCGGGCCAGTTCCTGGTTGGTTGGCCAAAAGGGTCAACAAGCGGATGAGAACAGTGACCGGGCACCAGCGGTTGTTGGTTTTATAGAAGTGTATGTCCATACCCGAGCCAAGCTGCTGCGTCTTGGAGACTGCTAAGTGTAAGATGAAATGGTCTTCGTATCGGACCAGGTGGTGCTTGTACAGCATGCGTGCTGTGAGGCTACTACAAGTAAACTGGCTTGGCCGTAAGAAGCCGTAGAAGGCCAGGTGTATGGCTGCTTGTAAATGCCACTCATGTGGAGACCGAAAGGTGAAGTGGCCAGGATATCTGACATAGTTCTAGAACGTCTCCTGTGAAAGGCGGTGGTTTGGTGCCGGCCATCGGCTGGCGCTTCTGGACACTGCGCATAACAGCCCGAACGGTGTGGTAAGAAAATAAGGAGGGTACGGTAGGGTCCTGGAGGGACGTGAAATGTTGTACACCGGACAGGTATAGCCGGATCGTATTAACGGATAACACCAACTGCGAGTGGCAGTAGGAAATGAAGGCTACGACTTGCTTGACACGGGACGTCACTGTGCTGTGATACATGATGAAGCGGTTAAAGGCCCTCCAGGCTGACTGATAGGCCTTGAGGGTATTGCGGGAAAGGGAGTGATCGATAAGTTGGGTAGCCGCTAGGAGGTGAGGGGCTAATCCAGGGTTAGTTGAGACCAGTCCGGGATAGCTGCTGGTGATGGTCCGGCTCCGGGTACCTGATCGGAAAAGAGACAAGGTTAAAGCAGGAGAGGGCGTCCGCTGCCTGATTGAACTTACCGTGGATAAAGGAACAATGGATGTTGAACTGAAACAACAACAAGAGCTGGACCAGTTGACGTAGGAAGGACATAATCAACAGAGAGGACGCCTTGGCACAGCCAGGAATTGCCAGTAACTGGGGAGGCCAGGGAGCTGCGAGCCGGAGGTGGCCAAAAACAGCCGCAAGCCCGTGGAGGCCGCTGCGTCGGTCATCACCCGGGGCGAAAGGGAAGACACGGAGGGAATGAACAGGGAGACGCCATTCCCAGACGATAGGAATTCCTCCCGCATAGCAAGGACTGCTATTGCCGCGGGATCCAGGCTGAGGACTTGCTCTGGATCCTGTGAGAGGGACAGTAAGACCAATAGGCGTGACACAAGGCGCGACCCTGAGGGATGATGCACATAGCGAACTCAACATGCCGTGTAGGGACTGTAGGTGTCTTTTGGACGACTAGACTGGAGAATATGCAAGGATATAATATGCCCCTAAAGATGGCAGTTGTGATGGCGAGCGTTTGCCGTTGGCTATGGGCTGATGCCTCTGGATGCCTCGTGGTGGGGATCTTGCTGTATGGGCCGTAACGACAGATGGCTCTCCGTGCACTGTAAGGATAAGAAATGCTGAACGCTGGCTAGAAATAGCCTGGGCGTGCTACAGGAAGAAGCCAGTTGCGTGTGACAACATGATCCTGGTGCGGGACGGAAGCTGAACTCAACTGTCCTAAGGAAGAGACAGATAGAGAGACAACAGTGAGTGGTTTGTAAGAAAAGCCACAGGAGACGAGTGGCCAATTAAGTGCTGCTGAAAATGACGTGTAGCCAGTTTGTGTGCCACTGAGAACGTGCTTGCCAACGAATGATTGCAAGAAGTTATGCTAAGTCGCGAGCCTTGGCATGACTAAAAGTTGTGTTTAAACATGTGCTTGCGACAATTGCCCGGGAGTTTGTCACTGGGGATGTATACGTAGTGACTGTGAGCAATTCGTGTTACCGCATGTGCACTGCAAAGACTACAGGAGTTGTGCTTGAATGCATGTTTGGATGCGTGCTTGCGATGATTGCAAGATGTTACCCAGGATGCGTGCTTGCCACGACTGCAAGATGTTATGCTAGGATGCGTGCCTGCAACTAATGCAAGGAGTTGTGCCAGGACTCGTGCCTGCAACGACTGCAAGGAATTATGGTAGGCTTCATGGGTAGCCAGGCCGGAAAAGACAGAAGTCCATCCGGTCCAACCAAAGCAAAATAAATAAGGTATCACACAACCCGACACACCCAATTCTACGCCCGCAGCTGATCCAGAGGAAGGCAAAAAACCCCCAACAGAGCATAGGCCCATTTGCTACAGCCGGGGAAAAAATTCCTTCCTGACCCCTCGAGAGGCAATCGGATTTTTTCCCTGGATCAACTATACCTATAAATATAAGTACCCCGTAATACAACGTACATTTAGGAAGGTATCCAGGTTTTCCCTAAAGCAATCTATTGAGCAAGCCAGAAGTGCCTGCCAGCAATGACTGCAACAAGTTGTGCCTGGACACCTGCTTGCAACGATTGCAAGAGGTCCATGCTCGAATGCGTGCTTGCCATGATTGCAAGAGGACTATGCTCGAATGCGTGCTTGTAATGAGTGCAAGAGGTCTATGCTCGAATGCGTGCTTGCAATGATCGCCAAAGGTCTATGCTCGAATGCGTGCATGCAATGATTGCAAGAGGTCTATGCTTGAATGCACGCTTGTAATGAGTGTAAGAGGTCTATGCTCGAATGCGTGCTTGTAATGATCGCGAGAGGTCTATGCTCGAATGCGTGCTTGCAGCGATTGCAAGAGGTCTATGCCCGAATGCGTGCTTGTAATGAGTGCAAGAGGTCTATGCTCGAATGCGTGCTTGCAATGATTGCAAGAGGTCTATGCTCGAATGCGTGCTAGTAATAAGTGCAAGAGGTCTATGCTCGAATGCGTGCTTGTAATGATTGCGAGAAGTCTACGTCTGGATGCGTGCTTGCAACGATTGCAAGAAGTCTACGCTTGGATGTGTGTTTGCAACGATTGCAAGAAGTCTACGCTTGTATGTGGAGAAAACAGCGAGACACGCCTAAAGAAGCTGTGTTTTCCCTTTTGAGGCAATCTATAATGAAATGAGGCCGAGGAGCAAGGCCCCGGCAGGCATCCAAACATTGAAGAATCAACTGGACCCAAGCCGGGAAGCGGTATGTGACAGTGAAATGAGAGAACTTGCTATGACAGAGATCCGGATCGCCATGCCACAACTTGCGACCGAGCACGAAACAGATTCTGGAGCATGTACTGAAATGAGGCCATTCCTGGGGCATGCCGAGACGAATTTGGTACACAGATGTGACTATTCGTACCGGAACGTGATAGGTGAAATGAAATGAAAAACCCATGACAAAGACAAGAATCAGAGGACGAGCCCTTGAACCAAACAGATGAATCCTGTCTTTGGAGCATGTACTGAAATGAGGCGTAGCAGCTGGGCACACCAGAATGAATCGGTGCATAAGGAATGCGACAGGATTCGAATTGGAGCGTAATAAGTGACAGAAATGATATGCCATGACAGAGACAAGATTCAACGACTGGACTGATGGTTACAACAAAGAATCCGTCTCTGGAGCATGTACTGAAATGAGGCGTAGCAGCTGGGCACACCAGAACGAATCGGTGCATAAAAGAATGCGACAGGATTCGAATTGGAGTGTAATAAGTGACAGAAATGATATCCCATGACAGAGACCGGATTCAACGACTGGACTGCAGGTTACGAAAAAAGAATCCGTCTCTGGAGCATGTACCGAAATGAGGCGTAGCAGCTGGGCACACCAGGACGAATCGGTGCATAGAAGAATGCGACAGGATTCGAATTGGAGCGTAATAAGTGACAGAAATGGTATGCCATGACAAAGACAAGAATCAGGGACCGTGCGTGAACCTGCGAGTGACTCAGTCTCTGGAGCATGTACAGAAATGAGGCCGAACCCTGGGGCACTTCAAAGCGAATCGGTGCACCAGAGGTGCGACAGGATTCGCGCCGGAGCGCGGCTAGTGACAGAAATGATTTGAAACGGTAGAAATGAGTGGGACTGAAATGACTTGAAATGAGATGAAATGAGATACATAACACAACTGCATGAATGATGAGATATATTCGAACTGGAGCAGACCAACCGATACGTGCGGACTGCTTGCTTTGTCGTAACAAGCAGTCGGCTGTGAGTCGAACGATTCGACCGATACTAATAGAAATGCTCGGGGAGTCGAACGGTTTCGAATGTCGTACCTGCGAATGAATCGCCTGACGTGGCGTGATCGACCGAAGGTGATAACGACTACATCGAAAGTAGAAACAGTGACATGAGTACGAGAGCCACAGTAAAACATCCGAGCGGTTCGTGAGTTCAGGGAATGTTGATGGGACATCGTAATACATGAACCGAAAAGGGGGTGCCGAAGCCCTACCTGCGACAGCCGGCCCGACGTGTAACGACAAATTCGATGGGTAAGACAACACTCCGACGGCGAAACCCACGGACGCTGATGAACGGGAAGACGGTCAAGACGGAGACGAACAACGCGGGAACTCACGAACGGGCTCACTGCGTCTGGTCTAGGATAGTCGGCCCTTGATATCTGACGTATCAGGTATCGCGCACCGGAACCGACGAGGAAGACGGGCGGACGGCTGGTTATATATTCCACCGGGCTCCTCCCATAATTTCAGGCCACCATACTGGCCTTTCTATATATATATATATATATATATATATATATATATATATATATATATATATATATATATATATATTTTATGTATGTTCATATATTTTTTAATCCATTCCTATGAGCACCAAAAATTATACTGTAGGTGTATTAATTTCATAGATGTAAATTCTCTAGGCACTCTTTCGGTTCATCCACACGTAGCCTTGAATAAAATAGAATCCACTAGGACATTTGAGCTATTTTAAATCTCATAGTTTATGTTTTTCATTCTTTTGTATTCCTTTATGCAATTATCTAATATTATTTATTATCCAAAATACATTTTTGTTTCAGTTGAGAGATTATTATATAAAGTAGCCATTTGATCTATTCATGCATCAGCTGATGAGTGTGAGTACAGGAGACTTATACATATAGATCTAACCTTGTGTATTGAATGGAAGCCGCATTCGAATGTCAAGAAAATATATAGGTTGCATAGACCACCAATAAAATGGCTACGATGTAAACACTGAGGAACCACCAAAAAGATGGCCACGCTTAAAAGGTAATGGCCATGGCAAAAAGATGGTTGCGCTTACATTTCCAGTTTCACGTCATATAAACTAGGTCTGTACAACCAATCCGGTTCCCCAGATGAAGACACGTGACGTGTCGTAAAGTGTAGGGAGTGGCCGGAGTCAGACGTACACCAGGAAGAGACGTGGGAAGGCACTGAGAACACCACAGTCATAGTGTTTTTTCTTAAAGGAAAAAATAAACTGTGCTAGAGTGAATCAAAACAAAAAAAAATTCGTAATAATCTAAAAAGAAGGCAGCAGCAATAAGTGAGATATACACACCTAACAACAATAACAAGATACAAAAAACTGCACCAACAAGGAAATAATCTATACGTTAATTAACCAAAAAATAAAAATAAAAAAATGACATTGTAAAGATTATGAACAATTGATATATTCAAAACTTAAAAAAGAAAGAAAAAGTGACTATTAATATAATTTCTTAATCAAAAGAGTTCATGAAAAAGTCCATAAATAATCCACAATTGAGATCCTATATGGAAACACCACGGTGGTTACACACACTCAAAAAGCGCACAAGTGCCCATCACCTTATAGTGAGTGCGCTTACCAGATGGAAGCTTATTTAAAGCGTTGTAAATATATCCTCAGTCTCCTCAGAATAATCCTCCTTTTAATGGATCAGCTGACCGTAATGAAAAGCAGTATTCACATATACATATCTTATTCCACGATCCCAAAAATTACTATCAGTGGCTCGAGGGAAGAAGAGGAAACCAACATAGCATAACACTGTTTGGAAATGTTATTAAAACAAAAAGTAGCGCACTTACATGAACTTCGATTCAATACAGCGTGCACAATAGAACACAAAAAAGCCGGCCGGCATTCGGGAGCCCGTCCTCCCCTTCTGCAACGTGATGGCGTCACTGCGTGCCCTCCCAGACGCGTTTCGTCATATGTGACGTTGTCAATGGGGAACGGGCAGCGCAGCGACGCACCACCTTTTATAACAAAACTGAAACCAAACCTCATTCTGAGATGCGAGATCCGGTCGGACGCCGCCATTTTAGTTGATGGCGAGTAGCCCTAAACATTACACGATTGGCCCATCGGACGCCGCCATTTTAGTTGATGGCAGATAGCCCTAAGCATTACACGATTGGCCCTTCGCTAAAACGAAAACAAAAACAAAAAGATAAAATATATAGACCCGCATATCCTGTGAACTAGTGTGACTCATAGGTCCTCACTTTGCTATACAAGCAGGTCAGAGGGTCATAGATGACATTAACCAAAAATCTATTAAAAGTCACCTGATGGCTGGAAAGGCCAGAATCTCTATCTAGATAAAAGTGAACCGCTTCAAAACCCAAAATGTGTGGAATGATCGTATACAAGGAGGCCACATCAGCTGTGACCATCCATGTATCGGGTATAGTGGGCATGTCCTCCAGAAGATTAATGATGTGTCTCGAGTCTTTTACATACGAAGGGGTCTTCTGGACCAAAGGTTGTAAATACGAATCTATATATCTGCCCACCTGGGAGGTAATGGAATCAATACCACTAACGATGGGTCTACCCGGGGGGCAGATGGAATTCTTGTGTAATTTAGGTAAATAATATAAGATTGGTGTACGTGGGGCCCTAGGAATCAAAAATAAACTCTCCTTGGGATTCAAAAGGCCTGCCTCTCGGCCCGCATTTATCAATGTTTCAAGCTCTTTTATGTATAAAAATCACTGATAGGAACTCCTTTATCCCTACTGATAGTTGTCACCACACCCCTTGGCTTAAAGCAGTCCCCAAGAGTCAATATATCAGACTAAGGCGTAATTGCTCAGAAGTGAGTGACTTTCTGATACAGGCCAAAGTCCTCACCTCGAGATTTCTCGAGAAAGGATACCAACAGGACTTTTTGGTCGAGACCCTCAACGAGGTGACAAACATTGATCGACGGGATCTGTTGGTAGAGAAAGGTCCACGTGAAAACGCCATCCAGAGAAGTGTCCCCTTTGTGACCACCTACTCACTCCAACAGAAAGGTATAAAAAGGTTGATTAACAAGCATTGGCACATTGTAAGCAGTGATGCCACATTAAAAAGTGTGGTAACCGAGAGACCACAAATAGTGTTCAGGGGTGCACCATCACTACGAAATCGTTTGGCACCAAACGTTATTGACCCACCCGTGAGGAGTAGAGTTTTTTTGATCAACTCACTGGGTTCTATAAATGTGGAAGATGTAGGTTCTCTGAATTCCTGTTCTCGGAGACGGACCACTACATTCAATAGAACAGTCACAGGGATGGACCATAACATCAAGCCATGTATCACATATGCCACAACCGGGGTGGTCTACATGTTGCAGTGCCCATGTGGGCTGCAATATGTGGGACGGACAAAACGTCCATTACAGGTGAGACTCAATGAACATATAACGAACATATTAACTGGTTTTCCCAACCATTCAGTGTCCAAACACTACTTGATGTTCCATAATAAGGACCCTTCCAAAACGTTATTTTTGGGAATCGACAAATATAAACCCCACTGGCGGGGAAGTTCCCTGGTAAGGGAAATTTCAAAACTCGAAATGTCCTGGATTCATCGTTTAAAAACGTATGCCCCATACGGACTTAATATAGATACTGACGTCAATGCCTTTATTGATAACTCTTAATTTTTGTTCATTATTGTATATGTTTTATTATTATGTACTTTTGCATATTGAAGTTTGGAGGACTGGCCTCCCTCCAAGTTTCTCACCCTACCCGTTCTGGGATGCCTGATAGGTCCACGAAATTTTTTTATTTTAAAAAAACTTTTTTAAATATCTCATTCTGTACCCTTTCATTTTTCATAATCTTTTATTAAATACAATTTTTTTTTTTTTCATTGAATTTTTTATTTTTAGATTTTCCTCTTTTTTATATTAATAATGGGGATCACATACATACAATTTTTCCTTTACGGTGAAATTGTTATTTTTGTTAATTATATTATCTATCGATTATCATGTATCGATATGATATTCATATATAATTTATGTTGGGGTAGTGATATAATAATTCTTTATGGATTAAATTCACAGACTATCACATAATGTTTTGACTGTTCACCAATGTTTCAGAAAATTTTTATAAATATAATTTTCTCTCTATATCTAATTTTTTATTAATTTTTTGTTTATTACATATTCTTTTAACAAACATGCTGATATTAGTATTCACTTTACTATAGAACTAATTCATTTTTTATATATACACAGTATTTTTTTACCAATTCATATATTATAAGTGTACGACACTAAATATAGTGACACATTTATTGTATTTATTTGCCAAGTGATTTGGCGCATGTTATCATGCTAGTTATATTGTGTACTCTTGGGTTGGTGTATGTCACTATGTGGATTATACACTATTCGTGTTGGTACACTGATATATATATATATTTTTAATAGATTTTTGGTTAATGTCATCTATGACCCTCTGACCTGCTTGTATAGCAAAGTGAGGACCTATGAGTCACACTAGTTCACAGGATATGCGGGTCTATATATTTTATCTTTTTGTTTTTGTTTTCGTTTTAGCGAAGGGCCAATCGTGTAATGCTTAGGGCTATCTGCCATCAACTAAAATGGCGGCGTCCAATGGGCCAATCGTGTAATGTTTAGGGCTACTCGCCATCAACTAAAATGGCGGCGTCCGACCGGATCTTGCATCTCAGAACGAGGTTTGGTTTCAGTTTTGTTATAAAAGGTGGTGCGTCACTGCACTGCCCGTTCCCCATTGACAACGTCACATATGACGAAACGTGTCTGGGAAGGCACGCAGTGACGCCATCACGTTGCAGAAGGGGAGGACGGGCTCCCGAATGCCGGCCGGCTTTTTTATGTTCTATTGTGCACGCTGTATTGAATCGAAGTTCATGTAAGTGCGCTACTTTTTGTTTTAATAACATTTCCAAACAGTGTTACGCTATGTTGGTTTCCTCTTCTTCCCTCGAGCCACTGATAGTCATTTTTGGGATCGTGGAATAAGATATGTATATGTGAATACTGCTTTTCATTACGGTCAGCTGATCCATTAAAAGGAGGATTATTCTGAGGAGACTGAGGATATATTTACAACGCTTTAAATAAGCTTCCATCTGGTAAGCACACTCACTATAAGGTGACGGGCACTTGTGCGCTTTTTGAGTGTGTGTAACCACCGTGGTGTTTCCATATAGGATCTCAATTGTGGATTATTTATGGACTTTTTCATGAACTCTTTTGATTAAGAAATTATATTAAAAGTCACTTTTTCTTTCTTTTTTAAGTTTTGAATATATCAATTGTTCATAATCTTTACAATGTCATTTTTTTTTTTTTGGTTAATTAACGTATAGATTATGTCCTTGTTGGCGCAGTTTTTTGTATCTTCTTATAGTGTTTTTTCTATTTGCCTGTTTTTAACTTTATAACTGTAAACCCTTGTACACACGGTCGGACACTCCGACAACCAAATCTGTCGGATAAATTCCGATGGATTTAGTCCGGAAGTGGTCCGGAAGTGGTGTTGCATACACATGGTTAGACAAAGTTGTCGGAATTTCCGGTTGCCAAGAACGCGGTGACGTGAGCCGCGTACGACGGGACTAGAAAAGGGAAGTTCAGCACCACATCCGCCACCCTCTGGGCTCCTTCTGCTGATCTCATGTTTATCGCGTGTTAGTAGAAGTTTGGTAAGAGACGATTTGCGTTTTTCAGATTTGTGCTTCAGATTGTTACTGCTCTTCAGTTAGTGCTTGTCGGTGCGTATCTGCTTATCATTGCGTGTAGTCAGTAGCATCTGTTGGTCATTGTGGAGTATATCTTGGTATAGTACGCTTTGATTTTCATTGCTTATTGTCTGCTCGTTTCTGGTTTTCAGTTCGTTCTTTCAGGCCTTGCTGTTTATCGGTGCTTTCTGTTGTCCATTCTGACCAGCCATGTTTCGTGTACGTACTCGTTGTAGAGTTTGTGCTGTGCACGGGCTTGGTGTTGGGCTTTTAGCTTTGACACAAGCCCGGTTCATGAACAGGGCGAGGATGAGTTCGTGGACCAAGAATTGGTTGCGCCAGCGTGACCAGTTCTCGCACATGCCTTTGCTTCATGAGATCTGGGAGAATAATCTTGATGATTTCAGGAATTATCTCCAGATGACGGTCCCCGTTTTTCACCGTCTGCTGACTTTGCTGTCCCCTTATATCAGCAGGCAGGATACCTGCATGCGCAAGCCATCACTCCGGAGCAGAGGCTCATCGCCACGTTGCGCTACTTGGCGACAGGGAGAAGTCTTCAGGACCTCAAGTTCTCGACAGGCATCTCCCCCCAGGTTCTGGGGATCATTATTCCAGAGACCTGTTCTGCCATCATTCAGGTCCTGCAGAAGGACTATATGAATGTAAGTTTTCTCCTTTAACATCACATTCTATGTATTTAATGTTTGCTAATGTGTTGTATTTCTTTCCTCATTGCCTAATTACCATGATTGCAATATGCTCTAATTGCTATGCTGTGCCCCTTTTGTCCTCATGCATGCTGGAACCTTTTCAAGTTCCTCTTTTGTCCATTATGAATATTTGCCTTCACTAACTTCCCTAGCATGCTCTTCTAGGGCCATAAACCTATAGTCTAGTCACTTAGCAATGTATTTTGTCAGCTCCATAGTATTGCTTTCCCCTAAACACCCCCTAAAATGTGTACAAATGTTATGTGTGTGCTTAAATTCATGCAGAGTGCTAGAATTTTATTTTTGGTTGGGCCAAACTCATTAGGAACCCCCCTCCCCCCCAACTACTAGGTCAGCTGATAGCAATCCTCTATCTGCTGACTTGGCCAAACCCAATACACACTATACCTACCTTTTTTTCTGGTCAGATTTATGGATGAATTCACCAAAGCATGCAGTGCAAGGGCCTCCCTCAATACTTTCAAATGCTACAGTTTAAAGTTTTTTTTCTCCTATTATTATCTTGATAGGTAATAGCAGAATGTCAAAATGTGCTTCCATTTGTTAGTTTTTTTTTTTTTTTGTATTATGACACTTCTTACCTGTCTGGTGGGCTGCCAATAGTGTAAGTAAGGAGGGGCTGGCCAAAGTATAACACATTATTTATGCATTCACCTCTCAATGAAGTGGAGAGGGTTACCTGTCCAAAATATCCCCCCCTCAATTTATGCAATGGCCCATCATATCGAGGGATGGAGAGTAATGAATCTGATAAGGGCACCTTATACTTTAGGCTTTAAATACTAATTTCCCAAAATGTTATACTGATATTGTCCAAAAATGTTTGTGTCTAATCTGCTTGCAATGTTGATGTGCAAAATTAGTATTTTTTTTTTCTTGTTTCACTCCACAGTTTCATTCAACGCCACAGGAATGGCAGACTGTGGCCTCCCACTTTGCCAGCCGTTGGGAGTTTCCCAATTGTGAAGGTGCAATTGATGGGAAACACGTCCGCATCATCCCACCCCCACTCAGGGTCCTACTATTATAATTACAAGGGGTATAATAGTATAGTGATGTTAGCTGTGGTGTCAGCGACTTATGTCTTCCTGTATGTGGACATGGGGAAAAATGGCCGTATGTCGGATGGTGGAGTGTTCGCACGGGCAGAATTCTACTGGCGTCTCCAGAGTGGCAGTCTGGGCTTGCCACCTCCAGAGGAGATTGTAGAAGAACTCCCGTTCATTTTCGTCGCGGATGAGGCATTTGCTCTTGCAAACCACCTGATGCCGCCTTTCCTGATGAGGACCCTCACCCCGGAGCAGAGTATGTTTAATTTCCGGCTGGCCAGAGCCAGAAGAGTCGTTGAGAACACTTTTGAGATAATGGCCAGCCGGTTAAGCCTATTTTTTACACCAATACACATGGCGGAATATAAACTAAATCACATTGTGCTTGCCTGCTGTGTTCTGCACAATTTTTTGAAAAAACATTCCGTAAACTGTGTGGCCTCAGTTGGCCCTGATGCAGACTTGCCGAAAAATGTCAACCTCATGGCCCTTGAAGCTGCTCGGCCTGGCTTGCCCCCCCCAAAGCGCCCGCAAGGTCAGAATCAAATACATGGAGTACTTTGTGGGTAGGGGGGCCATTGATATGCCAGACAATGTCTGAGAGGCATTTTTTTTAATACATTTTTCTTTGAAACTGCAATAATCTTTGTTTTCATTTACTGCTTGGCTTTGTTTTAGGTGTCTCCTAGGTTTTTTTGCTGTTTTTTTGGCCCTTTTTCTACAACACTGCAAACCAAAGTTCAGAGCAAGATGAGCTGACAGTCTCTTCTTCAGATAAGCTTATTATATTGTGGGTCTGCTACACACACACCTTGTTTTTGTTGATAATGTATGTAGTGCATTACTGACAAAAATATTGCTCATTTTCAGCACCATGGCAGAAATATGTGGGGTCATGAAAATGGCGTTATTGGGGACATTTAAACATCACTGTGGGTGTTATTTACTAAAGGCAAATCCACTATGCACTGCAAGTGCACTGCAAAAGTGCACCTGAAACTGCACTTGGAGTGCAAAGTGGATTTGCCTTTAATAAATAACACCCATTGCCACAGAAAACAACAACTTTACTCCAAATACTGCTTTTGCACAAGGAAGGTTTTGCTTGCTTTTGCAAAAGGAAGCCACACATTGTTGATAATTTAACTTTTTACTCAAAGCACATTCACATGTGCATTTAGAAAAGGGTTTTACAACAAACCAACATATTTGGTGTATATAACATTATTTTGGGTAACATTTTTATAACTTGGTGTTTTTGTGTAACTAAACAGGCATGTATCAAAGCATAACATACAGAACACAGGAACTTACAAAGTTCAACTTTGAAAAGTGAAGACAATATCAGACATGAGTATGTACAAACTGTGCTAATATTGCCTTCATCGGATGGGGTGTCACCCCTGGAAAAGCCAAATTTGTAAGATGCACACAAATTGAGAATCATAAAGTGGCCATTTTCCTCCTGATCCCATGCCTAATGTCAACACGTGCTATCTCCCATCATGGGGTATCAATGTACATGTTTTGGGGGTGCAACCCCTTCATCTCAGCCACTTTAGTAGCAAGGAAGGGGTTGCACCCACAAAACATGTACATTGATCCCCCATGATGGGAGATAGCACATGTTGACACACTGTGTGCATCTTCCAAATGTGGCTTTTCTAAAAATATAAAAGTGTTTTTGAAAATTTAAAAACGATGCTAGCTAGTTTGGGGTGTTTCAGACTCTCTCCAAAACATCAATGATGTTCTTCATTGTTTGTTGAACATCATTGATGTTTTTCTGTATATTCTCTAAATCGCGATTGCACCCCATTATCTCCCCAATGAGGATCTGGGCACTTTCACTGGTAAAATGCGATTCTTCTTCCACATCACCTGAAAAAAACAAAACAAAAAAAACACCATGTATTATAAATATGCAGATATACATTGATCAGCTTACCAGAAGCTGTGGTCTCCGACACTCACCTGTTGTGGTGCCAATTTTGCCAATTTCAACAATCTCTCCTTCCTCCTCCTCCTCTGCTTGTGCTTTTGGTATTTCCCCTTCTTTGGGAGGTGTGGGGTCCCTGGTGTCCTCAGATGCCCCGAGTCTTCTCTCCCCTATGAGAATGTAAAAAAGGAATACTTAGCACACTGATATTTGAGGGCAGAACTAGGAATATGAAACATTGCTTGGAAGTGTCGTACAATTGTGTTTTTTGGCAGAGTTCAAAGGTGAAAACATTATTTTTGACACTTTCTAAAGCTGGAATACTTACCTGTAGTGTGAACAAATGTAGTCAAGTGCAAGTTGGCAAAACATCGTTTTTGGAATGGGCTAACGAACAATGTTTATTACGAACGATTGAACCCATGAACATGAAAGTGGCCATTTTAAACTGTACAACATTAAATCAAAGCACATGGATCAGTATGCAAGCAATAATAATAATATGAAAACACGACAACTACTTACTTTTTTGAAGAACTCGCTTGATCCTTCTGTATTGATCATGCTCCCTCAGTTTCAGGTCTGACCACCGTTTTCTCAGTTGATCCTTGGATCGTCGTAGCCCAAAATTCTTCTAAAGACTCTTCACAACTTTAGTCATGATCTTGGCCTTTCTGATATTTGGGTTTGAGTAAGGTCCATACTTCCCATCATAGTTGTTCCTCTTCATTGGGACGTTTCAGGCTCAGGGCTTTCCTCGTCCTCCTCCTCATTAGTGGAATTATTATTGCGCACCAGCTGTGTCTCCGCCATGTGCACTCCCCACTGCGCCGAAAAAGAAGGGGCGAGGAATAGTCTAGAAAAAACGTCAGGGGCGGGCGGAGTTTCACGCATGTGCACTGTATATAAAACGCAACACGCATGTGTCATATTTATGATCTGTGAGCAGAGTGAGGAGCTGACGCCCCGATCGTGCAAACGAAGGTACAATTTTTAACTTGGTACATCACTAGCCTATACTGCTTCTATATAGGCCTATGTTGGGACAAGATTAGGAGAGTTTAGCATGGCATTATTATTAGGGTTTTTCTTGTGTTGTGTCTTGCAGACAAGATGGATCCCTTCCAGAAATCATTTTAAGGGGCTATTCATTGATCTGCTCGGGGAGCTGCCCTGCCTGTGGCAGATGAACAACCCCTTTTATAATGACCAAAGAAAAAGGAAGGCAGCACTGGAGAAACTGCTTGGTTTTGTAAAGACCATGGTCCAAACAGCAGACATGACCTATGTGAAGGCCAAAGTTGGTGCCCTGAGGAGTACATATCTCGGGGAGCGCAAGAAGTACCAGAATTCCCTGAGACCAGGAGATCCAGATGCCATTTATATCCCCAGGATGGTGTACTATGAGAGGCTGCATTTTCTGGCAGACCAGGGGGAACCCAGGCCACCACTCTACAGTCTTCCTTCAAGGCTTCCTTCACCCCCAGCTGAGGCTTCCAATGTTCAACCTGGGCCTTCCAGGCAGCAACATGTGGTGGGCCCAGCTTGAGACAGGTATAGCATTGTTCAACATATTTCTTGTTGTACATTTAATGATGTTAGCTAGATGTTATTATTGATCAGTAAGTTGTGATTTAACAAAGTGGTTTACATATCAATAGACAGTAGTGACCAAAAATGATTGGGACAAGAATGAAAAATGCTGAGCTCAGAATGATAGTCTGTTCTATTTGGTAACATTCAATTTGCAACAGTCATGAGCACAAAATTGTATGATTGATGACCAAAAAACTAAAACTATGTCCCATTTTCATACACAGGAAGACTTCAGCCAGGAGGAGGCTGTGGCAAGTGGCAGCCGGGAGGTCGACCATCGTCCTCCTCCTCCTCCTCCTGCCACAACTACAGGAGCCGAGCCACAGCCTGGAAGGAAGCCTGGAGGGAAGTGCCTAAGGAAGACCAGAGAGTGATGGCCTGGGTTCAGTCTGGTCTGACAGAAGATGTAGGCTCTTGTAGGACCACAGCCTTTGGGACATAGATGGCATCTGCTCTTCCTGATCTCTTGGACTTCTGGACCAGACTGTACTCCTCAGGCCACCAATTTTGCATTTTCAAATTAGTTCATGTCTGCCCTGGGGGCCGAAGGCATCACCAAATTGACCAGTTTCTCCAGTGCTGCCTCCCTCTTTATTTGTTTGACACCTAAATAAAGTTTTTTTTTGGTTGAAGAAATACTTGCCTATGTGTTTTACTTCAAAAAGGACAGTTTATTTATGAGTAGGCAGGTACATTTCAAAAATACAAAGTCAAATTAATAACAAGGGGCACCAACACCAAACAACCTCCTCTAGATTAAAAAAGAAAACAATAAAATAAAAAGATAATAATGGTGTTGTGGTAAGTTGACACACAAATAAACAACAAAAAAACTGCGAAGATGAGCAAACTGTCAAAAAAAGGAGATGTTGATAAAAAAAGCCAACCACCAAATTTAAAACCAAAAAAAAAAAATTATTGGGGAGATGTGACGAATTAAAATATTGTATTGATGAAATTAGTAAAAAGAATAAATAAATATGTTTGGGAGAAATGTGTGTGAATATGAAAAAGCAAAACAACTTCGATATCAATATCGATTATGAGCCGTAGTTTTACCTGACCGAGCACTTCCATCTCAGAATTTTATTGTGAGCGTACGTGGCACCTTGTCCGTCGGACTAGGCTACACAGGATCGGAACTGACGCGATCGGATCATGTTGTCGGAAAGTTTTATAGCCAAGCTCTAAAACTTGGTCCGTCGGATATTCCGACGAAAACAGTCCGATGGAGCCCACACATTGTCGAATTATCTGACAACATGGTCTGATCGGACATTTTCCATCGGAATGTCCAACCATGTGTACAAGGGCTTATAGTCCACCTACTTGGCACTTAATAAATTTACTATAGCCTTTTTTAAACATATTACCCTAATGGAGGAATCTTTTTTCTCTCCCTTCCCCCATATATGCTGTGGTGACACCAGAGTGATTTAGGACACATCTGTGGTGGATTTTATTTTAAAGTGAGAGGCACCGATGGTTCCATCTACAGTATACACCAATACAATAAGATCCCGATAGGAGAACGTGGGAAACACTAATCACTTATTGATGCGATATACCACATATATACAAGGTGAGAGTCCTATGAGACCAATGATATAGAGAGAATTTATGGAATTCTATATGGATGTCACTATTTACCAATTATAACAACTATATCAAGCCACATATTTAGAATTTCCTTCAAATATATTATCCAGAATTGGAGGACTTCCATGTTCACTTTTTATAGACTCTTTATCCATTTTGTTAAAATTTGGACTGTTTGAGCATTTATTTATCTTTCTCACCATTTGGTGGAGTTACTTTCATTCATTGACACTTTACTTATTTTTTGCACTGTCACTTTATTCATTGGCACTTTCAACCATTTTTGTTGCACTGTGATATTATTGCTCTTAATATTGTTGCATCATTCATCCATTTGTGGATTTTATTTCATGTTTTTATGTGATTTTCTAAACACTGTGCAAGATCACTTTATCATCCTGTCAGCCTGCTGTATCATATGGGGTCTGGAGCTTCTGCTAATGAACATCTAGTTTAAGGAGCTTTCAACAGCATAGGGGGATTGCTGAGACCTGCAGTCTGCACTGAAGATACCAACCTTGGACACTGCCAACTTGCACTTTGCCAAAAATTTACTCTTTCTTGTACAGGCATGCTGGGGCAGCCACAAGCCTGACTCAGGGATTAATTTAGGGAAAGACTGTTGGCTTTGTTTGATTATCATGCCATGTTTGTTTCCATTTTTTAAGTACAACTTTTGAAACTTTGTCTTTGCCTGGTCTTAAATTACTGAAGGGTGCAATGCAAATAACTGCCACTCATATTCTACAGCTGTTAAACGCATTGGGGTATGAAGACACAAGTGGTCTCCAAGGGTAACAAAGGTTTAACAAGCAGCCTGTCATAAGTGTGTGCCTGTGGCAGGTGGGATAGCCTCAGGGGCGGACTGACAACTGATGGGGCCCCCGGGCAATAGAAGATCATGGGGCCCCCTGTGTCCCAAGCCACACCTGGATAGGGGGACATGTGGGGGGCGGGGAGCACACAGGGGGACACTGTGGGGGACGGGGAGCACACAGGGGGACACTGCGGGGGCGGGGAGCACACAGGGGGACACTGTGGGGGTGGGGAGCACACAGGGGGACACTGCGGGGGGCGGGGAGCACACAGAGGGACACTGTATGGGGGGGAGCAAACAGGGGAACACTTTGTGGGGGGAGCACACAGGGGAACACTTTGTGGGGGAGAGCACACAGGGGAACACTTTGGGGGGGAGAGCACACAGGGGAACACTTTGGGGGGGAGAGCACACAGGGACACTTTGGGGGGGAGAGCACACAGGGGAACACTGGGGGGAGCACACAGTGGGAACACTGGGGGGAGCACACCGTGGGAACACTGGGGGGAGCACGCAGTGGGAACACTTTGGGGAGCACGCAGTGGGAACACTGGGGGAGCACACAGTGGGAAAACTGGGGGGAGCACACAGTGGGAACACTGCGGGGGGTCACACAGTGGGAACACTGCAGGGGGGCACACAGTGGGAACACTGGGGGGAGCACACAGGGGGACACTGGGGGGAGCACACAGGGGGACACTGGGGGGGAGCACACAGGGGGACACCGGGGGGGAGCACACAGGGGGACACCGGGGGGGGGACACAGGGGGACACCGGGGGGAGGGGACACACAGGGGGACACTGGGGAGGGGACACACAGGGGGACACTTGGGAGGGGACACACAGGGGGACACTGGGGAGGGGACACTGGGGAGGGGACACACAGGGGGACACACATGGGGACACACACAGGGGAATACTGGGGGGGACACAAGGGGAACACTGGTGGGGGACACTGGGGGAGGGGGCACACAAGGGGACACACACACAGGGGGACACGAGGAGACACTGGGGGGACACACACTGGGGGACACGGGGAGGACAAACAGGGTGACATTGGGGGGGGCACATTTGGTCACTGGGGAGGGGGACACACAGGGCAACACTGTGGGGGGAGAGCATACAGGGGGTTACTGTGGATAGGGGAGAGAGCACACTGAAGACTGGCACGGGCTCCATACATCTGTACTGGTCACCCCTCCCTCCGATGGAGGCCCTCCAGCAAACAAAGTTTCACTCACCCCGGTCATGCCTGTAATCAATACCGCTAACAGCGCGCTGATCCCCGCCGGCCCCTCCTCCCTTCTCGTCCGTCCTAGGTGATGTAGTGTACAGTGCAAGCACCGGCGACGGACGGGAGGGAAGGAGGAACTGGCGGGGAGCAGCGCGCTTTTAGCAGTATTATTACAGCCGCTTCAAGGGGCCTCTCGTTGGGACATCCACGGGCCCCTAATGACTCCGGGCCCTCGGACGGCGACCAAATGACCGATGGGTCAGTCCGCCCCTGGATAGCCTCTTGCGATGTTGTCGGCACTCTCTCCGTGAACGGTCTGCCTTACATATCGCAACGGGAGCAGATCAGCACCACAGAGGTCACCAGTCTGTGCACAGATACAGAAGAAGAGTTAAGTGAAGTGCATGCATGGAGTCTGTGTTAGGTGCATGGTGGGCCCCCATTCCATTACTGGGAGTGAGGTAGCAGAGATTTGCTGGACAAGGCGGAGAGGACATCGGCTCTGTGTGTCCCTCCTAAATGCAACAAGTGACAGTAGTGGTGTATATTAACATGAAGAGAGTCAACTAGATGATGACCCTATCCAAGGTGCCTAGCATAGCCCAGAATAACCCATTCCGGGTTAGGTCTCTTATGTGACCCACACTTGGCACCCATCAAGGAGGAGAACATAGAGGAGGTGCCACCTGCCTCCTACCTACCTCTGCATAAATTAAACCTCATTTGCCACATCGTTGCCCAATTAAACAGTGCATTGAGGTCAGCTTGTAAGTTAGAGGTGTCCTGTAAGGATGTTATTCCACTGCATAGCTTGGTGATATCTGTAAACACTGAAAATATACTTTTAATCCCAGACCCTATATCATTTATAAGTTATGAAAAAGTAAGTTTCCCAACAATTAACCTTGGGGTACCCCACTAACAACCCTAGACCACATTCTGAGTATGAATCATTAGTCACTGTAACCCTAAAGAAAAAAGCCCTTATAGCAAGTTAAACAGTATAGAGCTTGTGTCTAAACTGTCCCTCTCTAAGCTGTAAAAACTGGTTGATCAGGCCTGTTCCTGTGTCTCCCTTGGTGTGCTGACCACCGTAATCATGGCTGCTGATCCCTGACTACCGTGGTCCGTTTACGCACCTCCATCATTCTGCTGCTCTCCTCTCTCCCCCTCCCTGTCAGCTCCTGTCAGCTCCTGTGTGTGTTTCTACCCCCCTCCTTCTATCGTTATTAGTGTTAAAGTAAACTTAATTAAACATCATTGCCAACCGCTCTCTTTTATGCAGCCATCCTACACTGTGTACGTTTTTGTGGAAAACTTTGCCTCTAAATACTTTTTTTTCAGATCTGTTCTGACCGGTCACATGACCTCCAGCTGCTCTCCTCCGCTATCTAACGGCTACAGCGGGAGGGGCTGAGCGGACAGCACATCGGTCATGTGACCTTACCGTCTGACATCAGAAGGGATTTCAATGCCTCCTGCTTTAGCACTTAGATCAGAGTAGGAGGTCATGTGACTGGCAGGAACAGATCTGAAAAAAGGTATTTAGAGGTATTATTTGACAAAAACACTTACACAGTGTAGGATGCCTGCATAAAAGAAAGAGGCTGGTAGTGATGTTTTTTTTTAAGTTTACAACCTCTTTAACCACTACTCTCTGAATTCGGTCTTTTAGCCAGTTTTCTATCCGTTTACAAACTGATCTTTCCAAGCCTGCAGACTTTACCTTACACATGAGCCATGTGTGGGGAACTGTGTCAAACGCTTCTGCAAAATCCAAGTATACCACATCCATCGCCACCCCTCTGTCCAAGTACACCATGTTCAAGGCCACTCCTTTGCCAAAGTCTTTGTTTACCTCCTCATACAAAGAAACCATATTTGTTTGACAACTTCAGTTTTTCGTGAATTCATGCTGATGGGGGCACTTCGCCCTCTTCCTGCCAAGGACATGTTTTAGCTTTCAACCCTGTCGCATTTTGAATGACATTTGTGCAGTCATGCAACACTGTACCCAAACTAAATTTTTATCAATTTCTTCCCACAAACCGGTGGTATTTGATCACCTCTGTAGTTTTAAATTTTTGCGCTATAAATGAAAAATCCAATTTTGAAAAAAAAAAAAATGATAGGCAGCACTGATAGGCGGTACTGATGGGCACCGACAGCACTGATGAGCACTGATAGGTGGCACTGATGAGGAGCTACTGGCAGTCATTACTGAGTGGCACTGATTGGCACTTTGATGTGGCACTGACAGCATTACTGATGAGGCATTGATTGGCACTTTTCTGGGCAATGATTGGCCCTTTTATGGGCACTGACAGGCTTTTATAGAGAGGGACAGACTGGTAGGTGATGGGCACTAATTGTCAGCTGATGGGTACATCTGATGGGGCTGTGCTGATAATCAATGTGCTGATTGTCAGCACAGACACCCCTTCTCTTCTGACAGAGAGAGCTGCCGATCGATTCTCCCTGTCAGTGTGAACCGAGGAAAGCCATTTAGCAGCACTTCCTGTTTCACGCGTTAATCAGTTGTGATTGGTCACAGCTGATCACGTGGTAAGAGGCCTCTGTCAGAGGCTTCACACCACGATCGGAGTTGTGGTGTGTGAGACTGACATACAGCACCTCTGATGGTGCTCGAGCTGGCTCTGTTATCCTGATCACCTCATACGAAGTCTGGTCAGGATAACACAACTACTTTGCCACTGTCATTTTGCTATACGGCAGGTGGCAAGTGGTTAAAATATTATTTTCTAGCTATAGAAATTCATCTATGTTGTCTTTTGTTAAACTTTCAAGCATCTACCCAAGTATTGAAGGTACACTAACTGGGTCTGTAGTTACTTAGTAAAGACTTTAATCTCACGCCAATCCAATGGTACTATGCCAGACATTAAAGAGTCTCTAAAAATGATAGTTAATGATACAGGCCAGGTCTTGGTAGATTTGCAGTGGTCTGATACTCCTTCTATTTCAAAAAGAAAGAGGCTGCACAGTGCTCCTTGGGATGTTTAAAGCTTGCACAGTGCTCCTTGGGATGTTTAAAGCTTGGGAAATCTTTTTGTATCCAAATCCGGATTTAAACTTCTCCACAACAGTATTACGGACCTGCCTGGTGTGTTCCTTGGTCTTCATGATGCTCTCTGCACTTTCAACAGAACCCTGAGACTATCACAGAGCAGGTGCATTTATACAGAGACTTGATTACACACAGGTGGATTCTATTTATCACTAGGGATGAGCCGAACACCCCCCTGTTCAGTTCGCACCAGAACCTGCGAACAGACCTAAACTTCGTGTGAACTTTAGAACCCTATTAAAGTCTATGGGACTCGAACGTTCACAATCTAAAGTGCTCATTTTAAAGGGTAATATGCAGATTACTGTCCTAAAAAGTGTTTGGGGACCTGGGTCCTGCCCCAGGGGACATGGATCAATGCAAAAAAAAGTTTTAAAAACGGCCGTTTTTTCAGGAGCAGTGATTTTAATAATGATTAAAGTGAAACAATAAAAGTGTAATATTCCTTTAAATTTCGTAGCTGGGGGGTATCTATAGTATGCCTGTGAAGGGGCGCATGTTTCTGGTGCTTAGAACTGTCGCTGCACAAAGTGTCATTTGTGCAGGAAAAAAAGTCTTTTAAAATCACTTGCGGCTAAATTGTCGGGTCTCCGTAATACAGAGAACACTCAATGAGTGTTCTCTGTATTAGCCGACAATTCATTCATTCATTGATTAAAAAAAAAAAAAAAGCGTGGGGGTTCCCCTAAATTCAATCAAAAGGCCCTTCAGGTCTGACATGGATATTAAGGGGAACCCCGTGTCAAATTAAAAAAAAAAATTGACGTGGGGGTCCCCCCAAATATCCATACCAGACCCTTCAGGTCTGATATGGATATTAAGGGGAACCCCGCATCAAATTTTTAAAAAAAATTGACGTGGGGGTCCCCCTAAATATCCATACCAGACCCTTTATCCGAGCACGCAACCTGGCAGGCCGCAGGAAAAGAGGGGGGGACGAGAGAGCGGCCCCCCCTCCCTCCTGAACCGTACCAGGCCACATACCCTCAACATTGGGAGGATGCTTTGGGGGTCTGTGACCCCTCAAAGCACCTTGTCCCCATGTTGATAAGGACAAGGGCCTCATCCTCACAACCCTGGCCGTTGGTTGTGAGGGTCTGCGGGCGGGGGGCTTATCAGAATCTGGAAGCCCCCTTTAACAAGAGGACCCCCAGATCCCGGCCCCCCCCCTGTTTGAAATGGTAAGGGGGTACAAAAGTACCCCTACCATTTCACAAAGAAAGTGTCAAAATGGTTAAATAAGACAAACACACTTTTGAAAAATTCCTTTATTAAAAATAAAAAAAAAATAAAAAAAATTCCAGCGGTGCTAATCCACTCTTGCTATCCAGCGACGGGTCTCCGGGGTCCAGCGATGGATGATCATATCCAGCGACGGGGGATCTCTCAGTCCAGCGCTGTCCATTCCTCCTTCTTCTGTCTCCACTGCGGAGACACTGCAGAGAGCCGAGCGCTGACATTTCTTATATTGGGAGGGCGGGGCCACCCGTCACCTGACCCCGCCCCTCTGACGCAGGAGAGGGAAGCCAGGGGTTCCCCAGTGACGTGTGGGTGACCCCGCCCCCTCTGATGTAACGGAAACCTGCGTTACATCAGAGGGGGCGGGGTCACCCACACGTCACTGGGGAACCCCTGGCTTCCCTCTCCTGCGTCAGAGGGGCGGGGTCAGGTGACGGGTGGCCCCGCCCTCCCAATATAAGAAATGTCAGCGCTCGGCTCTCTGCAGTGTCTCCGCAGTGGAGACAGAAGAAGGAGGTATGGACAGCGCTGGACTGAGAGATCCCCCGTCGCTGGATATGATCATCCATCGCTGGACCCCGGAGACCCGTCGCTGGATAGCAAGAGTGGATTAGCACCGCTGGAATTTTTTTTTTATTTTTTTTATTTTTAATAAAGGAATTTTTCAAAAGTGTGTTTGTCTTATTTAACCATTTTGACACTTTCTTTGTGAAATGGTAGGGGTACTTTTGTACCCCCTTACCATTTCAAACAGGGGGGGGGCGGGATCTGGGGGTCCCCTTGTTAAAGGGGGCTTCCAGATTCTGATAAGCCCCCCGCCCGCAGACCCTCACAACCAACGGCCAGGGTTGTGAGGATGAGGCCCTTGTCCTTATCAACATGGGGACAAGGTGCTTTGAGGGGTCACAGACCCCCAAAGCATCCTCCCAATGTTGAGGGTATGTGGCCTGGTACGGTTCAGGAGGGAGGGGGGGCCGCTCTCTCGTCCCCCCCTCTTTTCCTGCGGCCTGCCAGGTTGCGTGCTCGGATAAAGGGTCTGGTATGGATATTTAGGGGGACCCCCACGTCAATTTTTTTTTAAAATTTGATGCGGGGTTCCCCTTAATATCCATATCAGACCTGAAGGGTCTGGTATGGATATTTGGGGGGACCCCCACGTCAATTTTTTTTTAAAATTTGACACGGGGTTCCCCTTAATATCCATGTCAGACCTGAAGGGCCTTTTGATTGAATTTAGGGGAACCCCCACGCTTTTTTTTTTTTTTTTTTTAATCAATGAATGAATGAATTGTCGGCTAATACAGAGAACACTCATTGAGTGTTCTCTGTATTACGGAGACCCGACAATTTAGCCGCAAGTGATTTTAAAAGACTTTTTTTCCTGCACAAATGACACTTTGTGCAGCGACAGTTCTAAGCACCAGAAACATGCGCCCCTTCACAGGCATACTATAGATACCCCCCAGCTACGAAATTTAAAGGAATATTACACTTTTATTGTTTCACTTTAATCATTATTAAAATCACTGCTCCTGAAAAAACGGCCGTTTTTAAAACTTTTTTTTGCATTGATCCATGTCCCCTGGGGCAGGACCCAGGTCCTCAAACACTTTTTAGGACAGTAACCTGCATATTACCCTTTAAAATGAGCACTTTAGATTTCTCCCATAGACTTGTACAGGGTGTTCCGGCTTTTCGAATTTGCTGCGAACAGCCCAAATTGTTCACTGTTCGCTGAACAGGCGAACAGGCAATGTTCGAGTAGAACATGAGTTCGACTCGAACTCGAAGCTCATCCCTATTTATCACCATCAGTCATTTAGGACAACATTGGATCATTCAGAGATCCTCGCTGAACTTCTAGAGTGAGTTTGCTGCACTGAAAGTAAAGGGGCCGAATAATTTTGCACGCACCACTTTTCAGTTTTTAATTTGCTAAAAAAGTTTAAAATATCCAATAGATTTCGTTCCACTTCACAATTGTGTCCCACTTGTTGGTGATTCTTCACAAAAAATTTAAATTTTATATCTTTATGTTTGAAGCCTGAAATGTGGCAAAAGGTTGAAAAGTTCAAGGGGGCCGAATACTTTCGCAAGGCACTATATATATATATATATATATATATATATATATATATATATATATATATATATATATATATTACTAGTGATATATCTAAATAACAAGTACAGTAAGATACTTATCACATAGCTATGTTAGACAAAGCATCAACATTTATAGATTGACTTTTCCAGAGAGCCTTGAGAGTGCACACTTATCTGTTGTCCTGGGGCTTTATTTCTAAGAAGTTATGGGAATCCATCTGTTCATTCTTTACATTTTCCCATGGCACTCTCTGCCACAATATCATCCTATACATTGCTCTGGACATGGAAAACACTGCCACATAAGATTCACACTGTGAGCTAAACTTGTTGTTTTATTGTTGCTTTGAGCCATAAACCAATTCTAACAATTTCACTTTTTATTTTACTTATTTAATTTATTTTATATTCCATATTATTATTTTTTATGTATTTTATTACATTTATTCTTTTTTTTAATTTATTTTGACTCAACAAAATGTTATTCTATTGTATTAAGTTAAACTATAGGCAAATTTTGGGATAAAGTAAGGGAGGATTATAACTCATGTAAATTAATTTTTTTGCCATCTCTACCCCATTGGGGTGATTTTCCTTTACTTCCTGTCCCATCACCAAAATAGGAAGTAAGAGAAATTCCCTCCAAAGTGAGGGAATCTCTAGTTGTCACCAGAACTAGTTGGAAGGTTCTGTGTCTGGGGATGGCGCAGAATATGGGACTTTATTTTACTTTTGGAAATCTTTCTAACAGAGCTCTCCATAGCAGAATTCTTCCCCATTACAAAAGTGCACAAACAGTTTTGGGCTTGATATTCATTTCTATGGGCAACATTTTAAAGCATTAAATGATAAAGTAGCGCCGGTGCTCCTAACGAGTATGCGCTATGTATTTAAATTTCGTTTTTGCTCAAAACTGTAGTAAGTTTTAGGGCTAATTGTGCTAAATTGTACTTTGGCATCAGTTTGGCTGAGCTGTATAGAAGTTGTGCCTGGTCATAGGTGGGGTTTCCCACCTGTGGGAGGCATTAGAACGCAGTCTGGTTGGATGCATTGGGTACCAATCTTCATCAAGGAGCCAATCAGTGGGTGCGTTTGTCTCACTGCGTAATCTGGGAAAGGGTACTTAAGGTGCCGAAGTCACGTGGTTCTGGGTTCCGGTCCAGAAGTTGTTGCTGACTCCATGGTCCTCTTCCTCCTGATCAGCCCCCAGGGGCATGCATGGCCTGGGGTGCTGATCCCTCCGTTTCCGAGCCTCAGAACTGGCTAGTTTGAGGCGCAGTAACTGGAAGGCGGACTCTTCAGTAAGAGAACCACACACAAGGCTGGCTGCTCGGTAAGAGCCTGGAAGCTGAGCTGCCATGGACATTGATTGAATTCACAATTCTTACAGTATTGCCAGACCGGCTGAAAGATTCTGGTACAGTAAGAAAAGTTCCTACTTCTACCCTTCCAGTTGTAACTAAGTTTCCAACCAAGTCTGTGTGAGAGACTTTGAAAAGCTAGAATTACCTATTGGCTGCTAAACCCAAACTTAAGGATTTATCCAACAGTTTAAGAATCCAGTTCCGAGTGGCTATTCCCTCGATTGTGTACAGTGAGAGAGACTTTTATTGAAGTCAGCAGTTCCAAGCACCTGAGCTAAACTTTACCCTGATACCCTCTATTCCCAATTTAGAGACTGAGTTGTTCAACTGTTTTATGCTAAATAAAAATCCTAACAAGGTATTCAAGTGTCAGTCTCTGCAGTTACTGGGTCATCAACCCTGGGAACCTTTAGACAAGGACAACAAGTACGAGCTGGTGGAGACAATCGGTAAGCCTCGAAAAATTCAGCAGCTCCTTCCGGGGTTATTGCTACATGTAGGGGCTCGTAGTCAGGGATTTGCTGTTACCTCCCGCAATGGAGAAAGACATACATGTGAGTTTGTTACATTTGAGTTTATTGGAATAGAGGGTGAAGTTTTGAAATGCGCCATCTTTACTATGGCAAAGACTTTCACTGTGATGCATAAGCGAGGGATGAGTCCTACAGAAAGCCTGTGAAATTGCGCAACCGGAGGAACCAGTGGGAGGAGTCTACGCCTGTTTCGTCTTCCAGAACGAGGCACCGCATGAGTGTGTCACAGGAGGAGAGTGGAGTTAGTCACGCTTGTTGAGCTGCAACTATGTTCCGTGTCCCTGGTGTGCCGTCTGTTCCAGGACCTAGGATGCCATCGGTCAGAGGTCCTACCAGTGTACAGATGCCTGGCACCGTACTGACTGACATGGGAAACCGCCTGCTCCCTCGGGGTGGTTCATACTCTATACCGCCGGGGATGTGGAGGCCCTCAGTATAATTTGTGGAGGATGTGGCAGCCTGATCGCAAGTCCTCGACCATTTGCTCGCTGTTGGAGGTGCGGGGACTATGCTTTTAAAGTGGATAAGCCTACTGAATCACCGCAGGCTTATCATATGGACTGGGCCACGGGCATGGAAACCGAGGAGGCTGTCATGTATGCTCCGGCTGTGAGGCCTACTGTTCCGGCTTCACCCACCGTCGCTGATGCCTTAAAAAAGGATTTTGCCTCTTCACAAATCCGGAAGTCTACTCCGGAGGTTGTGGAGATGACCTCGGACATGGACAATACCGATACAGTTCTGCCTGGCCCAGAGAAGGGAAAAAAGCAGAGGACCCTTTTCCGCCGAGGTGGCAGGCCGCCCCCGAGTCCGGCTGGACCCAACAAATGGAAGGTGGCTGCTACGGAAAAGCATAGGAAGGCCATGAGTACTATGGTAAGGAACTACTTACCAGCAGAGGTGTTAACAGACTCGGATATAGACTCCAATTCTGATGCGGGAGATGACGAGTACTTTGAATCTCGGTTACCGTGAGTTGTTTGTTACTTTTAACAGAATAGTGTTTTTCTGAGGAAAAAAATATATATAAAAACTGCCAGTTAATGACAAGACTTGCCAGGCCTCAGAGACTTCTGAACAAGCGGGTGGCAACAGAGTATGGACTTGAATTTCGTTATGTGCCCAGGGAAATCATGGACATTATTGAGGAAAATCTTGAGAAGTGCTGTGCGGAAGATGTCTGGAACTACCTTAAAGTTCCAAAGCCACTTCATAAGAAGGCATTCTGCCGGGAGATGTATGAATGTTTTCTGGGATGTCTGCAACACTGGAGCTATGGTAGGCACATTTATGTGGACAAAGTGGTAATTTGCAGGCCAGATAAAGACTGTGCCGTGTACTTTATCACTACCGTGGATTGAAAATGGAAGAGACTTTGTTTTGCCAGATCCACGATTTTACTGGTGAACCGCTTTTGGACTGAGCCCTTGATTGCAAAAAGAGTTCTTCTCCCTCTGCATTGCATTCTTCTTGAAAAGTATAAGCACTGTGGGTATTTTAGGCAGGTCAGCTTGCGAGAGGGCTGCGAGTCAAGATTACCAACTGTGTCACAGTACTTATTTTTCAGAAAAGGACTTGTAGTTACAGCAGCTCTGACCACTAGGTGGTCTGGGTCAGGGCAAAACACAGTGGTCTTTTTTGTTTTAGGAAAAGACAAATTGAAGTACTTAGTCGTTTTAGGAAAAAAAAAAGAAGTTTTAGACTTATAAAAGAGACGTCAATGACGAAACGCGTTCGACGGAGTTACGCCTATTACGTCAGTTCCGTTCGTTGGAGCGCAGTTGGAGTGCAAGCCGTAGCTGCGTGTCCACCGGGCGGCTTCCACGTTCGGATTATTTTTTTCGCGCTAGAAGGGCTCTATCCCTGGGGGACTTACAAACACTGGAGTGACTCTAGACAACAGGTTATATCCTGGGACATTACTATTATTTTTTGGTGTCTAGTCCTTTGTGTTATCTGGGATAAAGTACCATTAGCGTATGGTTATTACCTTTCTCTCAGCCCTGTTCTAGGACTTTTTATCTTTTTTCCTGGAACGTTATCATTTATATATGGAGGCTGAAGGTTTTTTTTAATGGACTGTGGTTCCACATCTTGTCTCAACATATGAGAATTGTTTTTTCCGTTTTATCATTTTTTATGTTTTTATTTGTTTATATTTTTGTGGCAATAAATTGATTTTTTATACAAATCACACTATGGAGACTACAATTTTTTTTCCTATGAGGTAATCTCCCCCTTGGTTGCTATTGAGGAGCTGGACATCAGCAGGGACTGAAAAAACTCTCTCTGGATGCGAATGAAGAGCTGGTTATCGGTAGACTTTGATTCCAAGGCGAATTACCCCTGCAGGGGTGTATTCTTCTGGTGAGTGGGGGACCTTGTGGGGGAACACAGAAGTCACGTTGGAGATTGCACGAGAAGCACTTTAGTCACATCTTTTGAACTTTCTGTAATTGCACTGTTGAAGAGATTTTTTGGAAATTTGGACACTATTTTTGTATTTTTTGTTATTTATTGTTTATTTAAGAGACCCTTTGCTTTTTTATATATATATATTTTTTATATATATATTCTTTCTTCTTTTTTGTACACATTTTTTTGTCCTTTGTTTTTTCACCTGCACTTTTTTGATATATATTTTTGATACAATTTCTATATATTATTAATATTTTTGTTTTTTCATATATATATGCTTATATTAGCATATTGCATGTATAGGTTGTATAATTTGAATTTTGTATTGTGAATTTTAATCTCATTAAGCACATTTATATACACCTTCTACTTGGTTCTTTGCACATCTTGGCGATAATGCGACTTTAGGCAAAAAATTCTTTCATATGTATCTATATTAGCGTTTTACACTTACAGTTTGCATATTTGGGATTATAAATTCACTAGCACATTTACATACGCCTCTTACTGGGAATTTGCCTACTCAAACCACACTTTGGCATTAATGCGATTTTAGGGAATACTGTCTCTTAGCGATACAGATACAAAAAATTCTTTTGGTTTCTAGTTTGTTGTTTGGTTTTTGTTTTTTCCTTTTCTTTTGCTTATTGGAATTATTTGTTAATCCCAGGAACTAATCTTTAGTAGGAACTTTGTTGTTTTTTGGGACTTCTGAGTAGCTTGTAAATTTTAAATCGCAGATTGGTAGTCTTTTGGGGTTATGCCTCCTTCTATTATATATATATATTCTTCTAGATGAATACATGATATATTCGGAATTATATATTGATATACATACATATAAGGAGTTTTACTTGTAGGTTATCATATTGTTTTATTTCTTGGAGGAAACACCTTTTGGAGTTTCTTTCTTTTGTGGGTGGCAGCAACCTAATGATATAACTAGTATTTAGCCGTAGCTACTGTTATTACTATCCTCTCCTACTTCCCACCGTTGTCGAGCGCGGTTTTTTCCTTTATTTTTAGGATAGAATTGTGCTTTCTAACAAATAGTGTAATGTGTTCGTATTGTTGTGTTCTCTTTTTCAGGATTCACAGAGATCGTCTGTCAAGCTGCTGGAGAGTGGGTGGTGTAGATAGATAGGATTGGATGGTATGTGTACATTCTGTTTATGTGAAATGTTTTACTGTAGAAAATCTTAGACCTGTTATTACTCTTTTCCCTTTCTTTCCCTATCCCAACACCTCCAAAAGCTCAGGTGCTTAACAAAATGATTTTTTGTAGTATTAGGAAGTTTTCACCTTAGAGAGACAATGAGGACATTGTCTCAATGACTGAGGGGAGTATGTAGCGCTAGTACTCCTAACGAGTACAAGCTATGTATTTAAGTTTAGTTTTTGCTCAAAACTGTAGTAAGTTTTGGGGCTAATTGTGCTAATGCGTACTTTGGCATCAGTTTGGCTGGGCTGTATAGAAGTTCTGCTTGGTCATAGATGGGATTGCACACATGTGGGAGGCATTAGAACCCAGTCTGGTTGGACGCATTGGGTACCAATCTTCATCTCAGAGCCAATCAGTGGGCGTGTTTGTCTCACTGCGTAATCTGGGAGAGGGTACTTAAGGTACTGAGGTCACGTTGTTCTGGGTTCCGGTCCAGAAGTTGTTGCTAACTCCGTGGTCCTGGTCCTCCTGACCAGCCCCCAGGGGCCCTCATGGCCTAGGGTGCGGATCCATCCGTTTCCGAGCCTCAGAACTGGCTAGTTCGAGGCGCAGTAACTGTAAGGGTTGATTGTAAGGTGTTTCGGTGCCGTCTCTGGTTTGGAGAGGCCCAGCAACTCTACACGCGACCAGGGGAGCACTCTTCAGTAAGAGAGCCACGCACAAGGCTGGCAGCTCGGTAAGAAGCCTGGAAGCTGAGCTGCCTTGGACATTGATTGAATCCACAATTCTTACAGTATTGCCGGACCGGCTGAAAGATTCTGGTACAGTAAGAAAAGTTCCTACTTCTACCCTTCCAGTTGTAACTAAGTTTCCAACCAAGTCTGTGTGAGAGACTTTACTAGAATTACCTGTTGGCTGCTAAACCCAAAATTAAGGATTTATCCAACAGTTAAAGAATCCAGTTGCGAGCTGCTGTTCCCTGGATTGTGTACAGTGAGAGAGACTTTTATTGAAGTCAGCAGTTCCAAGTACTTGAGCTAAACTTTACCCTGATACCCTCTATTCCCAACTTAGAGACTGAGTTGTAAGCCCAGAAAAATTCAGCAGCTCCTTTGGGGGTTAGTGCTACAATAATAACACATATTAACTGAACATGAATCTTCCTGGTACATGTTTTAAATGATAGACAACAATTAAAGCTGAAGTTTAATTTGCCTTCCCTGGTTCTTCCCTTCTCAATGATATGTCAATTCATTTTTTTCCTTCCAACACTGATGTACCTAAGAAAGTACAGGCCGTCAACTCGACAGGCTCTCCATTTATTTGAGCATTAGAGCAATAACATCATTCAACAATACTTGCGTGTTTCGGCCTTAGGTTTTCATCAAAAGCAAGGTACACTGTTGTACCTAAAGTCTCCTTTGTTATGGAATTTAGCCATTTCCTCCTCTTTCTGTGCTTTGGCAGCACAGATAATGTGTTTGGCCTTATATTATAACCAGTGATGCGATCACTGGATCACTGTGCTTCTCTATGCAAGCAGAGCAGATCATGGCTGGTGGGAGGGGCCAGCAGATTGCTGTACAGAGCTTCCTGAAAACATCACAACAACCTGCTTCAGTATGCCTCTCAAGAGTTCCCAACCCTGATGTAAGCAGTGGGCTGTCTCTTGAGAGAAGTTATCCAAATATCACAATGCCCTAATGGGTGGATGTCAGTCTGGAGGAGTGGGCGTATCTAGGTAGGTTATATTTGCATACAGACTGCACTAGGCATCTCCCACATGTTATGTTGATCCTCCATGAAACTGAAAGGGTAACTCCGCTTTAATGGGGAAAAAAATAGCAAATAAAAAAATAATAATATCACATATACGATTGCAACACAAGTCGTATTGCAATTAAATGTTATTAAAAATTACCTTTCCTTTTCAATCTGAAGCTCTGTAATTTTCTGTAAAATGCAATATGGCAAGCTGGAGGTGTTCTGTATACAGAATGTGTACAGAACTCCCCCCAAGAAACATAATTTCATGCTTGTGTGATTGGCCCACTGATATTCCCAGAATTCTGCACTAAGATACAAATCAGATATCAGGCATCCCCTGCAACAAAAATATCATTTTTTGTGAGATACTCCCTATAGGAAATCACATCTAAAGGGATGCAGACCCTGCCACTTTCCTCATTAGAGCCTTGATTCTGCAGCTGCTGATTGATAATTATGAAACCACTACCATTAGACTCACTGTGCCATGGATACAGACAAACACACAGGGATTTCTTCAGAATAACAAAAAGTAGGAATCTGCAACAAAGTTTATTAAAATCTTTGTAATAAGACATTACTCATAACTAGCAGTTGATTTATGACATTGTGGTTGCTCACTAATTTCTTGTCCCTTACTCCCTATTCCCTAACCTACGTCCCCCCTTTTCCCTTTGTTTTTGTTTTTTTACATATTTAACCTCCTCGCGCCCACCCTATAGCTGAATGAGGGCCATAGAGCAGGCGCTTTTGTCCGGGAGGCCATCCCTGGACGTCCTGATGTTTACTTCCGCAATGTGCGCTGCCATGGGCACGCATCGGGGAAGTTCTGTGTTTGCCATGTCCCCCGGAGACAGGCAAACACAGATCGATGTAAACGGCCAATCACAGCGGCCGTTTACAGCGCGATCGGCGTGTCCAATGTGAGATGATCTCATATGTAAACATATGAGATCATCTCGCAGCGCCGCTCTCACTCCTCACACAGACAGCGTGTGAGAAGGGAGAGATGAACGGCTGCAGCGGCCGTAAGTGTGAAAAAAAATAAAAAAAATAAAAAAGTGCCATGCTCCCCCAGTGCCATGCTCCCCCAGTGCCATCCTGCCCCAGTGCCATCCACCCCAGTGCCATCCGCCCCAGTGCCACCCGCCCCAGTGCCATCCACCCCAGTGCCACCTGTTAGTGCTATCTGTCCCCAGTGCCACCTGTTAGTGCTATCTGTCCCCAGTGCCACCTGTTGTCAGTGCCATTTGTCCCCAGTGTCATCTGTCATCAGTGCCACGTATAAGTGCCATCTGTCATCAGTGCCATGTGTCATCAGTGCCACATAGTGCCATCTGTCATCAGTGCCACATATTAGTGCCATCTGTCATCAGTGCCACATATCAGTGGCATTTGTCATCAGTGCCACCTGTCAGTGTCACGTGCCATCTGTTGTCAATGTCACGTGTCATCAATGCCACTTATCAGTGCCATCTGTCATCAGTGTCACGCATCATCGGTGCCACGTATTAGTGCCATCTTTCATCGGTGCCACGTATTAGTGCCACGTATTAGTGTCATCTGTCATCAGTGCCACGTGTCATCAGTGCCACGTATAAGTGCCATGTGTCATCAGTGCCACGTATAAGTGCCATCTGTCATCAGTGCCACATATTAGTGCCATCTGTCATCAGTGCCACGTGTCATCAGTGCCATGTATAAGTGTCATCATTGCCACGTATCAGTGCCATCTGTCATCAGTGCCACGTGTCATTGTCCTGGTGCTCCAGGGCCTTCAAAAGTGTAATAGGTAGTCAACAAGTTAGATGTGTAATTTATGCTCCTAGAACATGTGATGGCGCTCCCTGCATGTTGGGCCTCTCTATGTGGCCAGGCTGTGAAAAAGTCCCACACATGTGGTATTGTAATACTCAGGAGGAGTAGCAGAATTTTTTGGGGGGTGTTATTTGTGGTATACACATGCCACGTGAGAGAAATAACCTATTACAATGACAATTTTGTGGAAAAAATAAATAAAAAATGAAAAATCTTAATTTTGCAAAGAATTGTGGGAAAAAAATGACAACATTAAAAAGCTCACCATGCCTCTTACTAAACTTACCTTGGAATGTCTACTTTCCAAAAAGGGGTCATTTGGGGGGTATTTGTTCTTTCCTGGCTTGTTTGGGTCACAAGAAGTGAGATAGGCCACCAGTACATCAGATGTGATCAATTTTGTGCGATTCGCATCACAGCTTGTAGACTCTCTAACTTTCACAAAGACCAAATAATATCCACTAATTTGGGTTATTTTTACCAAAGATATGTAGCAGTATAAATTGTGGCCAAAATTTATGAAGAAAAATTAATAATTTGCATAATTTTGTCACAGAAACAAAGAAATATGCATTTTTTTCCCAAAAATGTCAGTCTTTTTTCATTTATAGTGCAAAAAATAAAAACCCCAGAGGTGATCAAATACCACCAAAAGAAAGCTCTATTTGTGGGAAAAAAAAGGACAAAAAATTCATTTGGGTACAGTGTCGCATGACTGAGTAATTGTCATTCAAAGTGTGAGAGCACTGAAAGCTGCTGAAAATTGGTCTGGGCAGGAAGGGTGTTTAAGTGCCCAGTAAGCAAGTGGTTAAGGATTAATCACGAAGGAAGTGAATTAGGTTTTTCCTTTATATTTCATCAAACTTATTACTGATTTTATATGTTTTTTTAATTTGTTTATTTATTTATGTATTATTTGTGACATTTTAACTATATTGTTCATTATTCAGATATGTTTTACATTTACAGATACTGTGTACATTGCAGTCATATATGTGTTGTATTATCAAACCTAAATTCTTTACTTAACCACTTAAGGATGGGAAGGATTTACCCCCTTAATGACCAGGCAATTTTTTGTATTATGGCACTGCGATACTTTAACTGACAATTGCGCAGTTGTGCGACGTTGTACCCAAACAAAACTGACGTCCTTTTTTTCCCACAAACAGAGCTTTTTCTTGTGGTATTTGATCACCTCTGCGTTTTTTATTTTTTTGCTATATAAACAAACAGAGCAACAATTTTGAAAAAAAAAAAATATATATGTTTTTCTACTTTTGCTATAATATATATCCAAAAAATATACATATAAAATAAACTAATGTATTCATGAGTTTAAGCCAATATATATTCTTCTACATATTTTTGGTAAAAAAAGTCACAATAAGTGTATATTGATTGGTTTGCGCAAAAGTTATCGCGTCTTCAAACTATGGTATAGATTTAAGATTTTTTAAAAATTGTTTCTACTGGTAATGGCGGTGATCTGCGATTTTTAGCGGGACTGTGACATTGCGGCAGACAAATCTGACCCCAGATGACACTTTTTGGGGACCAGTAACATTATTACAGTGATCAATGCTATACAAATGCACTGATCAATGTAAAAATAACACTGGCAGGGAAGTGTTTAACACTAGGGGTGAAATGTGTTCCCTAGGTGTGTTCTAACTGTAGGGGGGATGGGCTGCCAGGGACATGACAGATCACTGTTCCCAATGATGACTGGGAAAACTAGAGCTCTGTCATGTCATCTGTCAGAATGGGGATCCGCTTTGGTCACAAAGGCAGATCCTCATTCTGCCTCTGTACTAGGCGATCGTGGGTCGCCGGCGGACATCGAGCAGCATGCAGCTGGAGCATGCCGCCGGGGGTTGCGTGCCCGCCCGCACCTGTGCGAGCCAACATACAATGGTGGCGATTTGCACAGGGGAGCCAACCTGCTGCAGTTCAACTGTGGTGAGCAGTTGAATCCTTAAATGGTTAAATAAAGAATATACAACAAAAAAACTTGAAATGTACATAGATCACGCAGAGGGAAATGTTTTTTTTTCTCAGCAAAAGTGGAGTTATGCTTGAAGTCAAATATATTAATTATTATGAACTAAACGTCCTCCAGCCATGAAATGAGGTGGGCTTTATCTAACTTGCTACAGCTTCTTATTCACATTGTGAGAAGCTCACAGTGTGCAGTGTAATCAGAGTAAGTAATTTCCGTACAGGAGAGGAACCTGTACAACTGTGCAAGACTGAAGGCAAGCTCAACTTTAACCACCTGCGAATGTTAGGTGACTATCACATTAACTGTTTCATACATAAGTGTTAAGTGTTCTTTGTATTCTTTGTAAGTATTCCTTTATCCATAGCAGCGTGATAAAAAAATAATGTTCTTTAGTAAGGAACATACATTCCACATTATAGAGGTGCACTGAATGGAAATTTTGGTGCTGAAACAGGAGGATGCACTTGGCCGAAAACCGAACCGGAAACTGAAAATTACAGTTTTTAAAAAATATTTTTATTTTTATATATAATTGTATTATATTTGACTTTTTAATTAGTGTCATCAGTTGAAATGAATATGATTTTTTTGTTGGCCATTATTGACACCTAGCGCAAGAAGCTCAAGAAAAATGTATCCCTTTAACCACTTCCGGACCGCCCGCTGTCCTTATACGTCGGTACTTTGACATTGAATAACATTGTTATGGCAGCGGATAGCTGCCATGACACCGGTAATTTTAAAAATGGCGGACGGTTCACTTTCAGATATAGGTGGTCTCTGTGACAGATTCGCCATGAGATCACTTTTATCGGTGGCGGGAGAGGGGATCCTCACGCCACATCCCAGTCATCTCCACTGCTTACCGGAGACGATCCGATCATTTCTCCTCAGAGGCTGGAAGTCGAGGGAAAGATGGCATCCTCTTGACTCCATACCATTGGATGACGGAAGCAATGTCAAACGTCACTTCCACCTGAAGGTCTTTAAAGGGACAAATTTTATTTTTTATGAAAAACATTTTTTATTGCATTTAAGTGTAAACGTGAGTACAAAGGTCTTTTTGGCCTCAGATCTCACATTAAAAAGGTAGTCTTCCTTTTCTTCTATTACACGAGATTTTTACATTCCTAGTAATAGTAATACAAGTGATCTTTTTTTTTTTTTAAAAGACAGTGTCAAAATAAAAAATAAAATATTTGAAGTGCCACGTTCCACAGCGCTCGCGCAGAAACGAAAGCCTATTTAAGTCGCGCCTGCATATGTAAGCGATGTTCAAACCACACATATCGCTGCAATTGTTAGAGCAAGAGCAATAATTCTAGCAAAATACCTCCTTTGTAACTCAAAACTGGTAACCTGTAGACAATTTTAAATGTCACCTATAGAGATTTTTAAAGGTCAAAGTTTGTCGCCATTACACTAGCGGGCGCAATTTTGAAGCGTGACATGTTGGGCATCAATTTACTCACCATAAAATTATCTTTCACAATATAAATGTGGGCTAACTTTAATGTTTTCTTATTTTTTAATTTAATTTGTGTATTTTTTACCAAGAAAATTGTGTTTGTAAGACCGTTGCACAAATATAGTATGACATAAAGTATTGTATTCTCTAGGGTGTCTGAAAAAAATATATATATAATATATATAATATATAATGTTTGTGGTATCTAAGTAATTTTCTAGAAAACAAACCTGATTTTAAAAATTCCTAGAATGATGGGATTGCTAACTGTCACATTTGATTGTGTCCTCAACCAAACTGTCAAAACATCAAATGGCTGGAGTTATAACTGATCAGATGTGCAGCACCATGGCAGTTGTAGGTCAAACAGAAGCAGCTTTCTTGGTTGTAAAGGATAGGAGGGTTTAATTCTACTTTAAGGCTGTCAGCAGATCTAAAATATTACCTAAAAATGGAGAGCAACTGAGCATGTGCATGTGCAGAGCAGGGTGAGATAGTGTATTACTGGAATTTAAACAGTATAAGCACTTATTGTTAATGTTTTACATAGCTATACCTGCAAAAGGGGCCACCCTAACAGGACTTAATTTTCTGACTAAAGATGCACTTCAAGTGTTCTTTGAATTTGTGTTCTGTTGCTTTAATTTTTTTGTATTCTACAGTTTAAAAAAAAAAAGAAGTAAAATAATGAGGCTGGCAGTGTTTTTGTGCCACAAGAACATATCCAGTATAATTGAAAGAAGCTTCTATAGCCTGCAGGAGGCATTTCGGGCCCATTGTACCAACCAAAAGTTCACCTTTCTCATTAACTCCAATTCAATTTACAAAAAAGGCAAAATTGCATGAAATTCCCTGATCTTCACTGAAAATTTGGGGAATTGAAAATGCTCACGTTTGCTCATCTCTATTCATAAGAGGCTGAGAGTGCTGTTTTATTGTTGTTTTAACTAGATATAGATATTCTGACAATTTTACTGCTTTATTTCCCTACTTGTAATTTTGATGAAGAATACAATTCCAGTGAAATCCATTTCTTTGCAGAAAATTTTGCAGATAATTTATGCCCTCTATAGCTTGCATAGCACTTAACCCAGAGGGAGCTGTTGATGTTGATGGTTCCCCTGTTCTGCCAAAACTCTTAAGCCCACTTGGTCCCAACTGGCACACCCACTTAGAGGTAGGAGACCATATACACCTGGGCAACTTAAGCATTAGTGATTCACAACAATGTAAACTGTTTCATTTTCTTGTGCACTAAGACTACCAGATAGAATGTTAGGTAAATGTATTATCTGAAAATGGGTGACAATACAATACTTGATATGTAGCAAATACATACCTCCCAACTTTTGAACTTGACAACGAGTGACACTTAAGGCCCATACACACTATATGAAAATCGGAAGAAAAATATCATCTGACAAACAATCTGCTGGTTTTCAGATTGTTAGACTATAACATTTTTGTCATATGTAAATTCAACGTCCAATTTTCGTGCAGTTTTCATTCGAAATAAATCGTAAGAGCAAAACTACGCATGCTCAGAAACTAAAGAATACATACAAAACTATTCAACACATTACATCACTTCTGACGTTGTATTCTGTCATAAGAGAATTTTCGTATAGGGTGAGTAGGGATGAGCCGAACACCCCCCGGTTCGGTTCGCACCAGAACTTGCGAACGACCCCCCGCGTTCGAAACAAACGTTAGAACCCCATTGAAGTCTATGGGACTCGAACGTTCGAAATGGAAAGTGCTAATTTTAATGGCTAATATGCAAGATAGTGTCCTAAAAAGGGTTTGGGGACCTGCCTCCTGCCTCAGGGGACATGGATCACTGCAAAAAAAAGTTTTAAAAACTGCCGTTTTGGCGGGAGCACTGATTTTAATGACGATTAAAGTGAAAAAAAAAGGTGAAATATTCCTTTAAATATGGTGCCTGGGGGGTGTCTGTAGTATGCCTGTGAAGTGCCACGTGTTTCCCGTGTTTGGAACAGTCCCTGCACAAAATGACATTAAACGGAAATAACACCATTTAAAACTGCTTGCGGTTTTAATGTTATATCTGGTTCCTGCAATATGGTTGAAAATCATTGAGAAAAATGGCATGGGTAGCCCTCCCTGCCCATTACCAGCCTATTTGGGTCTTGTACGCATATTAAGGGGAACCCCGTACCCATATTAAAAAAAGGAAATGCGTGTGGCCCCCAGGCCCTATATACTCAGAACAGCAGTATACAGGCGGTGCAAACAAGACAGGGACTGTGTAGGTTTGTTGTGTTAAGTTGAATCTGTTTGTAATTTTCAACCGGTACATTTTTAAAGTGTAGCTCCAGTCAAAAAAACTATTTTTAAGCTTTTTGGAAAACATAGGGAAGGGTTATCACCCCTGTATAATTTGTTTTGTCGTCCATCTTTTTTCATCTCACTTGCTGCTGTCTCCTTGCGTTTGCAAGTAGGAGATGTTTGTAAGTTGGATGTTTGAAAGTAGGGGCCTGCCCTATATTATAGCGGTATGTACTGGGTACAGAGCACGCAGACAGCACGCACTAACACTACTGACTGCAAGCTCTATTATTAACCACTTGACCACTGGGCACTTAAACACCCTTAATAACCAGACCAATTTTCAGCTTTCGGTGCTCTCACATTTTGAATGACAATTACTCAGTCATGCAACACTGGACCTATAGGAAATGTTTGTCCTTTTTTTCACACAAATAGAGCTTTCTTTTGGTGGTATTTAATCACCTCTCAGTTTTTTATTTTTTGTGCTATAAAAGAAAAAAGACCGAAAATTCTGCGAAAAAATGAATTTTTCTTCGTTTCTGTTATAAAATTTAGCAGATTAGTAATTTTTTCTTCATAAATTTTGGCCAAAATTCATACTACTACATATCTTTGGTAAAAATAAGTACAAATTGGTGGATATTATTTGGTCTTTGTGAAAGTTATAGAGTCCACAAGCTATGGTGCCAATATCTGAAAATTGATCACACCTGAAGTACTGACGGCCTATTTCCTTTTTTTTTTTTTTTTCACAAAATTGTCATATTATCAGGTTATTTCACACACACAGCATATGCATACCAAAAGACCCTGGAGAATACAATGGTGGTCGTTGCAAATTTTTATCTCACACGGTATTTGCACAGCAATTTTTCAAACGCGTTTTTTGGGGGGAAAAAACTGTTTTGTGCTTAAAAAACAAACAAAAAAAACAGTAAAGTTAGCCCAATGTTTGCATAAAGTGAAAGATGAAGTTATGCTGAGTAAATAGATATCAAACATGTCACTCTTCAAAATTGCACATGCCCGTGGAATGGCGCCAAACGTCGCTACTTAAAAAATCCCCATAGGCGACGCTTAAATTTCTTTTTACTGGTTACATGTTTTGAGTTGCAGAGGAGGTCTAGGACTAGAATTATTGCTCTCGCTCTAACGTTCTCGGCGATACCTCACATGTGTGGTTTGAACACCGTTTTCATATGTGGGCGGGGCTTACGCATGCGTTCGCTTCTGCATGCGAGCTCATGGGGACATGGGCGCTTTAAAATTTTATTTTATTTTTTTTATTGTTCATTTTACTTTATTTATTTTAGTTTGACATTTTTTTCCCCAAAAATATATTTTTGATCACTTTTATTCCTATTACAAGGAATGTAAACATCCCTTGTAATAGGAATATGGGGTGACAGGTCCTCTTTACAGTGAAATCTGGGGGTCAATATGACCCCACATCTCACCTCTAGGCTGGGAAGCCTGAAATAAAAAATAAAAAAAAGATTCTGGCTTTGATCGTACTGGCGAGTTGGTAGAAGCACCGGAGGGCGGTGAGGGGTGGGGGGCGTCTATGGCTGGGTATTTCAGGGTATCACCGAGTATGGCTGGGTATCGCCGAGTATGGCTGGGTATGGCAATTTATGGCAGGGTATTGCAGA
Organism: Lithobates pipiens; assembly: GCF_037356315.1. Lineage (NCBI taxonomy): Eukaryota > Metazoa > Chordata > Amphibia > Anura > Ranidae > Lithobates > Lithobates pipiens. The sequence continues at coordinate 145,068,446 of NW_027507787.1, read as the reverse complement.
GTATTGGCGGGGTATTGGCGGGGTACTACAGAGTAATAGCAGGGTACTGCAGAGTATTGGGGGGTACTCCAGAGTAATGGCAGGGTACTGCAGAGTAATGGGGGTTACTGCAGAGTAATGGGGGTACTGCAGAGTAATGGCAGGGTACTCCAGAGTAATGGCAGGGTACTGCACTGCAGAGTAATGGCGGGGTACTGCAGAGTAATGGCGGGTACTGCAGAGTATTGGGGGGTACTGCAGAGTATTGGGGGGTACTGCAGAGTAATGGGGGGTACTGCAGAGTAATGGCAGGGTACTGCACTGCAGAGTAATGGCGGGGTACTGCAGAGTAATGGCGGGGTACTGCAGAGTAATGGCAGGGTACTGCAGAGTATGCACTGGTATTGCAGAGTATTGGCAGGGAATTGAGGGGTTAAATTCAGTGAGCAGTGATGTGGGCACTGCAGATGCAGCCCACATCGCTGCTGACACCGATCTCTTTCCCCTCCGCTGTACCGATCGGTACAGAGAGGGGAGGGAGGAACCGGCGTCATAACATGACGCCGGTTTGTTTACCACGTGATCACTCCGTCATTTGACGGAGCGATCAGGTGGTAAACGGCCGCGACGAGCGGCCGTTTACCGTGATCCGTGATGCGCCGGGTCCTGTGGACCCGGCAGTCACGGATGCTCTCGAGTGCGCGCCCCAGGGGGCACGCGAGAGCAGAATTCTGGGAGGCCGTTAATTAACGGCCTCTCAGAGTTAAACAACCGCCCTGAAGCCGTTAATCGGCAATGGGCAGTTGTTAAGTGGTTAAAGCTAGATCACTAGCTATATAGGTGAGGTGAATATAGTGGTGTATACTGCAGTCAGGGCACAGACAACAACCACTACACAGCAGCAAGATAGGAAATCAGCCAAAAACGATCGGTGTGTACTGTGTTGAAGGTACACAGAACACCCACTGCTTCAGATGCTAACACACTACACGAGGCCGCCTCAAAGGCGGCCTTATATAGTGTGGGGCGTGCACTACACAGCCTGAGCTATGATTGGCCACAGGCAGGATGCCTGTGGCCAATCATGGCTCTCCTCGCTGCTGGCGCTACGATTGGCCAAGCATGCGGGGTCACAGTGCATGCTTGGCCAATCATGAGCCAGCAATGCACTGCGCCACCGCAGTGCATTGCGGTCCGCGCGCGCGCCACTCGAATTTTGACGCGAACGGCCCAAACGTTCGGAATTCGCCGAACGGCCGAACAGCCAATGTTCGAGTCGAACGTACGTTCGACTCGAACACGAAGCTCATCCCTAATGGTGAGTAACCTCTTCCCTTTCAACATGAGATAATATTTGGCTTTCAAGTATTGAACTATTTACAGGAAGTGACTGTTATTTACATTGGAGAGTTGACCCTTTTACCCAGGATGCTGAGTGTGCTACCCATGGACACCCTCTCTTGCACTGCATGCTGGGTAGGAGATAAAAGGACCCTGAGCAGCCATTTTAGGTCTCTTGGTGGAATGCATGGCCTTCCTGCGAGGACTTGTGCAGAGGCCCCCCGGAGGAAGTGACCTATTGCGTGTGTGGAGTGCAACCCTGCTCGGTTGTGTGAGTGACCTGAAGTGCCAGCGACTCAGAGATCAGATTAAGAGGATCCAGAGACACTTGTTTGAGCATCAGAAGACCAGGTCCACCTGTTGTGAGGGAGCCGGCTGACGCAGAGGCAAGCTGCAACTACCGGACCAAAGTTACCATACCAAAGTTCCAATCCTGTTGGTGAGCGAGTTGCTACCAACCGTTTTCTAAACCATTGCACCTAGTCAGACTTATCCCAGGCCTTGCTGGGATATTTAGTGCCACGGAGGAGGAGTATAGCAACTGACGCTAGGCAGGCATAAGGCCTACTTACTATCACACTTCAAGCACTGTATTATACTTGTGGAAGCAACACTAGGATCATTCTTAATTCAACTTTAGCTGCTTTAACCTTGGATTACAAATTTATATGGAGTTACCCTTGCTAGCGAAGATCTGAAGATAAAGACTGAGTAGTTTAAGTGAGATCTCACGCATAGCTACAAAAGTAGGGGGAGCTCCCATATATATATATATTGTTTGTAACTGTTTTACCAAAGTTCATTGTCCTGTCAATCTATATTGGATGACAGTACATTTTTTGTAATCACCTATTTACAAATACATATTGTAAAATATACTTTGGTTAAGTACCTCGTTGTGTGGAGTATTGTTTTCTCCCAGCAGGTGGAGCCAGTGGATCCTGAGAGGACAATATAGGTTATATTGTACTGTATTGTATTGCACTACAGCTGTGTCAAGGGGACTGAGGCAAGTTAGTGGGGTTTTGTTACTAGAGTCGCCCGAAATCAAATTAGCCACTCCTTCGGGAGTCAGTGCTACACTAGCATGCAACAAAAAATGGACGAACGGTTGTCTGAAAATCTGATTGTGTGTCCAGGGCTTTAGATCACAGGATGGGATGGGGAAATCGCAGGATGGGACAGGGAGATCGCAGGATGGGATGGGGAGATCGTAGGATGGGACAGGAGATCGCAGGATGGGACAGGGGGATCGCAGGATGGGACGGGAGATCACAGAATGGGACAGGGAGATCACAGGATGGGATGGGGGCTGGACAGGAAGACCTCAGGATTCAGGATGAATGGGGGTGGACAGAGAGCTCAGGAGAGAAAGCATAAAACAGGGCAATTCAGATTGAGACACAGAACACTTCCCCTGTTCTCAGCACACTCACTGTTCTATCTCCTGCTGCAGAATCCTGTACAGATGAAGCAGACAGAACAAGTGGTGCACTGTGTCTGCAGCCTGAGACCAGCTTCTGACTTACAATGATCTGATAAGATTTTGGATACATGCTTCACCTGAAATCCATCTGTCATCTGCCAGGACACTGCAACAGCCTAACTGCAGCCACTTTCCTATCAGGCACACATACACTGACACACTGACCTGCTCTCCTTCATTAAATAGTGCCTCCTCGCCTTCAGCACAGATCAGCAACTGACTCTGCCCCGCAGAGTAAGTGGCAAGCACAGGGTGATTGCTCTGAGCTGCAGCCAGTCACCATATGAAAAGCACACAGGAGATCCAATCAAAGAAGGTTTTCACACACAGTGAGAAAACCAGCCTCAGCCTGCGGGATAACGGGAAAGCCTTCACTTTGTGGGACAATCCCACCCATTCAGGGACAGTTGGGAGGTATGCAAATGTAGAGCTGGTATTTTCAATACACACACTATTATTTTTGTAAATTTAAGTTTGTCTGAAGTTGCAGGATGGCTCAGACTTGATTATGTCAAAGTTCTGGTTTCTGTACCAGTTCAGCTGGGTTTTGCTAGTTTCTACTTGGCCGTGGGTGTCGCTGTCACCACCTGTAAGTGTTGGAAATACAGAAGGCTGAATGCATTGGGTACCCCTTTTACTCAGAAACAGCCCAGTGGGAGTGGTTCAACCGTTGTGCATTCTGGGTAAGGGTACTTAAGGTACAAGCGCCATATTTTTGGGGTTTGTTATCCTGACCTCATGGCCCTCCTGGCCTGAGATGTGTGCTGCCTTTTCTCTATGTCTCAAGGCCAGCTGGCCTGATGCTTTTCAACGGAAAGGGTGGACCCAAAAGTCTTGGGGCCTACCGATCCAGGGGTGGTCCTATGCTGTTTGCCTGCGGGGAGAAGCTAAACAACTGGAGTTGGAGGACGCATTCCGGGTCATCTATCACACAGTACCACCGAATTGGCTGAAAAAAACTGGTACTGTGTGACAACTCTTTAACTGTACAAGTTGTTGGTTGTGCTTTCCTGTGGCAAATGATTGCAGAACGATTCCGTTGAATGGACAAGTCTGTGGCAGAGACTTTGTTCAAGCATCTCATCTGCTGCTAGGTCAGTGAGAGAGGCCTATCTGGTGCTTGCCAGATCCAGCCTGAGGAAGCTGTTTGTCCTCTGCATCAAGGAAATACCTCTAACCCACAATTACAAGACACCTTAACCCTCTATCCCTCTATTGCAAAATTCATGTTCTTTCAAATAAATCTTTGGAAAAAGAACAAATTTAACATTCTTTAATCCACTCTACGGGACCCCTAAGATGGACACAGTGAACAGGTAAGGTAACGGTAAGCCCAACAAAAACCAGCAGATCCTTTGGTGCTACACAAATATACAAATCATGGTTTGAGATTTAATAACGTGAATAGTGGCCTATAACCAGAAGGCCAAACTGTATTATGACAGAATTAAACCAAATTTTAACTAGATTAGCCACTATTTAACCGAGTTAGACACAAGTGACTCAATATTAATGTTCCTGAGTGCACTCTGGGAAGATTCCCCAGATGTGGGCATCTGCAAGTGTTTCTAAGCAGGGTAAATGTGATGGGAAAGTTCCTGGCTCCCTTCTAACAAAAGTGCTTGAGGGTCTGTCCCTTTAACAGTGAGTGGATGTGTAGCTGTAGGCTACTAGGTAAGGAGCAGTCTAAGCACAGAAGAGTGAGCAAGGGGTTTAAATCCCTGTTCTCCTCAAACCACTCCTGGCAGGCAAAAGTTCCTGGTCCACCCACATGGTGATTCCAGATGTCTGGTCCTGCAGACTTGGTCCCTCCGCTATGGTAAGCTGCGGAAGCAGAACTATCCTGCCTCAGATGTAGACTGTTAGGCACCAGCGGCAAGACCTCTCAGCATGGCAATCTTTCTTTCTGAAGTGACTGCAGCTTGTCCTGCAGCAGATCCTCTCAGTACACCATCCTCTCCTCAAAGAACCCAGACTCAATTTTTGCCTGGGGAAAAGCAGTGAAATAATTGGTGTAACTACACTTTGTCTTCAAACCACCATCAATTCTTACACTTGCAGACTTTGTACACTTGCGCAAATTCAGGGATTTTGTACTCTTATGCTGCGTACACACAATCAGATTTTCCAACAACAAATGTTCGATGGGAGCTTGTTGTCGAAAATTCCGACCGTGTAGGCTGCATCGGACATTTTCCATCGGAATTTGCGACAAACAAAATTTGAGACCTGGATCTCAAATTTTCCGACAATAAAATCCATTGTCGGAAATTCCTATCGTGTGTACACAATTCCTACACACAAAATTCCTACACACAAATTTGACGTTCAGAATTTCCGACAAGATTTCTGTGACCGTGTGTATGCAAGACAAGTTTGAGTCAAAATTCGTCTGAAAAAAAACATGGATTTTGTTGTCGGAATGTGTGATCGTGTGTACACGGCACTGGAGTCAGATGTATAAATAATCAGTTATACCAAGCAAGTGTTAATGATCAGAAAATTCATATGTAGATTGAAACACAATCATTAACTGAAACAGAAATATCTGTGTAGGAGGCTTACAACTGGGTGTGGAACAGCTAAACTTTACTAAGGCAAGGTTGTGTTAGACAGTTTAATGTCACAGGTCATACACCATGGCAAGACTGAACACAGCAACAAGACACAAGGCAGTTATGGCTTGTACACACATTCCGACAACGGATGTTGGCTCAAACTTGTCTTGGACACACAGAGTCACACAAAGTTGGTCTGAATTTGCGAATGTCAAGAACGTGGTGACGTACAACATGTACAACAGCACTAGAAAGCGGAAGTTCAATACCAAGTGCGCCACCCTTTGGGCTCCTTCCGCTAATCTCGTGTTAGTAGACGTTTGGTAGCAGACGATTCGCACTTTTCAGCCTCCTGGTTTTCCGATCGTTCCTGCTCTTCATTTTGTGCTTGTGGGTTCGTTTTTCTATTACGTATTTGATTTTCAGTGCGTTCTTGTCCACTTGTGCTTTCTGTTAGTTCGTTCTGACCAGCTGACTGTTTTGAAGGCATATCGACCATCACCCCGGACCAGAGGGTTTATAACTACATAGTCACATAGTTACATAGTTACATAGTTAGTCAGGTTGAAAAAAGACACAAGTCCATCCAGTTCAACCTTAAAAACAATAAATAAATAAAATAAAAAATATCGTACAATCCAATATACACAATTTTATGCCCACAGTTGATCCAGAGGAAGGCAAGAAAAAAACTAGCAGAGCATGTTCCAATTTGCTACAGCAGGTGAAAAAAATCCTTCCTGATCCCCCAAGAGGCAATTGGATTTTCCCTGGATCAGCTTTACCTATAAATGTTAGTACCCAGTTATATTATGTACATTCAGGAAAGTATCCAGGCCTTTCTTAAAGCAATCTACTGAGCAGGCCATAACCACCTGTGGCGGGAGTCTATTCCACATTTTCATAGCTCTTACTATGAAGAAACCTTTCCATATTTGAAGATGTAATCTCTTTTCCTCTAGATGTAAAGAGTTCCCCTGTGTCCTCTGGGTTGACCGGACAGAGAATAACTCAACACCAAGTTCACTATATGGACCCCTTATATATTTGAACATGATCATATCCCCCTTATTCTCCTCTTCTCAAGAGTGAATAAATTCAGTTCCTCTAATCTTTCCTCATAGCTGAGCTCCTCCATGCCTCTTATCAGTTTGGTTGCCCTTCTCTGCACTTTCACCAGTTCCGCGATATCCTTTTTGAGAACTGGTGCCCAAAACTGAACTGGATTTTCCAGGTGAGGTCTTACTAATGATTTGAACAGGGGCAAAATTATATCTCTTTTTCTGGAGTCCATTCCTCTCTTAATACAAGAAAGGACTTTGCTCGCTTTGGAAACAGCAGCTTGGCATTGCATGTTATTATTGAGCTTATGATCTACCAAAACCCCCAGATCTTTCTCCACTACAGATTCCCCCAGTTGTACTCCCCCTAGCATGTATGATGCATGCATATTCTTAGCCCCCAAGTGCATAACTTTACATTTATCAACATTAAACATCATCTGCCATATAGTCGCCCAATTAGACAGTGTATTGAGGGCGGCTTGTAAATTGGAGACATCCTGTAAGGACATTATTCCACTGCATATCTTGGTGTCATCTGCAAAGACAGAAATGTTACTTTTGATCCCAGACCCAATATCATTTATAAAGATGTTAAAAAGTAAGGGTCTCAGCACTGAACCTTGGGGTACACCACTGATAACCTTAGACCATTCAGAGTAAGACTCATTAACCACTACTCTCTGAATTCTGTCTTTTGACCAGTTTTCTATCCATTTACAAACTGATATTTCCAAACCTGTAGACTTTACCTTACACATGAGCTGTGTGTGGGGAACTGTGTCGAACGCTTTTGCAAAATCCAAGTATGCCACGTCCATCGCCACCCCTCTGTCCAAGGTTTTACTTACCTCTTCATAAAAAGAAATCAGGTTTGTCTGACTACCATCTGGCCAGAGCCAGAAGAGTGGTGGAGAACATTTTTGGGATAATGGCCAGCCGGTTCCGTCTATTCCTTACGCCAATCAACATGGCGGAATATAAACCTAACCATATAATCCTTGCATGCTGCATTCTACACAACTCTTTAAGGATAGATTCAATGAACTATGTGGCCTCAGTTGGGCCTGAGGTCAGACTGCAACAAGAAACCCTGATGGTGCGTGAAGCTGGTCATCCTGGCTTGCCCCTCCAAAGCGCCCGCAAAGTAAGACAGAAGTATGTTGAGTACTTTGTGGGTGGGGGGCCATTGATATGCCAGAAACTAAATTTTTGAACTTAAAGATTTCCTTTGATTTACTGACTGGGTTTCTTTTAGCTGTCTCCTAGGTTCTCCAATGTGCTTTCCTTTTTGGACATTTTCTTCAATAGTGCAAATGTAATTTATTTGATACATGAGGTGACAATCTCTTCTTCAGCACACTATTATTATGTTGTGGATTTGCTACACACACCTTGTTTTTGTTGTTAATGTATGTAATGCATTACTGAGAAAAATATTTATCATTTTCAGTACCATGAATGAATTGTGTGGAGTCATGAAAATGTCCAGATTGTGGCAAATTAGAAAGCACTGTGGGAGTTATTTACTAAAGGAAAATCCACTTTGCACTTCAAGTGCACTTAAAAGTGCACATGAAACTGCACTTGTAGTGCAAAGTGGATTTGCCTTTAGTAACTAACCCCCATTGTTACTGTAAACATCAACTTACTACAAAAGTTGCTATTGAGCATTGAAAGGAGAAGTCACGCATTGTTGAGTATACATTTTTTTACGCAAAGCACATTCACATGTGCGTTAGAAAAGGGTTTTTGAACAAACCAACATCTTTGGTGTACATTTTTTTTGTAAATATACTTTTTTTGGTTAAACAGGCATGCTTCCAAGCATAACATACACAACGCAGGAACTTACAAAATGAAACTTTGACAAAGTTGAGGCAATATCAGACATGAGTATGTCCAGACTGTGTTGATATTGCCTTCATTAGATGGGGTGATCTCACCCCTGTAAAAGCCACATTTTGAAGATGCACACAAATTGGTATTTAAATTGGGGATTTCCCTCCTGATCCCATGCCTAATGTCAACATGCGCTAGCTCCCATCATCGGAGATCAATGGGCATGTTTTGTGGGTGCAACCCCTTCCTCTCACCTAATTGAGTTGGGAGGAAGGGGTTGCACCCACAAAACGCGTACACTGATATCCCATGATGGCAGATAGCACATGTTGATAAACTGTGTGCATCTTCAAAATTTGGCTTTTAAAATACTTAAAAATAAAAATGTAATTCAACAATACATGAGAAAACGGTCCAATTTCTGTGTGTTTTAGATTCTGCGTAAAACATCAATGATGTTCTTCATTTTTTTTTAACATCATTGATGTTTTCCTTTATATTTTCTAAATCACGATTGCACTCCATTCTCTCCCCAATGAGGATCTGGGCACTTTCACTGGTGAAATTAGATTCTTCTTCCACAACATCCACATCACCTAAAAGAAAAAAACACATCATATATTATAATTATGCAGGAATAGATCTTTTACCTGAACCTGTTGTGTTGACAATTTCGCCCACTTCATAAACCTCTCCCTCCTCATCCTCTGCTTGTGGTGTGGGGATTTTCCCTTCATTAGGAGGTGGGGGGTCCCTGGTGCCCTCAGATGTCCCAAGTCTTTTCTCCCCTCTGTGAATAAAAAATAGGTATACTTAGCACACAGATATTGGAGGGCAGAAATAGGAATATGAAACATTGCTTGGAAGTGTTGTACAATTGTCTGTTTTTTCAGAGTTGCAAGCTGAAGAACATTTAATTTCCTTTCTAAAGCTGGAATACTTAACTTTTTTTTAAAGTATCACACATGTAGACACTCCTATAGTAACCACTGGAGCACCTGTGTGGGACAGCCTAAAAAAGTGGATTCTGATGGCCCACACTAGTGCTCCTGCGTCCAGATGTGTAAACAGCTGCTGAGTGTCCTCTCCTTACACTGAATCAAGTTTGCATTTCATTCTAGTTACCCACCTAGACAATAAACTTATTTTAATACAAATAGGCATGAACAAATGTAGTTAACCTGTATCTGCCAAAAAACATCTTATAAGTGGGCGAACGAACGATGCTCCCTATGACCGATTACTGTGCCCATGAACATGAAAGTTGCCATTTTAAAATGAACAACAGTAAAGAAAAGCACATGGAGCAGCACAAACGTTAAGAAGAATAGAAACACGGTCCGAGCCTCCCGAGGTCCCTGCTCTGTCTCCCTCCGCCACGCATCTCCCCATGACTCCATAGCCTGAGGCCGTGTGCTCCCGTGACGCCGCTCTGAAGCGGCCTGACTCTTCGCTCCGAGGACCAGGAACCACCCCCGCCAAACTCAGCAGCAGCCCACGCCAGTGGAGGGGCTGCCCAAGAACACAGCAGTGGAGCTCTTCAAGCCGCTGCTATGGCGGGACGGGACCTGGACTGCACACCCCTGAAACGGAGGCGAGGATCCCTGCTGTAATCCACCGGAGCACAAGAAGAGGCTGACAGAAGGTGCTACACAGACGACAGAGCGGTAAGATAAGCAGCAGGAGGGGGAAGCAAGGGGAGTCTCTGCTGAGTTTCTGCTGGATTGGTGAGAGGTGAGAGGCATGGACACGGACGCTATACTAGAGAAGGGGAGATACCCCTAGGTAAATTGGAGCCTATCCTGCCCTACCCCCCTTTGCCTTAAGGATTAACTTGATCTGACAAAGCAATATAAGGAATGGCTGCTTGAGCTGGTTCTACATCTTTACTGGTGAAATAACTCAATTACAGGAATTATCTGCTACCAGGGGAGGGAAAAGGAAAAAATAGTGCTAACTAAAGGGCGTTTTCCCAGAAACCCTCCCCCCCTGGCTATAGGGGACAGCTTCTTTTGTATACAATCACCCATACAAAGTCTGCAAGAGGAAATCTGTTATGTTACCAACAATAGTCGCTGTGGGAGTTTAAATGCTGCTGTAAGAGACCCTACCGCTGACAAGCTGATTTACACTCTCCTGATTTTTTTTATGGGAAACATACTGTATGGTTTAAAGAATGTATAATATGAGTGTATCCTATAGTCTGCTAATTAATACTAGTAGCCCAATATAAAGAGGAGGAAGTAGCGGATCATAAGGAAAAAGGAAGAAGAGAAAAAACTTTCCTCACTTTTTTTTTTTTTTTCCGGGTATCTCGATTTGAACAACACCTGAGACATCATGATAGAGGACTCATCGGTTATTGTATAACCCTTTGTTTTTTTTTTTCTTTTTTTTCTGTTTTTTTTGTTTTGTTTTGTTTTGTTGGACATTTTGGACATTTGGGTTGATAAAATTCAATTGGTACTGACCACCCCCAAATGTAATAACATAATAACACTGTGATTGTTGTTTTTGTGGTAGGGTTTTTTTTTTGGGGGAGCTATCTAAAGTGGCTGTAAAGATTTAGGCCGATATTTTTGATAGGAGGAAGGGAATCAAATTTTGATAGGGCTGCCAGGATGAGAGGGAAAGCAGGCAAGACAAATAAACAAGTAACCCCCGCCGCAAGCCCGGTCGGAATTCAAAAATATATGGCCGCAAACACTAGCATAAGAGCAGAAGAAGAGTCTGGTAGCCCCAGGATGGAAAAACTGCTCCGCCCGGGCCCTAGCAGACAGAGGGGAGAAGATAGCAGAGGGACAAAAAACCCGGTCGTTAAGGCAACTGAACTTAAAAAAAAAAATAGCGCGAACTTACACAGTGGGGATAGCAGCCAGAATGAAGCTCAAGGAAGGGAGGGACTAGAACATCTAGAGGCAGGAGAAAGGAGTCAGGATGGACAAAGGGAATTCGACCAGCCCCCACAGATTAGAGAGATGCTCTCAGAGATGTTCATGAGAATGGAGATCTCTCTAAGGGCAGATATTGCAACTATAAGGGAGGACATAGGTTTGGTCTTGGGGAGAGTTGAGGAGGTGGAAAACAAAGTAGAGGCCCAGGAGCACAGAATAGATGGAATCTTAGAGCAGGTAACAGCCCTCCGTAGGGGAAATAGAACAATTAGATACAAATTAGAAGACCAGGAGAACAGAAGCAGAAGGAAGAACATACGAATAAAAGGTCTCCCTGAGACAATTAGCGCATCTGCCCTTGGAGAGATAGCCCAACAGATTCTCAATCCCTTATTAGATAGAGAAGCTATAACCCCATTGAAGCTAGATAGAATACACAGGATGACACGACCTCTTGGAGTTAGATCAGAAGCCCCACGAGATGTCATAGCGAGATTCCACCATGTAGCGGAAAAAATGCAGGTAATGAGAAAAGTTAGAACACAGCCAGGGGTGTTCTACGGAGACGTGGAATTGCAGATTTACTCCGACTTAGCGGGGGAGACGCTTGGAAGAAGGAGACGGTTGAAACCGCTAACGGAACTATTGAGAGCAGCCGACATCCCATATCAGTGGGGTTTTCCGGCGTGCCTCATAGGGAAGAAAGACGGTCGATCTGCGGTTCTACGTTTCCCGGAGGACCTACAAGAATTTTGTGAACAGTTAGGGATACATCCTGCTCCACAGATAGAATGGGACACTGAAGAGGTTCTAGGGGGTGAGAGGAGTAGGACCCAAAGGACTATTAGACAGGATAGGCCGAGCGATTGGAGTCGAAAGAATCCAATTACCTGAAGCTGAGATAAATTTGAACAGGGGACTAAGAGGAGGAGGGAGGAGGGGAGGAGAGGGGGGAGGCTTGGGGGAGTTTCGGACGGACATGGGGGCGAACCCCAGGGATACTATGGGGGAGAGGAGACCACCGACACTGGCCTACCAGTCCCATAGGTTTAACATGAAAAGGGGAGTCCTACCCAGTCTCACGAGACGTTTTGTTATAGGACAAGGGGAGGGAGGGGGGAGGGAGGGGGGTTTTGGTTTTTTGGGGGTTTTTTATGGGATCTCACTCGGTCCTTCTACAGGGGTAGCAGGTATGGTCACCAACGGGTTCACTAGACGCTCCAAAAAGAGAGGGAGAATGCCCCTTGGAAGAGAGGTATGGGGATAGTTAACGTTATTACTTATAATGTAAGGGGCTTAAATACAAAAATGAAAAGACATAGAATAAACGATGAGTTGCAGCATATGGAGGCAAATATAGCATGTCTCCAGGAGACGCACTTAACATGCACTTCAGGGGTCAGACTGAATTCGATTGATTTCCCGGTATGGATTTATGGGGATTCCCCATCCTCGTACTCCAGAGGGGTTGCAATAGGCTTCAGTAAAACAACGAGGTTTAATTTAGAGGAGCGACTGGTGGATCCGGAGGGACGATACCTGTGTTTAAAAGGAATGTTGTTTAACCTTAAATGCACAATTGTAAACATTTATGCCCCAAACGAGAATGCGGACATATTCCTAAGGAAAATATTGAACAAATTAGGGGATTTTAAAGAGGGGAAATTAATTCTTGCTGGAGATCTTAACTGGAGTGTAAACCCTAAAATTGATACTTCAGCGGGAGGCCCAAGGACATCGGTACATAAGCAGAGAATGTTTTTAAGGGCGCTGGCTGCATTCCAACTACAGGATACCTGGAGAGTACTTCACCCAAAGGATAGGGATTACTCATGCTTCTCCTCGGTCCATGGTTCCTTCTCTCGAATAGACTATATCTTCCTGGAGCATTCATTTCTGAAAGCACTTAAGAAGGCGGAAATAAAAGTTAGAACTGTGTCAGATCATGCACCAGTTATGATTGGGTTGGAGATAGGAGAGGATCATGGACCGAGGTTGAATTGGAGATTGAATGAATCTCTGTTACAGGATAAGGATTCTGTAAGTAAGGTTGAGAGGGAGATAGAACAGTTCTTCAGATTAAATGATACACCGGGAATTTCAAGCCCTATACTATGGGAAACGCATAAAGTGGTAATAAGAGGGGTATTAATAGGGATTGGAGCAGGAAAAAAGAGAGAGAGAGAGAGGAGGAAAACCCTACTGTATGAAGAAATCCAGAGATTGGAGCTGGGTAGCAGACCAAGGGGACTACACGATACCCAGGATCTAGTAAAAAAAAAGAGAGAACTAGAAGACTACCTAGAACAGGACAGGAGGGCCGCCTATCACATTCTGGGAACAGAGATGTATCAATGGGGAAACAAAGCCGGTAAATGGCTGGCCAAGAGGGTGAAGGATAAGAAAAGCAGAACCTTTATCCCAAAAGTAAGAAATGAGGCGGGGGACATACAAAATATGCCGGAGGATATAGTGAACACGTTCTATACATATTACAAAGCCCTATATAATATTCAACAGGAAACCTTAGAGAATGGAGGCCGGGATGCAATAAAGGACTATTTGAAAGGGATAGATATCCCCAAGGCTAAACAAATGGAAATGGAAGCACTAGAAGCCCCAATATCAAAGTTGGAAGTCGAATGGGCGATCAAAAATACAGCTAAGGGAGGGTGCCCCGGGCCAGATGGTTTCCCGATATCATACTACAAGGAATTTCAAAAACAGCTGGCCCCAAAATTATGCGCGTATTTTAATGCAGTGGGGAGGGATGGAAAATTTCGAGAAGAGACACTACTGGCGCATGTGGTCCTGATCTTGAAAGAGGCAAAGGATCCGTTGGCAGTGGAAAGCTACAGGCCAATTTCCTTGCTAAATTCAGATATTAAACTCTTTGCAAAAATTATCTCTGAACGATTAAGACCTCATGTCCCAGAGTGGATACAGCAGGATCAGGTAGGTTTTACTCAGGGGAGAGAAGGTCGGGATAACGTATTAAAGACCATTATGCTAAGCCAGGAAACCATAAGACAGAAGACCCCCTCGATACTCATGTCTATAGATGCTGAAAAGGCATTTGACAGGGTTAGTTGGGGATTCTTATTCGAAGTGTTGGAGCGATATGGATTGGGACAGAGGATGAGAGGGTGGATAGAAGCTTTGTATACTAAGCCTAAAGCTAAAATAAGAATAAACGGGACCCTGTCCTGCCCCCTTGAACTGTGCAACGGGACAAGACAGGGCTGCCCGCTCTCCCCAATACTATTCATTCTGGCACTAGAACCCCTCCTGACTGCTATTAGGAAGAATCAAAACATCCAGGGAATACGGGTAGATGAGAGGGATTATCGGGTTGCTGCTTTTGCAGACGATCTTCTGCTCTATATCTCTAGCCCGGAGACCTCTATACCGGCGATTATGGAAGAACTAAAAAAATATGGGAAAGTCTCCAATTTTAAGGTTAACGCAACTAAATCCGAAATTCTAAACTTAAATATACCAGTAGAAGAACAGAGAACCCTACAAACTAAATACCCTTTTAGATGGAGTGGGAGGGAATTGGCCTACTTAGGAATAAAGCTTACAGCAGGGATGGGGGACTTGTATGAGGCTAATTATATCCCCCTACTGAACAAAATTAAACAGCATTTAGATAGGATCCAATACAAAGCTTTATCATGGATAGGGAGAATAAATATAGTTAAAATGTTTATTTTACCAATGTTTACTTACATATGTCAAATGGTCCCCATATTATTACCACAGGGATATCTTAATAAATTAAAAATGATGATTAAAAGATTCATATGGAAAAAAAAAGCGGCGAGGGTGGCCCTTAATACTTTGATAAGAAGTAAAGTCAGAGGAGGATTAGCAATGCCCGATTTCAAGAAGTACTACGAGGCCATAGCAATCTCACGAATCACAGACTGGACACACAATAAAAAGGGGAAGGATTGGGTGGAATTAGAAATTAAGTTAAGCAGAAGGGAATTAGGGGAGATAATATGGATACCCGCAAAATATAGAGAATTAGGGATTAGCACAAATTTATTGACAAAAGGGTCACTGCGAATATGGGACACAATAAATAAGAGACACAAGTGGGAACACAACTCACCATTTATGCCATTACTAGACACTAAATTTTTTTTACCAGGGCAAGAGGAATATGTATATTATAGCAGATGGGCTAAGAAAGATAAAATTAAATTACAAGAGGTTATGGAAGGGAATAGGGTATGCACATATGAGGAATTAATAGAAAAGTGGGGGCACAAGCCTTTAGATAAGTGGAGATATTCACAATTATATTATTTTATTCAGTCTTTAACACAACCACTACGAGGACCGGAGCAACTTAGACCTCTGGAGAAGCTAATAGGGAACCCTCAATGCGTTGTAAAAAGGATCTCAAAAATATATGACATCTTAATAGAGGTAGAAGAGCAAAAATACCCCCCCTATATGGAGAAGTGGGAAAATGAACTGGGACCGCTGAATAATGATCTCCATAGAAATAGGATTATTAGACGAACGTACTCGGTGGCCAAAGACCTTCAAACTAGAGAGATGTCATATAAACTTTTAACAAGGTGGTATATAACTCCACAGCAAGGAAATAAAATTAGTAGCGAGACCCCCGCAACATGCTGGAGAGGCTGCTCAGCGGTGGGGACCTTTGCTCATATATGGTGGGATTGCCCTAAGATACAGATATTTTGGGAGAAAATTATAAAAGCTATCTTTGAAATAACAGGGGAAGGGATTAGAAGAGACCCATGGGTTTGCTTATTCCACGACTCGGAAAAAGGAGAGAGAGAGTATGGGTACTCCCTGGTTCCTGGTCTATTGAACTCCGCTAAGGCACTGATCCCGCGTAGATGGAGGAAACCCGACCCCCCCTCGATGAAGGAGTGGGTAGAAAGGTTAGAAAGGACACGAAATATTGAAGAGACAATCTATAAACTGGATAACCTAGAAGGGAGATATCAATATAAATGGCGACCGTGGATACAATTTGGAAAAACTGAAGGTTATTTAAGGCTGCTTGACTGTTAGTAAAGAAGAAGGGAAAAAGCAGAAAGAGGGGAAAACAAGACAGAGAAGGAAAAAATGGAAAAGGCCCGGGGAAGGGACCGAGTGAGGGGTGGGGAGGGAGGGATAAGGGAGAACATTCTTAAAGAAATGTTGTTGTACCTATCAATATGTTGAATAGTTTATGTTTGTATACTTTGAAAAATCTGAAAATAAAGAATAATTAAAAAAAAAAAAAGAAGAATAGAAACACACGACAAAATACTTACTTTTTTGCAGCACTCTCTTGATTCTTCTGTACTGATTGTGCTCCCTCAATTTGAGGTATGACCATCGTTTCCTCAGTTAATCCTTGGATTGCCATACCCCAAAATTCCTGTGCAGACTCTTCACAACTTTAGGCATGATCTTGGCCTTTCTCACATTTGGGTTTGGGTACGGTCCATACTTCCCATCATAGTCGGCCATCTTGAAGATGACCACCATCTAAACTATCTCTATAAAGGCCATAATTGAGGCCTTCAATCTCCTCTGGGATTGGGAGGTTCGGGGCTCCAGCCTTTTGTCTTTGCACTTGTTATCTCTCCGCCATGTGCTTTCCCACTGCACCGAAAGACTACGGGCAGGGAATAGAATAGAAAGAACGTCAGGGGCGGACAGAGTTTCATGCATGCACAGTGTATATAAAGTGGAACACGTGTGCGTTGTACGTACAATCTGTGAGTGGAGGCTGAAGTAATGGAAGCAACAATCGTTATAATGAAGGTACAATTTTAAGTTGGTGCATCAGTGGCCTATACTGCTTATAGATTGAGGCCTATATTGGGTCAAGATTAGGAGAGTTTCACCTGACATTACAGTTTGTCTTGTGTTGTGTCTTGCAGAGAAAATGGATCTATTCAATGATAAGGACTTTATCCCCATATTCATTGATATGTACAGGGAGCTGCCCTGTCTGTGGCGGGTAAACCACCCCTTTTATAACAATAAACCAAAGAAGAAGGCAATTGCTGGAATTTGTGAAGCTGGTGATCCCCACAGCAAACATCCCCTATTTGAAGGCCCTAATTGGTGAAATGAGGAGCACTTATAATAGGGAGCACAAGAAGGTATAGGATTCCCAGAGATCAGGAGCTGCAACAGGTGACATGTATATACCCAGGCAGTGGTACTATGACAGACTGCATTTTCTGCCAGGCCAGACTGAACCCAGGCCAGCACTCTCCAGTCTGCCTTCAAGGCCCCCCCCCTCCCCCCCAGCTGAGGCTTCCGATGACCAACCTGGGCCTTCCACCCAGCAACATGTGGAGGAGTCCAGCTTGAGTCAGCTATAGCATTCTTCAAAATATTTCTGTTTGTCAAATTAATGATGTTAAATATATGTACAGTAAGTTGGGATAAATAATTTCTGATTTCACAAAGTGTTTTACATATCAATAGACAGTTGTGGCCACAAATGATTGAGACAAGAATGAAACATGCCGGGGTCAGAATGATGAGGTAGAGGAGTAACCTCTAGGAAGCAGCAGTCTTCAAGAAGACTGTGCCTACATGACAGCCTGAAAAATACTGGAAATGGAGGAGGGCCAACACCTCTTATGTGAGGAAGTAATGTTACATGCCCTAAATGAGGGGTTGAGGGTCAAACACACAAGCCAAAGCCATGTTTGTGAGTTAAACCATGGTCCTCCTCCTTCTCCTCCTCCACCTCCGCCCACAACTCCAACACGATAGCCACAGCCTGGAAGGAAGAGTGTAAGGAAGACAAGAGAGTGATGGCCTGGGTTCAGTCTGGTCTGGCAAAAGACGCAGGCTGTGGTATGACCACAGCCTGGGGACATATATGTCATCTGCTGCTGTTCCTGATCTCTTGTAGTCCTGGTAGTCCTGGTCCCGATTGTGCTCATTATTATATGGACCATAGGACTCACCAGCTGGCAAAGTGGTACCTGAGCCTCTTATTCTGTCTTGCAGCACTGGTGGTGTCGGTTATGAGTGGGTACTTGTGCTGTGCTATGCTGTCATGTGATGTGCTCTGGGCCTTCCAGCTGGGAAACCTGTTCCGCTCCACTCTCTAACCCATCCGCCGCTCTGGCTCGGCCGCACAAGCCAGGCCCACCCCATGCCGCTCCAAACCAATGCCACTCGTCCCTCTTCCCAGCAGCAATGTACACAGGAGGAGAGGAGGTGACACACACATTGTGTGCTGGTCTGACTGGAGGCAGAGGCTGTACTGTGCCGGCGGTGTATTTTAATGCTGCCTGCCTATTGTACCCACCCGGCTGGCAGCCACAACACTGAGGCTGAGAGGTAATGCCATTGCTGGGCGGCAATTAGCGATACTTCTCTTCTTCACACACACACACACACACACACACACACACACACACACACACACACACACACACACACACACACAGTGGTGTCACTAGGGTTGGTGTGGTAAAACATGGTGCCACCCCCTTCCACCAACTATAGTCGCCCCCTCAGTACAGACCCCCTCCACTAAGTATAGTCTCTCTCTCAGGACAAACCACCCCCTCAGAACAAACCACCCCCCTCCTCCATCAGTACAGACCCCCCTCAGGACAAACCACCCCACACCTCTATTAGTACAAATCCCCCCTCAGGACAAGCTCCCTCCTCCATTAGTACAGACCCCCCACTTTAGGAAAAACTACCCCCCCAGTCAGTACAGACCCCCCTCAGGATAAATCCTCCCCTAATCAGTACAGCTCCCCCTCAGGATAAATCCCCCCCTCCATCAATACAGACCCCCCCTCAGGATTAATCTCCCAATCAGTACAGACTCCCCCTCACCCTCTGCTGACATCAATTTATTCTGCTGTCACTCCCCCTCCCCCAGCTGACATTCATCCCTGCCCAGCCACCTCTTACCTCTCCACTGACATTTATCCCTCCTTAGCTACCTTATCCCCCACCATTGACATCCATACCTCTCTGACTACCCTGGCAACTTCACTCCACCTCCACTATTCATTCCTTCTCGGTTACGTAATCCACCTGCAATATCATTCATCCAATTCCCTTCCCAGCCGCATCAACCCCTTCTGACATCTTCCACTGTCCTGCCCTTCACTGATATCCATCCCTACCCAGTCGCTTCACCCTACCTCTGCTTACATCCATCTCTCCCCATAATCGTGCCTTCCCATCACAGACATCCATTCATCCCCAGTCACATCACCCCCCTCTCTTGACATAGATCCCTTTCTAGCTTCCTCTTCCGCTCCCTGCTAACATCCACCCTTTTCAGGCCACCTCACTTGGCTGAATTGCCCCACTTCTCTTACATCCACCTCCCCAGCCCTCTTTAAAGAATATGTAAACCCAACATTTCATATTCCTGATATGTGCCTGCTGTACCATGTACTTGTATGATAAAGTCTCCTGTTCTCTTTGTATTGCTTCTTTTGTGTGAAATTGTGGTGTTCCTGACAGCCCCCCTGCTTTCCTATTACAAAGTGACCACACTAGGCACAAGAGTACAGCATTTTCAGTTTTCTAGCTGTGCTGGAACTCTCCAGACTTGTACTGATATGCCCCCCTGCAGAGCCATTCACTTGAAAGACTAGTGTACTGCTGCCCCCCCCCCCCCCCAGCTCTCTAATATCCTTATGCAGCCGAGAACAGAGGTTATGTGATCACTTATAAAAAGAGGGGAGAAAACAAGTATGACAGTCCCAACCGGGACAGGGGCTTTTGGAGAGGACTAGGGGCAAGCCTCCTTTCCACTGATTATGGCCCATAAAGAGAGCAGATAATTCTATAATGATGGAAAACAACCTAATGGCTGCTGAGAGTGAATCTTGAGTTAGTTCTCTGAATAAGAACAATAAAGCTTTCCTTTTCCATATCTCCCTGATTTCGAGGGGCTGTCCTTGATTTCGAACAATGCCCCTCTGTCCCTCATAGCTCCTCATTTGTCCCTCATTCTGGTCTGACCTATATAGTTGTATATAAAATGCACTATTTATATTTAAAAAAGTGTTTCCCAGTGCTAAACCTTTCATCCAATCTCTAAATTGCTGCATTTTTAAATTCCAAAAGTCAATATAAGTAGTAGTAGTAGTGGTAAAAAAGCACTTGTGGGTTTAAGCAATCAATTTCTTTTGTACAATTCTCCTTTAAGGGGGCGTGGCAGGGAGCGTGTCTGATGCCTACATACTTTTGCTAATAGATGAATGGATACTCCAACCTGACCTTCAACAATTTAATAGTACCTTTCTATCAGTAACCACTTCAGCCACGGAAGATTTGTTTGCTAATGACCAGGCCATTTTTTGCGATATGGCACTGCGTCGCTTTAACTGACGACTGCACGGTTGTGCGATTATGTACCCAACCAAAATTGACGTCCTTTTTTTCCCACAAATAGAGCTTTCTTTTGGTGGTATTTGATCATCTCTGCAGTTTTAAACAAAAGAAGTGCGACAATTTTGAAAAAAAACATATTTTACTTTTTGCTATAATAAATATCCCAATTAAAAAAAACAAAAAAAAACAAAAAAAAAAACACATTTTTTCCTCCGATATGTATTCTTCGAAATATTTGTCTGGTAAACAGAAATCTTATATTATAAAAAGCTCATATTGATTGGTTTGCCCAAAAGTTATAGCACCTAAAAAATTGGGGATAAATTTGATTGTAATTGGTGGACAAATTGGACACTTTTGACAAATTTTTGGGACCATTGACAAATATACAGCGATCAGTGCTATAAAAATGCACTGATTATTGTATAAATGTCACTGGTAGGGAAGGGTTTAACACTAGGGGGAAATCAAGGGGTTAGCTGTGTTCCCTCACTGTGTTCTAACTGTAGCGGGATGGGGCTTGCTAGTATGAACACACAATCTGTCTCTACTCCCCTGAAAGAAACGGGATTTGTGTGTTTACATACACAGATCCTGGTTCTTGCTCTGCCACAATCTATCGCGGGTGCCCGGCGTACCCCGTCGCCATCTTCCATAAGGGAATCAGGAATCAGGAAGGGATTTGCGCTGCACTATCCCACTGGCCCCTTCTGTGTTCTGGGACCTGTGTGTCCCCCAGAAGACAGCGGGGGAGATGGAGAAGGACCCGGAAGTTGAAAAGATACCTGCAGGTGGCTCGGGTATCTATGCCTGGAAGTGGGAGCAAAATAGATGTATTAGACAGGTATATGCTCCCCCCTCCCCCTGAAAGGTGGAAAATGTGACACCGCGGGGGGGGGGGGGATTTGGAAAAGTGGAAGTTCAATTTTCGGGTGGAAATCTGTTTTATGCGGATGGAAATGTGTAATATTAATCCTGTACTGGTTAATGGTTAGAGGGAATATGGTGTCCCTCCTGTAGACTGGGTTAGAGAGGCTCCTTCACTTGGGACAGAAATATCTATCAACAAGATTCCTCAAGAGATCTACAAAGATAAATTAAGTCCCCTTTATCACACTGCTAGAATATTGTTTGTTGATGACTTGCATAGTGGACAGAATACAGAAGTTTTTGACTCTCCCATTGTGTGCCTCCTAGTTGTGCACTCCCATTGTTAAAGAGTAACTCTACTTTTGTGGTGGGAAAAAATAGCAAATAAAGAAAAATAATATAGTGCATATAATTACGACACTAATCATATTGTAATTGAATGTTATTAAAAGTTACCTTTCCTTTTCAATCTGCAGCTGCTGTAATTTTCTGAGAATCCATTGCAACATGGCTACCTAGAGGTGTTCTGTACACAGAATGTGTACTGACCACCCCCAGAAACATAATTTCCTGCTTGTGTGATTGGCTCACCAATTTTCCCAGAAGTCTGCCTAAGATACAAGACAGATTTAAGGCATCCCCTGCAACAAAAAATTTATTTTTAGAGAGATACTTTCAATAGGAACACATCTAAAGGGATGCAGGCCCAGCATATTTCCTCATTAGTGCCTTGCAGGTGCCACAGATGACAGATAATTATGAAACCACTCCCATTAGACCCACTCAGTAGAGAGGCACAGACAAACACACAGGGATTTCTTCAGAATAACAAAAGGTAGGAATCTGCAACAAAGGTTGTTAAAATCATTGCATTGTACATAGATCACCCAGAGGGCAATGTTTTTTCCTTAACAAAAGTTGAGTTACACTTTAATTGTGTTAACTTTTTGTTTCTGTCTGTCTGCTAGTATTGTGCCCACTTCACCTTGTTACTGAATTACTGTGGGATGTTATATGTTTGTTGATTAACTTATTGTTTAATTAGATTACTGTTGAATTAAGATCACTGTTAGTTGTTAGCTTTTAATTAGATTGGTGTTTGAAGTTTGCATTGTCATGCAATATCCTCAAGAGGGGAATGGCCTCCTGTGGGGTATAAAGTATGAATCTGAGTTTCAATAAACATTCCTTTGGTTCTATCCCATTCCCAACATCTTGTCTGTATACGATGCTTGGGGTAAAAAGGGATGGTATTAGCTCTCGGTTTGTCCGGAACAGTTTGAAGGGCAGGATGCCCTATTTAGCAGAAGGAAATGCCCAAACGGGGTGGCAAGCGTTTCCTTCACAACAAGTATTTATAATGTGTTTATATGCATACACAAATGCTTTTGCCTTTCATCTCTATTTTAAACTGAATGGGTTGTTTTACAATGTGAGGGTCACATATACTCAGGGATCAGCAAGGTGTCCGTACACGGACGGTGTCTGTGAGCGATCCTTGCAGGGTCAGAGGCCACTGGTCAGCTAGGCATGGCACTGCTCTTGGTTTTTAACTTTAGCGTCTATGGAAAATCTTGCTCAGCTTGACATGGCACTCCTCCTGGTTTTGAACATTGGCGTCCATGGGAAAGCTTAGTCAGCTTGACATGGCACTGCTCCCGAACGATAAGTGACAGGGACACCAAACTTTGGACGGGCACCAAAAGGGGACCCAGGATTACAACATTTCCAATGTTGGAGTCAGACAGCTTGCCTAGGTAATTTACCATATTGTAGTCCTGGGTCCCCTTAACGTGCCCCCAAGTTTGGTGTCCCTGTCACTTATGACTTGGTAGCAGTGCCGTGTCAATTCGACCAAAATTTCCCATAGACGTCAATGTTAAATGTTAAAAACCGGGAGCAGTGCCATGTCAAGCTGACCAAGATTTCCCATAGAGCTAGTGTATTTACATGCATTGAGAAGTGAAAAAAGGTATTATGTTTTACATACATGCTCTGGTCCCATTGTGTACTTAAAAGTGGGGTATACCTGTAAAGGGGGATCTATGGGGACCCTGCTCTAAATGGGGGATCTATGAGGGATCCTGGTCTGCTCTAAAGGGGGTCATGTTGGCTAAATATGTATATTCTTTGCAGGTAGAGCCTGGAGTACCTGATGGTACAGGAAAACCTGGTAGCACGGGGAATATAGGTTAAAAGATAAGACTAAAAGGGGATTTATGGGGATCCTGGCCTGCTCTAAAGGGAGATCTATGGGGACCCTGCTAATAGACAGAGTGTTTTTTGATGGTTTGGAAAATGTCCA
Organism: Lithobates pipiens; assembly: GCF_037356315.1. Lineage (NCBI taxonomy): Eukaryota > Metazoa > Chordata > Amphibia > Anura > Ranidae > Lithobates > Lithobates pipiens. Next base: position 145,044,735 of record NW_027507787.1, on the reverse strand, counting down.
CCATTCAACAGCCTTGGTCCGTGCCTATCCCTGCATATACTTGAATCCCCTTCCTCTGAAATTCCCCCTTCTCTCACATTCATCCCTCTCAGCCCCCTCGCCTCACCCACTGCACCCATCCCCTTCACATCTGACAAATTAGAATAGTTGTAAAACCTAATTTGCTATATCCCCAACCTTGCCCATCCAGGAATGAGCACAATTATGCCTGTCTACTTTTATTGTTCTACTTCAAATCTTTTGTGCAACACCTTGAAGTAACATGATACAAACGTAATGATTAATCTCATGACAACTGATTTACTAAGAATGACCAGTGCATCCACAGCCTAAAGAATAGAACAGGTAGAACTAATAAAATAATAAAATACAAAAATACATTCTGTTTTTTTGATCCTGAGGGATTTTTTTCTTGATGATATTATCCCATGACACACACTTATAGTGGCAATAAGAAAATATGCTCTTTAATGATTAATACTGCTGGGGGTCATTGTGTATAGTGACCCCTCCCTCCCTCTATATATACACCGAAATGTCAGATATGAGTGCAGCTGAGTGGAGTGCTGTGGGGACGGAGGTGAGAGTGGAATTCATTGTATTCCATCACCCAGGGATGAAGTACGCCCAAATTTCTGCTTTAAATCAGTTCTCTTTCCCTTGCAGATGTTGCTCGCCTGGATCATCGGTATTTTCCTCCTAGGCACCGTAAAAGGTAAAGGAATTTATTCATTTGCTTATTCATAATGATCACAAACAAGGTTCTTTATGATAAAGTATTCTGAATCTGAATTGATGTACATTTAAAACATTACAGATTAAGTGCAGATCTCTTACTGAATGAGATAGAAATAAGGATATTTAAAATGTATGTTTTGCCAAAACTTTTTTCTTTTAGTTTTGGATGGTATGGGGCTCTGCTAGAGAAATTTCCCCCTACTTGCTGGTAAAATTGAGTTCACTAGACAGAAAATTAGGGAAATTTGGAAAAAGGTTAGGGAAAGTGCAGATAAACTTGAAAAAAATATGCCCAGAAACTTTGGAAATGCCATAGGTTATGTTGGAAACATGCTGCAGAAGACAGAGACTGGGGACATGTCACATGAAGCTGTAGCGATCACTGCTTATGCCCCTTTATAAATCAATGCTCCCACTCTCACTACAGACTATCGGACCTGAAGGTCCTATAACAAGTGTCAAAAGCCTGCTTGTGGTCCTTGGGTTGCAAGATGGGCAGCAAGGGAGAAAGGGAAAGGCTAAAATACCTATCTGCTTTTCATTGCTTGTACGGTAAAGAAAGTGCTAGGCATGTTCTAAAAAGTCCAAAAATTTGGATTATTGAAAGATACATTCCATTGAAGTCAATGGTTTATGAGGGTCTAAAGGACCATTCAGAACAGTTCCTAGGATGATACAAGAACCTGCTCATTCGTAGCTATACTGTAATGGCAACAGCAGACATTGTGACTTTCAAACAGTTCAAATAGAATCAACCAAAATTCAAGGTGGCCCTGTTGACACCCGTCCACTGACATTCTTACATCTGCATCCAATCAGAAGCATCAACTGTTCAGATATTTTGACAGTTGTCAGAATATAATAGCCGGCAAAGGAGATTCCTTCATCCATGCTGTCTCACATAAACAGGGGGTCAATAGATATTTCTCATACAGCCTTTAGCTTGCAGTGTATAGTCAGCCTAACACCTATCTAGTCATTGACCATTTATCATAATTATTTTATGTTATACATTCTTTTATTCAGCCATCCATGAACAGTACTGATATTATTTCTTTTTTTCCAATTTGCACTTGAATAAAGAAATAAATAAAAAAAAACACATATTTAGAAAATGAAGTACTGTTCAAAGAAAGTTAAATTAGAAGAAAGATGCTTAATTCAGAAATAATTATACAGGGATGAGGATCTTAATTAGTGTCAGTCAAGTCATTCTTAAAACTCACTGGACAAATCTGAAAATAACTTTCACTTTTTAAAAGTAAATATCCATATCTTTTTGTGTTGGCTTTTTCATTATTATGGTAAAGACTAAAAAACAACATTTAAAAACTAAAACTTTTTTAGCTAGCAGCACCCCTGTGCATGATTGCCTTTCCAAAGCCAGCCGTACATGGATTAAATGTTGACCAGTTCAGCAGGGACCAGCTGAATTCTGAGCCATGTATGGGCAGGCTGGCTGACTTAGGCAAGTGGGGTTGAAGCTGTTCCTGCCAGGGGTAGACAATGATTATCGCTAGCATCTATTGCAGCCGCTAGCAATAATCACAAGAGAATCCAGCAGGCTGGCATTACTCAAGTTGATCAATCGATCAACTTGGTATATTCAGCCTGCCCATTAACGGTTTGAATCTTGGCTGGTTCCTGCTGAACCGGCCGAGATTCAAACCGTGCATGGCCAGCCTTAAACAAAAAGTGAACTGCAAGCTGGGCAAGAGTTAAATCTTTCGTTTATCTCTATTGAGAGGGCTAGTGACACACGCAGCTCCTGCACAACTGGTCAATGTCCTTTGGATTCTAATCCATAGAGTTTATCAGTGTGTCTGTGGCCAATCCTAGGTTAGGTCACAGACAACAGTCTTCTTATATTGAGCAGTAAAGTGCAGCCATACATGTCCTTAATAATATCCAAGGTGTGATTTGTCCCCCACTCGATTGCCGCTCGATCCACCTTTCTGGGGGGCTATCCTGAGTGTGACTTCTCGTAAGTCATATTGCCTGATTACTATCCCAGTCTGGTTCGTGCAGATGTGGAGTGTCTTGGAGCTACCCGAGGAGAGAAAAGGTTTTTAAAGGATCTCCATGTAGGAAGTACTCTTCCGGTGAAATATACACGATTGGCAGACTAAACCTCTGAAGAAGACCCTTGCATTCTGGGTTGAAACACGTCAGAATAATTTTCAAAAATTGTCAAAATCTTTATTACTAATGTTGCTATGAAAAATTCTTTGTCTGCAAGTGTATTTTCGGTTTTGTTTTTATTTCCTACTGGAGCTCATGTTGTTTTAACGATCATGTCATGCTTTTTGATACTATAAATAAATAATTACTTTTTTTCATTTAACATTGCATCAATTATTCTAGTTTGCTGCCTAAAAACCCCACTTTGAGGAAATGTTTCCTTTTTTTTTGTACTTTTGGGGTGAGCAGCACCTTTCCACCTCTCTTTGTGTCCCATCTTTGCTAGCGTTGAATCTTGAGCTGTTGTTAATGATGGGACATGGGAGGGTAAGGTTGTCTGTAGATAAATCAGGTGAGGTTGATAAGATGTAACGGAGATAAAAGCTCCTGAAATTACCCTGAGATTGTACCTGCAGATAGCAGAATACTGATAATCATCTGCAATGAACAAATAAGTTAATCATGATCACATAAAAAGATCACATAAAACAGCCAACACATTTAAGGGGCTAACAACGTTCCGCCTTCATCAGGACAGTAGAATTTAAAGTGTATTTGCACTTTTGTAGCCAAATTGAAATAACACTTATGCTGGTCATAGATGGATCAAAATTCAGCCAATTCAGTAGGAATATATGGCCATATTAGGTCAATGATGTTACCATCATCCCCTCCACTGTGCTACATATGGCTTCGGGACAGAATTCCATGGCTGCCACTGATTGGACCTGTGACCTGTTATCATGTGAAAGTTTTCTGCGGGTTTGGGCCGAACTAAGAAAATGTGCAGTTTGTGCTACCTATAGACACAAAACGATTGTGCCTAGAGTTGCACAGAGTTGCTGGTTGAAGGTGATCGTGCATGTTAGAGGTCCTTAAGCACCCACGGGCTTCTGATGCAGTTTTAGGTGGCCTTTTGGGTGGTCTGACCCTGACCCTGAATGTTACTAAACAGAGCGCATTGGGAGTCTCTCCTAACTGATGTCTCTTTGTGCCTCCCTTCAGGTGGTGAGGTGTGTTATGACAGGCTTGGATGTTTCTCGGATGCCTGGCCCTATTCAGGTTCTCTTCAGAGACCCTCTGCCAAGTTACCCTGGTCCCCAGAGAAGATCAACGTCCGATTCTTCCTCTACACTAGAAGCAACCAGAACAGCTACCAAGTGAGAAATTCAATTCTGCCATTTTTTTCTGTAAACTTATTAGGATCAGTTCTTGCTAAAGTGATAATTAGTTATTCTAAATGTCCTCACTTTCTGTTTCACTGAAAATGGACAGTATTGCAAATAGAGAGGGTGAATCTCCCTAGTGGAGATAACGGGACTTTTTACCTTATCCCTTTCGGGTGATATTTCCACAATGTACCATGTTCAATATTCCACAATATAATATACATTATATTATATATACTGTGTTTATTTTTCTGTCTCTACCATTCAGGTGATCAGTGCTGTTAATCCTTCCACCATCTCCTCCTCCAACTTCAGCACCTCCAGGAAGACCCGCTTTGTCATCCATGGCTTCACCAGTAGTGGAGAGGCTTCTTGGCTATCTGAAACCTGCAGAGTAAGTGGACCTCCTTCAAAGTCATTGCCATCTCTACTGTTAATGTCGAACTCATTTTAAGTTTTTAATATTTTTTTTTTCTTGTTGCTGTCTGTGACTTCATTGGGGGGCCTCCCCCTATCACTTTACCCTTGTGACCCCAGGATGGGAATTGAGGGGAGTGGAGGTCAATGGAAAACAAGCCAAGTCCAATATCATTAATTCTAATTTAATTTATGAGAGACTAGAAAAGGATTAGAGAATTTATAATGGTTTTATTGCTTTCTGTGTTCCCTTTGGGGGTATTTTGTAATGGCAGGAAGTAATAGGAAATTGCTCTGGTGGTAACAAAGACAAAAAAAAAACAAATTTTTAAGCAATAATAAGGTTACCAGAAATCATGGACTTTATAAGTATAAAGACTTGAGTGTATAAACAATTACGAAACAATTACGAAACCAACTTTACTGATACATCATTAAAACACTGATCTCAGTGAAAAGGTCTATATATCCTTCAATTAATAACTTAGCTCAACAAAGAGCAGCTTCTTCAGGAGATTCTTTGGGTGCTGATTCAGCATATAGATTTAAAAAATATTTAGCATTAATGTACCTTTAGTAGAGTGGGGAAGGGTTCTTCTTTTTTTCTTGTCTCAATGACAACCATCCTCCTTGTTTCTTGTATGGGTGTCACATGGACAGGAAGTGGAGGAATACCTCTCAAACTTAACAGAAACATTAACTCTTGACCACTCTGTTCAATACTGAAAGAAGAAGAGATGATATAAAATGTAGAAAAAAATATAACTGAGGTCACAGAAGCCCAATACACACACATGTCTACTGGTAATGTTTGGATAGCTCTCATTAGCATGTAGCATGCATATTTTCCTGGTTGTCAGCCCCTTATATCTGGCTGTACTTTAGTTCATGATACTACAGCCTTCAACAAATAGGAACCATAAACGGACAAAATTTAAACTATAAAATATAAACCTTGATATCCAAAGTCTCTCATCCTCAGAAGATAAGGTGTAGAAGACCCTGTTGCTTGAACATGTCTGTGTTTGATTCATCAACAGTATGCTGAAAATTACCAAACAACCTGAACCTGAGTCCAAACAGTATTGAAGTCAATGAAGAGAGAATTCAGGGAGGCTTTTGGGTAATCTAAAAGACTGCCATGGCCTCTGTGAGATCTGTGGTGATCCAAAGGAGCCTTATTGACAGCTTAGCCACTGATTGGCCTGAATTCCCAAAACACTTTGACAGGTACCATTCCCCACTTCTGGAGACGGCGCCGCAGCCCTGTCTCTCGGAAATTCGGCCCCCCTCCTCCTTCCTCCACCGCCGAGCCAATTAGAAACACGCTTTGCACATGCACAATAGGGTACCGCCTGTGAAGCTGAAAGGCTTCATTGCCGGATTCCCTTACCAGGAATGGCGGTGGCTGCACCCGACAGCCAATCCGAAGATTGGCTGGGGTGTCGACATTGTAGGATTCCTGGACAGGTAAGTGTCCTAATATTAAAAGTCAGCAGCTGCAGTATTTGTAGCTGCTGACTCTTAATTTTTCGTAAAATCAATAGCTTTGCTAGGAACACATGTGGAACACAGGAGCCCTTTAAGAGTCTTTGTTAACTTCTGAAAGCCCATCCTTAGGGTTAGAGACATTTAAAAGAATACCAATGGCTTCATTATGGCAGGTTCCAAAATGGTGACTGAAGAATTTAATCTGATTGCAGCAGTCCCTACAGCAGTTCCTAGAGCAGTGACAATATTATAGTTGCTGGGTTCTAGCTTTTTAGAACTTATCCTGTAAAAGACAGAATGAATTTGCCATTTTCCCAAGCATTAACAGCAACCCTAGCATTGTATGAAGCTAGGTTCCTATGCCCTAATATAGAGGGTATCTATCCCTGAAGTACAATACTCAAGAACCCACAAGGGGAACAAAAGGATGAGCACTTGGAGCATGGGAGCCAAGCACCCCACACTAGCACAGATGTAACCAGCACATGGAGGCCCTGTACAAGGCAGGAGGCTGGGGAGGAGTAGACATGCACCCAGGAAAACTGGCTGTAGAATTTTAGACCCTTATAGAGGTGGGGGCTAGGGCGGATTGCAAAAGGATTTTTAGGCCAGGCCAAGAGTTACCTGAGTAAGGCTATTTCCCTGGATGACCCCAAGAGAAGTGTACCTGTGGAGGAGGTGGCTACAGTAAGCCCAGTCCTGTCAGTACTAATGTCCCTGGATGGAATGAGAGATGGAGGGAGATGGCTGCTTAAAATTCTGCATATGCTTTCACATGTGACTACTGCAAACCATCCACTAAATGTAATTCCCTATGTATTGTCAGTAGTGACAGTAGTGTCAGTGTAGTGACTCTGGAATGTATGTTGATGTGATGTGACTGTTATGCCATCCCCTGAATTCCATTAGTAAAGTGCAGCAAATTTACTAATTTGTGTGGAAATTCCTTCCTTGGCCTATAAAGGTCAATGGCCAGGATCATCTTGTGGTACTGAGTGGGGCACCCTATGGCAGAGGGTTCAGCCTTAGCAGTAGGAACAGTGTTTTAGCAGGACAGGATCTGGGGTAGGGACTTGTGGTCTTGGTGACAATTCTAGCCAACCACAAAGCCCCTCTGCATTGTCTGTTTCAATGCAGCTAGGGCCTGAAAGAGGTTGATACTGGTAAACATGTGTCCTTGGCAGTTCATTTGGAACCTCCCTCCCCCACCTTTGTGGCAATAACAGAATCCAATCTTCTGAGAGGGCTTTTTACAAGATCTGTGTGTATCCGTGGGAATTTATGTAATTCAACCAAAAGAACATTTGTAAGGTCAGATCAGCTCGCAATCAGATTTCTAATTCAGTCATTTAGCAGGGTGGAGGTCAGGGCTTTGTTCAGGGCACTCGAGTTCCTCTACACTAAACTAGTCAAACTATGTCTTGTACAGAAAGACTTTGTACACAGGGGCACCGTTATCACAAGGATGGAAGAGCAGAATTGTCTAAAATGTCTTTGTATGATGTGTTACTAACAGTATTCTTCACATGCGTGCTATGTTAAAGTATAGGTGGGAGGGTCAGGCGTTCACATATGTTTGGCCATATTGTGTACATTAGAGGAAGAAAGTGTAACAGACTCTGTTTCTGCTGCTCAGACCCTGTTTCAGGTTGAAGATGTGAACTGCATTGCCGTAGACTGGGGCGGAGGATCCCGCACTACTTATTCCCAGGCCGCTAACAATATCCGCCTTGTGGGGGCAGAAATTGCCTATTTTATTAACTATTTATTGGTAAGTTTGTGAAGGTTCTTATATTTCCAAGTTAGTATATGTTTAATAGTAGTTGGCCACATTCAACTGGACTTGTTCTGTGATTTTGAAGATGTTTCATTGCTTCCTAATGAGTGTTTATGATTTAACAACAGTTCAAACCCTTAGGCCGTATTCAGACTGCTACGACACGATAGTCGTACGACTGTGGATCCAACTTTGCCCTGCGACTTGAAGTCCAACATCCGTCCGACTTCAATGAACTTTAACCCCAACAATGCCTGGTACTTTGTGTCTGATATGAATCTTTAGGGGAAACTCCAAACCAAATTAATTTTTTTTAAAAAAAAATGGCATGGGTTCCCCCTCCAAGACCATACCAGAACCTTATCTGAGCACACAGCCCGGAAGGTCAGGAAAATGGAGTGGACGAGCGAGCCCCCCCTTCCTAGACCATACTTGGCCATATGCCCTCCACATGGGGGGGTTGGTTCTTTGGAGCAGGGGAGCCCTGTGCCCCCCACCCGAAAGCACCTTGCCTCCATGTTGATGGGAACAAGGGCCTCTTCCCGACCCTGGCTGTTGGTTGTACCGGGCTGCGGGTGCGGGGCTTATCATAATCTGAAAGCCCCCTTTAACAAGGGGCCCCCAGATCTCGGCCCTCCACCTTATGTGAATAAGTATGGGGTACATTGTACCCCTACCAATTCACCTAAAAAAGTGTCAAAAATAAAAAACAGGACACAGGTTTTTAAAATAATTTATTAAGGCAGCTCTGACGTCTCTTCCTTTTTCTTCTCCCTCTGCTGATGCCTTCTGCATCTGCCGGTTCTTCTCCCCTCTCCGGTTCTTCTCCGCTGATGTCTTCTAGCCCTCTATGGTTCTTCTTCCTCTGTCTTCTTCCTCTGCTAGGTCTCCTCTCAGTGCTGTCTTCTCCCTCTGTTCTTCCTTCGATGTTGACTCTGCGCTCTCTCCCGCACCAATGCTGGGTGCGCAGTGTGCCACTACTTATATTGGCATGGGGCTTGGTCACTGGGTGACATCATCCTGAGGCCCCTCCCCTTATGACATCACTGCCCCATCATGCAGGGCAGTGATGTCATAATGGGACGGGGCCTCCAGTGATGTCACCTGTTACCCCACTCCATGCCAATATAAGTAGTGAGGTTCTGGGTAAAGTTTAGATTTTACAAATTGGCAGAAAGCTTTGCAAAACTGGTTGCCAATCGAATCTGGGGAGATTTGCTAATCCTTAATTTTATTACTATTAGCGGCAAATGTTCTTGAAATGAAATAAGCTGTTTTTTTTTAGAACGCTTTTATACCTTTTCATATTTCTAATTTCTTATTAGGAAAACCTTAGATATTCTCCTTCAAATGTCCATGTGATTGGACACAGTCTGGGGTCACATGCTGCTGGAGAGGCCGGAAAGAGAATGAAAGGCATTAGCCGAATCACAGGTGACAACTGACGGGAGGGGGGGCTAACTAAAGTGTAAACCCTTTACATTTTAATGTTCTGTCGTGGTATTTTGACCTTAATGCATGCCTTGTAGCATTTTTTAACCAAAATTCACAGTATGTTCATCAGGCTTAGCTGTAGCCAGGGTGTCTGGGCACCTATCACTTTAATCCAAATATGGTCCTAGGACTCCACAAATGGAACCCAACAGAATCAATAATATAACGGTGAGCGTCACCACAAAAACCTACTCATCCAACAAGCAAAAGAAATGTAGTTGGGCACCTACCATAGTTGTGGGTTGAAATGCATTGTACCATAACCCAAGGCCACATTAAAGCATATCTAAACCCAAAAGGAAAAAAATGCAGCTGACCAGTCATGGGTGGTGGCTGCATTTATTTTTTATTTTTCCAGGATAAGAAAATTAACACTTACTGATAGCTTAAAAGATAACATAAAAACCTTCTGTTCTCTGTGTAAAATACTAATCTCAACAGCCCTCTTGTTATATTGATGAAAAAAGGTAGACATGTTTGAAGTCCAGATTAAAAATGTCTGGCAGCACACTGTCCAATGCTTGTAATGTATTATTACTTTCAAAGATTTTTGTTTTCACAAGTAGCATTTTTACAAAAGAGAATAGAAAAGCAAAGGCAAAGTAGGGATGTTTGGAATATAAAATCATGAGCAAACATATCAAAAACAAGAGATGGTTGTATAGGTTATAACTAATGACTGAAAATTGCTAATTATGTATCTCTGAAGAACTATCAGACTTGTAGTAAATCCGCCCCAGGCAGCAACAATTGCCTTGTGTTAGTGGCTCTTAAGCTTGGAGGCATAAACCCCCTTTGGGAGTGGGGAGGGAGGGATAGGGCATCGACTCCACCGGAACCCCCAATGGGATCAATCTGTGCCATCCAAACTGGGTAGGAGCGTACCCTCCAAATTGGATGGTATACCCCTACCCATTCTCCTCTAAAAAAAGGTGTTTGCTAGGTGAGAGCCCTAGTATGTTTCCAGTAAATAGATAGAGGTTAGAAGGCTATAAAGAGAGGAGAAATAGAGTAAAATGCAGGGAAGGGAGGGGAAGGAAGGAGAGTCATTCACCGCAAATTTGGGCTAAACCCTGGGGGTGTTCAGCACCCGGGATGATAGAGATTTCTACAACTTGAGCACAAGGTTCCCAGATAGTTTCAAACTTATAAGCCGTGTCTGACAGGATAGTAGCTACTTTCTGTTTGACTGCGTTTATTGAGACTGACGGTTGTTTCCAGGCATTACCTATGGTTAGTTTGGTGCCTAAGAGTATGAATTGTATACATTCTCAGTTATATTATATATATATATATCTGGGATACGTGAGTTCAGTAGAGCGACCTCTGGAGACCTGGGGATCTTGCATCCCGTGATCCTTCGAATAAGGTTAAGAAAAATTCTCCAGAAAGATCTGATTCTAAGGCATTCCCATTATATGTAGGCTAACGTGGCTATTACTTGGCAGCCCCAAAAGCCTAGGTGATCCGCTGAGGGATAAATTGTTGCTAGTCTGGCGGGGGTCATATACCACAGAGTCATGATTTTTAGCAGGGCTGGACTGGCCTACTGGGATATCGGGAGATTTCCCGGTAGGCTGCCTGCCCTGGGGCTGCTTTTAGTTGCGGCTGCATATATTGGTCTCCTCTCTCCTCCTATGGATAACACGGAGCGGGCTGGCTCTGTGTTCAGTGGCCGCGCTGTAACACAGTCCTGCCCCCCCAGGCTTACTTGTGTGATAGGCGTTGATTCTATCTACTATCACACGAGCAGGTCTGGGGGGAGGGACTGTGTTACAGCACGACCAGCCAGCTCCGTGTTATCCATAGGAGGAGATGCCGTCCGTACAGCCCCGTGTGCCTGTATAGGAGGATCGGGGGGGGGGGGGGCTGCATATAGAGGAAATGAGCTTTCTATATTCCTCTAAGCAGCCTCTCAATGCTTGCAGGAGTGAGAGGAGGAGAATCTAGCATTCAGCGGCTGCATGTAGGAATATAGAAAGCTAATTTCCTCTATATGCAGTCCACCCCCCCCAGTTCTCTCCAGCCCTGTTCTTTCTGCCCCCCCTGCTCTCCACTCCCCCCAGTGCTCTCCCCTCAGTGCTCTTCCCCCCCGCAGTGCTCTTTCCCCCCTCAGTGCTCTTCCCCCAGTACTCTCCTCCCCAGTGCTCTACCCCCAGTGCTTCTCCCCCAGTGCTTCTCCCCCCCAGTTCTCTCCCCCCCAGCGCTCTCCCCCCAGTGCTCCCCCAGTGCTATCCCCCCAGTGCTCTCCCCCCCAGCGCTCTCCCCCCCAGTGCTCTCCCCCCGGTACTCTTCCTCAGTGCTCTCCCCCTTAGTGCTCTTCCCCCCAGTACTCTCCCCTCAGTGCTCTCCCCCCCAGTACTCTCCCCCCAGTGCTCCCCCCATGCTCTCCCCCAGTGCTCCCCCTCAGGGCTCTCCCCCCAGTGCTCCCCCTCAGTGCTCTCCCCCCAGTGCTCTCCCCTCAGTGCTCTCACCCCAGTGCTCCCCCTCCAGTGCTCTCCCCCCAGTGCTCCCCCCCAGTGCACTCCCCCCAGCACTCTCCCCCCCAATACTTTCCCCTTAGTGTTCTCCCCCCAGTGCTCCTCCCATGCTCTCCCCCCAGTGCTCCCCCTCCAGTGCTCTCCCCCCAGTGCTCCCCCCCAGTGCACTCCCCCCAGCACTCTCCCCCCCAATACTTTCCCCTCAGTGTTCTCCCCCCAGTGCTCCTCCCATGCTCTCCCCCCAGCGCTCCCCCCCAGTGCTCTCCCCTAGTGCTCCCCCCAGTGCTCTCCCCCAGTGCCCCCCCAGTGTTCTCCCCTCCCCCAGTGCTCTCCTCCCCATTCTTTCTCACCGCCCAGTGCTCTCCAGCTCTTCCCATCACTCTCCAGCCCCCACCCTAGTGCTCTCCAGCCCCCCATTCTCCCCACCCCTGTTCTTTCTAGCCCCCTGGTGCTCTCAAGCTCCACCCATCGCTCTCCAGCCCCCCGTGCTCTCCACCGCCTTTTTGGCTCCCCCCAGGGCTCTCCACTCCCCACCCCTTTACTCTCAACTCCCCCCTGCATTTTTCCCCCACCCATGTGCTCTCCAAACCTGCCAGTGCTCTTCACCCCCCCATAGTGCTCTCCAGTCCCCCGTGCTTTCCACCCCTGTTCTTTCTGGCCCCCACTGGTGCACTCAAGCTTCCCCCCATTGCTCTCCACTCCCCCCTGCTCTTTGTACCCCCCAGTACTCTCCAGCCCCCGTGCTCTCCACCCCTGTTTTTCTGCCCCACCCAGTGCTCTTCGCCACCCCACACTCTTAGCCCTCCCAGTGCTCTCAGCCTACTGTGCTCTCCACCCCTGTTCTTTGTTGCCCCCCCCAGTGCTCTCAAGTTCCACCCAGAGCTCCCCGCTCCCCCCTGCTCTTTCCCCCACCCATGTGTTCTCCAACCCCGCCAATACTCTCTGCTCCCCCTTCTCTCCAGCTCCCACCCAGTGCTTTCCACTTCCCCAGGACCAGAAGACAGTCTGACTGGGGCCGGAAAATGAGGATGGCTGAAGGTGCAGGTGGCCAGGGACCACTCCATCTCACAGCAAACAGATCCTCTGGAAGAAGCACCGTCCCCATCCAAAACGAGAACAGACCCTGCCTGCTGCTTTCCATCATGGATATCCTGCTGGTATGCAAGGTACCATACCGAGCATAAACAACACACCTTCCCACAGACAGGGACTGCAGACTGGGACATGGGGCACAGGAGGGGCTGCAATGATGGGCACAGTGAGGCTGCATTCATGGGCACAGTGAGACTGCATTCACGGCACAGTAAAGCTGCATTTGATAGGCACAGTGAGGCTGCATTGCAATACGCTCGTCAACAAATGTGCTTTAAAATGTATGGTTTTCGCTTTCCTGAACAAGAAAATAATGACTTTATGCTGTTGGGCCGGTATAATAATGCTGTGGGGCTGGTATGACATTTTTTCTAGGGCTGGTTTTTATTCCCAGTCCAGCCCTGATTTTTAGGCTCCTCTCCATTAGAGATATGCTGAGAATGCCCTTAAATGAAGTGGAAAAAGCAGAGTGCCATGTCTCCAGGTTCCATTTAAATTTAAAATCTTCTTCCTAGGCTAACATATACAAGGATTTCTGTGACGGCTGGGAAAGTGATGCGTAAATTACCAAAATGTCACCCCTCTCCTCCATGGCTTGACCGCACCAAAGCTCATAGGTTGTGAATTTGGAGGGTTTCGGTTTATCCTACCAGATGCTGTGGAGGAAATTTGAGATTTGTCTGAACCTGAATAGTTTAGATTGGGGGAGTTCAAGTTTGTGCTAGTGAAGAGGAGCCTATTTATGTATAGAAGTGTCCTATTCAGCCTTTATGTCCACACCTGGAGGAAAGTTCGGATTATAAAAGAGGTGTGCTGGAAATTCATGTCTGAAATGAGAGATGAGTCGTCCCTTAACTTGTCCCACAAAGCAAAGGAGTGAGAGAGTGTAGGGGCCAGGATAGTTGGGTGGGTTCTAGGTGAGCTCCAGAGGAGAAAGTCTAATGTGTTTTGCGGTGTAGCCTGGCATTCTATCTGGACCCAATATGGTTTTTCACATTAAGAGTAGATTGTGGATAGCTGGGCTAGTCTGGAAGCTTGATAGTTTCTGTGTAAATGAGGTAGTCTCTGCCCTCTTTGTTTACGGGACAGGTAGAGGGTCTGTTGTTGGATCCTATATCCGGAGCCTCCCCAGATAAATTTAAGTATTTTGCTTTGAAAGGACCTGAAGTGGTCCCTTCTGACTTGAATGGGCAGAGAGCAGAAAAGGTATAGTAATTTAGATAGCACTGTCATTTTGATGGCATTTATTCTCCCTATCCACAAGAGGTTTTGTTTGGACCATGTTTGTGGTACATAGGAGGGTAATGACTAGAGTATAACGTGTCACATTTAGAAAAGTGAAACCGTCTCCGGGTCTAGGGAGATGTTTAGGACTTGAGATTTGTTATAGTTGACTTAAAGGCCAGAAAATGTTCACAAAAGAAGTAAGAGTCCGACAGAGGTTGGGGAGAGAGGTGGTAGGTGAGGTAATGCATAAAATCAAGTCATCTGCGAAAAGATTGCATTTGTCGGTTTGGGGGCCACATGAAATCCCTTTGATGTTGGGATTTTCTCGTATTGCTATTGCAAGAGTCTGGGGGGCTATGTCGAAAATTAGTGGTGATAAAAGCCCTGTATTAGGGCTGTGGGGCAGGAATAAAGGGCCCTCATGATGCCCAGGGAGAGTTGACCAAATCCTCAATGCTCCAACAGCGTTAGAATATATGGCCAGGATACTGAATCAAACGCTTTCTGTATATCGAGGGAAAGCAGTAAACCCTGTTGTTTAGTGCCTCTTGGCCAATTGGATTGTAGGATGGATATTATATCTATGGCCCTTCTGGTTTGGTCCGGGCCTTGTCTCCCTGGGATGAATCCCACCTGGTCCTTATGAATATAGGAACTTATGAAAGAAGCTAGTCAGTCAGCTAGGATTTTAGTGAGGATTTTCAGATCGTTATTTATGAGTGATATTGGGTGGTAATTTCCAACCTTGTCAGGGTTCTTATCAGATTTTAGGATCACAGTAATGAAAGCTGTATTAAGGCTGGGGCTTAGGGGGTCCCCAGACATTTTGGCATTTAAGAATCATCTGGGACAGGGGTTGAGCCTCTTTTCAGGTTTTTAATGACCTTCAAAATTTCCTCTACAGTGATGTTTTTTTCCAGAATAATTTTATGTTTATCAGTGAGTACGGGGATTGGGAGGGTTTCGAGGAACTGAGATATGGTGTCTTTGTTGCCCTGCGATGGAGCACTATATAGCTTGTCGTAAAAATCTCTGATGGCTGCCAGGATTTTGGTGGGGTCAGATGTGGTGAACTGTCCATGGGTTTGAATCTTGGGGAGAGAATGAACCCCTGCCCTGGGGAAAGGTTTGGTGGGCAGCATTGGTATAAGTTTATGCTTCTAGGTATAAAATTTAGCACCACTCTAGCGAATTTGCCTTCTGGGCTCATGCCATGAGAGCAAGGTTCAGCTCCAGCCTAGCTGCATCTAATTGGGTGATAGGAAAACCCAAGGGATCCTTTTTTTCAGTTGAAAATATTCTAGTAGGGCTTTGTTGATCTTGGTGACCCGAATGGCGGTCAGATAAAATGGACCCATTAAGCCTCCACTGTGTGCGTTTGGGGTGGAGAGAATTTTTAACTAGAGATACAGTCATTATTGAGTGATCTGAGAGTGTGGTGTCTATAATTTTTGAGCTGAAGACACTGGGCAGTTGGTGTGTGGCTATCAGAATGTGGTCAATCCTTGCATAAGAATGGTGGGGGCTAGAGCAATTAGTATAGTCCCTCTTCAATGTGTTCATCTCTCGCCAAACATCCGGCAGATGCTAGCTATTTTAAGGCTAACCCTAGTGGGATGGGTCAAAAGTGCCTTGGATGGATTAGACTTGTCCAATACTTGATCAAAAGCTTTGTTAGAGTCCCCTCCTAGAATGGAAGCATAGCCAAAAAGAGAATAAGTGGCCTTCTATGAACCCTTTAACTAAAATAAATCTGTCCTCTGGGTCTTTATAATCAGCCTGCCAGGTGAAATTACAAGTTTTGGAGAATAATATAGCGACACCCTTAGACTTTCCTTCTGCCTGCACTGGGTAGAACAAGGGATAATGATGGTAGAGAAATTTGTGGCTGTACCGTTGAGGGAAATGAGTCTCCTGTATCATAAGGATATCTAGCTTGAGAGATTGTTAATTATCGAAAATCTTTCTTTTTTTAATCAGGGAGTTCAGGCCTTGAACATTGTGTGTGGCTAAATTGAGTGTGGGTCTTGTGGGTCTTGTAGCATTTGCCATGGAGCAGGTGTATGTGGATACTGTCGTACACTGCGCCACCTTAAGAAGGACACTGTCGCAGTAATGAAGGACATAGAGAAAATAGAAGACCTGACTGCGGCATTACGGGATAGGTCAGAGGAACACAAGTCCAGAGGGATTCACTGGGATCTCTTCAGCTTCTCAGATGAATTCCTCCAATATATCTAATTAAGATTCATCGACAGAAGTTCCCATTGCCTGATTGGTGCTGTTGATGCCCTCTCCTGGGAGGTGACCCCTCCATCCCTTCATCCCCAACCCCCATCCGCCCCCCCCCCCCCCTGTACCCACCTTTTTTTTTTCTTCTCTTCTTTTTACCCCTTCCTACCTCTCCCTCACTCTTTCTTTTGCTTCTTTTCTAAAACCCCATACACACATATAACATGAGGTCAAACCTAAGGAGTTTCAATTTGTATGCACTCAGGCAAGCCCCTGCACTACATGGTTTTGGTAAATCTGAAGGAAAAAATCAGCATATGGGGCTTTAGTCTCTTAAAATAAATAGTTGAAAATATGGTGTGTACAAGACAGCGTTCTCTACCCATTTTAGACTTCCCTCTATGACGTGATAGATTTCCCTGGCAAGTTAGGGTAATTCCCCCTCGAACGAGCCCACCTTCGGTATAACCTGCTTGAGGGGTTTCATACATATACTGTAGATAAGAATGTTTTATATTTTTTATTGCCTTCAACATTTGTTTCAATCTTCCACAATACAGTACGAAGTACTGGTTGTACCTCACAAGCTTGACATTGATTGTTTGTTCTGAGAAGTTGCTTTTTCATTGTACCTTTGACACATCTTTAAATAAAAAATAAAAAAACAAGAACCCTGTACCATTTTGTAGAAATGAAGGACCAGCCAACTTGACGACCTCACATGTGGGTATTTTGAGTTAGACCTGGTGAATGACTGAGAACAAAGTATACATTAATTTCCCCGGAGTGTAAAGATGTACAGTAAAAACCCCAAGATACTAATCAGGTTGTCTTTAAGCCAAAAAAGAACTCACTGCCTGTTAGACCCATCAGCTTATTGTGACTATCATGTCCAAGAGGCCTTTTAAGAGAACATAAACTTAGTAGTACAGTTATCTGGCCACCTAAGAAAAATAAAAAAAGGGAGAACATAGCAAAACTAGGAAACAGAAAAAAAAAACAAAAAAAAACATTTTTGGGGGGACATCCGTGATGGACTCCAGTAAACCTCTGATACTAAAATTGTATTTCTAGATCTGTTTTCTAGCTCGTTGATCCTAGAAATGGCTGAATTTAGCCTGTCTTGTAGGATCTGAATATCGTCAGAGTTTTGGTTAGTGGCTGCTACCGTTATGTCCAGTTTGTTCTCAATGGCCTCCACCCTGGATCCCAGGTTATGGAAGTTGGTCTTAATATCCCCTGTTATTTTTGCCGCTTTGGAGGCTAAGACCCTCTCCAGCAATTCTGAAAGCTTAAGATATTGGTTTCCTGCCTGGATGTAAGTGTCCTGAGCAGGGACGGAGACCCCCTGGTGTGTTGCAAAAGAAGGCCCAGCCCGAGAAAAGGCACTGTCCCCAAAACCACAACCTAGCAGTGATTCAGTGGATGCCAGGGAGGATGTCAGAAGTTGTTGGTTGCTGTTCTGGCCAGCCGGAGTGTATGTGAGGGAAGCAGGGCTGATCACTTGCCTGCATTTTGTCTGTCCCTCCATGCCTGGTACATGCTGCTGGGCCGCGGTGGCCATCTTGGTACTCCCAGTCAGCGCTGCCATCTCAAATTGCGACTCAAGGTCGTTGCGGGCTGAGCTCCTGACATATGGGGGGTGTCCCCAGAGGATTAGGGGTCCAGATCGCCGGGTGTAGCGTGTATTCTGCGGGTTGCTGTGGGTACTGTCTGGGCTGGGTGGTACAGAGCTCCAGGCTCAAGTGGCCATCTTGGAAAATCCACACATGTGCATGCCTTGTAATGTATTATTAATCCAGGACAAGTTGCATGATGCCCCACCTAGGACCTTCTCCTCCCCCCCCCCCCCCCCCAATGTTCTGATTAAGCCCAGTGGTGGGTTAAAAGGGTCAGTTAGGAGGCCACAAACCCAAGGTGATTGATAAAATAAAGTATTACAAACATTGGACTTTGTGTGCTCTTTGATGTTTTTCTCTGGATGCCTTATAGTTCAGGGCAACAACAAGCCTTTGCGTGACATTTGCTAAGGGAGCCAAGGGAGTGATCCATTATAGAGGACTAGCGATAAATGGAAAAACTTGACTTCTATATGTTTCCAGGCTGTGTGACAAGCATAGCTGCACCCATAGATACAGTGGCACCGTGAGCGTAGCCACCCTGTGACACAAAGTGTGTCAATCACAGCATTACCAGATGAAAATAAAGTTAAAATAGAAGACTGGAAATAAAGTTAAAAAAGCTTGAAAAAAATAAATGTATTGCAGTCACCACTTCTGAGGACTGGTGAGATGTAATATATTACATATTTTTGTCTTTGGTTTAGATATCTTTTAACCTTGTCTGATTCACCACAGGCTATTATCTTGTCCCTTGATATAAAGTTCCACATTGCATGGCTTCACTGACTGTCTGGTATGTGTGTTGGGTGGCAGTTGGTGTATGCACACACTGTGCCAGTTGCCCAATGCTTGGTCATGGCTTTCCAACCAACAGTGCCTACATTTCCTTATTGTTCACTTTTACTGGTGACATATCTACAGTCAAAAAAATATCAAACTTTTGATGCTTTCATTTTGCACAGTTGTTACTGGGGTGTAGTATACTACTGTGGCTGGTGGAAAGGTCTGATGTAACCCTTAGTAGAAGATAATGTGTCCTCAGGGGTGGGGTCTCATGGATCAGAGGGACTGTACAGCCCAATAGATGGGGATGTTAATAAGGAAATGTGCTGAAATCTCATATTGTATGCTTCTTATCTGGGCAGGTCTGGATCCTGCTGAGCCGTACTTCCAGGACACACCCGCGGAGGTCAGGTTGGATCTGACAGATGCTACATTCGTTGATGTCATCCATACCGATGCCGGAGGTATCCTGAGCAACTTGGGTCAGTATTACTGAACAATAATTTAATAATTATATTATATAATATTATATTAATATTAAAAATAAAAATAGGATAATGTGCGTGTAGAGAATGTAATTCCTGTGCATACAAATCATCAGTGGCCACTCAATTTCAAAAGAGGAGTGCCATGGGCACCAGAAAAATCGACTATGATGGGGGATGCAGTGGTGACAGGATCTTGGACCCATTATAACTGGAGAACAGCACAGTAGGAAGTAGCAGTAGCAATAGTAATAGATTAGTAACAGTAGTAGTTGTAGATAGTAGTAGTAGTAATACTAGAAGTAGAAGAATAGTTGTAGATAGTAGGTAAAAGTAGAAGAGTAGTAGGTAGTATGAAGTAGTAGTAGGTAGAAGGTAGTAGTTGTACAGTAGTAGTACAGTAGTAGTAGTACTAGTAGTAGTAGTAGTAGAGTAGTAGTAGGTAGTAGTAGTGATAGAGAAATAGTAGGTAGTAGTAGTGTGCTGTTCAGTAATTGCAGACTATGGTAAAAGTTCGCTTCCACCAATGAGTTTACCCTACCTTTACATCCCACCTTCTTATACAAATGTATCCTGCATGTGTTACATTGTACTGCCATGAAAATGTATCTTGCAGGTTTGGGGATGAGTCAGGTCATCGGTCATGTGGATTTCTTCCCCAATGGTGGTGTGGAAATGCCTGAATGTCAGTCCTACAGAAATGTTGAAATTACCAAAGAAGAAATCTTAAATGATCCAAGTAAGTCATTGGCATATATTAACAGGTCTTTAACATGCAGAGTACACATAATGGATTAATGCTGGTAGTGGCACCATGCTTTGAGGGTCAGTCCACTCAGAACTGGTATGTCAGTGTTTGGTAGGTGCTGGAAACCAATAACAGTCTGTATCTCTCGGAGATTCCATTAGTGAGATCCCTGTGCTGTGTTCTTAGCTTTGCACACCTACTGTGCCTATTGTGAGTAGATTCCACCATTTTAGAACTGCGTTCCTGGCACTGCACACTTGCTGTACCCATTATGAGGGACTCCTATCATCCCTAAGCTGAGTTCCCAGATCTGCCCACCTGTTGTGCCCATTGGGAGGGGTTCCCACCATCCCTGTGCTGAGTTCCCAGACAGTGGTGGACCCATGCATTAAGGGCGCATGGGGGCCACCCCCTCTCTCCTGCCACCCCTCTATGACCAATGGATAGATTCATGCATTGCATGAATCTATTTATGGCCACCGCTGCCACCCCCTATTCAGGCGCCCGGCCCCTTTTTGGAGGACAAGCCAGGGTAAGTCCCGGGCAGATGGAGAGCAGGTGGGGGTCACACTGGGGGCATTCAAGGGCACACTGGCAGCATTTAATGGGCACACTGGCAACATTTGATGGACACACTGGCAACATATGATGGGCACACTGGCAGCATTTGATGGGGACACTGGCAGTGTCTGATGGCACAGTGGCCGCGTTTGATGGGCACAGTGGCTGCGTTTGATGGCACAGTGGCAGCATTTAATGGGCACAGCGGCAGCATTTGGTACAATCGCAATTGATGGCACAGTGGCAGCATTTGGTGGCACAGTGGCAGCGTTTGATGGGCACAGTGGCAGCAATTGATGGGCACAGTGGCTGCAACTGATGGCACAGAGGCAGCATTTGAGGGCACAGGGGCAGCATTTGATGGCACAGTGGCAGTGCTTGATGTGCACAGTGGCTGCAATTGATGGCACAGTGGCAGCATTTGAGAGAACAGTGGCAGCATTTGATGGCACAGTGGCAGTGTTTGATGGCACAGTGGCAGTGTTTGATGGGCACAGTGGCTGCAATTGATTTTTTATTTTTTTTATTTTGGCGCCCCTCCCCCCCCCAAAAAAATTTTTTTATCTTCCTCCTGCTTCTTCTCCCTTTCTTGTCCCTCCCCCCACCTTTATTTTTTCTCATGTTATGGTCAGGGGAGCTCCACCACTTTTTGTACCATGGATCTTGTTCATCTTATACTGCAACAGGCCATCATAGGTCGATAGTTTTCCAGATGGGCACAACAGGTGGGCAGATCTGGGAACTCAGCTTAGGGATGATAGGAGTCCCTTCCAAAACTCTAAAATGTGCAATGAGTGTTAATAGATAATAATTAATAATCTGCCTGATTTCAGTGTTAACCTAGTTCTGTCTGAACTTTTTCCAGCAACATTTGCCTCCCTCATGTGTAACCATGATGCTGCCAAAGTATATTACCTCCAGAGTATCACCAATCCGAGCGCCTTCGTCAGCTATCCCTGCAGCAGCTGGAACAATTATACGGCGGTAAGTGCTTGTTTCTAGTCCCAGGCCGGGTTTACACTGGTGCAACGTGACACTTGTCCTACTTTGTATCCGACTTTGCTCTGCGACTTGAAACCGACATACGTCCGACTTTCAATGAACAGGGATCCGACTTGGATCCCCGACAATACCAGGCACTGTGTTTGGTATGAATCTTGAGGGGGCACTCCAAAAACGGCATGGGGGTCCCCCAAAATCTATACCAGAACCTTATCCAAACACGCAGCCCGGCAGGTCAGGAAAGGAGGTGAGGACGAGCGAGTGGTCCCCTCCCTCCTGAGCTGTACCAGACCACATGTCCTCAACATGGGGGGATGGGTGCTTTGGGGCAGGGAGGGCGCACTGTGGCCCCCCCACCCCAAAGCACCTTGTCCCCATGTTGATGAGGACAAGGGCCTCTTCCTGACAACACTGGCCGTTGGTTGACGGGGTCTTTGATAAAGGGGAACCCAGATCCCGTCCCCCTCCCTATGTGAATGAGTATGGGGTACATTGTACCCCTACCCATTCACCTGGGAAAAAAAAGTGTCAATAAAAAAACACACTAGACAGGTTTTTAAAGTAATTTATTATGCAGCTCCAGGGGTCTCTTCCGACTTCTCTTGTGTCTTTTGCCGGGCTCCTCCACTATCTTCTGCTCTTTTGCTAGCATTGGCCCGGTCTTCTCCATCGTCTTCTTCCCTCTGGTCTTCTTCCGATGTTGACACGATGCTCTCTCTCGCTGTAATGCTGTGTGCACGGTGCACAACGACTTATATAGGCATGGGCGTGGTCACCCGGTGATGTCATCTGGTGACCCCATACCGCAGGGCACCCCCCTGCCCCAAAGCACCTACCCCCATGTTGAGGGCATGCGGCCTGGTACAGTTCAGGAGGGAAGGGGCAGCTCGCTTGTCCCCATCCCCTTTCCTGATATGCTGGGCTGCATGCTTGGATAAGGGTCTGGTATGGATTTTGGGGGGACCTCCACGCCGTTTTTCGTGAAAGAGAGGGGTTCCCCTTAAAATCCATACCTGACCTTGGTCTGGTATGCTCTTGGAGGGGAACCCATGCCGTTTTTTTTTAAATTTGGCAGGGAGTTCCCCCTCAAGATCTTCAGAGCACAAGTCGCATGCCAAAGTCGGATCATGTAAGACGGCGATCCAACTTTGATTTAACTTCAATGATATTCAATGGGCTGAAGTAGGATCAAAGTCGGACCAAAGTAGTACAGGGAACATTTTCAAAGTCAGACCGATATGTATCGAACCAGTAAAGATGGCTCCCATAGGGAAACATTGATTTTCACACGTCATGCGACATGAGCTCCCAATGTCGGAGTGTTTGTTGCACCAGTGTGAACCGGGCCTAAAAGGAGAAGTGGGGTGTTGGGTTAAAACCGTAGACTCCTTTCTCTCCCTCCGAGTACCTGACACCTTCTCTGCTCTACATCATACCAACAGCTCAGCATACATACAGCAAAGTCCTGAGTGTAAGCTCCTATGGTGCAGAGACTGATAGGACTGTCTCTGTGTTCTCTGTACAACACTACAGTATATGTCAGAGCTATATACAGTAAATGTGGTGGGGACATTAGAGTGTAAGCTCCTTTGGTACAGAAAATGGTAAAACTGGCTCAGTGTTTTCTGTACAGCACTGCAATGGCTATATACGTGTAAATTAATAATAGCGTGTGACTGTGGTGGGACATTAGAGTGTAAGCTTCTCTGGTACAGAGACTGATGTGACTGGATCTGTGTCCTCTGTACAGCAATGTCAGAGGTATATAAATGTATAATTGAATAATTTTATATTAGAGTGTAAGCTTCTCTGGTACAGAGACTGATATGACTGTCTCAGTGTTCTCTGTACAACACTGCAGTTTATTGTCAGAGCTATATAAATGTATAATTCTAGTGTGTGACTGTGATGGGGACATTAGAGTGTAAGCTTCTCTGTTACAGAGACTCATGTGACTGGATCAGTGTTCCCTGTATATCACTACGAAATATGTCAGAGCTATAAACAGTAAATGCAGTGCCAGCCCGTCCATGGGGCCGCACAGCCCCCCCCCCCCCCCATCCTTGCATTCAGCCCCCTAATCTACAGGCGGGGCACCAGAGGCATGGATTTGAATGTTTTTTTTTAAGCAAATGATTAGAGCCCGAGGCTCTAATTGGCTTCAAAAAAGGGTGCGCTTGGAGCGCAGAGCACTTGTGTGACAATACAAATTAATATTCGCGATTGTCTTCCTGAGTCTCCTCCTGGCCAATCAGGAAACAATTCCTGAGACACGATTGGCCATGGAGTCTTAGGACTCCCGGCCAATTGGGTCTCAATCAGGACCCACTTCCTGTTTGGCCTG
Organism: Lithobates pipiens; assembly: GCF_037356315.1. Classification (NCBI taxonomy): domain Eukaryota; kingdom Metazoa; phylum Chordata; class Amphibia; order Anura; family Ranidae; genus Lithobates; species Lithobates pipiens. Next base: position 145,020,892 of record NW_027507787.1, on the reverse strand, counting down.
GAGGAGAAGCGATGGCCCCGAAAGAAAGGAGCTGCAGCCCAGATACATGTCTGCCTGATCTGCCTCGAATTTCCACCACATTCCCGTCCAAAATATTGAGCACCAGCCGCGCTGAGTAAATGTAAATTTAATAGTATGTGACTATGGGGGGGGGGGGGGGGGGGTGGAATTAGTGTGCAAACTCCTCAGGTGCAGAGACTGATGGGACTGGCTCTGTTGTCAGAGATATAAAAACGTATAATAATAAATATGTAACTCCTGACCCTACCATATTTTTTTTAAATCAAAAAGGTGTTTATTTAGTACAACACTTTCAATTACATTGCGGTAACAGCAAATTTAAATTGACATCAATGTATCGTTGAACAATTTCCAGATTCACAGGTTACAGAGCAGTATATAATACTACTTTAGCAATTAGGGTTAGTGGAATCCTTACTTTATAATACCATGCTGCATATTGCTGTCTGACAAAGCTTCCAAAGAAATACAAATTACGGTACATTTTGCAACCCATTATACCTGTGCAGGCCTAGCCAGACACTGCATCACCCGCATATGAACCAGTTCTTGGGGTCTATGACCTGGAGTATCTAGCCATGGTGCTCATAATCTTTCAAATGTACCCAGGCAACCTATTTGTTGGTATACGTATTTTTCAAAAAGGAGTGTGTTGCCCATGTGAGTTACCTATCGCTGAGAGGAAGGGGAGCCAGGTGCTTTCCACTGCAGCAGCAATACTCTACGGGCTTGAAAAAGAGCACGAGTAAAGGCCACCCGTGTAGATTCTTCCAAAAATGATGTTGTTAAGAATGCTCAATAAGTCGTATTTGGGGTCAAGGGGTACCTTGGTCTGGAATATCATGTTAAGGGTTCCCATAACTTCTGTCAAGTAATAGTGGAGCTTAGGACACCTCTAAAGGAGATGGATAAGGTCTCCCCGGGTCCTATCTCTTTGACATCTATACCATATAGGCTCTGCAGTCACTCCCATATGGTGGAGCTTGGTTGGAGTGTAATGTGCTCTCAGAATTATATACAGTCGGGATAATCTCTATGAGGAAATCATATAACTTGTTGCCACAACTTGTAATGCCCCCACCCATTGGTCCCCTGATGGCTCTCCCATCTCTGAAGCGTCCCAGTAGGGTGTGCATACAGAAAATCATTCAGCAGCATGCTATAGACCAGTGATGGTGAACCTTGCCACCCCAGATGTTTGGAACTACATTTCCCATAATGCTCAAGCACTTTGCAGTGTAGGTGATCATCATGGGAAATGTAGTTCCAAAGCATCTGGTGTGCCAAGATTCGCCATCACTGCTATAGACCCTACCATATTTAATTAGTGAAGTGTACAGCCAAACACACTTTTGTAGGTTATAGATTCATTTAATTTGTTTCATTTGCTTTGTGGTGTTACAGGGCAACTGCAGGTCATGCCCCAGTTCCGGCTGTCCCAAGATGGGTCACTATGCTGATGCCTACGGAGGTGTCACCAATTCAAGCCAAGTATTTTATCTCAGTACAGCATAATGATAGACTGGTAAGTAATGCAAGTAGAACTATTGGCTCCCAAAAAAAGGAGATATGTGCTACAGAAATTAATTATGAGTCCATCTTTACTTACAGTTTTCCGTGCAAAGTACCACAAATACCTGTAGATCCTGCCAGAGATGTCCACCTAATGTAGGTTCCTCTGATGGGATGGCAATGATACCACCAAGAAACACAGGAAGGCTCCTCTAAGTGCAGTATGTCAGATCTATTTATTAATAAAATGCGAATAAATCATTCGCATTTAGCAGAATAAAAAGCGCATGCCATAAGCTCTGTTGCCATCATCCAGAAACCTAGGCAAGTGCAAAGATGCTAACGGGCAGATATACAAGCTCTGGAGCTGATCTGACAGTATGGCAACTTGGCTAATGATGTCACATGCCCGGAGGAGTGAAGGGGTGTGGCTATGTGTTTCAAGGCAGTAACACTTCTTTTGAAAGCCTTAAGGCAGGTAGCTTTACTGTCCTAAAACTTAGCCAGGCCCTCTCCATGGCTCCAGGTGTGTGACATCATCACACAAGTTCCCATGCTGTCAAATCAGCTCCAGAGCTTGTATATTCTCCCTTATTGTCATTTTCTGTTCTATATCATCTTTGTACCCCTCAGGGTTCTAGATGATGGCAACAGAGCTTATGACATGTGAGTGGTTTGTTTGCTTTTTATTAACACATCGATCTTACTGCACTTAGAGGTGCCCTCTTGTGTTTCTTTGCATTGCTACAGATATTCCTTTGAATAGGAATAGGCAGAGCTGCACTTTTTTTTTTTAAGCCAGCTGAGCCTACCTGTTACAGCCTATATGGTCCTTATGAACTTCCCAGCTTGGACTTCACCTCTCTGGAGTTTACTGGCTTGTTTTGCACTGTAACAGATTTGGTTTATTGGCAATGATGCTGCACTGCTCTTGAATTCAGAGCAGAGTTGCCATGCTCATGTAAGCATGGCCTGCTTGCACTACATTAGAATAAGCAGATGTGGCCATGGGTGTTGTCACAGCTACTTTTTCCAAGTGGTCACACAACAGCAAAGCTCTACTAAGTGTGTCTGCTGTGCAGGGCCGATAATGCCTCTATAATCCTTAGAACAGTGATGTGATCCCATTGGTGTTCAAAGCTCTTAAAGTGATTGTAAAGGATCATTTTTTTTTCTTTAAGTAACAAACATATCATACAAACCTCCACTGTGCAGCTCGTTTTGCACAGAGTGACCCCGAACCTTGTCTTCTGGGGTCCCCCGGCAGCTCCTCCCCACATCAGATAAGCCCCTAGGAGTGGGTTATCCCGAGTCCAGCATTTGCGTCCACGGAAATGAATGCTGGAATGGACCCCACCCCCCTGGTGCCCGCGTCATTGGATTTGGTTGACAGCAGCGGGAGCCAATAGCTACGCTGCTATCAATCTATCCAATCAAGAGCCGGGACCCCTTGGAGAGTGTCCCCGCTGAGGAGATAGAGGGGCTTAGGTAGGTAAAACGGGGGGCTGGGTGCCCGATGACTGACAGTTGTTTTTCACCTTAATGCATAGGATGCATTAAGGTAAAAAAACACTTACCTTTACAACCCCTTTAAGCATTGTATCCCTTAAAGAATTCATGCCCACCAGCCAGCACACTCTATGAAGAAAAAAAAAAAAAAAAAAAAGGTATTTGCACTGAGCTTTATTAGTAACTGTATGCAGGAAATATGGGAGCAGCAACAGAGACAATATTTAAAGGGTGGGTGATTGTGTTGCCTTCTACTTTGGATCAACTAAAGACAAAGACAGCAACAGCCACGGCCTGTGTAGTAAAGCCTGTCTCCTGCCAAAATGCTGTTTGTGCACAGCAGTTTGTGCACTAGCTTCTGTGGGTGAGCACACGCGCGCCACTGGAGGCCCGCGCGCACACCTATTGGCCTGCGGGGGAGCTAATCAGTGAGTTTCCCACAGAGACAGAGCGGGGATCTGCCAAAATAAACAAGACAGATCTCTGTTCTGACAGGGGATTACACTGAGATCTTGTCTTTTTTCTATGCAAGAAGACAGATCTCTGTGTTATCCCAGGCAGCCCTTCCTCCATAGAGTTAGTAAACACTCCCAGGGAACACAGTTAACCCCTTGATCGCCCCTGATGTTAACCCCTTCCCTGCCAGTGCCATTAGTACAATCTCAGTGCATATTTTTAGCACTGAACACTGTAATAATGTCACTGGTTCCCAAAACAGTGAACAAAAAAGTCAGGTGTCCGATCTGTCCACCGCAATGTCACAGTCCCACTCAAAATCACTGATCGCCACCATTACTAGTAAAAAAAAATAATAATAATAAAAATGCCATAAATCTATCCCCTATTTTTTAAATGCTATGAGTTTTGCGCAAACCAATCAATATAAGCTTATTTTATTTTTTTTACCAAAAATATGCAGGAGAATACATATTGGCCTAAATTGATGAAGAAAATAGATTTACATTTTTTTTTTTTTATTGGATATGTTTTATAGCAGAAAATAAAATATATTGTAGAGCCCTCCAATCAGCAAAGCTCATACTTCCACTAGCTCCAGCTCTGACTCATCCCGGTGGGTATCGCTCTCTGCGGCATTCAGCTGTTGACAGGGGACAGGCCTTTTACTCAGGCTGTGATTATTTTTGGATTTTTAAAGAAGATGAACTGTAAGACATTGAAAACATTTTTGATACATCTGTATTTAACAGATTTAGGCCTCATGCACACAGAACATTTTTACAGCTGCTGTTTATTTTATTTTTTATTTTTTTTACTGCCTCTAAGTGACCCTTCATGTTGGCCTGTTTGTCCTTACAAACATAAACTTTCAGAGGCATTGGGAGACATAAGCATTTAGGAGTAGTAGAAAAAACGTCAGCCTGTGTGTCCAGGAGCAGAGGCTGTTGAGCTTTAAAAAATTTGAAATGCCCCAAAACGCTACTAAATGCTGTAACAAGCTTTTAGTCACGTTTAGCCGCTTTTTGCATTTTTAGGCTTTTTTACATTATAGGGAGTGTTTTTACTGTAAAAATGCCCAAAAACACGAACGCCAAAAAAACTCTGCATAAACGCTAGTCAAAAAACATGGCTAAAAGCGTGTTTTTAAAGCTGCTTTTTTTATGGCAGCAGCGCTGGTGTTTTTTAAACGTCCTGTGTGCGTGAGCCCTTAAACTGATGGTTCTAATTTTTCTGGTGTTCCCCTCCCAGAAAACTGTGTTATATGCAAAGTTATGTTACTACTATTGTTATTTTCTTGTTTTACCATGATTTCGATTGGCTGATTAACTGCTGAAAGTTTAATAGAACTATTTGCATTTATTTTCAGATAAAAACACCTTCAACCACAAACCAGGAACCGTTTTCAAAAGGCAACTGAGTTTTACTGAGAAATAAATCTTATTCTGTGAAATCACTGTCTCATGATCTGTGTCAAAAGTAAATGTTAAAGCTGAAGTTTAATCTTAATCTTTCCTTCACTGGTCCCTCCTCCATCAACATGTTAATGAAAATATTACTGTATATACTCGTGTATAGGCCGACCCAAATATAAGCAGAGGCACCTAATTTTACCACAAAAAAATGGGAAAACTTATTGACTCAAGTATAAGCCTAGGGTGGGAAATGCATGCCCATCTGCAGCCTCACTGTCCCCATTTGCAGCCTCATTGTGCCCACCTTTATCATCAGTGCCCATTTGTAGCCTCACTGTGCCCACCTGTATCATCAGTGCCCATCTGCAGCCTCACTGTGCCCATCTGCAGCCTCACTGTGCCCATCTGCAGCCTCACTGTGCCCATTTGCAGACTCATTGTGCCCATTTGCAGCCTCATTGTGCCCACCTGCAGCCTCACTGTGCCCACCTGTATCATCAGTGCCCATCTGCAGCCTCACTGTGCCCATCTGCAGCTTCACTGTGCCCATTTGCAGACTCATTGTGTCCCTCTGCAGCCTCACTGTGCCCATCTGCAGCCACACTGTGCCCATTTGCAGCCTCATTGTGCCCACCTGTATCATCAGTGCCCATCTGCAGCCTCACTGTGCCCACCTGTATCATCAGTGCCCATCTGCAGCCTCGCTGTGTCCATCTGCAGCTGCATTGTGCCCATATGCAGCCTCACTGTGCCCATTTGCAGCCTCACTGTGCCCATCTGCACCCTCACTGTGTCCATCTGCAGCCTCACTGTGCCCCTTTGCAGCCTCATTGTTCCCATCTGCAGCCTCACTGTGCCCTCTGCAGCTATACCTTTAATTACTAAAACAGCAGGTGTCTCCTGCTATGTCATGCAGTCTGTTTGGCGGCCGTCTATTGTAACAAAGCCCCGCCTCCTCCTCGCCTGTGATAGACGGAACACTGATACAGTTTTCCAGCATTAGCGTTCCGTTTGTCATGGACGAGGAGGAGGCAGGGCTTTGTTACAATGGACGGCCGCCAAACAGACTGCATGACACAGCGGGAGAGACCCACTGTTTTAGTAATCAAATATACAGCTGCAGATGGACACCCTCACTCGAGTATAAGCCGAGGGGGGGTTTTCAGCCTAAAAATGTGCTGAAAAACTCAGCTTATACTCGAATATATATAGGGTAATTATAAACTTTCTATTATTTTTATTACATACCTTATTTTAGATCCAATGATATCATCACTGGGTGTCTGTGATGGTCTATGCAATGTAGGCAGACCATGGCTGGTGAAAGGGGCTGGCAGGGTGCAATACATAGCTTCCTCAAAACTGGGGGATCGCTCCTGCTGTGCTATTGTATTCTCATGGCTTAAGACTGTGCATAGCTCCCAACTGTCCTTGATTTGGAAGAAAGTCCCTCTGTCCCTCCTCATTTGTCCCTCATTTTGGTCTGATCCATATAGTTGTATATAAAATGCACTTTTTCTCTTTCAAAAAGTGTTTCCCAGTGCTAAACCTTTCATCCAATTTCTAAATTGCTGCATTTGTAAATTTCAAAATTTCAAAAGAAATAATAGTGGTTAAAAAAAAAAAAAAGCACTTGTGGGTTTAACAAATATTTTTTTCTTTGTTTAGTTCTCCTTTAGTTCTGTCTACATACTTTTGCTAATAGGTGCAACACTTGGGAGGTATGAGCTATGGAATGCTACTACTTGTCACCATTGGGAAGCCAGCCCTGAGAAATGCCATGCAGTCATTGCTGGAGTGAATGTAGATAGGAAATGGCTGCAGAAGGGCTGTGGGAGATCAGCAGCACTGAGATGTTACCAATTAAAAAAAATAAAAAAATAAATGATGCCATTCCTTATAGACTACATGTGCTTTAAAGCTGAACTCCGAGTACAAAAATTTTCACTTAACCTCCCTGGCGGTATGATTATGTCATATTTTTGAATCTCAAAGCGGTACATTGTTTTGCACAAAATTTATCGTTTTATATTGTAGGCCTGTAAGGAATAACACACTTAAATCTGTCCAAACAAGAGTCTAGTAGATATCCCGGGTATGATAAATATTGAAACACAAAATCATAAATTATAATATAATAAATAACTATAAATAATTATAAAAAGTAATAGTATAACAACAAAATAAATTTCCCCACAATTCACTATCGCTCAATTCTACAAGTGTTCTAATTTACTATCGCTATTTTCTGGCTGGTCTAAAACCACTTTTAACATAGAGGGACACTTTTTGGTTGCCATGGATAATCTCAAGTTTCCAGGCAGAAAGATCAGTATATGTAATATAAAACTACATGCAGGGCACCTGACAAAGCATTAGGGACAAAAGCAGGGCTCAAGTCCTGCGGGAACGCATCGGAACGGAGTTCCTGTACTTTTTCCACAACAGGAACTCAGTTCCCCTTAGCAGCCGTGTCCTGCAAGACTTTGAAGTATGCGAGCTGTGTGGCAGGTGCTACACCAACTTAGCTCGCAATAGTAAGTGCCGCACACCTGACCATTCAGGCATTGCCAGTAGGGGGCCCCATGACAGCTTCCGCTTCAATCTACCTGTCAATCACAGCTAGCTGACGGGTAGATCAGGTCCCTGCTGCTAAGAGATTGTTTTTAGTCAGACCTCTCGTGATGCGCTCCTCCCCGCCAGCCCCTTCTGATTTTCTGTCCCCCCCCCCCCCCCAGTCTCCAGCATACCTGCTCTGTGTGTCCCGCTGAATCCACCCCCCCCCCCCCCTTTATCTTCAGTGCTATATGATGAAAGAACCCAGAGGAGGAGCACAGCTATTCTCCTGACAGGACATGCAGGGAGAGAGGTGAGCTGAGGGAGGAACATCAGTTTGAGGTGGTAAGCTGAGCACAATACCTGCAAAGTTTAATGCCAGGAGGGAAGTTTATGTGGAAATATCTGAAGGGTTGGAATAGCAACGAGTGTGTGTTGGAGCCCTGCAGAGTTTGCAGCCCCCCAAGCTAACATACATCTCCTAAGCAGGAACACATCACTATCTCCCCAAGCATTTTGTCCAGATAATGTGCAGTTAATTTATGACCTTTCCGTTTAACCCTGTGTTATCCAAACTCTGTTCAATGAAAAGTGTAAACTCACCACATAAATACTCTATATACAAAATTACACTCCCCAATAAAGATCAGAACATGATGTTCACATTTGCATGGAAGCACAGTTGAACAAATGCTGATTATTCAGAGAATTACCGTATTTATGTTTATTTAGGATTGTTTTTTTTATGTACTAACAATTAAGCTTCATACACACAATACGAAAATTGGATGAAAAATACCAGTTTTGAAGTGTTCGTGCATATAAGCGCTTGCAGGGAACAAAACCCAGCACACAGAGAAATCAGTCGGGTGGAGGACACAACCCACAGACACAGCGGGGGGACATCACAGGATCCTGGGGACAAGGTAAGTAACTTGGACCAGGATCCTGAGATGCGATCACGAGTGTGGCTCGGGGGTACCGCTAATGGTACTGAAATCTAACAACGAGCCACACTCGGGAAAACTGCCAGGGAGGTTAAATATATTGCTCAATAGCCACAAAGGATATAAATCCACTTTGAGTACCCCAAATGCCTTTGCAGATTGTGCTGTACATGTCCTGTGCAGAGAGCAGAGCTGCAGTTCCCACCCACTACAGGCTGCCTGCAGAAGAAGACAGGAGGGGGCAGAGACAAGACTAGACAAGACCAGTCACCCTTCACAAGGAGAGAGAGCATCAATAACTGGTCTTTATTACAGTAAAAGCCTCACACTGGGCTCAATTCACTAAGACCTCTTTCACACTGGAGGCCTAAATGCTCTAACACTGGGGCGCTGCGCTGGCAGGACATTAAAAAAAGTCCTGCAAGCAGCATCTTTGGGGTGGAGGAAATGAATGGACAGCACTGCTGAAGCGCCTGCAATGTGCTCCAACAGTGGTGCTACACTGGTGCTATTAACCCTTTCTTTGGCCGCTAGCTGGGGTTAAAAGAGCACCGCTAGTGGCTGAAAGGCATCGTTAAAACGACAGTAAAGTACCGATAAAACTAGCGGTGCTTCACAACTAATGGGGCCTCACTAGTAATGTGAAAGGGCTCTAAAGTATATTGCATTAGATAAGTGGATCTTGTGACAATTTTTTTCCAGTTATTTCGTGTGATATTCAAAATGTCAATTCATTGTTAGTTTATGTGGTATTTACTGCACTAGTAAAAAATGCACAGTAAATACCACATAAACTGACTCTAAAGTAAATTCACAAATCAAAATAAATCCATTTATTGAATAAGGCATGGTCTAACCATGCCTTATTCAAGGAATATATTCAATTAGTGCTGCTTGTTAACCGGTTCCCGAGCATCGCACGCCGATGTACCTCGGCAGAATGGCATGGGCAGGCATATTGGCGTACAAGTATGTCCAATCTTTGATGCCACCCTGCCATCGTGAGCACGCTACCGGTGGAGCGCTCGCATGCCGGTCGGGACCCCCGTGAGTCCGGTCGCGGGTCCCGCGGACTCAATCGTCGCGGGCATATCCACGATCGTCTCACGGGGTGGCTGAACGGAGAAATGCCATTGTAAACAGCATTTCCCCATTCTGCCTAGCAACTAGTAACGCTGATCTCTGCTCCATGTGATTGGAGCAGAGATCAGTGTTCACTAAATGAAAGCCCAGCCCCCCACAATTAGTAACACACCCCTAGGAACACTTAACCCCTACACTGCCACCCACTGGTTAACCCCTTCACTGCCAGTTTCATTTGCACAGGAATCACTGCATTTGTATAGCAGTAATATGAAAAACAGTGCAGCGCTTAATGTATAACACGTGACTGAATATAGTGAAACAATAAATCAGGGAAAAAAACTTTCAAAGATAATGTTTCCAAAAAGTAAAACATCAATGATAAACAATACACATGTGCATATTGTGCAATAAACAAAAATTGGCTATTGAACCAAAAAAAGGGTCAAAAAAAAAATAAAAAAAACACTTTTAGAAGGACAAAAAATAATTGTTTAAACTACAGCTTAGTGCTGTGAAGCACAACCTTGTGATTAAGTGAGAAAAACAAACAACAAAATTGAAAAATAAATCAAAACAAATCCCATGCTTTGGATAAATGAAGTGATTTACAAGGCCCCATAAATGTGAAGATATAAGTTCTTTAGATGGAACGTGAATGGAACTTTAAAGTTGAACGTGAATGAAACTTTAAAATTGGTCCCAGGTGTCACTGGTATAGGTGCTTGACCACGTAAAATCTTTCACTCTACAGTTTAAGTAAGTAGTAAAGGCTTACCAGAGCCACCTTTAGTGTGCGCAAATACGAACTCCCCAAATGTTGGGATCGGACAAGATCGTTCCTCCGACGCTCCTCGTGTGGATGGATGACTCGAATCACCTTTCCGGATAGGAAGGTAAAGAATGACCCACACCTTCGGGTGTTCCTTGAACGTCGTCCGTTCCGGTCCGTTCGAGAAATGTTGGCGTGTCACCAAATGGATGAGAAAGGAAAAAACGCCCAATCGTGTAATAAAGTCTAAAACATATGTACTTTATTTTCCAACCAAATAGGCGTTGAAAGATACAAATGACTCAATGGAGTCGTATAAAATTGAACAAAAAAAATGCTAGCAAAAATGTAAAATAAAGCGGATAAAATTAGCACGAGGTGTAGACGTATCTACGTATCTTAGGGTAGATACGTCTACACCTCGTGCTAATTTTATCCGCTTTATTTTACATTTTTGCTAGCATTTTTTTCGTTCAATTTTATACGACTCCATTGAGTCATTTGTATCTTTCAACGCCTATTTGGTTGGAAAATAAAGTACATATGTTTTAGACTTTATTACACGATTGGGCGTTTTTTCCTTTCTCATCCATTTGGTGACACGCCAACATTTCTCGAACGGACCGGAACGGACGACGTTCAAGGAACACCCGAAGGTGTGGGTCATTCTTTACCTTCCTATCCGGAAAGGTGATTCGAGTCATCCATCCACACGAGGAGTGTCGGAGGAACGATCTTGTCCGATCCCAACATTTGGGGAGTTCGTATTTGCGCACACTAAAGGTGGCTCTGGTAAGCCTTTACTACTTACTTAAACTGTAGAGTGAAAGATTTTACGTGGTCAAGCACCTATACCAGTGACACCTGGGACCAATTTTAAAGTTTCATTCACGTTCAACTTTAAAGTTCCATTCACGTTCCATCTAAAGAACTTATATCTTCACATTTATGGGGCCTTGTAAATCACTTCATTTATCCAAAGCATGGGATTTGTTTTGATTTATTTTTCAATTTTGTTGTTTGTTTTTCTCACTTAATCACAAGGTTGTGCTTCACAGCACTAAGCTGTAGTTTAAACAATTATTTTTTGTCCTTCTAAAAGTGTTTTTTTTTTTTTTGACCCTTTTTTTGGTTCAATAGCCAATTTTTGTTTATTGCACAATATGCACATGTATATTGTTTATCATTGATGTTTTACTTTTTGGAAACATTATCTTTGAAAGTTTTTTTCCCTGATTTATTGTTTCACTATATTCAGTCACGTGTTATACATTAAGCGCTGCACTGTTTTTCATATTTCTGTTAGTTGGACCTAGTATCTGGTTTCTTGTGCTCAGCTGCTATTTTCTTAATTGTTTTTTCCCATATCAATTATTTTTTTACCAAGCGCAAGTTTCACTCCTCTTATTTGTATAGCAGTGATTGCTGTATAAATGACAATGGTCCCAAAAATGTGTCAAAAATGTCCGATGTGTCCGCCATAATGTCGCAGTCACAATAAAAATCACTGATCGCTGCCATTACTAGTAAAAGAAAAATGATTAATAAAAATGCCATAAAACTATCCCCTATTTTGTAAACGCTATAACTTTTGCGCAAACCAATCAATAATCGCTTATTGTGTTTTTTTTACAAAAAATATGTAGAAGAATACGTATCGGCCTAAACTGAGGGAAAAAATATGTTTTTCTATATATTTTTGGGGGATATTTATTATAACAAAAAGTAAAAAATAATGCGTTTTTTTCAAAATTGTCGCACTCTTTTTGTTTATAGCGTAAAAAAAAAACGCAGAGGCGATCAAATACCACCAAAAGAAATTTCTATTTGTGGGGAAAAAAGCACGTCAATTTTGTTTGGGAGCCACGTCGCACGACCGCGCAATTGTCAGTTAAAGCGACGCAGTGCCGGATCGCAAAAAGTGGTCTGGACTTTGACCAGCAAAATGGTCCGGGGCTGAAGTGGTTTAAGAACCGGCACCTGCTGACATCCTTAACAACCAGTAAATAGTATGGTTGTTAAGGAGCAGGCAGTCCTTAACATGACTCATCTGCTGTCAGTGGGTTTTCCACTGACAGAAGAATGTATACAATTTTTTTCCTCACCAAGTGGCTCCACCCCTTAGTTTATTTAGCAGTCCCCCGCCGCTAAATAAACTAAGCCATGGGGCCACTCCACGACATCACCGGATTACCCCACCCCTTATGATGTCACTGGCCCAGGCATACCCCAATCGGTGACATCATAAGGGGACAGGGTCAGACCACAGAACTGGCTAAAAGACCAAATTTAGAGAGTAGTGGTCAATGATTCTTACTCTGAATGGTCTAAGGTTATCAGTGGTGTACCCTAAGGTTCAGTGCTGGGACCCTTACTTTTTAATAACTTTATAAATGATATAGGGTCTTGGATTAAAAGTACCATTTCAGCCATTGCAGATGACACCAAGCTATGCAGTACAATAACGTCCTTACAGGATGTCTCCAACTTACAAACCAACACCAATGCACGGTTTCATTGGTCAATTATGTTGCAGATGAGGTTTATTGTTGATAAATGAAAAGTTATACACTTGGGGGGCTAAGAATATGCATGCATCATACATGCTAGGGGGAGTACAACTGGGGGGATCCGTAGTGGAGAAGGATCTGGGGGTTTTGGTAGATCATAAGCTCAATAATAGCATGCAATGGCAAGCTGCAGTTTCCAAAGCGAGCAAAGTCCTTTCTTGTATTATATGCAATTCAGTTTTGGGCACCGGTATTTAAAAAGGATATGGGGAAACTGGAGAAAGCACAGAGAAGTTCAACCAAACTGATAAGAGGCATGGAGGAGCTCAGTTATGAGGAAAGATTAGAGGAACTGAATTTATTCTCTCTTAAGAAGAGGAGAACAAGGGGGGATATGATCACCATGTACAAATATATAAGGTGTCCATATAGTGAATTCGGTGTTGAGTTATTTACTGTAGCCTCCCTGGCGGTATTCCTGAGCCAGACTCAGGATCGCATTGCTGGATCCATGGAGGGGTTTACTTACCTTGGCCCCTGGATCCAGCGATGTCTCCCCGCTGTGATCAGCGATGTCTCGCTTGGTCTGTCACAGTGCCGAGCTCCATTCCCTGCGAACATTGCGACGCACGAGGATGGAGTTCGGCGCCAAATTCAAAAAGTAAAAAACACAGTATAGATACAGTATACTCTAATCTTACAGATTACAGTACTGTATCAAATAATTACACATCTCCTTTGCCCCTAGTGGTTTGTCCAGTGTCCTGCATGCAGTTTTATATTATAAATACTGTTCTTTATGCCAGGAAACTGGAGATTGTCCATAGCAACCAAAAAATGTCAGTTTACATCAAAAGTGGCTATAGATCAGGCAGAAAACAGCGATAATAAATTAGAATCACTCGCAGAATTGAGCGGTAGTAATTTGTGGGGAAATTCGTCATCATACACTAAAAGTAATGACAGCGACAATTCTGCAACTCAGCACATTTCAGAGTTTTTAATTTGATTACATTATTCAATCATTTTTATTATTATTATATTATTATATTATATTATTATTTGATTATTTGTTATAATTATTTATAGTTATTTATTTTAATATATATATATATATATATATATATATATATATATATATATATATATATATATATATATATATATATATTATAATATAATTTATGATTTCATACTTCAAATTTTATCATACCCGGGATGTCTATTAGACTCTGGTTTGGATGGATTTAAGTGAATTATTTCTAAGAATTACAGGCCTACAATATAAAACGCCAAATTTCCATGCAAAATAATTGTACCACTTTCGGCACCTAAAATCCGACTGCGTCTTATCGGACCGTGTCGTCAGATGATCCGACTGTGTGTGGTATGCATCGGACTGATTCCATCCGAATCTCCGTCCGACCCAATTTTCCAACATGTTGGAAATATTTCCCGACCAACTGGGCCGGTCGGACCTAATCCAATCATGTGTAGAGCATTTTGATCGGACCAAGTGCAACGCATGCTCACATTCAAATTCCGACACGGAGTCGCTCGTTCAGGTAAAACTACTGCTCGTAAGCGATATAGCACATTCGTAACGCTGCAATGTTAAAAAATCATTCATCAAGCGCATTCTCTTGATCTTTAACAATGCTGCAAGAACGAACTTCTTTTGATGCTCATAGTCACACATACTTCTCCCGAACGGATTTCATTACTCTTTTTTAACCATTTCAGCAATACAATTTTAGTTTGTGTCACATCTACACAATGTTTGATTTGTTTTTTTATTTTTTGGATGTTTTTATGGGGGGGATTCCCTAAAAATCTCCTTTAACCACTTCCCACCCGGCCAATGCACATATACGGCCGGGTGGGAGCCGTCTACTCCTGATAGGACGTTCAGGAACGTCCATCAGGAGGAGCGGGATTGCGCGCGCGCGTGCCCGCGCAGAGGCGCGATCCCGATGCGCCCGTGTCACCGGGACACGGCGCATCTCAGATCGGCAGGAGGGCTCTGTGATTGGCCCTCCTGATCACATGACGGCCGTGTCCTATCACGGCCGTCATGTGATGTAAACAAACAGCCGGTTGCTAGGCAATCGGCTCCTCCTCTCCTCACACAGAAGTCATCGCTGAGGAGAGGAGAGCAGATTGCTGCAGCCGGCTGATGATCAGTGAGTATGAGCTGTTTTTTACAGCTTTTTACTCACTGATCTTCAGTCTAGTGTAAACACACAACACACCACACAGTGTAAACACAGTCCCCACATATGTCCCCATAACACACATGTCCCCAAAACATACATGTCCCCAAAAAATAAAAACACATGTCCCTAATAATAAAAACATGTCCCCCACATATGTCCCACTAAAATCACTTGTCCCAATGATTATGTGCACACATATGTACGTGATCACCTGCACACATATGTACATGATCATTTGCGTACATATGTCCGTGATCACACAAACCAATTATTATACACTTAACGGAATTTTTTTTACCAAAAACATGTAGCAGAATACATTTTGGCTTAAATTTATGACAAAATTTGATTTTATTGGATTTCTTTTAAAATAGAAAAAAGAAAATATTGTTTTTTTTCCAAATTTCCGCTTTTTTGCGCTTATATCGCAAAAAATAAAAAACGGAGTCGTGAATAAATACCACCAAAATAAATCTCTATTTGTGCAAACAAAATGATAAAAATGTAATTTGGGTACAGTGTAGCATGACCGCGCAATTGTCACTGAAAGCGCTAGAGCGATGAAAGCTGAAAATTGGGCTGGGAAGGAAGGGAGCGAAAGTGCCCTGTATTGTAGTGGTTAAAGACACTTTGCTCATTTCTCCTTATTTTATTTTTTTGGGGTGTAAACTTACAACAACAACATTATTGTATTTTTTATATTTTCTTTTTTAATCTACAGGAGGTTGTTTAGTGTTGGTACCCCTTGTTATTTAGTTCACTTTGTATTTTGGAAATGTACCTGCCTGCTCACAAATAAGCTGTACTTTTTGAAGGAAAACACATTACACAAGTATTTCATCAAACAAAAATAAAATGTATTTTGTTTGCTCGAAAATAAAACTAGGAACGCAGCACTGGAGAAACTTCTTAACTTTGGTGGCCTGAGGAGTAGATATCTCAGGGTGAGAGAAGTCTGCTCCCGAAGTCCTAGAGAGCAGGAAATTCAGATGCCATTTCTGTCCCCAGGATGGTGATCTTCAAGAGGCTGCATCTTCTGGCACACCAGACTCAACCCAGGCCATCACTCTCTGGTCTTCCTTTGGGACTTCCCACCAGGCATCATTCCAGGCTGTGGCTGGGCTCCTGTAGCTGGGGCAGGAGAAGGAGGGCGTTGGTGGACCTCCTGGCTGCCACTTGCCACAGCCTCCCCCCGACTGAGGTCATGCTGTGTATGAAAAGGGGACATAGTTTTAGTTTTTTGATCATCAATCACAACATGTTGTGCTCCTGGCTTTTGCTAATTGAATGTTACCAAATAGAACAGACTATCATTCTGACACCAGCATTTTTCTTTCCCGACCCAATCATTTTTGGTCACTACTGTCTATTGAGATGTAAACCACTTGGAGAAATCTCAACTTACTGATCAATAAGAACATCTAGTTAACATCATTAAATGTAACACAAGAAATATGTTCAACAATGCAATACCTGTCTCAAGCTGGGTCCCACCACATGGTGCTGCCTGGAAGACCCAGGTTGGACATCAGAAGCCTCAGCTGGGGGTGAAGGATGCCTTGGAGGAAGCCTGGAGAGTGGTGGCCTGAGTGGTGGCCTGGGTACCCCTTGGTCTACCAGAAAATGCAGCCTGTCAAAGTGCACCATCCTGGGGTAATAAACAGCATCTGGATCTCCTGCTCTCAAGGACTCCAGGTGCTTGTTTCTCTCCCTGAAATATGTAAGCTTCATGGCCACAATTTTGCGATTCAGATAGGTCATGTCTGCCATGGGGACCCTGATCTGCACCAAAGCAAGCAGTTTCTCCAGTGCTGCGTTCCTCTTTGATCTGTCATTATAAAACTTGTTGTGGAACTGCCACAGGCAGGGCATCTCCATGTAGAGTTCGAGGAATAGCCCCATAAAGTTGGCATTGTTGAATGGGTCCATTTTGTCTGCAAGACACAACACAAGACAAACCCTCAAATACTAATAACGCAATTAAAATCCCTCCTAATCTTGCCCCAACATCGGCCTAGATAGAAGCAGTCTAGTCTAGTGAAGCACCAAGTTAAAAATGTTACCTTCGTTTCCACGTTCGCCGCGTCCGTGACTCACACTCTCCTCCCAGATCGTACGGACGATACACATGTGTGGCGTTTTATATACAGTGTGCATGCGTGAAACTCCGCCCGCCCCTGACGTTCTTTCCAGACTATTCCCCGCCCCTTCACTTCCCACGCAGTGGGGAGAGCACATGGCAGAGAGAACGCAGGTGCGCACTAATAGTTCCACTAACGAGGAGGAGGGTGAGGAAAGCCCGGAGCCTGAAACGTCCCGATCCAGGAAGACAAGATTTAAGGCCTCAAATATGTCTTTTGGAGAGATGTTGGAGATGGTCGACATATTGAACAGGACCGACTATGATGGGAAGTATGGACCTTACCCAAACCCAAATATCAGAAAGGCCAAAATCATGAATAAAGTTGTGAAGAGTCTTCTGAAGAATTTTGGGGTACACCGATCCAAGGATCAACTGAGAAAACGCTGGTCAGACCTGAAACTGAGGGAGCACGAGCAGTACCTAAGGATCAAGCGTATTCTTAAAAAAAGTAAGTAGTTGTCGTGTGTTCATATGATTATTCTTGCTTGCATACATGCTCCATGTGCTTTGATTTCATGTTGTGCATTTTAAAATGGCCACTTTCAAGGTCATGGTTTCGTTCGTTCGTATGAAACATCGTTCTGCAGGGAAGTATTCCTGGCCCCAATAATGTTCTCACCTTGTAACTCGGCCCAAAAACACAATTGTACAACACTTCCAAGCAATGTTTCGGATTCCTATTTCTGCCCTCTGTGTGCTAATTAATCTTTGTTTACATTCTTATAGGGGAGAGAAGACTCAGCAAGTATGAGGACACCAGGGACCATGAGGACACCAGGGACCACACCCCTCCCAAAGAAGGGCAACTTCCAAAAGAAGAAACAGAGGAGCAGGAGCAGGAGCAGGAGGAGGAGGAGGAAGGAGAGATCCTGGAGGTTGGCCAAATTGTCACCACAACAGGTGAGTGTCGGAGAACACAGCTTCCGGTAAGCTCATCAATGTACATCACCATATTTGGATTACATGGTGTGTTTGTTTGCTTTGTTTTCTAGGTGATGTGGAGGAAGATTCCCGTTTTACCAGTGAAAGTGCCCAGATCTTGATCGGGGAGATAATGGAGTGCTATAGGGATTTGGAAATTGTACAACAAAACATCAATGATGTTAAAAATAAAATGAAAAACAGCATTGATGTTTTGGGGAGAGTGTGAAAAATAAAAAACTAGATTTTTGCTTTTTAACATAAAAATGTTGTTATTTTGCATAATTAAAAATTTGGAAGATGCACAGAGTGTGTAAACATGCGCTATCTCCCATCATGGGGGATCAATGTACATGTTTTGTGGAAAGTGTCTGAGATGAAGGGGTTGCAGCCCCAAAGCATGTACAATTGATCCCCCATGATGGGAGTTAGCACATGTTGACACACTGTGTGCATCTTCCAAATTTGGATTTTTCAGGGGTCACACCCCATGTGATGAAGGCAATATCAGCCCAGTTTGTACATACTCATGTCTGATATTGTCTTCACTTTTCCAAGTTGAACTTTGTAAGTTCCTGTGTTCTGTATTTTACGCTTTGATACATGCCTGTTTACACAAAAAAAACAAGTAAAACAAAAATATGATTAAACTCGGTTTTGGATACCCAAAATATCTTGGTTTGTTGTAAAAAACCTTTAATAAACGCACATATGAATGTGCTTGTATTAAAAAGTTGAATTCTCAACAATGTGTGGCTTCCTTTTTCATTGGGCTTAAAATGTATTTGTAGTCAAATTTGAGTTTGTGCTGAGAAGGAGTGCGATTTAACCACTACAGCCCCGGACCAATAAGCACCTTAAGGACCAGAGGTCTTTTTCCAATTTCGCACTGCGCTGCTTTAACTGGTAATTGCGCGGTCATGCAATATTGCACCCAAACGAAATTTGCGTCCTTTTCTTCCCACAAATAGAGCTTTCTTTTGATGGTATTTGATTGCCTCTGCGATTTTAATTTTTTGCGATATAAATGGAAAAAGAGCGAAAATTTTGAAAAAAAAAGATATTTTCTTCTTTTTGTTATAAGAAAAATCGAATAAACTAAATTTTAGTCATACATTGAGGGCAACATTTATTCAGCCACATGTCTTTAGTAAAAAAAATGTCAATAAGCGTATATTTTTTGGTTTGCGCAAAAGTTATAGCGTCTACAAACTAGAGTACATTTTCTGGAATTTACACAGCTTTTCATTTATGACTGCCTATCTCAGTTCTTGAGGTGCTAAAATGGCAGGGCAGTACAAACCCCCCCCAAATGACCCCATTTGGGAAATTAGACACCCCAAGGAAATTGCTGACGGGTATGTTGAGCCCATTGAATATTTATTTTTTTGTCCTAAGGGATTGAATAATGACAAAAAAATAAATAAAAAATTTACAAAAAGTTGTCACTAAATGATATGCTATGGGCATATGTGAAATGACACCCCAAAATACATTCTGCTGCTTCTCCTGAGTACAGGGATACCACATGTGTGGGACTTTTTGGGAGCCTAGCCGCGTACGGGACCCCGAAATCCAAGCACCGCCTTCAGGATTTCTAAGGGCATACATTTTTTATTTTACTCCTCACTACCTATCACTACCTATCACAGTTTTGAAGGCCATAAAATGCCAAGATGGCACAAAACCCCCCCAAATGACCCCATTTTGGAAAGTAGACACCCCAAGCTATTTGCTGAGGGCCATGTTGAGACCATTGAATATTTTTTTTTTTGTCCCAAGGGATTGAATAATGACAAAATGACATAATGACATAATTTTCCAAATTTGCGGTCTTTTTACGTTTATATCGCAAAAAATAAAAATCGCAGAGTCAGTCAAATACCTTTAAAAGAAAGCTCTATTTGTGGGAAAAAAAGGACGCAAATTTTGTTTGCTTACAACATTGCATGACCGTGCAATTACCAGTTAAAGCAGCGCAGTGCCAAATTGTAAAAAGACCTCTGGTCATTGACCAGCAAAATGGTCCGGTCTGAAAGTGGTTAAGTGGTTAATAAAGGCAACTCCACTTTGCACTCCAAGTGCAGTTTCAGGTGTACTTTTGCAGTGGACTTGTAGTGCATAGTGGGTGTGCCTTTAGTAAAAAGCACCCACAGTGATGTGTAAATTTGGACAATCATGCCATTTTCCTGCCATGGTGCTGAAAAGGAGCATGATTTTGATCAGTAATGCACTACACATTAGTTAACAAAAAGAAGGTGTGTGTGTAGCAGACCCACAACATAATAATATTATCTGAAGAAGAGACTGGCCCCTCATCTCGCTCTGAACTTCGGTTTGCACTGTTGGTGAAAAAGGCACAACTTGACGAAAAATGCCAAAGCGGGAGGCCACAGTCTGCCTTTCCTGTGGCGTTGAAGGACACTGTGTAGTGACACAAGAAAAAAAACTAGTAATTTGACAAATCAACATTGCATGCAGATTAGACACCCACTTTTTTTGACAAAATTACTATAACATTTTTTGAAATTAGTATTTAAAGCCTAAAGTATAAGGTCCCCTTATGAGAGTCATAACCCCCCCCCCAACCCCCCCTCCCCCATCTGATGGGCCCTTGCTAAAAAATGAGGGGGGATGTTTAGGACAGGTAACGCTCTACACTTGATTGAGAGCTGAATGCCTAAATAATGTGTGATACTTTGTGAAGCCCCTCCTTAGTTACACTATTGGCAGCCCACCGGACAGGTAAGAAGTGTCATAATAACAAAATGGAAGGACATTTTGACATTCTGCTATTACATAGCAAGAAAATTAATGTGTTTAAAAAATAAAAATAGCATTTGAAAGTATTGAGGCAGGCCCTTACACTACATGCTTTGGTGAATTTGTCCATAAATGTGATCATGATAAAGGTATTTAGAGTGTGTATTGGGTTGGGTCAAGTCATCAGACAGAAGATTGCTATCAGCTGAGGTAGCAGTTGGGGAGAAGGGGGTTCCTAATGAGTTTGGCACAACTCCAAAAAAACAAAAAAAGGTCACTTTGCATGAATTGAAGCACACACATTACATTTGTAGAGATTTTAGGGGGTGTTTAGGGGAAAGCAATACTATGGAGCTGACAAAAGACATTGTTAAGTGACTAGACTATAGTTTTAGGGGCCAAGAAGAGCATGGTGGGGAAGTTAGTGAGGCAAATCTGCATGAGGACAAAGGGGCAGAGCATATGAATTAGAGCATATTGCAATGATGGTAATTAAGAAATGCAAGACATTAGCAATCATGAAATACATAGAATGTGATGTTTAAGGCTAAAACTTAGTATAATATAGTCCTTCTTCAGGAGATGAATTATGGCAGAACAGATCTCTGGAATAATGATCCCCAGAGCCTGGGGGGAGATGCCTGTAGAGAAATTGAGGTCCTGAAGGCTTCTCCCTGTCGCCAAGTAGAGCAACGTGGTGATGAGCCTCTGCTCCGGAGTGATGGCTTGCCACATGCAGGTATCCTGCCTGGTGATATAAGGGGTGAGCAAAGCCAGCAGACAGTGAAAAACGGGGTCCGTCATCCTGAGAATAATCCAGAAATGATCAGGATTATTCTCGCGGATCTCAGGGAGCAAAGGCATGTGGGAGAACTGGTGACGCTGGCAACCAATTCTTGGTCCACAAACACCTCCCCTCCCTGTTCATGGACTGGGCTTGTGTCAAAGTCAAAGTAAGAACCCCTGCACAGCACAAACTGTACGATGAGTACGTAGACGAAACATGTTTGGAAAACGGTCGGCTGGTCAGAACGGACATCAGAAAACACCGATAAACAGCAAGGCCTGAAAGGACGACCTGAATAGCAGAAGCAAGCAGACAATAAAAAATGCCTTTCAAAGCGTACTATACCAAGATATAGTCCACAATGAGAAGCAAATACTTAATGACTGCACGCACTGATTATCAGATACGCAAAGACAAGCACAAACTAAAGAGCGGTAGCGATCTGAATCACTAATCTGAAAAGCGCGAATTGTCTCTCACCAAACTTCTACTAAAACACGAGATCAGCAGAAGGAGCCCAAAGGGTGCCGGACGTGGTGCTGAACTTCCTTTTTCTAGTCCCGCCGTACACGGCTTACGTCACCGCATTCTTGGCAACCGCTAAATCAGACAACTTGGCCCGACCGTGTGTATGCAACAGTTTCGGACACAATCCGTCGGACTAAATCCGACGGGCAAAATCAGACGGATTTGGTTGCCAAAATCTCCGACCGTGTGTACGTGGGCTAAGAGCTGTGAAAATGTGAAATAGACTCCCTCCAGAGGTAGGTCTGGCTCGCTCAATAGATTGCTTTAAAAAAAATGGATTATTTCCTAAATGTACATAATATAACTGGCTACTGACATTTATAGGTAATGTTGATCCAGATAATATCTGTTTGTCTCTTGGGGGGATCAGGAGCACATTTTATTGGGGTTTTTTGCCTTCCTCTGGATCAATTGTGGGTATAGGATTGGGTATATGAGATTGTTTGTTTGTTTTTTTCCTCTTGGTTGAACTAGAATAGGGATGAGCCGAACACCCCCCGGTTCGGTTCGCACCAGAACTTTCGAACGGACCCCAAATTCGTACGAACGTTAGAACCCCATTGAAGTCTATGGGACTCAAACGTTCGAAATTAAAAGTGCTAATTTTAACGGCTAATATGCAAGATACTGTCCTAAAAAGGGTTTGGGGACCTGGCTCCTGCCCCAGGGGACATGGGTCAATGCAAAAAAAAGTTTTAAAAACGTCCGTTTTGGCGGGAGCACTGATTTTAATGATGATTAAAGTGGAAAAAAAAGTGAAATATTCCTTTAAATATGGTGCCTGGGGGGTGTCTGTAGTATGCCTGTGAAGTGCCATGTGTTTCCCGTGTTTAGAACAGTCCCTGCACAAAATGACATTTAAC
This sequence comes from Lithobates pipiens, assembly GCF_037356315.1. NCBI lineage: Eukaryota > Metazoa > Chordata > Amphibia > Anura > Ranidae > Lithobates > Lithobates pipiens. Next base: position 144,997,890 of record NW_027507787.1, on the reverse strand, counting down.
GGAAATAACGTCATTTAAAGCTGCTTGCGGTTTTAATGTTATATCTGGTTCCTGCAATATGGTTGAAAATCATTGAGAAAAATGGCATGGGTAGCCCTCCCTGCCCATTACCAGCCCCTTTGGGTCTTGTACGCATATTAAGGGGAACCCCGTACCCATATTAAAAAAAGGAAATGCGTGTGGCCCCCAGGCCCTATATACTCAGAACAGCAGTATACAGGTGGTGCAAACAAGACAGGGACTGTGTAGGTTTGTTGTGTTAAGTTGAATCTGTTTGTAATTTTCAACTGGTACATTTTTAAAGTGTAGCTCCAGTCAAAAAAAATTTTTTTAAGCTTTTTGGAAAACATAGGGAAGGGTTATCACCCCTGTATAATTTGTTTTGTCGTCCATCTTTTTTCATCTCACTTGCTGTTGTCTCCTTCCGTTTGCAAGTAGGAGATGTTTGTAAGTTGGATGTTTGAAAGTAGGGGCCTGCCCTATATGCTCTGCAGAAATGGCGGAACAAGGTGTTGGTTTTGCCACAACATTGTAAGCCCTCAAAGTGACTCTTGGTGGGCGCTGGAGCGCCCTGCTGTGAACGATTATATCAAGAATTGTAATTACATACCATTGTTGAACAGTGGTAGAAAAATTGACCTTTGGTGGTTGTGGTGCTGGTGCCACAACACTATAAGTCCTTACAGGAACGGGCCCTCCTGTGAAATATTATATCAAGAATTGTAATTACATGTCCCTGTTAAACAGGGGCAGAAAAATTGGGCCTTAGGCACTGGTGCTAGTGCCACGACACTGCAACCTCTCCCATATACTCTTGTTTTATTGCAGGAATTAGCCCTGCTGCAAAGCATTGCATCAAAAATTGTACTTAAACGCCCCTGTTAAACAGGGGCAGAAAAATTGGGCCTTAGGCAATGGTGCTGGTGCCCCCACACTGCAACCTCTCCCATATACTCTTGTTTTATTGCAGGAATTAGCCCTGCTGCAAAGCATTGCATCAAAAATTGTACTTAAACGCCCCTGTTAAACAGGGGCAGAAAAATTGGGCCTTAGGCACTGGTGCTGGTGCCCCCACACTGCAACCTCTCCCATATACTCTTGTTTTATTGCAGGAATTAGCCCTGCTGCAAAGCATTGCATCAAAAATTGTACTTAAATGCACCTGTTAAACAGGGGCAGAAAAATTGGGCCTTAGGCACTGGTGCTGGTGCCACGACACTGCAACCTCTCCCATATACTCTTGTTTTATTGCAGGAATTAGCCCTGCTGCAAAGCATTGCATCAAAAATTGTACTTAAACGCCCCTGTTAAACAGGGGCAGAAAAATTGGGCTGATGGCATCACCCAGAACCAGAAATGTTCTTCCAACATATCAGCGGAGGAGGAAGAGGATAGACAATCAACATAACAGGACAGTCACTCAGCATCAGCATAGGCAGTCTTGAAGGGATGTGATATTTAAAAAAAAATTATTCGGTTACATCAGCTTCAGGTGCTTGGTAGCTGTGGGTGATCCAAGACTGATTCATCTTGATGAAGGTCAGTCGATCAACTGATTCGGTGGACAGGCGCACCCTGTGATCGGTAACAAAGCCACCAGCAGCACTGAAGGTGCGTTCCGAAAGAACGCTGGATGCAGGACAGGCCAGTAGCTCAATTGCATACTGTGCAAGCTCTGGCCAGTGATCCATCCTCAAGACCCAGTAAGCCAGAGGATTTTCGGTGGGAAAGGTGTCCAAGTCTGACCTTGCCCCTAGGTATTCCTGCACCATGTAAATCAGACGCTGGCGATGGTTGCTGGAACCGATCATTCCTTGGGGCTGCGGACTAAAAAATTGTCTGAAAGCATCAGTCAGACGGCCACCTTCTCCACCGCTCCTTCTGACCGATGCCTCAGCAACACGTTGTCCAGGACCAGGAGTTTGTAACCTCCCAGTCTCTGGAATCGCGTTGCACAGACCTTTCTGCAAGGCCTCCCGGAGATGTCTCATCCTCTGCTCCCTCTGCGATGGCAAGATAAGGTCGGCAACCTTACCCTTGTACCGTGGATCAAGGAGAGTGGCCAGCCAGTAATGGTCCCTCTCCTTGATCCGAAGAATACGAGGATCCTTCCGCAGGCTTTGCAGGATCAGGGAGGCCATGCAGCGTAGGTTAGCTGAGGCATTCGGTCCGGAGTCCTCTGGGTCACTAAGGACAACATGATCTGCAGCTGTCTCCTCCCAGCCACGTACAAGTCCACGTGTTTCTTGGGACTGTAAATCATCCCTACAAGACTGCTGCTGCTGCTGCTGATGCTGAGTGCCAGCCTCCACCTCCATACTGACACAATCATCCTCCTCCTCCTCTTCCTCCTCCTCATCCTCTTCCTGTGTGATGGGTGGCACAGCAGGAACACTGTCTGGATAAAGGGGGCCTTGAGAGGCAAGGAAGTCCTCCTCTTCCTGCCTCTGTTCTGCCTCAAGTGCCATGTCCATTATTCCACGCAGCGTATGCTCCAAGAGGTGGACAAGAGGTACAGTGTCACTGATGCATGCACTGTCACTGCTCACCATCCTTGTGGCCTCCTCAAACGGTGACAGGACAGTGCATGCATCCCTGATCATGCCCCACTGGCGTGGTGAGAAAAAACCGAGCTCCCCTGACCCTGTCCTGGTGCCGTAGTCGCACAGGTACTCATTGATGGCCTTCTGCTGCGTGTGCAGCTGCTGCAGCATGGCCAACGTTGAGTTCCACCTGGTGGGCATGTCACATATAAGGCGGTTCTTGGGCAGGTTCAACTCCTTTTGGAGCTCAGCCAGCCAAGCACAGGCATTAAATGATCGGCGGAAATGCACACAGACTTTCCTGGCCTGCTTCAGGACATCCTGTAAGCCGGGGTACCTGCCCAAGAACCGCTGCACCACCAGATTAAGGACGTGAGCTACACAGGGCACATGGGTCAGTTGTCCCTGTCGGAGGGCGGAGAGGAGGTTGGTGCCATTGTCGCAAACTACCATTCCTGGCTTAAGCTGGCGTGGCGTCAACCACCTCTCGGCCTGCCCCTGCAGAGCTGACAAAACATCCGCCACAGTGTGGCTCCTGTCCCCCAAACAAACCAGCGCAAGCATGGCATGGCATCGTTTTGCCTGCGTACTTGCGTAGCCCCTGGAACGCCTACAGAGCACCGCTGGTTCTGAGGACAGAGCACTGGAAGAGGCCATGGAGGAAGAAGAAGAGGAGGGGGTTGAGGAGAGAGGTGTGTCACAACCAATAGCAGCATTTTGGAGGCGTGGTGGCGGAACAACCTCCAACACTACTGCACCTTGTCCTGCATCCTTCCCAGCTGCCAGAAGAGTGACCCAATGGGCCGTGAAAGACAGGTAACGTCCCTGTCCATGCCTGCTGGACCATAAGTCAGCAGTAATATGCACCTTACCGCTGACCGCCCTGTCCAGCGAGGCAAGGACATTGCCTTCCACATGCCGGTAGAGAGCCGGAATCGCCTTCCGTGAGAAAAAGTGGCGTTTGGGGACCTGCCACTGAGGAACCGCACATCGTACAAACTCACGGAAGGGGGCCGAGTCTACCAACTGAAAAGGCAGCAGTTGAAGTGCTAGCAATTTAGCCAAGCTAGCATTCAACCGCTGGCCATGTGGATGGCTGGGAGTGAACTTCTTTCGCCGGTCCAGCAGCTGGGGCAGGGACATTTGCCTGCTATAATCGGATGTGGGTGTACTGCTAGCAGAGTGACCGGAAACACTTGGCTGTGACACACCTAATTCTACACCTTCATTCCTCTCAGAGCAGGTTTCAGAGAGGACTGAAGGTCTAGTGGGGTTGGAGATGCCAGCTGATGAGGAGCAAGGAGAGGTCCGCTTTGTTCTTTGGTGTGGGTCTTTGAGGTACGCTTGCCAACGAGCTGCATGGCAGGTCAACATATGTCTGGTCAAGCATGTGGTACCCAAGCGGCTGATGTTTTGGCCACGCGAGATACGCTTGAGACATATGTTGCAAATAGCAGCGGTGCAATCTGATGCACTCGTCTCAAAAAAGGCCCACACCAAAGAACTTTTAGAATAACGTGCAGAGGCAGCGCCCTGCACAGGCGGAGCTCTGCGGTGTGATTCAGTCGGTGTGCTGCCCCTAAGCTGGCCCCCGGAGGGCATCCTGCCTCGTTGGACATGTGCCTCCTCCTCCTCCTCTCTCCTACCAGGCACCCACGTGGAGTCAGTGCCCTCATCATCCCCTCCCTCTTCATCGCTGTAGCAAACCTGGCAGTATGCTGCAGCTTGTGGAACATGACTGCCAGATTGCTGTCCTTCTTGAGCATCCCCTCTCTCTCCATTCACGCTACTGCCTTCCTCTAGCTGAGTGTCATCATCAGAGGCTACAAAACACTGGGCATCCTCCTGGAGCATGTACCCAACACTGTGCTCAAAGAGTTCAGGAGACTCCTCAGGAGGACGTGGTGGGTCTAGGGAAGGAGTCACTGATGATGACATTGAGACGAGGGAAGACGATGCGTTGGCAGCTGCTTTGCTAGTACCCTGAGACTGGGTGAGAGAGGATGAGGAGGATGAAGAGGGCTTGGTCATCCACTCTACCAAGTCATTGGCATGTTGCGGCTCAACATGTTCAGCTGCCGAAAAGAAGTACAAGGGTGTCCCATTGCCATGTGCTGATGACAATGCACCGCGTCCACGACCAGCACTGTTGTCTCTAGACACAGAGCCTGCTTGCCCTCTTTTATCGGCTCGCGCCTGTCTGCCTCTCCTTGCTGGCCTTCCAGACATGGTAATGGCCTGAAGGGAGTTGGGTAAAAAAGCAGTTGGGTAGTGTATATTGTGCTAGAGGCACACAACACCCACTAACTCCTGCAGATGCCTTTATTATAGAACACCAGAGATAAAGGGGTATACTGTAATGGAGTCACACAACACACACTAAGCCCTGCAGATGGCTCTATTAGAGAACAGCAATAAAGGGTAGATACAGGTGCATATTGTGCTGGAGGCACAAAACACCCACTAACTCCTGCAGATACCTTTATTATAGAACACCAGAGATAAAGGGGAATATACAGATGTATACTGTGCTGTGCTGTAGGCACACACAACTTCCAATAACTCCTGCAGATGGCAAGTGGGCTCAAATAGAGAAGAGCTATGTAGGTGGATATAGCGGTATGTACTGGGTACAGAGCACGCAGACAGCACGCACAAGCTCCTAACACTACTGACTGCAAGCTCTATTATAAAAGATAGATCACTAGCTATATAGGTGAGGTGAATATAGCGGTGTATACTGCGGTCAGGGCATGCAGACAACAACCACTACACAACAGCAAGATCGAAAATCGGCCGAAAACGATCGGTGTGTACTGTGTTGAAGGTACACAGAACACCCACTAACTGCTTCAGACGCCAACACACTACACAAGGCCGCCGTGCTGGCGGCCTTATATAGTGTGGGGCGTGCACTACACAGCCTGAGCTATGATTGGCCACAGGCATCCTGCCTGTGGCCAATCATGGCTCTCCTCGCTGCTGGTGCTGCGATTGGACAAGCATGCGGGGTCACAGTGCATGCTTGGCCAATCATGAGCCAGCAATGCACTGCGCCATCGCAGTGCATTGTGGGCCGTGAGCGCCACACGAATTTGGCGCGAACGGACCAAAATGTTCGGACTTCGCCGAACGGGCAAACAGCCGATGTTCGAGTCGAACGTATGTTTGACTCGAACACGAAGCTCATCCCTAAACTAGAAGGACTTGTGTCCTTTTTCAACCTGACTATGTTGCTGTGTATCTATGAAGAGAAGAAGCCTGTGAGAGGACAGAACTTCAGGCTCCATTTCTCAGATTGATTGATAAGATCACAAAAAATTGGATATAAAATGTATGGACTACATATGAGGTCAATCTTCGGAAATTTTAAGTAGGACCATTTACTGCTAGTCCTAACACAAACAGTATCTTTGTTTTGGATGGAGTAGTGAAGGGTTAGAACCCCTGTCATGTTTTTGTTCCTGTCGATCTGAGATGGAAGCCCCAGTCCGGATATTATATTATTCCACGTAAAGCCAGAAGATCAAATGAAGATCCAACGTGTTTTGTGGGTCCATCAGGGATAATAAAACATAATAAAGGAGCATTTAAATCAATATAATGTGTGTTATTTCATTGAATTTACATAAAATAACAATGAATATATACATAAGAAACAGCATAAGAAATGAACAATACATAAAAAAAACTACTATTGGTACAGGAAGACATGCTAGAAAAGATGATCTCTACTGAAGTGATTGCTGCTAGCTTCCAGGTCCTGTGCCAAGAGACTGCCTTGCTGCATTGTGAACACAGGAGGCACAGGGACCATTCAGAGAACTCTTTGCATTTTCTCAATCAATGCAAGTCATTCTCCAATTGGACAAGGTGGGGAGGAGGGCAGTGATGTCACAATCTCCACCTTGTCTAATTAGCGCTGCATTCATTGAGCAAATGCAAAGTATTGCCTGAAGGTTGTCTGTGCTGAAAGAGTGACCTGTATTCACAATGCAGCAGCTCGGCACAAGACCAATAAGCTAGTGGAGATCACTGGTGTAGTGGTGTCTACTACAGTGGTTTGCAGCTTCTAGGAATGGTCTATACATAGTTACATTGTCCAAGCTGAAAAATTTAAGTATGTATAAATATCCATACCTGGAATTACTGCTCCACTGGAAAATCATGCGGTAATAACACATATATATGTGTTTGTGTTTTTTGGTGTGTTTTCTGATTGCCTGACTCCCAGCATGTACCTGTGAAAGCAGTGTGAAAGCAGCCTTAAAAATGCTCTGCACCCACCGCGCATTGGTGTGCAGAGTTCCATAGAATTTAAAGAGAAATATTTTTTATGTGTTTTTGTTCTGGTTTTTACACCAAAAGTGCATCAAAAACTGATTAGTGAGAAAGGGAACTTTGGAGTTTTGCAACATTACATGTGTTTGTGCCACCATATATACACTATATTAGCAAAAGTATTGGGACACCTGCCTTTACAAGCACATGAATTTTAATGGCATCCCAGTCTTAGTCCATAAAGTTCAATATTGAGTTGGCCCACCCTTCGCAGCTAAAACAGCTTCAACTCTTCTGTGAAGGCTGTCCACAAGGTTTACGAGTGTACCTATGGGAATGTTTGAGCATTCTTCCAGAAGCCCATTTGTGAGGTCAGGTACTGATGAGGATGAGAAGGCCTGGCTGACAGTCACCACTTTAATTCATCCCAAATGTGTTCTATTTGGTTGAGGTCAGGATTCTGTGCATCTCAACCCCTGACAAACAACCCCACGGTATAATCCCCCCCCTCCACCAAATGATTTCGGCCAGTGCACAAAGCAAGGTCCATAAAGACATGGATGAGCGAGTTTGGAGTAGAGGAACTTGACTGGCACAAATGCACTTCTGGTAGAATGGTTAAACACTCCTAAACCTTGTGGACAGCCTTTCCAGAAGAGTTGAAGCTGTTATAGCTGCAAAGGGTGTGCCAACTCAATATTGAACCCTACAGACTAAGACTGGGATGCCATTAAAGGTCACGTGCTTGTTAAGACAGGTGTCCAAATACTTTTGCTAAAATAGTGTACATTTACAGCTACTTAGTACATTCAGGCTATACCAAATATCAAATTATAACATGTTTTTTTTCCAGGACAAAACGGGTCACCATTTAGTGGCCATTATTTTTTTTATAATCAAAGGAAACCTAACCCAATGTAGAAAAAATAAAATAAAAAAATACATTTGTAACCGTTAAGCCGCGTACACACGGGCGGACTGTCTGGCCTACTTAGTCTGCCGAAACACATTTCAGCGGACAGTCCGCTCGTGTGTGGGCTTCAGCGGACTTTTTCAGCGTGCAGTCTGGCGGACTAAGTATTTCGGAATGTTGGAAATACTGTCCGCTGGACCCGCATTTCGGCGGACAATCCGCCCGTGTGTGTGCCAGTCCGCCGTACTTTTGAAATGAGCAGACTTTTCCCGCCCGGAGAAAAGTCTGCTCATTTCGAGCGGGTCTCCAGGTAGGCGGGGCCCGCGAAGGAGACGTCGCTGGCCCCGCCGCCTGGTATGGACTTAAAGGGGAACCCCAACGCCGAAAAAAATCGGCGTGGGGGTCCCCCCCAAGTCCACAACAGACCCTTGTCCGAGCACGCTACCCGGCCGACCAGGAAAGGGGGGGCGAGCGAGCGCCCCCCCTCCTGAGCCGTACCAGGCCGCGCGGCCCCCCCACCCCAAAGCACCTTGTTCCCATGTTGATGAGGACAAGGGCCTCTTCCCGACAACCCTGGCCGTTGGTTGTCGGGGTCTGCGGGCGGGGGGCTTATCGGAATCCGGGAGCCCCCTTTAATAAGGGGGCCCCCGGATACCGGCCCCCCACCCTATGTGAGTGAGTATGGGGTACAATGTACCCCTACCCATTCACCTGTGAAAAAAAGTACAGAAAAAACACAACACAAGGTTAAAATATTTTATTGCACAGCTCCGGGGGTCTTCCGTCTTCGGGGGTCTTCTCGCCGGACTCCCCCGCTATCTTCTTGTAGCTCTTTTGCTAGCAGAGGAGTCCGGCTTTCTTCCTCCCCGCCGGCCTCTTCTCCCGACTTCAGGGGTCTTGTCCCCCTCTTCGGTTCTTCTGCCGGGCCACCGCACCTTCTTCTAGCTCTTTTACAGGCGGTGGCCCGGTCTTCTGTCGCCGCCGCCGCCACCGCCCGTTCTTCTTCTTCTTCTTCTTCTCCTTCTTCTTCTCCAGGAGATGTTGACACGACGATCTCTCCGGCCGGAATGCCAGGGCCGCGCTGCGCGGCCACTTATATAGGGACAAGGGGCGGTGTCACATGGCTTTATGTCACATGGGTTGGTCACATGGGTTGATGTCACATGGGGACTATGACATCGTAAGGGGGCGGGGTCACCATGTGACACCAACCCATGTGACATAAAGCCATGTGACACCGCCCCTTGTCCCTATATAAGTGGCAGCGGAGCACGGCCCTGGCATTGTGGCCGGAGAGAGCGTCGTGTCAACATCTCCTGGAGAAGAAGAAGAAGAAGAAGAACGGGCGGCGGCGGCGGCGACAGAAGATCGGGCCATCGCCTGTAAAAGAGCTATAAGAAGGCGCGGTGGCCCGGCAGAAGAACCGAAGAGGGGGACAAGACCCCCAAAGTCGGGAGAAGAGGCCGGCGGTGAGGAAGAAAGCCGGACTCCTCCGCTAGCAAAAGAGCTACAAGAAGATAGCAGAGGAGTCCGGCGAGAAGACCCCCGAAGACGGAAGACCCCCGGAGCTGTGCAATAAAATATTTTAACCTTGTGTTGTGTTTTTTTTGTACTTTTTTTCACAGGTGAATGGGTAGGGGTACATTGTACCCCATACTCATTCACATAGGGTGGGGGGCCGGTATCCGGGGGCCCCCTTATTAAAGGGGGCTCCCGGATTCCGATAAGCCCCCCGCCCGCAGACCCCGACAACCAACGGCCAGGGTTGTCGGGAAGGGGCCCTTGTCCTCATCAACATGGGGACAAGGTGCTTTGGGGTGGGGGGCCGCGCGGCCCCCCCTTCCCCGAGGCACCCCCCCCATGTTGTGGGCACGCGGCCTGGTATGGCTCAGGAGGGGGGGGGCGTGCTCGGACAAGGGTCTGTTGTGGACTTGGGGGGGACCCCCACGCCGATTTTTTTCGGCGTTGGGGTTCCCCTTTAAGTCCATACCAGGCGGCGGGGTCAGCGACGTCTCCTTCGCGGGCCCCGCCTACCTGGAGACGCGCTTGAAATGAGCGGACTTTCCTCCGCGTGTGTGGGCGAGTCCGTTCATTTCAAAAGTAGGGCGGATAGTATGGCGGACTTAGTCCGCCGTATTAGTCCGCTCAAAAAGTGCCGTGTGTGGGCAAGTCCGTTCATTCGAAAGTATGACGGACTGTCCGTCGGATTGTCTGACGGACTAAGTTGGCCAGACAGTCCGCCACGTGTGTACGCGGCTTAACATTTCATATTATTGATATGTGCCTGCTTGTACTTGTATGAAAACAAATCCTGTTCTTCTTTGTATTGCTTCCTTTGTGTGAATTCCCTGGTATTCCTGCCAGTCCCTCTGCTTTCCTATAAGACCCCTTTCACACTGGGGCAGCAGCCGCGCTTTACCGCAGTTTAACCACTTCCCGACCAACTCACGCCTATATACGTCGGCAGAAGGGCACGTACATGCAAAAGTACGTTGCCCTTTAAGAGGCAGCAGTGGCAGTCATGGGTCCTGCGGACTCGATCGCTGTGGGGATACCCGCGATCGCCTCATGGAGAGGAAGAACAGGGAGATGCCATTGTAAACCGTATCTCCCCGTTCTGCCTAGCAACAAGTGACACTGATCTCTGCTCCCTGTGATTGGATCAGAGATCAGTGATCTGTAAAACATAGCCACGCCCCCACAGTTAGCAACACGCCCCTAGGACACACTTAACCCCTACACTGCCACCTAGAGGTTAACCCCATTCACTGCCAGTGTCATTTACACAGGAATCAGCGCATTTGTATAGCACTGATTGCTGTATAAATGGCAGTGGTCCCAAAAATGTCCGATGTGTCCGCCATAATGATGCAGTCACAATAAAAATCGCTGATCGCCGCCATTTAAAAAAAAATGTAATAAAAATGTCATAAAACTATCCCCTTTTTGTAAATGCTATAACTTTTGTGCAAACCAATCAATAATCACTTATTGCAACTATTTTTACCAAAAATTTGTAGAAGAATACGTATTGGCCTGAACTGAGGAAAAACATTTTTTTTATATATTTTTGGGGGATATTTATTATAGCAAAAAGTAAAAAATAATGCTTTTTTTTTCAAAATTTTCACTTTTTTTGTTTATAGCGCAAAAAATAAAAACCATAGAGGTGATCAAATACCACCAAAAGAAAGCTATATTTGTGGGGAAAAAAGGACGTAAATTTTATTTGGGTATAACGTTGCATGACCACACAATTGTTAGTTAAAGCGACGCAGTGCCGAATCTCAAAAATTGCTCTGGTTAGGATGGGGGCAAATTCTTCCGGGGCTGAAGTGGTTAAGCAGCGCTTTAAGCTCTCTAGGAGGGCACTTTTAACCACAAAGAAGGGGCTACAAACTCCTGTGTTGCCAAGCTTCCCAAGTACTTTTCAGGCGGTTCAGAAGCGCTGCCTATTCTTTCCAATGGGCAGGGCGTTTTGAAAGCTCAAAATACAGCGCTCCCAACCCACCCCAAAGATGCTGCTTGCAGGACTTTTTGGAATGTCCTGCATGCGCACCGCCCCAGTGTGTAAAGTCACACGTGAATGAATGGAAGATGGTTTTCAGGCGCTTAGCAGAGGCTATTTCCAGAGATAAAGTGCCTGGAAACCGCCCCAGTGTGAAAAGGGTCTTATAAACAGTTTTTAATAAGTTTAATCTTGAAAAAATTAATTAAAAAGGGTACAAATCTACAACTTCCAATCATAAAACTCTGCAAAAGTTCTTAGACATCTAGCATGGTAGATGTATGATAAAATATGGGCAAGTTATTATTTATTTTGATCCTTTGATGGTGCATTGGATCATTTCCTATCCAATCCTGGAGCGAACAGAAAGCAACTTTTGTGATACAAACATGACAACATACACACATGGTATATGCTTTGCCCGCCCCCCAATCACAGTACTGGTTGTACTATATATAAATGAGACACCCAACCAAGGTGACATTTTTCCTTTTTGTTTACCTCACTGCACAGCCAGTTATGCTGATTTTAAGAATATATTTTTTTTCACCCTCACCTTGCCGGGTTCACCTGGCCAGCCACATATATTATCTCACAAAAGTAGGTACACCCCTCACATTTTTGTAAATATTTTACTATATCTTTTCATGTGACAACACTGAAGAAATGACACTTTGCTACACTATAAAGTAGTAAGTGTACAGCTTGTATAACAGTGTCAATTTGCTGTCCTCTCAAAATAACTCAACACACAGCCAGGGGCAGACCGACAACTCATGGGGCAATAGGGGATCATGGGCCACCCTTTGTCCCCACACACCCACACACAAGCCACACCCTCACAAAGCCCCGCGTTTACATTGCACTGCTACATTACATGCATTGGTCACAGAATTTTTAAAGGGTTAAGAAAATAAAGAAAAATAAACTCACATTAACCACATTTACTGTGGGCTGCATCTCCTGTGAGCAGAATCGCGTACAGGTACTTGTCTCTGCACTTGCGGGTCTCCATGCTGTTTGACGCGCTGCTACTGTGATTGGAAACACTGAGAGCTAATCAGCGGGTCCAGCAGGCCAGATGTCCGCTGGGCCCCCACGACCGTTTCCAACAGAGGCAGAGCAGTGGTCTACGATCATACACCGCACACTGCATCAAGTTGGCCTGCGTGGCTGTCGTCCCAGAAGGAAGCCTCTTCTAAAGATGCACAAGAAAGGCTGCAAACAGTTTTCTGAACACAAGCAGACTAAGGACATGAACTACTGGAACCATGCCCTGTGGTCTGATGAGGATAAACTTATTTGGTTCAGATGGTGTCAAGCATGCATGGCAACAACCAGGTGACGAGTTCAAAGACAAATGTGTCTTGCCTACAGTTAAGCATGGTGGTGGGAGTGTCATGGTCTGGGGCTGCATGAGTGCTGCTGACACTGGGGAGCTACAGTTCATTGAGGGAACCATGAATACCAGACTGGGCCGCAGGGCAGTATTCCAACACGATAACAACCCCAAACACATCTCCAAGATGACCACTGCCTTGCAAATGAAGCTGAGGGTAAAGGTGATGGACTGACCAAGCATGTCTCCAGACCTAAACCCTATTGAGCATCTGTGGGCATCCTCAAATGGAAGGTGGAGGAGCGCAAGTCTCTAACATCCACCAGCCCCGCAATGTCCTCATGGAGGAGTGGAAGAGGACTTCAGTGGCAAGCTGTGAAGCTCTGGTAAACTCCATGCCCAAGAGGGTTAAGGCAGTGCTGGAAAATAATGGTGGCCACACAAAATAACTAGGGGTGTACTCACTTTTGTTGCCAGTGGTTTAGACATTAATGGCTGTGTATTGAGTTATTTTGAGGGGAGATACAATTACACTGTTATACAAGCTGTACACTCACTACTTTGCGTTATAGCAAAGTGTAATTTCTTTAGTGTTTTTGCATGAAAAGATATAATAAAATATTTTAAAAAATATGAGGGGTATACTCACTTTTGTGAGATACTGTCGGTTCAGTCTCTTCTATGGCAAAGTTCCTTCAGTACAGGTTTTAAATCTCCTATATAAAGAAAGGCTCCTCCATCCAGGATCCTAGGGTTGTAGGATGCTGGGTTTTGTGCACATCTCTGATGTTGGGGCTCCAGGCTTCCATATGGTTGATGTAAATAGCATTTGTATTGCCATGTGTTTTCCCACATCTCACTGTGTAATTTCCAGATCAGAGAAACTGGTCTGTGGTCAGGCTGTGGGTGCCTGAGTCACAGCTTGAAGAGTCGAGGATGCCCTACATGCTGTGCTAATGGGTACCCTCATCAAAAAGGCACCCGATGAGTTTTCGGTGGCTGCCCATGGGAAAAATAGCGCCCGCTAGATTTCTGGAGGCCGGTCTCCCCCTACTACAATCTGTACATATGCCAGGATCTGGGAAAAGTTTGTCACCTTTGCAGGTTTGCAAGGATTCAACCCCATGGCACTAGCAGATATGGATGTGCTGAACTCTCTCCAAGCAAGCCTAAAGATGTGCCTATGCACAAGGATACTCAGAGTGCATGTTTCAATCTTTTCCTCCCTATCTGGGGTGACACGCAATCTGGTACACCAATTCCTAAGGGCATGCACTAGAATTCAGTGGGGCAGTCACTCATTCTACCATGGGATCTACAGGAAGTATTTGACATCCCAACTTTCCTCGCTAGACTAGTCATCTGTATTGTGGACATTGGCATTTAAAGCAATTTTTCTCAAGGCCATAACATCAGGAAGGAGGGTGTCGGACATTCAAGCCTTGGGTTGTAAGCCTCCATATTGCCATCATTTCCCAGACAGAGGACTGCTGTGGACTCTTCATCAACATTGTCCAAAAAGTATATAAGCAACTAAGTGAGCTGGATGGACATTTTAAATGTATACACTGAAATAACTTACGATATTCTTACAGAAAGTTGAAAAATCTGTTTATCATCCCTGGCGGTATTAGGAAAGGGCTTGCTGTGTCTACTAGGACATTAGCCTTGGAGCTGGTTAAAGTAATTCAGGGGGCTTATCTGGCAAAGAAGATGGAACCACCTAATTATCTGAGGCTAACTCCCCCAGGGGTATGGCAGCCTCTAGTGCAGAGTTTAGAGATTTATCCTCAGCACTAATATGCAAGGCCTGGTCCACATTTAGCACATCTTTGGCTCATTATTAAGAAGTCGATCAATAGGGTTCAAGTAAGGGCTCTGTCTGGGCCACTCTAGGACATTCACAGATATGATCACCATGTACAAATATATAAGGGGTCCATATAGTGAACTTGGTGTTGAGTTATTCACTTTACAGTCAACAAAGAGGACAAGGGGTCACTCTTTACATCTAGAGGAAAAGAGATTTCATCTCCAAATAGGGAAAGGTTTCTTCACAGTAAGAGCTGTGAAAATGTGGAATAGACTCCGTGCAGAGGTGGTTCTGGTCAGCTCAGTAGATTGCTTCAAGAAAGGCCTGGATTATTTCTTATGTGTACATAATATAACTGGGTACTAACATTTATAGGTAAAGTTGATTCGGGGAAAATCCGATTGCCTCTCGTGGGATCAGGAAGGAATTTTTTCCCCTGCTTTAGCAGATTGGATCATGCTCTGCTGTTTTTCTTTTTGCCTTCCTCTGGATCAACTGTGGGTATAGAATTGGGTATATGGCATTGTATGTTATCATTTTTTTTTTTTTTGTTTTGTGGTTAAACTGAATGGACTTTTCTCAACTTGACTAACTATGTAACTATGTCCCTTAGACATAGACTAGAACTCAGTCAGAGTGACCATCTGGTTTTTGGTAACCTTTCTTACTAAGGCCATTCTCCCCCAATTGCTCAGTTTGACCAGGCAATGTTCTTCCATTTGAGGATCATGGAGGCTGCTGTGCTCTTGGGCACCTTCAGTGCAGCAGAAATTGTTTTGTAGCCTTCCCCAAATCTGTCTCTGAACTCTGCAGGCAGATCCTTTGTCCTCATGTCTTTTGCTATGATACAGTATGCATTGTCAGCTATGAGGCTTTTTTTAGAGAGGTGTGTGCCTTTCCAAATCATGTCTAATAAATGTTCCTAATTTACCACAGTGGACTCCAATCAAGTGGTAAAAACATCTCAGCACCGATGAAGAGAAATGGGAGGCAACTGAGCTAAATTTCAAGTGTTGTTTCAAAGGGGCTGAATACTTATGTCAATGTGATATTTCAGTTATTCCATTTTCATATATTTGCAAACATTTCTAAAATGTAGTTATTATGGAGTACTGCTACAGTGTAGAATGTTGAGATTTTTTTTTTAAATAACTCTACTATCAGACTGCAACAACACAAAATTGAAAAAAGTGAAGGGGGTCTGAATACTTTATGAATGCATGGTATGTAGGAAACCACCAAATGGACCAATAACATATCCACCTTCTCAGTTTGTAATATTTATCGTGACAGCAGGCGATCTGCCAATGAGGCTGAGTCTGGCCTGGCACCATGTGCCCAGCAATATCTGTTGCTTTACAACTGTCTGTAATGGTATAACAACTGACCTTGGTGTCAATGAGCTCGACACTGGCATAGATGTACCTGCTGGCACTGCATATTTCTCTTTATAGATTAATACTTGGGATGTGTGCAAATATCAAGCAGATATTTATCAGAGGTTCGCTCCACCTGGAACTGATAAGGGTTTTGACTCTTCAGCCAACACTGACATAATAATTTCTATCACTTGAGGACTATATTAGTGAGATTTATTTGCTGAATTCAAGGGTCTGTAAACCTGCTGTGCCCATTACGAGGGGTTCCCACCATTCCCGTGCTGAGTTCCCAGGTTTGAACACTTGCTGTGTCCATTACAAGGTGTTCTCACCATTTCTTTGCTGAGTTCCTGGGTTTGTCTGTTGATGGGAGTACATGGGGGAAACGTTTGCCATTAACTTATTTATTTTCACCAAGTGTTAGCTTGATGGCATTGCTCTCTCTTGTGTGAGTTTACGCTCCTTGTGGCTGGAAGCCATAGAACTACAACGGACCCCACACCAGAAGAGTAATGTCCTTTCACCTGCCAGTGACACTGTCCTGGCACTGACTACAAAGTAATTTTCTGAGAAATAGCAGGAAAAATAGATTTTCCTCCACCAGTTCTTCTACACACATCACACTTTATGCTTGTGGTTCAGGCTCTAGCCATAGGAGAGTTCTGCTATGCAGTAGGCCTTAACTAAGGGTCCCTACTGCTTAGACGGGTAGACCATACAACCACCAATCCCCCCAGGGCCGTCTTTAATATTGATTGGACCCAGGGCAAAAATTTTCTTAGGGCCCCCCTCCCCCCATGCAATTTTGCTCTCCACCTTCTCTGAGACATACAATAAATAGCAGCTAGACTTAAAATCAGTTGTATCAAGATGCTGTATCATATCAGGCAGCGATTGCAATTGGTTGCCAGAGGTTACAGCATATCATTACTGCTTACTGACTGGTTGCTAGAGGTTACAGCACACATTACGGCTCACTGATTAGTTGCTAGAGGTTACAGCACATTTCTGCTTATTGATTGGCTGCTAGAGATTATTGTACAGTAATGAACTGTGCACGGTTTCCTCCAGACATAATATTTTGGAACTGAGGCCAAACAGTTCAATCTTGGTTTCATCAGACCAAAGAATCTTGTTCCGCACAATCTGGGAGTCCTTCAGGTGCTTTTTTTGGAAGCTCCAACCTGAAGGCTTCCACCTATCCACTCCGCCATAATGCCCAGATCAGTGGATGGCTGGAATGATGGTTGTCCTGGTAAAATTGTCCCATCTATACACAGGATCTCTAGAACTCAGTCAGAGTGACCATCTGGTTTTTGGTAACCTTTCTTACTAAGGCCATTCTCCCCCAATTGCTCAGTTTGGCCAGGCAATGTTCTTCCATTTGAGGATCATGGAGGCTGCCGTGCTCTTGGGCACCTTCAGTGCAGCAGAAATTGTTTTGTAGCCTTCCCCAAATCTGTCTCTGAACTCTGCAGGCAGATCCTTTGTCCTCATGTCTTTTGCTATGATACAGTATGCATTGTCAGCTATGAGGCTTTTTTTAGAGAGGTGTGTGCCTTTCCAAATCATGTCTAATAAATGTTCCTAATTTACCACAGTGGACTCCAATCAAGTGGTAAAAACATCTCAGCACCGATGAAGAGAAATGGGAGGCAACTGAGCTAAATTTCAAGTGTTGTTTCAAAGGGGCTGAATACTTATGTCAATATGATATTTCAGTTATTCCATTTTCATATATTTGCAAACATTTCTAAAATGTAGTTATTATGGAGTACTGCTACAGTGTAGAATGTTGAGATTTTTTTTTTAATAACTCTACTATCAGACTGCAACAACACAAAATTGAAAAAAGTGAAGGGGGTCTGAATACTTTATGAATGCATGGTATGTAGGAAACCACCAAATGGACCAATAACATATCCACCTTCTCAGTTTGTAATATTTATCGTGACAGCAGGCGATCTGCCAATGAGGCTGAGTCTGGCCTGGCACCATGTGCCCAGCAATATCTGTTGCTTTACAACTGTCTCTGTAATGGTATAACAACTGACCTCGGTGTCAATGAGCTCGACACTGGCATAGATGTACCTGCTGGCACTGCATATTTCTCTTTATAGATGAATACTTGGAATGTGTGCTCATTTCCTTTTACCTTGAATAACATGAATCAGGTGCATCTTAATAATGAGTTATGCAACATTTATGCCTAGAACACACTGTGGAGTTTATCAAGCAGATATTTATCAGAGGTTCGCTCCACCTGGAACTGATAAGGGTTTTGACTCTTAAACAACACTGACATAATAATTTATATCACTTGAGGACTGTATTAGTGAGATTTATTTGCTGAATTCAAGGGTCTGTACACCTGCTGTGCCCATTACGAGGGGTTCCCACCATTCCCGTGCTGAGTTCCCAGGTTTGAACACTTGCTGTGTCCATTACAAGGTGTTCTCACCATTTCTTTGCTGAGTTCCTGGGTTTGTCTGTTGATGGGACTACATGGGGGAAACGTTTGCCATTAACTTATTTATTTTCACCAAGTGTTAGCTTGATGGCATTGCTCTCTCTTGTGTGAGTTTACGCTCCTTGTGGCTGGAAGCCATAGAACTACAACGGACCCCACACCAGAAGAGTAATGTCCTTTCACCTGCCAGTGACACTGTCCTGGCACTGACTACAAAGTCATTTTATGACAAATAGCAGGAAAAATTGATTTCCCTCCACCAGTTCTTCTACACACATCACACTTTATACTTGTGGTTCAGGCTCTAGCCATAGGAGAGTTCTGCCATGCAGTAGGCCTTAACTAAGGGTCCCTACTGCTTAGACGGGTAGACCATACAACCACCAATCCCCCCAGGGCCGTCTTTAATATTGATTGGACCCTGGGCAAAATTTTACTTAGGGCCCCCCTCCCCCCATGCAATTTTGCTCTCCACCTTCTCTGGGACCTACAATAAATAGCAGCTAGACTTAAAGCGGAGGTCCACCCTAAAGTGGACCTCCGCTCATCGGAACCCTCCCCCCCTCCAGCGCCACAATTGGCACCTTTCAGGGGGGAGGGGGTGCAGATACCTGTACAGTACAGGTATTCTGCACCCACTTCCGGGATAGCTCTCTGCGGAAAGGGGCGTAGATTACGCCCCTTTCCGCAAGTGCCCGCCCCTTTCCGCAAGTGCCCCACTGCCTGCTGGGAAACACACAGATCCCAGAGGCAGCGGGGACCGTCCTTATTGCGCAGCGCGATTCGCGCATGCGCAGTAGGGAACCGGGAAATGAAGCCGAAAGGCTAAATTTCCTGATTCCCATACCCAAGATGGCGGCGGCAGCACCTTACAGACGATCTAGAGATCGGCTTCGGGTGCCGACATCGCGGGCGCGCTGGACAGGTAAGTGTCACTATTTTAAAAGTCAGCAGCAGTATTTGTAGCTGCTGGCTTTTAAAAAAAAAAAAAACGGGAGTCCCGGCGGACTCCCGCTTTAAAATCAGTTGTATCAAGATGCTGTATCATATCAGGCAGCGATTGCAATTGGTTGCCAGAGGTTACAGCATATCATTACTGCTTACTGACTGGTTGCTAGAGGTTACAGCACACATTACGGCTCACTGATTAGTTGCTAGAGGTTACAGCACATTTCTGTTTATTGATTGGCTGCTAGAGATTATTGTACAGTAATACTGCTCACTGGTTGCTATAGGTTACAGCACATCTTCTCCTCACTACAGGGGGGCATGATATACCTATGAATGCTGCCTTTATTTACAGATCAATGCTGTTGGCCTCAGCTATTTACATATGCATGTCACTGCTATTTACATATGAATGCCAGTATTTACATGTAAACACAGGGTCTGCAGGTGAGTCATCTGTACACAACAATAGGGCAGAGCTGGGCAGCATTAGTAGCAGCACAGGACTAAAACTTCAAGGGACAAGGGAATGTAAACTGGGATAGTTGGCAAGTATGAGGCAGCTGCTTTGGGCCCCACAACAATGACAGGGCCCAGGGCAGCTGCCCCTTTTGCCCTGCCTTAAAGACGGCCCTGAATCCCCCCCCCTTTATGAAGGGGGGTTGCACAGCTGTTGTAGGTATAATCCTCATCAACCCTCCCACCTTCCTTCCCACCCTGAGTTTCCTGCAAGTCTGTGGCCACTGAAGAAGGCTCAGTGCTCTCAGTAACAGAGTCAACCCAGGAATGGTCCATTCTTCCCATGTTGGAGTCCCCTTATCAGCCCGCTTGAAACAGTGCTGGTTGGCAGAGCTGGTGGTGGTCAGGAAGCTGTGGGGGGGGGGGTTGCTTGTGTTGTCCTGTGTTGCAAAGCTTCCCAAGCACTTTTCAGGCAGTTCAGAAGCGCTGCCTATTCTTTCCAATGGGCAGGGCGTTTTGGGAGCTCTAAATACAGCGCTCCCAGCCCACCCCAAAGATGAAAGATGCTGCTTGCAGGACTTTTTGGAATGTCCTGCATGCGCACCGACCCAGTGTGTAAAGTCACACGTGAATGAATGGGAGATGGTTTTCAGGCGCTTAGCAGAGGTTATTTCCAGAGCTAAAGTGCCTGGAAACCGCCCCAGTGTGAAAGGGGTCTTAGGAACTGTTTTTATTAGGTTTAATCTTGAAAAAAAAAAAAAAAGGTTACAAATCTACAACTTCCAATCATAAAACTCTGCAAAAGTTCTTAGACATCAAGCATGGTAGATGTATGATAAAATATGGGCAAGTTATTATTTATTTTGATCCTTTGATGGTGCATTGGATCATTTCCTATCCAATCCTGGAGCGAACAGAAAGCAACTTTTGTGATACAAACATGACAACATACACACATGGTATATGCTTTGCCCGCCTCCCAATCACAGTACTGGTTGTACTATATATAAATGAGACACCCAACCAAGGTGACATTCTTCCCTTTTGTTTACCTCACTGCACAGCCAGTTATGCTGTTTTTAAGAATATATATTTATTTCACCCTCACCTTGCCGGGTTCACCTGGACAGCCACATATAGTATCTCACAAAAGTAAGTACACCCTCACATTTTTGTAAATATTTTACTATATCTTTTCATGTGACAACACTGAAGAAATGACACTTTGCTACAATATAAAGTAGTGAGTATACAGCTTGTATAACAGTGTAAATTTGCTGCCCCCTCAAAATAACTCAACACACAGCCAGGGGCAGACCGACAACTCAAGGGGCCCCCGGGCAATAAGGGATCATGGGCCATCCTTTGTCCCCACACACCCACACACAAGCCACACCCTCACAAAGCCCCGCATTTACATTGCACTGCTACATTACATGCATTGGTCACAGAATTTTTAAAGGGTTAAGAAAATAAAGAAAAATAAACTCACATTAACCACATTTACTGCGGGGCTGCATCTCCTGTGAGCAGAATCGTGTACAGGTACTTGTCTTTGCACTTGTGGGTCTCTGTGCTGTTTGACACGCTGCTACTGTGATTGGAAACACCGAGAGCTAATCAGTGGGTCCAGCAGGCCAGATGTCCGCTGGGCCCCGACGACCATTTCCAACAGAGGCAGAGCAGTGGTCTACGATCATGCGCCGCACACTGCATCAAATTGGCCTGCGTGGCTGTCATCCCAGAAGGAAGCCTCTTCTAAAGATGATGCACAAGAAAGGCCGCAAATAGTTTTCTGAACATAAGCAGACTAAGGACATGAACTACTGGAACTATGTCCTGTGGTCTGATGAGGATAAACTTATTTGGTTCAGATGGTGTCAAGCATGCATGGCAACAACCAGGTGACGAGTTCAAAGACAAATGTGTCTTGCCTACAGTTAAGCATGGTGGTGGGAGTGTCATGGTCTGGGGCTGCATGAGTGCTGCCGACACTGGGGAGCTACAGTTCATTGAGGGAACCAGTATTCCAACATGATAACAACCCCAAACACATCTCCAAGATGACCACTGCCTTGCAAATGAAGCTGAGGGTAAAGGTGATGGACTGACCAAGCATGTCTCCAGACCTAAACCCTATTGAGCATCTGTGGGGCATCCTCAAATGGAAGGTGGAGGAGCGCAAGTCTCTAACATCCACCAGCCCCGCAATGTCCTCATGGAGGAGTGGAAGAGGACTTCAGTGGCAAGCTGTAAAGCTCTGGTAAACTCCATGCCCAAGAGGGTTAAGGCAGTGCTGGAAAATAATGGTGGCCACACAAAATAACTAGGGGTGTACTCACTTTTGTTGCCAGTGGTTTAGACATTAATGGCTGTGTGTTGAGTTATTTTGAGGGGACATACAATTACACTGTTATACAAGCTGTACACTCACTACTTTGCGTTATAGCAAAGTGTAATTTCTTCAGTGTTTTTGCATAAAAAGATATAATAAAATATTTTAAAAAATATGAGGGGTATACTCACTTTTGTGAGATACTGTAGGTTCAGTCTCTTCTATGGCAAAGTTCCTTCAGTGAATTAGTGAGTCCCAGTGAACAAGTCCACATATATTAAGTAGTGCACAAATGTTGTGGTAGGTATTTCTCACAGGAAAATCAGGGAATCCACAGATCAGGTAAAACCAAGTGTGTCAACTTGTCTGAAGTAATTTAAAAGATAGGTAGAATACTCTTACCAGAGAAGATGGACTCATCAGTTTTACGACAGTTGAGTCAACAGCGTTTGGGGTCCAATTATGAAACCAAATGATGAATTGTGGGTAGTCCGAATGGGTGCTGGGGAGGCTTCAGATGTTATAAGCCCATGGTGAACGTCTCTCGAAGCGTCTCTCAGAATGTCAGGATCGAATGTGTCGCATTTGAGGTTCCGACCCCAAATGTGGAGGGAGGTACACAAAAAAATATAATAAAGGAAAAAGAAAGCTCCAAATGGTGCAGGTCAGAGAGTAACCATTGGGTTTTATTTAAAAAGTCATAAAAATAAACAAAAATTATGACATGTGATCACAGAAAAAGTTCAAAATAAAAGCAATGTGGGGTGCCAGATGCAAGCCCGACGCGTTTCGACAAAATATGTCTTCAACAGGGGCATATTCAATATGTCAATATATTCAATATGCCCCTGTTGAAGACATATTTTGTCGAAACGCATCGGTTTTAGGGATTAAAGATTAAAGGGATTAAGGGAAAAAAAGTGAAATATTCCTTTAAATCTCGTGCCTGGGGGGTGTCTATAGTATGCCTGTGAAGTGCCACGTGTTTCCTGTGTTTAGAACAGTCCCTGCACAAAATGACATTTAACGGAAAAAAAAGTCATTTAAAACTGCTTGCGTTTTTAATGTAATATCTGGTTCCGGCAATATGGATGAAAATCATTGAGAAAAATGGTATGGGTAGCCCCCCTTGTCCATTACCAGTCCCTTTGGGTCTTGTACAGATATTAAGGAGAACCCCGTACCCATATTAAATAAAGGAAAGACGTGGAGCCCCCAGGCCCTATATACTCAGAACAGCAGTATACAGGCGGTGCAAACAAGACAGGGACTGTGTAGATTTGTTGTGTTAAGTAGAATCTGTTTATAATTTTGAACTGGTACATTTTTAAAGTGTAGCTCCAGTCAAAAAATCTATTTTTAAGCTTTTTGGAAAACATAGGGAAGGGTTATCACCCCTGTATAATTTGTTTTGCCATCCGTCTTTTTTCATCTCACTTCCTGTTGTCTCCTTCTGTTTGCAAGTAGGAGACATTTGTAAGTTGGATGTTTGAAAGTAGGGGCCTGCCCTATATGCTCTGCAGAAATGGCGGAACAAGGTGTTGGTGTTGCCACAACATTGTAAGCCCTCAAAGTGACTCTTGGTGGGCGCTGGAGCGTCCTGCTGTGAACGATTATATCAAGAATTGTAATTACATGCCATTGTTGAACAGTGGTAGAAAAATTTACCTTTGGTGGTTGTGGTGCTGGTGCCACAACACTATAAGTCCTCACAGTTACTCTGGGTGGGCACAGGAACGGGCCCTACTGTGAAATATTATATCAAGAATTGTAATTACATGCCCCTGTTTAACAGGGGCTGAAAAATTGGGCCTTAGGCACTGGTGCTGGTGCCACGACACTGCAACATCTCCCATATACTCTAGTTGTGGTGCAGGAATGAGCCCTGCTGCAAAGCATTGCATCAAAAATTGTAATTAAACGCCCCTGTTAAACAGGGGCTGAAAAATTGGGCTGGTGGCATCACCCAGAACCAAAAATGTTCTTCAAACATATCAACGGAGAAGGAAGAGGATAAACAATCAACATAACAGGGCAGTCACTCAGCATAGGCAGTCTTGAAGAGATGTGATATTTAAAAAAAAATATTATTCGGTTACATCAGCTTCAGGTGCTTGGTAGCTGTGGGTGATCCAAGACTGATTCATCTTGATGAAGGTCAGTCGATCAACTGAGTCGGTGGCCAGGCGCACCCTGTGATCGGTAACAAAGCCACCAGCAGCACTGAAGGTGCATTCCGAAAGAACGCTGGATGCAGGACAGGCCAGTAGCTCAATTGCATACTGTAAAAGCTCTGGCCAGTGATCCATCCTCAAGACCCAGTAAGCCAGAGG
Organism: Lithobates pipiens; assembly: GCF_037356315.1. Taxonomy (NCBI): domain Eukaryota; kingdom Metazoa; phylum Chordata; class Amphibia; order Anura; family Ranidae; genus Lithobates; species Lithobates pipiens. The sequence continues at coordinate 144,973,569 of NW_027507787.1, read as the reverse complement.
ATTTTCGGTGGGAAAGGTGTCCAAGTCTGACCTTGCTCCTAGGTATTCCTGCATCATGTAAATCAGACGCTGGCGATGGTTGCTGGAACCGATCATACCTTGGGGCTGCGGACTAAAAAATTGTCTGAACGCATCGGTCAGACAGCCACCTTCTCCACCGCTCCTTCTGACCGATGGCTCAGCAACACGTTGTCCAGGACCAGGAGTTTGTAACCTCCCAGTCTCTGGGAACACGTTGCACAGACCTTTCTGCAAGGCCTCCCGGAGATGTCTCATCCTCTGCTCCCTCTGCGATGGCAAGATAAGGTCGGCAACCTTACCCTTGTACCGTGGATCAAGGAGAGTGGCCAGCCAGTAATGGTCCCTCTCCTTGATCCAAAGAATACGAGGATCCTTCCGCAGGCTTTGCAGCATCAGGGAGGCCATGCAGCGTAGGTTAGCTGAGGCATTCGGTCCATATTCCTCTGGGTCACTAAGGGCAACATGATCCGCAGCTACCTCCTCCCAGCCACGTACAAGTCCACGGGTTTCTTGGGACTGTAAATCATCCCTACAAGGCTGCTGCTGCTGCTGATGCTGAGTGCTATCCTCCACCTCCATGCTGACACAATCCTCCTCCTCCTCCTCCTCCTCTTCCTGTGTGATGGGTGGCACAGCAGGAACACTGTCTGGATAAAGGGGGCCTTGAGAGGCAAGGAAGTCCTCCTCTTCCTGCCTCTGTTCTGCCTCAAGTGCCCTGTCCATTATTCCACGCAGCGTATGCTCCAAGAGGTGGACAAGAGGTACAGTGTCACTGATGCATGTACTGTCACTGCTCACCATCCTTGTGGCCTCCTCAAATGGTGACAGGACAGTGCATGCATCCCTGATCATGCCCCACTGGCATGGTGAGAAAAAACCGAGCTCCCCTGACCCTGTCCTGGTGCCGTAGTCGCACAGGTACTCATTGATGGCCCTCTTCTGCGTGTGCAGCCGCTGCAGCATTGGCAACGTTGAGTTCCACCTGGTGGGCATGTCACATATAAGGCGGTTCTTGGGCAGGTTCAACTCCTTTTGGAGCTCAGCCAGCCGAGCACAGGCATTAAATGATCGGCGGAAATGCACACAGACTTTCCTGGCCTGCTTCAGGACATCCTGTGAGCTCGGGTACCTGCCCAAGAACCGCTGCACCACCAGGTTAAGGACGTGAGCCACACAGGGCACATGGGTCAGTTGTCCCTGTCGGAGGGCGGAGAGGGGGTTGGTGCTATTGTCGCAAACCACCATTCCTGGCTTAAGCTGGCGTGGCGTCAACCACCTCTCGGCCTGCCCCTGCAGAGCTGACAAAACATCTGCCACAGTGTGGCTCCTGTCCCCCAAACAAACCAGCGCAAGCACGGCATGGCATCGTTTTGCCTGCGTACTTGCGTAGCCCCTGGAACGCCTACGGAGCACCGCTGGTTCTGAGGACAGAGCATTGGAAGAGGCCATGGAGGAAGAAGAAGAGGAAGGGGTGGAGGAGAGAGGTGTGTCACAACCAATAGTAGCATTTTGGAGGCGTGGTGGCGGAGCAACCTCCAACACTACTGCACCTTGTCCTGCATCCTTCCCAGCTGCCAGAAGAGTGACCCAATGGGCCGTGAAAGACAGGTAACGTCCCTGTCCATGCCTGCTGGTCCATGAGTCAGCGGTAATATGCACCTTACCACTGACCACCCTGTCCAGCGAGGCAAGGACATTGCCTTCCACATGCCGGTAGAGAGCCGGAATCGCCTTCCGTGAGAAAAAGTGGCATTTGGGGACCTGCCACTGAGAAACCGCACATTGTACAAACTCACGGAATGGGGCCGAGTCTACCATCTGAAAAGGCAGGAGTTGGAGTGCTAGCAATTTAGCCAAGCTAGCATTCAACCGCTGGGCATGTGGATGGCTGGGAGTGAACTTCTTTCGGCGGTCCAGCAGCTGGGGCAGGGACATTTGCCTGCTATAATCGGACGTGGGTGTACTGCTAGCAGAGTGCCCGGAAACACTTGGCTGTGACACACCTAATTCTACACCTTCATTCCTCTCAGAGCAGGTTTCAGAGAGGACTGAAGGTCTAGTGGGGTTGGAGATGCCAGCTGATGAGGAGCAAGGAGAGGTCCGCTTTGTTCTTTGGTGTGGGTCTTTGAGGTACGCTTGCCAACGAGCTGCATGGCAGGTCAACATATGTCTGGTCAAGCATGTGGTGCCCAAGCGGCTGATGTTTTGGCCACGCGAGATACGCTTGAGACATATGTTGCAAATAGCAGCGGTGCGATCTGATGCACTCGTCTCAAAAAAGGCCCACACCAAAGAACTTTTAGAATAACGTGAAGAGGCAGCGCCCTGCACAGGCGGAGCTCTGCGGTGTGATTCAGTCGGTGTGCTGCCCCTAAGCTGGCCCCCGGAGGGCATCCTGCCTCATTGGACATGTGCCTCCTCCTCCTCCTCCTCCTCTCTCCTACCAGGCACCCACGTGGAGTCGGTGCCCTCATCATCCCCTCCCTCTTCATCGCTGTAGCAAACCTGGCAGTATGCTGCAGCTTGTGGAACATGACTGCCAGATTGCTGTCCTTCTTGAGCATCCCCTCTCTCTCCATTCACGCTACTGCCTTCCTCTAGCTGAGTGTCATCATCAGAGGCTACAAAACACTGGGCATCCTCCTGGAGCATGTACCCAACACTGTGCTCAAAGAGTTCAGGAGACTCCTTAGGAGGACGTGGTGGGTCTAGGGAAGGAGTCACTGATGATGACATTGAGACGAGGGAAGACGATGCATTGGCAGCTGCTTTGCTAGTACCCTGAGACTGGGTGAGAGAGGATGAGGAGGATGAAGAGGGCTTGGTCATCCACTCTACCAAGTCGTTGGCATGTTGCGGCTCAACATGTCCAGCTGCCGAAAAGAAGGACAGCTGGCTATATAGATGGATATAGCGGTGTACCACTGACTGCAAGCTCTATTTAAAACGAGCAAGATAGCTAGCTATATAGATTGATATAGCGGTGTATACTGGGTTCAGAGCATGCAGACAGCACGCACAATCTCCTACCACTGACTGCAAGCTCTATTTAAAACGAGCAAGATAGTTAGCTATATAGGTGGATATAGCGGTGTATACTGGGTTCAGAGCACGCAGACAGCACGCACAATCTCCTACCACTGACTGCAAGCTCTATTTAAAACGAGCAAGATAGTTAGCTATATAGGTGGATATAGCGGTGTATACTGGGTTCAGAGCACGCAGAAAGCACGCACAATCTCCTACCACTGACTGCAAGCTCTATTTAAAACGAGCAAGATAGTTAGCTATATAGGTGGATATAGCGGTGTATACTGGGTTCAGAGCACGCAGACAGCCCACACAATCTCCTACCACTGACTGCAAGCTCTATTTAAAATGAGCAAGATATAGCTAGCTATATAGGTGAATATAGCAGTGTATACTGGGTTCAGAGCACGCAGACAGCACGCACAATCTCCTACTACTGACTACAAGCTCTATTTAAAACGCGCAAGATAGTTAGCTATATAGGTGGATATAGCGGTGTATACTGGGTTCAGAGCACGCAGACAGCACGCACAATCTCCTACCACTGACTGCAAGCTCTATTTAAAACGAGCAAGATAGTTAGCTATATAGGTGGATATAGCGGTGTATACTGGGTTCAGAGCATGCAGACAGCACGCACAATCTCCTACCACTGACTGCAAGCTCTATTTAAAACGAGGAAGATAGTTAGCTATATAGGTGGATATAGCGGTGTATACTGGGTTCAGAGCACGCAGACAGCACGCACAGTCTCCTACCACTGACTGCAATCTCTATATAAAACGAGCAAGATAGCTAGCTATATAGTTGGATATAGCGGTGTATACTGGGTTCAGAGCAAACAGATAGCACGCACAATCTCCTACCACTGACTGCAAGCTCTATTAAAAAAGAGAAATATAGTTAGCTATATAGGTGAATATAGCGGTGTATACTGCGGTCAGGGCACGCAGACAACAAGCACTACAGAAGAGCAAGAACGAAAAATCTGCCGATAACGATCGGTGTATACTGTGTTGAAGGTACACAGAACACCCACTAACTCCTACAGACGCCAACACACTACACAAGGCCGCCGCGCTGGAGGCATTATATAGTTTGGGGGGTGTACTACACAGCCTGAGCTATGATTGGCCACAGGCATCCTGCCTGTGGCCAATCATGGCTCTCCTCGCTGCCGGCGCTGTGATTGGCCAAGCATGCGGGGTCACAGTGCATGCTTGGCCAATCATGAGCCAGCAATGCACTGCGATGGCGCAGTGCATTGTGGGCTGTGAGCGCCACACGAATTTGGTGTGAACGGCCCATAATGTTCGGAATTCGCCAAACGGGCGAACAGCCGATGTTCGAGTCGAATGTATGCAACATAGCTAGCTATATAGGTAGATATAATGGTGTATACTGCGGTCAGGGCACGCAGACAAAAGGCACAATCTCCTAAAACTGACTGCAAGCTCTATTACAAAAGAGCAATATAGCTAGCTATATAGGTGGATATAAGGGTGTATACTGCGGTCAGGGCATGCAGACAACATGCACAATCTCCTACAACTGACTGCAAGCTCTATTACAAAATAGCAATATAGCTAGCTATATAGGTGGATATAACGGTGTATACTGCGGTCAGGGCACACAGACAACAGGCACAATCTCCTACATTCGTGAGCGCCACATGAATTTGGCGCGAATGGCCCACAACGTTCGATATTCCGGATGGAAAGTGCAGTGTGCGGCAGTGGGCGTAGGGTGGGCCATGGGCAAGATCCCTCCCCGGGAACTGAGGCGGCATAGACATGGATGCGATATCAGGCAAAACCAAAAAGATACAGCAGTGTTGAAGAGTATCAGATATGGAGTGTGTGGCAATTGTTGAAAACAACATATCTAAAAACAAAATGTTAATAGTATGTATGATTAATGAAAATAATAGTATAGTATCACATTATTTTCATTAATCATACATACTATTAACATTTTGTTTTTAGATATGTTGTTTTCAACAACATCTTGCCCATGGCCCACCCTACGCCCACTGCCGCACACTGCACTTTCCATCCGGATTGGTGAGTCTGCCCTGGCTAACCATTTACACGCATTAAATCCCCATTAATTTATTTTTATTTATATGGTTAGTATATTATATTATTTTTTATTCTATTCCATAGGAATTTTTTGGTCGCATCAGCTCCTGATGAGTGGGGAGACACCCACGAAACGCGTTGAGCTTTTGAAATGATGTCCCTGCTATACTTTATACGGAACTATATTTATTTTATTATGAATTTACTTTTTTAACTATATACTAAATTTATTTTTGTTTTACATCTAGTGGATGCATATCTATTATGTGGATGTACTTGCTGATGTCGGTTTTGCTGTCATAGGCACTACCATGCCATACTACCCAATTATTTTATTTATTACTACTATGTGCTGCTATATGTGAATACTATATATCATGCTTCTACTGTACTTACACCTATATACTTTATGAATTTGATCTTTATTATTTTTTATGATCTGTTACTGAACAATCAATAAAAAATTATTATTATATTTTTTTAATATGGTTAAAACCTACCTCCATTATCCAAGTGCTTCATTTTAAAGTCCCAAACTTCCTCTATTACGCGTAGGTGATGAACTGTGCCCAGTTTCCTCCAGACATAATATTTTGGAACTGAGGCCAAACAGTTCAATCTTGGTTTCATCAGACCAAAGAATCTTGTTCTGCACAATCTGGGAGTCCTTCAGGTGCTTTTTTTGGAAACTCCTGAATGCCTGAAGGCTTCCACCTATCCACTCTGCCATAATGCCCAGATCAGTGGATGGCTGCAATGATGGTTGTCCTGGTAAGATTGTCCCATCTATACACAGGATCTCTAGAACTCAGTCAGAGTGACCATCTGGTTTTTGGTAACCTTTCTTACAAAGGCCATTCTCCCCCAATTGCTCAGTTTGGCCAGGCAATCTTCTTCCATTTGAGGATCATGGAGGCTGCTGTGCTCTTGGGCACCTTTAGTGCAGCAGAAATTGTTTTGTAGCCTTCCCCAAATCTGTCTCTGAACTCTGCAGGCAGATCATTTGTCTTTATGTCTTTTGCTATGATACAGTATGCATTGTCAGCTATGAGGCTTTTTTTAGAGGTGTGTGCCTTTCCAAATCATGTCTAATAAATGTTCCTAATTTACCACAGTGGACTCCAATCAAGTGGTAAAAACATCTCAGCACCGATAAAGAGAAATGGGAGGCAACTGAGCTAAATTTCAAGTGTTGTTTCAAAGGGGCTGAATACTTATGCCAATGTGATATTTCAGTTATTCCATTTTCATATATTTGCAAACATTTCTAAAATTTAGTTATTATGGAGTACTGCTACAGTGTAGAATATTGAGAATTTTTTTTTAAATGACTCTACTATCAGACTGCAACAACACAAAATTGAAAAAAGTGAAGGGGGTCTGAATACTTTATGAATGCATGGTATGTAGGAAACCACCAAATGGACCAATAACATATCCACCTTCTCAGTTTGTAATATTTATCATGACAGCAGGCGAATTGCCAATGAGGCTGAGCCTGGCCTGGCACCATGTGCCCAGCAATATCTGTTGCTTTACAACTGTCTCTGTAATGATATAACTGACCTCGGTGTCAATGAGCTCGACACTGGCATAGATGTACCTGCTGGCACTGCATATTGCTCTTTATAGATTAATACTTGGGATGTGTGCCCATTTCCTTTTACCTTGAAAAACATGAATCAGGTGCATCTTAATAATGAGTTATGCAACATTTATGCCTAGAACACACTGTGGAGTTTATCAAGCAGATATTTATCAGAGGTTCGCTCCACCTGGAACTGATAAGGGTTTTGACTCTTCAGCCAACACTGGCATAATAATTTCTATCACTTGAGGACTATATTAGTGAGATTTATTTGCTGAATTCAAGGGTCTGTACACCAGCTGTGCCCATTACGAGGGGTTCCCACCATTCCTGTGCTGAGTTCCCAGGTTTGCACACTTGCTGTGTCCATTTCTTTGCTGAGTTCCTGGGTTTGTCTGTTGATGGGAGTACATGGGGGAAACGTTTGCCATTAACTTACTTATTTTCACCAAGTGTTAGCTTGATGGCATTGCTCTCTCTTGTGTGAGTTTACGCTCCTTGTGGCTGGAAGCCATAGAACTACAACAGACCCCACACCAGAAGAATAATGTCCTTTCACCTGCCAGTAACACTGTCCTGGCACTGACTACAAAGTAATTTTCTGAGAAATAGCAGGAAAAATAGATTTTCCTCCACTAGTTCTTCTACACATAACACTTTATGCTTGTGGTTCAGGCTCTATCTATAGGAGAGTTCTGCTATGCAGTAGGCCCTAACTAAGGGTCCCTACTGCTTAGACGGGTAGACCATACAACCACCAATCCCCCCCCCCCCCTTTATGAGCGGGGGTTGCACAGCTGTTGTAGGTATAATCCTCATCAACCCTCCTCCCTTCCTTCCCACCCTGAGTTTCCTGCAAGTCTGTGGCCACTGAAGATGGCTCAGTGCTCTCAGTAACAGAGTCAACCAAGGGAATGACCCATTCTTCCCATGTTGGAGTCCCCTTATCAGCCTGCTTGAAACAGTGCTGGTTGGCAGAGCTGGTGGTGGTCAGGAAGCTGTGGGGGGGTTGCTTAGAACAGTTGGGGATTCGTATACAGCAGAAGGAGCTAGTGGGAAGTGGTAGGGACTAGGGAGAGTAAGCCCCTGTACACACGGTCAGAGATTCTGCCAACCAAATCCATCGGATTTTGTCGAAAAATACGATCTTTCAGAACGTGATGACGTAATTTCGTTACGATGGGACTACATTCAGGCTAGTAGCCAATAGCTTTGATGTAGGAATTTGATCTGAGCATGCGTGGCACTTGGTCCGATCAAAATTCGCTACACATGATCGGAGTATGTCCGATCAAACCAGTTGGTCGGGAAATATTTCCAACATGTTGGAAAATTGGGTCCGACGGATATTCGGACGGAATCAGTCCGATGCATACCACACACAGTCGGATTATCCAACGACACGGTCCGATAGGACACATTCCAATGGATTCTCCGACCCCGTGTACAAGGGCTAAGAGCACCACAGACAGAAAGCCCCCAGTCAGATTTTTTTATCATTATAAGAAATATGAGGACTATGGACTTTTCTTTGTCTTTGTCTTTGTGCGCTGATTGTATTTGTAGCCAACACTTGGCCTGTGAACATGACCAGGCAGTGTTGTTGTTATATGTATCACCTGACATATTTTTCAAGAAAAGTTCTTATATAATGTGTTCGAGGAAAGTTCTTATATAATGTGTTTTCAACTTTCTTATGTAGATATGTGATGGCCTTGGCTGTATCAGGCAGCTGATTGTTTGTTTTTTTTGTGATATTTAAATAACTACAACCTTCACAGGCCATGTGTTCCAGCTGTATATTCCTCAGCGGCTAAACAGAGTTTTCTGTATATTTTGAGGGTGTGCAAACTGGCCGTCAGCCAATCTTGTGAGAGTAATTTATATTTAACCAACTCAACTTTCTTTATCCTGTATGTTGAACCGATATAAATAACTCAGAGCTACTTCTCAGCCTTTGAAAATTCTTATCTGTGTAACATTAAACTGTAAGTCCCATTTAATTGGGTGTAATTTAACCCTTCCTGATCATTGGCTAAAACTATGAAGACTACAGTACGGATGGACATTACGAAGATTATAATAATGCACTAGGCTAGTGTGCCCCTTTTTTCTTTGTTTCAGCCTTTGGTCCAATTATCTACCCTAACTTTGAAGTGAGCAGCTATGCCTATACAATGCAAAGTTTCCCAAGGCCCAAGGTCAGTTCTATAGGCTTAAGGTTTTTTACCTTCATGCATTGTATGCATGAAGGTAAATAACCTTCTCTGTGCAGCAGCCCCCGCCCGCCAATACTTACCTGAGCCCCCAGTGGTGTGCACAATAGCCTCAGCTCTCCGGGGACTCTCCCTCCTCATTGGCTGAGACAGTCATCTGCTCCCGCTGCTGTCAATAACAACCAGTGAGTCAATGAGGAGAGCGGGGCGGGGCCAAACCATGGCTCTGTGTGTGAATAAACATGCAAAGCAGAGAGGCTCAGGAGCGAGTCTAGTTCGGGGGCCTCCATTGCCATCTGCTTGCTGTGGGGGAACTTGGCAGGAGGGAGGGGCCAGGAGCACTCATGAGGGACCCGAGAAGAGGAAGATCAGGGCTGCTCTGCACAAAACCACTGCAGAGAGCAGGTAAGTATGATATGTTTGTTATTTTTAAAATAATTTAAAAAAAAACTTTGATATAATTTTAGGCTGGCTATACAGTATTAAAATGTTAATTTCAAGAATGTTTGTTAGGTTTTTTAATGGTTAATATGTTGAAACCAATGTTTGTTTGTGACCCCAGTGATGAGAAAATTCAAAGGTGCAGAATGGAAACATTTTTTCAAGCAAATAAAATACTAACATGAAAGGGAAAGTCTATTCATTCCAAAAGTAAAAGTTAACATCAAATGTTTTCGAAGTGCTTTTAACCACTTGCTTACTGGGTACTTAAACACCCTTCCTGCCCAGACCAATTTTCAGCTTTCGGTGCTCTCACACTTTGAATGACAATTACTCAGTCATGCAACACTGTACCCAAATGAATTTTGTGTCCTTTTTTTCCCACAAATAGAGCTTTCTTTTGGTGGTATTTGATCACCTCTGGGGTTTTTATTTTTTGCGCTATAAATGAAAAAAGACCGAAAATTTTGAAAAAAAACGCATATTTCTTTGTTTCTGTGACAGAATTATGCAAATTATTAATTTTTCTTCATAAATTTTGGCCACAATTTATACTGCTACATATCTTTGGTAAAAATAACCCAAATTAGTGGATATTATTTGGTCTTTGTGAAAGTTAGAGAGTCTACAAGCTGTGGTGCGAATCGCACAAAATTGATCACATCTGATGTACTGGTGGCCTATCTCGCTTCTTGTGACCCGAACAAGTCAGGAAAGTACAAATACCCCCCAAATGACCCCTTTTTGGAAAGTAGACATTCCAAGGTATTTAGTAAGAGGCATGGTGAGCTTTTTGATGTTGTCATTTTTTTCCCACAATTCTTTGCAAAATGAAGATTTTTCATTTTCTTTATTTTTCTCCACAAAATTGTCATTGTAATAGGTTATTTCTCTCACGTGGCATGTGTATACCACAAATGACACCCCCCAAAAAATTCTGCTACTCCTCCTGAGTATTACAATACCACATGTGTGGGACTTTTTCACAGCCTGGCCACATAGAGAGGCCCAACATGCAGGGAGCGCCATCACGTGTTCTAGAAGCATAAATTACACATCTAACTTGTTGACTATTTATTACACTTTTGAAGCACCAGGACAATGACACGTGACACTGATGACAGATGGCACTGATACGTGGCAATGATGACACTTATACGTGGCACTGATGACATGTGGCACTGATGACAGATGACACTAATATGTGGCACTGATGACACGTGGCACTAATACGTGGCACTGATGACACGTGGCACTAATACGTGGCACTGATGACACGTGGCACTAATATGTGGCACTGATGACACGTGGCACTAATACGTGGCACTGATGACATGTGGCACTAATACGTGGCACTAATACGTGCCACCGGTGACAGATGGCACTAATACGTGGCACCAATGACGCGTGACACTGATGACAGATGGCACTGATAAGTGGCATTGATGACACGTGACACTGACAACAGATGGCACGTGACACTGACAGGTGGCACTGATGACAAATGGCACTGATACGTGACACTGATGACAGATGGCACTAATACGTGGCACTGATGACAGATGGCACTATGTGGCACTAATAACACGTGGCACTGATGACAGATGCCACTTATACGTGGCACTGATGACAGATGGCACTGGGGACAAATGGCACTGACAACAGGTGGCACTGGGGACAGATAGCACTGCGGGCAGGTGGCACTGGGGTGGGGTGGATTGCACTGGGGTGGATGGCACTGGGGTGGATGGCACTGGGGCGGATGGCACTGGGGCAGGATGGCACTGGGGGAGATGGCACTGGGGTGGATGGCACTGGGGCAGGATGGCACTGGGGCAGGATGGCACTGGGGGGGGCATGGCACTGGGGGGGGTGGCACTGGGGGAGGATGGCTCTGGGGGAGGATGGCACTTTTTTTTTACTTTTTTTTTTTTTTTTTTTTTTGTACACTGACGGCTGCTGCAGCCGTTCTTCTCTCCCCTCTCACACGCTGTCTGTGTGAGGAGGGAGAGCGGCGCTGAGAGATGATCTCATATGTTTACATATGAGATCATCTCCCATTGGACACGCCGATCACGCTGTAAACGGCCGCTGTGATTGGCCGTTTACAGCGATCTGTGTTTGCCTGTCCCCGGGGGACACGGCAAACACAGAACTTCCGCGATGCGCGCCCGCGGCGGCGCGCATTGCGGAAGTAAACACCAGGCCGTCCAGGGACGGCCAGGCGAGGGAAGCCGCCCGCCCTAAGGCCGTCATTCGGCTATAGGGCGGGCGGGAAGTGGTTAAACAACATTCACTGTATTGACATTGACTGTATTGAAGATGATAATTTTCATATGAATGTTCATAAGCAGGTTTGAACCTTTGTTTCACAATCTACCAGTATACAGTGCCTTGAAAAATATTCATACCCCTTGACATTTTCCACATTTTGTCATGTTACAACTAAAAACGTAAATGTATTTTATTGGGATTTTATGGGGTAGATCAACACAAAGTGGCACATAATTGTATAGTGGAAGGAAAATGATAAATGGTTTATCAGAACTTTTTACAAACAAATATCTGAAAAGTGCGGCATGCATTTGTATTCAGCCCCCCGGAGTCAATACTTTGTAGAACCCCCTTTCACTGCAATTAGAGCTGCAAGTCTTTTTGGGGATGTCTCTACCAGCTTTGCACATCTAGAAAGTGACATTTTTGCCCATTCTTCCTTGCAAAATAGCTCAAGCTCTGTCAGATTGGATGGAGAGCATCTGTGAACGGCAATTTTCAAATCTTACCACAGATTCTCAATTGGATTTAGGTCTGGACTTTGACTGGGCCATTCTAACACATGAATATGCTTTGATCTAAATGCATACATGCGTGTAAAGGGAAAGTTCTTGTTTTCACCCTTGTTGCAAATGCGCTTCTCTGGGAACATGCATTTTGGGCATTTTGCTTTTATGCTCCTGCACTCTGCATGCAAATACATGCATAAACACCTGCATGAGCATGAGCACATTAGCTAACATGCATCTGTGTACAGAGGTGTCGAAAAAAAATGCCAGACACCCCATAAAGCAGAGTTTTTTTTACACCCTTATACATGAGGCTAAATTAATTTTCCTTGCTGCACAGCCTAAAAGGGGTATCTGTGACTAGAAACAACCATTCTAAAGTCTCCTCCTGTACATCCGATGTCAGCCATTTTTTATTAGAAATGTCAGGGTAGGTACACGGTCAGAGTCAACAGCATCCTTTGCAATCTTTATTAGTACAGTACTGGATGTTTTATATTTACAAGTACACAGATCTTCAGATCTTCTTTGTTTAAAATCTTTCAACAGGTCCTGTAACGGGGCCCCCTTCCATCTCCAGGCTCCATAACAGCTGTTTGGGCTGCTATGACAATTATTACCCTAAAGCCAGTTAGTGCACAACGTTTTGTAAGCTTTTAGCAAAACACAGTGCTATAAAAAATGGAGCCACACAATTTTATTATCTGTTATTTCATGTTGCAATAAATGTATACAGCTCACAGTTTATTTATTATTTGTTCAGATCTGATATGGTAAATTACCTTTGCTCTAATCATTCTATCTGAATCATCTTATCACCATCTGATTTCAGATCTAAAAGATAGTGTCAGTGGTCAGAAGAAGACGACAAAATCTATGGTGGAGAAGATTGTGTTTCTGCTAATGTGCAGAGAGTCCAGGATCCCAGGTGACACATCGGTCTCTTAGGTAATGTTATTTCTGCAAGAAAAATAAAGTGAAAAATCAACCAGCGCTAAAAAACACAACAAATACAGTGAAAAGAAATATAAAAGTGCAGCTAGAATACTGTAGGTCAAATTACCAAATCCCACATTTCAAAATTCAAAAAATATATCAGTACAGCGCAAATACAAAGTAATACAGAAAATATCATAAAATGAATATAAATAAGAAGTCCATATAGTGAAAGAAATATTCAGAAAGAGTCCACTTGTGTAATATATCTTCAATCAATAAATCAAGTGACGAAGTGATCCCTTCACCATTGAGCAAGTTGAACTCTCACCTCAACAAGTGGACCTCTGATAAATCAGATAGGTCAAAAACGCATGTTCCCATCAAGGGTAGATCATAGGATTACAGCAGACCAAGCGGAAGCATTTCCAGGTAAGGTTCTCCTCCGTATCATCAGATCAATGTGATATCATATAAAAAAGAACAGGCAAATCTAGTGCTCTCCGTTGATGTAAATTTATTAAACAAATAAATAAAAACAAATACCACTCACATTTAGAAGCACTGATCTCCAGTGCTGAGTGCTCAGATAAAAAGTACCATGCATGGATCAGTGTGTCAGCTGGCGGATGATGTCACGACGCAGGTCACGTGGTCCGTACGCGTTGCGTCCCAGAGAGTAGGCGGGACTTCATCAGCGGTCCGCTGATGAAGTCCCGCCTACTCTCTGGGACGCAACGCGTACGGACCACGTGACCTGCGTCGTGACGTCATCCGCCAGCTGACACACTGATCCATGCATGGTACTTTTTATCTGAGCACTCAGCACTGGAGATCAGTGCTTCTAAATGTGAGTGGTATTTGTTTTTATTTATTTTTTTAATAAATTTACATCAACGGAGAGCACTAGATTTGCCTGTTCTTTTTTATATGATATCACATTGATCTGATGATACGGAGGAGAACCTTACCTGGAAATGCTTCCGCTTGGTCTGCTGTAATCCTATGATCTACCCTTGATGGGAACATGCGTTTTTGACCTATCTGATTTATCAGAGGTCCACTTGTTGAGGTGAGAGTTCAACTTGCTCAATGGTGAAGGGATCACTTCGTCACTTGATTTATTGATTGAAGATATATTACACAAGTGGACTCTTTCTGAATATTTCTTTCACTATATGGACTTCTTATTTATATTCATTTTATGATATTTTCTGTATTACTTTGTATTTGCGCTGTACTGATATATTTTTTGAATGTTATTTCTGCGTAAAGGGAAATTTCTTGTTTGCACCCTTGTTGCAAATGCGCTTCTCTGGGAACATGCATTTTGGGCATTTTGCTTTTATGTTCGTGAACACTGCATGCAAATGCATGCATAAACACCTGCATGAGCATGAGCACATTAACTAACATGCATCTGTGTACAGAGGTGTCGAGAAAAAAATGCCAGACATCCCATAAAGCAGAGTTTTTTTTTACACCCTTATACATGAGGCTAAATTAATTTTCCTCATCGCACAGCCTAAAAAGGGTATCTGTGACTAGCAACAGCCATTCTAAAGTCTCCTCTTGTACATCTGATGTCAGCCATTATTGATTAGAAATGTCAGGGTAGGTACACGGTCAGGGTTAACAGCATCCGTTTCAATCTTTACTAGTACAGTACTAGATGTTTTATCTTTACATGTACACAGATCTTCTTTGTTTAAAATATATCAAGAGGTCCCGTAATGGGGTCCCTTTCCATCTCCAGGCCATGTATACAGCTTTCAGTTTATTTATTATTTGTTCAGATGATCTGATATCGTAAATTACCTTTGCTCTAATCATTCTATCTGAATCATCTTGTCACCATCTGATTTCAGATCTGAAAAATAGTGTCAGTGGTCAGAAGAAGACGACAAAGTCTATGGTGGAGAAGATTGTTTTTCTGCTAGTGTGCAGAGAGTCCAGGATCCCAGGCGACACATCAGTCTCTTAGGTAATGTTATTTCAGAATAAAGGGAAAGTTCTTGTTTGCACCCTTGTTGCAAATGTGCTTCTCTGGGAACATGCATTTTGGGCATTTTGCTTGTATGCTCCTGAACACTGCATGCAAATACATACATAAAGACCTGCATGAGCATGAGCACATTAGCTAACATGCATCTGTGTACAGAGGTGTCGAGAAAAAATGGCAGATATCCCATCAAGCAGAGTTTTTTTTACACCCTTATACATGAGGCTAAATTAATTTTCCTCACTGCACACCCTAAAAAGGGTATCTGTGACTAGCAACAACCATTCTAAAGTCTCCTCCTATACATCCGATGTCAGCCATTATTGATTAGAAATGTCAGGGTAGGTACACAGTCAGGGTCAACAGCATTCTTTTTAATTTTTATTAGTACAGTACTGGATGTTTTATCTTTACATGTACGATCTTCTTTGTTTAAAATCTATCAACAGGTCCCGTAATGGGGTCCCCTGCGATCTCCAGGCCCCATAGCAGCCATTTGGGCTGCTATGGCAATTATTACCCTAAAGCCATTTAGTGCACAAAGTTTTGTAAGCTGTTAGCAAAACACAGTAATATAAAAAATGGAGCCACACAATTTTATTATCTTTTATTTCATGTTGCAATAAATGTATACTGCTCGCAGTTTATTTATTCAGATCTGATATAGTAAATTACCTTTGCTCTAATCGCTCTATCTGAATCATCTTGTCACCATCTGATTTCAGAAACCTAAAAAATAGTGTCAGCGGTCAGAAGAAGACGACAAAGTCTAAGGTGGAGAAGATTGTGTTTCTGCTAATGTGCAGAGAGTCCAGGATCCCAGGCGACACATCGGTCTCTTAGGTAATGTTATTTCTGCGTAAAGGGAAAGTTCTTGTTTGCACCCTTGTTGCAAATGCGCTTCCCTGGGAACATGCATTTTGGGCATTTTGCTTTTATGCTCGTGAACACTGCACGCAAATACATGCAATGTGCAGAGAGTCCAGGATCCAAGGCGACATATTGGTCTCTTAGGTAATGTTATCTCTGCTTGATTTAGGAACAATTCTACTAGTATTGGATGAACTGTACAATTTTCAGCATTCAGTGTATAAAAGGAGTGACACGGTCAGAGTCAGCAATGACTTTGAAATTGAAACCAGCTTGGACATGAGACTTTCATCCTTTTTTAGGACTGAGGGGTCAATTCACTAATGGTTATTATGTGCAATATTTGTATCATATTATTGTTTTAAAATATTGAATAAGATAATTAAATAACCAACTCATTAAATTAAAATATCAAATTAGCAGTAAAAATGGCAACATTGGTAAATATGTGCAGCAGATATCGATTAAAATACTAATATAACATTAAAGTAGAACTTCAGGATAAATCAAACTAATTTTAAAAATGCTCCATCCCCCTCTTAAAACCTATGCTGACTAATCTGTGTGAGAAAGATGTATATACTTACCTATTTTCAGCCCCCTCCAGTCCAGTCACATGATCCCCTGTGCCAGCCAGTGGCTGCTGCAGGGGAGAGTGCTCAATAACAGCTGGAAATTATGGGATCAGTGACGTAATCCATGGACTCCCATGTCCCAACTATTCTCAGTACTCCCTCCTCTCCCCTTCAGCCACTGTTGATTGATACATGGGAGCCAGACCATGTGACTAAACTGGAGCGGGCTGAAAATAGGTAAATATAAAAGTATTTTTCTTTACACAGGTTAGTGAGTATATGTGTTAGCTGGGGGGAAGACATTTTTAAGATTCGTTTTGCCTGCAACTCCACTTAAGGGCAGATTCCCACCAGATGCATTGGGATTGCATTGGCCAGCTGGTCCAGCACAGTCCCGCCGCAAGACAAGGCAAAATGCCTTGTCTACTATGTGCCCAGTTCACATCACTGCGTTGAGGTGGTGTGCGGGCATTGTCATCAGCTGAGAGAATTAGCAATAATTTAAGACTTCACATAAAGTCTCAGAAATCTTTCATTAAGGTCTCTATATTATATAGCTTAAATAGCATGTCATATATATATTATTTATCATTGTAAAAGAACAAATTATTTTTATTTCTACTTAAATATTTTATTTTGTTTTACAAGTTACAATTAATTTGCATTATAAGAATTTTTATATAATAGAAAGTCAAAACATAAACCCAAAGCTTCATGGATGAGTGTGGATTAATAAAGTAAAATTAACTATTGGTATATACCGACTATCTTTTTAACAAATAATGCTTTTTAAGATTAGTTACATAGTAGGGGAGGTTGAAAAAAGACACAAGTCCATCAAGTCCAACCTATGTGTGTGATTATATGTCAGTATTACATTGTATAGCCCTGTATGTTGTGGTCGTTCAGGTGCTTATCCAATAGTTTCTTGAAACTATCGATGCCCCCCGCTGAGTCCACCACCTGTAGAAGGGAACTCCACATCCTTGCCGCTCTTACAGTAAAGAACCCTCTACGTAGTTTAAGGTTAAACCTCTTTTATTCTAGAATTAATGAGTGGCCACAAGTCTTGTTAAACTCCCTGCGGCAAAAAGGTTTTATCCCTATTGTGGGGTCACCAGTAGTGATGGACGAACTTCCGACGGGACGTTTCGCGAACGCGAAACGCGAACGGACACAAACGTTCGCGAAAACGACCGTTCGCCGCGGGCTCCATTGACTTCAATGGGAGGCGAATTTCGCAAACCTTTAGGTCGAATTTGCGGCCACGGGGTAATTATTAGGGGGTAGCACGTAGTCCCACCACCTGGACAATAGCATAATACATGTATGAGGTGAATTTGGGATCGATAACTACAAGCATTTTTTTTTTATTTGGGAAATTGTTCTGACAATTCAGGACTATGGAGCTAATGAAGGCAATGGAGGAGAGGGAAGGTCAGGGACCAGGGTAGGCAAACAAGAGGGTGCAGGAGATACAGAGCACTGACAGCAGCACCGTAATACAGAGCACTGACATCAGCACCGTGACATACAGCGCTGACAGCAGCTCCGTGACATACAGCGCTGACAGCAGCTCCGTGACATACAGCGCTGACAGCAGCTCCGTGACATACAGCGCTGACAGCAGCTCCGTGACATACAGCGCTGACAGCAGCTCCGTGACATACAGCGCTGACAGCAGCACCGTGACATACAGCGCTGACAGCAGCTCCGTGACATACAGCGCTGACAGCAGCTCCGTGACATACAGCGCTGACAGCAGCTCCGTGACATACAGCACTGACAGCAGCTCCGTGACATACAGCGCTGACAGCAGCTCCGTGACATACAGCGCTGACAGCAGCACCGTGACATACAGCGCTGACAGCAGCTCCGTGACATACAGCGCTGACAGCAGCTCCGTGACATACAGCGCTGACAGCAGCTCCGTGACATACAGCGCTGACAGCAGCTCCGTGACATACAGCGCTGACAGCAGCTCCGTGACATACAGCGCTGACAGCAGCTCCGTGACATACAGCGCTGACAGCAGCTCCGTGACATACAGCGCTGACAGCAGCTCCGTGACATACAGCGCTGACAGCAGCTCCGTGACATACAGCGCTGACAGCAGCTCCGTGACATACAGCGCTGACAGCAGCTCCGTGACATACAGCGCTGACAGCAGCTCCGTGACATACAGCGCTGACAGCAGCACCGTGACATACAGCGCTGACAGCAGCTCCGTGACATACAGCGCTGACAGCAGCTCCGTGACATACAGCGCTGACAGCAGCTCCGTGACATACAGCACTGACAGCAGCTCCGTGACATACAGCGCTGACAGCAGCTCCGTGACATACAGCGCTGACAGCAGCACCGTGACATACAGCGCTGACAGCAGCTCCGTGACATACAGCGCTGACAGCAGCTCCGTGACATACAGCGCTGACAGCAGCTCCGTGACATACAGCGCTGACAGCAGCTCCGTGACATACAGCGCTGACAGCAGCTCCGTGACATACAGCGCTGACAGCAGCTCCGTGACATACAGCGCTGACAGCAGCTCCGTGACATACAGCGCTGACAGCAGCTCCGTGACATACAGCGCTGACAGCAGCTCCGTGACATACAGCGCTGACAGCAGCTCCGTGACATACAGCGCTGACAGCAGCACCGTAAGCAGCCCCAGGAGGAAGTCAGCACAGCACAGGGATGGTGTGATCCCCTCATAATAAGAACCCCCAGGAGGAAGTCAGCACAGCACAGGGATGGTGGGAGCCCCTCATAATAAGAACACCCAGGAGGAAGTCAGCACAGCACAGGGATGGTGGGAACCCCTCATAATAAGCAGCCCCAGTAGAAATATGACACCGCTCAACCTCTTCAAAGAGGAGGGTAGGGGCATATAGTACGGTGTGCTTTTTTGGGTCAGGGAAGTGAGCCAAATGAATTAAGAAGGTCTGTGTGCTTGATTCCAAAAATTGTTTATAGACATATACATGGTCTACTGATCACATGTGTTGAATTCCTCCGAGATCCATGCCTCATTCATTTTTAGAAATGTGAGGTAGTTAACACTGTGGTGAGCTAGGCGAGTACGCTTATCGGTCACAATCCCCCCTGCTGCGCTGAACGTCCTTTCGGACAGGACACTGGATGAGGGGCAAGCCAACAGTTCGATTGCAAATTGGGCAAGCTCTGGCCAGAGGTCAAGCCTGCCCACCCAGTAGTCTAGGGGTTCATCACTCCTCAGAGCGTCCACATCGGCCGTTAACCCAATGTAGTCGGACACCTGACGGTCTAGGCGTTCCCTGATGCTGGATCCGGATGACACCTGTCGATGGGTCGGCTGAAAGAATGACCTCATATCCGAAGTCACCAACACATCTTCAAACCGGCCTCTTCTTGCAGGCGCTGTTGGATTGGTACCCGCAAATCCTTCTCTGGGAGTGGGAATTGCTCCTCTGCCAGCGCACGCAAAAGCAGAATGCAGCATTTCTCGAAGCAAGGCCTGGAAGTGCTGCATTCTGACAGCCCTCTGCGACGGCGGTAACATTTCCGCCATTTTGTGTTTGTACCGGGGGTCTAAGTACGTTGCCACCCAGTACTGGTCCTTGACCCTCATGCTTTTTATACGGGGGTCCCTATTAAAACACTGGAGCATGAAGGCCCCCATTTGCACTAAAGTGGAAGCGGTGTGGTGGCCTGGCTCCTGCTCATCATCCAGGATAATGTCGTCCTCTTCATTCTCCTCTCCCCATCCTCGCACAACAGGGATCCCAGAAAGGTTTAAAGCATGCTCTTCTTGCTCCTGCTCATCCGCCCCGGCACCATCCTCCTCTGACTCCTCATCAGACTCCTGTTGTTGACTTGTCTCAGATAGAGTAGCCCCCCCTGGGAATTCATCCAGCATTGCGACTTCCTCATCTTCCCGCTCCTGCTCCTCCACAGCCTGATCAATGACACGACGCAATGCACGCTCCAGAAAGAAGGCATAAGGTACCATGTCACTGATGGCGCCATGGCTGCGACTGACCAGTTTGGTGATCTCCTCAAATGGCCGCAGAAGTCTGCATGTGTCGCGCATGAGCAGCCACTGGCGCGGTGAAAAAAAACCCAGCTCCCCAGAACCGTTTCTTTCGCAGAGTTCATACAGGTAGACGTTAACTGCACGTTTCTGCTGGAGCAGCCTATCAAGCATATAGAAGGTTGAGTTCCATCGCGTCGGGCAATCGCAAATAAGACGTCTGACCGGCAGATGGTGTCGCCGCTGAATGTCAGCAAGGCGAGCCATGGCCGTGTAAGATCTTCTGAAATGGGCCGAGATTTTCCTTGCCTGCCGCAAGATGTCCTGGACCCCAGGGTATTTGACAAGGAATCGCTGCACGACCAAGTTTAAGACGTGTGCCATGCACGGCACGTGCGTGATTTTGCCCTGTTTCAATGCGCTAAGCAGATTGGCACCGTTGTCACACACCACTTTACCAACTGTCAAATTGAGCGGTGTTAGCCACTCATCTGCCTGTGAACGCAAAGCTGAAAGGAGTGCCGGGCCAGTGTGGCTCTTTGCTTCCAGGCACAACAGACGCAGCACGGCATGGCAACGTCTCACCTGGCATGTGGAATAGGTTCTGGGGAGCTTGGGCGGTGCAGTGGAAGAGACGCTAGCAGCGGAAAAGGAGGAGGCAGCTGAGGAGGAGAGGGAGGAGGATGGAGTAGGAGGAGGAGAAGAAGAGTCAGGCCTGCATGCAATCCGTGGCGGTAAAACCAAATCTACACGGGTGCCACGGGTTACATGCTTGACGGCCGTCAGAAGGTTCACCCAGTGGGCAGTAAAACTGATATACCTTCCCTGCCCGTGTTTGCTAGACCACGTGTCTGTGGTCAGATGTATCTTGGCACCGACACTGTGTGCCAGAGATACATTCACTTGCCGCTGAACATGGCCATATAGCTCTGGGATGCCCTTCTCTGAGAAATACTTCCTTCCTGGGACCTTCCATTGTGGTGTTCCAATGGCCACAAATTTGCGAAAGGCCTCCGAGTCCACCAGTTTATATGGCAGTAGTTGGCGGGCTATGAGTTCTGACAAGCCAGCCGCCAACCGTTGGGCAAGAGGGTTATCCGGCGTCATCATTTTTTTACGCTCAAACATTAGGCCCACGGAAGCCTGCCTTTTTGCAGAAAAATGTGAGCTTGGCGTGATGGAAGGTGGAGTGGAGGACAATTGTGAGGAGAGAGGAGAAGGAGAAGTAGAAGACGAGGCTGGACGGTGAGAGCCTGCAGTGTGGCTTTGTGTGTTCCGTTGCTCCCACTGGGCTCGGTGATGGCTGCTCATGTGCCTTCTTAAGGCGGTCGTCCCTAGGTGAGTATTGGGCTTACCGCGACTAACGCGTTGACTGCAAAGATTGCAGATGGCAACGCTATTGTCAGCAGCGGACACGTTAAAAAAAGCCCACACTGCGGAGCCATGTGCCGGTGTCCTGGGAGCGCCAGATGTGACCGTACATGGTCGATGACTCGCTCCTGATACATTTGCAGTCTGCTTTGTCCCTGCTGTGCAATGTAAGTCATTGCTGCTTCTCCTCCCTATCTGCTGGTCCATATCTCCCTCTGAACTCCCCTCCTCTTCCTCTCTTGTGGGCACCCACGTGACATCACTAGACACGTCATCATCAACGTCACCTTCCCCACCGCTATAAGTAGAGTAGGCAGCAACACCGGGGACCAACCTCCTCCTTGGGCTGATCTGGGTACTGGCGTCAGACTGCTGAGTAGCGCTTGTTGCTACCTCCTCTTCCTGATCCAATACCAAGAGTGGCTGCGCATCAGAAATGTCCTCTTGATATGGATCGGAAAATAATTCCAGTGACTCAAGCGGAAGGTATGTGGTGGTGGTGGTGGTGGTCGTGTTGTTGGTGGTAGTGTCTTTGGGGGTGCACATAGCAGAGAGTGAAGAAGAGGGTGCAGATCGAGAGGATGAGGAGGGTGCAGAAGAGTAAGGCTGAGCGAGCCACTCAACCAAGTCTGGTGCATCCTTTAAAGTAATTGAACGCACCTTCTGCAACTTCCCACTTTGGCTCAAGCCTGTTGCTCCTGCCCTACCCCTACCACCCCTGCGGAAGGGCCTGCCTCTTCCTCTGCATGTCATTTTTTAAATGACCCTGTGACAAAACTCTTAGTCCCTATACCGCTGAAGGACTGCTGCAGTATAGGTGAGCGGTCAGCAGTGGTGCACGTCAACCCTATCTATTGTGGACCTATAGCGGTCCTTACAGAACAGCAGACTGTACCGCACTCAAGCCTATGTACCGTAGCACCCTATACCAAGTTACCAGTCCTTATAAGAACTTTTGTGGACCAAGCAGGTTGTGTATTAGTGTTTAGCAGACTGTACGTCAGTCCCTATACCGCTGAAGGACTGCTGCAGTATAGGGCAGCGGTCAGCAGTGGTGCACGTCAACCCTATCTATTGTGGACCGATAGCGGTCCTTACAGAACAGCAGACTGTACCGCACTCAAGCCTATGTACCGTAGCACCCTATACCAAGTTACCAGTCCTTATAAGAACTTTTGTGGACCAAGCAGGTTGTGTATTAGTGTTTAGCAGACTGTACGTCAGTCCCTATACCGCTGAAGGACTGCTGCAGTATAGGGCAGCGGTCAGCAGTGGTGCACGTCAACCCTATCTATTGTGGACCGATAGCGGTCCTTACAGAACAGCAGACTGTACCGCACTCAAGCCTATGTACCGTAGCACCCTATACCAAGTTACCAGTCCTTATAAGAACTTTTGTGGAACAAGCAGGTTGTGTGTTAGTGATTAGCAGACTGTACGTCAGTCCCTATACCAATGAAGGACTGCTGCAGTATAGGGCAGCGGTCAGCAGTAGTGCACGGCAACCCTATGTATTGTGGACCGATAGCGGTCCTTACAGAACAGCAGACTGTACTGCACTCAGGCCTATGTACCGTAGCACCCTATACCAAGTTACCAGTCCTTATAAGAACTTTTGTGGACCAAGCAGGTTGTGTGTTAGTGTTTAGCAGACTGTGCGTCAGTCCCTATACCGCTGAAGGACTGCTGCAGTATAGGGCAGCGGTCAGCAGTAGTGCACGGCAACCCTATGTATTGTGGACCGATAGCGGTCCTTACAGAACAGCAGACTGTAACGCACTCAGGCCTATGTACCGTAGCACCCTATACCAAGTTACCAGTCCTTATAAGAACTTTTGTGGACCAAGCAGGTTGTGTGTTAGTGATTAGCAGACTGTACGTCAGTCCCTATACCAATGAAGGACTGCTGCAGTATAGGGCAGCGGTCAGCAGTAGTGCACGGCAACCCTATGTATTGTGGACCGATAGCGGTCCTTACAGAACAGCAGACTGTAACGCACTCAGGCCTATGTACCGTAGCACCCTATACCAAGTTACCAGTCCTTATAAAAACTTTTGTGGACCAAGCAGGTTGTGTGTTAGTGTTTAGCAGACTGTGCGTCAGTCCCTATACCGCTGAAGGACTGCTGCAGTATAGGGCAGCGGTCAGCAGTGGTGCACGTCAACCCTATCTATTGTGGACCGATAGCGGTCCTTACAGAACAGCAGACTGTACCGCACTCAAGCCTATGTACCGTAGCACCCTATACCAAGTTACCAGTCCTTATAAGAACTTTTGTGGACCAAGCAGGTTGTGTATTAGTGTTTAGCAGACTGTACGTCAGTCCCTATACCGCTGAAGGACTGCTGCAGTATAGGGCAGCGGTCAGCAGTGGTGCACGTCAACCCTATGTATTGTGGACCGATAGCGGTCCTTACAGAACAGCAGACTGTAACGCACTCAGGCCTATGTACCGTAGCACCCTATACCAAGTTACCAGTCCTTATAAGAACTTTTGTGGACCAAGCAGGTTGTGTGTTAGTGATTAGCAGACTGTACGTCAGTCCCTATACCAATGAAGGACTGCTGCAGTATAGGGCAGCGGTCAGCAGTAGTGCACGGCAACCCTATGTATTGTGGACCGATAGCGGTCCTTACAGAACAGCAGACTGTACTGCACTCAGGCCTATGTACCGTAGCACCCTATACCAAGTTACCAGTCCTTATAAAAACTTTTGTGGACCAAGCAGGTTGTGTGTTAGTGTTTAGCAGACTGTGCGTCAGTCCCTATACCGCTGAAGGACTGCTGCAGTATAGGGCAGCGGTCAGCAGTAGTGCACGGCAACCCTATGTATTGTGGACCGATAGCGGTCCTTACAGAACAGCAGACTGTAACGCACTCAGGCCTATGTACCGTAGCACCCTATACCAAGTTACCAGTCCTTATAAGAACTTTTGTGGACCAAGCAGGTTGTGTGTTAGTGATTAGCAGACTGTACGTCAGTCCCTATACCAATGAAGGACTGCTGCAGTATAGGGCAGCGGTCAGCAGTAGTGCACGGCAACCCTATGTATTGTGGACCGATAGCGGTCCTTACAGAACAGCAGACTGTACCGCACCCAAGCCTATGTACCGTAGCACCCTAGACAGACCAAGTTACCAGTCCTGATAAAGAGCTTTGTGGAACAAGTGAGTTGTGAATGATTAGCAGACTGCAGCAGAAGGGCAGCAGTCAAGTATAATATTCTTTCTATATTTGGAAGAAAGAATATTATACGTGTACAAGCCTATTACCGTACCACTGATACCAGTCCTGAAAAGAACCTTTGTGGAACTAATAGTAACAGCAAGTCTTTAAAATTATCCTCACTGCCTGACACACTGCTTCCTGCCTGTCCCTATACAAATTGGCAAAAAAGAGTAGGCTGGAACGATTAGCTGGAACAGCTCTTTTGTGGACCTGATAGTAACAGCTAATGATGATGATGATGATGATGATGAAGAAAGACTAATCTGGCTGAGCTGTCCCTAAAATAGCAGCATACAGCGCTCTGTCCCTTTATCTAAACTGACAAAAGAAACTCAGGCTGCTGACCTAACACCTATACCAGTCCTGAAAAGAACTTTTGTGTACCAAATAGCTAGCGTTTTCTCTGTCCCTACTCCACACAGGATCCTTTCCCTACAGTGACAGAAGAAAGAATGTAAAATGGCCACCGGATCGGGTGTATTTATAGGTTAGGGGGAATGTCCAAGTGTCCATGAGCTGTCATGTCTCAATTGGTTGTCCTGTAACACATGATAAACGTGTCACGAAAGGTTAAAGTTCTTGTATACATTAAACACGTAAGTCCGCCGGGGCGAACGACGGAAAAAGGCGTTCGAACCCGCGGACGGCGAAAGTCGGAAATTCGCCGCGAAACGACCGCCGGGCGAACCGTTCGGCCATCACTAGTCACCAGTATGGTATTTGTATATTGAAATCATATCCCCTCTCAAGCGTATCTTCTCCAGAGAGAAAAAGGTTCAGTGCTCGCAACCTTTCCTCATAACTAATATCCTCTAGACCCTTTATTAGCTTTGTTACCCTTCTTTGTACTCGCTCCATTTCCAGTCCATCCTTCCTGAGGACTGTGCCCATACTTTAGGTGCGATCGGACCAGAGCCTTGTAGAGCGGTAGAATTATCATTTTATCTCTGGAATTAATCCCCTTTTTAATGCATGCCAATATTCTGTTTGCTTTGTTAGCAGCAGCTTGGTGCCATTGCATGCCATTCCTGAGCCTATCACCTACTAGAACCCCCAGGTCCTTTTCCATCCTAGATTCCCCCAGAGGTTCTCCCCCCAGTGTATAAATTGCATTCATATTTTTGCCACCTAAATGCATTATTTTACATTTTTCTACATTGAACCTCATTTGCCATGTAGTTGCTCACAATATTAATTTGTTCAGATCTTTTTGCAAAGTTTCCACACCCTGCGGAGAAGTAATGGTCCCGCTTAGCTTAGTATTGTCCACAAATACAGAGATTGAACTGGTTACCCCATCCTCCAGGTCGTTTATGAACATTATTTTAATTAAATAATGGATTAATGAACATTAATTAAACAGAATTGGTCCCAGCACAGAACCCTGGGGGACCCCACTACCCAACCCTAACCATTCCGAGTACTCCCCATTTATCACCACCCTCTGAACTCGCCCTTGTAGCTAGTTTTCAATCCATTCACTCACCCTATGGTCCATGCCAACAGATCTTATTTTGTACAGTAAACGTTTATGGGGAACTGTGTCAAATGCTTTTGCAAAATCGAGATGCACCACGTCTACGGGCCTTCCTTTATCTAGATGGCAACTCACCTCCTCATAGAAGGTTAATAGAATGGTTTGGCAAGAACGATTCTTCATGAATCCATGCTGATTACTGCTAATGATAGCGTTCTCATTACTAAAATCTTGTCTATAGTCCCTTATCATCCCCTCCAAGAGTTTACATACTTTTAAATATTGGTGCTACATTGGCTTTTTTCCAATCAGCTGGTACCATTCCAGTCAATAGACTGTCAGTAAAAATTAGGAACAATGGTCTGACAATTACCTGACTGAGTTCCCTAAGTACCCTTGGGTGCAAGCCATCTGGTCCCGGTGATTTATTAATGTTAAAGTGGTTGTAAACCCTTACAACCAACTTTGACCTACAGGTAAGCCTAGATTAAGGCTTACCTGTAGGTCCAAGAAATATCTCCTAAACCTATACGGTTTAGGAGATATTTACCCGAAGACAGCCACCGCTGTCTGCGGCGTATGCGCCGTAGACAGCGGTGCGCAGGAGCACTGGGGCAGGTCGCAGATTGCGGTGATATGCCGTGAGTGTCAGCTCCCGTGCGCATGCGAAGGGAGTGACGTCATTGTGACTCCGGCGAATCACAGCGCCAGAGCCGCCAGACCCGGAAGCCGCTCCGGGATCCATGGCAGCGGCAAAGAGGAAGACGGAGGACCGCTTCGGGGGCTTCGTTCTCAGGTAAGTCATTCATAATGAGCTAGTATGCTATACATACTAGCTCATTATGCCTTTGCCTTACAGGGTGAATGTCAGGAATCCGTCCGTTCCTTGCGATCGGCTCTCCGTACGCGCACGCACGTTCGTGCCGCGGGTCGTCGTGGGCACGAGCGTCTTCCGACGCGCGTGGGTGCACGTCGATCGTATGTGCGCGCGGTACACGCACGCACGGGCGAGCGTTAGCTCGATTGGCGCCAGTGGCCCTTTTTAAAGGCACAGTTGCAGGGGTTCTGTGCTGTCTCGTCTGCAGCTTGTGCCTGAAGTACCTGCTTATCTGCCTGCTACCTATCTGATACCTGACCCGGCTACGTTTGACCTTGTTGACCTCTCCTGCTCCGACCCCGGCTTGTTTGACCCTTCTTGGACTGTTTTCCTGTTGCCGAACCTCTGCTTGTACCTGATACCTCTGCTGACTCCTGCTTACTTCTGTGCCTGCTACCTTCGCATCCAGAAGACCCATCCATCCTGATTCCACGGTCTGCAGTCTTCTCCTAGCTGCTTCCCTGCTACAGAGAGTTCCTGCTCCAGAGGATCCTCACCTACCCAGCACCTGCTGCTGCACCTGGCTGGACTCTCCTACCCCGCTGCGCTCCGGTCTCCCTGTTCCCATTCCAGTGAGACCAGAACCAGAGCCGTAAGAGAGGTCCCCTTCCACTAAGTCAGACTCAATATCTGAAGTCCCTAACAGTACGAGACAGCCATGTCTGAGTCTGCGGAAGGGGCCTCCGCCATGAAGGAGATTTGCTCCCACCTTGCGGCTCTCACCCAGGCCGTGAAGTCTCTTCAGGATGGCTACACCAGGTTGGAGGAGCGTGTCCAGCATCTCTCTACCCCGGGGTCACCAGACACCACACCTCAGCCTCCTCCTGCTCAGCCAGCTGCTCATTCGATCATGATGCTCCCACCTGAGCCTAGGGTTCCCATTCCGGAAAGATTTTCAGGGGACCGCTCCAAGTTCCGGGCTTTTCGCAACGCCTGCCAGCTTTACTTTGCCCTCCAGCCCAGGACTTTCTCCCTGGAGGCAACCAAGGTGGGGTTTGTCATCTCTCTCCTGCAAGAAGAACCTCAGTCCTGGGCCCACCAC
This sequence comes from Lithobates pipiens, assembly GCF_037356315.1. Lineage (NCBI taxonomy): Eukaryota > Metazoa > Chordata > Amphibia > Anura > Ranidae > Lithobates > Lithobates pipiens. The sequence goes on along the minus strand of NW_027507787.1, from coordinate 144,945,016 downwards.
CTCCTGGAGAACAACAGCCCCCTTACACAGACTCTCTCCACCTTCTTCGAGGGGATGGCACAACTTTATGACTATCCCCAACGGGCTGCCACCGCGGAATCCGCATTAACTGCGCTCCAGCAAGGCCGTAGGACGGCCGAGGACTATGTCTCGGACTTTAGACGCTGGAGCGCAGATACCCAGTGGAATGAGTCGGCCCTTAGACACCAATTCCGCATGGGCCTGTCTGAAGGCCTCAAGGACGAGTTGGCTCGTGTTGGCACTCCTGACGCCCTAGAGGACTTAATTGCTCTGGCCATTCAGATAGACCGCAGACTTCACGAGCGTAGGGCCGAACGCTCTTCCCAACCACTGAGACCTGCCTGGATGATGGCCAGGACCCCGTCTTCCACACCTTTCTTCTCTCCTCCTCCTCAAAGAGGACCTGCCAGTGTGTCTCCTGCTCCTGAGGAACCTATGCAGCTTGGACTACTCCGACCTTCCCTGTCTCCTGAAGAGCAAGCCCGCCGCCGTCAAATGAACTTGTGCCTATACTGTGGCGGCTCCGGACATTATGTGGCCAACTGTCCTGTGAAGTCACGTAAGTGCCTCTCTTCAGTGTCTCACAGTTCCTTTAACCCGCCTTCCAACTCTCTCCATGTTGCCCTTCTGCTCTCGTTTCAGCTTTCGGGAAGAACGATCCACGTCAACGCAATCCTTGACTCCGGAGCCTGCGGTTGCTTCATTGACTCCGCCTTCACCGACCTGCATTCCATTCCACTCCAGAAAAAGACTCATGGACTCGCTATCTTTTTGGCCGATGGTTCCCAGATTAAGTCTGGCCGAGTCACCCAGGAGACCCTTCCACTACCCACCTCCACCTCCTGCCAACATACGGAACTGATAATTCTTGATGTCATTTCTTCCCCACTCTTTCCTGTGATTCTGGGCATCCCATGGCTGCAGGCCCACAATCCCTCCATTGACTGGACTTCAGGGAAGTGAGGTTCCTCTCCCCTTACTGCCAGGACCACTGCCTTCCTGGGGCTTCTGTACAATCCGGAACACTTCTCTGCCTAGACCCAGACCTGGACTTATGTCAATCTGTCCCCGAGCCTTACCATGAGTTTCTGGATGTTTTCAGTAAACGGGGGGCTGATTCCTTACCCCCGCATCGCCCCTACGACTGTCCCATTGAGCTCCTTCCGGGGGCTGAGATCCCGTTTGAACGTGTCTACCCTTTATCCGAGAAGGAACAAGAGGCTCTGAAGGCATACATCTCCGAGAATCTCAAGAAGGGGTTCATCCGTCACTCCACATCTCCTGCCGGGGCTGGAATATTTTTTGTTACTAAAAAAGACCTGACCCTTCGACCCTGTGTGGACTATCGGGAGCTGAACAGAGTCACGATTAAAAACCGCTATCCCCTACCCCTGATTCCAGAACTCTTCCAAAAACTAAGGTCGGCTACTATTTTCACTAAGTTAGACTTGAGGGGAGCCTATAACTTGGTCCGCATACGAGCAGGTGACGAGTGGAAAACTGCGTTCCGAACTCGTTTTGGGCACTACGAGTACCTGGTGATGCCTTTCGGGTTGTGTAACGCCCCAGCCACCTTCCAGCACTTAATTAATGACGTCTTCCGGGACTTCTTGGACATCTTCGTCATCGTGATGACATCCTGATCTTCTCCAGGTCCCTGGAGCAGCACCGGGGACACGTCGGCAGAGTACTGCTTCGGCTCCGGCAACATGGACTCTACGCTAAAGCCGAGAAGTGTAAATTTGAGCAACAAGAGATCCAATTCCTCGGCCTTGAAATCTCTCCAGCAGGCATCAGGATGGACCCGCAAAAGGTCGCTGCTGTCCTTGAATGGCCAGCCCCCACTGACAAGAAAGGCATCCAACGCTTTGTGGGCTTCCCCAACTTTTATAGAAAATTCATTAAAGGATTCTCAGCCATTATCTCTCCCATCACCCAGCTCACCAAGCAAAATACGCGCTTCCTTTGGGGTCCCGAAGCCCAGGCCGCCTTCAAGAGGCTCAAGGACTTGTTTACCTCTGCTCCTATCCTCAGTCACCCGGATCCATCTAGACCTTATATTCTGGAGGTAGATGCCTCTGAGATAGCAGTAGGGGCGGTGGTCTCCCAGCGCTTAGGTAAAGACGACCTGATGCACCCCGTGGGATTCTTTTCCCGAAAACTCTCTCCGGCGGAGAGGAATTATGATGTGGGCGACCGGGAATTACTTGCCATTAAGTCTGCTTTGGAGGAGTGGAGATACTTACTCGAGGGGGCGGTACACCCCGTGCTCATCTACACGGATCACAAAAACCTCGAGTACCTCCGTACCGCAAAACGCTTAAAACCTCGGCAGGCTCGCTGGGCCCTCTTTTTCTCACGGTTCTGTTTTCACATAACCTATCGCCCTGGATCAAGAAATGTTAAGCCAGATGCTCTCTCCCGTATGTTTGACAGCCCCAAGGACTCCGCACCCCCGGATACCATCCTCCCTGCTAACACCTTTCTACTCATCCAGCCAGACCTAGTGTCTCTGCTTAAGAGTGCTTCCTCCACATCTTCCTGTCCCCCGGGAATCTCACTAGCATCCAGGGAAGGCCTGCTTTGGAAGGACAACCTGATCTTCGTCCCTGAAGATGTGAGAATTAAGGTCTTGGGTCTCCTTCATGACCACCCGCTCGCTGGGCACTTTGGTGTCCGCAAGACTTTGGAACTGGTACAGCGCTCCTTCTGGTGGCCAGGCATGAGGGAGTTCTGCAAGCAGTACGTGAATTCTTGCCCCGTGTGTAGCCGGAATAAGGTCCCCAGAAATCGGGCTTGGGGGCTGCTTAAACCTCTTCCCGCACCCGACCGCCCTTGGCGGATGATCACTATGGATTTCATTGTGGAACTTCCCCCTTCTGAGAACTGCACTGCTATCTTTGTAGTTTGTGACCGTCTGACCAAGATGGCCCACTTCCTACCCTTAAGGGGAACCCCTTCCGCGACCGAGACTGCCCATATTTTTATCAAAGAAATAATCAGGCTCCACGGGGTACCCACCAATATTGTATCTGACAGAGGGGTTCAGTTCACCTCCCGTTTCTGGCGAACCCTATGTGAATCTTTAAAAATAGAGTTGGCCCTGTCCTCGGCCTACCACCCACAGACCAATGGGCAAACGGAACGCACCAACCAAACCCTCGAGCAATATATTAGATGCTTTTCTTCTTTTGTCCAAGACGATTGGGTCTCCCTGTTACCGCTGGCGGAATTCGCCTACAACAATGCCAGCCATGCTACCACTGGGCAGTCCCCGTTTTTTGCCAATTACGGTTTTAACCTGTCTTTTCTTCCCGATATCCTTACAAAATCTCATGTTCCAGCAGTACAGGATACGGTATCCTTTCTCCAGCAGAATAATCGGACCCTGCAGGAAGTCATAACCAAGGCTCAGGCTGACAGCAAGAGGAGCTTTGATCGAGGAAGAAGGGGAGAATTGATCCTTCAAGTCGGGGACCAGGTATGGCTGTCTTCTTCTAATTTAAAATTAGCATGTCCCTCCAGGAAATTGGCACCCAAGTTTCTGTGCCCGTTTCCTGTTAAGAGGAAAATTAACGAGGTGTCTTATGAACTGTCCCTGCCTGATTCCATGAGAATACATCCAGTCTTTCATGTAGCTCTACTTAAGCCTGCTGTACCTGATCCCTTCCCTGGTAGAGAAACAAGGCCACCTGACCCTGTGCTGATTGATGGCAGTGAGGAATTTGAAGTGGAAGGGCTATGGCCCGGAGAATAATTCTTGGGAACCTGCTTCTAATGTACATGCTAATAGACTGATCCAGGCCTTCTTTGCTGCACACCTGGAGAAAAGAGCCTCTAGGGGCACCCGGAGGTTGCCCCTTGTGGGGGGGCAATGTCAGGAATCCGTCCGTTCCTTGCGATCGGCTCTCCGTACGCGCACGCGCGTTCGTGCCGCGGGTCGTCGTGGGCACGAGCGTCTTCCGACGCGCGCGGGTGCACGTCAATCGTATGTGCGCGCGGTACACGCACGCCCGGGCGAGCGTTAGCTCGATTGGCGCCAGTGGCCCTTTTTAAAGGCACAGTTGCAGGGGTTCTGTGCTGTCTCGTCTGCAGCTTGTGCCTGAAGTACCTGCTTATCTGCCTTCTACCTATCTGATACCTGACCCGGCTCCGTTTGACCTTGTTGACCTCTCCTGCTCCGAACCCGGCTTGTTTGACCCTTCTTGGACTGTTTTCCTGTTGCCGAACCTCTGCTTGTACCTGATACCTCTGCTGACTCCTGCTTACTTCTGTGCCTGCTACCTTCGCATCCAGAAGACCCATCCATCCTGATTCCACGGTCTGCAGTCTTCTCCTAGCTGCTTCCCTGCAACAGAGAGTTCCTGCTCCAGAGGATCCTCACCTACCCAGCACCTGCTGCTGCACCTGGCTGGACTCTCCTACCCCGCTGCGCTCCGGTCTCCCTGTTCCCATTCCAGTGAGACCAGAACCAGAGCCGTAAGAGAGGTCCCCTTCCCCAATCCTCACCTACCCAGCACCTGCTGCTGCACCTGGCTGGACTCTCCTACCCCGCTGCGCTCCGGTCTCCCTGTTCCCATTCCAGTGAGACCAGAACCAGAGCCGTAAGAGAGGTCCCCTTCCACTAAGTCAGACTCAATATCTGAAGTCCCTAACAGTGTGCTTTTAAAAAATAAAAATAAAATTGCCTTTACTTCCTCTTTAAGTTTCCCAAGTCTAATTTTTATTTTGTCCTCTGTTAACCATGGAGGTGCTTCCTGTGATGTGTCATGAGGATAAACATTGCAGTTTTGATTGGGCTAAGGTTGGGTTGGGATAAGTTGGGCTAAGATTAGTAATGTAATGTTGACAAAGATATTCAATAATTATAGGATAGAGGTAATAGCATAACATTGACAATCTAGTTGAGATATAAATATAGAAAAAGTTAAAGCATTAGTAAGGGATAAAACAAGTGTGATGAATAAACTAAATAAATAATTACACACATCAATATTAAATAGCCATAATTGCAACAGATATCAATAAAATGTGTTGCCTTAAATGGGACTGGACCACCAAAAACCGTAAGTGCATTTAGAAGTCATTCTAATGTAAGGCACCTTCAAATGTAAGTAGCCATTTGGCCTCTGTTTTTTATCAATTTTTATTCAATAAACGGGTTTACACTATTCTGATTTTTGTATCCTTTTTACATATATCCCCGGCTACCCATGTTGGTGGAGAGGAAGGGGTTTTTCCCACACGGCTTATTCTGCTAATTGCAGCAAGTTAATTCTTGCTAAAGGCTGTATTTGACCTTCTTTTAATTAAAAAGGTCAACAACTTCTGGTAAGCAGACATCCATTACAGAGCACTTTTGGATGTACAGTGCAGTCGGTGAAGGTGGCTCATCTATAGTGGAAGCAGCAATTGTCAATGCTTATTTTGCACACTGGACTGTGATTTTACACATTGCACTTTACTTTATGATTGAGCATAAGATTTGTTTAGTACTTGCAGAGCATATATGGTTGATTTATCAATATTGATGTATGCACTATTTATATACATTTTTGTATTATAGATGCACTTATGGTTTTTGGTGGTCCAGTCCCATTTGAGGCAACACATTTTATTGATATTTGTTGTAATTACGGTTATTTAATATTCATATGTATAATTATTTATTTAGTTATTCAGCGCCCCCATCACACTTTTATGTTTTATTCACACTAGAATTTCTATATCTAGCAAGGGGGATAGCACCATAAAAAAAAAAAATTATATATATATTTTTTTATTTTATTACATTTTTTTTGCCGCAAGGTATTCATATATTTTCACTAGTTAGGGATACAATTAATAATGGGATGATAATTCAGGATTTTACAGGTTGGTTGATGAATAGATCCGACTCTATGGCTTGGCAGTACCTGGTAGGAATAATGCATGGACATCAATCATCCCAAGTGTTCTTTTTCGTAAAAGAACTAGTAGTTCATGGATTTGGGTAAGTTTGGCTTAGGAGAAAGAAAGGGGGAGATGGGTATTCCAGAGAGGATTATTTCAACAAATATTCAAAGAATACTAATCAAAAAAGTAAAGTAGATATCTAGGTCATTTCAGATTATAGTAATGTATTATCAATATCAGGAGGAAGGCAATGTTCGATCCATGACTTCCATAAAGATTTGAATTTGGTTATTGTATCTAAGTAGATCGCTTAAGTCTTTGCATGGATCATAGCTTGCGTTACTCTTTGTTTAATAGATAATATGCAAAAGGAATTGTGTTTCCATGCTTTTGCAATGGTTTTCTTAGCTGCTATTGTTACAAACAGTAGTAGCTTGAATTGTCGGGGCGTTAAATTTTGGGGTTTGTTATTCAGCAATGCTACAGTAGGATCAGGAGGTAGATTTGCCTTGAACATTGTAGAGAGGATTTTGAATATGTTTGTCCAAAAGGAGTAGGCAATAGGACATTCCCACCAAATATATATGTGGCTGCCCAATGTGGTACAACCTTGAAAACAGTTAGAAGGGTATTGTTGGCTAAATTTGGCTATTCTGGCTGGAACAAAATACCATCTCGTCAGTACTTTATAATTTGTTTCTAAAGCTACTATATTTGGCATGGCTGATTTAGTAGCTTTTCAGATCTGAGTCCAATTTAGGTCATCTATTTGGAGGTAAAGATCCGTCTCCCATCTAGGGTATAAGATGGTGGAGAGGGAGTCGCATGTGAGAGTAATTGAGTATATAAATCAGAAATAAGTCCATGTGTGGATCTGATTTGCAACTCTGTTCAAAAATAGAAAATGTAAGAGGTGTGGTATCTAAAGGTTTGTCTTGGGTTAAAAAGTTTTTTATTTAGAGATACCTGAAGGTTTCTGACTGTGGTAGATTATATTGTTCTCATAAGGTCGGGAAATTTATCATGTTAGAGGATTGAAAATATTAGTGTGTTCATATTAAACCAGTTTTAGACCATGCCGAAAAAGAGGTTGGGGGCGACCAGGCTAGGTAGAAGGAAGGATTATGGAGGAAGGAAAGAGGAGGATGTTGTTGTGATTGTAATCCGAAACAAATTTTCAGTCTATCCCAAATGGAAAGGCTATGTTGGTGTAGGGATTAGTGATCATTTTCCATTGTCTAGGAGCAAGCCACAAAAAATTGGCAGTAGATAAAGGGTCACAATCTACTGACTCAAGTGCAACCCTAATGGTATTTCCTTGGTGGCATGGTATTTGGTCAATTGAGCTAAATGAGCCGCATAATAGTATTTTGTAAAATCAGGTACTCCTAAACCTCCTCTGATTTTGGGAGAATATAGAGTATGTTTGGGTAATCAAGGTTTAAGCTTGTCCCAAATCTACTGAATAGTTTTACGCTGGAGAATGTGTAGAAAATGAGATGGGTCTGGTGTAGGAAGTAATCTAAATAAATGAAGGATTTTGGGAAGAATTTACATTTTAATGACTGTTATGTGGCCCATCCATGCTAATGGCATTGATGACCAAGTTGAAAGAAACTTAGTAAATTGTGTTAATAATGGAGAATAGTTGGACATGTAGAGATCTTGCAGTTTGGCTGTGAGATTAATATCTAAATATGTTATATGTGTTGTGAACAAGGTAAATGGGAGAGAGTTCTGTAATTGTAATTGGAGTTCAGGTGATAATGATATATTTAAAGCTTTGGATTTATGAGGATTGATCGTGAGGCCAGATAAATGTTCAAATTCAGTAAGGATGCTAAGATGGACCGGTGTAGATAATAAGGGTTCATTGAGAAAAATAAAGACATCATCAGTGAAAAGGCACATTTTGTGATGGTGTCCTCCTAGATCAAAACTTCTGATGTTTTTATTGGAATGGATAAGTTGGGCTAAGGGTTCTATTGCTAAAGTGAAGAGGAGTGGGGATAAGGGACAACCCTGACGTGTACCTCTTTCAATGATAAAGGAATCAGAACAAAATCCACAGTAGGCTATAAATGCTTTTGGATACTGATACAATGTAGAAATACATCTCAGGAAGTGTGTGCCAAATCCCCATTGAACAAGTATCGAATTTAAGTAAATCCAGAAAAGCGAATCAAAAGCCTTTCTAATGTCGAGTGAAAGGAAACATGTTGGAAATTGTGCTGTGTGAGCTAAAAGTAAAGCACGACATATGTTGTCGCCTACTTGTCTAAAGGGGATAAATCCTTGTTTTTTGATGGATTAGACTACCTATAATGGGATTGAATCTGTTAGAGAGGACCTTAGCTAATAATTTAATATCAATGTCGAATATTGATATTGGCCTGTAATTAGACTAAGAGGTGTCATCTACGTTTGGTTTTGGGATCATGGAAATAGAGGCAACAAGTGATTCCCAATGGAAGGAGTGGCCAGTGAGGAGGGAGTTGAAGGCTTCTACCATGAGCAGGGATAGTTGCAAATCTCTAATAATAGGTGCCTGAAAAAACATCTACTTTTGGGGCGTTTATGTGTTTTTAATGATTTTTTGCTGTCTGTATTTCTAATTCAGTTATTGGCTTGTTTAGGGTTTCTTGTTGAGTATGAGAAAGGGAAGGCAGATGAATTGAGGATAGAAGGGTAGTTAATCATGATTGGTTGAATTTATGGGGGTCTTTATAGAGTTCGGACAATTTTCTTTGAAATTCTTGTAACATTTTTAGTGGATTGCTGGTATAATTACCTTTAGTTAGTTTTAGTCTAATGGGTTTCGTGTTATAGTTTTTTTTTCGTAATGCAAGGGCTAAAAAAAAGTGTTAGGTTTATTGGCCTTCATACAGAAAGTATGTTTAGATTTTCAGAAGATCTTTTCCACATACTCCTTCAAGAAAATATCAAGTTCCTTACGTGCTTTGTCATATTGTTTTCTTGTTGAGGGGAGGGAGCAGTTTGGAAATTCTCCGAAGCTTCGTTGAATGCAGCTTCTAGTTTTTTATGTAGCAGTCTCTTCTGTTTATGGATATGAGAGGCTTGACATATGCAAACCCCTCCAATACATGGTTTTAGCGCCTCCCAACGAGTCAGGGGGTTTGTACCATCAGTACTGTTATTCGCTATGTAATCTTTAATAGCTATCTCTATTTTCTGTCTATATGTGTGATTTGCTAATAATCCACCATTAATGTACCAAGTTCTGTGATTTGGTCTTGGAATTAGAGAAGAAAGAGATGTCATAACCATGTTATGATCAGACTATGAATATGGTATAATGTTCGAGTTTAGAATATATACAGAGCAATTGGCTTTGATTAAGAGGTGATCTATGCGTGAACATTGTTTGTGAGGATAGGAATAATGGGTATATTGTCATTTAGCTGGGTTTTGTTCTCTCCAAGTATCAAGAAGAGGGATAGAAATTATATTGAATTTTTGTTTGGAGCATAAAAAGAAAGTATTGTAATTTCAGTATCTTGTAGGAGACAAGATAAGAGTATATATCGACCGTCAGGGTCTTTAAGTTTCAGTAAATGGTGTTGTATATTGAAAAGCAATCAGTGCACCTCTTTGGTGCTGATGAGGTGTGAACTTGGGGATATTTACGACTAAAGAATTTTGGAAAGGATTGAGTTGAAAAATGTGTCTCTTGTAAGCACACCACATGTGCATTTAGTTTTGAAAAGGATCGAAAAGCTTTGGTACACTTCGGGGGTGAATTAAGGCCTTGTACATTAAGCGTTATTATGTTTAGAGCTGCCATTATTGGAGTTGAGAACAAAAAAAAAATATATATTATTTCAGGTGTGATTGAGATAGTTTGTGTAAAAATCTGGATCGGGGTGATAATGGTTAGTGAGAGAATAGTGAAAAATGAGGATTGAGAATGAGTTTAGTCAGTATGTTGAGTTTATATATTCATTTAATAACATAAGAAGCTAGTATCCACAGGGTGGTGAAAGAAAACCAACCTATGGGTACAATTTGTCCAGAGTGTCCAAAACTGCTGGATACTCGAGATTGTATTGAAGGTGCAGTGGCTGTTTTTGAGACTACGATAACCATCAAATGTGTGATTTGAAAAAGAACATGGAAACAATCAAGTCTCAAGTACAGTAAATATTTGAGGTAACAAGTGTGGATCTAGTTGTTATGGTTAAGTAAACCAGGCTGTTTATTCTAGAACATTGTTTCAGTTAACGTGTAAGTAGAATGAAATCATTGTTTTAGAATAGGATCCGAGAAACAAATGCATTCTTTAAAGAGTAAAAGGAGAGAGAATGGGTTCCCTATTACCTATATGAGGATAATATGCATCTCAATATGGATTTATAGGTAAGGGATCCAAAAAAAGGAACTAAAGTACTAAACTATACAAGAATATTATATTCTTTCTGAATAAGGGTGAATCATTTATAAATTGTAGAAAGACAGGAAGGTTAGAGTGATATGTCTCGTTAAGAGAGTCATATTATAGACAAATTATTTGGGATATACCCAGACAAACAGATCAGGAACCAAGATTTAGATTTAGTTTGGATCTGTTTGTGTGGAGGATGTAATTTTGTGAAAAGATATATATAAAATTTATACATATATTTAAGAAGAATTAGAAGAATTATCACTCTGTACAGGATATATATATATATATATATATATATATATATATATATATATATATATATATATATATATATATATATATATATATATATATATATCTCACTTCATTGGTTCCACTTCTGGAGTGGATGAAGCAAAGCGACTTCTCTTATGGATGCTAGATGACGGTAGTTGTTGAGGATTTTTTTGTTGTTGTTGAGGGGAGCCAGAATTCGAAACTTTCTGCAAGTGTTTCTGGTGTTGACAAGCGAAGTTCAAGGATTGTGGCTAGTAGATCGTTAGCTGTTTTACAGGTATAGGTGGTTCCTTTGTAGGTAAAAAGAATGGCGAAGGGGAAACTCCAGCAGTATGGCATGTGATGATGTTGAAGTACTTGTAAGTAAGGATGAGCTGAACACCCCCCTGTTCGGTTCGCATCAGAACCTGCGAACAGACCTAAACTTCGTGTGAACTTTAGAACCCTATTAAAGTCTATGGTGCTCGAATGTTCAAAATCTAAAGTGCTAATTTTAAAGGCTAAGCCCTTGTACACACGGTCGGATATTCCGTTGGACAATGTCGGATAGGACCGTGTTGTCGGATAACCTGACAGTGTGTGGGCTCCATTGGACTGTTTCCGTTGGAATATCACCGTTGGAATATCACCGTTGGAGTTTTACAGCTGGGCTATAAAATTTTCCGACAACATGATCCGATCGCGTCAGTTCTGATCGTTTGTAGCCTAGTCCGACACACAAGGTGCCATGCATGCTCACAATAAAATTTGGAGACAGAGGCACTCGCTCAGGTAAAACTATCGCTCGTAATCGATATAGCAAATTCGTTGCGCTGCAATGTTAAAAATTCTTTCATGCAACGCATTCTCTTTTTCTTTACAATGCTACAAGAATGAAGTTGTTCTGATGCTCATATTCACACACACTTCTCCCAAACGTATTTCTTTATTCTTTTTACTCATTTCAGCAATACAATATTTTAATTCGTCACATATCCCCAATTTTTTTTATTTTTTATTTTGTGGTTGGTTTTTTTGCATTTTTTTTGGTGTGTTTTGTGTGTCAACTTACCATAACACCATTATTATCTTTTTAATTTCTTTTTTTCTTTTTTAATCTACAGGAGGTTGTTTGGTGTTGGTGCCCCTTGTTATTCATTTGACTTTGTATTTTTGAAATGTACCTGCCTACTCACAAATAAACTGTCCTTTTTGAATTAAAACACATACGTAAGTATTTCTTCAACCAAAAAAAAACTTTATTTAGGTGTCAGTAACAAATAAAGAGGGAGGCAGCGCTGGAGAAACTGGGGAGGTTAGCGAAGCCTTTGGCCCCCAGGGTACACATCAACTATTTAAACGCAAAAATTGGTGGGCAAAGAAGTACATATCTGAGGGAGAGCAGTCTGGTCCTGAAGTCCAAGAATTGAATAGTAGTGATGGGCTAATGGCGCTACCTCAAACCTTATATTACCTTTTATCTTCCCTATAGGCTCTATGCAACCCAATATGTGTTTGCTATAATGTCCCAATTTTTTTGTGTTTATGTCCAACAAATTTTTTCTGTTAACCCAAATTCAACCACGTGCCACTACAAACCAATTATATTGATTACCCTACGTTGGATAACCTCGAAAAAGGTGGACACATTCAGTTATTCACCAACGTAGTCAATCAGTCAGAATCCCAAAGGGATAATTAATAAATAAATTAAACCCTAAAGCACCCAAAACCACATATGAAATCCAGGAATCCCAAGCAATGTTCAAAATATTTTTGTGATACTAATTTTTGTGATACTGAAAATATTAGTATACTAAACAAAAACAAACGCACTCCGTGTACAAAGCCCCTTATAGGGGAAAATATAACACCTATAATCGCACTGCGCTTGCGCAGTTCCTGTGCTAATAATTACTTTCACTGTGCGCAATTTATATTTCCACTATAATACCCTAGTGAATGAAAAAGTTATTGCAGTAAAGAAACAAACACAACCAAAACCATGAAAAATAAAAATAAAAAATGAGATAAAAAATAAAACGAATGTGCGGGGTAATTCTAACCCCCTTACGAATGTAAAAAAATACAAAAACCTAGAAAAAATGTGAATAAGATCAGAATATCAATAGATATATATATATAAAGTCCACACAAAAGTCTCTTATCAGGTATTTTCAACTGTGCGATTATTCTTTTTCAAATAACAGGAAGGTGACTTTTGTGATTAGGCCTGCTTATTGGTGACTTCCGTGCTCGTTCCCCCTCAAGGGTCCCCACTCACCGAATCCACGCACCCCCTAGGGGGTATATTGCCTGTAATCTGTATTCCACTAGGTTGAGGATTCTTCTAATTAGCTCTGTCTTCAACTGGTCCTCCCCAGGATTTATTGGAAATGATGAGAGAAGGAGGCTTTGTTGTCCACCAATGGGTCCTCAAGAAAGAAAAAATCTGCTCATGGTGTAGTATTCTCAATAACTGACCACTTGAGAAAAAGGGAAACGGGCTACAAAAAAGGTTCTTCAAAAAGGCTTCTACAAAATAATAGCTTCTGCAAAAATGTATATGCCTTATTTATATATATATATAGCAGAGGACTAATAATCACTTAAAATATGCTTTATTACAAAAATGTTATATAATTACAAAAAAAGAGCTTTTGCATATATTAAAAAATTATTTTACAGCGCTTTGTGCAAAAAAGTTTTTTTTACAAAAAAGTCCCCTTAAACCAAAGGTGCGATCTACACCAATTGCACTGTGAGCCTGTAAATTTAGTATATATGTACCAATGATGCAGCTCAAAAGAGTATACCAATAAAAATGACAAAGTAAAATAAAATAAAAATCAGAAAAAATCAAAAAAAAAATAATAATAAAAATAAAGTAAAAAGTATATGCTTAAAAGCAGCGGTGCAATCCTTTTTTGTGCAAACCAGCACTATACACAGTTATATGGAGCCTAAGTCCCCAATTCTCTGTCCTTCTCCTAAAGTTTAGGGGGTCCCGTTTTTTAGGCACTGCAGGCTACCCATATACTGGATGCAAAGCTACTTATCTTCATCAAACAGTTAGCCTCCTTGCATGGACGGAGGCTTTAAAAGAACTTTAGCACCAGCCCGGTTCGCCAATCCACAAGGGTAGTCACCCTGATCGAACGGCGTGCGCTCCAGCTGCGCTCCACCGGGTCAGGCGCACCGGAAATGACGTGGTGTACGTAATGACGCTGTACGCGTTTCGTCATAGACGTCCTCAGCAGCCTGACGGTAGTTGTTGAGGATTTTTTTGTTGTTGTTGAGGGGAGCCAGAATTCGAAACTTTCTGCAAGTGTTTCTGGTGTTGACAAGCGAAGTTCAAGGATTGTGGCTAGTAGATCGTTAGCTGTTTTACAGGTATAGGTGGTTCCTTTGTAGGTAAAAAGAATGGCGAAGGGGAAACTCCAGCAGTATGGCATGTGATGATGTTGAAGTACTTGTAAGTAAGGATGAGCTGAACACCCCCCTGTTCGGTTCGCATCAGAACCTGCGAACAGACCTAAACTTCGTGTGAACTTTAGAACCCTATTAAAGTCTATGGTGCTCGAATGTTCAAAATCTAAAGTGCTAATTTTAAAGGCTAAGCCCTTGTACACACGGTCGGATATTCCGTTGGACAATGTCCGATAGGACCGTGTTGTCGGATAATCTGACAGTGTGTGGGCTCCATTGGACTGTTTCCGTTGGAATATCACCGTTGGAATATCACCGTTGGAGTTTTACAGCTGGGCTATAAAATTTTCCGACAACATGATCCGATCGCGTCAGTTCTGATCGTTTGTAGCCTAGTCCGACACACAAGGTGCCATGCATGCTCACAATAAAATTTGGAGACAGAGGCACTCGCTCAGGTAAAACTATCGCTCGTAATCGATATAGCAAATTCGTTGCGCTGCAATGTTAAAAATTCTTTCATGCAACGCATTCTCTTTTTCTTTACAATGCTACAAGAATGAAGTTGTTCTGATGCTCATATTCACACACACTTCTCCCAAACGTATTTCTTTATTCTTTTTACTCATTTCAGCAATACAATATTTTAATTCGTCACATATCCCCAATTTTTTTTATTTTTTATTTTGTGGTTGGTTTTTTTGCATTTTTTTTGGTGTGTTTTGTGTGTCAACTTACCACAACACCATTATTATCTTTTTAATTTCTTTTTTTTCTTTTTTAATCTACAGGAGGTTGTTTGGTGTTGGTGCCCCTTGTTATTCATTTGACTTTGTATTTTTGAAATGTACCTGCCTACTCACAAATAAACTGTCCTTTTTGAATTAAAACACATACGTAAGTATTTCTTCAACCAAAAAAAAACTTTATTTAGGTGTCAGTAACAAATAAAGAGGGAGGCAGCGCTGGAGAAACTGGGGAGGTTAGCGAAGCCTTTGGCCCCCAGGGCACACATCAACTATTTAAACGCAAAAATTGGTGGGCAAAGAAGTACATATCTGAGGGAGAGCAGTCTGGTCCTGAAGTCCAAGAATTGAATAGTAGTGATGGGCTAATGGCGCTACCTCAAACCTTATATTACCTTTTATCTTCCCTATAGGCTCTATGCAACCCAATATGTGTTTGCTATAATGTCCCAATTTTTTTGTGTTTATGTCCAACAAATTTTTTCTGTTAACCCAAATTCAACCACGTGCCACTACAAACCAATTATATTGATTACCCTACGTTGGATAACCTCGAAAAAGGTGGACACATTCAGTTATTCACCAACGTAGTCAATCAGTCAGAATCCCAAAGGGATAATTAATAAATAAATTAAACCCTAAAGCACCCAAAACCACATATGAAATCCAGGAATCCCAAGCAATGTTCAAAATATTTTTGTGATACTAATTTTTGTGATACTGAAAATATTAGTATACTAAACAAAAACAAACGCACTCCGTGTACAAAGCCCCTTATAGGGGAAAATATAACACCTATAATCGCACTGCGCTTGCGCAGTTCCTGTGCTAATAATTACTTTCACTGTGCGCAATTTATATTTCCACTATAATACCCTAGTGAATGAAAAAGTTATTGCAGTAAAGAAACAAACACAACCAAAACCATGAAAAATAAAAATAAAAAATGAGATAAAAAATAAAACGAATGTGCGGGGTAATTCTAACCCCCTTACGAATGTAAAAAAATACAAAAACCTAGAAAAATGTGAATAAGATCAGAATATCAATAGATATATATATATAAAGTCCACACAAAAGTCTCTTATCAGGTATTTTCAACTGTGCGATTATTCTTTTTCAAATAACAGGAAGGTGACTTTTGTGATTAGGCCTGCTTATTGGTGACTTCCGTGCTCGTTCCCCCTCAAGGGTCCCCACTCACCGAATCCACGCACCCCCTAGGGGGTATATTGCCTGTAATCTGTATTCCACTAGGTTGAGGATTCTTCTAATTAGCTCTGTCTTCAACTGGTCCTCCCCAGGATTTATTGGAAATGATGAGAGAAGGAGGCTTTGTTGTCCACCAATGGGTCCTCAAGAAAGAAAAAATCTGCTCATGGTGTAGTATTCTCAATAACTGACCACTTGAGAAAAAGGGAAACGGGCTACAAAAAAGGTTCTTCAAAAAGGCTTCTACAAAATAATAGCTTCTGCAAAAATGTATATGCCTTATTTATATATATATATAGCAGAGGACTAATAATCACTTAAAATATGCTTTATTACAAAAATGTTATATAATTACAAAAAAAGAGCTTTTGCATATATTAAAAAATTATTTTACAGCGCTTTGTGCAAAAAAGTTTTTTTTACAAAAAAGTCCCCTTAAACCAAAGGTGCGATCTACACCAATTGCACTGTGAGCCTGTAAATTTAGTATATATGTACCAATGATGCAGCTCAAAAGAGTATACCAATAAAAATGACAAAGTAAAATAAAATAAAAATCAGAAAAAATCAAAAAAAAATAAATAATAAAAATAAAGTAAAAAGTATATGCTTAAAAGCAGCGGTGCAATCCTTTTTTGTGCAAACCAGCACTATACACAGTTATATGGAGCCTAAGTCCCCAATTCTCTGTCCTTCTCCTAAAGTTTAGGGGGTCCCGTTTTTTAGGCACTGCAGGCTACCCATATACTGGATGCAAAGCTACTTATCTTCATCAAACAGTTAGCCTCCTTGCATGGACGGAGGCTTTAAAAGAACTTTAGCACCAGCCCGGTTCGCCAATCCACAAGGGTAGTCACCCTGATCGAACGGCGTGCGCTCCAGCTGCGCTCCACCGGGTCAGGCGCACCGGAAATGACGTGGTGTACGTAATGACGCTGTACGCGTTTCGTCATAGATTTTTTCAGATTTTTATTTTATTTTACTTTGTCATTTTTATTGGTATACTCTTTTGAGCTGCATCATTGGTACATATATACTAAATTTACAGGCTCACAGTGCAATTGGTGTAGATCGCACCTTTGGTTTAAGGGGACTTTTTTGTAAAAAAAACTTTTTTGCACAAAGCGCTGTAAAATAATTTTTTAATATATGCAAAAGCTCTTTTTTTGTAATTATATAACATTTTTGTAATAAAGCATATTTTAAGTGATTATTAGTCCTCTGCTATATATATATAAATAAGGCATATACATTTTTGCAGAAGCTATTATTTTGTAGAAGCCTTTTTGAAGAACCTTTTTTGTAGCCCGTTTCCCTTTTTCTCAAGTGGTCAGTTATTGAGAATACTACACCATGAGCAGATTTTTTCTTTCTTGAGGACCCATTGGTGGACAACAAAGCCTCCTTCTCTCATCATTTCCAATAAATCCTGGGGAGGACCAGTTGAAGACAGAGCTAATTAGAAGAATCCTCAACCTAGTGGAATACAGATTACAGGCAATATACCCCCTAGGGGGTGCGTGGATTCGGTGAGTGGGGACCCTTGAGGGGGAACGAGCACGGAAGTCACCAATAAGCAGGCCTAATCACAAAAGTCACCTTCCTGTTATTTGAAAAAGAATAATCGCACAGTTGAAAATACCTGATAAGAGACTTTTGTGTGGACTTTATATATATATCTATTGATATTCTGATCTTATTCACATTTTTTCTAGGTTTTTGTATTTTTTTACATTCGTAAGGGGGTTAGAATTACCCCGCACATTCGTTTTATTTTTTATCTCATTTTTTATTTTTATTTTTCATGGTTTTGGTTGTGTTTGTTTCTTTACTGCAATAACTTTTTTCATTCACTAGGGTATTATAGTGGAAATATAAATTGCGCACAGTGAAAGTAATTATTAGCACAGGAACTGCGCAAGCGCAGTGCGATTATAGGTGTTATATTTTCCCCTATAAGGGGCTTTGTACACGGAGTGCGTTTGTTTTTGTTTAGTATACTAATATTTTCAGTATCACAAAAATTAGTATCACAAAAATATTTTGAACATTGCTTGGGATTCCTGGATTTCATATGTGGTTTTGGGTGCTTTAGGGTTTAATTTATTTATTAATTATCCCTTTGGGATTCTGACTGATTGACTACGTTGGTGAATAACTGAACGTGTCCACCTTTTTCGAGGTTATCCAACGTAGGGTAATCAATATAATTGGTTTGTAGTGGCACGTGGTTGAATTTGGGTTAACAGAAAAAATTTGTTGGACATAAACACAAAAAAATTGGGACATTATAGCAAACACATATTGGGTTGCATAGAGCCTATAGGGAAGATAAAAGGTAATATAAGGTTTGAGGTAGCGCCATTAGCCCATCACTACTATTCAATTTTTAAACATAACCTGGTCTGCAGATTGTGTTCTTAGGGAGGCAGCAACCTCATAGCGATTAATATAAATAGGTCCAACTTTTACATATGTATTTTCTACATTGTTATACCTTATAAAAACTGAAACTAGTAATACATTATTAATAGAGCCTGGGGGAGGCACAGGCATTCACATATATCCCTGTTTGACTGTGACCTACTCCATAAGCACGGCCTTCCGTGTATAGTTGTCTGAAGTCCAAGAAACCCGGAAAACAGCAGCAGATGACATCTATGTTCCCAGGCTGTGGTCCTACAAGAGGCTGCATCTTCTGTCAGACCAGACTGAACCCAGGTTATGACACTCTGGTTTTCCTTCCACGCTTCCTTCCAGGCTGTGGCTGTGGTGCTGGAGGTGTGGCAGAAGGAGGAGGAGGAGGAAGGGCATGGACCAAATCACACAAGTGTGTTGCTTGTGTGATTTGGCCCAACAGCCCCTTGTTGAGGGTGTGGATAATTAGCTCCTCACACAAGATCTGTTGCCCCTCCTCCATTTGCTGGAGTTTGCAGACAGCAAAGGTGGCAAAGGCCTCTTGATAGGTGGGGGTGGCTTTGAGGGCTGCTGAAGCCTCCCTGATCAGAGCCGACTCCTCCACATTCCCCCCCTTTCTGGCCCTTTTGCGTGGAAGGCGGAGGGGAGGGGCTTGGGATTCAGTCAGGCTCCTCCGGCCGCCCACCACTTGGCTGCCGCTTACCCCTGCCTCCTCCTGGCTGCCACTTTCCACAGCCACCTCCTGGCTGCTGCATTCCACACCCTCCTCCTTGCTGATGTCTTCCTGTGTATGAAAAAGGGACATCGTTTTAGTTTTTGGTTCATCAAACACACACACAATTTTCAGCTCAAGACTGTTGCAAATTGTTAACCAATACAAAATACTATCATTCTGAGCCCAGCATTTTTCATTCTTGGCCCAAAGGTTTTGGCCACTACTGTTTATTGATATGTGAAACACTTTCTAAAATCAGCAATTAGCAAAAATCAAGTTAACATCATTCATTTTTACTCCCAAAATATGTAGAACAATACTATAACTGGCTCAAGTTGATGTCTGCCCTGGGGACCACCAGCTTCACAAACTCAACCAGTTTCTCCATCGCTGCCTGCCTCTTTAGTTTGTTACTGTAATGTGGATGCATAGATTTCCGCAGGCAGGGCAGCTCCCTGTACTTATCAATGAACAGAGGGAGGAAACTGTGGTCATTAAACCCATCCATAATCTCTGCAAGACACATAATCTCAAAAGACAAACCCTAATGTCAGGCTAAACTTGACTAAATCTTGTCCCAATGCAGGCCTCAATCTAGAAGCAGTATAGGCTAGTGATGTACCAAGTAAAAAATTGTACCTTCATTTGCACGATCGGCGCATCAGCTTCTCCCTCTGTTCACAGATCGTACATACGACACACGCGTGTTGCGTTTTATATACAGTGCGCAGGCGTGAAACTCCGCCCGCCCCTGACGTTCTTTCTAGACTATTCCCTGTCCCTTCTCTTTCGGCGCAGTGGGGAGAGCACATGACGGAGACAACGCAGGTGCGCAATCATAGTTCCACTAACGAGGAGGAGGAGGACGAGGAAAGCCCGGAGCCTGAAACGTCCCGATCCTGGAGGAGAAGATTTAAGGCCTCAAATATGTCTTTTGGAGAGATGTTGGAGATGGTGGACATATTGAAGAGGACCGACTATGATGAGAAGTATGGACCTTACCCAAACCCAAATATCAGAAGGCCAAGATCATGACTAAAGTTGTGAAGAGTCTTCAGAAGAATTTTGGGGTATGACGATCCAAGGATCAACTGAGAAAACGCTGATCAGACCTGAAACTAAGGAAGCACGATCAGTACAGGCTCAAGTGAGTTCTTCAAAAAAGTAGTTGTCGTGTGTTATTATTATTATTGTTATTGCTTGCATACTGCTCCGTGTGGTTTCATTTAATGTTGTACAGTTTAAAATAGCCACTTTCATGTTCAATAATGTTCTCATCTTTGAACTCAGCCAAAAACACAATTGTACTACACTTCCAAGCAATGATTCATATTCCTATTTCTGCCCCCTGTGTGCTAAGTATTCCTTTTTTACATTCTCATAGGGGAGAGAAGACTTGGGTTGTGTGTGGATACCAGGGACCCCACACCTCCCAAAGAAGGGGAAATTCCAACACCAGAAGCAGAGGAGGAGAAGGAAGGAGAGATTGTTGAAGTTGGACAAATTGTCCCCACAACAGGTGAGTGTCAGAGACCACAGTATGTCTGCATATTTATAACACATGGTGTGTTTATAATTTTTTTAGGTGATGTGGAAGAAGAATCACATTTTACCAGTGAAAGTGCCCAGATCCTCATTGAGGAGATAATGGGGTGAAATCGCAATTTAGAAAATATACAGAAAAACATCAATAATGTTCAACAGAAAATGAAGAACATCATTGATGTTTTGGGGAGAGTCTGAAACACCCCAAACTAGCTAGCATATTTATTTATTTATTTTCAAAAAACGTTTCTATTTTTCCAAAAGCCAAATTTGGAAGATGCACACAGTGTGTCAACATGTACTATCTCCCATCATGGGGGATCAATGTACGTGTTTTGTGGAAAGTGGCTGAGATGAAGGGGTTGCACCCCCAAAAAATGTACATTGATACCCCATGATGAAAGATAGCACCTGTTGACATTAGGCATGGGATCAGGAGGAAAATGGCCACTTTTGTTCTCAATGTGTGTGCATCTTCCAAATTTGGCTTTTCCAAGGGTGACACCCCATCCGATGAAGGCAATATCAGCACAGTTTGTACATACTCATGTCTGATATTGTCTTCACTTTTCAAAGTTGAACTTTGTAAGTTCCTGTGTACTGTATGTTATGCTTTGATACATGCCTGTTTACACAAAAATGCCAAGTTATAAAAATGTTACCCAAAATAATGTTCTCTATACACCAAATATGTTGGTTTGTTGTAAAACCCTTTTCTAAACGCACATGTGAATGTGCTTTGAGTAAAAAGTGAAATTATCAACAATGTGTGGCTTCCTTTTTCAATGCGCAAAAGCAGTATTTGGAGTAAAGTTGTTGTTTTCTATGGCAATGGGTATTATTTACAACTAAAGGCAAATCCACTTTCCACCCCAAGTGCAGTTTCAGGTGCACCTTTGCAGTACACTTGTAGTGCATATTGGATGTGCCTTTAGTAAATAACACCCACAGTGATGTTTAAATTTCCCCAATCATGCCATTTTCCTGAGGCTCGGTTCACACAGGGGGCGACACGAGGCGACACGACTTGCCGTGCCACGACCTGACAAGTCGCCCCCGTTCTGTACTACGGAACCGTTCTAAGAAGAGCGACTCGAGTCGCTCCGACTTAGAAAAAAGGTTCCTGTACTACTTTTGGGCGACCTCGGGCGACTTGCATTGACTTCTATACAGAAGTCATTTGCAAGTCGCCGCTGAGGTCGCGGCAGGTCGCGGCGCGGCAAGTCGTGTCGCCTCGTGTCGCCCCCTGTGTGAACCGAGCCTGATCCCACATATTTCTGCCATGGTGCTGAAAAAGAGCAATATTTTTGTCAGTAATGCACTACATACATTATCAACAAAAACAAGGTGTGTGTGTAGCAGACATAATAAGATTATCTGAAGAAGAGACTGTCACCTCATATTGCTTAGAACTTGGGTTTGCACTGTTGTTAAAAAAGGGCCAAAAGAAACAGCAAAAATACCTTTTGAGACACCTAAAGCCAAGCAGTAAATGAAAACAAAGTTTGTTAGAGTTTCAAAGAAAAATGTATTCAAATAATGCCTCTCAGACATTGTCGGGCATATCAATGCCCCCCCTACCCAAAAAATACTCCATGTATTGGTTTCTGACCTCGCGGGCGCTTTGGGGGGGGCAAGCCAGGATGAGCAGCTTCAAGGGCCATGAGATTGGCATTGTCCAGTAAGTCTGCATCTGGGCCAACTGAGACCACATAGTTTGAGGAATGTTTTTTCAAAAAATTGTGCAGAACACAACAGGCAAGCACTATGTGATTTAGTTTATATTCCGCCATGTGGATTGGCGTCAAAAATAGGCGGAACCGGCTGGCCAGTATTCCGAAAGTGTTCTCCATGACTCTTCTGGCTCTGGCCAGCCGGAAATTAAACATCTTCTGATCGGGGGTGAGGGTCCTCATCGGGAAAGGCCGCATCAGGTGGTTTGCCAGGGCAAACGCCTCATCCGCGAGTTCTTCTACATTCTCCTCTGGGGTGGCAAGCCCAGACTGCCAATCTGGTGACGCCAGTAGAATTCTGTCCGTGCGAACACTCCACCATCCGACGTCCGGACATTTTGCCCCACGTCCACATAAAGGAAGTCATACTATTAAATCCCTTGTAATTATAATAGTAGGACCCCGAGTTGGGGGGTGGGACGATGCGGACGTGTTTCCCATCAATTGCACCTCCACAATTGGGAAAGTCCCAAAAGCTGGCAAAGTGGGAGGCCACAGTCTGCCATTCCTGTGGCGTTGAAGGAAACTGTGGAGTGAAAGAAGAAAAAAAAATTGTAATTTGGCACATCAACATTGCAAGCAGATTAGACACAAACATTTTTGGACAATATCAGTATAACATTTTGGGAAATTAGTATTTAAAGCCTAAAGTATAAGGTCACCTTATCAGAGTCATCACCCCCCCATCCCTCCCCCACGCCCCCATCTGATGGACCCTTGCAAAAAAATGAGGGGGGGAGGATGTTTTGGACAGGTAGCCCTCTCCACTTCATTGAGAGCTGAATGCAGAAATAATGTGTGATACTTTGGCCAGCCCCTCCTTACTTACACTATTGGCAGCCCACCGGACAGGTAAGAAGTGTCATAATACCAGAAAAAAGAAACAAATGGAAGCACATTTGGACATTCTGCTATTACCTATCAAGATAATAATAGGAGAAAAAAAATTGAAACTGTAGCATTTGAAAGTATTGAGGTAGGCCCTTGCACTACATGCTTTGGTGAATTTGTCCATAAATCTGACCATAAAAAAGGTAGGTATAGTGTGTATTGGGTTTGGCAAAGTCAGCAGATAGAGGATTGCTATCAGCTGACCTAGCAGTTGGGGGGAGGAGGTTCCTAATGAGTTTAGCCCAACCAAAAATAAATAAATGGCACTCTGCATGAATTTAAGCACACACATAACATTTGTACACATTTTAGGGGGTTTTTAGGGGAAAGCAATACTATGGAGCTGACAAAATACATTGCTAAGTGACTAGACTATAGGTTTATGGGCCCAGAAGAGCATGCTGGGGAAGTTAGTGAAGGCAAATATGCACGAAGGACAAAAAAGGAGCTTGAAAAGCTTCCAGCATGCATGAGGACAAAGGGGCACAGCATATCAATTAGAGCATATTGCAATCATGGTAATTAGGGAATGAGGAAAGAAATCCAATACATTAGCAATCATTAAATACATAGAATGTGATGTTAAAGGAGAAAACTTACATTCATATAGTCCTTCTGCAGGACCTGAATTATGGCAGAACAGGTCTCTGGAATAATGATCCCCAGAGCCTGGGAGGAGATGCCTGTGGAGAACTTCAAGTCCTGAAGGCTTCTCCCTGTTGCCAAGTAGCGCAACGTGGCCATGAGCCTCTGCTCCGGAGTGATGGCTTGCTGCATGCAGGTATCCTGCCTGCTGATATAAGGGCACAGCAAAGCCAGCCGATGGTGAAAAACGGGGTCCGTCATCCAGAGATAATTCCTGAAATCATCAGGATTATTCTCAGGTATCTCACGAAGCAAAGGCATGTGCGAGAACTGGTCACTCTGGCGCAATCAATTCTTGGTCCACAAACTCCTCCTCACCCTGCTCACGGGCTTGTGTCAAAGCTAAAAGCCCAACACCAAGCCCCTGCACAGCACAAACTCTACGACGAGTACGTACACGAAACATGGCTTAAAACGGTCGGCTGGTCAGAACGGACAACAGAAAGCACCGATAAACAGCAATGCCTGAAAGAATGACCTGAAAAGCAGAAACGAGCAGACAATAAGCAATGCAAATCAAAGCGTACTATACCAAGATATAGTCCACAATGAGCAACAAATGCTTACTGACTACACACACTGATAATCAGATACGCGCCGACAAGCACAAACTGAAGAGCAGTAACGATCTGAAGCACAAAACTGAAAAGCGTGAATCGTCTCTCACCAAACTTCTACTAACACGCGATAAACACGAGAAGAGCAGAAGGAGCCCAAAGGGTGCCAGATGTGGTGCTGAACTTCCCTTTTCTAGTCCCATCGTACGCAGCTTACGTCACTGCGTTCTTGGCAACCGGAACTTCCGACAACTTAGTCCGACCTTGTGTATGCAACACCATTTCCGGACCACTTCCGGACTAAATCCGTCGGAATTTATCCGACGGATTTGGTTGCCGGAATGTCCGACCGTGTGTACGGGGCTAATATGTTGTCGCCTACTTGTCTAGAGGGGATTAATCCTTGTTTTTTGATGGATTAGAGTACCTATAATGGGATTGAGTCTGTTAGAGAGGACCTTAGCTAATAATTTAATATCAATGTTGAGTATTGATATTGGCCTGTAATTAGACCAAGAGGTGTCATCTACGTTTGGTTTTGGGATCATGGAAATAGAGGAAACAAGGGATTCCCAATGGAAGGAGTGGCCAGTGAGGAGGGAGTTGAAGGCTTCTACCATGAGCGGGGATAGTTGCAAATCTCTTATAATAGGTGCCTGAAAAAACATCTACTTGGGGCGTTTATGTGTTTTTAATGATTTTTTTGCTGTCTGTATTTCTAATTCAGTTATTGGCTTGTTTAGAGTTTCTTGTTGAGTATTAGAAAGGGAAGGCAGATGAATTGAGGATAGAAGGGTAGTTAATCATGATTGGTTGAATTTATGGGGGTCTTTATAGAGTTCGGACAATTTTCTTTGAAATTCTTGTAACATTTTTAGTGGATTGCTGGTATAATTACCTTTAGTTAGTTTTAGTCTAATGGGTTTCGTGTTATAGTTTTTTTTTCGTAATGCAAGGGCTAAAAAAAAGTGTTAGGTTTATTGGCCTTCATACAGAAAGTATGTTTAGATTTTCAGAAGATCTTTTCCACATACTCCTTCAAGAAAATATCAAGTTCCTTACGTGCTTTGTCATATTGTTTTCTTGTTGAGGGGAGGGAGCGGTTTGGAAATTCTCCGAAGCTTCGTTGAATGCAGCTTCTAGTTTTTTATGTAGCAGTCTCTTCTGTTTATGGATATGAGAGGCTTGACATATGCAAACCCCTCCAATACATGGTTTTAGCGCCTCCCAACGAGTCAGGGGGTTTGTACCATCAGTACTGTTATTCGCTATGTAATCTTTAATAGCTATCTCTATTTTCTGTCTATATGTGTGTTTTGCTAATAATCCACCATTAATGTACCAAGTTCTGTGATTTGGTCTTGGAATTAGAGAAGAAAGGGATGTCATAACCATGTTATGATCAGACTATGAATATGGTATAATGTTCGAGTTTAGAATATATACAGAGCAATTGGCTTTGATTAAGAGGTGATCTATGCGTTAACATTGTTTGTGAGGATAGGAATAATGGGTATATTGTCATTTAGCTGGGTTTTGTTCTCTCCAAGTATCAAGAAGAGGGATAGAAATTATATTGAATTTTTGTTTGGAGCATAAAAAGAAAGTATTTTAATTTCAGTATCTTGTAGGAGACAAGATAAGAGTATATATCGACCGTCAGGGTCTTTAAGTTTCAGTAAATGGTGTTGTATATTGAAAAGCAATCAGTGCACCTCTTTGGTGCTGATGAGGTGTGAACTTGGGGATATTTACGACTAAAGAATTTTGGAAAGGATTGAGTTGAAAAATGTGTCTCTTGTAAGCACACCACATGTGCATTTAGTTTTGAAAAGGATCGAAAAGCTTTGGTACACTTCGGGGGTGAATTAAGGCCTTGTACATTAAGCGTTATTATGTTTAGAGCTGCCATTATTGGAGTTGAGAAAAAAAAAAAAAAAAAAAAAATATATATATATATATATATATATATATATATATATATATATATATATATATATATATATATATATATATTATTTCAGGTGTGATTGAGATAGTTTGTGTAAAAATCTGGATCGGGGTGATAATGGTTAGTGAGAGAATAGTGAAAAATGAGGATTGAGAATGAGTTTAGTCAGTATGTTGAGTTTATATATTCATTTAATAACATAAGAAGCTAGTATCCACAGGGTGGTGAAAGAAAACCAACCTATGGGTACAATTTGTCCAAAGAGTGTCCAAAACTGCTGGATACTCGAGATTGTATTGAAGGTGCAGTGGCTGTTTTTGAGACTACGATAACCATCAAATGTGTGATTTGAAAAAGAACATGGAAACAATCAAGTCTCAAGTACAGTAAATATTTGAGGTAACAAGTGTGGATCTAGTTGTTATGGTTAAGTAAACCAGGCTGTTTATTCTAGAACATTGTTTCAGTTAACGTGTAAGTAGAATGAAATCATTGTTTTAGAATAGGATCCGAGAAACAAATGCATTCTTTAAAGAGTAAAAGGAGAGAGAATGGGTTCCCTATTACTTATATGAGGATAATATGCATCTCAATATGGATTTATAGGTAAGGGATCCAAAAAAAGGAACTAAAGTACTAAACTATACAAGAATATTATATTCTTTCTGAATAAGGGTGAATCATTTATAAATTGTAGAAAGACAGGAAGGTTAGAGTGATATGTCTCGTTAAGAGAGTCATATTATAGACAAATTATTTGGGATATACCCAGACAAACAGATCAGGAACCAAGATTTAGATTTAGTTTGGATCTGTTTGTGTGGAGGATGTAATTTTGTGAAAAGATATATATAAAATTTATACATATATTTAAGAAGAATTAGAAGAATTATCACTCTGTACAGGATATATATATATATATATATATATATATATATATATATATATATATATATATATATATATATATATATATATATCTCACTTCATTGGTTCCACTTCTGGAGTGGATGAAGCAAAGCGACTTCTCTTCTGGATGCTAGATGACGGTAGTTGTTGAGGATTTTTTTGCTGTTGTTGAGGGGAGCCAGAATTCGAAACTTTCTGCAAGTGTTTCTGGTGTTGACAAGCGAAGTTCAAGGATTGTGGCTAGTAGATCGTTAGCTGTTTTACAGGTATAGGTGGTTCCTTTGTAGGTAAAAAGAATGGCGAAGGGGAAACTCCAGCAGTATGGCATGTGATGATGTTGAAGTACTTGTAAGTAAGGATGAGCTGAACACCCCCCTGTTCGGTTCGCACCAGAACCTGCGAACAGACCTAAACTTCGTGTGAACTTTAGAACCCTATTAAAGTCTATGGTGCTCGAATGTTCAAAATCTAAAGTGCTAATTTTAAAGGCTAAGCCCTTGTACACACGGTCGGATATTCCGTTGGATAATGTCGGATAGGACCGTGTTGTCGGATAATCTGACAGTGTGTGGGCTCCATTGGACTGTTTCCGTTGGAATATCACCGTTGGAATATCACCGTTGGAGTTTTACAGCTGGGCTATAAAATTTTCCGACAACATGATCCGATCGCGTCAGTTCTGATCGTTTGTAGCCTAGTCCGACACACAAGGTGCCATGCATGCTCACAATAAAATTCGGAGACAGAGGCACTCGCTCAGGTAAAACTATCGCTCGTAATCGATATAGCAAATTCGTTGCGCTGCAATGTTAAAAATTCTTTCATGCAACGCATTCTCTTTTTCTTTACAATGCTACAAGAATGAAGTTGTTCTGATGCTCATATTCACACACACTTCTCCCAAACATATTTCTTTATTCTTTTTACTCATTTCAGCAATACAATATTTTAATTCGTCACATATCCCCAATTTTTTTATTTTTTTATTTTGTGGTTGGTTTTTTTGCATTTTTTTTGGTGTGTTTTGTGTGTCAACTTACCACAACACCATTATTATCTTTTTAATTTCTTTTTTTCTTTTTTAATCTACAGGAGGTTGTTTGGTGTTGGTGCCCCTTGTTATTCATTTGACTTTGTATTTTTGAAATGTACCTGCCTACTCACAAATAAACTGTCCTTTTTGAATTAAAACACATACGTAAGTATTTCTTCAACCAAAAAAAAACTTTATTTAGGTGTCAGTAACAAATAAAGAGGGAGGCAGCGCTGGAGAAACTGGGGAGGTTAGCGAAGCCTTTGGCCCCCAGGGCACACATCAACTATTTAAACGCAAAAATTGGTGGGCAAAGAAGTACATATCTGAGGGAGAGCAGTCTGGTCCTGAAGTCCAAGAAACCCGGAAAACAGCAGCAGATGACATCTATGTTCCCAGGCTGTGGTCCTACAAGAGGCTGCATCTTCTGTCAGACCAGACTGAACCCAGGTTATGACACTCTGGTTTTCCTTCCACGCTTCCTTCCAGGCTGTGGCTGTGGTGCTGGAGTTGTGGCAGAAGGAGGAGGAGGAGGAAGGGCATGGGCCAAATCACACAAGTGTGTTGCTTGTGTGATTTGGCCCAACATCCCCTTGTTGAGGGTGTGGATAATTAGCTCCTCACACAAGATCTGTTGCCCCTCCTCCATTTGCTGGAGTCTGCAGACAGCAAAGGTGGCAAAGGCCTCTTGATAGGTGGGGGTGGCTTTGAGGGCTGCTGAAGCCTCCCTGATCAGAGCCGACTCCTCCACATTCCCCCCCTTTCTGGCCCTTTTGCGTGGAAGGCGGAGGGGAGGGGCTTGGGATTCAGTCAGGCTCCTCCGGCCGCCCACCACTTGGCTGCCGCTTACCCCTGCCTCCTCCTGGCTGCCACTTTCCACAGCCACCTCCTGGCTGCTGCATTCCACACCCTCCTCCTTGCTGATGTCTTCCTGTGTATGAAAAAGGGACATCGTTTTAGTTTTTGGTTCATCAAACACACACACAATTTTCAGCTCAAGACTGTTGCAAATTGTTAACCAATACAAAATACTATCATTCTGAGCCCAGCATTTTTCATTCTTGGCCCAAAGGTTTTGGCCACTACTGTTTATTGATATGTGAAACACTTTCTAAAATCAGCAATTAGCAAAAATCAAGTTAACATCATTCATTTTTACTCCCAAAATATGTAGAACAATACTATAACTGGCTCAAGTTGATGTCTGCCCTGGGGACCACCAGCTTCACAAACTCAACCAGTTTCTCCATCGCTGCCTGCCTCTTTAGTTTGTTACTGTAATGTGGATGCATAGATTTCCGCAGGCAGGGCAGCTCCCTGTACTTATCAATGAACAGAGGGAGGAAACTGTGGTCATTAAACCCATCCATAATCTCTGCAAGACACATAATCTCAAAAGACAAACCCTAATGTCAGGCTAAACTTGACTAAATCTTGTCCCAATGCAGGCCTCAATCTAGAAGCAGTATAGGCTAGTGATGTACCAAGTAAAAAATTGTACCTTCATTTGCACGATCGGCGCATCAGCTTCTCCCTCTGTTCACAGATCGTACATACGACACACGCGTGTTGCGTTTTATATACAGTGCGCAGGCGTGAAACTCCGCCCGCCCCTGACGTTCTTTCTAGACTATTCCCTGCCCCTTCTCTTTCGGCGCAGTGGGGAGAGCACATGACGGAGACAACGCAGGTGCGCAATCATAGTTCCACTAACGAGGAGGAGGAGGACGAGGAAAGCCCGGAGCCTGAAACGTCCCGATCCTGGAGGAGAAGATTTAAGGCCTCAAATATGTCTTACCCAAACCCAAATATCAGAAGGCCAAGATCATGACTAAAGTTGTGAAGAGTCTTCAGAAGAATTTTGGGGTATGACGATCCAAGGATCAACTGAGAAAACGCTGATCAGACCTGAAACTAAGGAAGCACGATCAGTACAGGCTCAAGTGAGTTCTTCAAAAAAGTAGTTGTCGTGTGTTATTATTATTATTGTTATTGCTTGCATACTGCTCCGTGTGGTTTCATTTAATGTTGTACAGTTTAAAATAGCCACTTTCATGTTCAATAATGTTCTCATCTTTGAACTCAGCCAAAAACACAATTGTACTACACTTCCAAGCAATGTTTCATATTCCTATTTCTGCCCCCTGTGTGCTAAGTATTCCTTTTTTACATTCTCATAGGGGAGAGAAGACTTGGGTTGTGTGTGGACACCAGGGACCCCACACCTCCCAAAGAAGGGGAAATTCCAACACCAGAAGCAGAGGAGGAGAAGGAAGGAGAGATTGTTGAAGTTGGACAAATTGTCCCCACAACAGGTGAGTGTCAGAGACCACAGTATGTCTGCATATTTATAACACATGGTGTGTTTATTATTTTTTTAGGTGATGTGGAAGAAGAATCACATTTTACCAGTGAAAGTGCCCAGATCCTCATTGAGGAGATAATGGGGTGAAATCGCAATTTAGAAAATATACAGAAAAACATCAATGATGTTCAACAGAAAATGAAGAACATCATTGATGTTTTGGGGAGAGTCTGAAACACCCCAAACTAGCTAGCATATTTATTTATTTATTTTCAAAAAACGTTTCTATTTTTCCAAAAGCCAAATTTGGAAGATGCACACACTGTGTCAACATGTACTATCTCCCATCATGGGGGATCAATGTACGTGTTTTGTGGAAAGTGGCTGAGATGAAGGGGTTGCACCCCCAAAAAATGTACATTGATACCCCATGATGGGAGATAGCACCTGTTGACATTAGGCATGGGATCAGGAGGAAAATGGCCACTTTTGTTCTCAATGTGTGTGCATCTTCCAAATTTGGCTTTTCCAGGGGTGACACCCCATCCGATGAAGGCAATATCAGCACAGTTTGTACATACTCATGTCTGATATTGTCTTCACTTTTCAAAGTTGAACTTTGTAAGTTCCTGTGTACTGTATGTTATGCTTTGATACATGCCTGTTTACACAAAAATGCCAAGTTATAAAAATGTTACCCAAAATAATGTTCTCTATACACCAAATATGTTGGTTTGTTGTAAAACCCTTTTCTAAACGCACATGTGAATGTGCTTTGAGTAAAAAGTGAAATTATCAACAATGTGTGGCTTCCTTTTTCAATGCGCAAAAGCAGTATTTGGAGTAAAGTTGTTGTTTTCTATGGCAATGGGTATTATTTACAACTAAAGGCAAATCCACTTTCCACCCCAAGTGCAGTTTCAGGTGCACCTTTGCAGTACACTTGTAGTGCATATTGGATGTGCCTTTAGTAAATAACACCCACAGTGATGTTTAAATTTCCCCAATCATGCCATTTTCCTGAGGTTCGGTTCACACAGGGGGCGACACGAGGCGACACGACTTGCCGTGCCACGACCTGACAAGTCGCCCCCGTTCTGTACTACGGAACCGTTCTAAGAAGAGCGACTCGAGTCGCTCCGACTTAGAAAAAAGGTTCCTGTACTACTTTTGGGCGACCTCGGGCGACCTCGGGTGACTTGCATTGACTTCTATACAGAAGTCATTTGCAAGTCGCCGCTGAGGTCGCGGCAGGTCGCGGCGCGGCAAGTCGTGTCGCCTCGTGTCGCCCCCTGTGTGAACCGAGCCTGATCCCACATATTTCTGCCATGGTGCTGAAAAAGAGCAATATTTTTGTCAGTAATGCACTACATACATTATCAACAAAAACAAGGTGTGTGTGTAGCAGACATAATAAGATTATCTGAAGAAGAGACTGTCACCTCATCTTGCTTAGAACTTGGGTTTGCACTGTTGTTAAAAAAGGGCCAAAAAAACCAGCAAAAATACCTTTTGAGACACCTAAAGCCAAGCAGTAAATGAAAACAAAGTTTGTTAGAGTTTCAAAGAAAAATGTATTCAAATAATGCCTCTCAGACATTGTCGGGCATATCAATGCCCCCCCTACCCAAAAAATACTCCATGTATTGGTTTCTGACCTCGCGGGCGCTTTGGGGGGGCAAGCCAGGATGAGCAGCTTCAAGGGCCATGAGATTGGCATTGTCCGGTAAGTCTGCATCTGGGCCAACTGAGACCACATAGTTTGAGGAATGTTTTTTCAAAAAATTGTGCAGAACACAACAGGCAAGCACTATGTGATTTAGTTTATATTCCGCCATGTGGATTGGCGTCAAAAATAGGCGGAACCGGCTGGCCAGTATTCCGAAAGTGTTCTCCATGACTCTTCTGGCTCTGGCCAGCCGGAAATTAAACATCTTCTGATCGGGGGTGAGGGTCCTCATCGGGAAAGGCCGCATCAGGTGGTTTGCCAGGGCAAACGCCTCATCCGCGAGTTCTTCTACATTCTCCTCTGGGGTGGCAAGCCCAGACTGCCAATCTGGTGACGCCAGTAGAATTCCGTCCGTGCGAACACTCCACCATCCGACATCTGGACATTTTGCCCCACGTCCACATAAAGGAAGTCATACTATTAAATCCCTTGTAATTATAATAGTAGGACCCCGAGTTGGGGGGAAGGACGATGCGGACGTGTTTCCCATCAATTGCACCTCCACAATTGGGAAAGTCCCAAAAGCTGGCAAAGTGGGAGGCCACAGTCTGCCATTCCTGTGGCGTTGAAGGAAACTGTGGAGTGAAAGAAGAAAAAAAAATTGTAATTTGGCACATCAACATTGCAAGCAGATTAGACACAAACATTTTTGGACAATATCAGTATAACATTTTGGGAAATTAGTATTTAAAGCCTAAAGTATAAGGTCACCTTATCAGAGTCATCACCCCCCCATCCCTCCCCCACGCCCCCATCTGATGGACCCTTGCAAAAAAATGAGGGGGGGAGGATGTTTTGGACAGGTAGCCCTCTCCACTTCATTGAGAGCTGAATGCAGAAATAATGTGTGATACTTTGGCCAGCCCCTCCTTACTTACACTATTGGCAGCCCACCGGACAGGTAAGAAGTGTCATAATACCAGAAAAAAGAAACAAATGGAAGCACATTTGGACATTCTGCTATTACCTATCAAGATAATAATAGGAGAAAAAAAAATTGAAACTGTAGCATTTGAAAGTATTGAGGTAGGCCCTTGCACTACATGCTTTGGTGAATTTGTCCATAAATCTGACCATAAAAAAGGTAGGTATAGTGTGTATTGGGTTTGGCAAAGTCAGCAGATAGAGGATTGCTATCAGCTGACCTAGCAGTTGGGGGGAGGAGGTTCCTAATGAGTTTAGCCCAACCAAAAATAAATAAATGGCACTCTGCATGAATTTAAGCACACACATAACATTTGTACACATTTTAGGGGGTTTTTAGGGGAAAGCAATACTATGGAGCTGACAAAATACATTGCTAAGTGACTAGACTATAGGTTTATGGGCCCAGAAGAGCATGCTGGGGAAGTTAGTGAAGGCAAATATGCACGAAGGACAAAAAAGGAGCTTGAAAAGCTTCCAGCATGCATGAGGACAAAGGGGCACAGCATATCAATTAGAGCATATTGCAATCATGGTAATTAGGGAATGAGGAAAGAAATCCAATACATTAGCAATCATTAAATACATAGAATGTGATGTTAAAGGAGAAAACTTACATTCATATAGTCCTTCTGCAGGACCTGAATTATGGCAGAACAGGTCTCTGGAATAATGATCCCCAGAGCCTGGGAGGAGATGCCTGTGGAGAACTTCAAGTCCTGAAGGCTTCTCCCTGTTGCCAAGTAGCGCAACGTGGCCATGAGCCTCTGCTCCGGAGTGATGGCTTGCTGCATGCAGGTATCCTGCCTGCTGATATAAGGGCACAGCAAAGCCAGCCGATGGTGAAAAACGGGGTCCGTCATCCAGAGATAATTCCTGAAATCATCAGGATTATTCTCAGGTATCTCACGAAGCAAAGGCATGTGCGAGAACTGGTCACTCTGGCGCAATCAATTCTTGGTCCACAAACTCCTCCTCACCCTGCTCACGGGCTTGTGTCAAAGCTAAAAGCCCAACACCAAGCCCCTGCACAGCACAAACTCTACGACGAGTACGTACACGAAACATGGCTTAAAACGGTCGGCTGGTCAGAACGGACAACAGAAAGCACCGATAAACAGCAATGCCTGAAAGAATGACCTGAAAAGCAGAAACGAGCAGACAATAAGCAATGCAAATCAAAGCGTACTATACCAAGATATAGTCCACAATGAGCAACAAATGCTTACTGACTACACACACTGATAATCAGATACGCGCCGACAAGCACAAACTGAAGAGCAGTAACGATCTGAAGCACAAAACTGAAAAGCGTGAATCGTCTCTCACCAAACTTCTACTAACACGCGATAAACACGAGAAGAGCAGAAGGAGCCCAAAGGGTGCCAGATGTGGTGCTGAACTTCCCTTTTCTAGTCCCATCGTACGCAGCTTACGTCACTGCGTTCTTGGCAACCGGAACTTCCGACAACTTAGTCCGACCTTGTGTATGCAACACCATTTCCGGACCACTTCCGGACTAAATCCGTCGGAATTTATCCGACGGATTTGGTTGCCGGAATGTCCGACCGTGTGTACGGGGCTAATATGTTGTCGCCTACTTGTCTAGAGGGGATTAATCCTTGTTTTTTGATGGATTAGAGTACCTATAATGGGATTGAGTCTGTTAGAGAGGACCTTAGCTAATAATTTAATATCAATGTTGAGTATTGATATTGGCCTGTAATTAGACCAAGAGGTGTCATCTACGTTTGGTTTTGGGATCATGGAAATAGAGGAAACAAGGGATTCCCAATGGAAGGAGTGGCCAGTGAGGAGGGAGTTGAAGGCTTCTACCATGAGCGGGGATAGTTGCAAATCTCTTATAATAGGTGCCTGAAAAAACATCTACTTGGGGCGTTTATGTGTTTTTAATGATTTTTTTGCTGTCTGTATTTCTAATTCAGTTATTGGCTTGTTTAGAGTTTCTTGTTGAGTATTAGAAAGGGAAGGCAGATGAATTGAGGATAGAAGGGTAGTTAATCATGATTGGTTGAATTTATGGGGGTCTTTATAGAGTTCGGACAATTTTCTTTGAAATTCTTGTAACATTTTTAGTGGATTGCTGGTATAATTACCTTTAGTTAGTTTTAGTCTAATGGGTTTCGTGTTATAGTTTTTTTTTCGTAATGCAAGGGCTAAAAAAAAGTGTTAGGTTTATTGGCCTTCATACAGAAAGTATGTTTAGATTTTCAGAAGATCTTTTCCACATACTCCTTCAAGAAAATATCAAGTTCCTTACGTGCTTTGTCATATTGTTTTCTTGTTGAGGGGAGGGAGCGGTTTGGAAATTCTCCGAAGCTTCGTTGAATGCAGCTTCTAGTTTTTTATGTAGCAGTCTCTTCTGTTTATGGATATGAGAGGCTTGACATATGCAAACCCCTCCAATACATGGTTTTAGCGCCTCCCAACGAGTCAGGGGGTTTGTACCATCAGTACTGTTATTCGCTATGTAATCTTTAATAGCTATCTCTATTTTCTGTCTATATGTGTGTTTTGCTAATAATCCACCATTAATGTACCAAGTTCTGTGATTTGGTCTTGGAATTAGAGAAGAAAGGGATGTCATAACCATGTTATGATCAGACTATGAATATGGTATAATGTTCGAGTTTAGAATATATACAGAGCAATTGGCTTTGATTAAGAGGTGATCTATGCGTTAACATTGTTTGTGAGGATAGGAATAATGGGTATATTGTCATTTAGCTGGGTTTTGTTCTCTCCAAGTATCAAGAAGAGGGATAGAAATTATATTGAATTTTTGTTTGGAGCATAAAAAGAAAGTATTTTAATTTCAGTATCTTGTAGGAGACAAGATAAGAGTATATATCGACCGTCAGGGTCTTTAAGTTTCAGTAAATGGTGTTGTATATTGAAAAGCAATCAGTGCACCTCTTTGGTGCTGATGAGGTGTGAACTTGGGGATATTTACGACTAAAGAATTTTGGAAAGGATTGAGTTGAAAAATGTGTCTCTTGTAAGCACACCACATGTGCATTTAGTTTTGAAAAGGATCGAAAAGCTTTGGTACACTTCGGGGGTGAATTAAGGCCTTGTACATTAAGCGTTATTATGTTTAGAGCTGCCATTATTGGAGTTGAGAAAAAAAAAAAAAAAAAAATATATATATATATATATATATATATATATATATATATATATACCGTATATACTCGAGTATAAGCCGAGATTTTCAGCCTCTTTTTTGAGGCTGAAAGTGCCCCCCTCGGCTTATACTCGAGTCATCGCTGTCTGCCCGCTCGATCAGCGTGTCGAGCAGACAGACAGCGGCCATTCTGATTCAAAAGCCGCGCCTCCGGCTCCGCCTTCGCCTGTGATAGGCGGAACACTGAATTTCCCAGCAGCCTGTGTTCCGCCTATCACGGACGTCGTATCATCCTCGTACTACGGACGAGGATGATACGACGTCTGTGATAGGCGGAACACAGGCTGCTGGGAAATTCAGTGTTCCGCCTATCACAGGCGAAGGCGGCGGCGCAGCTTTTGAACTTTACAATGGCCGCCGACGAAGAGGGCACGGGACGGCACGGCACGGGACGGGACGGGACGGGGGCAAGGCAAGGCACGACACGGGACGGATGCAAGGAGGCAAGGCACGGGACGGGACGGAGGCAAGGAGGCAAGGCACGGGACGGAGGCTCGGGACAAAGGTAGGCTGGACACACACACACACACACACACACACACACACACACACACACACGGATGGAGACACACACAGGGATGGATGGATGGATGGATGGAGACACACACACACAGGGATGGATGGATGGATGGATGGAGACACACACACACAGGGATGGATGGATGGAGACACACACACACAGGGATGGATGGATGGATGGACACACACACACACAGGGATGGATGGACGGACACACAGGGATGGACGGACACACAGGGATGGACGGACACACAGGGATGGACGGACACACACACAGGGATGGACAGGCATGTCTCACCCTCGGCTTATACACGAGTCAATAAGTTTGCCAGTTTTTTTGGGGGTAAATTGGGGGCCTCGGCTTATATTCGGGTCGGCCTATACTCGAGTATATACGGTATATATATATATATATATATATTATTTCAGGTGTGATTGAGATAGTTTGTGTAAAAATCTGGATCGGGGTGATAATGGTTAGTGAGAGAATAGTGAAAAATGAGGATTGAGAATGAGTTTAGTCAGTATGTTGAGTTTATATATTCATTTAATAACATAAGAAGCTAGTATCCACAGGGTGGTGAAAGAAAACCAACCTATGGGTACAATTTGTCCAAAGAGTGTCCAAAACTGCTGGATACTCGAGATTGTATTGAAGGTGCAGTGGCTGTTTTTGAGACTACGATAACCATCAAATGTGTGATTTGAAAAAGAACATGGAAACAATCAAGTCTCAAGTACAGTAAATATTTGAGGTAACAAGTGTGGATCTAGTTGTTATGGTTAAGTAAACCAGGCTGTTTATTCTAGAACATTGTTTCAGTTAACGTGTAAGTAGAATGAAATCATTGTTTTAGAATAGGATCCGAGAAACAAATGCATTCTTTAAAGAGTAAAAGGAGAGAGAATGGGTTCCCTATTACTTATATGAGGATAATATGCATCTCAATATGGATTTATAGGTAAGGGATCCAAAAAAAGGAACTAAAGTACTAAACTATACAAGAATATTATATTCTTTCTGAATAAGGGTGAATCATTTATAAATTGTAGAAAGACAGGAAGGTTAGAGTGATATGTCTCGTTAAGAGAGTCATATTATAGACAAATTATTTGGGATATACCCAGACAAACAGATCAGGAACCAAGATTTAGATTTAGTTTGGATCTGTTTGTGTGGAGGATGTAATTTTGTGAAAAGATATATATAAAATTTATACATATATTTAAGAAGAATTAGAAGAATTATCACTCTGTACAGGATATATATATATATATATATATATATATATATATATATATATATATATATATATATATATATATATATATATATCTCACTTCATTGGTTCCACTTCTGGAGTGGATGAAGCAAAGCGACTTCTCTTCTGGATGCTAGATGACGGTAGTTGTTGAGGATTTTTTTGCTGTTGTTGAGGGGAGCCAGAATTCGAAACTTTCTGCAAG
Organism: Lithobates pipiens; assembly: GCF_037356315.1. NCBI lineage: Eukaryota > Metazoa > Chordata > Amphibia > Anura > Ranidae > Lithobates > Lithobates pipiens. The sequence goes on along the minus strand of NW_027507787.1, from coordinate 144,906,504 downwards.
TGTTTCTGGTGTTGACAAGCGAAGTTCAAGGATTGTGGCTAGTAGATCGTTAGCTGTTTTACAGGTATAGGTGGTTCCTTTGTAGGTAAAAAGAATGGCGAAGGGGAAACTCCAGCAGTATGGCATGTGATGATGTTGAAGTACTTGTAAGTAAGGATGAGCTGAACACCCCCCTGTTCGGTTCGCACCAGAACCTGCGAACAGACCTAAACTTCGTGTGAACTTTAGAACCCTATTAAAGTCTATGGTGCTCGAATGTTCAAAATCTAAAGTGCTAATTTTAAAGGCTAAGCCCTTGTACACACGGTCGGATATTCCGTTGGATAATGTCGGATAGGACCGTGTTGTCGGATAATCTGACAGTGTGTGGGCTCCATTGGACTGTTTCCGTTGGAATATCACCGTTGGAATATCACCGTTGGAGTTTTACAGCTGGGCTATAAAATTTTCCGACAACATGATCCGATCGCGTCAGTTCTGATCGTTTGTAGCCTAGTCCGACACACAAGGTGCCATGCATGCTCACAATAAAATTCGGAGACAGAGGCACTCGCTCAGGTAAAACTATCGCTCGTAATCGATATAGCAAATTCGTTGCGCTGCAATGTTAAAAATTCTTTCATGCAACGCATTCTCTTTTTCTTTACAATGCTACAAGAATGAAGTTGTTCTGATGCTCATATTCACACACACTTCTCCCAAACATATTTCTTTATTCTTTTTACTCATTTCAGCAATACAATATTTTAATTCGTCACATATCCCCAATTTTTTTATTTTTTTATTTTGTGGTTGGTTTTTTTGCATTTTTTTTGGTGTGTTTTGTGTGTCAACTTACCACAACACCATTATTATCTTTTTAATTTCTTTTTTTCTTTTTTAATCTACAGGAGGTTGTTTGGTGTTGGTGCCCCTTGTTATTCATTTGACTTTGTATTTTTGAAATGTACCTGCCTACTCACAAATAAACTGTCCTTTTTGAATTAAAACACATACGTAAGTATTTCTTCAACCAAAAAAAAACTTTATTTAGGTGTCAGTAACAAATAAAGAGGGAGGCAGCGCTGGAGAAACTGGGGAGGTTAGCGAAGCCTTTGGCCCCCAGGGCACACATCAACTATTTAAACGCAAAAATTGGTGGGCAAAGAAGTACATATCTGAGGGAGAGCAGTCTGGTCCTGAAGTCCAAGAAACCCGGAAAACAGCAGCAGATGACATCTATGTTCCCAGGCTGTGGTCCTACAAGAGGCTGCATCTTCTGTCAGACCAGACTGAACCCAGGTTATGACACTCTGGTTTTCCTTCCACGCTTCCTTCCAGGCTGTGGCTGTGGTGCTGGAGTTGTGGCAGAAGGAGGAGGAGGAGGAAGGGCATGGGCCAAATCACACAAGTGTGTTGCTTGTGTGATTTGGCCCAACATCCCCTTGTTGAGGGTGTGGATAATTAGCTCCTCACACAAGATCTGTTGCCCCTCCTCCATTTGCTGGAGTCTGCAGACAGCAAAGGTGGCAAAGGCCTCTTGATAGGTGGGGGTGGCTTTGAGGGCTGCTGAAGCCTCCCTGATCAGAGCCGACTCCTCCACATTCCCCCCCTTTCTGGCCCTTTTGCGTGGAAGGCGGAGGGGAGGGGCTTGGGATTCAGTCAGGCTCCTCCGGCCGCCCACCACTTGGCTGCCGCTTACCCCTGCCTCCTCCTGGCTGCCACTTTCCACAGCCACCTCCTGGCTGCTGCATTCCACACCCTCCTCCTTGCTGATGTCTTCCTGTGTATGAAAAAGGGACATCGTTTTAGTTTTTGGTTCATCAAACACACACACAATTTTCAGCTCAAGACTGTTGCAAATTGTTAACCAATACAAAATACTATCATTCTGAGCCCAGCATTTTTCATTCTTGGCCCAAAGGTTTTGGCCACTACTGTTTATTGATATGTGAAACACTTTCTAAAATCAGCAATTAGCAAAAATCAAGTTAACATCATTCATTTTTACTCCCAAAATATGTAGAACAATACTATAACTGGCTCAAGTTGATGTCTGCCCTGGGGACCACCAGCTTCACAAACTCAACCAGTTTCTCCATCGCTGCCTGCCTCTTTAGTTTGTTACTGTAATGTGGATGCATAGATTTCCGCAGGCAGGGCAGCTCCCTGTACTTATCAATGAACAGAGGGAGGAAACTGTGGTCATTAAACCCATCCATAATCTCTGCAAGACACATAATCTCAAAAGACAAACCCTAATGTCAGGCTAAACTTGACTAAATCTTGTCCCAATGCAGGCCTCAATCTAGAAGCAGTATAGGCTAGTGATGTACCAAGTAAAAAATTGTACCTTCATTTGCACGATCGGCGCATCAGCTTCTCCCTCTGTTCACAGATCGTACATACGACACACGCGTGTTGCGTTTTATATACAGTGCGCAGGCGTGAAACTCCGCCCGCCCCTGACGTTCTTTCTAGACTATTCCCTGCCCCTTCTCTTTCGGCGCAGTGGGGAGAGCACATGACGGAGACAACGCAGGTGCGCAATCATAGTTCCACTAACGAGGAGGAGGAGGACGAGGAAAGCCCGGAGCCTGAAACGTCCCGATCCTGGAGGAGAAGATTTAAGGCCTCAAATATGTCTTACCCAAACCCAAATATCAGAAGGCCAAGATCATGACTAAAGTTGTGAAGAGTCTTCAGAAGAATTTTGGGGTATGACGATCCAAGGATCAACTGAGAAAACGCTGATCAGACCTGAAACTAAGGAAGCACGATCAGTACAGGCTCAAGTGAGTTCTTCAAAAAAGTAGTTGTCGTGTGTTATTATTATTATTGTTATTGCTTGCATACTGCTCCGTGTGGTTTCATTTAATGTTGTACAGTTTAAAATAGCCACTTTCATGTTCAATAATGTTCTCATCTTTGAACTCAGCCAAAAACACAATTGTACTACACTTCCAAGCAATGTTTCATATTCCTATTTCTGCCCCCTGTGTGCTAAGTATTCCTTTTTTACATTCTCATAGGGGAGAGAAGACTTGGGTTGTGTGTGGACACCAGGGACCCCACACCTCCCAAAGAAGGGGAAATTCCAACACCAGAAGCAGAGGAGGAGAAGGAAGGAGAGATTGTTGAAGTTGGACAAATTGTCCCCACAACAGGTGAGTGTCAGAGACCACAGTATGTCTGCATATTTATAACACATGGTGTGTTTATTATTTTTTTAGGTGATGTGGAAGAAGAATCACATTTTACCAGTGAAAGTGCCCAGATCCTCATTGAGGAGATAATGGGGTGAAATCGCAATTTAGAAAATATACAGAAAAACATCAATGATGTTCAACAGAAAATGAAGAACATCATTGATGTTTTGGGGAGAGTCTGAAACACCCCAAACTAGCTAGCATATTTATTTATTTATTTTCAAAAAACGTTTCTATTTTTCCAAAAGCCAAATTTGGAAGATGCACACACTGTGTCAACATGTACTATCTCCCATCATGGGGGATCAATGTACGTGTTTTGTGGAAAGTGGCTGAGATGAAGGGGTTGCACCCCCAAAAAATGTACATTGATACCCCATGATGGGAGATAGCACCTGTTGACATTAGGCATGGGATCAGGAGGAAAATGGCCACTTTTGTTCTCAATGTGTGTGCATCTTCCAAATTTGGCTTTTCCAGGGGTGACACCCCATCCGATGAAGGCAATATCAGCACAGTTTGTACATACTCATGTCTGATATTGTCTTCACTTTTCAAAGTTGAACTTTGTAAGTTCCTGTGTACTGTATGTTATGCTTTGATACATGCCTGTTTACACAAAAATGCCAAGTTATAAAAATGTTACCCAAAATAATGTTCTCTATACACCAAATATGTTGGTTTGTTGTAAAACCCTTTTCTAAACGCACATGTGAATGTGCTTTGAGTAAAAAGTGAAATTATCAACAATGTGTGGCTTCCTTTTTCAATGCGCAAAAGCAGTATTTGGAGTAAAGTTGTTGTTTTCTATGGCAATGGGTATTATTTACAACTAAAGGCAAATCCACTTTCCACCCCAAGTGCAGTTTCAGGTGCACCTTTGCAGTACACTTGTAGTGCATATTGGATGTGCCTTTAGTAAATAACACCCACAGTGATGTTTAAATTTCCCCAATCATGCCATTTTCCTGAGGTTCGGTTCACACAGGGGGCGACACGAGGCGACACGACTTGCCGTGCCACGACCTGACAAGTCGCCCCCGTTCTGTACTACGGAACCGTTCTAAGAAGAGCGACTCGAGTCGCTCCGACTTAGAAAAAAGGTTCCTGTACTACTTTTGGGCGACCTCGGGCGACCTCGGGTGACTTGCATTGACTTCTATACAGAAGTCATTTGCAAGTCGCCGCTGAGGTCGCGGCAGGTCGCGGCGCGGCAAGTCGTGTCGCCTCGTGTCGCCCCCTGTGTGAACCGAGCCTGATCCCACATATTTCTGCCATGGTGCTGAAAAAGAGCAATATTTTTGTCAGTAATGCACTACATACATTATCAACAAAAACAAGGTGTGTGTGTAGCAGACATAATAAGATTATCTGAAGAAGAGACTGTCACCTCATCTTGCTTAGAACTTGGGTTTGCACTGTTGTTAAAAAAGGGCCAAAAAAAACAGCAAAAATACCTTTTGAGACACCTAAAGCCAAGCAGTAAATGAAAACAAAGTTTGTTAGAGTTTCAAAGAAAAATGTATTCAAATAATGCCTCTCAGACATTGTCGGGCATATCAATGCCCCCCCTACCCAAAAAATACTCCATGTATTGGTTTCTGACCTCGCGGGCGCTTTGGGGGGGCAAGCCAGGATGAGCAGCTTCAAGGGCCATGAGATTGGCATTGTCCGGTAAGTCTGCATCTGGGCCAACTGAGACCACATAGTTTGAGGAATGTTTTTTCAAAAAATTGTGCAGAACACAACAGGCAAGCACTATGTGATTTAGTTTATATTCCGCCATGTGGATTGGCGTCAAAAATAGGCGGAACCGGCTGGCCAGTATTCCGAAAGTGTTCTCCATGACTCTTCTGGCTCTGGCCAGCCGGAAATTAAACATCTTCTGATCGGGGGTGAGGGTCCTCATCGGGAAAGGCCGCATCAGGTGGTTTGCCAGGGCAAACGCCTCATCCGCGAGTTCTTCTACATTCTCCTCTGGGGTGGCAAGCCCAGACTGCCAATCTGGTGACGCCAGTAGAATTCCGTCCGTGCGAACACTCCACCATCCGACATCTGGACATTTTGCCCCACGTCCACATAAAGGAAGTCATACTATTAAATCCCTTGTAATTATAATAGTAGGACCCCGAGTTGGGGGGAAGGACGATGCGGACGTGTTTCCCATCAATTGCACCTCCACAATTGGGAAAGTCCCAAAAGCTGGCAAAGTGGGAGGCCACAGTCTGCCATTCCTGTGGCGTTGAAGGAAACTGTGGAGTGAAAGAAGAAAAAAAAATTGTAATTTGGCACATCAACATTGCAAGCAGATTAGACACAAACATTTTTGGACAATATCAGTATAACATTTTGGGAAATTAGTATTTAAAGCCTAAAGTATAAGGTCACCTTATCAGAGTCATCACCCCCCCATCCCTCCCCCACGCCCCCATCTGATGGACCCTTGCAAAAAAATGAGGGGGGGAGGATGTTTTGGACAGGTAGCCCTCTCCACTTCATTGAGAGCTGAATGCAGAAATAATGTGTGATACTTTGGCCAGCCCCTCCTTACTTACACTATTGGCAGCCCACCGGACAGGTAAGAAGTGTCATAATACCAGAAAAAAGAAACAAATGGAAGCACATTTGGACATTCTGCTATTACCTATCAAGATAATAATAGGAGAAAAAAAAATTGAAACTGTAGCATTTGAAAGTATTGAGGTAGGCCCTTGCACTACATGCTTTGGTGAATTTGTCCATAAATCTGACCATAAAAAAGGTAGGTATAGTGTGTATTGGGTTTGGCAAAGTCAGCAGATAGAGGATTGCTATCAGCTGACCTAGCAGTTGGGGGGAGGAGGTTCCTAATGAGTTTAGCCCAACCAAAAATAAATAAATGGCACTCTGCATGAATTTAAGCACACACATAACATTTGTACACATTTTAGGGGGTTTTTAGGGGAAAGCAATACTATGGAGCTGACAAAATACATTGCTAAGTGACTAGACTATAGGTTTATGGGCCCAGAAGAGCATGCTGGGGAAGTTAGTGAAGGCAAATATGCACGAAGGACAAAAAAGGAGCTTGAAAAGCTTCCAGCATGCATGAGGACAAAGGGGCACAGCATATCAATTAGAGCATATTGCAATCATGGTAATTAGGGAATGAGGAAAGAAATCCAATACATTAGCAATCATTAAATACATAGAATGTGATGTTAAAGGAGAAAACGTACATTCATATAGTCCTTCTGCAGGACCTGAATTATGGCAGAACAGGTCTCTGGAATAATGATCCCCAGAGCCTGGGAGGAGATGCCTGTGGAGAACTTCAGGTCCTGAAGGCTTCTCCCTGTTGCCAAGTAGCGCAACGTGGCGATGAGCCTCTGCTCCGGAGTGATGGCTTGCCGCATGCAGGTATCCTGCCTGCTGATATAAGGGCACAGCAAAGCCAGCCGATGGTGAAAAACGGGGTCCGTCATCCAGAGATAATTCCTGAAATCATCAGGATTATTCTCAGGTATCTCACGAAGCAAAGGCATGTGCGAGAACTGGTCACTCTGGCGCAATCAATTCTTGGTCCACAAACTCCTCCTCACCCTGCTCACGGGCTTGTGTCAAAGCTAAAAGCCCAACACCAAGCCCCTGCACAGCACAAACTCTACGACGAGTACGTACACGAAACATGGCTTAAAATGGTCGGCTGGTCAGAACGGACAACAGAAAGCACCGATAAACAGCAATGCCTGAAAGAATGACCTGAAAAGCAGAAACGAGCAGACAATAAGCAATGCAAATCAAAGCGTACTATACCAAGATATAGTCCACAATGAGCAACAAATGCTTACTGACTACACACACTGATAATCAGATACGCGCCGACAAGCACAAACTGAAGAGCAGTAACGATCTGAAGCACAAATCTGAAAAGCGTGAATCGTCTCTCACCAAACTTCTACTAACACGCGATAAACACGAGAAGAGCAGAAGGAGCCCAAAGGGTGCCAGATGTGGTGCTGAACTTCCCTTTTCTAGTCCCATCGTACGCGGCTTACGTCACTGCGTTCTTGGCAACCGGAACTTCCGACAACTTAGTCCGACCTTGTGTATGCAACACCATTTCCGGACCACTTCCGGACTAAATCCGTCGGAATTTATCCGACGGATTTGGTTGCCGGAATGTCCGACCGTGTGTACGGGGCTAATATGTTGTCGCCTACTTGTCTAGAGGGGATTAATCCTTGTTTTTTGATGGATTAGAGTACCTATAATGGGATTGAGTCTGTTAGAGAGGACCTTAGCTAATAATTTAATATCAATGTTGAGTATTGATATTGGCCTGTAATTAGACCAAGAGGTGTCATCTACGTTTGGTTTTGGGATCATGGAAATAGAGGAAACAAGGGATTCCCAATGGAAGGAGTGGCCAGTGAGGAGGGAGTTGAAGGCTTCTACCATGAGCGGGGATAGTTGCAAATCTCTTATAATAGGTGCCTGAAAAAACATCTACTTGGGGCGTTTATGTGTTTTTAATGATTTTTTTGCTGTCTGTATTTCTAATTCAGTTATTGGCTTGTTTAGAGTTTCTTGTTGAGTATTAGAAAGGGAAGGCAGATGAATTGAGGATAGAAGGGTAGTTAATCGTGATTGGTTGAATTTATGGGGGTCTTTATAGAGTTCGGACAATTTTCTTTGAAATTCTTGTAACATTTTTAGTGGATTGCTGGTATAATTACCTTTAGTTAGTTTTAGTCTAATGTTTTTTTTTTCCGTAATGCAAGGGCTAAATGGTTTTAGTGCATCCCAACGAGTCAGGGGGTTTGTATCATCAGTACTGTTAATGCTAATAATCCACCATTAATGTACCAAGTTCTGTGATTTGGTCTTGGGATTAGAGAAGAAAGGGATGTCATAACCATGTTATGATCAGACCATGAACATGGTATAATGTTCGAGTTTAGAATATATACAGAGCAATTGACTTTGATTAATAGGTGATCTATGCGTGAAAATTGTTTGTGAGGATAGGCATAATGGGTATATTGTCGTTTAGCTGGGTTTTGTTCTCTCCAAGTATCAAGAAGAGGGATAGAAATTATATTGAATTTTTGTTTGGAGCATAAAAAGAAAGTATTGTAATTTCAGTATCTTGTAGGAGACAAGATAATGGGATTTTTATATACAGCTTACCTGTAAAATCCTTTTCTTGAGCGTACATCACGGGACACAAGAGCTTCATTACATAGTGGGTTATATAGGCACCTCTGGTGATTGAACACTGGTTAACCCCAATTAAGGGGAATTCCTCCCCTATATAACCCCTCCCATATGGGAGGCACCTCAGTTTTGTAGCAAAGCAATAAGAAACCACGTAAAACCCAAGTGGGGCGGGAGCCCTGTGTCCCATGATGTACTCTCAAGAAAAGGATTTTACAGGTAAGCTGTATATAAAAATCCCATTTTCTTGATCATAGATCACGGGACACAGGAGCTTCATTACATAGTGGGATGTCCCAAAGCAATGCTTAGATTGAGGGGAGGGAGACACAGATCATAATTATAGACCGCCAGGGACCGGAGGACCTAAACTGCAGCCTGCAGTACACTGCGCCCGAAGGCGATATCCTCTTGCCCTCTGACATCCACCTGATAGAATCTGGTGAATGTGTGGACTGATGACCAAGCTGCAGCCTTACAAATCTGAGCCAGGGAGGCCTGGTGATGCACTGCCCAAGAAGCACTTACAGCCCTAGTAAAGTCCTGGAAAAGGAGGGATTTTCCCTTTAACACTATAGGCCTGAGAAATAATCTGTCTAATCCACCTTGAGGGAGTGGATTTTGATGCCGCCTGGCCCTTCCTAGGGCCTTCCGGCAAAATAAACAAGCAATCAGTTTTTCTTATCCGAGCAGTTGCTTGAATATATATACTGATTGCCCTAACCACATCCAAAGTGTGCAAAGATTCTTCTTCTGCGGACTGTGGGTCCAGAAAAAAGGATGGTAGGATTACGTCTTGATTCAAATGGAATCCTGAAACCACCTTAGGTAGAAAGGACCTGTTGGGACACATGACCACCCGGTCCTTATGAATAATTAGATATGGCTCTTTGCTGGAAAGAGCTGCTAGCTCTGATACTCTTCTAGCCGTGGATATGGCTACCAAGAAAACCAATTTTTTAGTCAGGAGAACTAATGAAGCCAGATGCAAAGGTTCAAATGGTTGCCCCTGCAAAGCCGAGAGAACCAAATTCAGATCCCATGGGCATATCGGAGGTTTGACTGGCGGTCTTATCCGCATGGCCCCCTGGATGAAAGCCCGCACCAGGGAATGCGATGCAAGTGGCTTCTGAAAAAACACTGACAGGGCCGAAATCTGCACCTTGATAGTGCTTATGGCCAAATTCATTTCTAGGCCTGACTGGAGAAAGGCCAGGATCCTGCTAATGACATACTTTCTAGGATGCCATTTCCTGAGTTCACACCAGGAAACATATGCCCTCCAGATTTTGTAATAAATAAGCCTGGAGGCTGGCTTTCTGGCATTGACCAGAGTAGAAAGGACTGGCCCCGAAAGGCAAGGAACCGAGACAGAAGCGGGCTTGGGGGGAGGCATAGATCAGATTGTACTGATCCCAGGGAACTGTCAGAGCATCTGACCCCTGAGCAAGTGCATCTCTTGTCCTTGACACAAAATTGTCCAGTTTCCTGTTGCACCTGGATGCAAACAGATCTACGTCTGGAGTACCCCACCTGTGACATATGTTCCGAAACATGTCGGGGTGCAGAGCCCATTCTCCTGGGCACAACTGCTGGCGGCTCAGAAAATCCGCCTGCCAATTTTCCACTCCTGGAATGAAGACTGCAGAAAGACACGGAACATGCTTTTCTGCCCAGATAAGTATGCGATTCACCTCTTTTTGGGCCACCAGACTCCTGGTACCGCCCTGGTGATTGATATGGGCCACTGCTGTGGCATTGTCGGACTGAAACCGGACAGGGAGACCTCGTAGTCTGTAAGACCACTTTATGAGAGCCATATAAACTGCCTGGATCTCCAAGACATTTATGGGCAATAGCCTCTCGATCGCAGACCATTTCCCCTGCGAGCACGTCTCCTCCAACACTGCTCCCCAGCCTGTCAGGCTGGCATCTGTCGTGATAATCTTCCATGGAAGAGGAAGAAAAGTTTTGCCCTTCAGCAAATTCTTGGTTTGTAACCACCAGACGAGACTCTTGCGTGTCCCTGGGGATAGACGCATAGGAAGATCCAAGGATTGGGGCTTCCTGTTCCAAGCCGCAAGGATGCATCTTTGCAGAGGCCTTGAGTGGAACTGGGCAAATGGGACGGCCTCGAAGGAGGCGACCATTTTCCCTAAAAGTCTCATGCACAATCGAATGGGGGATAATCTCCTGCCCAGAATTAGATGCACCAGATACCCAATGGCCAAGGCTTTTGGCCTTGGAAGAAACACCTTCCCCTGAGCAGTGTCAATGATCATACCTAGTTATTCCAACCTGGTGGCAGGCTGTAGGGACGACTTTTCTAGGTTTATAAGCCAACCTAGGCATTCCAGGTGTTCTAGCGTTCTAGTGACGCTGTGGTTCAGGAACGCTACTGTTTTCTCCATGAGAAGTAAATTTTCTAGATAAGCCATGACGGCTATACCCTGAGCTCTTAGGTTTGCCAAGAGAGGGTCCAGAATCTTTGTGAAGACTCGAGGGGCCGTAGCAAGCCCGAACGGCAAGGCCACAAATTGAAAATGGCGCCGCTCTACCGCGAACCTTAGAAATTTTTGGTGTGCGGGAAAAATTGGCACATGGAGATATGCATCTTTGATGTCTATTGATGCCATAAACTCTCCCCCTTGCAGGGAGGAGACCACAGTGCGGATTGACTGCATTCGGAAGGACCGGATGCGTAAAAATCGGTTCAGATCCTTCAGATCTAGAATAGGTCTGACACTTCCATTTGGTTTCGGAACGGTGAAGAGATTCGAGTAAAACCCTGAACCCTGTTCTTTTGGGTCCACTTCTACTATCACCCCCTGGGATAGTAAGTGATCTAAGGCCAGAAATAGCGTTTTTTGCTTTACTGGATCCCTAGGGATCCTTGACCTTAGAAAGCGAGACGGTGGAATCTCCTGAAACTCTTGCCTGTAGCCCAGAGATACCGAAGAGATCACCCACTTGTCCCGGATCTCTTCCCGCCAGGCTCCTGGAAACTGCAGGAGCCTTCCCCCTACTCGGCCGAGCGGGGGCGCCCCTTCACAAGGAAGCTTTTGGGCTCTGCTTGGCAGGCTTTTGCCCCCAAGTCTTTTTCTGCCCCTGGGCCCGGCCCTGAGCCTTTCCTGTAGAGGAGGGTTGAGAAGGCAGTCGCCACTGCTTAGAGCTTGATGCTACAGGCGAGAGAGCACACCTAAATGAAGGACACTTGCTCCTTTTGACTGGAAGGAGAGTAGATTTACCTCCAGAAATTTTTTGGACGAATTTGTCTAATTCTTCCCCAAACAAACGTTCCTCTTTAAACGGGAACCCAATCAAATGCTTCTTGCATGACAGCTCAGCTGCCCAATTCTTTAGCCATAGGGCCCTTCGCATGTGTACCAACATGAGAGATAAACGTGATGCTTGTTGGACAGAATCCAAAATCGCATCAATCATGAAACACAGAATATGTGGCAATTCTGCATAATTTTCTACTTCCTCACTGGGAAGGAGCCCAAGCATCTGCTTAACTTGTTCCTTGAGGAACTGACACAACCCCACGGCTGCGACTGTAGGTTGTACTACAGCGCTAGTCATGGAAATGGAGGCTTTTAATAAGGTTTCAAGCTTCTCATCAGTTGGATCTTTAAATACCTGCACATTATCCAAGGGACAAGTCAGGTTTTTATTCACGCAAGAAACAGCCGCATCAACAGATGGGACCCCCCACTTCTTGGTGAAACTTTCCTCCAGAGGATAATGCATAGAAAACCTTTTAGGAGGAGCAAACAGTTGATGTCCCCAATCCTCATACAACAATTCATCAATTAAGGGATGAATTGGGAAGGAATAGGCAGTCTGTGGGGCTTTCCTGACTCCCAGGGAAGAAACAGAAGACGTAGCGACTTCAGCAGCATCCTGAATGTGGTACGCACCAATTCAATATAATACTGTACCTGTTTTCTGAGCGCCTGGGAGGAGGGGACTCTCTCCTCTTCCTCTGATTCATCTGACTGCTCATGATCCCTGTCCCAAGATAGGGATCTCACCTCATTGTCAGAAGAATCATCTGAGAGAGGAATTTCAGCAGAGGGAGGGGATCTACCCCTTTTCGTGCTATCTTTCAGGGAAGCAGAAATAAAATTCATTATTCTCCCTTCAAAACCCTCCAATGTAGCCCTAAGGGAGTCCTCAGTGACATAAACCGGGGCTGGGACATTAGGAGAGGCTGCAAAACCTGACAGGGGCACTGACTCGTCTTGAGAGGCTGGCTCCAGTCTTGCAGGGGGGGGGGGGGTGGTAACTTACAGGCACTTTTAGAACCCCTGGACCTAGGCGGTGATTTACCAGTGCTCTTGTTACCTCCCCCTGAGACCCTCTTACGAGGAGACATAGTCCTAAGCTACAAAGCAGAGGTACTAGTACAAAGTGCAATCACTGTTGTGCTTAAAGTCTCAAAATAAATATATATGCTTAAACTGCACAACCTGATGCTGAGTAGGTGTCTAGTGTTTGCCTGGATCCAATCCCCTCGGATGCTTACTGCCCACAGCTCCTGTGTCTCCACTTACAGCACCCTGACGCTCTGGGCTTTTTAAAACTGCCACCTGGCGCCTGCGCAGTACAGCGCCGTGCACACTGATGTGCACGGCTCACAACCACACTCCCCCCTCCTCCATTAGGCCAGGAACGCACCCGGCGCGCGTGCACGAGGACCGCGGAATCCGGGGGGGAAAGGAAAACTCCATCGGAGCTGTGTGGGACCCCCAGACTACGTGGGACCCCTGTATTACCTCTATTGTGGCAGGGACTGCAGTGGAGACGTGAGACAGCTGGAGAACCAGGCTTCACTGAGCGTGTGTACTGAAAGGCATGTAAGTATGCATCAGGCTGCTCTTACTCCCTCTAGTGGTGGAAACCAGGTAAGACATACAACTACTCAAAATGAAGAAATCCATCATATAATTATATATATAGGATTAACTTCCCTTACCTGTCCCCGCCGCAGGAATTGCTGAAACAGACAAATTCCAGCCTTCACCCATCACAGCGGGCAGTGTTAGCCAACCTTCAGTTTTATCTGGAGCTCTTTCTCGGAAGAGCCTCCTACCTGGACCATGTAAAAGACTCTGCCAGAAACTTTCATGTGCTCTGTGTAAACAGTACACCAAGTCTGGTTTTCCCAGAGCCCAGTATTCCAATAGGAGAGGACTTACAGGCCAAACCTCGTTTCTTCGGCTGACGAGGCCCGGGTACCATACCATCTTGGGAGTCAAATATCGGCCCGAGATATGGATCCGGTTTGTTATAGCCCTTAGGCCCCCGCAGGGACCTGCACAGAGCTAAAGTTTTACGTGATCAACCACCATAGACACTGGCGAAAAAACTGAGGTGCCTCCCATATAGGAGGGGTTATATAGGGGAGGAATTCTCCTTAATTGGGGTTAACCAGTGTCCAATCACCAGAGGTGCCTATATAACCCACTATGTAATGAAGCTCCTGTGTCCCGTGATGTATGATCAAGAAAAGTGTATATATCGACCTTCAGGGTCTTTAAGTTCCTTTTGAAGCGTAAATGGTGTTGTATATTGAAAAGCAATCAGTTTGGTGCTGATGAGGTGTGAACTTGGGGATATTTACGACTAAAGAATTTTGGAACGATTGAGTTGAAAAATGTGTCTCTTGTAAGCACACCACATGTGCATTTAGTTTTGAAAAGGATCGAAAAGCTTTGGTACATTTCGGGGGTGAATTAAGGACTTGTACATTAAGAGTTATTATGTTTAGAGCTGCCATTATTGAAATATAATATATATATATATATAAAAAAAAAAAATATATATATATATATATATATATATATATATATATATATATATATATATATATATATATATAATTTCAGGTGTGATTGAGATAGTTTGTGTAAAAATCAGGATCGGGGTGATAATGGTTAGTGAGAGAATAGTGAAAAATTAGGATTGAGGATGAGTTTAGTCAGTATGTTGAGTTTATATATTCAGTTAATAACATAAGAAGCTAGTATCCACAGGGTGGTGAAAGAAAACCAACCTATGGGTACAATTTGTCCAAAGAGTGTCCAAAACCGCTGGATACTCGAGATTGTATTGAAGGTGCAGTGGCTGTCTTTGGGACTACGATAGCCATCAAATGTGTGATTTGAAAAAGAACATGGAAACAATCAAGTCTCAAGTACAGTAAATATTTAAGGTAACAAGTGTGGATCTAGTTGTTATGGTAAAAGCAGTAGTAAACCCGCAAATTAATTTTTTATTTTTTTAAACCTGCAAAGCAAAAGGCATAATGAGCTAGTATGCACCGCATACTAGCTCATTATGAAATACTTACCTTAGAACGAGGCCCCGACATCTGGCCCAATCCACGCCGAGGGAGCTGACATGCTCCCTCTGCGTTGCTTCTGGGTATCGCGGCTCTGGCGCTGTGAGTGGCCGGAGCCTCGATATCGTCACTCCCGCGCATGCACGCGGGAGATTTCATTCCGGCCGGTCGGCCACTGCCGGATTTTCAGGCCGAGAACCCCCTTGTGTGCATGCGCCACTGCAGTCAGCGGCGCTTACCGAGGGGAATATCTCCTAAACCGTACAGGTTTAGGAGATATTTTTTTTACCTACAGGTAAGCCTTATTATAGGCTTTCCTGTAGGTAAAAGTTAAAAAATTGAGCATACAACCACTTTAAGTAAACCAGGTTGTTTATTCTAGAACATTGTTTCAGTTAACATGTAAGTAGAATGAAATCATTGTTTTAGAATAGGATCCAAGAAACAAATGCATTCTTAAAAGAGTAAAGGAGAGAGAATGGGTTCCCTATTACCTATATGAGGATAATATGAGGATAATATGCATCTTAATATGGATTTATAGGTAAGGGATCCAAAAAAAGGAAATAAAGTACTAAACTATACAAGAATATTATATTCTTTCTGAATAAGGGTGAATCATTTATAAATTGTAGAAAGACAGGAAGGTTAGAGTGATATGTCTCGTTAAGAGAGTCATATTATAGACAAAGTATTTGGGATATACCCAGACAAACAGATCAGGAACCAAGATTTAGATTTAGTTTGGATCTGTTTGTGTGGAGGATGTAATTTTGTGAAAAGTCATATATACTTATACATATATTTAAGAAGAATTAGAAGAATTATCACTCTGTACAGGATATATATATATATATTTATATATTCATATATATCTATATCTATCTATCTATCACTTCATTGGTTCCACTTCTGAAGTAGGTGAAGCAAAGCGACTTCTCTTATGGATGCTAGATGACGGTAGCTGTTGAGGATTTTGTTTTTTTTTTGTTGAGAGGAGCCAGAATTCGGTACTTTCTGCAAGTGTTTCTGGTGTTGACAGGCGAAGTTCAAGGATTGTGGCTAGTAGGTCGTTAGCTGTTTTACAGGATAGGTGTTTTTTTTGTAGGTAAAAAGAATGGCGAAGGGGAAACTCCAGCAGTATGGCATGTGATGATGTTGAAGTACTTGTAAGGATGAACCGAACACCCCCCTGTTCGGTTCGCACCAGAACCTGCGAACAGACCTAAACTTTGTGTGAACTTTAGAACCCATTAAAGTCTATGGGACTCGAACGTTCAAAATCGAAAGTGCTAATTTTAAAGGCTAATATGCAAGTTACTGTCCTAAAAAGTGTTTGGGGACCTGGGTCCTGCCCCAGGGGACATGGATCAATGCAAAAAAAAGTTTTAAAAACTGACGATTTTTCGGGAGCAGTGATTTTAATAATGATTAAAGTGAAACAATAAACGTGTGCTATTCCTTTAAATTTTGTACCTGGGGGGTGTCTATAGTATGCCTGTGAAGGGGCGCATGTTTCCAGTGCTTAGAACTGTTCCTGTACAAAGTGTCATTTCTGCAGAAAAAAAGTTCTTTAAAATCACTCCCAGCTATAATGAATTGTCGGCTCCCATAATAACCTCCTGCAGCATTTTTTACTGACAAAACATGGAAAATTTACTGGCAGAGCACATTTTTTTTATTGGCAACCTGAGAAATGACAGAACTCCTATTGAAAACTAACACAGTGAATATTTAACCACTTGCCTACTGGGCACTTAAACACCCCTCCTGCCCAGACCAATTTTCAGCTTTCGGTGCTCTCACACTTTGAATAACAATTACTCAGTCATGCAACACTGTATCCAAATTAATTTTTTGTCCTTTTTTTCCCACAAATAGAGCTTTCTTTTGGTGGTATTTGATCACCTCTGGGTTTTTTATTTTTTGCGCTATAAATGAAAAAATACCGAAAATTTTGAAAATAAACGCATTTTTCTTTGTTACTGTGATAAAATTTTGCAAATTATTAATTTTTCTTCATAAATTTTGCCCACAATTTATACTGCTACATATCTTTGGTAAAAATAACTCAAATTAGTAGATATTTTTTGGTCTTTGTGAAAGTTATGCCGCGTACACACGATCAAACAATCCGATGGAAAAGTCCAGCGGACCCATTATGATGTCACAGTCCCAGCATCCTCCGGGACTGTGACATCATAATGGGTGGGGACATCATCCGGTGATGTCCCTATATAAGTCGCCGCACGCCTCGTGTCCTGTCATAGTGACCGGAGACAGCGACGAGGCAACATCTCCAGAAGAGAAGAAGAGAAGAACAGAAGACAGCGACGGCGACAGCGGCGTCAGAAGACCGGGCCACCGCTTGTAAAAGAGCTAGAAGAAAGCGAGGTGGCCCGGCAAGAAGAACCAAAGAGAGGGACAAGGAGGAGTCCGGCGAGAAGACCCCCCAAGACAGAAGACCCCCGGAGCTGTGCAATAAACTATTTTAACCCTTGTGTGTTGTGTTTTTTTTTTTTTTCACAGGTGAATGGGTAGGGGTACATTGTACCCCATACTCATTCACATAGGGTGGGGGACCGGTATCTGGGGGCCCCCTTATTAAAGGGGGCTCACGGATTCTGATAAGCCCCCGCCCGCAGACCCCGACAACCAACGGCCAGGGTTGTCAGGAAGAGGCCCTTGTCCTCATCAACATGGGGACAAGGTGCTTTGGGGTGGGGGGGGCCGCACGGCCCCC
Source organism: Lithobates pipiens (assembly GCF_037356315.1). Taxonomy (NCBI): domain Eukaryota; kingdom Metazoa; phylum Chordata; class Amphibia; order Anura; family Ranidae; genus Lithobates; species Lithobates pipiens. Next base: position 144,889,025 of record NW_027507787.1, on the reverse strand, counting down.
CCTTCCCCAAGGCACCTCCCCATGTTGAGGGCAGGTGGCCTGGTATGGCTCAGGAGGAGGGGCACTCACTTGTCCCCACCCCCTTTCTTGCCCGGCCGGGTAGCGTGCTCAGTTAAGGGTCTGATATGGACCTGGGGGGACCCCCACGCCGTTTTTTCGGCCTAGGGATTCCCCTTGAAGTCCATACCAGGTGACGGGGACAGCGACGCTTCCTACGCTGGTCCCGGCTATCTGGAGCCGTGCTCAAAATGAGCAGACTTTCCTCCGTGTGTGTGTGGGCGAGTCCGTTCATTTTTCAAAAGTACAGCGGATAGTCTGGCGGACTTAGTCCGCCGTACCTAGTCCGCGGCAAAAGTACCTTGTGTGGGCAGGTAGCTCATTCGGAAAGTCCGGCGGACAGTCCGGCGATCAGTCCGCCAGACTAAGTCTGCCGGATAGTCTGATACGCGTGTACGTGGCATAAGACAGTCTACAAGCTGTTGTGCGAATCAAACAAAATTGATCACATCTGATGTACTGGTGGCCTATCTCATTTCTTGTGACCCGAACAAGCCAGGAAAGTACAAATACCCCCCAAATGACCCCTTTTTTGAAAGTAGACATTCCAAGGTATTTAGTAAGAGGAATGGTGAGCTTTTTGATGTTGTAATTTTTTCCCACAATTCTTTGCAAAATGAATATTATTTATTTTATTTAAATTTTTTCCACAGAATTGTCATTGTAATAGGTTATTTCTCTCACGTAGCATGTGTATACAACAAATAATGCCCCAAAATTAATTCTGCTACGATACCAAATGTGTGGGACTTTTTCACAGCCTGGACCAACATGCAGGGAGCGCCATCACTTGTTCTAGGAGCATAAATTACACATCTAACTTGTTGACTACCTATTACACTTTTGAAGGCCTTGAAACACCAGGACAATGACACGTGACACCGACGTGGCACTGATGACACGTGACACTAATGCGTGGCACTTATGACACGTGGCACTGATACGTGGCACTGATGACAGATGCCACTAATACATGGCACTGATGACACGTGACACTGACAGATGGCACTAATATGTGGCACTGATGACAGATGGCACGTATACGTGGCACTGATGACACGTGGCACTGATGACACATGTCACTAATACATGGCACTGATGACATATGGAACTAATACGTGGCACTGATGACACTTGACACTGATGACAGATGGCAAGTGACACTGACAGGTGGCACTGATGACTGATGGCACTAATATGTAGCACTGATGACATGTGACACTGATATGGCACTGATGACAAATGGCACTATGTGGCACTGATGACACGTGGCACTGATGACAGGTTGCACTGTGGACAGGTGGCACTGATGACAGATGGCACTGATGACAGATGGCAGTGGGGGCAGATGGCAGTGGAAGCAGTGGGGACAGGTGGCAGTGGGGACAGATGGGCACTGTATTTTTATTTTATTTTACTTTATTTTTTATTTTATTTATTTTTTACACTGACCGCTGCAGAGATGCAGTGGTTCATCTCTCCCTCCTCACACGCTGTCTGTATGAGGAGGGAAAGCCGGCGATGAGAGATGATCTCATATGTTTACATACAAGATCATCTCTCATTGGGCACGCCGATGACGCTGTAAACGGCCGCTGTGATTCGCCGTTTACAGCGATCTGTGACTGGCTGTGTCCGGGGAACACGGCCAGCACAGAACTTCTCCGATGCGTGCCCGCGGTGGCGCGCAGAGGGGAAGTTAAAGGGAGGACATCCAGGGACGGCCTCCCGGCAGTTAGCGTCCGCGCTGCAGCCATCTTTTGGCTATAGCGCGGGCGCGAAGTGGTTAAACAGTAAAACATGATATGGAAACACTAACAATACCTATAACAAAGTAATTTGCTTGATTTACACTTAAAAAGTAAACGCAGCATTAAATTATTAACCCCTAATATTTACTGACAGCTGTAAAAAAAATCACAGATTTTTACAAACTGTCAGTAAATTTACTGGTGTTTGACAACCCACTCCGCACCATGCCTTCATGTCTTGCGCGTGACGTCTTAGGTGACGTTCCAGCGCTGGTGCTGTATTTTCCATATGGTCCAACATTAGGATTTTGGTGTCTTCAGCCGCTGTGGGCATTGGTTGCCACTCATTGAGATGATTCTTCTTTGCCTCCTTGATTGTATCGCGTAACACTGGGAGGAGCCTGCGGGGGTATGCCGGGTGCATATAATGCCCCTATTCCATGCTAGCCTGTCTCTAGGCAGCACATTCATTTCACAGCGCATATCCAATGAGTCATTCTTTATCACATCTCAAGGTACTGTAGTTTTTCACATGGCCATAGCTTATGTTTTCAGATTTTCATTATTTTTATGCTATCAGTTTTTTTGTTGTTTTTCTTTTTCCCCACAATGGACATTTTTTTTTCCATCTCAACACCAGACATCATACAACGTTTGCACATGATGCTTTCACTTTTTTGGGGGTGGGTTCAAGTCATCATTATTATTATTTTTTACCATATATATTTTTTAACACATTATTCATTTTTCATCTATACTATCACATGTGTAAACTGTAATTAAACCTATAGATGAAATATCAATAAGTAAAACTAGTAGCGCTAATGTAATGAATGATAAGTGACAAAATGCAAAAGATAAATTAAACCAGTCCTAAATTGGTAGTATGATTCAGACACTCTTCTCAAATTCTTGAATCTTCCACCACACTGCGTGCTTGTGACACCTCTCCCTCTGAAGAGCACACTCACCGACTTGCAATGCCTCCCACTCTCGTGCTTGGCTTCTACACTATTACACCCAAACCTGGGGTAAAAGACGAACATCCACTTGATCCACGTGTTAACTCAGCAAAGTGACTCTATATGTAGAGAAAGTAAAAAAGTGCTCCACATAGCGTGATAACGTTAAAACCAGTTTATTAAATCACACCAACACTAAAATGATTGCACTCACATTTCACATAGTAGAAAAAAGCCTTAAAGAGGAAGTAAACCCTGATGAGTTTACTTCCTCTTTCATTCCCTGCAAAGGTAAAGCATAATGGTTGCATAGTAGTCCATTATGTGTCACTTACCTGACACAGGAGCCAGCGATGACACCGCTGTCCCCTGTAGTCCGGCGCATCCATCTTCTCAGTGGGTCTCGCTGCTCCACCGCTGTCATTCGGCGAAGCCGTGATGACGTCACTCCCGCGCATGCGCATGGGAGCCGCCACGTGCGGTATATCGCTGTTGACGGGGTCGCGCTTAGTGCGCCTGCGCGCCGCTGTCTACGGCACATGCGCCGTAGACAGCGGTGCCTGTCTTTCGGCAAATATCTCCTAAACCGTGTAGGTTTAGGAGATATTTCTTGGACCTACAGGTAAGCCTTAATCTAGGCTTACCTGTAGGTCAAAGTGTGTTGTAAGGGTTTACAAACACTTTAAGTGTAACACACAGCAAACAACAGCCAATGGTTCAGTGGTGTACTGCAGCCTCGGCGGACCAGAAGTGTGCGCGTCCGGTCTTCACCCAGTGGGCTCTTGCCTCAGCTCCCGGAACTGACATATTTGGCAGCCTGCAGTTTCTGGTCCCATGTGGTCTATGCTCCACCGGCATTTAAAGCGGAGGTCCACCCTAAAAGGGACCTTCCGCTCATCGGAATCCTCCCCCCCTCCGGCGCCACAATTGGCACCTTTCAGGGGGGAGGGGGGTGCAGTTACCTGGATAATCCAGGTAACTGCACCCACGTCCGGGATAGCTCTCTGCGGAAAGGGGCGTAGATTACGCCCCTTTCCGCAAGTGCCCGCCCCTTCCGCAAGTGCCCCGCTGCCTGCTGGGAAACACACAGATCCCAGAGGCAGCGGGGATCGTTCCTTATTGCTCAGCGCGACTCGCGCATGCGCAGTAGGGAACCGGGAAATGAAGCCGAAAGGCTCCATTTCCTGATTCCCATACCCAAGATGGCGGCGGCAGCACCCGAGTGACGATCTAGAGATCGGCTTCGGGTGCCGACAACGTGGGCGCGCTGGACAGGTAAGTGTCACTATTTTAAAAGTCAGCAGCTGCAGTATTTGTAGCTGCTGGCTTTAAAAAAAAAAAAAACGCGGAGTCCCGGCGGACTCCCACTTTAAGTGTCTATTTGGGACGAGTGGCCATCCCTCCTCACTCATTTTTACATATACCTTATTTAATTAATGTACATTGAATTTTATTGATTTATTCATATATTTTGTTTGTAGACTTTGGTGCACCTACCCCTGAAGAGTGTTTTTCACACGACCTACGCTATGCACTTACTTTTTTAATAGAAGATTTTTACATACAGAGGTCAGTAGACCATGTGCATTTTAAAGTGCTGCGTACTTATGTATGATCATTGCTTTATATCATATTATGGATTGCTATATTGCCATCAATGTGTTCATCATTGGTTGTTAATAAGGGGACTGTTCAGCCCATTGATTTGGGCATATATTATGATACTGTGTAAACATCCTCATAATAAATGTTTTTGCTCAAATTGACTGTTCTTTTGGCCACACATACCCACCTCACGCAAAGTCCCAAAAACCCTTCTCTTCAATCTCAATTACAATATTAGCTGTGTGGGGGAACAGGACCTGCCTTGTGCAGGAATGGGAGGAGGTTAACGAGCCAGGAACAGCATCCATGCAACAATTTGTGCATCTATTATTTTTGTTAAAGCTTGGCCTTTATATGGGAATATATTTGTGCATGCATATACTGAACATTTTTTAAATGAGTATCAGTAGGGTTACAACTATCCATGAATGGTATGAGACACATTGTTTTTAAATGATTTTGAGAAAAAGATTTAAATATTTGACAAATGTGTGTAGTTCTGCAAACAATATTGAAAAATTTGGAAAAATTGGTTTTAACCACTTTAGGACCGCCGCATGTAATTATACGTCGGCACAATGGCACGGACAGGCACAAGCACGTACCCGTACGTGCCTGCCTTCCATCGGGTGGGGGGTCCGGTAGGACCCCCTCCCGCTGGCTGCGGCGATCCGTTTCACTTCTGGAGTGATCTGGGATGAGGGGATAGCCGTGGTTTCTGGCCATCCCCTCTCAATCGCTCCTGGCAAATGAGAAGCTTCCCCTGCCTGTGTAGTGTAAACACAGGCAGCAGGAAGTGATGTCACTCTCCTCGAGGCGGTCTTTTTGACCGGATGGCGAGGAGAGAAGACATCCTAGTAAGTGCACCAACACTACACTGACATGTAGGTACACATAGGCACACTTTAACCCCCAGTCACCCCCTGATCACCCCCCGTTTTTATAGCGTTAGGTACCCCCATATACTACCTAATAAAGGTTTTAACCCCCTGATTGCCCCTAGAGTTAACCCTTTCACCAGCGATCACCGTATAAGTGTCACTGGTGACGCTGGTTAGCCAGTTAGTTATTTCGTTATTTAGGTTCCCCGTCAGGTTTTTATATAGCGTCAGGGACCCCCATATACTACTTAATAAAGGTTTTAACCCCCTGATTGCCCCTAGTTAACCCTTTCACCAGTGATCACCGTATAAGTGTTACGGGTGACGCTGGTTAGTTAGTTTGCTTTTTATAGCATCAGGGCACCCACCATTTATTACCCAATAAAGGTTTAACCCCCTGATCACCCGGTGGGTGATATCAATTAGGTTTTAGGGTCAGATAGGGTCTGCGTAGCCCCAGGCAGCGCTAGGTACCTCCCGTAGTGGTATAGTATCTGAACAGATCAATATCTGATCTGATCAGATCTATACTAGCGTCCCCAGCAGTTTAGGGTTGCAAAAAATGCATTGTTAGCGGGATCAGTCCAGATACCTGCTAGCACCTGCGTTTTGTCCCTCCGCCCAGCCCACCCAAGTGCAGTATCGATCGATCACTGTCACTTACAAAACACTAAACACATAACTGCAGCGTTCGCAGAGTCGGGCCTGATCCCTGCGATCGCTAACAGTTATTTTTGGTAGCGTTTTATATTTAAATCCTGAAGACAGTGCTTGGTTTCGGGATCCCGTACGCGGCTAGGCTACCAAAAAGTCCCCCCACATGTGGTATCCCCGTACTCAGGAGAAGCAGCAGAATATATTTTGGGGTGTAATTCCACTTATAACTATGGCATGTGTGAGCAATATATCATTTAGTGACAACTTTTTGTAAACTTTTTTTTTGTGATTATTTAATCACGTGGGACAAAAAAAAAAATATTCAATGGGCTCAACATGCCTCTCAGCAATTTCCTTGGGGTGTCTACTTTCCAAAATGGGGTCATTTGGGGGGGGATTTATACTGCTCTGCCATTTTAGCACCTCAAGAAATTAGATAGGCAGTCATAAATTAAAAGCTGTGTAATATCCAGAAAATGTACTCTAGTTTGTAGACGCTATAACTTTTGCGTAAACCAATAAATATACGCTTATTGACTTTTTTTTTACTAAAGACATGTGGCTGAATACATTTTGGCCTAAATGTATGACTAAAATTGAGTTTATTCGATTTTTCTTATAACAAAAAGTAGAAAATATATTTTTTTTTCAAAATTTTCAGTCTTTTTCCATTTATATCGTAAAAAATAAAAATCGCAGCGGCAATAAAATACCATCAAAAGAAAGCTCTATTTGTGGGAAGAAAAGGACGCAAATTTCGTTTGGGTACAACATTGCATGACCGCGCAATTACCAGTTAAAGCAGTGCAGTGCGAAATTGTAAAAAGACCTCTGGTCCTTAGGCTGACAATTGGTCCGGGGCTTAAGTGGTTAATGTAAAGTGCTGCCTTTTCTTTTCACATATGTTTGAAAAGTATACCAAGGTCTTTTGTAGTCAATCATTTGGTGTTCTGTTTTTTTTTTTTTTAAGTTTTATCTCTCTGATATAACATTTCTCTCCCCCCCCCCACACACACAGATGTATTTATAGTAGAGACGTCTTGTGAGTCCCATTTCCAGAGAGGCAGCTGTGGAATTGAACAAGGTAAGTGCTGATCACCAATATCAGAATAATGACAGTGCAGATGTACAATTACCTCTGAGAGAAGCTGAAATTTGTAGGATCAATTGTGATTCTCTGTACTGTAGCACAAATATGCCCATGGCAGACCGATAGGGATGAGCACCAAATTTGGTGAAATTAATTAGGCTGCAAAGTTTACAATGTTTCTGTTGTCAAAATGTAGCCAAATTAGCATCCATTTCACACTGGGGTGGGAGCGGCTTTGACGCTAATATGGCGATATTTTTATCGCCGCTGTACCGTCATTTTAGCAGCAGTATTTGTCCGCTAGCTGGGGGTGGTTTTACCCCCCTGCTAGTGGCCGAGAAAGGATTAAAACCACCACAAAGTGCTGCTGCAGCTGCATTTTGCCGCCGGTTTATCCGCGCTGCCCCATTGATTTCAATGGGCAGGAGTGGTGAAGATGCTGCTAGCAGGACTTTTTTTACTATCCTGCCAGTGCACCACTCCAGTCTGAAAGCCCTCGGGGCTTTCACATTGGAGACCCAGCAGTGGCTCTTTCAGGACGCTTTGCAGGAGCTATTTTTAGTGCTGCAGCGCCTGCAAAGAACCCCAGTGTGAAAGGGGTCTAAGGAGAAATTTGTTTGATAAAAAATACAATGAAAGGATGTATTTCATGAGGGTGGGGAGAGTGTTTAGGGTAGTTTATTATATTAGTGTAATTTGTGTTTTTTATTTTAATGTGTGTGTGTGTTTGTTATACATACAACAATAAAAAAAGAACTGTTTTTTTTTTGTTTTGTTTTTTATTGGATGTGGTTCATGGGGGGGTAGGGTATTCAGGATAGTTTATCATATTTCGTTTAATGTCATTTGTTTTTGTATTTTTGTGTGTATTTTATCATTATTTCTGTATGGTCACTTTTATTTATTATCTTATTTATTTGTTTGTTTAACTATTGGACTTTTATGAGCTGTCTGTTTTTTCCTTTCTGCAAAAAGAAAACTATTTAGGCTAATGAGGAGCACTTTTTTTGGCATAAGAATTTGTCTGGGATAGGTGAAAGGATCTTTGGTCCTACTCAGGAGACATTTAAAGCCCACTGTACCAAAAATCACCTCCATTTCACCTTTCTCGTTTACTCCAATTTATTTCACAAAAATATTGTTATGCATTCCAGATGCTTTCCAATTGCATTTTATGTGTTATCATTCACATGTATGAAAGATGTGGATACTGTGCCATGAAAGCAGCAAACATTTTTTTATGATGTGAATGCAGCTTTAAATAGAAATATCCACTTTAGGAGAAATAAGATATACCAATATATTTGCCACACAAACATTTCACATTCCTATTTTTTTTTTCCTGCACGCCAATGAAATCTTTTTAACTTTTTAAAAATAATTAAACTTTTTTTTTTCTAGAAAATACAGCTTCCCTATGCTCCAATATACCATTAAAGTGATAGTGAACTGCAGCATTAAAAGAAAAAAAATTACTGTAAGGCAATGGCATAATTTGCTAGTATGCATCGCATACTACTAACACATTATTAAATACTTACCTTAGAACCTCCAGCAGTGCGCTGTAAATGCTGACAGGGCTTCCATCTTCTCCTGGTCTTTGTTCTGGGTTCACAAGCTCCAGCTGTATGAGTGTCCTGGGCCACGGTGACATCACTCCATGGATGCAGCAAGGAACTCTAAAGGTCAAGCATGATATGCCGCCCCTTCAGAGCGCATGCCCAAGTGATGTCACTGGCTGCATGCAGTGTGAATATCTCTTAAATGATCGGGGAGCTCCTCTGAGCCGCCCCTGCCGTTCCTCCTATCGAAGAGTACAGGGGGCCCTCAAGGGCCCCCTGCAGCAAGGGGCTTGGACACCATGGCGATCTCAGCAACCCATATAATTCCGCCACTGGTGGAAGGTATGGGGGATAAAACATATTGATAGCAACTTCAGGAACTTAAAATGTATAGTCTGGAGAAAAGAACGGAAAGGGGAGAAATGATTGAAACCTTTAAATACATCAAGGGGGTGAATAAGGTTCAATTTTTTCAATATGAAACCAAAATCCAGAACACGGGGACATAACCTCAAACTAACTGAAGGAAAGTTCCAAACTATGTTTGTATAATATTATTTTACTGAAAGGGTGATTGGTGCTTGGAATAAACTTCCAGCAGAAGTAGTGAGACAGTCAACAGTAAGTGGCTTCAAACATGCTGGACACAAACACAGATCTATACGAAAAAGTTAACAAAAAAACAAACAAAAATAAATAAATGGGCAGACTCGATGGACTACTTGGTTTTTTACTGCCGTCTCTTTTCTCTGTTTCTATGTTACATGCTTTTCCAAAGCAGACATAGTCAGTGAGCACCATTCTCCCTGAACACACAGCCAGTGTCCTCCTCTGCTGACTGATTGTTTTGTACCTTACCTTCTTCTTGCATTGATCATTCATTTGGCAGAATGTAAGAGTGTATAGAAGCTGAGTGATCACATAACAGCCTATGTGGAGCTGTAGTACTGAAAACAGAAGAATTGTGTCCCTAGAAGTTTGTAAAGCTCACCATACACTATGCAACCTGATTGTACAATCTCCTTTAGATCTACCATCAACTATGTAGTGCAAGGGTCTGCCTGATTGGATACAGAGTGATTGTATAGTTAGGTATATCCTCCTAGTATATAGTAATATAGTGATGAAGGAGGTGTGTCTAGAGGGGTAAACATGCCCTTGTTCTATCAGATTGCTGCTACCCATCAGATTGTGCAATGGAAGTGATGTCCTGACCACGCACTTCACAGCGCAATGCGTTCCACACACTTCATGATCTGACGGGTAGCGGTATTCTGGTAGAACAACCAGCAGATTTGGACAAATGCCCATGTGCAAGCGGGCTGGGGCAAGAGTGCGGTCCAATGACAATTTCAGATCAGATTGTTATACCAATTACAACAACCCATGCGGACACTTACTACACCCAGCTACGTCTTGAATTTCTGAGTAATTTTTATCAATAAAGTGAGTGTATATAAATAAATATAGTATATTGACATCTGTGATGCTGTTTAGGTGTTCAAATTTGAAAGGCTAAAGGTTTAGCACTGAGCAGTATGGTGTGTACCCACATGGCCTCCTCCAATTTCCTACTGCTGGCATCCAGTTTCTTTCAAAATTTAATATCCAAGCAGCATCATTGATGTCAATATACTATATTTATTCATATATGCTCACTTTATTACTAAAATTACTCAGAAATTCAAGATGTCCGCATGGGTTGTTGTAAATGGTGCAAGAATCTGATGGGCTCTATAACAATCTGATCTGTAATTGTCATTGGTCCCGCTTGCACGTGTGCATTTCTCTAAATCTGCTGGTTGTTCTATCAGAATACCGCTACCCATCAGATCATAGTGTCTGGAACACATCTCGCCGTGGAATGCATGGTGGAATGCATCGCACATGCGCAGTAAGGTTTTTTTTGATCAGAACTTCACTTCCATTGCACAATCTGATGGGTAGCGGTAATCTGATAGAACACCCTATTATGTGATGCAGAAAGGCAGTGCATGATGGGATATGAAGTTTCCTGGGTGGTGACATGATGATACAGGAAGTGATGGCCTCAGAAAGCATCAACATGGTGCTTTGGGGGAACCCCAAAGCCCCCTCCCCATGTTGAAGGCATGTGGCCTGGTATGGTTCAGGAGGGGGATGCTCTCTGCGGCATGCCAGGTTGCATGCTTGGATAAGGGTCTAGTATGGATTTTGGGAGGACCCCTATGCCATCTAAAAAGAAAAATTGGCGCAGGGTTCCCTTTAATATTGATACCAGATCTGAAGGGGGATCCAGGGGATTGATACCAGATTTTGGGGGGATCCCCATATTTTTTTTTTTACATTTTGGTGCAGGGTTCCCCTTAATATTCATACCAGACCCAAAGGGCCTGCTAGTGGACTAGGGGGGCAACCCATGCCGTTCTTTTCAATGATTTTTATCTATATTGCCGGGATCCGACATTTCATTACAGCCGCGAGCAGTTTTAAATTACTTTTTTCCTTTAGAAATTTAATTTTGCTCTGGTATTGTTCTAAAATGGGAAAGATGTGCTACTTTACAGGCATACTAAGCATACCCTCCAGGCATGATATTTAAAGGAATATTTCATTTTTATTATTTCACTTTAAGTTTTATTAAAATCACTGCTCCTGAAAAACGGCCATTTTAAAAACTTTTTTTTGCATTGATGCATGTCTCCTGGGACAGGACCTGGGACCTCAAACAATTTTTATGGCAATAACTTGTATATAAACCTTTAAAATGAGCACTTTCGGTTTTTTATGTTAGTTTCCCATAGACCTTAACTGTGTTCCGCGGTTTTTGAATTTCCCGTGAACACCGCATAAAGTTCATTGTTTGTCAAACAGGCGAACACCCGATGTTTGAGTTGAACTTACGTTTGACTCAAACATCGGGCTCATCCCTAATGTACAGTGATCTCTAGCAACCAATCAACAAGCAGGTGCCATTTACTGTAGCCTCTAGTAGCAAACAGTGAGCCATATTGTGTGCTATATCCTCTAGCAGCCAGTCAGTGAGCGGTAATTAAACACTGTAACCTCTGGCATCCAGTCGCAATCGCTGCCTGATCTGATTCACTAAACTGATTTTGAGTCTAGCTGATATTTATTGTATTTTTCATAGCAGGTGGAGAGTGAAATTGCATGTCTTGGGGGGGGCCCAAGAAAATGTTTGACCAGGGTCCAATCAATATGAAAGATGGCCCTCCACCCGCTGCTCACATTGGCAGGCTTAACAGTGGTGTGTGTTGGTATAGAGTTTATATGTAGAACACATATTAGTCTCTCAACTGTACCTCACTCCCAAGCACAAACAATAGAATGTACTGAACAGAGTGCAGTGTCAGGAGGTATGTAACCCACAGCTTGCAGGAGGACTACTGCACAGAGCTCAGAGGTCAGTAGTATACAGAGTGTAGGAGTTGGTAGTTTGCAAACAGAGAAATGAGGCAGCAGACAGATATGACATTATTGATACAAGTACACATTATAGAGGGATATGCTTTGTTCCTTTTTAATGTCTGAGGTTTACAATTACTTTAAGCCATGTATATGCACTTCCTGTTTGCCAAATTATTGTGCTCTTCTCCAGCCAATATCTTGCTTTTGTCTCTCCTGCTACCACCTGTATCTTCACTACTACTCACTCACTACTTTGGCTTGTGTAGCACTGTGTAAGGCTGTGAGGTCAATTTAGTATGGTCCCATTGTAAAAAGTGGATTTTAGGTTGATAAGTTAGGGCTGCTCAGGGTTTCATAGGCTGCTTCTTTGCTACTTTACCCTGTAATCTGGAACTATCTGGGGATTTACAGAACATAGTGGGCCAGAGGGCAAAGGCTGCAGCCTAAACATTTATGGAACCTCCACAAATCCCTGAGGAGGTGTGCCCAGGATGAGGGGGAAGAGCCCTTAAATATTCTGAGCCTGAGCAACAAGGGGAGTCTGCAGCATGCTGGTGTAAGGAAGCATTCCAGGGTCCAGCCAAGAGGAGACCCCTCTTAAGACCTTGCTCTCCTGGGAAGAAGCCAGGGAAGGAGCCAACAAAAGGCAAAGAGGGTCCTAAAGTACAAATCTTAGCCCTCTCAAACAGACTCATCCTCAAGAAAACGGCTCCACGCTCCCATCAAGACCCCATTCTCTCCCACCCAAGAAAACTCCTGATCATCATTTTGCTGCTTTGAAAGAAATAAGTTTTAAAACTACCTGGACTATTCTACCTGCATATATTTCATTTATTTATGTATTTTTTGCTTGGGTTTTACAGCTACAAGTAACGCTATATTTTTACTTTGTATTTACTTTTAGATGATCGGCATACTCCCCGTCCTGTTCCTGGTGGGAGCAGTCAAAGGTAAGAAATGCTCTTGGGCAGTGAGAGGAGATACTTGAAAATATATCTATCACTGGAGTGTTCCTTTATTACTATAGCTCTGACATATTTGTGCAGTACAGAGAATACTGAGCCAGTCACATCACCCTCTTCACCAAAGGAGTCACACCCTATCATTGTTATACACAATATACACTATATTGTCAAAAAGTATTGGGACGCCTGCCTTTACACAGGCATGAACTTTAATGACATTCCAGTCTTAGTCCGTAGGGTTCAATATTTGACTTTGCAGCTATCAACTCTTCTGGGATGGCTGTCCACAAGGTTTAGTAGTGTCTGGACGTCCACAAGGTTTAGGAATTTGACCATTCTTCCAGGGCTTCAGTAGGGTTCAATATTGTTGGCCCACTTTTTGCAGCTTTAACTCTTCTAGAAAGGCTGTCCACAAGGTTTAGGGGTGTGTCTATGGGAATGTTTGACCATTCTTCCAGAAGCACATTTGTGAGGTCAGGCACTGATGTTGGATGAGAAGGCCTGGTTTTGCAGTCTCCGCTCTTATTCATCCCAAAGGTGTTCTATTGATACATATTCATTCACTATTTCATTGTAATGTATTTTTTATTAAATGGTTTTTAAACAGGGTGTTTTTTTTAATTTGGAATAAGTTGGCTCCATGCACACTATGAATCCCATTGTGCATAGTAAACCTTGAGAGTGAGAAAGATAGGGTGGCTACATTCCTACATACAGTGAGACCATGGAAAACAAAGGTAGCCACCTTCTAATAGGAATTCAGATCACAACAGCAGAAAAAAAAGAAGACATTTCAGGATATGGAGGAGCTCAAGAGCAATAAAAGACCACTGGGACAGATGATTTTCCTGGGATATATGTGGGACAGGTGTTTTTACTGTGTGGTGGCATGTTTGGGGACACTATGGGGTGGCACTGTTGTGGTGACACTGTTGTGGTGACATCATCAGCATTCCAACTTTACAAAGAATGCAACAAGAAATGTAAGGGCGCAATCAGGGTGGCTAAGATAGAACATGGAAAGCACATAGTGGAGGAGAGTAAAAAAAAATTCCAAGAAATTCTTTAAGTATATACAGTAAATAGTAAGAACGAGAGATCAGATCATATTGGTCGCATAAAGAATGATGAAGGGAATATGGTTACTAAGGATGGAGAGATGACAAAGGTATTGAATTTATTCTTCTCCTCAGTCCTCACGAGGGAAACGGGGGGATTTAGTAACCAAAAATGCAATGTTTATCCTCATGACACGTTACAGGAAGCACCCTCATGGCTAACAGAGGATATAATTAGACTTGAAAAACTTAACATTAATAAGTCACCGGGACCAGATAGCTTGCACCCGAGGAGCTCAGTCAAGTAATTGCCAGACCATTGTTCCTAATTTTTACCAACAGTTTACTGACTGGAATGGTTCCCTGCAGATTGCTGTTTGTTGTTAATTAGAATCTGTTTGTAATTTTGAACTGGTAAATTTTTAAAGTGTAGCTCCAGTCAAAAAATCTATTTTTAAGCTTTTTGGAAAACATAGGGAAGGGTTATCACCCCTGTAACATTTATTTTTGCTATCTGTGCACCTCTTCAGAATATTTCACCTCACTTTATGTCCCAATGACAAATGTTTTTTTTGAAGATTTGGTTTTTTAGCAAAACAAGGATTGGGATTAAGCATCAGTGGAGAGGAGACACATTTTTCCCATATCAACACCCATATCTTCCTAGGGGTAGATTTCATCTCACTTCCTGTTGTCTCCTTCCGCTTGCAAGTAGGAGACGTTTGTAAGTTGGATGTTTGAAAGTAGGGGCCTGGCCTATATGCTCTGCAGAAATTTGGGCCTAAGGTGTTGGTGTTGCCACAACACTGTAAGTCCTCAAAGTGACTCTTGGTGGAACTCCCTGCTGTGAACTCGCTCTTTTATCGGCTCGTAACTGTCTGCCTCTCCTTGTTGGCCTTCCAGACATACTATTGGCCCGCAGGGAGATGTAGCTGCACAAAGCTGGGACCTATATACTGATATACTGCAGCTAGCAGAATCAACTGCCTGCCTGTGGTATTGCTAGTATGAGAACACCAGCAATTGGGTAGCTTTATGTGCACACTGTGCAGAAGACACAGTACACCGACTGTAATTACTGCAGCTACCTGCAGTATAGGATCAGCAGAACACCAGCAATTGGGGTAGCTTTAGGTGCACACTGTGCAGATGACACAATACACCGACTGTAATTACTGCAGCTGCCTGTCTGTGGTATAGGATCAGAAGAACACCAGCAATTGGGGTCGATTTAGGCGCACACTATGCAGATGACACAATACACTGACTGTAATTAATGCAGCTGCCTGCCTGTGGTATAGGATCAGAAGAACACCAGCAATTGAGGTAGCTTTAGGCGCACACTGTGCAGCTGACACAATACACCAACTGTAATTACTGCAGCTACCTGCCTGTGGTATAGGATCATAAGAACACCAGCAATTGGGGTAGCTTTAGCTGCACACTGTGCAGGGGACACAATACACCGACTGTAATTACTGCAGCTGCCTGCCTGTGGTATAGGATCAGAAGAACCCCAGCAATTGGGGTAGATTTAAGTGCACACTGTGCAGATGACACAGTATACCGACTGTAATTACTGCAGCTGCCTGGGTATATTATCAGCAGAACACCAGCAATTGGGGTAGCTTTAGGTGCACACTGTGCAGATGGCACAATACACTGACTGTAATTGCTACAGCTGCCTGTGGATATGATCAGCAGAACACCAGCAATTGGGGTAGCTTTAAGTGCACATTGCGCAGATGACACAGTACACCGACTGTAATTACTGCAGCTGCCTGCGGTATAGGATTAGCAGAACACCAGCAATTGGCATAGCTTTAAGTGTACACTGTGTAGATGACACAGTACACCGACTGTAATTACTGCAGCTGCCTGCTGTACAGGATCAGAAGAACACCAGCAATTGTGGTAACTTTAGGTGTACACTGTGCAGATGGCACAATACACCGACTGTAATTCCTACAGCTGCCTGCGGATAGGATCAGCAGAACACCAGCATTTGGGGTAGTTTTAGGTGTACACTGTGCAGGTGGCTCAATACACTGACTGTAATTGCTGCAGCTGCCTGCCTGTGGTATAGGATCAGCAGAACACCAGCAATTGGGGTAACTTTAGGTGTACACTGTGCAGGTGGCACAATACACCAGCTGTATTTGCAACAGCTTCAAATGAAATTAAATCACGCTGTCTCTCCGTCTATCTCTCTCCGCCGCCACAGCACACTACACAAGGCAGCCTTATATAGTGTGGGGCTCCTACTAAACCCCCTGAGCCATAATTGGCCCAAGCCACCCTGGCTTTGTACTTGTAGGAGAAGGTATCCTGTTCTATTTGTATTGCTTCCTTTGAGTTTAATCCCCGGTGTTCCTGGCAGCCCCCCTGCTTTCCTATTTAAAACTGACCTCACTAAGCAGGAGAACACATAATGGTCAGTCCTCTAGCTATGCTGAGAACTTGGTGTACTTGCCTCCAATGATCAGACTTGTCCTGACATTCCCCCTGCACACCCATTCACTGGGAAGCTCAATGTGCTGCTGCTTTTCCTCCTCCCAGCTCTTATGCAGCTGAGAACAGAGGAAATGTGATCAGGGAAAAAAGGTATTTATAATGTTTTTTTTTTATATCTATACAAACATACTTTGCCTTTAATTTCTATTTTAAACATAATGGGTTGTTTTACAAGGTGATCGTTTACAGTCACTTTAACTTACCAGTATGTTTTTTGTATATATACTGAAGACATTCCTGCAACACAGGAATGGAAAGGAACCTGCAAACCCCATGTAGCCAGAGTAACCAGAACCTGTGCTGCAAATGATATTTTCTGTACAAAGTGTCATAAAATGTCATTTTACTTATGAATGCAGAATATTGCCCTTCAATAAGCACCTTGAAGGACAGCATTCTACAATTATAAGTAAAGATTAGTAGTAGTACTTATTATTAAAAAGTATATTGCTTACTTGAATATAATTGTTAGAAAGTGAAGGTATTAATCTGCAATATGGACCATGTGAACAGCTATTAGCCACTTCAGATTTACCCCCATTCATGACCAGGCCATTTTTTGCGATACGGCACTGTGTTACTTTAACTGACAATTGCGCGGTTGTGCGATGTTGTAACCAAATAAAATCTGAGTTATTTTTTCCCTCAAATAGAGCTTTCTTTTGGTGGTATTTGATCACCTCTGCATTTTTTATTTTTTTTTGTACTATAAACAAAGACCAATTTAAAAAAAATATATATTTTTTACTTTCTGCTATAAAAAAACATCCAATCAAAAAATGTAAAAAAAAATCTTCTTTCTTCATCAATTTAGGCCAATATGTATTCTGCTACATATTTTTGGTAAACAAATTCCAATAAGCGTATATTGATGTTTTGATGCATTGAGATATTTTTTTTCTTTTCTTTTTACTAGTAATGGCAGGGATCAGCGACTTGTAGTGGGACTGCGATATTGTGTTGTACAAATTGGACCCCTTACTGACACTTTTGACACTTTTTGGGAACCAGTGACACTAATACAGTGATCAGTGCTAAAAGTATGCACTATAACTGTACTAATGACACTGGCTGAAAAAGGGGGTTAACATCAGGGGCGATCAAAGGGTTAAATGTGCTACTAGGGAGTGCTTGCTAACTGTGGGGGGAGGTAGTTTGACTAGGGGAAGGTAAAGATCAATTTTCCTACTGAGCAGAAACACAGGATCAATACATTCCCTTCTCACAGGCCGTCATTCTGCCTTTCTCCCAAATGATCCCGGTGGACATCGTTACTGCTGAACCCGCTGATTGGCCCCTCCGTGTCTGTCCAAAGCGGTAGCGGGTCGCCGGCGGTGTGCGCATTAGGGTTGCCAACTTTTCTTTAAGCCAAACCTGAACAGTTTAGTGGTACATGCCATTTTTTCCCAGTTGTATACACTTGACTATAGGATTATAAATGACACATTTGGATGTGGCCAAATTGCTTTTGCTGACATCATCGCCCCCTCCCCCCCAGTGATGGCAAACCTGCCCCCAGACAGCCGCCCACAGCTCCGGACGGCAGCAGTTTTTTTTGTGACTATCTTGGTTACTTGGGGAGCCATAGCCCAGTCTGAAAATTGTGCCTGGGTTTCAGGCACACTGAAACCTGGACACGATTCAAAATCAGGACTATATGGGTGTATTCTGGACAGGTGGCAACCCTAGCGCACGTGCGCCAAAGACCTGGAAGTGTCGGATCATTTTCTAGTCACGTGATCTGGCACAGAGTGACCGCCTTGCAGCAGTACGTGTATGGGGGGCAGTCCGCACGTGGTTAAAGCAATGTAAAGATAAATTATGACATGTACAGGTAAAGTTAAATTGAATTTTGGAAGCTGTGCCCAGAAAAAAGGCAAGCAGAGGACAAAATTACCAATTAACCAGTATTGCCATCTACAAGCACATGACCTCTCCCCATTACCAGCTCTCCATGCATGTGTCCCTGTGTGGAGGCAGCCATCTTGGTAGAGGCAGGATTTTGCTCCTGAGGATAGCAGTCAGAGGCAGCATTGCCTTAGATCTTATACAGCAGATGCAAACTATAAGACTGTACACACAGGATTGCCTAGGCACCCCCACATACCAGGATGAACCCTGCTATTTTTCAGGGGGAATACCCTACAAAGGGTACATTTTTCAGGGCACTGCTTAGCGGCAATTAACATTTCTAGTTGTTCCACAGGGGTCTCCAAACTATGGCCCTCCAGTTGTTCAGGAACTGCAATTGCCATCATGTCTGTGAAAACCAGAGTTTTACAATGCCTCATGAGCATATGTAGTTCCGCAAAAGCTGGAGGGCCATAGTTTGGAGATCCCTTCACCTCTACCATAGCAAATATTCACTTTATGACTTTATCCCTACTTTATGTGGCAGACAGCAACCAATCGTGAGCACTGTCAGGGCAATGAAATCTAGAAATGATTGGTTAGACACTGCTTTACATAATAATCCTGTATGATGCTCTAGACATTAGACTTCTTTGGCTCTTTGGTGATGACATTCCTTGTGCTGTTTTCAGGTGGAGAGGTCTGTTTCTCCAGAATCGGATGTTTCACAGACACTGTTCCCTGGTCTGGCACATTGGAGAGATTGTCTGCCCAGTTACCCTGGGCTCCAGAGAAGATTAATCCCAGATTCTTGCTTTATACCAAGGCCAACAATGTCAACTTTCAGGTGAGGACAGCGGGGTCGCATTTGGGATTAGCATGGATTGTATAACGGTGTGCTGTAGATGTGTTGGTTGGCAACTTTGGAGAAAAAAGTCAGATGTGCCCTACCTCTAGTTTGTGTGGCCCTACCATCTCTGTGTCCTACAAGTCCTGCTCACCCCTTACAACCTTAAAGTGCAGCACGTCTACCTGTCACTTTAGTCCTGTATGTCTTTGTAGTACTTTTTTGGAGGTGAATGGAATGTCTATCATTTACTGAAACTATCACAATAGAGGGTGAATGTGATGCTTTTGGTGCACACTAGTTATACACTGCACCAATACTATTTATTAACAACCACAACCTATGAGATTACTGTGCATGTACCCAAAGGTATTTAAAGTCATACTCTCTGCCCTCAGGCCCTCTGCTGAATTGATGGGACCTGGGTCTGGTACAGCATGGCTGGTTCTACTCCTGCTATCGGCAGACTTGCCAATCTTTGCTGTTTCCTCTAAATAAGTTTCTGACCGCCTTCCAGACTACTCAGTTCACATGAACATGCATACTTGGCATTGTCTGGCATGACACAGGGCTGATGGTAGTGCTCACCTTTTCTTCTCCAGGCAAGTTTTTTTCCGAATGCCCAAAACAATTGGAAAGGGGATTCATCAGAGAAAATTACTACTCCAAGCCTCAGCAGTCCAATCCTTGTACCTTTTGGAGAATATCAGTTTGTCCCAGGGGCGGACTGACCATTCAGCAACTCAGGCACTGCCCCGGGACAGTAGGGGGCCCCACCAGGGTTGCCAGCCTCAGTAAAACCTGGGACAGTATGTAAAACTCTTAGTTTTTTTTACATCTGCCATCTGAAATGTCCCTTGCTGACATCCTTTTGGTCTAAAAATCCCAAGATTATAGCTGCCCCACCTCTCCAGTACCTTCCCAGCCAATAGAAACATATCTGTGTATACTGTGTGTACATGTATGTGTAACCTGTGTAATTGTATACTGTGTGTGTGTGTTTGTGTATACTGTGTGGCCCCATAATTTCTGATTGCCTGGGGGCCCCATAATCTCCTATTGCCCGGAGGCCCCATGATCTCCTATTGCCCGGGGGCCCCATGAGTTGTCAGTCTGCCCCTGGTCTATCCCTGATGTTTTTTCCCGGAGAGCAGTGGCTTCATCGCTTCCCTTCTTGACACCAGGCAATCCTCCAAAAGTCTTCTCCTCACTGAGCATGCAGATGCACTCACACCTACCTGTTGCCATTCCTGAGCGAGCTCTGCACTGATGATGCCAAGATCCTGCAGCTGAATCAACTGTAGGAGATGGTCCTGGTGCTTTCAGGACTTTCCTGGACACCCTGAAGCTTTCTTCACAACAATTGAACCTCTATATTTGAAGTTCTTGATGATTCGATAAATGGTTGATCTAGGTGCAATCTTAGTAGCAGCAATATCCTTGCCTGTGAATCCCCTTTTGTGCAAAGCAATGATGAACATGTTCCTTTGCGGGTAACCATGGTTAACAGAGGAAGAACAATTATTTCAAGCACCACCCTCCTTTTAAAGCTTCCAATCTGTTATTCTAACTCAATCAGCATTGCAGAATGAATGGTGATAAATGGTTGATCTAGGTGCAATCTTAGTAGCAGCAATATCCTTGCCTGTGAATCCCCTTTTGTGCAAAGCAATGATGAACATGTTCCTTTGCGGGTAACCATGGTTAACAGAGGAAGAACAATTATGTCAAGCACCACCCTCCTTTTAAAGCTTCCAATCTGTTATTCTAACTCAATCAACATTGCAGAATGATTTCCAGCCTTGTCCTCTCCAACACTGACACCTGTGTTAATGAGAGAATCACAGACATGATGTCAACTGGTCCTTTTGTGGCAGGGCTGAAATTCAGTGGAAATGTTTTTTATGGGATTAAGTAAATTTTTATGGCAAAGAGGGACTTTGCAATTAATTTCAATTCATCTGATCACTCTTCATAACATTCTGGAGTATATGCAAATTGCCATTATAAAAACTGAGACAGCAGACTTATAAAAAATACATAAACATTATGCACACATTTATTTACTTCATACGAAGTATTGGAATCTAACTGTGCCTAAAATGCTTGTGATCATTAGAAAGAACTGCTCATGGCTCAGTTGAATGTCACATTGCCTGCCAGTATTGGTAGACCTGCTATATATCCCATCTGCAATGCTAAAATGCTAAAATGAAAAGAAAAATTCTACTTTTCAACAGTTAAAAACTCCTGATAAAATCCGTCCCAAATAGCAAGATATTCACTGTCAGTGTTTTTTTATTAACAGGAAATTAGCGCAGTGAACCCTTCCACTATATCTGCCTCAAACTTTAGGACAAGCAGGAAGACCCGATTCATCATTCATGGTTTCATCGATAAAGGAGAAGAGAGCTGGCTGAGTAACATGTGCAAGGTGAGTGTGCCAACATCATTGTGAAATGATTGACAAGTGACACCGTCTTTAGGTTTTCATCATCAAACATTTTATTTAGAGCATAGGTGTGCCCAGCCTATTGCATTAGGACATGCACTCCAAAGCTCAAACACAGTGCAGCAGAGCAGTGGATGGTATCAGTAGAGCAGTGGATGGTGTTCGTAGGGTTGAAATTGGTGTCAGTAGTTTTTTGTTATTATTTTATTTTGTTATTATTTTTTACATTTTTTTATTATTATTATTTTTAAATAATATTTTTTATTTAGTTTTACAATTTGTTAGGCGACCCATTTTCTGTAGCCCTAGCTGCCACAGGGTAGGGGCGTTCAGCCGTGGGGAATCTGCATCGCACAGGGTGATTATGGTGTGCCTTGGCCCATCCGCCACACTCTGTGCACAGGCCTATGATTGAGAGACAAAATCAGATTAAAACATTTTAGAGCACAAAGCAAAAATACAAACCACATAAAATTTGGTAGACGATTAGCTTCCTTCTGAGCCCACCTCACTAGCATCATCTAGCCCAAGGGTCTCCAAACTATGTCCCTCCAGTTGTTCCAGAACTACAATTCCCATCATGCCTAGTCATGCCTGTCAGAGTTTTACAATGCCTCATGGGACGTGTAGTTCGGCAACAGCTGGAGGGCTGTCGTTTGGAGATCCCTGGAGCATTTCCTCCCCAGCCTGACTGTCCCTGGCCAACCCCTTTCATACATTGGATTCCAGTTCTTTCAATTAATTTCCACTGCCTATGAACAACATTCCTCTGCTAATAACATTGCAATAAAGTACACACAAATTCCAAACTAATAAAAATGTAACATGATTTTATAGTAACTACTGTTATCTTACCATTTATCAATGTTCATGACAATCTGACGTCTCTTATCATTACTGTCTTCAGACAATGTTACAAGTGGAAGATGTGAATTGTATCTGTGTGGATTGGGTCGGAGGATCCCGCACCCTCTACAGCATAGCGGCTAATAATATCCGAGTTGTGGGGGCCGAAGTGGCCTATTTTGTGGACATTCTCCAGGTAGGAAAATTTAAGACATGGCTGCAAATAAGTATTAAAATAGAAAGATGAATACATCTCATGAATGTTAATACATTGTTTACACAATGCTGTTTTAAATTATTTCACATATCGCAGATTATTATTACAATGCTGTAATGTCCCTGTAGTAGTTTGTGCCTCTCCCCCTCCCACAATGCTAAGAGTTCCCTGCAGTAGTTTGTGCCTCTGCCCTCTCACAATGCAGAGATTTTCCAGAAGTATTTTGTGTCTTTGTCCCTCTCACCATGTTAACATTTCTTGCAATAGTGTGTGTCTCTGCCCCTTCCACAAAGCTAAGGGTTCCCTGCAGTAGTTTGTGTCTCTGTCCCTCCCACAAAGCTAAGGGTTCCCTGCAGTAATTTGTGTCTCTGCCCCTCCCACAAAGCTGAGGTTTCCCAGCAGTATTTTGTGTCTCTGCCCCTCCCACAATGGTGAGATGTCCTGCAGTAGTTTGTGTCTCTGCCCCTCCCACAATGGTGAGATGTCCTTCAGTAGTTTTTGTCTCTGCCCCTCCCATAATGGTGAGATGTCCTGCAGTAGTTTGTGTCTCTGCCCCTCCCACAATGGGGAGATTTTTTGCAGTAGCTGTGTCAAGTTTCATTGAAGAATAGCAATGAACAGGAGGTGAGTCAGAGTTGTATATTCGGTATAAGATTTGCATATTAAAGTTTTGCAAAGGATTAAGGCTCAAACTGTTCTTGAGTAGGGATGAGCCGAACACCCCCCGGTTCGGTTCGCACCAGAACTTTCGAACGGACCGCAAATTCGTGCAAACTTTAGAACCCCATTGAAGTCTATGGGACTCGAACGTTCAAAATAAAAAGTGCTAATTTTAATGGCTAATATGCGAGATGTTGTCCTAAAAAGGGTTTGGGGACCTGGCTCCTGCCCAGGGGACATGGGTCAATGCCTAAAATGTTTTTAAAAATGACAGTTTTATCGGAAGCAAAACAAAGTGAAATATTCCTTTAAATATTGTGCCTGGGGGGTGTCTATAGTATGCCTGTGAAGTGCCACGTGTTTCCCGTGTTTAGAACAGTCCCTGCACAAAATTACATTTAATGGAAAAAAAGTCATTTAAAACTGCTTGCGGTTTTAATGTAATATCTGGTTCCAGCAATATGGATGAAAATCATTGAGAAAAATGGCATGAGTAGCCCCCCTGCCCATTACCAACCCCTTTGGGTCTTGTACAGATATTAAGGAGAACCCCGTACCCATATTAAAAAAAGGAAAGACGTGGAGCCCCCAGGCCCTATATACTCAGAACAGCAGTATACAGGCGGTGCAAACAAGACAGGGACTGTGTAGGTTTGTTGTGTTAAGTAGAATCTGTTTGTAATTTTGAACTGGTACATTGTTAAAGTGTTGATCCAGTCAAAAAATCTATTTTTAAGCTTTTTGGAAAACATAGGGAAGGGTTATCACCCCTGTATACTTTATTTTGCCGTTCATCGTTTTTCATTTCACTTCCTGTTGTCTCCCTCCGTTTGCAAGTAGGAGACATTTGTAAGTTGGATGTTTGAAAGTAGGGGCCTGCCCTATATGCTCTGCAGAAATGGCGGAACAAGGTGTTGGTGTTGTCACAACAATGTAAGCCCTCAAAGTGACTCTTGGTGGGTGCTGGAGCGCCCTGCTATGAATGATTATATCAATAATTGTAATTACATGCCATTGTTGAACAGTGGTAGAAAAATTGGGAATTTGGTGGTTGTGGTGGGGTGGTGCTGGTGCCACAACATAATAAGTCCTCACAGTTACTCTCTGTGGGCACAGGAATGGGCCCTGCTGTGAAATATATCAAGAATTGTAATTACATGCCCCTGTTAAACAGGGGCTGAAAAATTGGGCCTTAGGCACTGGTGCTGGTGTCACAACACTGCAACCTCTCCCATATACTCTAGTTGTAGTGCAGGGATGAGCCCTGCTGCAAAGCATTGCATCAAAAATTGTAATTACATGCCCCTGTTAAACAGGGGCAGAAAAATTGGGCCTTAGGCACTGGTGCTGGTGTCACAACACTGCAACCTCTCCCATATACTCTAGTTGTAGTGCAGGGATGAGCCCTGCTGCAAAGCATTGCATCAAAAATTGTAATTACATGCCCCTGTTAAACAGGGGCAGAAAAATTGGGCCTTAGGCACTACAACCTCTCCCATATACTCTAGTTGTAGTGCAGGAATGAGCCCTGCTGCAAAGTATTGCATCAAAAATTGTAATTAAACGCCCCTGTTAAACAGGGGCCTAAAAATTGGGCTGGTGGCATCACCCAGAACCAAAAATGTTCTTCCAAGATATCAGTGGAGGAGGAAGAGGATAGACAGTCAACAAAACAGGACAGTCACTCAGCATCAGCATAGGCAGTCTTAAAGTGATATGATATTTCAAAAAAAATTATTCGGTTACATCAGCTTCAGTGCTTGGTAGCTGGTGGTGATCCAAGACTGATTCATCTTTATGAAGGTCAGTCGATCAACCGAGTCGGTGGACAGGCGCACCGTGTGATCGGTAACAAAGCCACCAGCAGCACTGAAGGTGCGTTCCGAAAGAACGCTGGATGCAGGACAGGCCAGTAGCTCAATTGCATACTGTGCAAGCTCTGGCAAGTGATCCATCCTCAAGACCCAGTAAGCCAGAGGATTTTCGGTGGGAAAGGTGTCCAAGTCTGGCCTTGCCCCTAGGTATTCCTGCACCATGTAAATCAGATGCTGGCGATGGTTGCTGGAACCGATCATACCTTGGGGCTGCGGACTAAAACATTGTCTGAACGCATCGGTCAGACGGCCACCTTCTCCACCACTCCTTCTGACCGATGCCTCAGCAACACGTTGTCCAGGACCAGGAGTTTGTAACCTCCCAGTCTCTGGGAACGCATTGCACAGACCATTCTGTAAGGCCTCCTGGAGATGTCTCATCCTCTTCTCCCTCTGCGACGGCAAGATAAGGTCGGCAACCTTACCCTTGTACCGTGGATCAAGGAGAGTGGCCAGCCAGTAATGGTCCCTCTCCTTGATCCGAAGAATACGAGGATCCTTCCGCAGGCTTTGCAGGATCAGGGAGGCCATGCAACGTAGGTTAGCTGAGGCATTCGATCCGGAGTCTTCCGGGTCACTAAGGACAACATGATAAGCAGCTACCTCCTCCCAGCCACGTACAAGTCCACGGGTTTCTTGGGACTGTAAATCATCCCTACAAGACTTCTGCTGCTGCTGATGCTGAGTGCCAGCCTCCACCTCCATGCTGACACAATCATCCTCCTCCCCCTCCTCCTCATCCTCTTCCTGTGTGATGGGTGGGACAGCAGGAACACTGTCTGGATAAAGGGGGCCTTGAGAGACAAGGAAGTCCTCCTCTTCCTGCCTCTGTTCTGCCTCAAGTGCCCTGTCCATTATTCCACGCAGAGTATGCTCCAACAGGTGGCCAAGAGGTACAGTGTCACTGATGCATGCACTGTCACTACTCACCATCCTTGTGGCCTCCTCAAACGGTGACAGGACAGTGCATGCATCCCTGATCATGCCCCACTGGCGTGGTGAGAAAAAACTGAGCTCCCCTGACCCTGTCCTGGTGCCGTAGTCGCACAGGTACTCATTGATGGCCCTCTGCTGTGTGTGCAGCCGCTGCAGCATGGCCAACGTTGAGTTCCACCTGGTGGGCATGTCACATATAAGGCGGTTCTTGGGCAGGTTCAACTCCTTTTGGAGCTCAGCCAGCCGAGCACAGGCATTAAATGATCGGCGGAAATGCACACAGACTGTGGAGAGGAGGTTGGTGCCATTGTCGCAAACCACCAGTCCTGGCTTAAGCTGGCGTGGCGTCAACCACCTCTCGGCCTGCCCCTGCAGAGCTGACAAAATATCTGCCCCAGTGTGGCTCCTGTCCCCCACACAAACCAGCGGAAGCACGGCATGGCAACGTTTTGCCTGCGTACTTGCGTAGCCCCTTGAACGCATACGGAGCACCGCTGGTTCCGAGGACAGAGCACTGGAAGAGGCCATGGAGGAAGAAGAAGAAGAGGGGGTGGAGGAGAGAGGTGTGTCACAAACAGTAGTAGCATTTTGGAGGCGTGGTGGCGGAACAACCTCCAACACTACTGCACCTTGTCTTGCATCCTTCCCAGCTGCCAGAAAAGTGACCCAATGGGCCGTGAAAGACAGGTAACGTCTCTGTCCATGCCTGCTGGACCATGAGTCAGCGGTAATATGCACCTTACCGCTGACCGCCCTGTCCAGCGAGGCAAGCACATTGCCTTCCACATGCCGGTAGAGAGCCGGAATCGCCTTCCGTGAGAAAAAGTGGCGTTTGGGGACCTGCCACTGAGGAACCGCACATTGCACAAACTCACGGAAGGGGGCCGAGTCTACCAGCTCAAAAGGTAGCAGTTGAAGTGCTAGCAATTTAGCCAAGCTAGCATTCAACCGCTGGGCATGTGGATGGCTGGGAGTGAACTTCTTTTGACGGTCCAGCAGCTGGGGCAGGAAAATTTGCCTGCTACAATCGGACCTGGGTGTACTGCTAGCAAAATGCCCGCAAACACTTGGCTGTGACACACCTAATTCTACACCTTCATTCCTCTCAGCGCAGGTTTCAGAGAGGATGAGGAGCAAGGACAGGTCCACTTTGTTCTTTGGTGTGGGTCTTTGAGGTATGCTTGCCAACGAGCTGCATGGCAGGTCAACATATGTCTGGTCAAGAATGTGGTGCCTAAGCGGCTGATGTTTTGGCCACGCAAGATACGCTTGAGACATATGTTGCAAATAGCAGTGGTGCAATCTGATGCACTCGTCTCAAAAAAAGGCCCACACCAAAGAACTTTTAGAATAACGCGCAGAGGCAGTGCCCGGCACAGGCGGAGCTCTGCGGTGTCATTCAGTTGGTGTGCAGCCCCTAAGCTGGCCCCCGGAGGGCATCCTGCCTTGTTGGAGATGTGCCTCCTCCTCCTCCTCTCTCCTACCAGGCACCCACGTGGAGTCAGTGCCCTCATCACCCCCTCCCTCTTCATCGCTGCAGAAAACCTGGCAGTATGCTGCAGCTGGTGGAACATGACTGCCAGATTGCTGTCCTTCTTGAGCATTCCCTCTCTCTGTGCTCACGCTACTGCCTTCCTCTAGCTGAGTATCATCATCAGAGCCTACAAAACACTGGGCATCCTCCTGGAGCATGTACCCAACACTGTGCTCAAAGAGTTCAGGAGACTCCTCAGGAGGACGTGGTGGGTCTAGGGAAGGAGTCACTGATGATGACATTGAGAGGAGGGAAGACGATGCGTTGGCAGCTGCTTTGTACCCTTAGCCTGGGTGAGAGAGGATGAGGAGGATGAAGAGGGCTTGGTCATCCACTCTACCAAGTCTTCGGCATGATGCGGCTCAACACGTCCAGCTGCCGAAAAGAAGGACAAGTGTGTCCCATTGCCCCCTGCTGATGATGACGATGCACCGCGTCCACGACCAGCACTGTTGTCTCTAGACACAGAGCCTGCTTGCCCTCTTTTATCGGCTCGTGCCTGTCTGCCTCTCCTTGTTGGCCTTCCAGACATGGTAATGGCCTGAAGAGAGATGGGAAAACCAGCAATTGGGTAGTGTATATTGTGCTGGAGGCACACAACACCCACTAACTCCTGCAGATGCCTTTATTATAGAACAACAGGAATTAAAGGGTAGATACCGGTGTATACTGTGCTGTGCTGGAGGGACAACACCAAATAACTTCTGCAAATGGCAGATGGCTCAATTAGAGAAGAGCAAAATAGGTAGATACAGGTGTATACTGCGCTCAGGGCACACAGACAACACCCAGAAACTCCTGCAGATGTCTGAAAGCTCAATTACAGAAGAGCAATATAATTAGCTATATATGTGGATAATTGTGTATACTGCACTCAGGGCACACAGACAACACCCAGAAACTCCTGCAGATGGCTGATAGCTCAATTACAGAAGAGCAATATAATTAGCTATATATGTGGATAATTGTGTATACTGCACTCAGGGCACACAGACAACACCCAGAAACTCCTGCAGATGGCTGATAGCTCAATTACAGAAGAGCAATATAGCTATATGGGGGAATAATGGTGTATACTGCGCTCAGGGCACACAGACAAAACCCACAAACTCCTGCAGATGGCTGAAAGCTAAATTACAGAAGAGCAATATAGCTATATAGGTGGATAATGGTGTATACTGCGCTCAGGGCACACAGACAACACCCACAAACTCCTGCAGATGTCTGAAAGCTCAATTACAGAAGAGCAATATAGCTATATAGGTGGATAATGGTGTATACTGTGCTTAGGGCACATAGACAACACCCACAAACTCCTGCAGATGGCTGATAGCTCAATTACAGAAGAGCAATATAGCTATATAGGTGGATAATGGTGTATATTGCACTCAGGGCACAGAGACAACACCCACAAACTCCTGCAGATGGCTGATAGCTCAATTACAGAAGAGCAAGAATGCTAAATAGGTGGATAACGGACAGTGTATACTGCGTTGAAGGTACACAGAGAACACCCACTAACTCCTGCAGACGCCAACACACTACACCAGGCCGCCGCGCTGGCGGCCTTATATAGTGTTGGGCATGTACTACACAGCCTGAGCTTTGATTGATTGATTGATCATGGCTCTCCTCACTGCCGGCTCTGTGATTGGCCAAGCATGCAGGGTCACAGTGCATGCTTGGCCAATCAGGAGCCAGCAATGCACTGCGATGGCGCAGTGCATTGTGGGCCGTGAGCGCCACACGAATTTGGTGCGAACGGCCCACATAGTTCTAGCTTTGCCGAAAGGGCGAACAGCCAGTGTTCGAGTCGAACATGCGTTCGGCTCGAACACCAAGCTCATCCCTATTCTTGAGCAACAGTCTATGGCCTCATGCACACGTTCCATTACAAAGACATATCTGATCTTCTTTTTTTTATTACCTCTCATATGGTCAAATGTATAATCCTCACCAATGTGTTGCCATATTGATTTCTAACGTATTGTTGACATTGTGTGATTTGTCTATAGAAAAACTTTGGCTACTCTCCCGCAAACGTGCACGTCATCGGACACAGTTTGGGCTCCCATGCTGCAGGAGAAGCTGGCAAGAGGAAGAGAGGAATCGGCAGGATTACTGGTGGGTGTCAACCAATGGAAGACCTTCGATTTAGTGCAGTTGAATGACCAAGTGCCATACAATCCCAGCACTCAGCCAGCAGGGGGGGGCTCTAAAGTACACCCATTATGGTGACATGTGGTACCCCTAAACTGCTCCAAGGCACCTCTATAAAATGTGACCCCATCTTTAGGGTGTAACAGAACACAGAGACATACACTATATTAACAAAAGTACTGGAACGCCTGCATATAAAAGCACAGGAGCTTTAATGGTATCCCAGGCTTAGTCCATAGTGTTCAATATTGAGTTGGCCCACCCTTTGCAGCTGTAACAGCTTCAAATTTGGGAATGATGTCCACAAGGTTTAGGAATGTGTCTATGGGAGTGTTTGACCATTCTTTCAGAAGTGCATCTGTGAAGTCAGGCATTGATGTTGGACAAGAAGGCCTGGCTCGCAGTTTCCGCTCTAATTTATCCCAAAGGTGTTCTATTGGGTTGAGGTCAGGACTCTGTGCAGGCCAGTCTTTATGTCTGCCATTTAAATTCCTGCACCCCAAACTCGCTCATCTTTATGGACCTTGCTTTGTGCACTGGTGCTCAATCATGTTGGAACAGGAAGGGGCCATCCACAAACTGTTCCCACAAAGTTGGGAGCATGAAATTGTCCAAAATGTCTTGGTATGCTGACGCTTAAGAATTCCCTTCACTGGAACTAAGGGGCCAAGCCCAACCCATGCAAAGCAACCCCATACCATAATCCCACCTCCGCCAAATGATTTGGACCAGTGTACAAAGCAAGGTCCATAAAGACATGGATAAGAGAGTTTTGGGTGGGGGACCTTTAATGGCCTGCACAGACTCCTAACCTTAACCTGATAGAACACCTTTGGGATCAATTAGGGTGGAGACTGCAAGCCAGGCCTTCTTGTCCAACATCGGTAACTGATCTCACAAATGCATTTCTGGAAGAATGGTGAAACATTCCCATAGACACACTCCTAAACCATGTGGACAGCCTTCCCAGAAGAGTTGAAGCTGTTATAGCTGCAAAGGGTGGACCAACTCAATATTGAATTCTAGGAATCAAGACAGGTATGTCATTAAAGTTAATGTGTGTGTAAAGGCAGGTGTCCCAATACTTTTGGCAATATAGTGTAGTTACTAAATATGTCCTATGTGATCAAAAGTATGTGGACTCCACTTTCCAAATGACTGAGTTCCAGGGTTTTCCAGTGAAGAGTACAGTTAACACTACATCATACAACTTCATTGTAGACAATTGTGTGCTTCCATCTTAGTACCGGTTTGGGGAAGGCTGTTTATTGTTCCACCATGACTTTTTCCCTGTGGGCAACACCATCTCCATAATAACATAGTTATTCCTAAGCTCCAAGTGACCCCAAGTTACGAGGCCCCAAAGTCGGGTCGCAAAATGTCAAGCACTTTTCTGCAGCAGAGAATGACATTTTGCGACCCAACTTTGGGTCCACGTATCTCGGGGGTCACTTGGTGCTAGGAACCCCTGGTAATTTTGTAGTGCTACTGAGATCAAGTGGCCCTGAGATACGTGGCCCCAAAGTTGGGTCGCAAAATGGCATTCTCTTCTGCAGAAAAGTACTTGACATATTGTCCATATCTTGGCGTCACTTGGTGCTAGGAACCCCACAACTTGTGGCAGGTGATGTGGCAAGTGGACAATCTACAACTTGGTCATGGGGCACTCGTGGCAGGTCATGTGGCACTCGTGGCAGGTGTCATGGCAAGTGGACAATACACAACTTGTGGCAGGTGATGTGGTAAGTGGACAATACACAACTTGTGGCAGGTGACATTGCAAGTGGACAATGACATACAGCGTATGTACTTGCCTTGCGATCGACATCCGTGACTTCTTCAATCAGGCATGCTGACAACTTCATTGATGTGATAAATATAAATGAAATAAGATGTGTGTGTTTTTTTGCACTGGTACACTGCAAGTATGAGGAGTTGATGTGACAGATGTATATAAGTAACTAACCATCTTCCAAAATTTCTAATTCAAATAGAAAAGATTAGAAAAAAAATATAATTTAATAGAATAAAATAGAAAGAATATACAACCATCTTCTGAAATTCAAATTTCAAATAGAATAAATTTGAATTTCGAATAGTATGAATTCAAATTTTTTAATTAATTAATTTTAAACTTTGATAGAAAAGATTATAATAAAATAGAAAATAGACTAGAAAAACGATAGAACAGAACTGAATAGAATATATTATATTTTATTCTGTTCTGTTCTATTGTTTTTCTAGTCTATTCTTTTAAATTCTATTACAATCTTTTCTATTAAAATCAAAATCATTATACTAAATTCGAATTTCGGAAGATGGTGGTTTTATTATATATATATATATATATATATATATATATATATATATATATATATATATATATATATATATATATATATATATATATATATATTTCTTTCCGACATTCGAATTTCGTATAGAATGAATTTGAATTTGAATAGAAAAGATTAGAATAGAAATAGAGAATAGACTAGAAAAACAGTAGAACAGAATAGAATATATTATATTTTATTCTATTCTGTTCTATTGTTTTTCTAGTCTATTCTTTTATATTCTATTAAAATCTTTTCTATTAAAGTCGAAATCATTATATACTAAATGTGAATTTCGGAAGATAGTTTTATATATATATATATATATATATATTTTTTTTTTCGACATTCGAATTTCGTATAGAATGAATTAGAATTTGAATAGAAAAGATTAGAATGGAAATAAAGAATAGACTAGAAAAACAATAGAACAGAATAGAATATAAAATACTATCTATTTCTTTTTTAATTTCTTTTTCAGATTACTATTTGTTTCCATAGGATCTCCTGCAGACTATTAGCATCTATTTCATTTTTTGCAGATCTCTTGTAGACTATTAGTATCTATTTCGTTTTCTCACCAGATCTCCTGCAGACTATTAGCATCTATTTCTTTTTTTGCAGATCTCCTGTAGACTATTAATAGCCATTTCACTTTTTTTTTTTTTTGCAGATCTCCTGCAGACTGTTAGAATCACTTTAATTTTTTTTGAAGATTACTATTTATTTCCATCAGATCTCCTGCAGTATATTAACATCTATTTCATTCTTTTGCAGATCTCCTGTAGACTATTAGCATCTATTTCATTTTTCTTTTCTTATTTTGCATTAGAGCAGCCATTTCCTTTATTTCAGCAGATCTCCTGCAGACTATTAGCATCTATTTCATTTATGAATGAAGGAATGGTATGAACAAGAGACAACAAGAAAGATATCACCGCTTATATCTCTATACACAGGGAAACATCTGCTAATAGTCTGCAGGAGACCAGCAAAAAGTAAATAGGTGCTTATAGTCTGCAGATCTGATGAGAAAATTAAATAGATACTAATAGTCTGCAGGAGATATGCAAAAAAATGATATTAATGCTAATAGTCTGCAGGAGATCTGATGGAAACAAATAGTAATCTGCAAAAAAAAAATTTAATAGATGCTAATAGTCTGCAGGAGATCTGCTGAACTAAAGGAAATTGCTGTTCTAATGCAAAAAAAGAAAAAGAAAAAGAAAAATGAAATAGATGCTAATAGTCTGCAGGAGATCTGCTGAACTAAAGGAAATTGCTGTTCTAATGCAAAAAAAGAAAAAGAAAAAGAAAAATGAAATAGATGCTAATAGTCTGCAGCTGAGCTGCAAAAAAATGTAATAGATGTTAATATACTGTAGGAGATCTGATGGAAATAAATAGTAATCTGCAAAAAAAGAAAAAATTTAATTGATTCTAACAGTCTGTAGGAGTTCTGGTGAGTAAACAAAATAGATGCTAAAAAAAGCTGCAAAAAAAAGAAGTGAAATGGCTGTTAATAGTCTACAGGAGATCTGCTAAAAAAGAAATAGATGCTAACAGTCTGCAGGAGTTCTGGTGAGTAAACAAAATAGATACTAATAGTCTGCAGGAGATCTGCAAAAAAAAAAATGAAATAGATGCTAATAGTCTGCAGGAGATCTGGTGAAAAAACTAAATAGGTACTAATAGTCTGCACAAGATCTGCAAAAAAATTAAATAGATGCTAATAGTCTGCAGAAGATCTTATTAAAACAAATCGTAATCTGCAAAAAAAATAAAAATTAAATAGATAGTATCTATATTCTATTCTGTTCTATTGTTCTAGTCTATTCTCTATTTCTATTCTAATCTTTTCTATTCAAATTCAAATTCATTCTATACGAAATTCGAATATATATATAAACATTTTCCGAAATTCTAATTTAGTATATAATGATTTCAAATTCAATAGAAAAGATTTTAATAGACTATAAAAGAATAGACTATAAAAACAATAGAACAGAACAGAATAAAATATAATATACTCTATTCTGTTCTGTTCTATCGTTTTTCTAGTCTATTTTCTATTTTATTATAATCTTTTCTATCCAAATTTAAAATTAATGAATTTAAAAATTTGAATTCATACTATTCGAAATTCAAATTTATTCTATTCAAATTCGAATTTCAGAAGATGGTTGTATATTCTTTCTATTTTTATTCTATTAAATTATATATATATTTTTTCTATTCTGTTCTAATCTTTTCTATTTGAATTAGAAATTTTGGAAGATGGTTAGTTACTTATACTTACTTATATATATCTGTCATCAACTTTTCATACTTGCAGTGCACCAGTGCAAAAAAAAACACACACATCTTATTTCATTTATATTTATGGTATCAATGAAGTTGTCAGCATGCCTGATTGAAGAAGTTACGGATGTCGATCGCAAGGTAAGTACATATGCTGTATGTCATTGTCCACTTGCCACAAGTTGTGTATTGTATTTGTCCACTTGCCACGTCACCTACCTCAAGTTGTGTATTATCCACTTGCCACGTCACCTGCCACAAGTTGTGTATTGTCCACTTGCCACGACACCTGCCACGAGTGTCACGTGACCGGCCATGAGTGCCTCGTGACCTGACATGAGTGCTATATAACCAGCCACAAGTGCCACGTGGCCAAGTTGTGGATTGTCCACTTGCCACGTCACCTGCCACCAAGTGACCCCAGATATGGGCAATATGCCAAGCACTTTTCTGCAGCAGAGAATGATATTTTGTGACCCGACTTTGGGGCCACTTATAGCTAGAAACCCCAAATTAGGTATGCAAACACAGTCGACCTAGCACTACAACATCTCCAAATTTGGGGTTTCTAGCACCAAGTGGCCCCGAGATACGTGGCCCCAAAGTCGAGTCACAAAATGTCAAGCACTTTTCTGCAGCAGAGAATTAAATTTTGCGACCCAACTATGGGGCCACATATCTTGGGGTCACTTATAGCTAGAAACACCAAATTTAGTATGCAAACACAATAGAACTAGCACTACAACATTTCCAAATTTGGGGTTTCTAGCACCAAGTGACCCTGAGATACATGGCCCTAAAATCAGGTTGCAAAATATTTTTGAATCCGGTCGAATAGTTTCGAATGCGGTTGAAATAATTTCTAATAATGTTGAAATCATTTCGAATCCGGTAGAAATATTTTCGAATTTGGTTGAAATATTTTCAAATGCGACCGATTTTTCGAATTCGTTAGAAAATGAAACGAAATCCGAAAATGAATTTAACGAATATAACTAAACAAAATTAATTAATTAACGAATTAAAGTGAAACGAAACTAAACAAATTTTTTCCTTTTGCACATGTCTAGCCAGGTCTCCTCATTCAAATCACTACCTGACCACACAAATGGACTAAAATGTACACAGACACCCTCCAAAAGTCTTCTCAGAAGAGTGGAGGCTCTTATAGCCCCAAAGAGGGGCAACTCCATTTTATTGGTTATGGTTTTGAAATAGGATGTCTAACCAGCTCATATAGATGCAATAGTAAAGGATACAGATAATACTTTTGGATGTATAAGATACATTATGCTAGTAATTAGAAAATTTCCCTTCTTAGTATTATTTCTAACAAAAGTATGTGTTCATACAGGTCTGGATCCAGCTGAACCCTATTTCCAGGGAACCCCAAATGAGGTCAGACTGGACATTACAGATGCAAATTTTGTTGATGTAATTCACACAGATGCTGCTCCCATGGTCCCCAATCTCGGTTTGTATATTATCCATTCTAGCTGTGCTATACAATGTTTGGGTTTTCTTTTTTTAACAAATGATTATATATATCCAGGAGTCAAGTCCTGGTTAAAAAAGTGTGGGAACTCCCACCCAAGATCCACTCCCCCACTAAAATAAAATAAAAAATGATACACTCATATGCATATATATTTCACATAAAATACAGTGCAACATTTATTGTAAAGTGCCAGTTTACAAGAACAAAATAAGTTAACTTGTCAAACTAACAGAATAATCACCACAAGAACGGAGGGGGACAGCAGAACGGAGGGGGACATGGAGGAAAACTGGAGGGGGACATGAAGGAAAACTGGAGGGGGACAGCAGCAGAATGGAGGGGGAGTGGGGGACACAGCAGCAGAACGGAGGAGGATTGGGGGACACAGCATCAGAACGGAGGGGGAGTGGGGGACACAGCAGCAGAACAGAGGGGGAGTGGGGGACACAGCAGCAGAACAGAGGGGGAGTGGGGGACAGCAGTAGAACGGAGGGGGCGTGGGGGAGACAGCAGCAGAATGGAGGGGGAGTGGGGGAGACAGCAGCAGAACAGAGGGGGGGGGGGGCACAGCAGCAGAACGGAGGGGGAGTGGGGGACACAGCAGCAGAACGGAGAGGGAGTGGGGGACACAGCAGCAGAACAGAGGGGGAGTGGGGGACACAGCAGCAGAGCGGAGGGGGAGTGGGGGACACAGCAGTAGAACAGAGGGGAGAGAGGGGAAACAGCAGCAGAACAGAGGGGTAGTGGGGGACACAGCAGCAGAATGGAGGGGGAGTGGGGGACACAGCAGCAGAATGGAGGGGGAGTGGGGGACACAGCAGTAGAACGGCAGGGGAGTGGGGGAAACAGCAGAAGAATGGAGGAGGATTGGGGGACAGAGCAGCAGAACAGAGGGGAAGTGGGTGACACAGCAGCAGAATGGAGGGGGAGTGGGGGAGACAGCAGCAGAACAGAGGGGAGACAGCAGCAGAACGGAGGGGGAGTGGGGGACACAGCAGCAGAATGGAGGGGGAGTGGGGGACACAGCTGCAGAATGGAGGGGGAGTGGGGGACACAGCAGTAGAATGGAGGGGGAGTGGAGGAAACAGCAGCAGAATGGGGTTGGATTGGGGCACACAGCAGCAGAACAGAGGGGAAGTGGGGGACACAGCAGCAGAACGGAGGAGAATTGGGGACACAGTAGCAGAACGGAGGGGGAGTGGGACACAGCAGCAGAAAGGAGGGGGAGTGGGGGACAGCATCAGAACGGAGGGGGAGTGGGGGAGACAGCAGCAGAACAGAGGGGGAGTGGGGGACAGCAGCAGAATGGAGGGGGAGGGGGAGACAGCAGCAGAACGGAGGGGGAGTGGGAGACACAGCAGCAGAACGGAGAGGGAGTGGGGGACACAGCAGCAGAACAGAGGGGGAGTGGGGGACACAGCAGCAGAGCGGAGGGGGAGTGGGGGACACAGCAGTAGAACAGAGGGGAGAGAGGGGAAACAGCAGCAGAACAGAGGGGTAGTGGGGGACACAGCAGCAGAATGGAGGGGGAGTGGGGGACACAGCAGCAGAATGGAGGGGGAGTGGGGGACACAGCAGTAGAACGGCAGGGGAGTGGGGGAAACAGCAGAAGAATGGAGGAGGATTGGGGGACAGAGCAGCAGAACAGAGGGGAAGTGGGTGACACAGCAGCAGAATGGAGGGGGAGTGGGGGAGACAGCAGCAGAACAGAGGGGAAACAGCAGCAGAACGGAGGGGGAGTGGGGGACACAGCAGCAGAATGGAGGGGGAGTGGGGGACACAGCTGCAGAATGGAGGGGGAGTGGGGGACACAGCAGTAGAATGGAGGGGGAGTGGAGGAAACAGCAGCAGAATGGGGTTGGATTGGGGCACACAGCAGCAGAACAGAGGGGAAGTGGGGGACACAGCAGCAGAACGGAGGAGAATTGGGGACACAGTAGCAGAACGGAGGGGGAGTGGGACACAGCAGCAGAAAGGAGGGGGAGTGGGGGACAGCATCAGAACGGAGGGGGAGTGGGGGAGACAGCAGCAGAACAGAGGGGGAGTGGGGGACAGCAGCAGAATGGAGGGGGAGGGGGAGACAGCAGCAGAACGGAGGGGGAGTGGGAGACACAGCAGTAGAACAGAGGGGGAGTGGGGGACACAGCAGCAGAACAGAGAGGGAGTGGGGGATACAGCAGCAGAAGGGAGGGGGAGTGGGGGACACAGCAGTAGAACGGAGGAGGAGTGGGGGACACAGCAGCAGAACGGAGGGGGAGTGGGGGACACAGCAGCAGAACGGAGGGGGAGGGGGGGAAACAGCAGCAGAACAGAGGGGGAGTGGGGGACATAGCAGCAGAACGGAGGGGGAGTGGGGGACACAGCAGCAGAACGGAGGGGGAGTGGGGGACACAGCAGCAGAACGGAGGGGGAGTGGGGGACACAGCAGTAGAACGGAGGGGGAGTGGGGGAAACAGCAGCAGAATGGAGGAGGATTGGGGGACACAGCAGCAGAACAGAGGGGAAGTGGGAAACACAGCAGCAGAACGGAGGGGGGGACAGCAGCAGAATGAAGGGGGAGTGGGGGACACAGCAGGAGAATGGAGGAGGATTGGGGGACACAGCAGCAGAATGGAGGGGGAGTGGGGGAGACAGCAGCAGAACAGAGGGGGAGTGGGGGACACGTCAGTAGAACGGAGGGGGAGTGGGGGAAACAGCAGCAGAATGGAGGAGGATTGGGGGACACAGCAGCAGAACAGAGAGGGAGTGGGGGACACAGCAGCAGAATGGAGGGGGAGTGGGGGACACAGCAGCAGAATGGAGGGGGAGTGGGGACACAGCAGTAGAACAGAGGGGGAGTGGGGGACACAGCCCCCACTCCCCATCCCCCACACACTATTACATACCCCCTCCATCTCCCCCTGGGAACAGGGGTCCCTTCTCACGTGGGGACAGGGACCCCCATCTCCCCCAGGGACAGGGACCCCTTCTCACCTGGGGGCAGTAACTCAGAATAAGAGAGTTATTTCTTCATACTGACTTTGATACTAATAGTACCTCTGATCCTATACTGAGAGACTGTTTGTTAACTACTTTTTTGCAAATAAAAATCCCTTCAAGCGGATCAGTCGTCAGTCTCTGTAGTTCTTGGGCCATCTACCTCGGGAAACCCCTAGACAGGGGCGTAACTATAGGGGGTACAGCAGTCGCAACCGCAACTGGGCCCTGTGCTGCAGGGGGCCCATGCAGCCCCCTCTACATATGGCCAGCAGCAGCATAGGCAGCTAGGGGTACCAGTGCACCATGCACACGGGTGGCTGGAGGTGGAGGGTGACTAGCAGAGCTCCATGCTCGACTATCGCACTGGCTGCTCTTTAGTTATGCATTCCCCGCATGACCTGTGTCCTCGGCCAGCTCCTCAGAGTACCCCTCTCCTGCTCCATGCATTGCCACTCAGTCCAATGTCTGTTCTCCCCAGCCAGAGTCCCGCCCCCCCCCCCCCGATTCCAGCCTACACTGCACTGCATGCTTCTCCCGGGTAAACAAACTTTAAGAACACAGATGTAGTGCAGCCCTATGAGAGCTCCCCGGAGGACACTGCAGGCTTGTCTGCCAGCCCCCCTCCTCCCCTGTCATACACAGATGATGAAAGGTCTTTCTGGGAGATATGCTGATCACTCATCCAGCACACTGGATGGAGTCCAGGCCAACATGGATGAGTGCGCGGCCTGCAGCTTGGTCATGGTGAGTGAGAGGACCCCATCCCCCACACACTATTACATACCCCCTCCATCTCCCCCTGGGGACAGGGGCCCCTTCTCACGTGGGGACAGGGACCCCCATCTCCCCCGGGGACAGGGACCCCTTCTCACCTGGGGGCAGTAACTTCATCTGCCCTGGAGAAAAGGACCTCATCTCTTCTGAGGACGGAGACCCCATCCTGCCTAGGGACAGTACCTCAATGGGGAACCTAAAAATAAAAATAAAAAATAATAAAAAAAACTACTGATGCCAGTGGTTTAACTACAGGCCTCATAAAGGTCTTACCTGTGACCACGCCCTGGAGTTCCACCACTGGACTCGAAGGGAAGGGCCCTGGCTGGGGTTCAGGAGGGCCCTTCATGGTTTCTTGCATCGGGGCCCTGAAGATTCTAGTTACGCCACTGCCCCTAGACCAGAGATATGCAATTAGCGGACCTCCAACTGTTGCAAAACTACAAGTCCCATCATGCCTCTGCCTCTGGGTGTCATGCTTGTGGCTGTCAGAGTCTTGCTATGCCTCATGGGACTTGTAGTTCTGTAACAGCTGGAGGTCCGCTGATTGCATATCCCTGCCCTAGATGCATACAAGGTGAGAAAGGTAATGGTAAGCCCAATAAATTCAGCCGCTCCTTTGGGGGTCAGTGCTACATTACTTAGATTTTTTTTAATTAAAAAAATTACTGTGCCATCATCCACATACAGAATTAGAAGGGACAATGTAAATTAAGCAGTGTGTGCTTAGTATCACTTTAGGTCTGTCAGAGGAGGATCACAGACTTGCAGTGAGACAAGAAGTACACTAACATACAGAGCACATTCTGTCCTTTTAATGCAATAGTAAACTCAGGATATTTTTAAAAAAGGTCCCCATGCAGTGTTATGCCATAACGTACTGGTATGCATTCTAGCACATCATGGCAGACTTCCCTGTGAAATGCAGCGTTCCAACGCCACGGCTTCCTAAGCTTCCATTTTCTTTCTTCTGGGTTTGCTTTTCAGCTGTTTGAATGGTTGGGCTGTGATGATGTCACGCATGAGAGTCACAATCGCGGCACGGCACTCTCTGCATTCAAAGCACGCTCAGTCATTGACGTCATTGACTGCAGCCAACATGAATATGTCTTAAACTGTGCAAGTTTAGGAGATATTCAGGGTACCTAGAGGTAAGAGTGGTGGCTGGTGACGTTTTTTGGATGGGGGGGCACCAGAGCCCAAACATCATTTTGACCACTCCCACTTCTCATAAACCACACCCCTTATATATTCCACCCACTCTGTCTGGGATGACCATATATGCTCTGTGCATCACACCTGTGACCCCAGCAAAGGCTGTGCAATATATAGGGCATGGGTAGAGAATCTATCACGAAGTATAATATATATATATATATATATATATATATTTTTATTTTATTTTTTTTATATATATACCGTATATAATATATTTATGTTTTTGAGCTTTTTTTTTTTTTTTTTTTTTTTTTTTTTTTGAGATCCTGTTGCTTGGGTGGAGGAAGCCATATTTAATACACATTTTAGTATATATTATAATTGTATGTGATTCTTTGTCCCATACAGGCAGTGCTTGCAGTCACATAGAGATCACATAGGACTGGAATACATTCTAAAATCGGGAGATGCCATTGATATTTTCCAGTTTCTAAAGGCACAAACAAAGGGAGTATGTAGTCAGCCAGCCTAGGAGCCTTTATAAAGTTGAACCCTAATCGTGCAGCGGGGCGGGCTCTCATACCTTCCTTCCTGCAGCTCCGCCCGGGCCGTAGAACGGAACTACTGATGTCACTTCCGGCTTTCGTCTGTTTTGTGAAACCAGAAAGTGACCTCGAGATTTGATCAACAATGCTCCCACCGGTAGAATCACAGTGATTTTACGGGCGGAAGCTACTCAGCATTTTGTATTGCGCTGCAAGGCGGATTAAAAGCCCACAAATGAATCGCCACCTCTGCAATCTCATGATTGCATTGACGTGGCGCTTCCCATAGTGCACTGCGTCCGGCGCCACAGTGCACTTTTTTAAAGGACTTTTTTTCTTAAAGGGGCAGTTTTAAATTTAATTAATTAATTAATTATTTATTTATTTATTTTTGTGACTACAGGATGGGGGGCGGTGCCCGGGCGCCCCCTGTGGATGGGCCATCACTGGGTAAGACTTATTATAAGCTTACTTGTAGGCACAAGTTTTAGGTGATAGTTTACCACCACTACCACTTGAGCTCCAGAAGAGTTTACCCCCTTCATGACCAGGCCATTTAGTATTGCGCCACTTTAACTAGTAGTTGCACAGTCATGCAACATTGTACACAAATTAAACTTTTACATTTGTGTTCACACAAATAGTTTTCTTTTGGTGGTATTTTATCACCACTGGATTTTTTATTTTTTGCGACATGAACTAAAAAAGACAGAACATTTGCTACAAACTATATCCAATAATTATTTTTATTTTTTTTAAATCTAATTTCGTCATGATTTTTTGCCCAAATATATTCTGCTACATGTTTTGGGTAAAAAAATAAAAAAAATCCCTAAAAATGTATATTGATTGGTTTATGTGAAAGTTATTATATCTATAAACTATGGTACTGTATATACCAGTGATAGCTAACCTTGGCCCTCCCAGATGTTTTGGAACTACAATTTCCATGATGCTCAACTACACTTCAGAGTGCATCATGGGAAATGTAGTTCCAAAACATCTGGGGTTCCAAGGTTCACCATCACTGGTATATACAGTATATATTGGAATTTTTATTTATTTATTTAATACTAGTAATGGCTATGATCAGGGACTTATAGTGGGGCATTGATAGTGCGGTGGGCAATCTAACACTAAGTGACGCTGGAGGGGACTGACTAACTGACACTAACATCACCAGTGACACTAATGCGGGGATCACTGCTAATAATATACACTGCCACTGTACTAATGACACTGGCTGAGAAGGGGTTAACATTTAAGGGCAATCAAGAGGTTACCTACCATATTTGCCGGCGTATAAGGTGGCTGGGCGTATAAGATGACCCCCTAATCTTCCATTTAAAACATTGGTTTTGTGCTATACTCGCCGTATAAGATGACCCCCTCCCGACCAGTCTGCAGCCTGCTGGATGTGCGGTAATACCGTATGTTCAGTAGCTTCGGTAACAGGTAACATACTGTCTCCCAGTATACATACAGTATACCGTGCTGAGCCAATCACGGCGAGCAACGTATTCTATTAATGAATACAAAGCCTTCTCGGATTGGCAGAGGCTGTAACATCATCAGCCTGCGCCTCTGACTCTCAAAGCCAATCAGAGCAGGCTACTGCATGTAGCCTGCTCGGATTGGCAGAGGTTGTTACTCCAATCTGAGCAGGCTTTGTATTCATTAATAGAATACATCGCTTGCTGGCGATTGGCTCAGTGGTGTAGACTGTATGTATACGGTATTACCGCACATTCAGCGAACATCTGGAGGGCTGTCATCCAGCAGGCGGCTTGCGTATAAAACAATACCCGCTTTATACCCAGCGTATAAGACGACCCCCACTTTTTGGCCATTTTTTTTAGTGTAAAATGTTATCTTATACGCCGGAAAATATGGTACGTGTAAAGTGTGTATTCTGTGCTGTTTTTACTAAGTAATGTGCTGGTTTTTACTCCCTGCTATGCAGGGAGAGAAAAAAAATGCACATCACTGCTGTCAGTAGAGAGCTCTGTGTTGTTTACCAAACATTGTCATTCGCCCAGCCGATCAGCAGTTTCCGGGTGCGTGCACGCATGCAGGAATGGACCTGGAAGAAAGTCCCGACATACAAGTACATTAATGTGCCTGCACGAGCCATCGTACATATACTGCAGTGGGCTGGCAAGAGGTTAACCCCTTGCCAACCATCGTAACCTCTGGTCTGGATTGTACTTATCTAATTTTTGCTCAACAAAATAGGCAGGGAATGGTGAGTTATCTTATCAGACTGAGTAAGCTTTTGGGGGCTCGGGAGACAGGTCTAATCTGCAAATTTACGGTAGATGGGTGTTCTATTGTGGACTATTGCAATATATATGTTGGATGTTAACAGTACTGATATCCGTTGGCTTCATATCATTGTTCTTGACATGTACTGATTCAAGTTTCAATAAAACCTTTTTTGATT
Source organism: Lithobates pipiens (assembly GCF_037356315.1). NCBI lineage: Eukaryota > Metazoa > Chordata > Amphibia > Anura > Ranidae > Lithobates > Lithobates pipiens. The sequence continues at coordinate 144,845,104 of NW_027507787.1, read as the reverse complement.
TAACAAAAAAACACTCGCGAACAGCCCACCGTCATTATACATTGGCATTTTGAAGAGGAATATCGTTGTTATGGCAGCAGATAGCTGACATAACCCAGGTATCCTCTTCTTCAGCGGGTGGTTGACTTTCAGATAGAAGTAGTCTCTGCGGCGGATTCCCGGAGTCGTCGGTAGCGACGGAGGCGTTCGCGTCTGCTCCCGTCTGTGGTATGGAGCTGAGTGAGGGAAAGATGACCCCCACCCGGCTCCATACCATTACAGGGCGTAAGCGACGTCAAGGCTCTTAAAGAGACTTTTTTTTTTCAAACTACATTTTTTTTAATTGCATTTTAGTGTAAATATGAGATCTGAGGTCTTTTGACCCCAAATCTAAAATTTAAGAGGTCCTGTCATGCTTTTTTCTATTACAAGAGATGTTTACATACCTTGTAATAGGAATAAAAGTGACACAATTTTTGTTTTTAAAAGAACAGTGTAAAAATAAAGAATAAAAGACCGCTGCGCAAATACGGTGTTACAGAAAGTATTGCAACGGCCACCATTTTATTCTCTAGGGTGTTAGAAAAAATGTATATATAATGTTTGGGGGTTCTAAGTAATTTTCTAGCAAAAAAAAAAAACTGTTTTAAACCAGTAAACCCCAAATCTCAAAACGTAGCTCCGTCCTTAACCACTTTCAGACCGCCCGCCGTCGTTAGACCTTGGCTGTTTGAAGAGAGATAACGTTGTTATGGCAGTAGCTAGCTGCCAAAACCCCGGTATCATCTTCTTCAACAGGTGGTCCGCTTTAGATAAAAGTGGTCTCTGTGGCAGATGCCATTTTCACTTTCAATTATTTTTTTTTTATTGCTTTTCAAAGATACAGAAAATACAAAAACAAAAGCATAACGGTACAAAGAATAAATGAGAAGAGGCGAACCACCTCTTACTAAGCTACAGTTACAAAGTAAAATCTCAATCGGGCAAGATCATGGACCAGACATAGAAATATCTTGTTCGTTGGTCTGAAATTGCCACGAGCTGCTATTCCCAGGTCCCCCAGAGGTCACCTAGAGGAACCCTCGCCCCCACCCTTCTCTTAAAGATCTAGTACCGGTGGGCCCTCCCGACACCCCTAATGGGATCTAACTGTGCCGGGCCTGGCCCCCATAACCTTTAAAGCTCTAACAAAATAACATGGAGGCTCATATGGTCATGTGAGTTTCGAAGTGGAGTGCGCTCAGAGCAGTCGTCCTCAGGGAGGGGAAAACCCCCAATTCCCTGGGCTCCCGCTCCACAAAATAAGCTGTACCCACTCCGCGACCACAAAGCAGATGCCATTTTATTCTTTAACCACTTTCAGACCGGACCAATTTGCTGGTCAAAGACCAGACCACTTTTTGCGATTCGGCACTGCGTCGCTTTAACTGACAATTGCGCGGTCGTGCGACGTGGCTCCCAAACAAAATTAACGTACTTTTTTTCCCACAAATAGAGCTTTCTTTTGGTGGTATTTGATCACCCCTGCGGTTTTTATTTTTTGCGCTATAGACAAAAATAGAGCGATAATTTTGAAAAAAACGCATTATTTTTTACTTTTTGTAATAATAAATATCCCCCAAAAATATATAAAAAAACATTTTTTTCCCTCAGTTTAGGCCGATACGTATTCTTCTACATATTTTTGGTAAAAAAAATCGCAATAAGCGATTATTGATTGGTTTGCGCAAAAGTTATAGCGTTTACAAAATAGGGATAGTTTTATAGCATTTTTATTAATAATTTTTTATTATTTTTTTTTTTACTAGTAATGGCGGCGATCTGCGATTTTTATTGTGACTGCGACATTGTGGGGGACCCATCGGACATTTTTGACACATTTTTGGGACCATTGTCATTTATACAGTAATCACTGCTATATAAATGCAGTGATTCCTGTGTAAATGACACTGGCAGTGAAAGGGTTAACCAGTGGGTGGCAGTGTAGGGGTTAAGTGTTCCTAGGGGTGTGTTACTAACTGTGGGGGGGTTGGTCTTTCATTTAGTGTACACTGATCTCTGCTCCAATCACATGGAGCAGAGATCAGCGTCACTAGTTGCTAGGCAGAATGGAAAAATGTTGTTTATACAGCATTTCCTCCATTCGGCTGCTCCGTGAGACGATCGCGGGGATGCCCGCGGCGATCGAGTCCGCGGGTCCCGCGACCGGACTCACGGGGGTCCCAACCGGCGGCGCGCTCCCGATGGCACGGCGGCAACGAATATTGGACGTACATGTACGCCAATATGCCTGCCCGTGCCATTCTGTCGACGTACATCGTCGTGCGCTGGTCGGGAAGTGGCTAGGGTGTTAGAAAAAAATATATATATAATGTTTGAGGGTTCTAAGTAATTTTCTAGCAAAAAAAAAAAAATTATTTTAACTAGTAAACAACACGTTTGGAAAATAGGTCCGGTCCTTAAGTGGTTAAGTGGTTAAGCATGTAACATACTGAGCCCCCCATGTCCATATCTCATTACAAGCCATGCTACAGAAAGAGAAAGGGGTTGATTTACTAAAGGCAAATATGCTGTGCACTTTGCATAGTGCAGTTGCCCTCTGCAGGTGCAGTAGCTCCAGAGCTTAGTAAGTGAGGTAAGGCGTCACTGAGCAAAGAATACCCAATCACATGTAAAGAAAATTAAAAAAAAACATCATTTTTGCTTGCACATGATTGGATGATGGAAGTCAGCAGAGCTTCTGCTCATTTACTAAGCTCTGGAGCAACTGCACTTGCAGAGTGCACAGTCTGTTTTCTTTTAGTAAATCAACCGCAAAGTTTTTTTTACAAATTAATACATTCACATCTGTATTTACTCTAAGCCTGTTGATTCTCTGTAATATACAATGATGTAAGAGACACCTAGCAAGGTTATTGCCATAATGGTGAGTAATAATGATGTTTGCTGTGTCTTTGTTTTGCAGGTCTTGGGATGAGTCAGGTAGCTGGACATTTGGACTTTTTCCCAAATGGAGGAGAGGAAATGCCTGGTTGTGCCAAGAACGCTCTCTCTCAGATTGTTGACCTCGATGGTATCTGGCAAGGTAATGTAGATGGTCCTCTGCACATTGAATACTTAATATACACTGTAAGCAGGGCTGGATTTTTGAATAGCCAACATAGATTCTGGCCTAGCATAGCAGAGTGGGATGTGTGGCCTTAGGTTCCTTCCTTCCTTGTCTGGGGGGTCTCTCTTTGGGAAGCCCCTAACCTAGTACGCGGTGGTCAACTTTGACTGGCCACATGGAGAAGGGTTGCCCTTGCCAGGGGTCTTCCACTCCAGGGGGTTAGGGGGTCCTTCCTCTTGGGGATCGGAGCAGTGCACACCCTGTGCACTCTTTTGTGTGTTCACGTGCACGTTTTTGGTCCACAACACATTTCGTTTTTGTACATACTTGAAAAAAAAATAACAAACATTCAACTTTATAATGATATGAAATCAACTTCTAATACTACAGTATTTATAAACATATAGTATACACAATATACTAATAATACATGTCTAGTGTTTATATAACTGACAACACTCGAAACCTAAATAAATAAGGCCATATTTGAATGAGAGCAAGCAATGCCTTAAATGTTCTTTTAGAAATAAATAAATGTATTTTTTTTTTATCATATTTGGGGCTTTTCACATATTTGATATATCCAGGCTGCTATTTAAAATGATTTTGGCTATGCAAGCGCACTAAATTTATTTTGAAATCTTAAAAGGTGAAAATTAGAAAATAAAACTTTTATCTTTCAGAAGAATTTTTCAGTATAGGGATGCTCATAAATACGCATCCGCTGACATCCGCTGACATCCGTCTCCACTAGGGAGGGTCTAGGAAGCAGGATTATGCAGTGTGTTATGTGGAATGGTGGAGCTGGGGGGAAGAAGTGAGCTAGAGAGGAAGGGGAGGGACAGTCACCACGAGGGAGAGAGAGGGTGAGCAGCTTCCCACCTGCCCGCCCTACAATTTTGGTGGGCATTGTGAGTTAGTATTGGTGGGTCTTGAGCCACTAAGGGGGCTGGTTGTGGCACTTGCCAGGGTGCAGGATCCTTTTAGGTCATATGGGCACATCAAAAAGGTATGGTGTAGGGACTCGTCTGAGGTACGGCTCCCAGTTAGTATATGGGTACCTGCTAGTTGTCTCCGAGTCAGTGACTTGCGACTGGAGGCCTGAGAAGTGACTAGCTGGTAAAGTTCTGGTTTTATGCATATTATATGCATATATGCATACCTTGTCCTCCATTTTAGTGAATAAACTAGATGGTATGTTTGAAAAGGTTATTATGTTAATTATTATGGTAATTTATTAGAGATTTATACTTGGTTAATAAAATGGCTGCTATGGCCAATTTACTCCATATCAGTGTTGTGTGGTCATTAGAGGGAAGGGTGGGGTTATTGGTATAGCAGGTAACAAGCCATAGTTAATACCATATTCATGTATTTTATTGAGATTTTATGTGAGAGACCAATACAAAGTGGCACATAATTGTGAAGTGGAAGGAAAATGATGCATGGTTTTCACCTTTTTTTTTTTTACAAATCAATATGTGAAAAGTGTGGCATGCATTTGTATTCAGCCTCCCTGAGTCAATACTTTGCAAAATCACCTTTCGCTGCAATTACAGTTGAAAATCTTTTTGGGTACATCACAACCAGCTTTGCACATCTAAAGAGTGACATTTTTGCCCATTCTTCTTTGCAAAATAGCTCAAGCTCTGTCAGATTGGATGGACTGCAATTTTCAAGTCTTGTCACAGATTTTGAATTGGATTTAGGTCTGGACTTTGACAGTGCCATTCTAACAAATGAATATGCTTTGATCTAAACCATTCCATTGTAGCACTGGCTGTATGTTTTGGGTCATTGTCCTGCTGGAAGGTGAACCTCTGCCCCAGTCTCAAGACTTTTGCAGACTCTAAGGCCGCGTACACACGGGCGGACTGTTCGCCCAACTTAGTTTGTCAAACAATCCGACAAACAGTCCGCTCAAAATTTGCATGAGCGGACTTGACCACACACGATGAACGAACAGTCCGCTGAAACCGTGCGCGATGACGTGAACGGCACGTACGACGGGACGAAAAATACGACGTCCAATACACTGCAATGCAACCTTCGCCGTGTAAATCCTTTCTGAGCATGCGCGACACTTAGTTTGTCGAACAAGCCTACACACGAGCGGACTGTCCGCTCAAACCAAGTTTCAGCGGACTGTCTTACGGGAATTCCGAAAAACTTTGTTCGTCAGACTGTCCGCTGAAACTGTCCGCTGAAGCCCACACACGAGCGGACTGTCCGCTGAAACACTGTTCAGCGGACAAAGTTGGGCGAACAGTCCGCCCGTGTGTATGCGGCCTAACAGGTTTTCTTCTAAGATTGCCCTGTATTTGGCTCCATCCATCTCCCCATCAACTCTGACCAGCTTCCCTGTTCCTGCTGAAGAAAAGTATCCCCACAACATGATACTGCCACCACCATGTTTCATGGTGGGTATAGTGTGTTCAGGGTGATTTGCAGTGTTAGTTTTCCTCCACATATAGCATTTTGCTTTTAGGCCAAATAGTTCAATTTTGGTCTTATCTGACCAGAGCACCTTCTTCCACACGTTTTCTGTGTCCCACACATGGTTTCTTGCAAACAGCAAACTGGATTTTTTATGGCTTTCTTTCAGTAATGTCGTTCTTCTTGCCACTCTTCCATAAAGGTCAGATTTGTGGAGTGCACGACTAATAGTTGTCCTGTGGACAGATTCTCCTACCTGAGCTGTGGACCTCTGCAGCTCCTCCAGAGTTACCATTGGGCCTCTTGGCTGCTTCTCTGATAAATGCTCTCCTTGCCCATGTCTTGGTAGGTTTGCAGTTGTGCCATACTCTTTCCATTTTCAGATGATGGATTGAACAGTGCTCCATGAGATATTCAAAGCTTGGGATATTTTTTTATAACCTAACCCTGCTTTAAACTTCTCCACAACTTTATCCCTGACCTGTCTGGAGTGTTCCTTGGCCTTCATGATGCTGTTTTTGTTCACTAAGGTTCTCTAACAAACCCCCTGAGGGCTTCACAGAACAGCTGTATTAATACTGACATTAAATTACACATAGGTGGACTCTATTTACTAATTAGGTGACTTATGAAGGCAATTAGTTCCACTATTTTATTAGGTGTATCGGAGTAAACAGGGCTAAATACAAATGCACGCCACACTTATCGAATATTTATTTGTAAAAAATGTTGAAAACCATTTAACATTTTCCTTCCACTTCACAATTATGTGTCACTTGATACATTGCCACAGGTGTGTGATTTTTTTCAGATGACATTATCCAGATTTGTTCCCCTCCAGGTACCCGGAATTTCGTAGCTTGCAATCACCTAAGAAGCTATAAATACTACACAGAGAGCATTCTGAAACGTGACGGCTTCGCAGGATACGCCGCCTCCACCTACAGCACTTTCTCCTCTGTGAGTCATTTGCACAATGGCCTTTTGTTCAAACAAATAATGTATTCTTCGCAAATCTTGCTAGCCAATTTAATTTCTATCCATGAGGGTCCCAACAGCATACCTCCCAACTTTGTAAGATAGGAAGGAGGGACACATGACTGATGGATGTACAGATTGATGAGGCTACGGCTACCCATAAAATTAAACAATTGACCTCTTCCTTCCCCTCCCAAACTGACCAGACGACACAGTAATTTTGGAGTCTAAGGCCTCATGCACACGAGACGCAGTTAAACGCGCGTTCAGATGCAGTTGGACAGTTTTTTCAACTGCACCTGAACTCATTCAATGTTATCCTATGTGTCCATGCACACAGTCTCGTTTTTTTGCGTTTATATGCAGTTGCGTTTAATCACGTTTTTCCAGAAGCAAAAAAATGCGTTCAGAGACAAAAATTTCTGCGTTTCAGACGCAAAACGGGGCTAAACGCGGCTAAACGCGGCTGAACGCGGCAACCGCGTTTAGCCGCGTTTGCGTTTATATGCGTTTTTAAAGGTGACCTTTTTTTTTACATTAAAAATCTCAAAAATGATTGCAAATGATGAAAAACCATTAGAAAAATATTTTAAACAATTGCAATTGCAAGTGGACAATCCACAACTTGTGGCAAGTGACGTGGCAAGTGGACAATCCACAACTTGTGGCAAGTGACATGGCAGGTGGCAAGTGATGTGGCAAGTGGACAATCCACAACTTGTGGCAAGTGACGTGGCAGGTGAAGTGGCAAGTGACGTGGAAAGTGGACAATAGACAACTTGTGGCAGGTGACGTGGCAAGTGACCTGGCAGGTGACGCGGCAAGTGACTTGGCAGGTGACGTGGCAAGTGGAAAATCAACAACTTGTGGCAGGTGACTGGCATGTGACGTGGCAAGTGGACAATCCATAACTTGTGGCAGGTGACGTGGCAAGTGACGTGGCAAGTGGACAATCCACTTGTGGCAGGTGACGTGGCAGGGGACGTGGCAAGGGACGTGGCAAGTGGACGATCCACAACTTGTGGCAGGTGATGTGGCTGGTGACGTGGCAAGTGGACAATCCACATCTTGTGTCAGGTGACGTGGCAGGTGACGTGGAAAGTGGTGTGGCAAGTGGACAATCCACAACTTGTGGCAGGTGATGTGGCTGGTGACGTGGTAAGTGGACAATCCACAACTTGTGGCAGATGGCATGGCAGGTGACGTGGAAAGTGGACAATCCACATCTTGTGGCAAGTGACGTGGCAAGTGGACAATCCACAACTTGTGGCAGGTTATGTGGCAAGTGATGTGGCAGGTGATGTGACAAGTGGACAATCCACATCTTGTGGCAAGTGACGTGGCAGGTGATGTGGCAAGTGGACAATCCACAACTTGTGGCAGGTGACGTGGCAGGTGATGTGGCAAGTGACGTGGCAGCTGACGTGGCAAGTGGACAATCCAAAACTTGTGGCAGGTGACGTGGCAAGTGACGTGGCAGGTGACGTGGCAAGTGATGTGGCAAGTGGACAATCCACAGCTTGTGGCAAGTGACGTGGCAAGTGGACAATCCACAACTTGTGGCAGGTGATGTGGCAGGTGACGTGGCAAGTGAACAATCCACAACTTGTGGCAGGTGACGTGGCAAGTGACGTGACAGGTGAAGTGGCAAGTGACGCGGCAAGTAGACAATCCACAACTTGTGGCAGGTGATGTGGCAAGTGACGTGGCAGGTGATGTGGCAAGTCACGTGGCAAGTGGACAATCCACAACTTGTGGCAGGTGATGTGGCTGGTGACGTGTCAAGTGGACAATCCACAGCTTGTGGCAGGTGGCATGGCAGATGACGTGGAAAGTGGACAATCCACATCTCGTGGCAAGTGACGTGGCAGCTGACGTGGCAAGTGACATGGCAAGTGGACAATCCAAAACTTGTGGCAGGTGACGTGGCAAGTGACGTGGCAGGTGACGTGGCAAGTGACGTGGCAAGTGGACAATCCACAACTTGTGGCAGGTGACGTGGCAGGTGACGTGGCAAGTGAACAATCCACAACTTGTGGCAGGTGATGTGGCAAGTGACGTGGCAGGTGATGTGGCAAGTGACGCGGCAAGTAGACAATCCACAACTTGTGGCAGGTGATGTGGCTGGTGACGTGGCAAGTGGACAATCCACAGCTTGTGGCAGGTGGCATGGCAGATGACGTGGAAAGTGGACAATCCACATCTCGTGGCAGGTGATGTGGCAAGTGACGTGGCAAGTGGACAATCCACAATTTGTGGCAGGTGACGTGGCAGGTGATGTGGCAAGTGGACAATCCCCAACTTGTGGCAAGTGACGTGGCAAGTGGACAATCCACAACTTGTGGCAGGTGCCGTGGCAAGTGACACGGCAAATGCAAGTGTACAACTGCTCTCTATGCTGCTGCTGCTCACTCTGATCAAAATAGCAGAAATAGTTAAAAAAAATGCTTTGAGAGCTTGGGGAGGGTCTACATGATGTTATCTTTATAAACGCGTCTAAACGCAAACGCGTCTAAACGCGTCTAAACGCGTCTAAACGCGACATGCAAACGCGGCAAAACGCGCGTTTCTAAACGCGCGTTTCAGCTTTTTTTTGACAGAGGTTTCATCTGCGTCTCGTGTGCATGAGGCCTAATGGCCATAGCAACCTTTGTTTTATTCTTTCAAACAACTGAAATACAAAAATTCCATAAACAGTCGAAATGCATAAATACATACAATACATAACTTATTAACAAAAACCTCAGCCTAATCCTACCCGGCCCAAAAATCTTTGAAGGTCCCCAGCCGCAACTTACACTGGCTCAGGGACAATTACCACTTCCTTACTACCAGATACAAGCAACTTAAAAGCCCCTGATGTTCCCATTTAGGGATGAGCCGAACACCCCCCGGTTCAATTCGCACCAGAACATACTGAAAAATCAAAAGTGCTAATTTTAAAGGCTTATATGCAAGTTTTTGTCATAAAAAGTGTTTGGGGACCTGGGTCCTGCCCCAGTGGACCTGTATCAATGCAAATTTTTTTTTTTTAAACGGCAGTTTTTTCAGAAGCAGTGATTTTTTTTTAATGCTTAAAGGGAAACAATAAAAAGGAAATATTCCTTTAAATATCATGCCTGGGGGGTGTCTACAGTATGCCTGTAAAATGGCACATTTTTGTTGTGTTTAGAACAGTACCACAGCAAAATTACATTTCTAAAGGAAAAATTGTCATTTAAAACTGATTGCGGCTATAATGAATTGTCGGGTCTTGGCAATATAGATAAAACTCATTGAAAAAAGAGCATGGGTCCCCCCCCCTGTCCATTACCAGGCCCTTTGGTTCTGGTATGAATATTAAGGGAAACCCCAAACCAAAATGTAAAAAATAATTGCGTGGGGGTCCCCCAAAAATCCATACCAGGCCCTTCAAGTTTGATATGGAAATTAAGGAGTAACCCGAGCCAAATAAAAAAAATGGTGTAGGGGTCTCCCCAAAATCCATACCAGACCCTTGAGGCCTGTTAAAAGGCTGGCGCCGCCGAGTGGAGGGGGGGGGGGGCGAACGGGGCTTCGATTCCGCGCATCCCTGGACCCTGGGACAGATAAGTGTCCGATTATTAAAAGTCAGCAGTTGCAGTATTTGTAGCTGCTGACTTTTATTTTTTAGATTTTTTTTAACTGGGAACCCCCGCTTTAAGGAAGCATGCCCCCTGCCAATTCAAATTGGGGATTGGTCAGGGCTCCTTAGAGTACCCCAGGCAGCTCCACTTCTCACCTCCTCCTCTCTTTTCAGTACCTTCCAGAAGGCTCTAGAAAGAAGAGGGAGGTCCCAGTGATGCTGCCTGTGTGGCCAGGCCTGCCTAAATTTACCTACCTCTTACATAAAAATCCTTTTTTTTGCTAGAAAATTACTTAAAACCCCCAAATTATATATATATTTTTTCTAATACCCTAGATAATAAAATGGCGGTCATTGCAAGATTTTCTGTCACAGCGGTCTTACAAGCGCACGTTATTTGATAAAAAAGAAAAACATTTTTTACATTGTGAAATATGATGTTACCACCAAGAAAATTGATACCCAACATGTCACGCTTCATGGAATGGCGACAAACTTTTATCCTTAAAAATCTCCATATTGCTCTCACTCTAATGATCGCTGTGATATCTCACATGTGTGGTCTGCACGCGAGCTCGGAAGGACAGGGCGCGTTTAAAATTTAAAAAAAAAAAAAATATTTATTTTACTTTTTATTTTCTATTTTTACACATTGTTCTTTAAAAAAAAAAAAAAAGTGCCACTTTTATTCCTATTACAAGAAATATAAACATTCCTTGTAATAGAAAAAAAGCATGACAGGACCTCTTAAATATGAGATCTGTGGTTAAAAATAGTGATGGACGAACTTCCGACGGGACGTTTCGCGAACGCGAAGCATGAACGGGGCCAAAAGTTTGCGAACCGCAAAGTTTGCGGCGGACCCTATTGACTTTAATGGCAGTCGAACCTTAAATACCTCCAGGTCATATTTTCAGTCACAAAATACTTACTAGCTGTGCACACATAGTCCCACAACATGGACACTGACATAACAAACGTTTTAAGTGAATCTGGGATCGACAACGACAAGCATTCTTTTTTTATCTGTGAAATTTTGACAATTCAGGAGTGCATGAAGGCCATGGAGGAGAGACAAGGTCAGGGCAGGCTATGAAGGGGGTGCAGGAGATGATCAGTGCCACAGTCAGGGCAGTGCAGTCCTGTGCCAGTGTCCCAGTGTGCAGACCTGTGCTTGAGCCCCTCCCTCTGCCCGGCCCTTACCCCCACCTATGCAGGGCTCCACTGCAGTGGTCCGGAGGTGCCAGTCCAGTGCTGATCCTCAGCCATGGTGCTGGCACTGCCTGCTGATTAACGTCTCTGCTGCTATCTCCCTCACTGTCTGAAACCAGCACCGTGATAGAGACTGAACACTGACACCAGCACCATGATAGAGAGCACTGACACCAGCACTGTGATAGAGAGCACTGACACCAGCACCGAGATAGAGAGCACTGACACCAGCACCGAGATAGAGAGCACTGACACCAGCACCGAGATAAAGAGCACTGACACCAGCACCATGATAGAGAGCACTGACACCAGCACCGTAATAGAGAGCACTGACACCACACCAGCACCATGATAGAGAGCACTGACACCAGCACGGTGATAGAGAGCACTGACACCAGCACGGTGATAGAGAGCACTGACACCAGCACTGAGATAGAGAGAACTGACACCACACCAGCTCTGTGATAGAGAGCACTGACACCTGAGACCACACCAGCACCGAGATAGAGGGCACTGAGAACACACCAGCACCGAGATATAGATCACTGAGACCACACCAGCACCGAGATAGAGAGCACTGACACCACACCAGCACCGTGATAGAGAGCACTGACACCAGCACCATCATAGAGAGCACTGAGACCACACCAGCACCGAGATAGAGGGCACTGAGACCACACCAGCACAGAGATAGAGAGCACTGAGACCATACCAGCACAGAGATAGAGAGCACTGAGACCACACCAGCATCGAGATAGAGAGCACTGACACCACACCAGCACTGTGATAGAGAGCACTGACACCAACACCGTGATAGAGAGCACTGAGACCACACCAGCACCGAGATAGAGAGCATTGACACCACACCAGCCCCGAGATAGAGAGAGAGCACTGACACCAGCACCGTGATAGAGAGCACTGAGACCAAACCAGCACCGAGATAGAGGGCACTGAGACCACACCAGCACCGAGATAGAGAGCACTGAGACCACACCAGCACCGAGATAGGGAGCACTCAGACCACACCAGCACTGAGATAGAGAGCACTGAGACCACACCAGCAAGAAAAGATAGGGAGCACTGACACCACACCAGCACTGAGATAGAGAGAGAGAGCACTGACCCCACACCAGCACCATGATAGAGAGCACTGACACCAGCACCATGATAGAGAGCACTGAGACCACACCAGCACCGAGATAGAGGGGACTGAGACCACACCAGCACCGAGATAGAGAGAGAGCACTGACACCAGCACCGAGATAGAGAGCACTGACACCAGCACCGAGATAGAGAGCACTAACACCAGCACTGAGATAGAGAGCACTGACAGCAGCACTGATACCAGCAACTCGCTGCAGGACCCAAAAATATGACACCGCTCAACCTCTTTAAACAGGAGACCAAACCAGCACCGAGATAGAGGGCACTGAGACCACACCAGCACCGAGATAGAGAGCACTGAGACCACACCAGCACCGAGATAGGGAGCACTCAGACCACACCAGCACTGAGATAGAGAGCACTGAGACCACACCAGCAAGAAAAGATAGGGAGCACTGACACCACACCAGCACTGAGATAGAGAGAGAGAGCACTGACCCCACACCAGCACCATGATAGAGAGCACTGACACCAGCACCATGATAGAGAGCACTGAGACCACACCAGCACCGAGATAGAGGGGACTGAGACCACACCAGCACCGAGATAGAGAGAGAGCACTGACACCAGCACCGAGATAGAGAGCACTGACACCAGCACCGAGATAGAGAGCACTAACACCAGCACTGAGATAGAGAGCACTGACAGCAGCACTGATACCAGCAACTCGCTGCAGGACCCAAAAATATGACACCGCTCAACCTCTTTAAACAGGAGGGTACGGGCATATAGTATGGTGTGCTTTTTTTGTACAAGGAAGTGAGCCAAAGGTAGAAAAAAGGTCAGTGTGCTCGATTAAATAAATCGTTTATAGAGTTATGCATATACATGGTCTACTGGTCACATGTGTTGAATTCCTCCGAGATCCATGCCTCATTCATTTTTATAAATGTCAGGTAGTCAACACTGTCATGAGCTAGGCGAGTGCGCTTTTCGGTCACAAACCCCCCTGCTGCTCTGAACGTCCTTTCGGACAGGACACTGGACAAGGGGCAAGCCAACAGTTCCATTGCAAATTGGGAAAGCTCTGGCCAGAGGTCAAGCCTGCCCACCCAGTAGTCCAGGGGATCATCACTCCTCAGAGCGTCCACATCGGGCATTAACCCGATGTAGTCGGACACCTGTCGGTCTAGGCATTCCCTGATGCTTGATCCGGATGACACCTGTCGATGGGTCGGCTGAAGGAATTACCTCATATCAGAAGTCACCAACACATCTTCAAACCGCCTTCTTCTTGCAGGCACTGTTGGATTGGTACCCGCAAATCTTTCTCTGGGAGTGTGAATTCCTCCTCTTCTAGCGCACGCAAAAGCAGAATGCAGCAGTTGTCGGAGCAAGGTCTGTAAGTGCTCCATTCTGTATTCTGTATCCAAAGTATATTATACGTGTACAACCCTACATACTGTACACCTATAAAAGGACCTTTGTGGACCTAGTAGCTAGTGATTTGCAGACTGTCCCTGCTCAGAACACCAAACTCTCCCTCAGTCCCTACACTGATAAAAGACAGCTGCAGAATCGGGCAGCACTCAGCAGCACAGCAATCAGCAGTGCACCATAATATACTTTGTATATTTGAAACAAAGTATATTATACGTGTGCAACCCTATATACAGTACACCTATACCAGTCCTTAAAAGGACCTTTGTGGACCTAATAGTAATAGCTAGTGATTAAACTGACTGTCCCTGACTGTCCCTGCTCCACACAGCGTGGTGGGAGGGGGGCACCAAGTGATCTTGCTGCGAATCCGCCACAGAGACCACTTTTATCTGAAATTGGACCGCCTGCTGAAGAAGAGGGTACGGGGTTATGGCAGCTAGCTGCTGCTATAACAACGATATTCCTCTTCAAAGTACCACCGTATAATGATGGGGGGTGGTCCGGAAGTGGCTAACCCCTTCCCGCCGAGCGTACGCAGATCTGCTTACTCGGCTTCCGGGGGTTATACTGGGATGATGCCCGCACCGGGCTGTTATGCCGGAGGAACGGGAGGGGACGTCCCCCCCTCCCGCCACCTCCCGCCGCTGTTACCGGTGCTCCCACACAATCGGGAGCACAGATTCAAGCTCCGATGCCTCCGGCTGCTGGGGAGGAACTGGAACGTAATCCGCTTCGTTCCAGTATCCTAATAGTAAACACGAAAGCGACGTCACTTCCCGTTTACTCGGCTGCCAATGGTGCCGGTTTAAAAAAAATATACAGTATTCAGAATCGTTGTTTTCGGCGATCTGAATACATTGAAGTGTAAAGAAGGGATCGGGGGTCTAAAAGACCCCCGATCCCTCCATAAAGAGTACCTGTCACCACCTATTACTGTCACAAGGGATGTTTACATTCCTTGTGACAGCAATAAAAGTGATCACATTTTTATTTATTTTTTTAAAAACAATTTATTAATTTTAAAATAAATATATAAAAATAAAAAAAAATTTTAAAGCGCCCGCCGTCCCCGCAAGCTCGCGGAGCAAAGAAAACGCATACGGAAGTCGCGCCCGCATCAGACAGATCCAACTTTCACCCATCACGGTGGGCTGCGTTTAAACACGCTCAAAGACTGGGGCCCTTTTAAAAGGGGTTCCACTCCTTTGGGCCTTGTATAGCACCCCTCAGGACAACTTTAGGAAATGTAGCAAGACCAAAAAGCATCTTGGTTCCTAGGGTCCAGCTCTCAAAGAAGCATTACAGGCAAAACCTCGTTCTTGCATCGAGGTCCAGGTACCAGGTAAATCACACATGTGAGGTATCGCCGCGATCGTCAGAGCGAGAGCAATAATTCTAGCACTAGACCTCCTCAGTAGCACTAACCTGGTAACTGTAAAAAAAATTAAAGCGTCACCTATTGAGATTTTTAGGTACCGTACTTTGTCCTCAATCCACGAGTGCGTGCAATTATAAAGTGTGACATGTTTGCAATCTATTTATTTGGCGTAACATTATCTTTCACATTATGCAAAAAAATTGGGCTAATTTTACTGTTTTTTTTTTTTTTAATTCATGAAAGAGTCCCTTTTCCCAAAAAGTTGTGTATAAAACACCGCTGCACAAATACCGTGTGACATAAAATATTGCAACAATCGCCGTTTTATTCTCTAGAGTCTCTGCTAAAAAAAATATATATAATGTTTGGGGGTTCCAAGTAATTTTCTAGCAAAAACTATGGATTTTAACTTGTAAACACCAAATGCCAAAAATAGGCTTAGTCATGAAAGGATTAAACATTAATTTTATTTTTTTTAGCTTTACTTTATATTTGGCAAAATAACATTTAGCATTAAAATTTTTGATACAGTGAGGGAAAAAATTATTTGATCCCCTGCTGATTTTGTATATTTGCTCACTGGCAAAGAAATGATCAGTCTATAATTTTAATGGTAGATTTATTTTAACAGTGAGAGACAGAAAAACAACAAAAATACCCAGAAAAATGCATTTAAAAAAAGTAAAAAAATTGATTTTCATTTTAATCAGTGAAATATGCATTTGACCCTTTCGCAAAATATGACTTAGTACTTGGTGGCAAAACCCTTGTTGGCAATCACAGAGGTCAGACGTTTCTTGTAGTTGGCCATCAGGTTTGCACACATCTCAGGAGGGATTTTGTCCCAGTCTTCTTTGCAGAACCTCTCCAAGTCATTAAGATTTCGAGGCTGATGTTTGGTAACTCGAACCTTCAGTTCCCTCCACATATTTTCTAAGGTCTGGAGACTGGCTAGGCCACTCCAAAAACTTAATGTGCTTCTTTTTGAGCAACTCCTTTGTTGCCTTGGCCGTGTGTTTTTGGGTCATTGTCATGCTCCTCAATGCTCTGGCTGAGGATAGGAGGTTCTCACCCAAGATTTGATGGTACATGGCCCCGTCCATTGTCCCTTTGATGCAGTGAAGTTGTCCTGTCCCCTTAGCAGAAAAACACCCCCAAAGCAAAATGTTTCCACCTCAATATTTGACAGTGGGGATGGTGTTCTTGGAGGTCACAGGCAGCATTCCTCCTCCTCCAAACACGGTGAGTTGAGTTGATGCGAAAGATGAGATTTTGGTCTCATATGCCTACAACACTTTCACTTTTCACACTTTCAGAGGAGCACTCTGAGGCTTCTTGTCCATTCACCAACTGAAGCATAGTAAATACAGTTTACTATGATTCCGTGATGAATGGACACGGGAGTGAGTGCCACCAATTGCTCACTGTGTGCATTCAGAATAGGAAGGGGCTGATAAATGACATTTTTACTGGCTTCTTCCCCTACTCTCCATCCTGAAACATCCCCCTGTATGCCCACAGCAGCTGCCAGTGGTAGAGCTGAGGAGGGATGCCACCAGCCCTGCAGACAGCAGGGGAATGGGGGTGTAGGTTTTAGAACTGATCCCAGTGTAGTGCAGCCAAAGGGAAAGAGAAAGGAGTAGATGCCGGAAGGGCCAATGCTACCATTAGGCAAACTAGGTAGCTGTCTAGGGTGCACTGATGCCTAGGGCGCCCAGGCCACTGATTTCCCTACTCTCCGTCACCCGCCGGTCCCCACGCTATGTAGGTTTTCGGTCCGGTGGTGACTGTATGCAGAGGATGCCTCTGTCTGCAGCATGTAAGAACAGAACGGAAGCACACATCCCCTGCGTGTTGCCTCTATGTCTGTCTCTCCCTCTCTGAGTCTCTGCCTCTGCCCATACATGATTCCTATACCGAGTCATGTGACCCCCCCTGACCCCACCCCCCAGCCATGTCACCACAATTCGTAGAGGCCGCTCTCCCTCCCAGACCTGTCCTGTACAGCGGCAGCATGCGCTATAGCCTGATCGGAGTAGTAGTTGCTCCGGGGCTGGTGACAGCTGGAGGGACAAAGGCAGGGTTTGTTCCTGGCACTGGCAGGGTCGTCGGATGCATGTAGAGCCCCAGTGAGTGAAGAACACAAACATTGTATTAGGAATCAGGTAGGTCAGTGTAATGGTCAGGTAGGTCAGTGTAGGTGTCAGTGTAGTGGCCAGGTAGGTCAGTGTAGGTGTTGGGGGGGGGGTCAGGTAGGTTAGTGTAGGGGTTAGGTAGGTTAGTGTAGGTAGGCCAGTGTAGGGGTCAGAGCCAAGGGGGTGGCAAAATGGGGTTTCGCCTAGGATCCTTACACCAGCCCTGGATGCCGGTAGTGCTGTAAGGGGAATAAAAAGTCGATCAGTGTCTGCAATAAGGTAGTACAGCCCATCCTCCTGCTCGGCAGGTGCCCAGAACCCCTTTTGAACTCATGGGGCCAAGTATAGGAGGGCCAGCTGTACTGCCTTATCAGCAGCCATAGCACATGGGGTTATTAGGGTGTGCCCAGGGACATCTGGCATACCTTGTCTGCATGTCTTTGGATAAAAGGTTTATAGTGCAGTAAGACACTTTTGATAGTTAAAAAGTAATTTTTTTTATACTGTGATTCTGTACTTGACAAATATGCTGCAGAAATCTCCCTCCACTGAGTCTGGCTGCAACCATTTTAACTGTGGGCAGCTGAAGCTGCTGCCTGTTCACTTTCTGGATTTACACAGACAAACAGAGGCACACCTCCAGCTCTGCAGCCCTACAGCTCTCATTGGTCCTCTTATGACTCACCCCCCCCCCCCCCCCCTCTTCCTGGCAAACTCTCATGAGAGAGCTGTGCATGATATCATATGCCTAGGCTTTTTACCAGACAAGAAACAGAAATTAGGCTGTAAAAGGTATTTACTCTCAGAAAAAAAATGCTTTACTGTCCAAAGTTAAAACAGAAATTAGGCTGTAAAAGGTATTTACTCTCAGAAAAAAAATGCTTTACTGTCCAAAGTTAAAACATTAAAACAACAAGGGCAGTAGATTTAATAGATGGAAAGTTTAAATAATGACTGAAAGTCGTCTTTAAGTAAGAAATACTCAACTATGGTCCACTGGTCAAACTCTTACGAGGTCCCTTGCCAGCTCTGGCATCTTCTCTTCGGCCTCTTCCGGGTGCTGGTTTTTGGCCATCTTGTTTGGCCTGTTCGGGAAGCATTCCTGGCACACTGCCACTGTGCTTGAAATGTATGTTCTGGAGAGGATTGCACACAGGCAGGTAAGTTGATTTATTGCAAAAGAGACATTGCATGTCTCATCTGCAATACAGAGCCTTCCTGTTCGCAGTGTTTTATTGTAAGCATGTTGTTTTGCCCTGAGGGCTTGTTCACACCAGTGTGTTGTGGGAACGCATGCAAAAACGCAAGCTTTCCTGCAACATACAAAAATATACTGCCCCTTTGCAGGCATGTGGCAGAGCCAATAATTCTTAAACTGGTTGTAAACCCTTACAAACCACTTTAACCTACAGGTAAGCCTAGATTAAGGCTTACCTGTAGGTCCAAGAAATATCTTCTAAACCTATACGGTTTAGGATATATTTACCTGAAGACAGCCACCACTGTCTACGGCGCACAGGCGCACTGGGTAAGCCGCAGATCGCGGCGATATGCCGCGAGTGTCGGCTCCCATGTGCATGCGCGGGAGTGACGTCCTCGCTGCTCCAGCGAATCACAGCGCCGGAGCAGCGAGACCCACGGAGACCCACCAAGAAGATGGACGCTCGGAACTACAGGGGACAGTGGTGACTTTGCTGGCTCCTGTGTCAGGTAAGTGACACATAATGGACTACTATGCAATGCATAGTAGTCCATTATGCTTTACCTTTGCAGGGAATCAAAGAGGAAGTAAACCTATCAGGGTTTACTTCCTCTTTAATGGCACCCATATGCACCGTGCAAATGCATGTGTTTGCAGTTGCTAAAATGCATTGTACCCCAATACTATGTGGTTTGGTGTGATCCAATTTTGAAAATTGTACCGAAACCTTTTTTTATGCATATCTCACCCATAGGACAGCCTATTGAAATGACTAAGGTTGCCCTAATTGCGACGCAAGGGATCACGCAAAAAAAGTGTGCGTATGAGGTCGTACCCCCTGCTGTGAACCAAGCTCAAATAATTTTTTTTTTTTGAAGATCCTTACATGAGACCAAAAAGAATGACAGCTGAGAAAGAAAGAGGGACAGAGGGATTTATTCCAAAAGAGGGACAGTGGTGAGGTCTGCTTAACAGTCAATCATTTTCTGAGTCTCATCAAATGCCCCCCCCCAGTTCTTTATATTATTCAGGGGGCAAGGAACTCGGTATTTAAAGTTCTCCCTCCAAAAAAAAATCAAAAGCTGCACGATGGTGGGACATCTTTGTGTTACTGAACTAGATATATTTCAGGACTGTATTTTAATAAATGATATGGCTGTGTCTTTTTCCTCAGGGCACCGGGTTCCCATGTTCTAGTAGTGGATGCCCCTTGATGGGTCACTATGCTGATTCCTACTCCGGAATCACTTCTTCAAGCCAGAGGTTCTACTTCAACACTGGAGATCAGACCAATGCATTTGCACGTATGTGGCTCCTTCATAGAGAACATTACTTATTAGTTATATGACATTTTTTTTTTTTTTTTTTGTAATATGCACACAATGGGCAGAAAAACCTTACCCCTGCAAAGGAAATGGCCCACCATTTCTTTTTGGCTATGGGGTTGAATATAAACAAAGTTCTACAATAGTACCTCTATTTCTGTGCTTCTTCTGCTGAGGAAAATAATTCCAAAAACTGGCTTAAAGCTGAACTCTAGCTTTTGATATACTTACAGTTCAGTTCGGCCCAAACCAACTATGTTCCTCACTAACATGTGAGGCCGCTGGATGTGCGGTACAAACTGTATGTAGCTAATGCTATATACAGCACACTACACTGTGTTAGGGGTATAAGCCGAGACTTCCTGTCTCATACCTGGAACACTAGAATCATGACTTAGGTATTGCCAGATACAGTTCCTTAAAAAAGTATTCATACCCCTTGAAATTTTTCACACTTTGTCATGTTAAATGATGTTGATAGACCAACACAAAGTGCCACATAATTGTGAAGTGGAAGGAAAACGATAAATGCTTTTCAAAATTTTTTGAAAATAAATATCTCAAAAGTGTGGCATGCATTAGTATTCATCCCCTTTACTCTGACACCCCTAACTAAAATCTAGTGGAACCAACTGTCTTCAGAAGTCACCTAATTAGTAAATAGAGTCCACCTATGTGTAATCTAATCTCAGTATAAATTCAGCTGTTCTGTGAAGCCCTGAGAACCTTAGTGAACAAACAGCATCATGAAGGCCAAAGAACAATCCAGACATGTCAGGGATAAAGTTGTGGAGAAGTTTAAAGCAGGGTCAGGTTATATCCCAAGCTTTGAACATCTCACGGAGCACTGTTCAATCCATCATCCAAAAATGGAAAGAGTATGGCACAACTGCAAACCTACCAAGACATGACCATCCACCTAAACTGACAGGCTGGGCAAGGAGAGCATTAATCAGAGAAGCAGCCAAGAGGCCCATGGTAACCCTGGAGAAGCTACAGAGATCCACAACTCAGGTGGGAGAATCTGTCTACAGGACAACTATTAGTCGTGCACTCCACAAATCTGACCTTTATGGAAGAGTGGCAAGAAGAACGAAATTGCTGAAAGGCATAAGAAGTCCCATTTGCAGTTTGCGAGAAGCCATGTGGGAGACACAGCAAACATGTGGAAGATGGTGCTCTGGTCAGATGAGACCTAAATTTTACTTTTTGGTCTAAAAAGCAAAACGCTATGTATGGCTGAAAACTAACACTGAACATGACCCTAAACACACCATCCTGTTGTGGGGATGCTTTTCTTCAGCAGGGACAGCAAAGCTGTTCAGAGTTGATGTGAGGATGGATGGAGCCAAATATAAAGCATTCTTAAAAGAAAACCTGTTAGGCCGCGTACACACGCGCGGACTGTTTGCCCAACCTTGTTCGTCAAACAGTTTCGGCAAACAGTCCGCTCAAAATTTGCATGAGCGGACTTGCCCACACACGAGCGGACTGTTTGACGAACAAGGTTGGGCAAACAGTTCGCTCAACTTTTGAAATGAACGGACTCGCCCACGTAAGGAGGCAAATCCGCCCATTTCGAGCGCGTGTACAGGTAGGCGGGGCCCGCGAAGGAGACGTCGCGGGCTCCGCCGCCTGGAATGGGCTTAAAAATGGGCGAAAAAAATCGGCGTGGGGGTTCCCCCAAAGTCCACACCAGACCCTTGTCCGAGCACGCTACCCGGCCGGCCAGGAAAGGGGGGCGAGCGAGCGCGCCCCCCCTCCCGAGCCGTACCAGGCCGCGTGCCCTCAACATGGGGGGTGCCTTGGGGAAGGGGGGGCCGCGCGGCCCCCCCACCCCAAAGCACCTTGTCCCCATGTTGATGAGGACAAGGGCCTCTTCCCGACAACCCTGGCCGTTGGTTGTCGGGGTCTGCGGGCGGGGGGCTTATCGGAATCCGGGAGCCCCCTTTAAGAAGGGGGCCCCCGGATACCGGCCCCCCACCCTATGTGAATGAGTATGGGGTACAATGTACCCCTACCCATTCACCTGTGAAATAAAGTACAAAAAAAAACACAACACAGGGAAAAAATATTTTATTGCACAGCTCCGGGGGTCTTCCGTCTTCGGGGGTCTTCTCGCCGGACTCCTCCGCTATGTGTGTGTAGCTCTTTTACTAGCGGAGGAGTCCGGCTTTCTTCCTCCCCGCCGCCGGCCTCTTCTCCCGACTTCGGGGGTCTTGTCCCCCTCTTCGGTTCTTCTGCCGGGCCACCGCGCCTTCTTGTAGCTCTTTTACAGGCGGTGGCCCGGTCTTCTGTCGCCGCCGCCGCCGCCGCCTTCCGTTCTTGTTCTTCTTCTTGTTCTTCTTCTTCTTCTCCTGGAGATGTTGACTCGACGATCTCTCCGGCCGGAATGCCAGAGCCGCGCTGTGCGGTCACTTATATAGTGACAATGGGGCGGTGTCACATGGTATATGTCACATGGGTTGGTCACATGGGTTGATGTCACATGGGGACTATGACATCGTAAGGGGGCGGGGTCACCATGTGACCAACCCATGTGACATATACCATGTGACACCGCCCCATTGTCACTATATAAGTGACCGCACAGCGCGGCTCTGGCATTCCGGCCGGAGAGATCGTCGAGTCAACATCTCCAGGAGAAGAAGAAGAACAAGAAGAAGAAGAACAAGAACGGAAGGCGGCGGCGGCGGCGGCGACAGAAGACCGGGCCACCGCCTGTAAAAGAGCTACAAGAAGGCGCGGTGGCCCGGCAGAAGAACCGAAGAGGGGGACAAGACCCCCGAAGTCGGGAGAAGAGGCCGGCGGCAGGGAGGAAGAAAGCCGGACTCCTCCGCTAGTAAAAGAGCTACACACACATAGCGGAGGAGTCCGGCGAGAAGACCCCCGAAGACGGAAGACCCCCGGAGCTGTGCAATAAAATATTTTTTCCCTGTGTTGTGTTTTTTTTTGTACTTTATTTCACAGGTGAATGGGTAGGGGTACATTGTACCCCATACTCATTCACATAGGGTGGGGGGCCGGTATCCGGGGGCCCCCTTCTTAAAGGGGGCTCCCGGATTCCGATAAGCCCCCCGCCCGCAGACCCCGACAACCAACGGCCAGGGTTGTCGGGAAGAGGCCCTTGTCCTCATCAACATGGGGGACAAGGTGCTTTGGGGTGGGGGGGCCGCGCGGCCCCCCCTTCCCCAAGGCACCCCCCATGTTGAGGGCACGCGGCCTGGTACGGCTCGGGAGGGGGGGCGCGCTCGCTCGCCCCCCTTTCCTGGCCGGCCGGGTAGCGTGCTCGGACAAGGGTCTGGTGTGGACTTTGGGGGAACCCCCACGCCGATTTTTTTCGGCGTTGGGGTTCCCCTTTAAGCCCATTCCAGGCGGCGGAGCCCGCGACGTCTCCTTCGCGGGCCCCGCCTACCTGTACACGCGCTCGAAATGGGCGGACTTTCCGAGCGGGAACAGTCCGCTCATTTCGAAAGTACAGCGGACAAGCCCACACACGGGCGGACTGTTCGCTCAAACACAGTTTCAGCGGACAGTTTTTCGGAATTTCCGAAAGACTTTGTCCGTCCAACTGTCCGCTGAAACTGTCCGCTGAAAGCCCACACACGAGCGGACTGTCCGCCCAAACACTGTTCAGCGGACAAGGTTGGGCGAACAGTCCGCCCGTGTGTACGCGGCCTTAGAGTTTGCAAAAGACTTGAGACAAGGGCAGAGGTTCACCTCCCAGAAGGACAATGACCCTAAACATACAGCCAAAGCTACAATGGAATGGTTTAGATTAAAGCATATGTATGTGTTAGAATGTCCCAGTCAAAGTCCAGACCTAAATCCATTTGAGAATCTGTGGCAAGACTTGAAAATTGCTACTCACACATGCTCTCCATCAAATCCGAAAGAGCTTTAGCTATTTTGCAAAGAAGCATGGACAAATATGTTACTTTCTAGATATGCAATGATGGTAGAGACATCCCCAAAAATATTTGCAGCTGTAATTGAAAGGTGGTTCTTCAAATTATTGACTGGGGGCTGACTACAAATGCATGCCACACTTTTCACATATTGATTTATTAAAAGAAAAATTAAAACCATTTATCATTTTCCTTCCACTTCACAATTATGTGCCACTTTGTGTTGGTCTATCACCAAAATTCCTAATAAATCACATTTACGGTTTTGGTTGTAACATGACAAAATGTGCAAAATTTCAAGAGATATGAAAACTTTTTCAAGACACTGTATTATGGCTGCCCTAAACCCAAAAACTCCACCTCACTTAATCGTGCCCCCCACAACAAAAGACACTTGAGACTTCCTTTATGGCGTTTAAAGGCAATAGCAGCCATTTATTAAATAACACAATTATAACAATAATATACAACTTTATACATACAATAACAGTATAGTAACAGATCTCCAGAAAATTCTGGGGTACTTGAAGGCACCATTATTAAACCAACTGGCTGCATTTACCACCCAAATCAACTTCAAGTCCCCCAGCCACAAATACACTGACTTGGGGACAATTTACAATCAAGATGCCCTCAATATAGCCAAATAACTCTTAATTTGTTACCGCTTCCACCCAGAGAGTAGTCACTCGCAGCTGGGTACTTCAAGGCTGAACAGATCTCTAGCCAGAGATCATGGCAGTCAGCACGTTGACTCAAAACTTGAAACACTCCTATGAAGGTGTACAAGTTGTAACTAAGGGTGAACAGGAACATTTTTCTTCAGTACCTGGAACGCTCTCTGTCTCCTTAATAGTACTGGAAAAAGCGTGGATTCATCAATGTCCTTCTAAACTCAGTAACCAGGCACTTCTCAGGATTCCACTTGTCGGCCCTCCTCCGAAGAGTCCTCCCTAGCCAAGAGCACACCCGGACACCTTGAATCCTCCCTCCGTTACTGTGCCTCGGACCAGCCAGTTCTGAGACTCGGGGACAGACGGATACCTGCCCCAGACCAGACGGGTCTATTGGGGGCATCTAACAGGAACATGCTGTGGGATGCCGAACCCCCCATGACCGGGACCCCTCACGGGGCTACCCCTGTCCTGGAACAAGAACAGACCACACGGGCTTCACAAACTCCTCTCTTGAACACGTGACCCACACATCTTAAATGCCCCTTCCCAGACTCCCCAGCAGGGCCCGACACTCCCACTGATACTCAAAACGTCCAACCAGGCCTAGTTCTGGCCTGTCATGTGCACCTTCCTGTTCACATGACCAGGCAGAACTTCTAACACAGCCCAGCTAGACTGATGTCAAGACCAACCTACATAATTAACCCTCAGAACCCCTACCGTTCTGAGGCAAAAACAAAATTTTCATCTGCATGACACTTTGTCCAAAATGTCATCTGCTACAGTGGGAATGCCTTAAAATGGGCACAGCAGAGGTGCAGAGACAGATCTTACCAATAGTCCCCTAGAGAAAGAACAAAGTGTCAGGGGATTTTTCTCCAGCATCAAACACTACAATAACAACTTTGGATAAACTGACCCTTTAAAATTGAAGAGTAACATAATAATAACTGGTTCCAATAGAATGGACTTGGTTTCTGGTATATCATGTACGGTATGTCATATGATAATACCTGTTTATTACTGTATGTTCTGGTTAGCATGTAGTGAAATATGGGTTGATGATGACTTTAGCTTACCACCCCAAATCTCATCTGGTGATGATGAATTTATTCAGTTTGTATACATTGAAATATATGGGTGTAGCGGCAGCCCCATGGGGCCGCTGGAAGATGACTGTCCCCAAAGGTTACCCTAACCTTGCAAGACACCATAGAAATAACCGAGATTTCAAATGGATATTTACTGGAAATTATAGAGTTAACAAGAGAAAGAGAATTTAGAATGTTGGTTTCTCCCAAGTTGCAACTTTGGCATAAACAGAATTTCAGAAATATACAATGAAATGGCAATAACAGTGAACCTGGCAGTAGAAACCAACAGATCTCAATGGAAATCTATGACCCCTGAAACAAGAGGAGGAAGAAAGACTTTTTGTCAGTCGGCTCCTTCTTAGTCCTGATGCCACAGGCAAAAAGAAATAACAAAAAACAAAATGAATAGCCTGAGTGAGAGTTCCCATTTATGGTTACCCTTTAAGGTGCTTTAACAGGTGTTGTTGGCTGATTCCTTTGTGTGGGAAAGTTTTTGAAGTAAGGGTATCCAGAATCCTCAGATAGCTATGTTGGGGCCCAAAGATGTTGCTGTGCAAAGGCGACCAGCAAAGGTTAATAGCATAATCAAGGTGTTCCCCAGAAGAGGGCCCTTAATGTAGACAGGGTAGGGTAAAGGTGTCTGCATGCAGTGTCTCTGAATGTAATACTTAGGGTGGGCTTCTGCCCACTCGCCAATCCTGAGGATATCAAAGCTTGTGTGGAGATAGGGTGTCCCGGAACAGGCTCTTGAAAGGTCTGCAATCAGATCGGGGATTCATCAGGGTTGGTGTAGGCATAGGTGTGAGTGGCCCTGGATAGCTACTCTGCTAATGAGAAGTCGATGACTGAGGATCTGCTTCCAGGAATAGGGCTCAGATGCAGAAAACCCTCTGTGCCTTCCAGCTTCCAGGCATGGCGCTCGCTCACACCAACTAGGGGAGCCTAGCCTCTCACTCATGTAGCTGCAGGCCTCGTGTCCCAAGAGAGTGAGCCAATCCCTGGACCGTTTTATTTGTCTGCTCACCTAGCATTCCTCCTCTCTCCAGCAAGCCAGAACTTGTAGTTTTACCATAAATCACCACCAGCGATAGATGATAAGTTGGTGAAAAGTCCCAGCACCAACAGTGTGAAAAGGTATTGAATGCACTCGTCACTACCAGTGTGTAGAGGCAATCCTGCTTACCAGAAAAAGTTGACTTTCAGATTATAAAGAGTCAGGGAACGCGTATAATAAAGAGATAAATGATCATCTAGACATCCGTAACAACATCACTCCAGCTCTTGCCAGTTATGGAAGACGCGATCCCAGTGCAGGAAGCACTTTCCCCAGGTAAGGGGATGTGTATGTATACAGCGGCCATTTTTCCCTCAAAAAATGTAAGGGCACCACAATTGTGTAATATTGTTTAAAAAAACACTTCTTTATTAAAAGATAAAATGATACACTCCCACTTCAGTAGATAAACAACAGGCATAACTCTTATGAATAATCTGTAGGTCCATGGATAGATACATCATGGGTCACCCTATGGACACTATGAACCCTATGAACACTCCGGGCAGGTATAGGAATCAAGAACAGGGTTGGTTTGGTCCACCTCGGAATCCTAATAATCAATTTAGACCCCCTTTTTTTCGGGGGAGCGGACAGAGAAACAAATCAAATATGGATCAAACAGAGGGACCAGAGGGGGGAGGAGGAGCAGAAAGGAAAAGAAAAAGGGTATGAATGATGTAGGCATTTTTAACCTGAGTCAGACCACCCTTATGGATCAAGAAAAACTGGTTTTTAATCATAGTCTGAAATTTGCTCCCCCAAAACCATTAGATAAGTTTGGTGTATTCATGGATATACAGAAATACATCCGTAAATTTAACATAAAACGCCACCTGATCTCTAATCCTATTGTCACGAGTAGGAGTGAAGCCGATGGCATTAGATATTCTGGGCTGGCTAATGCTTCTTTATTCAACCCCCCTGGTATGTTGGCCCCTTCATTGGGGACGGATTTTGGCCCAAACTTGTCTTGCATACACACGGTCGTACAAAGTTGTCGGAAAATCCGATCGTTCAGACCGCGGTGACTAGGGATGAGCTCAGACGTGTTCGCATGGAACACGTGCAAAGCCGCCAGGAAGTCGGCGCAGCGCTGCGCTAATCACAGGCTGCAGAGATCAGGCAATGTCTCACTGCCAGTGATTAGCACAGCCTTGCACCGACTTCCTGACGGGCTCTGCGCATGTTCCATGCAAGTGAGCTCATCCCTAGCGGTGACGTACAGCACATACGACGGGACGATAAAAAGGGCATTAGCCAATAGCTTTCGTCTCGTAATTTATTCTGAGCACGCGTGACACTTTATCCGTCTGAATTGTCTACACAATTGGAATTTAAACGATCGGATTTTGTTGTCGGAAAATTTTAGATCCAGCTCTCAAACTTTGTGTGTTGGAAATTGAGATGGAAAAAGTCAGATGGAGCCCACACAAGATCGGATTTTCCGACAACAAGATCCGATCGCACATTTTCCATTGGAAATTCCGTCCGTGTGTACAGGGCATAAGTAGGAGAAGGACCATTTGGTTCCTATGGCTCCACATGTTCCAGTGATGTACTAACTTCCGAAGGTTCACAAGGACCCGGCTAATCCCCCCGCTAGGCAAATCATCAGTGGGATAGATTCTGTGACTTCTAGGGTAGGTAGATACATTGTTGGATTTCTGCAACCCTTGGTAGTGCAGACCCTGTCTTTTTTAAAGGACTCTACATAAATCCTAAATCTACTTTGTGGTATGCAGTGGAAGTAGGGATACATTTTGGAGACAGCTGACATGTCCTCTCTGTACACCATTATATGTCATAAGGATGGGTTTGATGCTGTGGACTGCTTTTTGGGACGTGACCCTAGCTTGTTACCCACACAGCGTGATTTCATCCTGAAGTTTTTGACATTCCCCATGAATCATAACTACTTCTGGTTTGGCGGCACCTTCTATGTGCAGAGTAGGAGAGTAGCCACAGACGCAAAATTTGTTCATGGCCAAGTGGGACGAGGAATGCGTCTATAGTAATCGGAGATTTAAGCTCCTCCTATGGCGGAGGTATATTGACAATATCCTCCTCCTGTGGGAGGGTTATATCCAGTCCCTCAATAACTATATTGACCGCTTGAATGATAATTTTTTGGGTATTCTCCTACAACATGAAGCCAGTCATGAAAGGATTAATTTTCTGGATCTTAGCGTGGAGGTCAGGGATGGTGCTTTGGTTACTACCACTTACTTTAAGGAGACAGACCGTAATAGCTTTATTGGCCAGGCAGTTGTCATCACCCATCATGGCTTAGGTCTGTCCCTAAGAGTCAGTTTCTTAGAGTACGTTGGAATTGTACCATCCTTAACCACATGCCGGCCAGGCCATAGCTGAAAGACGGCTACAGTGTGGTAAGCTTATTCTGGGAGGGCGTCCATGGATGCGCGCACCCGGGAACATCCGTGACCGCCGTGTCCGGACGGATCGTGGTAAGTGCCCGCTGATATCGGGCGTTTACCACTTGATTGCTCCGTCAAATAACGGAGCGATCACTTGTTCCTCCCTCTCCTCTCTGTACCGATCAGTACAGTGAGAGAGGAGAGGGGGAGAGGGGGAGAGATGGCAAAAGCGCTGTGGGCTGGATGTGAACTGCCCACAGCGCTGCTCAGTGCCAATAATGTGCAGTACTCTGCCCATACTGTGCAGTAATCTGCCAATACTCTGCAACACTGTGCAATACTCTGCAATACTCTGCCAATACTCTGCCAATACTCGCCAATACTCACCAATACTCTGCAATAATTTTTTAAAGAAACAAAAATATTTTCTTTTAACAAATTTTCAGTATTTTTTGATAATAGCGCAAAAAATTAAAAAAAAACAGTGGTGATTAAATACCACCAAAAGAAAGCTCTATTTGTGTGAAAAAAAGGACAAAAATTTCATTTGGGTACAGTGTTGCATGACTGAGTAATTGTCATTCAAAATGTGAGAGCACCGAAAGCTGAAAATTGGTCTAGTTAGAAAGGGGGTTTAAGTGCCCAGTGGTCAAGTGGTTAATGATTATCATCAGCAGGCCTCCACGTTGCGAACTAGATTCATTGATAGAGGCTACAGTCTTAATGAGTTGGATAATGTTATCTCTGAGATTGCTACTCTGGATAGGACACAGCCATTAGAGGACAAACCCACAATCGAGAAAATTTGAATCAAATCGTTTTTTTTTTTTACGACTTATTCTAACCAATACCAAGATATTAAACGAATAATTGCCTGTCATTGGAAGGTTCTCAAAAATGATAGTCTGTTGGGCCCTAGGCTAGATGATAAACCTCAGGTTGTGTACAACCTTTACGGCTATATGTAGCCCCTAATGTTGTGTGGATAATCCTAAAGAAAAATATATTTTCAGGACTTAAATGGCTTTTTTTCCATGTAGAAAATGCGCTGTGTGCCGCATTAATTCTTTAACAGATAGAGGTGTATGTAACTTTCGCTCTGCAGTAACATCTAGAACATACAATATTAAATCATTAATGAACATCTAGGTAATATATGGCGTGCTTTTCCTGAACACAGTGTGTCTAAGCATTATGCACTTTGTCATGCAAAGGAACCAAAGGGGACACTGATTTTGGGTATTGACAGATTTTCTCCACATTTCTCCAATGGGAAATCTCTAAAATAGAGACCCGCTGGATTTATGACCTTAAGAGTAATTCACCATTTGGAATGAATATAGAGTGGGATGTTAACTGCTTTATAAATAATGGTTGAATAATTTTGGAGTTTTTTTGTACGATCTTTATCATTTATATTTTTCTTTATTTATATGATATAACAACAAAAATATTTTTTTATATTTTTTATTTGCAATACATTGACTATTGATATATTTTCCTGTTTGTCCACTTTTCTCTTGAATAAATTTAATGGTATGAATTTCTATGAATCTAAATGCATCTGTGTAGAATGTTTAAATATTGTATATATCATGTCCACTAGATGGCATGTTCACTTTGCGTGTCCTTTTTAAACTTTTCATTAGTGGATTTCTATGTGAGTGTTGAATTGGTCCAAAGGGCAGTTAAATACAACCTTTGCAATGATTTGGCTTCTTTTTATAAAGTGGAGAAATTATTTTTTATAGTACCTTATTACCTATGTGATTTGAGAGCTGAGGGATCGGCTTATAACTTTTTCCAGTCCATGGAATGCATAGTGAATCACATGAGAGCTGACTCTTTTCGGCGGGTCACTTCCGGTGAGACTAGCATATTAGACGTGCTTGCGTTCGGCCGCCATGCCTCTGAAGACGTAATATGATTACGAAACATGTAAGGCGGTTCGGGACAACGTAAGCACGCCTCGACATACAGATTATTCACAAGAGTTATGCCTGTTGTTTATCTACAGAAATGTGAGTACATCATTTTACCTTTGAATAAAGAAGTGTTTTTTTAAATAATATTACACTATTGTGGTGCCCTTACATTTTTTGAGGGAAAAATGGCAGCTGTATACATATACATCCCCTTACCTGGGGAAAGTGCTTCCTGCGCTGGGATCGCGTCTTCCATAACTGGTAAGAGCTGGAGTGATGCTGTTACGGATGTCTAGATGATCATTCACCTCCTTATTATACACGTTCCCTGACTCTTTATAATCTGAGAGTCAACTTTTTCTGGTAAGCAGGATTGCCTCTACACACTGGTGGTGACGAGTGCATTCAATACCTTTACACACTGTTGGCGCTGAGACTTTTCACCAACTTATCATCTATCGCTGGTGGTGATTTATGGCAGGACTGTACATTACAGAGTTTTTATTGCAACTTTTTTCTGATTGGTGCTGCACCTTTTATATATATATCTGTTCTAGTGGTTCTACGATCAAACCTTTAGTGCTAGCTGCCGCGGATATTGTTATCCAGCTTATATTTAGCCAAAACACAGATATTATTTGTGTTTTTTTAAGGAACTTGTAGTTTGCAGCAACATTAGATCCATTGAAATTCCAGATTTCTGGACTACATGTCCCATGACCCCCTGCTTTCAGTATTGGCCTCTCTCTCTCTCTCTCTCTCTCTCTCTCTCTCTCTCTCTCTTTATGCAGTAGGGAAATGATGTCACAATCCCCAGGCTGAGCACTAGAGGGAATAACGCTCAATGCAATCTTTGTTAAAGAATGTCTCAGGATGGCAAACGTGATATAGCCAGCACTTAGCTACATGTGTATTATATTATAATATATTTGTATTATATTATATATTTTTTTATTATATTCTGTCTGTTTGTTCTGCTGTACACTATCTTGCAGTCATTTCAATTGAATTAATGTCATTCCCATAGGCTGGCGTTACAAGGTGAGCGTGCAGACCACCGGAGCTAGCGTGCAGGGATACTTTCAGGTTTCTCTCTTTGGTCCCAATGGAAACACTCGTCAGTATCAGGTTTACAAGTAAGTACACATTTGGCACAGAAATTTGACAATGAATTTAAAGCTGAACTCCAGCCTTCCCTTTCAGTTTTGCACAGTTGTACAGGCTCCTCTCCTGTCTTGAAATGGCTTACTTTGATTTCACTGCATCATCTAGCTCAGGGGTATCAGACTGTCACCCGCCCAGCTCTTGTGAAACTACAAGTCCTATGAGGCATTGCAAGGCTGACAGTTACAAGCATGACTCCCACAGGCAGAGGCATGATGGGACCTGTAACAGCTGGAGGGCCGTCAGTTTGAGACCCCTGAATTTTCTAGCTCTTTCTCCCCCAGCCTTAGGGGTCTATGTATAAAGCAGTGAATGTGACTTTCACCAACTAATGGAGATGCAATCACCATACCTCCCAACTTTTTGAGATGGGAATGAGGGACACTTATTACATACCTCCCAACCGTCCCTGATTTTGAAGGACTGTCCCTCATTCAGCACAAAGTCCCTCTGTCCCTCTTTCCTCCTCATTTGTCCCTCAATTTGGTCTGATCTCTACAGTTGTATATAAAATGCATTTTTTATCTATCATAAATTGTTTCCCCGTGCTAAACCTTTCTTCCAATTTCTAAATTGCTGCATTGGTAAAATCTAAAAGCCAATATAAAGGAATAGTAGAGAAAAGGATGGGTTAACAAGAGCTGCTCCAAGTAAAATGCCCTGTAACACCTCTGATAATTGAAGGAATAGTGGTGTTAAAAAAAGCACTTGTGGGTTTAACCAATCTTTTTTTTTTTTTGTTGTTCAATTCTCCTTAAAGAAGAATTATGGTTATTGAAATGTACAAATGCAATAATTTAGAAATTGAATGAAAGGTTTAGCACAGGGAAACACTTTTTGAAAGATAAATAGTGCATTTTACATACAACTATATAGGTCAGACCAAAATGAGAGACTAATGAGGAGGAAATAGGGACAGAGGGACATTGTTACAAATCAGGAACAGTCCCTCAAAATCAGGGACAGTTGGGAGCTATGCAATCTCTGTCAATTAAAACACATGGACCTAGAAGATTTACCTGCAAAAAAGATTTTCTGAATGTCAGACTGAATGTATATGTGTGTGACAGTACGGTTCCCTGTCCTAGTAATTGTCACCCAGGGTTCTCAAATAGGCAGGTTGAGGGTCTCCAGGGGTATTTAATGTGGAGGAATCTGTTTTATTAACTTCCTCCAAAGTGTCCGTCCCATCCATAATGCTATGGATTTGACAATCTTCAATCCTGGGATCGGGGTTTGGGAACAGCTAGGAGTCTGGCTGGTTGATTGAGCAGGTTGGGCTGGGCTTATGGCAGAGTCAGGATTAGGGTTCTGGGCTCCACCCTCCCAAGGAGTCCAGATGTGCACTATTGTAAGCCAGAGACCCAAGTCTGAGGATCAGAGCAGTAAGTAGAGTTGCCACCTTTTCTTCAAGCCAAACCCGAAAACTTTAGCGGCGCATAGCAATTTTTGTTATGGTATAAACTATACATATATTTAGCAATTAAAAAACATTTGTAATCATATGAAGTCCCCCTTTACATAAGAGTCCACAGAGTTTCCCTTTTACATCTGAATCTACAGAATTACCCTTTTACAGTACATCTGACCCCAAGAGTTCCCCTTTTACATCTGAATCCACAAAGTTCCCCTTTTACATCTGAACTCGCAGAGTTCCCTTACACTGTAAGGGGGGACTCTGCAGACTCTGATGTAAGGGAGACTTTGGAGACTCTAACATAAGGGATGCTCTGGGAACCCCGATTTAAGGGGGAACACTGAGAACTCTGATGCACGGAGAGGACTCTGATGTAAGGGGGGACACTGTGGCTTCTATTGTAAAGGGGAACTCTGATATAAGGGGTGCTCTGAGAACTCAGATTTACCTTAGTGTACCCACTCAGAGGTAGGAGAGAGAAGGGGGGAGACTTCAGTCACAGACAGGGATGGATGGTGAGCTCACTCACCTCTTGGCAGTCAGCACCTCTCATCCAGATGTATCTGAGGCTGCTGGATTTCAAATTTCCGGCCCCCACTTTCCTTTTCTGAGGCACAGTGCTGGGTATTGGAATGTGGGAAGTCACAGGGGTAGGTGCCGGAGGAAGAAGAGCAGATCAAGCTCTCTCTCCTCTCCTGTCTGTGTATGCATGGGGTGGAGGGGATTGTTACTGCTGGCTTTGGGCAGTGTGAAAGAGAGTGTAACGGACACCCTCAGCTTAGACAGCTGCAGCCAGCATCCCTGCTGGGAAGTCATAGTTAAGTCTGAATAATGTGTCCAGGTTTCAGGAAGTTTGAAACCAGGACACATGATTCCAGACCCGAACTGTGCAGGTGAATCCCGGACAGGTGGAAACCCTAGCAGTAAGAGGCTGCTTTCTAGATAGATGCTGTGTGCATCTAAGGAGACAGATGAGAGCCTAAAGTGGAAGGCCTGAGCAGCAAGGAAGCTGAAAAGAGGTACAGTAGTTGTACGAGAATCCTGTTATATGGCCAAGAGGGCTGAAGAGTAAAGCCTAAGTGGCAGTACTACTGAAGAGAGCCAGGTGGCTTGGCATTTTTTCATTTGTTATTATTTTTGGGATAAGAACCCCTGTGTGGGTATCCAAGTGCATGTATGAACTTTCCTTTATTTTATTCCTTTTAATAAAAGTGGGCTACCATGCCCTTAAACTAAAGGTCCTGTTCGCTGTGAACTTACTGAAAAGGCATCTACCACTGAGCTAGACATCCCCCAATGTCACATGATATATATATATGTCGCTGCTTAACTGCTATGTGTCCCACCTGGCATTTTATTGCACCCGGCAGGAACAAGTGAGGTGTCCGTCCCCACTGCCTACAGCCTGTCAAAGTTTATGACAGGCTGTAGCTGGACTGGGCGGAATGCTGTATTGAGTGGTACCTGTGTTTAGGGCCTTATGAATTGTAGGGCTTCTGTCTTTTGTGCATTCATCCCTGACTGCATAGGGCTCTCAGCAAACAACCTCTATTGATCATGGATGCATATGTGTGGGGGTTGGGCATTAAAGTTCACCTTTCTTGCCATTGCATACTGTATATGGGTTACCATGTTGTCAAGACGTTACTATTCAGCAATCGACCTAAAACAGATAGCGCATCCTTTTTATTTTATTTTATTATTCATAGGGGAAGCATTAGCTCATCAAATACCTACTCAGGCTTCATTGACGTGGAGATGGATCCAGGAGCTCTGAACAGAGTAAAGTTTGTCTGGAACAACAATGTTGTTAATCCTCTATTTCCCACACTTGGAGCCTCCTCTATAACAGTACTGGATGGCAGAAATGGGAAATCGTGAGTATGATAGACTGTAGAGATACAGACCTATACAATCTATACATATACAATATATACCTATACCTACTGTATACAACTAGACCTATTCAACCAATACAACTTATATGTATACAACCAGACCTACTGTATAAAATCTATACTTGTACAATTAGATCTATACAACCTATACCAACACAACTACACCTATAAAACCTATGCTTATACACATAGACCTATACATCCTATACTTTTTCAACCAGACCTATACAACATAAACAACTAGATCTATAAGTATACAGCCTATACATGTACGACCAAATTTATACAAGCTATACCTATGCAACTAGACTTATACAACCAGACCTATACAACGTATACCTATACAACTAGACCTAAAAAAATCTATACCCATATAACCAGACTTATACAAAATATTCCAATACGACTAGACCTATATTACCAAAAATATACAACATATACCTATACATACAGACTTATACAAACTATACCTAAAACATCTATACCCATACAGCCAGACTTATACAACTAGATTTATACAACCTTTATACCTATATAATCAGACACATACAACCTCTAAAACAAGGTAATTTATAATCACACACCACACAGGGCAGCGGCACATAGCAACTACCGTATTTATCGGTGTATAACACAAGCCGGCATATAACACACACCCCAAGTTTAGGAGGGAATTTAAAAGAAAAAAAGTTTAAGGAAAAAAAATTACATTCATCAATGCAGCCTTGTCCGTGTCATTTGCAGCCTTGCATTTAGCCTTGTCAGTCATTTGCAGCCTTGCATTTAGACTTGTCAGTGTATTTTGCAGCAATATATCATTTAGCCTTGTCAGTGTCATTTGCAGCAATCCATTTAGCCTTGTCAGTGTCATTTGCAGCCATCCATTTTGCTTTGTCAGTCGTTTGCAGCGTTGTCTGTGTGTTTGCCATTTAAAAATGGTGTCGCCGAGATAAAGAGCGGATGTCCTGTGTATCTCGGTGGCACTCGGTAGTTCTCGGCCGTTCTTGGTGGGAACGGCCAAGTGCTGCTGAAAATAGCCGAGAACGGCCAAAGATAGCCGAGAACGGCCGAGTGTGGCCGAAAATACCCAGAAGCCGCCGAAAACGGCAAAAAGGCTTAGAAACAGCGGGGGATCGGCGTCTAACACATACCCCCGATTTCCCCCTGATTTTAGGGGGAAAAAAGTGCATGTTATACACCGATAAATATGGTAATTGGGTTGAATAAAAAAAATGAAACAAGGAATCTACTTTATTCTCTTTCTTGACTATTGACTGCAAACCAAAACCAATATTCAGTCAAAATCTCATTTTTTTAAATGCTGACACAAAAATTAGTCAATCTTTCTACAGATATTCCTGAGCTGTGGAACCCCTGCAAATGGTATATAATCTTTCTTTTGCTTTCCAGGTACCGTTTCTGTGGCAGTGGAACAGTGAGAGAAGAGGTCCTCCAGACTCTGAACCCCTGTTAAAATGTAATTTGTTTCTGCAATAAAGATTTGTTCTGCAAACTGTCTCTGTTCTCAAAAGCACAACAGAACCTCAGCGCTTGCTGTATGCAACAACCAACGGTGCACGTGCACTGCCCAGAGCAATGCTGCTCTCCTCAAGTAAGGAAACTTGACATACGCTGCAGAAGGATACAGGAGGGGGCAAACGCCTAGTGCATTATTACCATCACCATTTTTATTAATAAAAACGCAAAAAACATGCTCACAAACATGAGAAGATACAAGCTTATCAAGTGACAACTCCAGCATAGGTGATGTCCAAAAAACTATGTGGTTGGAACTTTGATGCGTTTCGAGGGACCTTTCCTCAGAGCTGATGGAAGAGGGCTTGTCCCCTGAAACGCATCAGTTTTTCAACCACATCGTTTTTGAACATCACCTATGCTGGAGTTGTGATTTGAGAAGCTTGTATCTTCTTGCATTTGTGAGTATATTTTTATTAATAAAAAATGGTGTTGGTAATAATGCACCAGGTGTTTGTGCCCTCCTGTGTCTTTCTGCAGTGTATGTGTCTGTTCTCAGCGAAAAGAGCAAACAATGTCAATCAATAAGACTGCTTTCACACTGGCAGCTGAGGGTAGGGTGGTAAATACAGGAAGTTGAGCTACAGTTTTACTGTCCCCGCCAACTCACAAAAAGGCTAACAAAGCAGAGAAGGGGACAGACAAGGCTGGAAGTTAACGAGCCTTAGGGATTTTTTACGGTATCAAATTAAATAAATTGACCATATATAATAATGGAAACATTTTATAAATTAATTTTATTGTTTAAAAATAGGTTTAACAAAAACCCCATGCACCAAAAAGAACCAGGAGAAAACAAACATTTTACAGCATTAGTATGATATGATCATATAAATCTGGTCAAGCATTTCCACACTCTAAATATTTCTCTCCAAAAAGAGTTTTGTGGTGTAGCTTGTTTTGTAACTTGCCGTAGCAACAAACTGATGAAAAAATACATCATAGTGAGATTATATATTGGTGCATTTAACAAAAGAGTACAAAATAATAAAAACAGTAGCATAATAAAAATACATAAATTATCCACAGCCTGAGACGCACATAAACCAGGAATATCCATGAAAGAAATCTCACCCATATGATCGCTGTCCAGTGATTCTGAGCAAAGAGGCTTTATCTCAGGGAGAGAAAAAAAAAGGGGGGGGGGGGGGGAGGGGAGAGGATACACTTCCCAGCAAAGAGCCAACAACCCCGTCCAGTTAGGTCTGCAGGGAGGGACAACAAAAAAAATCAAAAGATGTACAATGAATCATAAGGAAAAAATATATATTCTTAAAAAGAAAGTATATTATTATCGACCACCGTTTACCTCCCTATAATCACAAATTACCTTTATTGATACGTCCTCAATAAAAAGAGAGAGAAGGGGTTATGGGATCAATCATCAGTTGTTGAATTCGGGTAGGCGAAACGCACACATATTTGCAGAGCAATATGTCAGAAAATCCATAATCATGAAAGAAGGGGGGGGGAGAGAAAAGACTGGAAAAGTCTGCACACCCCTAAATAAAAAATAAAAAACAAAAAAACATAATTAAAAACAATAGCACCGACAGCCCCACAGAATGACACATAATAATGAATAATGTGTCATCTGTCAGCGGTGATATGGCAAAGAGAAGAATTTGCAAATGGGTGGAATAAAGGATTGATTACCTATAATCAAGTGGTAGCCAAAACCGATTTAAACAGAGTTTGTAGTCCCTCGTCAGACTCCCAGTTAGTTTCCCAGCGCGGAAAGACAGCTATCCACGTCGGGGGACAGGCTGGGACTTTATTTGTAGCCCTCTCCATCCTGCTGGCATCTGACGTCACCGCAGGGACGTGGACGCGCTCACAGCTGGCCGCTAACAGAAGGCTTCCAAAGCCAGAATGTAGTGCGCATGTCAGGATGATGCAAATTGCGTCATCGAGACAGTGCTGGCCATATTGGAAACTGTCAGTGCCCTACCTCCCTGAACGGGGAGGATAGGAACCAAGGCTGGGGGCGTTCCGCCAAATATAGGGCGGATACCTGCTCCCCAACAAGGAAAGAGACCCAGGGGTCTCCCTGTTGTCACCCGACAGGAAGGGGGAACAGAGACAAGTGGGAACAAAGCCGGCCGGGGGGAATTGACTCAAAGCTAAGCCAACAAGAATCCAGACAGACAGAAGCGAATGAAAAGCCAAAGGTGGAAGCTGAAAAATAAAGGGGCAAATAGAGCATCCATTAGACTGATCAAAGAGATGGACAAGATTAGTGCCTCTGGGCGCCCATACAGACTGAAATTGATATTTTGATGATAGGCAACTCCTATCCTCATATTGATTAGTGGTTCCAAATTAATAACTACTGCAGTAGGGAACAGACACAAAAGATACGCTCAGCATCTTTCCAAATAACCGTTCTCCTTTATTATGACTCATTTGAAGGTTTTTATACACATGATTACGTAGGTATCACATTAATATTACAATTGTACGTTTATGGTAACAAGGGGCGTTACATAGGCAGGCTAATTCTAATCAGGACTTGAAAGAATGCAAAACATGTACTGAAAACATTGTTAGTGCCGTGTGCACAGTGAGGGCATCGTGCAATACATATAAAATAGAATACAATTATATACAGAACCTACAAATTTCCATTACAGTCTCCTCTCTTTTGATCAATATTTTGATCACTAACCATACCCGCTATCACCTTTAACCTGGAACCTCCACACGCTTAGGTGGAGGTAGTCCTGGCCAAAGAGGCAAAAACACCATTGTGGAGAAAATAAAAGCTCAGCAGCTTTTTTCATTAC
This sequence comes from Lithobates pipiens, assembly GCF_037356315.1. Classification (NCBI taxonomy): domain Eukaryota; kingdom Metazoa; phylum Chordata; class Amphibia; order Anura; family Ranidae; genus Lithobates; species Lithobates pipiens. Next base: position 144,805,363 of record NW_027507787.1, on the reverse strand, counting down.
AAAATGACTTTTCATTGTGAAAAACAAAGACATATTTACAGAGTACTGGCTGTAAACTCCTGTGGTCAGAATGGCCTTCTAGCTTAATTGCTGGTATGTTGACTTATCAGCATATGTAAACACAGACAATTCTACATAAAATGGAAGAGGTACAAAAGACAAATATGACTTCAACATGGCTAAACTACTTTTCAAATATATATATATATCCCTTACAATTAAAGTAATTGAATCAAAAATTGCCCTAGACTGTGAACACAAAAGGGAAACAAATCAAACACAGAGATTTCTTTAATTTAGACATTTTTGCAGTGTCTGGTGTGGATCCAGGTGACTTTTTCTTCAAGTTTTGCAAAACTGTACATGAAATAGATGCTGTATTGAGTCTCCAAACATTTCCTTATATATAAATGTCTCTTAACAATCCACAAGTCATCTGGATTTAGTTTTAGATCCTTCCAAACTTTTAGGATCTGGAATTGGGGAGAAAATACATAAATAAGTTTGTCAAAAACCTTAAAAAATCAGCAACATTCCCTGTGAGATCCGAATGCTGAGACAAAATATAAGCAAGTGCGTAACACACTCCCAAACCAAATCCCAAAGGGAGAGAGTCCAACATCCACTTAGGGGCTTGATAAAATATAATAAAACATTCAGGCAAAAGTTTTCTAGTTTCTTACTCTACTTTGTCCGCTACATTGTAGACAGCAGGGGGTGTAAAAATAAAACCTCAAAACTTCTTGTAAGGACTCTCCTATAAAAATGATTTCCTCTGTTACTCTCTGTAGATTCTGCACTCTGTACTTAAAAACTACTTCTGATAACACTTTTTTACTGTGGCCATTGCAGTAGCATTTGCCACTGGACATCCAAAAAACATGTCCATACAAACAAAATACATACTCGTAAGATCCTGACTTGGGCATCTGGATATATCTTTTTGTTATCTCTGGAAGGGATGTTCAGCTTTTGGTAACACCTTTGGTAACAGGTAAAACAAGAAGTGGTATGTTATAAAAACAACTGTGGAGAACCCTGGCTCTATACCACGCTCATTTACTAAGGCAGCCATAACTACTTGTGACTGATGACACGGTCCATGTGTCAAGCTGAAGGGAAAAGAGTGTCTGGCAAACATAAATGATCACCTTTTCCAAAGTCTTGTTTCGTAAGAAGTTGCCCTCTGTGGACCACTTGTGCTTCTCGTTCTGGGGGCCTTAAAGTTGAATTATTAATCCCAGCTATACTGGGCCAGAACTAGGGTGGAATCTGTGAGTTGCACAGACCCAGCAAGTGTCTGGGGCTGTAAATGCAGCATCCTTAGAGTCGCCTGGTCTGCTTCCATGTGTGAGTTTTCCTGTTAGTATGGCTACCTCAGCAAGAACCTGGAAGGCTGAAAACAGCCAATCAAATTAACTTGGCATGCTTGATTGGTTTACCCGCCGAAGTAAAAACAAACTTCTGGCCCTTCAAATGGAACCAAAAGCTCTCTATATCTCGACTATCTATATAAATGTATACTCTTTTTATAGCTCACAGGCTTTGCTAAAACATGGAGCTCTGCTTCTTGAGCTGGGGAAAAGGGATCCAATGACTCTGAATACAGGGAATCCTTCTGGGTGATAAACTTCATCCTCAGTATAAAACCAGGAATAACACTACAAAAAAGTAAATACTCTGGTCTTCAGGGAGTGTGTCCTGCACTAGGCTCACAGCAGCTGATTCCTACATCATCAATTTAACACATATGTTTTTTCTTTGTCTCCAGCCTCCTCCAATAGAGGCAATAAGGTGGCTGGATTCAAATGTATGCATTTTTCATTGTTAGATTTGTACATAAACACACAAAACAAATTCATATTTTGAACCTTTCATTAGACAAACACTTAGTTAGCTATATATTTGCTGTACAGAATATCGGACCATTAAAAATTAAATATTCAACCAAAATAATATCTGTAACTTTGTCTAATAGCAACTTTGCATAAAGCTACAGCTCTGATCTATCGGGGGGAAACCTTCATTACTGGGTCCAGCTTGCATAAATATAACAATGGCTTGTTTTCTATCATGCTGTTTGTGTAAGAACACCAGTTTCATGTTTCAAAAAGACAACTTTTTCCTGGCAATATTATAATAAATGATAAGAATACCCTGCAGTCATGCAGAGATGTCCATAAATCCAAAATATTCTTCTACTTATACCCACTGCACTTACAAGGAAAAGGGGCACATCATTTCACAATCCACACATTCTGCTTTGGATTTCAAAAATAAAAATACATAAAAACAAAAGGACCAATAATATGTATGATGGACCAGAAAGCACTTGGCCATCAAAAACTATAAAACAACTGGCTGCAGGCAGCAGCTATCCTAACAGGGTGTGTGGACTTGATGTGATGGGTCTGTTATATTTAAATGTTATTATTACTCTCACATCATGGACCGCACATTAAGTTATTATCAGACTTTAAGATTTAATTTCTGTAGAAAAACTTCCTTATGTATCCCATTCATCTTGGCTTTGTTAAACATTATTGCAGCTGTATTCAAATTAACAACCTCATCTTAATCTTTTTTTTCTTTCCACTCAATAAATGTAAAATTACAAAATTGTTATCTTAATCTAAACTAATTAAATTTTTACCAATTTCCCTATTAACCTTGATTTCATTTCCAACCAAAGGTTGTCTAAACCAGTTTCAATATATCTATATTTATTAATAAAATTGTTAAACTCATATTAGAAATTAATACTCATATGATCATTTCAATATCACACACTAATATATATGCACAGATAGATGTCCTTAAAGGGGGACATATTACTTCACTTTACTCAATTTCTCTCTTTTTTTTTTAATGCACTATCAAAGGATATTCAAATTGTGTAATGCCGCGTACACACGATCAAACAATCCGGTGGAGAAGTCCGGCAAACTCAAGTCCGCCAAACAATCCCCCCGTGTGTAGCCTCCGGCATACTTTTTTGACCCGACAGTACGGCGGACTTAGAATTTCGGTTTGCACAACAATCTGCCCGCCGTACTCGCATTTCGGCGGACAATCCGGCCGTGGGTATGCCAGTCCGCCGTACTTTTGAAATGAGCGGACTTTTCCCGCCCGGAGAAAAGTCTGCTCATTTCGAGCGGGTCTCCAGGTAGGCGGGGCCCGCGAAGGAGACGTCGCTGGCCCCGCCGCCTGGTATGGACTTAAAGGGGAACCCCAATGCCGAAAAAAATCGGCGTGGGGGTCCCCCCCAAGTCCACAACAGACCCTTGTCCGAGCACGCTACCCGGCCGGCCAGGAAAGGGGGGGATGAGCGACCCCCCCTTCCCCAAGGCACCCCCCATGTTGAGGGCACGCAGCCTGGTACGGCTAAGGGGGGGGGGGGCGCTCGCTCGCCCCCCTTTCCTGGCCGGCCGGGTAGCGTGCTCGGACAAGGGTCTGTTGTGGACTTGGGGGGAACCCCCACGCCGATTTTTTTCGGCGTTGGGGTTCCCCTTTAAGTCCATACCAGGCGGCGGGGCCAGCGATGTCTCCTTCGCGGGCCCCGCCTACCTGGAGACGCGCTCCAAATGAGCGGACTTTCCTCCGCGTGTGTGGGCGAGTCCGTTCATTTTGAAAGTACGGCGGACTTAGTACGCCGTATTAGTCCGCTGAAAAAGTGCCGTGTGTGGGTAAGTAGCCCGTTTGAAAATTCCGAAGGACAGTTTGGCGGACGTCCGCCAGACTAAGTACGTCGGACAGACGGCTACGTGTGTACGCGGCTTGAGGCACAGTTAAATGTAACCTTCCTTTTACCATGTTTGGAAAACAGATTCAAAAATAATTGTGATCACATTGTTTATCATTAGATTTGTTAAACCGGCACATTTTGTTATAAATGTTTTGTCTAAAAAACTGAAATTGGCATGGTGTCCTTCCAGCTTATCACCAACCTCTCATGCCAGCCACATTCTTTCAGGAGAGCACAAAGGAGGGGGTCACATCTGCGTACATGACACAAGCGATAGAACTAAAGGTTCCAGCATTCACAAACATACTCAAATATATCTCTAAAATTGCTTACATTATTCCCATATGTACACAACACATGCATATCATTCTTTCACTTTATTTTAACGCTTTTTTAATACTTCCTTGCTTAAACTTCTGCTTTCTTTATTTTGTTCTGATATTCTTTGCATCCAATGTATTGTAATACCTTACTTCACATACTGTACCTTCTATGATCAGACGGGCAGCCATAGTGCTCATCCCATCTTCCCTCTCTGACAACATATAAAGCATTCTGTTTTAACTCTCATTACTGTTTCTTGACTGACCCCAAATTCATCCCACAACTTAACATCAAAAGTCCCTTTCTGTCTAGTGTTAATGTCACTCTTGATCCATCCTGCTCACATAAATAGCTGTTTCTCTAGCTGTATACTCTGCATGATTCTTTGTCCCTGTGGACTTTGGTGGTAACCCAGTTACCCTTTGTGGATCCCTGTCCACTTTAACCATTAATCTAGGGGCTCAGTATAGGCGGAACCGCACCTTCGGTTCATATATAGCGCTCCTCTTGCTCTGAGCATTTTTGAGGGTCTCTTACCCATCATTCCCTTACTTAATTTAATGCCCATAATGACTGGCCAGTCTTCTCTACGTGTGCCTATACCCTCTTGCCTCTAAACTACTTTATCTAGTACTACATATACCTGTGAACAGCACTATTCTTCCCTTTCTCTATAACACTCCGATGGACAGTAGACAGTGACAACATAACATATAACCACCAATCAATAGAGTTCGATTAAGGGGAGTAAAATAGGTACCCTTTGTCCTGAAAATGCCTTACCAATCAAGGAACTCTGATAACTCAAAATGTAAGCAAAAGGCTTACCTCAGCCGGCTGATTATCAGAAATTCCCGGATCGTCTCAAGCTCCTCGTTTCGGATACTCAGGGTCACCTGATAACCCCACCTGGCTGGCTTCGCCACCTGAAATTTATATTTTGATGATAGGCAACTCCTATCCTCATATTGATTAGTGGTTCCAAATTAATAACTACTGCAGTAGGGAACAGACATAAAAGATACGCTCAGCATCTTTCCAAATAACCGTTCTCCTTTATTATGACGCATTTGAAGGTTTTTATACACATGATTACATAGGTATCACATTAATATTACAATTGTACGTTTATGGTAATAAGGGGTGTTACATAGGCAGGCTAATTCTAATCAGGACTTGAAAGAATGCAAAACATGTACTGAAAACATTGTTAGTGCCGTGTGCATAGTGAGGGCATCGTGCAATACATATAAAATAGAATACAATTATATACAGAACCTACAAATTTCCATTGAACAGGACCGCAAAGTCAATAGCTGGAAAACAAAAAAAAAAAAAAAACAGGAGAAACTGCAAATGAAAAAAAATAATTTATTTATATTGCTCTTTTTTTTTGCCCTTTGAGAATAAGTTTAATTAGAACCTACATTAACCACTTGAGATCCGCGTTATAGCCAAATGACAGCTACAGCGCGGATCTCCTTTTCCGGGACGACGTCAATAGACGTAGTCCCGTGCACGAGCGCCCTGCGCGCCCCCTGAGGGGCACGCGCGGCGCGCTCTGTGATCGGCGGGTCTACGAGACTCGCCTGATCACCGATCCGTGCAAGGGGTCGATCCCGACCCCTTATCACGTGATCAGCTTTCAGCCAATGACAGATGATCATGTGATATAACGGAGTCGGTAATCGGCTATTATTCCTCCTCGCGCTGTCAGTCCCGATCATGGCCAGCCCTGCTAGTGCCCACCTGCCCCCTGCCAGTGCCACATTAAAAAAAGTAAGTGCCCCCATCAGTGCCACCCAGCAGTGCCCATAGTGCCACCCAGCAGTGCCCACAGTGCCACCCAGCAGTGCCCACAGTGCCACCCAGCAGTGCCACCCAGCAGTGCCCACAGTGCCACCCAGCAGTGCCCACAGTGCCACCCAGCAGTGCCACCCAGCAGTGCCCACAGTGCCACCCAGCAGTGCCCACAATCTGCCTCAACAAAGGTGCTGCACCCCAGTGCCACATATCCGTGCCCATCAGTGTCATCTACCAGTGCCCAGCAGTGCCGCCCATCAGTGCCTAGCAGTGCCACCTATCAGAGCCACCTATCAGTGCCACCTATCAGTGCCCATCAGTCCCATCTATCAGTGGTACCTATCAGTGCCCATCTGTGCCACCCATCCATGCCACCCATCTGTGCCACCCATCCATGCCACCTTATCTGTGCCCATCTTTGCCCATCAGTGCCGCCTTATCTGTGCCCATCGGTGCTGCCTTATCTGTGCCTATTAGTGCCGCCTTAACTATGCCTATCAGTGCCCACCAGTGCAGCCTATCAGTGCCCACCAATGCAGCCTATCAGTGCCCACCAATGCAGCCCATCAGTGCCCACCAGTGCAGCCTATCAGTGCCGCCTCATCAGCGCACTTCAATGAAGGAGAAAAATGACCCGTTTGCAAAATTTTATAACAAACTATTAAACATGATTTTTTTTTTTGCATCTTTTTTTGTTTAGCAAAAAATAAAACTCCGAGCTGTAATTAAATACCACCAAAAGAAAGCTCTATTTGTGGGAAAAAAATGATAAAAATTTCATTTGGGTACAGTGTTGTATGCCCGTGCAATTGTCATTCAAAGTGCATCAGCGCTGAAAGCTGAAAATTGGTCTGGGACTGAGGGGGGTTTAAGTGCCCAGTAAGCAAGTGGTTAAATACAGTGATAAAATCAAGATAGATTAGAGTATCACGTTATATTGTGATGAGAGTTCTAGCAGATAACCTGGATAATCATGAATCTCAAGCGTACAATTACAATATACAATAGTTATTGTGAGGGGAAGAAAAAAAAAACAGGCCCATAATTCTACTATAAAAATGCCTTGAAACTCAGAGTGTCATTAAGGCCAGGGGGGCTTGTGACATGGAGATCAAATATCCATCATGCCTCACGTTGCAGTAGTACATGATCATAATTGCCTCCCCTGTCCCCTTGGGGGACATGTTCCAATGCAAAAAAAATGCATCTGGGTATCGTCAAAGTTATGAAAAAGACCCAAGTGCCGGCTGATAGGGGTCTCCATTTTTTTGCCTCGCACCAGGGCAACATGAGCCCTGATATGATGAAAAAATGGTCGCTTGGTCTTTCCAACATAGTAAGCGTTGCATGTACATATCATAATATAAACCACTCCCACTGATTGATAGTTTACCAGAAAATTAGGTCTATAGATCTTACCAGTGGGTAAAAGAATCTGTTTGGTTGCGAAAATATATCTACAAAAATTACACTTGTGGCAGGATCTGGATCCAAAATGTCTCCTGTCCACACATAACGAAGGATCATTATGACTGTGCACCAGAGAGTCCCTTAATGATCGCGACCTCCTGAAAGTAATCTCAGGGTAATCACGCAGATGTTTTGAAACACTTGGAGATACCAGTGTTTCTTGAGGATGTCACGTACCTGGGAATGTTGGCCACTGAATGGTATAATTAATCTTAACCCCGACATAGGTTTAGGTGATCATTTTCCATGGACCAAATCAGTCCGTTTTAGTTTTTTCACTTTCAAATAGGATTTCTTAAGGCATCTATTGCTATATCCGAATTGGTGTAGCCTTAACTGAAGTTTTTTGGCTTCTATTTCAAAATGGGCTTCCTCACTGCAGTTCCTTTTCAAACGAAGGTACTGTCCGAAAGGAATGCTGGCCACCAAGGGAGCAGGATGCGAACTGGACACATGCAGCACAGTGTTAGCTGCCGAGGGTTTACGAAATAAGGTAGAGCCAATATTTCCCTGAGGGTCAACAAAAATTTGTATGTCTAAAAAGGTCAGCACCAACTGACTCTTCTCCATCGTGAACTTTAAGTTGAAAATGTTCACCTTGAGGATCTCAAAAAAGGACACAAGATCTGTTTCGCTCCCCATCCAGAGGAAAAACACATCGCCAAATAGGGATCTGGTCCATGAAAATCTGCATATCATCTCTGTGAAAGAGATGTCATTCCCACCCCCCAGGTACAGGTTGGCATACGAGGGAGCACATTTGGTCCCCATAGCCACCCCCTGCACCTGGAGGTAGTGGGAACGTCCAAAGAGAAAAATGTTATTGGTCAGAATAAATTCGAGTAAATTCAAGATGGATTAATTATATTTAATGGATGCCCCATTGCTCTCGGAAATGAAGTCCTCCACAACTCTGACACCAAGGTCATGGGGAATGGAGTTGTAGAGGGCCTCAACATCGAGAGAAACGAGCCAAGATCCCAGCGGAATAGAGATGCCATCCAAAACCCTCAGTAGATCCGCAATATCCTGCAGATAGGATGTCAACCCCTCAAAAGGAGGGCGAAGAAAATCGTCAATCAGGGCACTGGCATTTTCCGTAAGACAGCCATTGCCTGACACTATCGGGCGCCCCGGGGGATTGGAGGCATTTTTGTGAATTTTGGGCAAGGCGTATAGGGTAGGAGTTTTAGGGGTGGCAACATTCAAGAATTCCCAAGTAGGGATGGCCGAACGGTTCGCCCGGCGGTCGTTTCGCGGGGAATTTCGGCTGTTCGCGGTCCGCCCGATTGGCGGACTATTGCCGCCGTTCGCCCGGCGGACTTCCGTGTTTACTGTGTAAAAGAACTTTGAACTATGATGACACATGCATCATGGGGTACAGGACAGCCAATTGAGACATTACAGCACATGGACACTTGGACATTCCCCCTAACTTATAAATAGACCCGATCCGGCGGCCATTTTACATTCTTTCTTCTGTCACTATAGGGAGAGGTTGCTGTGTGGAGCAGGGAGAGATTGCAGTGACCTAAATCGCTAGCTATTTGGAACACAAAAGTTCTTTTCAGGACTGGTATAGGTGTTAGGTGTAGTTCAGGATATAGGTTTGAGGCACTGCTGTGCTACTGATTGTTGCAGCAGCCTGTCTCTTGTCAGTGTAGAGAGAGTGACAGGACGCTGTGTGCTGCAGGGAGAGTCAGTTTAATCATTAGCTGTTACTATTAGGTCCACAAAAGTGCTATTCAAGTTATTGTTCCAGCAGCCTCTGTTTTGTCAGTTTATATAGGGAAGCTCTGTGTGAGGCAGTGAGGGTCAGTTTAATCAGTAGCTGTTACTATTAGGTCCACAAAGGTTCTTTTCAGGACTGCTATGGTAATAGGCTTGTACACGTATAATATTCTTTCTTCCAAATATAGAAAGAATATTATACTTGACTGCTGCCCTTCTGCTGCAGTCTGCTAATCATTCACAACCTACTTGTTCCACAAAGGTCCTTATAAGGACTGGTAACTTGGTCTAGGGCGCTGCAGTACATAGGGTTGAGTGAGGTACAGTCTGCTATTCCATAAGGACTGGTATAGGTCCACAATACATAGGGTTGAGGTGCACTACTGCTGACCGCTGCCCTATACTGCAGCAGTCCTTCATCAGTATAGGGACTGACGTACAGTCTGCTAATCAGTCACAACCTACTTGTTCCACAAAGGTCCTTATAAGGACTGGTAACTTGGTCTAGGGTGCTACAGTACATAGGGTTGAGTGAGGTACAGTCTGCTATTCCATAAGGACTGGTATAGGTCCACAATACATAGGGTTGAGGTGCACTACTGCTGACCGCTGCCCTATACTGCAGCAGTCCTTCATTAGTATAGGGACTGACGTACAGTCTGCTAATCAGTCACAACCTACTTGTTCCACAAAGGTCCTTATAAGGACTGGAAACTTGGTCTAGGGTGCTACAGTACATAGGGTTGAGTGAGGTACAGTCTGCTATTCCGTAAGGACTCCTATAGGTCCACAATACATAGGGTTGAGGTGCACTACTGCTGACCGCTGCCCTATACTGCAGCAGTCCTTCATCAGTATAGGGACTGACGTACAGTCTGCTAATCAGTCACAACCTACTTGTTCCACAAAGGTCCTTATAAGGACTGGTAACTTGGTCTAGGGTGCTACAGTACATAGGGTTGAGTGAAGTACAGTCTGCTATTCCATAAGGACTGGTATAGGTCCACCATACATAGGGTTGAGGTGCACTACTGCTGACCGCTGCCCTATACTGCAGCAGTCCTTCATCGGTATAGGGACTGACATACAGTCTGCTAATCAGTCATAACCTACTTGTTCCACAAAGGTCCTTATAAGGACTGGTAACTTGGTCTAGGTTGCTACAGTACATAGGGTTGAGTGAGGTACAGTCTGCTATTCCATAAGGACTGGTATAGGTCCACGATACACAGGGTTGAGGTGCACTACTGCTGACCACTGCCCTATCCTGCAGCAGTCCTTCATCAGTATAGGGACTGACGTACAGTCTGCTAATCAGTCACAACCTACTTGTTCCACAAAGGTCCTTATAAGGACTGGTAACTTGGTCTAGGGTGCTACAGTACATAGGGTTGAGTGAGGTACAGTCTGCTATTCCGTAAGGACTGGTATAGGTCCACAATACATAGGGCTGAGGTGCACTACTGCTGACCGCTGCCCTATACTGCAGCAGTCCTATATCAGTATAGGGACTGAGAGTTTTGTCACAGGGTCATTTAAAAAATGACAGGCAGAGGAAGAGGCAGGCCCTTCCGCAGGGGTGGTAGGGGTAGGGCAGGACTAACAGGCTTGAGCCAAAGTGGGACGTTGCAGAAGGTGTGTTCAATTACTTTAAAGGACGCACCAGACTTGGTTGAGTGGCTCACTCAGCCTTACTCTTCTGCACCCTCCTCATCCTCTCGATCTGCACCCTCTTCTTCACTCTCTGCTATGTGCACCCCCAAAGACACTACCACCAACACCACCACCACCACCACATACCTTCCGCTTGAATCACAGGAATTATTTTCTGATCCATATCAAGACATTTCTGATGCGCAGCCACTCTTGGTATTGGATCAGGAAGAGGAGGTAGCAACAACCGCTACTCAGCAGTCTGACGACAGTACCCAGATCAGCCCAAGGAGGAGGTTGGTCCCCGGTGTTGCTGCCTACTCCGAGATCTCTACTTATAGCGGCGGGGAAGGTGACGTCGATGATGATGTGTCTAGTGATGTCACGTGGGTGCCCACAAGAGAGGAAGAGGAGGGAAGTTCAGAGGGAGATATGGACCAGCAGATAGGGAGGAGAAGCAGGAATAACTTACATTGCACAGGAGGGACAAAGCAGACTGCAAATGTATCAGGAGCGAGTCATCGACCATGTACAGTCACATCTGGCGCTCCCAGGACACCGGCACATGGCTCCGCAGTGTGGGCTTTTTTTAACGTGTCCGCTGCTGACAATAGCGTTGCCATCTGCAATCTTTGCAGTCAACGCATTCGTCGCGGTAAGCCCAAAACTCACCTAGGGATGACCGCCTTAAGAAGGCACATGAGCAGCAATCACCGAGCCCAGTGGGAGCAATGGAACACACAAAGCCACACTCCAGGCTCTCACCATCCAGCCTCGTCTTCTACTTCTCCTTCTCCTCTCTCCTCACAATTGTCCTCCACTCCACCTTCCATCACGCCAAGCTCACGTTTTTCTGCAAAAAGGCAGGCTTCCGTGGGCCTAATGTTCGAGCGTAAAAAAATGATGACGCCGGATAACCCTCCTGCCCAACGGTTGACGGCTGGCTTGTCAGAACTCATAGCCCGCCAACTACTGCCATATAAACTGGTGGACTCGGAGGCCTTTCGCAAATTTGTGGCCATTGGAACACCAAAATGGAAGGTCCCAGGAAGGAAGTATTTCTCAGAGAAGGGCATCCCAGAGCTATATGGCCATGTTCAGCGGCAAGTGAATGTATCTCTGGCACACAGTGTCGGTGCCAAGATACATCTGACCACAGACACGTGGTCTAGCAAACACGGGCAGGGAAGGTATATCACTTTTACTGCCCACTGGGTGAACCTTCTGACGGCCGTCAAGCATGTAACCCGTGGCACCCGTGTAGATTTGGTTTTACCGCTACGGATTGCATGCAGGCCTGGCCCGTCTCATCCTCCTTCTCCTACTCCATCCTCCTCCCTCTCCTCCTCGGCTGACTCCTCCTTTTCCGCTGCTAGCGTCTCTTCCGCTGCGCCGCCCAAGGTCCCCAGAACCTATTCGACATGCCAGGTGAGATGTTGCCATGCCGTGCTGCGTCTGTTGTGCCTGGAAGCCAAGAGCCACACTGGCCCAGCACTCCTTTCAGCTTTGCGTTCACAGGCAGATCAGTGGCTAACACCGCTCAATTTGACAGTTGGTAAAGTGGTGTGTGACAACGGTGCCAATCTGCTTAGCGCATTGAGACAGCGCAAAATGACGCACGTGTCATGCATGGCACACGTCTTAAACTTAGTCGTACAGCGATTCGTTGTCAAATACCCTGGGGTCCAGGACATCTTGCGGCAGGCAAGGAAAATTTCGGCCCATTTCAGAAGATCTTACACGGCCATGGCTCGCCTTGCTGACATTCAGCGGCGACACAATCTGCCGGTCAGACCTCTTATTTGCGATTGCCTGACGCGATGGAACTCAACCTTCTATATGCTTGATAGGCTGCTCCAGCAGAAACGTGCAGTTAACATCTACCTGTATGAACTCTGCGGCAGAACAGGTTCTGGGGAGCTGGGTTTTTTTTCACCGTGCCAGTGGCTGCTCATGCGCGACGCATGCAGACTTCTGTGCCCATTTGAGGAGATCACCAAACTGGTCAGTCGCAGCCATGGCGCCATCAGTGACATGGTACCTTATGCCTTCTTTATGGAGCGTGCATTGCGTCGTGTCATTGATCAAGCTGTGGAGGAGCAGGAGCTGGAAGATGAGGAAGTCGCAATGCTGGATGAATTCCCAGGGGGGCTACTCTATCTGAGACAAGTGAACAACAGGAGTCTGAAGAGGAGTCAGAGGAGGATGGTGGCGGGGCGGATGAGGAGGAGCAAGAAGAGCATGCTTTAAACCTTTCTGGGATCCCTGTTGTTGTGCGTGGATGGGGAGAGGAGAATGAAGAGGACGACATTATCCTGGATGATGAGCAGGAGCCAGGCCACCACACCGCTTCCAGTTTACTGCAAATTGGGGCCTTCATGCTCCAGTATTTTAATAGGGACCCCCTAATAAAAAGCATAAGGGTCAAGGACCAGTACTGGGTGGCAACGTACTTAGACCCCCGGTACAAATACAAAATGGCGGAAATGTTACCGCCGTCACAGAGGGCTGGCAGAATGGAGCACTTCCAGGCCTTGCTTCGAGAAATGCTGCATTCTGCTTTTGCGTGCGCTGGCAGAGGAGCAATTCCCACTCCCAGAGAAGGAGTTGCGGGTACCAATCCAACAGCGCCTGCAAGAAGAGGCCGGTTTGAAGATGTGTTGGTGACTTCGGATATGAGGTCATTCTTTCAGCCGACCCATCGACAGGTGTCATCCGGATCCAGCATCAGGGAACGCCTAGACCGTCAGTTGTCCGACTACATCGGGTTAACGGACGATGTGGACGCTCTGAGGAGTGATGAACCCCTGGACTACTGGGTGGGCGGGCTTGACCTCTAGCCAGAGCTTGCACAATTTGCAAACGAACTGTTGGCTTGCCCCTCGTCAAGTGTCCTGTCCGAAAGGACGTTCAGCGCAGCAGGGGGATCGTGACCGATAAGCGTACTTGCCTAGCTCACGACAGTGTTAACTACCTCACATTTCTAAAAATGAATGAGGCATGGATCTCGGAGGAATTCAACACATGTGACCAGTAGACCATGTATATGTCTAGAAACAATTTTTTTAATCGAGCACACAGACCTTCTTTCTTCATTTGGCTCACTTCCTTGTCCATAAAAAGCACACCGTACTATATGCCCGTACCCTCCTATTTGAAGAGGTTGAGCGGTGTCATATTTGTACTGGGGCTGCTTATTATGAAGGGCTCCCACCATCCCTGTGCTGTGCTGACTTCCTCCTGGGGCTGCTTATTATGAGGGGCTCCCACCATCCTTGTGCTGTGCTAACTTCCTCCTGGGGCTGCTTATTATGAGGGGCTCCCACCATCCCTGTGCTGTGCTGACTTCCTCCTGGGGCTGTACCTCTGCTGTGCATATTATGAGGGGCTCCCACCATCCCTGTGCTATGCTCATTATGAGGGGCTCCCACCATCCCTGTGCTATGCTCATTATGAGGGGCTCCCACCATCCCTGTGCTGTGCTGACTTCCTCCTGGGGCTGCTTATTATGAGGGGCTCCCACCATCCCTGTGCTATGCTGACATCCTCCTGGGGCTACTTATTATGAGGGGCTCCCACCATCCCTGTGCTGTGCTGACTTCCTCCTGGGGCTGTACCTCTGCTGTGCATATTATGAGGGGCTCCCACCATCCCTGTGCTATGCTCATTATGAGGGGCTCCCACCATCCCTGTGCTATGCTCATTATGAGGGGCTCCCACCATCCCTGTGCTGTGCTGACTTCCTCCTGGGGCTGCTTATTATGAGGGGCTCCCACCATCCCTGTGCTATGCTGACATCCTCCTGGGGCTGCTTATTATGAGGGGCTCCCACCATCCTTGTGCTGTGCTGACTTCCTCCTGGGGCTGCTTATTATGAGGGGCTCCCACCATCCCTGTGCTGTGCTAACTTCCTCCTGGGGCTGCTTATTATGAGGGGCTCCCACCATCCCTGTGCTGTGCTGACTTCCTCCTGGGGCTGTACCTCTGCTGTGCATATTATGAGGGGCTCCCACCATCCCTGTGCTATGCTCATTATGAGGGGCTCCCACCATCCCTGTGCTATGCTCATTATGAGGGGCTCCCACCATCCCTGTGCTGTGCTGACTTCCTCCTGGGGCTGCTTATTATGAGGGGCTCCCACCATCCCTGTGCTGTGCTGACATCCTCCTGGGGCTACTTATTATGAGGGGCTCCCACCATCCCTGTGCTGTGCTGACTTCCTCCTGGGGCTGTACCTCTGCTGTGCATATTATGAGGGGCTCCCACCATCCCTGTGCTATGCTCATTATGAGGGGCTCCCACCATCCCTGTGCTATGCTCATTATGAGGGGCTCCCACCATCCCTGTGCTATGCTGACATGCTCCTGGGGCTGCTTATTATGAGGGGCTCCCACCATCCTTGTGCTGTGCTGACTGCCTCCTGGGGCTGTACCTCTGCTGTGCATATTATGAGGGGCTCCCACCATCCCTGTGCTATGCTCATTATGAGGGGCTCCCACCATCCCTGTACTATGCTCATTATGAAGGGCTCCCACCATCCCTGTGCTATGCTCATTATGAGTGGCTCCCACCATCCCTGTGCTATGCTGACTTGTCAGTGCTCTCTATCACGGTGCTGTTGTCAGATCACTCTATCACGGTGCAGGTGTCAATGCTGTATGTCACGCTGCTGATGTCAGTGCTCTCTATCACGGTGCTGCTGTCAGTGCTGTATATCATGGTGCTGGTGTTAGTGCTTTATGTCACGCTGCTGATGTCAGTGCTCTCTATCACGGTGCTGTTGTCAGATCACTCTATCACGGTGCAGGTGTCATTGCTGTATGTCACGCTGCTGATGTCAGTGCTCTCTATCATGGTGCTGGTGTCAGATGACTCTATCACGGTGCAGGTGACATTGCTGTATGTCACGCTGCTGGTGATCATCTCCTGCACTCTCTTCTTTGCCTACCCTGACCTTCCCTCTCCTCCATTGCCTTCATGCGCTTCACAGTCCTGAATTGTCACAACAATTTCCCATATAAAAAAAGAATGCTTGTAGTTGTCGATCCCAGATTCACCTCATACATGTGTTATGTCATTGGCCATGTGGTGGGACTATGTTTGCACAGCTATTAATTATTTTGTGGCTGCAAATTTGACCTGTAGGTTTGCAAAGTTCGCCTCCCATTAAAGTCAATGGTGCCCGCCGCGAACGTTCTGGTTCGCGAAACGTTCCGTCGGAAGTTCGTCCATCACTAGTGGGAATCCTAATACAGTAACGAAAAAGGGTATTGTTAAGTTGGGGAGGTTGCGCTATACAGTACATATTAATTACAATCTTGAGTTGGCTGTTTTTCTACACTTATAATAAATGAATACAGAAAATTGAACCAAAACTTTAGCAGTATGGCTCCTCAGATACAGAATCACACATCAAAAATTGATAAAACCCATATGTTTATTTGTACAAAAATATAAAACATCAATGACAACATCTATTGAAGTACATCAATGGTGAACAATTGGTGTGGCTTATGTTATGATGTGTACCTATAATGCCGCGCACACACGACCGGACTTTCCGGCAGAAAAGGTCCGACGGAATAATTTCATCGGATATTCCGATCGTGTGTGGGGATTCATCTGACTTTTTCTTTCAAAAATTCCGACGACCTAGAAATAGAACATGTTTTAAATCTTTCCGACAGAATCAATTTCTATCAGGAAAACCGCTCCTCTGTATGCTGCTCCGTCGGACCAAAAATGACGCAAGGGCAGCTATTGGCTACTGGCTATTGAACTTCCTTTTTCTAGTCCCGTCGTACATGTTGTACGTCACCGTGTTCTAAACGATTGGACTTTGGTGTGATCGTATGTAGGCAAGTCCGTTTGATCGGAACTCAGTCGAAAAAAAAGTCAGCGTTCTGACGGAAAAAACGGTCGCGTGTACGCGGCAAAAAGTCTTTTACTGCTGGAAAAACCAAAAGGCCATTTTGGACGGATCAATAATCATTTATGTTTAATAGATACCAGGAAGATAGTTTCACCAATTTCAAGACACATGGGGCTTTGTCATATATATGACACACAAGTCATGTGTTTCTTTGCAATATTAGAACATGCACCAATCTCAATTTGATGAGGAAATGTCAATAAAAAGCTCCTTTAGTTACAGACTAGATGGATCCAGCTTCTACATGCTACCACTCCTCCTGAGTTAAATGAAAATATTAGTTTCAAGCCTTTCCTGTAGTGAACTTGCCTTTTTGTGTGTAGACAATCAGAAGCATACACTCTCTTTAGATTAGCTATAGGACTAAAGAGGGCTATAGATGTGCAATTTTCTTTCCTGCAACAATGGGTTGCAGGAAAGAAAATGGCTTGATTTCCCCATCAACACTAATGTTGATGGGAGAATCCCTCCAGTGGAGCTTTTGTGTTCTCATAGGACGGGGGAGCCATCATTTCTGGGAGAACACACAGTGATTGTTGCCAGCGGCTATAGCTTCTTGTATAGCAATTGCTCCTGTCACAGGCAAAGTAATACCAAATGCACTCTGCCTGGGACAGCAACAGCCAGTGATACCAGAATGGAAGACGGTTATTAAAGGCAAGTTTACTACTAAATTCACAGTATATATGGATATATCTGTTTTGCAGTGTTTACTGGTCGCATTTGAAACTGATCCGCAGGTGCAGTGTAGCTGTGGGTTACCTGCATTGAGCCATAGACTTCTGTTATTACCTGCAGGTTTGTTGCACCTTCAGAAAGTGCGCCACACCTGCAGGATATAATAGAAGTTTACGGCAAATTGCAGCTAACCCGCAGAAAATCCACAACTTCACTGCGTTGCACCCGCGGTTTGGGCAAATCATAGCGCATCAGTGTGAAAGCAGCCTTAGGACCCTTTCATATGATTGGTCTGACCCAATCGGACTTACTATTCACCTCTATGGAGCAGCAGATGTAAAAAGACTTGTGTCTGTTTACACCCGCTTACCTAAAAAAAAAATAGAAAGGGATCTGCCCCTTCCATCTGGGCAAATCGGATTGGATCAGAGGGCCCGTAGAGTGGGCTGTGTCCATGGACACAGACCTGTCACCCCCCCCCCACTCCGCTCATTGTGGCCAGTGACCATTTACAAATTCACTTAAGTGGCCCTCGCTCTTCAAAAAGTTGGGCACCCCTGATCTAGACACTGCATTGGCGGTGCTGTATATGCAGGGAGAAATGTCAACTATTTAGTTGTATTTCTTTTGGTCTTCTGTGTGTTTTTACATTTTTATAAGGGGGGTTCTTTTTCCCCATAGGGTGTGGTGAGCCTGGCTTACTCCTGTCCCCCTCTCAGTTTGTTTCAAGTCTCTGCTGTTAGGGGTAAGTCTGTGCAATGTCCCCCTGCACCAGGAGGTTGGCCTGGGTGCAGCTTTGCCTGGGGGAGGGCATTTCTCACACCCTGCCACACTGGGCATTTCCAAGGCCACCATCTTATTCTTCTTCAGCTTGGGTGTGGAAATTGTGCTTGCCCAGTGGCACATCCCATCCAATGCCTCACACTTGTGCATTGCAAGATGCGGGTGCGGTGGGTGTTGCTTCCTTTACAGGCACCGACTAGCTTGACAAGCTTGGATAAGCCAGCCAGCATCTGATACAGACAGTTTTTTTGTCTTCTATTTAGGTACATTGACTGGAAGGGTGAGGAGATAAAGGGGGCACTGCCACAACACATTGTTGGTCATTTTAGTGCCATTCTCATTTGAAAAAGTTGTGATCTTTGTTTTTGGGTTTTGCAGCTGTCAGCATGATGGAGCATCATAAATGCAGGTTCCAGCGTCCTGGTTTTGGCTATGATGTACTTTCCCTGTCTTCCTGTCCACCTGCTAGGTGATTGATCTCTGGGTGGACACCAAATCTGATTTAAGCCAGCCAAGACTACAGTCTGATGCTTGTGATAGTGTGTGTAATACTTGTTCTAAGCTCTTGGTTCAGATAACGACTATTCTCTGAACTCTGCCTGCCTTTTGAGTATGGATTGACTGACTATTTTGAACCTCACCTGCCTTGTACCTGGGCTTTCAATGGACCACTTGCCATTTCCTGCCTGCCAACCAAAAGTAGTAGTTTGCTTTGCTCAGGTCACACCTGCCCCAGCGTGGTGGCAAAGCACAACAGCATTGTGTATTAGACTTGGGGGCAACCGAGAACTGGTAAGCCTGCTTGCCTTATGAGAAAGGGGCTGCTCTAGGTGAAGAACTGTCATGGTACTACAGTGATCTTCCTCTGCTTGCTTACCTCCCCTCATGTGTTCTGACTAAGAGGCCAGCCACTTCCACCTGGTGGTTTTTATAACTTCTCCTCTAAGCATGGCTCCACCCCAGGCCCTATCAGGGAACCATATATTAACCTGTGCACTGCAAGCCAGCAGTGTTGATCAACCATTGTGTGTTTCCTGCTTGTTCTATGTTTGACTCTGTTACCATCCTTGGCGTGTTCTCTACGATTCCTGTCTGCTTGCGACCTTGACCTTTTGCATGTCTCTGACCATCCCTGCCTGCTAGTTGCCCTGACCTCTGCCATATTCTCTTACTATCCTTGTCGTTCCAGCCTGCTGCTTCCTTCTCCTGTAGTCTACTGTGAGTGTAAACTGTGAGACCCTAGGGGTCGTGACCTGGAGCCAGACTGCAGCAAAGTCCATCCTCACCACTGGAGGCTCTGGCGAACATCTGCTGGCTCTTAGACTCCACGCCCTGGGGAATCTATGCTCCAGCTCCCATTGGGATCTATTAGTGATCCTGTAGACCTGTGTCCTGAATCTCCCTGCGTACAATCCGCAGCAGTCAGTCCTAAGGTCCACTACCTAGCGGTGCACTTCCGACTCCTACGGAGTGCATCTGTCACCTGGTCTCAGGTGACCTGACAAGAACACAGAAGCTAGCTATAGTGTCTCACCAGCTAAGTTAGGGGTGAGCTTGATAGTAGCTTTATTTATCAGCTCCTATTGAGCTTGGATATTGTTTGTCTATGTTCTTCCAGGCCCCTTTCTGGTATGATTCTTTCTTTTAGGAACTATGTTTATGTATACTAATAGTATTTGGTTGAATACATAAGTACTATTTAGTCTTCCATTTCTTTGCTATATGTTCAATAATGGTGCCTCTGCAATGTTTGGTGGATCCATTATTTGGAAACCGGTCTTTTTTTTTTTTTTGTTATAGCACCCAGGTCCCAATAAAGCTATTAAACTAAACATGCAAAACATATCGAGCATGAGGTGTTTCTCCATCAAGTTACCAGTCTCATTTCATTGATATTGAGTCACTGATTATTTCTACAATTGATGTACTGTATATATGTTAACTGTTTTGATATTGCCTCTGTAGGGTGTTTACAATTGATGTTCACCATTGATATACTTCAACAGATGTTTTCATGGATGTTTTATCTTTTTGTACAAATAAACATATGGGTTTTATCTACTTCTATGATGATTCAATGACTGCGGAGCCATACAACTAAAGTCCAGGTTCACTTTTCATTATTAATTTACAGCTATTTTGGGATGTGGTATGAATTAGAATTGCCCCACAGGTCTCCATATCTGTTTACACTTATAATAAAGCAGCACTTCTTGGGGATAGTTACATATCTTCCACATACTGTAAGTATATGTGGATCATACTTACAGTGAAGCTATACAGCATATTCTCCACATTAAGATTACATGTTGGAAAACAAAAATGAACTGTGCTCAGTGACCAAAATACAGAAAAAATTTATAATTGAATGTGAAAATCCATGAAGACCCACTCAAAAAATATATATTTCCCGGGCCTCCCCATGTCAGCCTACTATGGGTCAGCTCCATCCCCTCTGACCCCTCCAGGACCACCCTTTTCCTAGCACATAAAGGGCGGCTGTCTGCCCACACCAGTGTTCTTTTTTCGTCCTCACTCTGGACACCTTTTAAAGTTTATTTATTTCTATTTTGTTTTTATTTATTTCTCCATCCACCATCCATTCTGTTTAGGTTCAGCCTCTATCGTATCAGGAGATCCCTCATAGAGGCAGTAAATCTCCTGAAAAGTGTAGGTTACCTTGGTGCTGGGATAATAAGGTGCAGTATAAATGACTGTGTATTACTGGCAAAGGTCACTGGCAGTATAAATGACTGTATATACCTTCGTTAGGCAGGTGTTGGCACTCTCTCCTGCCATCTTTTTGTGTGTTCAGGCAGTGATTTGGCTCGCTGGGACTTATGGTTCACCACTTCCACATGTATTCCTTTCAGGAAGCTCAGAGTTGAGCAGGTGAGGTCAGAGGTAGCTTCCTCTTGGATTGCCTAGCAAACACCAAAATACTCACTGCTGATTTGCAGAAATCTCTGTCCTCTAGGGCTAATCTCAGTCTCCAGCTGATCAATCTGCTACTCTGCTCTGGTAAGCCTGGTTTCCGGGACTCTCATTTCTTACTGCTGTGTTACTTGTCTGTCAGAGTGTTTTTATATTATTATCCTCTGCCTTTATAGATCTGGGAGTTTTGCCTGCCTGCCTAGCTGTCTTAGCACTGAAGACTAAGGCCGCGTACACACGGGTGGATTGTCTGCCCAACTAAGTTCGTCAGACAATCCGACAGACAGTCCGTTCAACTTTTGAATGAACGGACTTGACCACACACGATGAACAGACAGTCCGCTGAAAACTTGCGCGATGACGTGTACAGCACGTACGACGGGACTAGAAAAACGACGTCCAATACACTGCAATGCAACCTTCGGCCGTGTAAATCCTTTCTGAGCATGCGCCATACTTAGTCCGTCCAACTTGCCTACACACGAGCGGACTGTCCGCTGAAACCAAGTTTGGACGGACAAAACCAAGTTTGGACGGACAAAATTCCGAAAATTCCGAAAGACTAATGCCCCGTGCACACGAGAGGACTTATGTCCGACAGACTTCCAAAGGAGTTCCGCCGGAGTTCCGCCGGAGTTCCGACGGAGTTCTGACAGACTTTTCGGCCGAACGGACTTGGCCACACACGATCACACTAAACTCCGACGGATTCGAACGTGATGACGTACGACCCGACTCGAATAAGGAAGTTCATAGCCAGTAGCCAATAGCTGCCCTAGCGTCGGTTTTAGTCCGTCGGAGTAGCATACACACGAGCGGAGTTTTCGAAGGGGACCGGGTCCGGCGGAGTTCCTTCGGGAAAATTTGAAGCATGCTTCATTTCTAAAGTCCGTCAGACTTTGGCGAATCAAAAGTCCGTTGCAGCCCACACACGATCGGATAGTCTGACGGACTCGGTCCTTCGGACTTTGGATGTTGAAAAGTCCGCTCGTGTGTACGGGGCATAAGTCCGTCAGACTGTCCGCTGAAAAAGTCTGCTGAAGCCCACACACGAGCGGATTGTCCGCTGAAACACGGTTCAGCGGACTAAGTTGGGCAGACAATCCGCCCGTGTGTACGCGGCCTCAGATGGAGAAGTTTATTTTATTTATTTATTTTTATTTATTTATTTAAAAGAAAGCACATCCTCTGTTTTACAGAGAGAAGGGTCCAGCATGAGCTAAACATCCACAAAGAGATTCCTAATCAGCATTCCAGCCTCAAAGGAGTAAAAAGAGGACTAGACATGACAAATCGCAGAGTCGCATGCAGCTGGATAGACGCCTGTTGTCACAGCATTCCCGATCTCCCTCACCCTTATCTCACTTTAGTTGCTCAGACCTGAGCCAAGAGAGGTCAAGACATCAGAAAGCATCTAGAAAGAGGAAATCTGGGCGCAGACAGTGAAGATCCTCTTCTTCAGATTGCTCTTCATCGCCAGCCCAGGCAGAAGAAGGATCCTGTTGGGCTTGCTCAGTTGAGGTCATCAGAGGAAAGCAGGTGTGCATCTTGCTTTAAGGAGGCGGCTCAGGACAATGCTGCTAATGCACGCCAGGTTAAATCCTACATTAAGCACACAGTCAAGGAAGGGTTGAACAGTGTTTCAAGGAATCCTGCTCATCCTGCTGTATCTTCAGCATCTGCAGATTCAGATGATGTGTTTTCAGTGTGTTTTAACTTTGACGTCAATAGCGATTCAGATCCATCTGAGGCTGAGATGGTCTTGGGATCGCATACATTTGATTTTTGCACTGGTTTCCCCCTTGGTGGAGGCTGTTAAGGATGCGATGAAGTGGTAAGAAAAGTTTTGTGCTACCGTTTGTGGGACATGTTCTGTGGTGCGGATATGCGGAATGCAGGGAGCGTTGGGGGTGCATGAGTCTGAATCCAGCCTTAGGCTTTGGGTAGCAGAGCTGGTGGATGGATGTTCAGATGAAAGTCTGGGAAGTGGAAGTTCTTCTCTCTTGCAGTTTTCAGGACTGCTGTAGAGTTTGTGGCTGTTGACCAGGGCAGGGAGCCGGTTCAAAAGATGACAGCAAAGATAATGGGTCATTCCATCACAGCCGCAGAGCCTTTTGGTTGAAGCATTGGTCGGCCGATAAGGCTTCTAAGCACAGTCTATGTTAGATTCCATTCAACGGGGAGCTACTCTTCGGGAAGACTTAGAATCAGCAATTTAGCGGTTTTCTGGCGGCAGATCTAGCCTAATCATGCAGAAGAGAAAAATACAACAGCAGCCCTTTCGGTTTAACAAGAGATCCAAAAGAAGGATTCAGCGAGGCCAGTACTTACCGACAGTTTTTCATGGAAAGGAGCCGGTTCAACCTTCCAGAAACCTTCCAAGCCCAGGGCCAACAAAGCTTCTAAGGCTTCAAATAAGTCCTTCTGAAGGTGTCTCCACTTAACCCTTTCAAGTAGGAGCAAGACTAGCCTAATTTCGGGGGGTTTGGGTGGACAAATTACAGGATGCCTGGATTGTAGCCATCATTTTGATCACATGATCGCCTCAAGTTCAGAACAAGGCCCCCTCAGACCTTGTTCATAGAAACTGGGCTTCCTACAGATGTTTGAGAGGATATATAGGGGAGCTGTTGGCAGCAAGGGCCATCCTTCCGGTTCCAAGGCAAGAATTGGGTCAAAGAGTATGTTCCCCTCTGTTTTTGGTCCCAAAGGCTTCAGGGGGTTTCAGACCTGTTTTTGACCTCAAAGTCCTGAATTCTTTCAAGAAGGTTCCACCATTCAAAATGGAGCCAGTGGAAACGATCATTTCCGCTGTGGACTTAGGAGACTAGATGGTTTCCATCAATTTGGTGGACTTAGGAGACTGGATGGTTTCCATCAATTTGGCGGATGCGTATCTTCTTGTTTCCATAGACACATCTCATCATCGCTTTCTCAGGTTTTCCGTGGAAGGCTCTGAGAATGTTTTCAAAGCTACTGTCTGCTGTCGTCGCAACTTTCAGGGTCAAAGGAGTGCAAATATTCCATTATCTGGATGACATGCTACTTCTGGGTCCGTCAAATGAGCTCCTTCTACTTCATGGGAATTTCACCTGCAAACACTAGCTCGTTTCGCTTGGTTGTTCAACTTTCGGAAGAGCCAGATGTATTCGACCCAAATGTTGGAGTATTTAGGAGTACAATTCAACACGGATCAGGGTGGTGTTTCTCTTCCTCAGAGGAAGATCCAGGAGATCCAATGATGGTGATCTATGAGGGTGAAGGAATGCATGCAGTATCTGGGGGTTCTATCAGCCACAGTTCCAGTAGTGCCATAGGTCAGGTGGCGTAGAAGGAGGTTTCAATGCAACTTTCTTCTTCAGTGAGATCGTCACTCCTTCTACCAGAAAATCTGTCTGCCAATTCCGATAATCTGGTCCCTGGTTTGGTGGTCAGTAGCTCGCAATCTTTCCCGCGGAGTTCTGTTGAAGGCCTCAGAACCAATAGTGGTGATGACCAATGCCAGTCTGGCAGGCTTCGGGGCACACTGCCTGGGACAGCAGGTTCAAGGCCAATGGAACTTTTGTGAATTTCCTGGGATTGGATGCTGTCAGATGCGCTCTCTTAGTGCTCCAACCTATGTCGCGAGGTCAAGCTGTCAAGATTCTTGGGCAACAACTATGGTGGCTCATGTGTCTCAAGGGGGCACAAGAAATCACCCTCTCCTTCAGGTGGCATGTCAATCTTCCTATTCGCAGAGAAGAATCTCGGCTCTCTTACAGCATCTTATCTCCCAGGGCCTGGGAATGTTTTAGCAGATCACTTGAGTCGAGGCTTTGAGGATCACAATGAATGGGGCCTGAATCGATAGATCTTATGGCATTGGAGGAGAATTGTAAACTGCCTTGCTTCTTCTCCCGGACCTGGCATCCACAGGTGTTGGGTCAGTGTGTTCTGTCCAGGTCTTGGAACTTCCCCTTGGTTTATGTGTTCCTTCTGCTTCCATTGGCTTTCAAAATCCTGCTGAAGATTCAGTGAGAAGGATCACAGCAATAGTAGTCTTACCTTACTGGCTCAGGGAGCCTTGGTTTCCTCTGGCTTGGAGAATAAAGTTGAGCTTGTCAAAATCTCCTTCTGCGGAGGGGGGCCTGACAACCAAACTGCAGGAGGATGAAGTTAATAACTTGGAAGTGAGAGGGAGGCTTTAACTGGCTTGGGTCTCTCGGGTGGTGTAGTGGAGAAATTACAGGCTCGTAAGAGGTCCAAAAATGTAACCTATCACCAGATCTGGAATACTACAGAAAGGGGTTGGGACCCTGGATCTCCTTCAGTGTCCAACATTTTGGAGTTTCTGCAGAGTAGTCTCTAAGGGTTAGCTTATAATTCCCTGAAGGTTCAAATCCCCACTTTGTTGGCTATGTCGTGTACAAGATATGCTCTACATCCGTTGGTGATCTGATTTTTAGGGGTAGCAATAGAAATCAGACCTCCATTGAAATCGTTTTTTTTTTTCCAAAAGAGAACTTAACACTAGTTTTGGGAACATCGCTGGCTCCTCCATTTGATCAAGCGTTCTCTTGTTCATTATTTCTTTTAACAGTTTTATGTTTTTTCCTAGCCGTTGCCTTGGCCAGAAGAGTCTCCGAGTTGTGCGCCTTCTCATCTAAAGAACCATATTGTTTGGTGCTCCCAGACAAGATAGTCCTTAGGCCGATTCCAAGCTTACTACCTATGGTTGCCATATAATTTCATATGAACTGGGAGCTCATTCTCCCAGCTTTTCCGGCAGATACAGCTGATGATGAGTGGAGTAGGTTAGACCTGGGCTCTGAGGTTTCAACCTACCTGAAATGGACTAAAAGCAGATCAGCTTTCGTTTTTCCCCAATGGGGCCTAAACGGGTATGCAGGCAACATCCAGAGTTTTTTCTTCCAGATTTGTCAAAGACCATACATATTGCATACAAAACGCTGTGCCTTCCTCCTCCTTCAGAGATCAAAGCACATTCGATGAAGGGTATGGCAGCTTCCTGGGCAGCATATGCAAAGGTCGCCCCTGAGGTAGTTTGCAGAGCAGCAAGCTGGAGTGCGCCCAACACCTTTTATTAGGCATTACAGGCTTAATTGGCTTGTCCGCCTGAGGAACATTTGGCTCTATGGTTATTACGGCAGCTGCCACCCAAAATTTGAGTAGCATTGCATTGAGGGTTTGGCCTATTTTTTGTCTTCCCTCCCTTTTTAATATTGCTTGGTACATCCCATAGTAGGCTGACATGGGGAGGTCCAGGAATAAGGAAAATTGTTATCCATACTTACCGTAAATTTCCTTTCCTGAATCCTCTCCATGCCAGCCGGAGTATTCCCACCAAGTTTATTCGTCGCGAGACGGGTATTTTTTTGAACACTGTTGTGGGCAGAGAGCCGTCCTTTATGGGCTAGGAAAAAGGTGGTCCTGGAGGGGTCAGAGGGGTGGAGCTGATCCATAGTAGGCTGACATGGGGAGGATCCATAAAAGGAAAATTACAGTAAGTATGGATAACAATTTTCCTTAAAATATATCATTGATAATAAAAATGATAAAATATAAAATAAAATAAAAGTGACAGTATATAAATTAGAAAAATATACAAAGTGAATCCCCAAGTAAATCATCCTAAACAAAAAAGAATAAATCCATGAAGGCAGATAAGATAATTGTTCAGTAAAGTGAAATAAAATGCAGATAAGATGATTATCCAGTGAAGGGAAATGAGAACTCAAATTGCACCCAATAATGTGATCCGCCACCGCCTAAAATGCACACTTCAGAAATGGAAAAACAAAATCAACAACAAAAATAATAATAAATTATCATATGTTGTATATCTACACATACATATATTCATGCATTAAAGAAGGTAAAGATATATGCACAAAGGGTCCCGGATATTGAAAAGTATTGGAGGCTCAATAGATGGAGAAAGAGATAAGGAACACAAGGTCACCATGGGGCGTGTATAACATGATAGAAAAAATAGTAATATAATCATATCTATAACACAAACTTACTTAGAATGTATGCTACCATTTACAAGGTGTTACGGGTAAGCTGCAGGGGTTTTATTCATAGTTGATATCTGCTATAATTATCTATTGCTCAGCAATTGGGCTTATAGCTTAATATGGTTATGGTTATTTTCAGATAGTCTACTGGTCTCATACCAATCGCTCAACGGAATGATTTTGGGGGGGGGGGGCAAATATTCCCCCTCCCTACTGCGACAATCCCATCATAGTATTCCATCCCAATGTCCCAGGATTGAATGTGTTTGGATATAAGGGGATTTCTGTTCCCATCTTTACCTTTGGTTAGTGCTTTATAATTTGACTATTTGTTAGCCATCAGTTAAGACGGTTTATATCAGATTAATGTGTTGCTTTTCTGTGGATTCAATTGGAATATTATATACCCATGATATGGTCATATACCCTCTAAATAGAGGCATTTAAATACCAAGTACTATAAATATTATTAAACGTAATGGTTAATATGAATTTAATTATGTACTATATCTTAATAAATGGCAAAAATTAAAAACAAGAGCTTAACAGGACTTTATATGAAGCACGGGGTTAAGAAAGGAAACAAAAATAACTATTAAGAAAAAGATTTATATTTATTTGTCTATCAAAGCATGATTACATATATTTAATGAGGTGTGCAAACATACATATCATTAACATCAATATTTTCTTTATACACTCATGATGACCAATAAAATATAGGTTATAAATGCACACCTCAATTGTGTACATAGAAACCACAAATAGTGATGATGGAATAGACAAATAATAAAGTATTACAGCTACATGAACCTATGACTTCATGATTGTTACAATAAATAAAACGAAAATAATTGATACAATATTACAAAATAAATACTGTTAGAGTTGGGATACCAAAATACACAGCAACTGGTAGCTCTACGCATTTCATGGCTTACTGACACTCATCAGGAGAAAGCTTGCGATTGGTCTGAGTGCAATAAATGTAAGAAAACCAAATTATGTCATACATTTCCTTATCCATAGGTTACCCAGAGGAATCTATCTGTTTGGGCGGAGGTCTGTTGTATAGAGTTTAAACTTATGTTTGTGGTTTGATAAGTTGGCCAGGAACTATCATTGGAAATTGGGTGCCCCCTGGTGGGTGATTTTTAAGAACTTGTTATATCCCGATAAGCAGCTTTCTAAGTAAGTTTGTGTTATAGATATGATTATATTACTATTTTTTCTATCATGTTATACACGCCCCCATGGTGACCTTGTGTTCCTTATCTCTTTCTCCATCTATTGAGCCTCCAACACTTTTCAAAAATCCAGGACCCTTTGTGCATATATCTCTACCTTCTTTAATACATGAATATATGTATGTGTAGATATACAACATATGATCATTTATTATTATTTTTGTTGTTGATTTTGTTTTTCCATTTCTGTATTTCTCCGTTAGTCACAATAATTCAAGCTCCAGAAGAAGCGTGTATAACACGCAAAACATGTTGAGCCTGCTTCTTGAAATATATACATTACACCCCTAATACTGTTCCGTTATTGAGCCACTGGAATTCTTGATTCAAATGTGAATTATCTCAGAATTTTACCTATTTTCAGTGTTTTCTGAAATATGGACAGGTTACAGTAGCGGTAATTATATTGAATGTTATATATGAATATGACTATTTTTGTGGAATATGTTTTTTAACAAATGTTTTGTATGAAGAATTTTACATGTTTTAAGCAATAAAATAATTTTTTATATAAAATATTGTAATTTTTGTCTATGGTGCCTAAAATGTCCATAGCCCCCCCTTGTTCTATCTTTCATGTTATATTAAGACGTGGCACAGGGTTACCTTTTATGTATCCACAGTACCACTCTGTGTTTCAGGATACATTTGTAATTTTCTAAAATGCACACTTACCGGAAGGCAAGCTTATAAAGGCTTGCAAATAAAGGAGTATCCAGTAGGGATGCCATCACAGCTCGACCTCACAGTAATGAACCCAAAGGCAGACAGAATAACACGGTCCAATATACCCATGAAGTGATCGAGCAGTAGGACCCAAAAAGATGAAAACAGGGCACTCCATATTGTAAATCAGTACAACCAATTTAATAAGGATAAAAAAGATGCACTTACATCAAATAGCAGGTAAAATAGCATCATAAATAAAAAAACATATATCCAATGGGTGACACCACCACTCTGGTACCACCACTTCAGGTTATTAGTTGGAAAAATAAAAAGAAAAAAGAAAAATATATCTGAATAATACTGTAGAAAAATTACATACACATGAGCTCCATAATGAAAAGAACCCCCGGGCAAAAAAAGGGGAGGATATCCCTCATGCATCAAAGACATTTGTGGGTCAAAAAATGCAGATATCACTAAGGGTTCACGTGAGTTTACATTAGTGAATAAACATTACCTATGAGTCATCAATAAATGCATTTAGATCTACCTCTACATGTAACATCTGAGTTTGTGCATCCATGCCAACTCCCTCCTTGCGATACCACGTACCAGGGATCCACCCCTCCAATGAGGGGTGTACCTGTCAATCCCTAAAAAGATGGTCTTGGCAGGATTTCGGTTGTGGACCTCAAGGTTATGTCTGGAGACTGGATGTTTAAGGAAACCAGTTTTTATATTAGTCACATGCTCGTTCAGTCTGACAGAGAGGGGGCGCTTTGTCCTACCCACATACTGTAGTCCACATGGACATTGAAGTAGGTAGACCACCCCCTCTGTC